>NC_141698.1:987160416-988497916 GCF_964263255.1 Lissotriton vulgaris | reverse complement strand
ATGTCAGAATGTTTTAATGAAATAGAAAAGGATTTGAGAAGTCACTCAAAATGTGCCCTAATTTTTCATTCTGCAGCACTAATCATACTTTCTATGGCAAAATATACCCCCTCATGTTGTTTCTTTTTAAATTAAATGTTTTAAGAGTTACCACTTTATTCCAATCAAGATGGCTTCAAGTGTGCCATACCTTTGTAATAAGTAGGACTGTTAGCGCTCTAGTTGTTCTTTAGAACACTCTAGGAGGCTGCAGTAGAACACAAAGGAATCAACTGACAGTCTCTGTCCTTGTTGGATGTACATGTTTTACTGAGAATGTCAGACTTTATTTTCACATGACTGAGAAAGATAATGTGAATTTACAGAAAATATGCTTTCAGTTTAGCTTATAGATCCCCTTCCAAACCACTGTGGGAAAATCATGAGATATTAGTTTTCTTTCAAACAATATTCATGATATCACAGCAGAAGGTTTTTTCACATGGTAAAATCACCTTAGAACCCACCCACCACAATTCCTAAAATGAGTATGGTATCATCAACAAATGATTTATAATGTAACTAAAGTCCTAAAACCCTCTATTAACTACAATGCTTTTTAATGAGGTGCTATCATGTATATTGGTCTCAAGATGGCTGCCAACACTTCTTGGATGAAGTGCTGACAGGCAATCAGATCTCACGATGAGATGTGTGGTTAGGCTCCGCCCAGATATATATCTTTTTTTGAACCTAAATTACTCAAAATCCACTGGAGCACATATATTGAGACCTAGCAAAGGCACATCGGGCTAACAGTCCCTACAATGTTCTAAGGTGATTTTACCATGTGAAAAAGCCTTCTGCTGGGATATCATGAATCATGTTTGAAAGAAAGCTATTATCTCATGCTTTTCCCACAGTGGTTTGGAAGGGGATCTATAAGCTAAACTGAAAGCATATTTTCTGTAAATTCACATTATCTTTCTCAGTCATGTGAGAATGAAGTCTGACATTATCAGTAAAACATGTAAATCCAACAAGGACAGAAACTGTCAGCTGATTCCTTTGTGTTCTACTGCAGCTTCCCAGAGTGTTCTAAAGAACAGCTAGAGCGCTAACAGTCCTACTTATTACAAAGGTATGGCACACCTGAAGCCATTTTGATTGGAATAAAGTGGTAACTCTTAAAACATTTAATTTAAAAAGGAACACAATTAGGGGGTATATTTTGCCATAGAAAGTATGATTAGTGCTGCAGAATGAAAAATTAGGGCACATTTTGAGTGACTTCTCAAATCCTCTTCTATTTCATTAAAAAAATTTGACATGCAGTCTCCCAAGATGACAACCAGAGACAAACGAGCCCAAATGTAGCCCAAATATCACCCAGATTAAGCCCAAGTATAGCCCAATGACAGAATGTCCCAGAGTGTTCTAAAGAACAACTAGAGCGCTAACAGTCTTACTTATGACAAAAGTATGGCACACCAGAAGCCGTCTTGGTTGGAATGAAGTGGTAAGTCTGAAAACATTTAATTTAAAAAGGAACAAAATGAGGGGGTTCATTTTGCCATAGAAATTATGATTAGTGCTTCAGAAAGAAAAATTAGGGTACATTTTGAGTGACTTCTCAAATCCTCTTCTATTTCATGAAAAAATTCTGACATGCAGACTGAAACATGCACTTTCAATACCAGCAGCAGACTTCCCTGGTGAGCAGTAGCTTTACTACAGTGATCTAAAAAGCAACTAGCGTGCTAACATTCTGAATTTATGGCAAATGTGTGTCACATCTGAATGCCTTCTTGATGGAATCAAAGTAGTAAACTGAAAGTATTTCCTACTGAGGATACTGTAGTAAATGAGGAAATTAGGAAACTTCATAACAAATATGTCTCCCAAGATGGCCACCAGAGACAAAAGAGCCCAAATGTAGCACAAATATCCCCCAGATGTAGCCCAAGTATAGCCCAATGACAGAATGTCCCAGAGTGTTCTAAAGAACAACTAGAGCGCTAACAGTCTTACTTATGACAAAAGTATTGCACACCTGAAGTCATCTTGATTGGAATAAAGTGGTAACACTTAAAACATTTAATTTGCAAAGGAACAAAATGAGGGGGTTCATTTTGCCATAGAAATTATGATTAGTGCTGAATAAAGAAACATTAGGCCACATTTTGACTTCTCAAATCCTCTTCTATTTCATTATTTGAATACCAGCAACAGACTTCCCTGGTGAGCAGTAGCTTTACTAAAGTGATCTAATGAGCAACTAAAGTGCTAACATTGAGAATTTATGGCAAATGTGTGACACATCTGAATGACTTCTTGATGGAACCAAAGTAAACAAGCTTTGAAAATGCAATAGATCTTGCCCTTGTTTAAGTTAAAGCCATTCTGTTTGTAATGAGGTGGCTTTTTAGCTTTGCTTTTATTAGTGTTTTTCAAACTTTCATGTAAATAACATGCATATGTATGCTTATATGTATATGTATGCATGCATTTATATTTGTATTTATATAGATATGCAGATTATATATGCTTATATATGTATGTATATATGTATATATACACATACATATATATAAATGCATATGCATATATATGCATATATGTGTATATGTGTGCGTGTAGAGAGTTAGAGGTGTGGAGGTAGAGGTATAGAGGTAGAGAGGTAGAGGTAGAGAGGTAGAGGTAGAGAGGTAGAGACTAGTAGAGAGAGAAGTAGAGAGAGGTAGAGAGTAGAGAGTGCGTAATAGAGAGTAGATGGTGAGTGGTAGAGAGTAGCAGAGAGTGAGTAGTAGAGAGTAGTAGAGTGAATAGTAGAGTGAGTAGTAGAGAGTGAGTAGTAGAGAGTAAGTAGTAGAGTGAGTAGTAGAGAGCAGTACAGAGTGAGTAGTAGAGAGTATTAAAGAGTGAGTAGTAGAGAGTAGTAGAGAGTGAGTAGTAGAGAGTAGTAGAGAGTGAGTAGTAGAGAGTGAGTAGCAGAGAGAGAGAATAGTAGAGAGTAGTAGAGAGTGACTAGTAGAGTGAGTAGTAGAGAGTGAGTAGTAGAGAGTAGTAGAGAGAGTTGTAGAGAGTGAGTAGTAGAGAGTAGTGAAGAATGAGAAGTAGAGAGTGAGTAGTAGAGAGTAGTAGAGAGTGAGTAGTAAAGAGTGAGTAGTAGAGAGAGAGTAGTAGAGAGTGAGTAGTAGAGAGTAGAGAGTAGTAAATAGTGAGTAGTAGGGAGTGAGTAGTAGAGAGTAGTGGAGAATATTCCAAGGTTTGGCCCAGCACCACTTGCACAACACGTCCAATCAAATCATATCACTAAGAGTCCTTATTGAAGTGCTGAATCTTGGTGTATATTCAAATGCTTTTATTTTCCTTAAGTTTATGTACCACTGCCAGCCGACGCGTTTCGTTCTGTACAACAGAACTTCTTCAGGGCTTTCTTATTTCCTTCAAGTTATGTCGGTATCCTGTTGTCATATAACTAGATATTTCTTCCAAATGTTAGACGAGTCGTAAGTACATTCTTATTCAAAGTGACTAGGTATCAATTTTACCCACACAATTCGGGCAGACTTGAGGAATTTATAGCATCCTCAAAGTCAGTCTTTCAAAAATTCCAAAGTATAGGACTTCATAATCCAAATCCAAATGTTTCTCAAGAAAAGTCATTTTCAATCGTTCGGAATATCGGCGTTTGGGCAGATATGACCCATGGACACGGTTTATGACTTTTCTTGGGAAACATTTGGATTTGGATTATCATGTCCTATACTTTGGAATTTTTGAAAGACTGACTTTGAGGATGCTATAAATTACTCAAGTCCATGGATGCTGCTGGGAACGCCCCCAGCAACACCCATTGCACGGCCCTTTAATGCAGAACACTGCGTTAAAGGGACTGATCTTTATCAGGCAGGATTACGCCACAAAAAGTGGCTTAGTCCTGCCTGATACATATCACTCAGTCTTCTGCGCCACTGGAACATCACAAAAAGTGACGTTCCGGAGGCGCAAGGGGCGAGTAAATAAGGCCCCATAGGTTTCACACTCGTTATAGTTAGGAATTACCATTTAAAAAACCTTTGAAATTCACTGAAAAAACCATAGGTTTCACACCAGTTATAGTTAGCTGGACATTTTACTCATACAAAACCATTGAAATTCCCCAGTTATAGTTAGTTGTACTCACCATAACTCGCGCGCCCGCAATCCACTGCTGATGATGTCACATATTACATCATTAATGACATGGTCAGTGACATCTCTGATGACATCACTGATGACATCTCAAATGACATCACTGATGACATCACTGATGACATCATCCAGTGAATGTGGTTTGCTTTGATATTTAAATATGTATTATAAATACACTACTTTGCATTGAAGAATGAGTGGATATATACATATAAATGTGTGGATGGTGGATTTAGTAACAGTGTCATTGATTGTTTCCTTGACTAATTTGTAGAGTCTCACTATATACAATGTGTAGTTACTAAACTGTGTGAAAGTCTTTAATGCTTTGTCTTAATTGTTATGTTAAAGACTATATTTGTTATTGGTTTCTTAACTGAGTATTTGCATGGGTAAATGAATGTCTATGTGGTTTGGTGGGGGGTGTGTGATTGCCAAAAGATGTGTGAATAGTTCATTCAGTAGGTATATGAGGTTAAGACTACATGTTATAACAGTTGTTTCAGTGAGTGTATATGTTTATGGGTGTGGTGGTGATGAAATATTTCTCTCAATGGTACATCTCCATTAAACTTTAAAAAAATAGGCAGTGTATGTGACAGTTACATCTAATTAAGTGTGCCTAAGACTTAGTGATTGTATGAGTCACTATGTGGATAACTGTACACTTGTAATAGTGATTTTATAACACACTAAGTGTGAGTTAGTATCTATATAAATAGATGAACTTGTGTTTGTATAAGTGTGTAGGTGAGTAAATGTAAGTATAATCAATTGTTTGCATAAGTCAGAAGGATTTCTTTATAAGTGAATACAATGTGTGCTGGTGTGTAATGTTGAAATAGGCGTATAAGTATATTTGACAGTGTTGATTATTCACTGCATATAACACTGATGTGTGTATAGTTCTATGAATAACTGAGTGGGTGTTTAGAAATTTCTATTGGTGTGTCAATGGTTTCAAATATGGCACTTTCTATTTTACAGTGAGTGATGAAAGATTATACTAGTGTGTGATGAGGTGTATTTGATTGTCACATGGATTATGTTATCAGTGATGTCATCAGTGATGTCATTTGAGATTTCATGAGTGATGTAATATGTGACATCATCAGCAGTGGATTGCGGGCGCGCAAGTTATAGTGAGTACAACTAACTATAAAAGGAGAATTTCAATGGTTTTGTATGAGTAAAATGTCCAGCTAACTATAACTGGTGTGAAACCTATGGTTTTTTCAGTGAATATATATATATATAGGTATGTGTTGCGCAAGATGAAGCAGAAACACTGATGATGTCTTTTTCTCTTTAGGTCTGCTTCCAAGCTGTTCCTTTCCCTACCTTACCTCTCTTGATCACCACAATGTTCTGCACTGTTATAGCATTCAGAATTGAGGCTGTCCAGAGGAGAACGTTATTGATCCTGAGAAATTTGTTGGGCTGACAGGCAGTTGAATGTTGAGGTGCTGAGTGCCAAAGCTAAACAGTCTTGATTTCACCTCATGCCTCATTAGTCCACCACCCCACACTTCTTGCCTCTTTATCCTGCTTTTACAAATTATTTTTCATCCCTGCTTTCTCCTTTTGTCACTGTTTTTCTGTCTTTCTCTTCCTCCTTTTATTCCTCTGTGGTAGCTTTTTCAAAAATGGGAAAAATGTGCACATTTTGTTTGAAAAAAACTTCTCATAGTTAGTGCTTTTTTATAATGCTAAAAGTCTTCATGGATGAACTAATGATGATGGAACTTAAATGAAGTACCCAACTCATATAAAAGGGTAGGAAATAGTTATGCCACATTTACGTGCGCAACACCATTATTTCTAATATGTATGTACTTTCCCTTTCTCCTTCTTTACTTCTTTTGTGTTTTTATCTCGTTATCTATGGGTCAAAGTCTAATGTCCTCTTCGCATTTGGGTTGCTCAAATTTGTGGTCATCATTTTTGTAGAAAGGGAGCTTCTGACCCATAATGTGTTTCTACTGCCGCTCAATCATAGACCCACTACAAGTAACGTTGCACGTCAATATATCCCTCCATACTCATTCGCCTCCTCTGTGGGCGCTTTATACCCTCATTAGTTCGACACATGCCAATAACACGATACTTAGCCATGAATAACATGTCAAATCGATGGACTGCTGAGAAACGCAGGTTTGTGATTTACAATATGCATTTCGTATTTATTATTACAAACGTGTGACTTGAACGTGCTGCACTGTAATCAGAGAGAAGATTAAAATACATGAATGTTTTCTCAGAATTATTTTCTGGTGAAGATTTAATTTAAAACAACATTTTTTTAACAAGATGGACTTATTTAAATTTCATGAGTCAGAGGCATCATTCATCACAATTGTGCTTTATTCATGAATAATGGGTTCAATTTTCTTTTTTCATGAATAATAGTGGTAAATGTTTTCCTACTAATGCATAATAAGGATTACGCCTGCTGTCGCCCAGGACATGCAGTGTTTACAATAGAAGTATAAATCTGCCATTAAAGAATGACTGCCTCTTATTACACGATGAAGTTAATCACGAGACCCTTCTGAGAAAGCCTTTCACATATCCAGCAGCAGAGATTGCACAAGCATTGACTGAAGGTCAGGTGCAAAATATGACACCCAAAGACCCTTGACAATGAAGTCGTAAAAAGTCATTATCTTGTTATCCTTAATAATCCTAAGGGATTTATGGTTCCCAATGCGCTCAGACCATTTTTTGCAAAGCTCCTGGTTTAATGAATGATATACATGCATCATAACTGGGTTTGCAGTCGTGGCACTCTCTGTTTGTGTTGTCAACAGCAAAAATTCTAGTTCAGTTTGTGCTCTGTGTTTTCAAAGCCCCTCTGGAAACCAAAGTTTTTCTGGCCCAGCCCTAGAGTTTTTAAGTTGATCAATGTATAGATAGTACTTTCTGACGTTAAAATATCTGAAACGCTGGAAATTTGCACTTAACTTCCATTTATGTCTAAACAGTCAAAATAGCTTTATTTCGATAATACATATTTTAAAAGCTGCAAATTTCACATTTTTAAAGATATGCATTATCGAAATAAAGCTATTTTGACTGACTTATGTCTAAACAATGTAAATGCTGAATTTCACATTCTTGAAACCCCAACGTTGTGCTAAAAATATTGTTATTTGTTCTATCAGATGCCAGTGCTGCCTTATACCAAGGCTCCACAGACATCTCATGCCATCTCACGCCTCCTTAATAAGTCACCAGACGCTCACTGTCACTGACTCTATATTTCACTGATTTAGGTTCTTTTTCATCCGTTTCTTTCTTTGTCACTCTTCTTCTGTCTTTCTCTCTTTACTTCTTTCTTCCTTTTGTGTTTTTCTCTCGATAGCTATGGGCCAAAGCCTGATTCGGAGAATTAAGTGCCAGTCTCCAAAATGTGAGTGCCATTGAGCTCCATCTACAATCAGTAACTAAAATTAATGTTGTTTTTGCTCTTTTTGTCCCATTTGCCTGCTTTCAGGGATTGCACACCTGCTGCCTGTATCCTATGTGTTCTGTCAATCCCTCTCAGTTGTGCAATGGGAGGAACACTTACGTTTGTTTCATAGGTTATTACTCTGATAAAAAAAAACTGTTATGTTTTTAAAATATCATCTTACTTTATACGACTCATGCCTGAGTCTGTTGGTTCACTGAACTATTTCATCCACACCAGGAATGTGTGTTTCATCTCATGGTCGCAGCTTGAATAGTGTTGGGTTCACTCCGACATCCAGAGGTCAACAAAACTAGTACTATTGGCTTGGTTAATAGCAACCCGTGGTCGTTCAGCATGAAGATGCTGCAGGGAATTAATCTGTGCTTAACAAACACAAGTTACGTTAAAATGTTGCATTGCAGGCTCAACATAACTCACATAGATATTATTGATCATTATTGGACTTGACCCTCTCTGAAGAGTCACCTATAAACCTTTTGACTTTACCCTCGTGTTTTTTGCTGACATTTGTTTTTGTGGGTCTAAGGACTCTATGCACTTTACCACTGCTAACCTGTGATAAAGTGCTGGTGCTCTTCTTTAAATATGGCAAAATTAGCTTACATCTGATTGTCATATTTATTTTACTCATAAGTCTCTTGTAGGGTGATATACCATATACCCAAGGCCTGTAAATTAAATGCTACTAGAGGGTCTGCAGCACTTATTGTGCAACCCACTTAAGTAACCCCTTCATAGGTGCCGCGGGTCTGCCATTTTAGCTTGAATGTAGTTTTAAACTGCCAATGCAAATTGACACTATAACCGTCTTGCCAAGCCTTAAACTCTCCTTTTATTGCATATGTCACCCCTAATGTAGATCCTAGGTAAACCCATATGTCAAGGTGTATTGTAAAGTGCTAACTTTTGATTGGGAACAGATTATCTTTCTTGTTTGGGGTCTCAAAATTGTAATTAAACCCCCTCTTTAAGGGTAAAGACAGATTTTAAGTTGCAATTTAGGCCACTTTTAGAAAGTTGCCGTTTTCCTGTCCTAGCTTTCAGAGACTGCAGCCTGTTCCTAGGTCACATGAGTGGGTGTAGTTTGAATTTATTTATTACTCCCAGACAGCCACACAATATAGGGATTATGTGTACCTGGATGGGCTATCAACTGGCAGAATAGGTGGGGGAGTGGAGCTGGGCACAGCCCCACTTGCAACTTAATAGGCGGTGCTCTGTCTTCACTTGTCACCTTTGAATGGTTCATACAGCCAACTTGGGGCCCGGAGAGGGGAGTCAGGTAAATGCATGTACTTAAAAGGGTCTTTCAAAAATTCTCCTACTTTAAAGAGGTAGGGTATAAAAACAAGTATAAAAGTAGTATTCTCGGATCCACTCTTCAGTAAACTTTCTGGACCTGAGGAAGTGCTCTCTGCCTGCTGCTTTGGCCTACTGTGTAATCCACAAGACTGCTTTGTTGCATCTGGTAAGACTGCTTTGCTGCCTTGAACCTTCAGAGGCCTGTCCTGCTGCTTGAGTCCTGTTTCATGTCTTGAGGCCAGGACTACCAGAGTGACTTCAAGGGCTAGTTGGCTGGCCATCTGATCAGAGCCTCAGTGACAGAAAAGCCTCCAACCATTTTGAAAACCGTGCCGTGCTGTGCTTTGAGCCCCCCCGCCCCTAAGTTGTGCCACTCAATTCCTGTACCTTTGGTGGTAGTGCTAAAGGTTCCCAGGTAGCCAAAATCCAAAACTTGGGACTTAGATAGTTTTCGCCTAAAAAACTGCTCTGGGAACCAAGAAAAAGCCAGGACCAACCTGCTCATTGATCAATCAATTAATCAAACAGGGGTTTTTAGGGTGCTACTCACCAGTGAGGGTCTCAAGGCCGGAGGGGGGGGAGTGTGAAGCAGCCCCTGGTCAGCCGAAGAGCCAGGTCCTGAGGCTTCTCCTGAAGGTGTGCAGGGTAGGGTAGTGTCTGATGTTGACTGGGAGTTTGTTCCATGTTTTGGCCGCAACGTGGGAAAAACCTCTTCCCCCGGCTCTGGATCTGTGGTTCCACGGGGTAGTTGCTGGGGTGAGGTCGGCGGAGCGGATATTTCTTTTGAGTGCATGGAAAGAGTTTCCTTTGTTGAGGTATTTGGGTTTGATGTCATGGAGGGATTTGTAGGCGTGGGTGAGTAGCTTAAAGGTTACTCTCTTCTCGATGGGGAGCAAGTGTAGGTCTTGCAGGTGTTGGGTCATGTGTTCATGTCGTGGGGTGCCAAGGATGAGTCTGGCTGCGGTGTTCTGGATGGTCTGGAGTTTCTGTAGCATGGATTTGATGATTCCGACATAGAGGGTGTTTTTGTAGTCCAGTCTATTGGTGATGAGTGCATGGGTTATGGTTTTTCTGGCTTCGGGTGGGATCCACTCGATGCTCTTGCGGAGGATGCGGAGAGAGTTGAAACAGGTGGAGGCGACGACGTTGATCTTGCGAGTCATGTTGACGGTGAAGTCCAGAATGACGCTGAGGTTCCGGGCATGGTCTGTCGGGGTGGGTAGAACTCCTAAGGCGGCAGGCCACCAGGAGCTGTCCCACGCAATGGGGAAGGGTCTGACGATGAGGACCTCTGTCTTCTCCGAGTTCAGTTTTAGGCAGCTGTCATTCATCAAGGCTGTGACGTCCTTCATCCATTTTAGGAAGCTGAGTCTGGTGTCTTCAGGGGCCTCATGAGGGAGAGGATGAGCTCGGTGTCATCGGCATAGGATACTGTACTGTGCCCATGCTGTCTGACGATAGCCGTGAGGGGGCCATGTAGATGTTGAAGTGCGTGGGGCTGAGCGATGATCCATAGAGTACTCCACAGTTGATTTCTGTGGGTTTGGAGAGGAAGGGTGGTAGTATGATCTGTTGGGTTCTGTCGGTGAGGAAGGAGCGGATCCAGTCAAGGGCAAGACCTTGTATACCGGCATTTTGGAGTCTGGTGGTGAGAGTGCGGTGGGAGGCGGTGTTGAAGGCAGCGGAGAGGTCTAGTAGGATGAGGACAGAGGTGTGGCAGTGTGTCCTTGGTCAAGTAGCATGCAGATGTCATTGGTGGCGGCAAGGAGGGCGGTCTTTGTGCTGTGGTTGCTGCAGAATCTGGACTGGGAGGAGTCGAGTACGGTGTTCTCTTCAATGAAGGTGGTCAGTTGTGAGTAGAGGACTTTTTCAGTGACTCTGGCTGCAAAGCAAAGGAGAGAGATGGGCCGGTAGTTTTTCAGGTCTGTCGGGTCAGCTGAGGGTTTCTTGAGGAGGAGCTTAACCTCAGCCCACTCCCAGTCATCAGGGAAGACGCAGGATTTAAGAGTGGTTTTTATGGTGCGGCGTAGTTCGGGTGCGATGGGGGAGCTATTGAAGGTGTGAGGCAGGCAGGGGTCCATGGGGGCTCATGAGTTTGTGCCTTTCATGGTTGTGGTAGTGTTTTTGGTGGTGATGGTGGGCTGGCTGTTGTTGCTGGGGTGGAGTGTGGTTTCTGGAGTCTGTGTGCTGTAGTTGTCATAGAGCAAACACAAGGAGATAATGGACGAAGTGCTGAAACTTTTCAAACACTCACCCCCAGTCACAGATTTGGGTTGAATCCATCATCTTTCTTTAGCTAACTCTGCCACCCCAGTTAAGACACAGCTATATGCAAATCAGTCTTGACCCTGTGCCTCATGGGAACAGTCCAGCCAGAAATGCCAAGACATGTCTTCCCTGGACCAGAAATAAGGATCCTGGGACCGGTTTTGGGCTAACAGCCCTCTTCAGCCAGGCTAGCTTGAATCCAGTGGCAAAGTGAGCAGGAGACCCACATCTGGGCATACCATGCCAATTTAGGGCAAACAAAGCAAACACAAGTAGATGACGGACGGAGTGCTGTAATTTTTTTAACACTCACCACAGTCACAGATCTGGGTTGAATCCATCATCATTCTTTAGCTCACTCTGCCACCTCAGTTCAGACACAGCTATAAGCAAATCAGTCTTGACCCTGTGCCTCATGGGAACAGTCCAGCCCGAACTGCCAAGCCATGTCTTCCCTAGAGCACAAACAAGCATCCTGGGACCGGTTTCAGGCTAACAGCCCTCTTCAGCCAGGCTACCTTAAATCCAGTGGCAAAGTGAGAAAGGGACCCATGTCTGGGCATACCCTGCCAACTTAGGACAAACAAAGCAAACACGAGGAGATGATGGACGGAGTGCTGAAGCTTTTCAAACACTCACCCCCAGTCACAGATCTGGGTTGAACTCAACATCATTCTTTAGCTCACTTTGCCACTTCAGTTGAGACACAGTGATATGTAAATCATTCTTGACCCTAAGCCTCATGGGAACACTCCAACCTGATGTGCATATGGCTAGGTTCAAACTGAAATGGTGTGGTGAGCAAAAAAACAATGGATTAAGGCCCAGATCTCTCTACTGGGGTGAATGTATGACATTGTTCCGCATTGTGTCCATCAATAGTTCTTTTTCCATTTGTCACCCCGAGTAGGAAGGGTATGCTCCGACGTGGGTCCTGTGCTCGCCATGCCACTGGAATCAAGCTATCCTGGCTGTAGAGGGGTGAAACCCTGAAACTGGTCCTATGATGCTTGTTTCCAGTCCAGATAGGACTTGGCCTGGCAGTTCGGGATGGACTGTTCCCATTGGGTGCAGGGTGAAGACTGATTTGCATATGGCTGGGTCCAAACTGGAATGTCATGGTGAGCAAAACAACAATGGATTTAGGCCCAGATATCTGTACTGGCGGGAATGTATGACATTTTTCTGCATCAATAGTTATTTTTGAAGTTGTCCTAGAAGACCTTGATTTTTTGGTGGAAAAAGGAGCCTAGTTTGTTGCAGAGGTCCTGAGATGGTGCGATGTTTGTGGCTTCACTGGGGGGTTTGGTTAACTGCTAGATGATGTCAACGAGTTCCTTAGAGTTGCTGGTGTTGGTGCGGATTTTGTTCCTGATGAAGGTCCCCCTGGTGGTTCTTATGAGTTGGTGGTATTCTGTCATGGGGTGCTTGTAGGTGGACTAGTCTTCAGTTGTTTAGCTGTTTCTCCATCGTTGTTCATGCGCATCTAGCTTCTTGAAGGTCAGTGATGAACCAGACGGCTCTCAGAGGGTGTTGTCTGTCAGGGCGGCGGAGGGGAGTGAGCTTGTCAGTGCAGCTGAAGACCCAGTGGTTTAGTTCCATGGCTGCAGAGTTGGCATCAGTTGTGGCAGAGGGGGGTTGTCTGTGACTTTGCTTCAGTTCCTTCGTGGCGGGCAAAGGGCGAGCCTGTGCATGGTGTGGTGGTGAAGGAGAAGTGTATGCAGTGGTGGCCAGTCCATAGGGGCTGCGAGGTGTGGCTGAATTGGATGTTGGTCCCTCCTGAGAAGATGGGGTCGAGGATGTGTCCAGCCTTGTGGGTGGGGTTGGTGACAAGCTGTTTCAGTTTGAGGTTAGCGAGGTTGTAAAGGAGGGTGGTGGAATATAGGTTGCAGTAGTTGTCGAGGTGGAAAGTCAGGTCTCCGATGAGTATATCCTCCCAAGGTGCAATGCCAGTCTGCCGGTCTGCCTGACTTAGCAGCATCTCCCTCTATGTTTTTCTCTATAGCAGCAAATCATATTAAGTAGTCCTTCACCAAAGGGGTATCTGGCTTACAGAATTCTGTCTAGACCGGCTGGAGAATTTTGGCTTCCAAAAAAAAGACAAAGTCCAAACTTAGAAATCTTCAGTGTAACATCATCCAGTGGCTCTCCAACAATGACGCTCCATTCTCGGACGCCGCTTGCAGCCTTTCCCGTCTGAACTTTACTTTACCTTCTCCCTTATCAAAGGTAAGCGTTGATAGGGTGTAATCCAATCTTTGTATTTGACCTGCATTATATTGTGGACAGCCATATTTTTTTACTTTGACCCGATCTTGCTGGACAAGGTGTCTGAGGTTGGTGCTTTGCTTTTTTAGGTGCTAAAAATTAAAAAATCTATAGCCCAAGTTCTACTGATTGGATTTTTGTTATTTTGCAGTCAGTTAATTAAAATGTACTCTATGTTTCAAAATTGATTTGGGATTTTTCTTGTGTTGTGTTTTAGTTTAATTTACTGTTTGGTTCTGCATAAATATTTACACATTGCCTCTAAGTTACCCTGACGTGCTTTTGTGGCAAGTTATCATAGGGTTAAGCACAGCTTACTTAAGTGAATTTTGTGACAGGGGTTGTGGCTTTTGCTTGAACAGGTGTCACCCCACCCCCCTTATTCTTTTATAAAAATTGTTGTTTCTTTGCATATGTGATGTCCTGATTTGGAATATCAAAATGTACATGTCAGGATTTATGTTCAAGAACAAACCCCTCTGTGCATTTAACAAAGTGAATATGGTGGCCCTCATGATATCCTGATGGTAGCATTAGTGAACATGTTTTTGAATGTCATCCTTTTTATTCATTCGGAAATTGTTTATGAATCTCTCATTACTGCTGCATTTTCATATTCTTAATTGTATTCGCTTCACCATGAAGCATGCTGCTATGTCACAGACTGCATGAAGTCCCTGGCTTCAAAACATAGAAGTCTTTCCTCTGTATTACCTCTTTTCATGGTTTGTGCTCTTATCTGCCCTTCTCCCATCAATAGAAGTGCGGCCATGATGAATTTGTTTCTGTCTGTCTTCCAACAGGCTGTTTCAAACGTTTACAGAAATTATCCACATCTTGGGCTCGGTGCCCAAGCCCACATTGTACTGTTCTGCTACCTCATTGGAAGATTTGGATTCCAGTATGAACTGTCAAGCTGCTTCCCTTTCTAGTTCCTCATCACAAGCCCAGTGCAAAGCTGGCATAGGCAGTGGACACAGTCCAGTGAAGGGTCACATGCTAGCACCAGAAGTGGATCATTGTAGAATCCCTAATCTGGGGCACTATTGCAGTTTTGTAGTCACTAAAATCATCTTTGTCAAAACACTATTTATAATTCATGCCCAATTTTCAACAAATTGGTGGAGTGAAAACAAAGACATTAGTGCTGGTCAAACTCCTACTGTCCCTTCCCTGTCAATTCCCCAAAGTTGCCAGAGGTGGTGGCATGGGTGTCTTTGACTGCATCCACATTTGCTAGTGCATGGCTGCAGCAGTGGTGCAGGATGGAACAAGAAGCACTAGCAGACTATTAGTTATATTTGTCTGAGACTCAAGGGTGGGGGCTCCAGTCCCAATATCCGTACGGTATATGTTTTTGCTTGAAACTCTCAGTCGTTTTTCTTGTATGGGTTTCAGGAACAACGGCTGGCTTATGTCAAATACAATATAAGCAGAGCTCCTTAGCCTTAGCTTGGAGGGTGGGGTTACTATATCTGTCTTCCCTCTATCCTCTGGGTTTCTTTTGCTAGGATTCATGGAGGCTGTTGTGCTTGGGAATAGGGGGGGGCCTGACAATTTGTTTTTATATGAATGAGTTAGGTGAAGGCTATCTCAGTTATTACTATACCTTGTTTTTAGATTAGCAATTATCTTTCACTTTAGAAGTAAGGTCTCCTATGGATCCCGTTGACCTGCTGAAGCATGTGTAACTGAATTACATCTACACAGATTCTAATCTAGTTTTCCTGACTGGTGTTTATGTGTCTTTCAAATGGGATGCTCTTTCTCTCTTTCACAGTCTGCAAGGTAAGCGAGATAGTTCTTGCTTGCTATGATGGTGTCTGGAGCAGCAAGCAAAACCCCTCAGTGGGTTCTTGCTGCACTATTCTTTTTTTTAATGCTTTATTTCCAAACTTGTACACAGACCCACGGGTATATTCAATATTCAAATATGAACCCCAGGCACTTAGCACTGCAATAGTCTTTGATTTGCTTAGGCTGTCATCTTTCCTGGCAGTTCACCTGTGCTCATTATATTGGATACCTGGGTCTGTTAGTGGCAGACAACTGCCAGACAATAAAATGTAGCCCTCCATATGTATTTTAGGGGTGAAGGCCTGTTTACTGATGGTTTGGATGTCCTGATTCATAGGACATTTGGAAATATGATGTTTGTCTTTCATATTCAGGGCACATTTCAGTTTGTGGCAGTTCCTGTCTATTAGGTTCCAGAAGGTGCCAGCTACAAATGCTCAAAGAGTGGTGACATTGTCTTCTTATTACCTTTGGGTTCAGTCTTTAGGTACTGGGCATACAGCTTCAAGCTTTTTTCTTGCAGCTGATGTAGTGGGGACTGGTAACACCTGAGACACATTCTAGCATTAGTAGCTGTTCATAGAGCCTTGGTTCTTGTAAGCACAGAGGTAGTGCCTCCAGTTTCTCCATTGGCACAGGGGAAACAGTTATATTCTATTCCATGATTTTTGTGGTTCCTGTTGTGATTTAACGGTTTCTGGCTGGTGTTATACCTTAAGCATCAGATTCTTTTGACCTCAAGCCAGTTGGTACATGGAGGAACTCTTACTGATAAAATGCCACTGCAAAGAACTGGAGCAAAAATGGATAATTAGCCAGGACAATGCAGACAGGACCACGCTGAAATCTGCCCTGAGAGGCTATCAATAAATGATCTGGAGCATCAAATGGGTGTAAGGAATGTGTTTTTTGATAAAAGAACACACCCTAACCCAACACCCTCAAAAGGCAAGACTCAGCACTTCCTTAAGTTGAGGTAAGAAAACAGGCCCAAATGTAGGTAAAATAACATATACAAGTTTATTAATGCAATATTTTAAAAAAGCAGGCCGAATATGTCAGTCATGGCAAACTCCCACATATCAAGTAAGTACTTAAAATAAACGATTGAAATAGAATGCAATATGTACACAGGTAGCAACGAATAGAAAATATATACACGAGAGAGAAAAATAAAGTGTGGTTAGGAACATCTCACAGACTGATTCTGAAACATCCTTGCCAACTCTAGATGGGGGAAGTCATTTTCAGCAGCCCAGGAAGGAGTTTAGTCGGGACCCAAGTTCCATCACCAATCCACAGCAATACGTCTATTCTATGGTGACCTTCCACTTGGCCCACCAAAGCTCCCAGCTTTAATACCATTATTCAACGTGGGACGAAGCTTCTAGAAAACCCCGCCCCTTTCTCATTGGAAAGAACCGAGCTGGCTGGTACCAGTCTGTATCAAGCCCAAGACAGTAGCTGTCCAAGACTCTGTATTTTGACTCCGAGACAGAGTTGTACATGCCACAGATAATATCCAGTTCACTCTGGTCACTGAGGAGGGACAAACCAGTGAGGAGCAGAAAGACCTTGAATATGAATCGCAAGCACTGCTGTGCATGCAGAAGTAAGGCAAAGTCAGAAGGCAAGATGGCATGAGGCCATGTCAAAGCCAATCGGTAAATTCAGAAAACCAGATGACATAAGGCCATGTCAAAGCCAATAGTTAAATGCAGAATACCAGATGACATGAGGCCATGTCAAAGCCAATTGTAAGCACTTACAATATAAATGTACTGTTCTCCGTGACAGTTCTCACTAAAAGACAACAAGATTACAAAATAGAAGAAAGACAGGCATATGCAGGACCAACCTACATTAAGGGTAGGCTAAAATAACACACTAAAGTCAGTTAAAATGGCGGTAGTTGAAGGTCGTCATAGGGTGCCAAACCACAAGCGTGGCTCTTTTACTACAATGGGCCACTCTGGCGGACCACATCTACCGCAGCTCCAAAAGAAGCAAAAGAAACCTTTCCATTGTGAAAGATATCACGTTACTTTTATCCGCCTCCAAATCAATCACTCCCTTGCAAGAATGCTGTAACAATCTCTCTCAGTTCTTCAGCAACAAAATCACTTCCATTTACAAGAACTTCGACCTGCAACCAGACTTAACACCTTGGCTACGCGGCCGATTTTACGGAATTGCGGCACTTCTGCAAAACGGGTGGGGCCGCGTCGGCCATTGGCCGACGGCAGCATCAGCGAGGTAGCGTTGCCGTCGGCCAATGGCCGACGGCAGCATGGAAGGGGCTAATGTACATCGCCAAAACCTCCAATCTTGTCCAGAAACCCAATGTTAACCACGTGACCTTTCATCGTTCCAGAAGAAACACCCCACAACCATGAAGTCCATCCACTTAGGGGCATCATCGGACCCATGCTCCCACCCCGCCTCATCCAGCAGACTGCAACCAATCATTGCCATGCTCACATTTTGAATGCCTCCACCTCTTTTGCATTCTTCCGAGATGCTTGATGACAGGCCACTGCTGAAGAAACCCTTTATTGCTAGCTACAAGGTGTTCTCCTTGCTGGCTTACCTGGCCAAGGTCTTAAATAAATGCATTAACAGACACCTCACCTAATACCTCAATGAGTACCAACTCCTCTACACCATTCAGACCCAACCACAATCTGTAAACTACCCTCATCACTGCCACGGATGACATCTGCATGACCCTGGACAGAGGAGATACTCAGCCCTCACCTTCCTGTACCCCTCCACAGTATTTGACACAGTCTCTTGCCCCAGCCTCATCCAACACCTTCACAACATTGCAAACCAAGGGCATGCACTCTGA
This sequence comes from Lissotriton vulgaris, assembly GCF_964263255.1. NCBI lineage: Eukaryota > Metazoa > Chordata > Amphibia > Caudata > Salamandridae > Lissotriton > Lissotriton vulgaris. The sequence continues at coordinate 988,479,779 of NC_141698.1, read as the reverse complement.
TGAGTCTACACATTCCTGACCGGAGGGACCCGGTCAGTCAGCCTTGTGCCACACACCTCGGATGCCCGCAATCTCATCTGCAGAGTTCCACACGGTTCTCCCTGAGTGAAACCCTCTTCAATACATACATGATCCGTCTAGCCACCATCATCCACCCTCCTGATATCAATGTTATCTCCCATGCCCATAACAGGCACCTCATTCTCTCCCTCACGGACAAAATCCACAGTACCCAGATCAAGTTCAATGCCTGCATGACCAAAATCACCCACTTGATGAAGACCAACTGTATAAAGCTGAACATTAACAAACCACGACCGTCGTTGCACTTCTTGGGTAATGTTGTTCTATTTATCTATGATCAGCACAGTTAATACAAATTAACGATTTTTGTACTCTCAAACCACCCCACCATTTCGATGTAAATCCGTGATCATCGTTCCTAAGGCAGTTTCCCTTTCTGTTCACTCCTGTTGCTGCAGCGCTTGATTCTCCCTCAATCCCTGTGCCCACCCAGGAGCTCACTCACAGTTGGGTGCTTCCCCTTGTTTGTGTCTTAAGCTACCAAGTTTGACACTGAGAGTCAAGGAAGAGTTGGGGCTCTCAGATGAGCCAGTCACAGCTGATCAGGAGTTTCAGCGTTTCTCCTCCTGGAGTGCCTTTTCTCATCTCTTGTAACTGTGCATCATTTTGGATTAAATCTTTGTTGACGTGTGGCCATGGATTGGAAATCCTACATCTGTTTGTTACATAGTTTTCATGGCAATTTTAACTCATTGACACTCTTGGTGGTTTTTCTTCCCTTTTGGCTCTGGGCATGCTGTGCCCCTTCCATTGAGCCTTTGGGTAGTATTCCCATGTGCTCTATGGCTCATATTGAAGGCTTCAGAGCTTGCAGTGACAACAGTTTGGGTTTCAGCCACTTGCATTCTTTACCTCACTGTGTCTAGAGCAGCAACTGGAGCCTTCTTGTTCACTTTTGTTCTCCATTTGCATTTGTACAGTCCTCAGTAGAGGCAGCAGAAATTGGTCAATGGTTAATTAGCCTCCTGGCCATGATATGTTCTTTTATTCACAGTCCAGGTTATGTGTTTCATGCAGTGATGGATAGTTGGTTTGTCTTTATAGTGTTTATGCCTCAACCACATTTTCTTCTTGGGTGTATCCCCAATGATATAAAAAAATTTAATAAGGACTAAGAAAATGCAATGGCAATGTTTGAATTACACAAGATAATTCTCATTGTGACTAGTCTCTGTCCCTCAATATATACATGCAAACCTTCCTGTCAAACTGAGGCCATAGTGGCATGTCCTATTTGCTCTGCAGGACGTGTTCAGGGCTCCACTCCGATCTAAGGGATGAATGAGGGGATTGACCCAAGATAAGAGGAAGATGAGGAGCACAGACACAGAACAAACTTCTGCATTGAAGCCAGTGGCTGCACACAGTCTGTGAAGAGGCAGATAGCCTAATGATGTAATTACAATAAAGAGGATCAACAGACTAGGGGGGGTGAATATTACTCTATGTAATCAAATGTTTAGCCAGGGATGGACTGGGAAGCAAAATCAGCCCTACCAAATTCAGTCTGACCATCCCTGATTCTTGTTTAGAATCAGGGTTTTCACCTAATATAGGTTTTGGTCAAATCTAGGGACGAAGTTAATTTCACTGTATTCAGGTTAGACCACCTACGGTTGATCCCTCAAAGTGTTTTTTGTTTTGGGCTGGTTTTTAGTATCTATTTATCAATCATATGGGGGAGGAGGAAGTTCTGATCCGTTCAGTTTCCTGTTTTTCAATCTCAATTAATCATAGGGGAAGGATCACTTGTCCTGTACAACCAGGGTATACAGGAGCTATGTGGGCTGTCTCACAATAAAAAACCCTGATGCACGTGAAGGGAAAGTCGTGGTAGAGGTATATGTTGGCTCTCTGCTCTTCATTCATCTGTGTGCATAATCATAGGGTCAGTTTGGTTATGCAGCCTCCACCAGGAGGTTTTTACCCATGGTTAAAACAGTAGTGATCGAGTGATGTGGATAGTGCTCAGATTGGTTAAAATACCCGGACAGCCAGATATTTCACTTTATTCGGTCTGGATTCGGGTAGCCCGTCAATGGGCATTAAAAAAAATTTTGGTGCGTTCTGCAAATGTATAATGGGTTCTAACGCACTCAAGGGTAAGTGATTAAAAAGTGGCCAATATGCCTAATTTGGTCTTGTAGGCTTTCTTCAGAACCAATAGTGCAAGGTGAAAAATGTGAATGTTTATAACAATTATTGACTCATTACAAACAGTGTAAGAAAAGGAAAAATACAATCAGTCGGCTGTTCAGGTTTACTGGTCCGGTGCCGTTGAGGGCCTTGTGTGGGTGGGTGAGCATCTTAAAGGTGATTCTCGCCTCGACGGGGAGCCAGTGGAGTGTGTGCAGGTGCTGGTGATGTGGCAGTGTTTTGGCAGGTTGAGGACCAGTCTTGCGGCGGCGTTCTGGATGTTTTGTAGCTTGCGGCGTAGAGTGCGCTGCCGTAGTCGAGTCTGCTGGTGACCAGGGCGTGAGTGACTGTTTTTCGGTGTTTGAGGGGGATCCATTTGAAGGTCTTACGAAGGAGGCGGAGGGTGTGGAAGCAGGAAGATGAGACAGAGTTGATCTGGTGGTCCATTTTGAGCTCGGAGTCCAGGATGATTCCCAGGTTGCGTGCGTGGTCTGTGGGGGTTAGCGGGTTTCCGAGGGTGGTGGGCCACCAGGTGTCGCTCCAGGGGGATGCTTTATGGGTATGGTTCCTATGGGTTCCCTTTGTATCTCAAATGGAACAATGCTGTGGTCTGACTAGATCAATGGGATCGGGGCTAGGGTCTTAATGCCTTCCCAATTCGCAAAAATGGGGTCCAGAAGATGACCCTGCTGGTGTGTGGGGGCTGTAGAAAGAAGTTTTATACCCACAGAGTTTAGTGCGGCGGCTACCATTTGTGCCTCCCTGGAGTTTATGTCTTCAAAATGAAGGTTAAGGTCGCCTAGAATAATACGTTTTTTATATCTGACTGCTAGCTGGGTGGCCGACTCAATGAGTTGGCTGCCAAAGTGTGCCGCAGCTCCTGGAGGGCGATATATCAATAAACCTGTGATCGCATTTGTAGGGTCAATTTTTATGGTAAATAAGCCACATTCACTATTAGGTAGGGTGGATTTAAGTAAAGTGCATTCTAGTTCTGATTTGTAGATTAGTGCTAGCCCTCCTCCTCGCTGTTTTTGTCTATCAAGTCTCAATAGGCTATAGCTGGGGGGGATTGCGTCAAGAATATCAGGAGAGGACGTCTCTTCTAGCCATGTCTCGGTAAGAAACATGGCGTCCAGATCTTTATTTGCCAGTAGGTCGTAGATCTCCGTTTTGTGTTTAATCATAGACCTACAGTTCAGCAATATTATCTTCAGCTTAGCTACTTCTCTTGGTATTTTGCTTACCGTAGGAAGTTCCTGATTACATATCTTACAAAGCTAAGGCATATGTTCAGGCCCTAAATTGTGTAAGCAACTATGAGTTGGCATCTTACCAATCTTCAGTAGATCAGCTTTGGAATAATGTAGCCGGGGACTGCTGCTGCTTAGGGCAACCGCTGGAATGGTGGGGTCAGGGGGTCCTGCCCCGCGCCCCGGTCGATCGCGGATGGGCGCAGAAGGGCAGGACTCTGGCTTGAATCAGGCGCGCAACCGGCGCGCCCGCATTGCGCGTCCGCTGCGCGGAGCCATAACCGTATGTTTTTATACCGTCGTCCGTGCGACGGAGGAGGCGAGCCCTCACTAAGATGGCCGCCACTATTTTCCTTGCGGGTCCCCGCAGATGACAGCCCTACAATCGGCCACTCACTGAGGGGGGTAGGCAAGTAGTCTGCCAAAGCAATCAGGGAAAATGCAGGTAAGGTCTAAACACGCCTTGCCTTGTACAGCACCCTAAATCGTTGCGAGATCAGTTCCTGCCACGATGTTTGTAGCACAAGTAAAGCACTAAATGTAAAGCGCTAATGCCAGGGGGAGGGGGGAAGGACACACAGGGAAAATATTCAGCAATTTAAAATCAAGGTATTTTTAAAAAGTAACCTCCCGGCTCACGCCTCAGGAGTCAATGAAAAGCAGTTATATATATATATATATATATATATATTCACTGAAAAAACCATAGGTTTCACACCAGTTATAGTTAGGAATTAGCATTTAAAAAACCTATTAAATTCACTGAAAAAACCATAGGTTTCACACCAGTTATAGTTAGCTGGAAATTTTACTGATATAAAACCATTGAAATTCCCACGTTATAGTTAGTCGGACTCACTATAACTTGCGCGTGCAATGCACTGCTGATGACGTCACATATTACATCACTCATGACATGGTCAGTGACATCACTCATGACATCACTGATGACACCATCCAGTGAATATGTGTCTTTCTGAAAAATAAATATTAGTGAGTTATGTTTAAATATTTAAATACATATATTAGTGTTTCACTTTGTGTATAAGTGGCTACATGTGTTGATAAGTAGCTACATGCGTATGTATATGGGTTATTTGATATTTTTATTAGTATTAGTATGAGTGTCTATATGGTTTGGTGGAGGTATTACTTAGCACATAGATGCATGAGTGACTGACTCTTTGTTTGTATGTGTTTTGAAGACAGCATATGTACAGGACTGTATGGGTGGATGAGTGTCTATATGTGTTTGTTAGTGAGTGAATGACTGTCTCACTAGTGTCTTTATCAGTAACTACATATGTTTTAATCTAGTATATATGAATATTGATGTATATAACTGAGTATATGTGAGAGTAAGAGATTGTAAGATTTCCTGTTTAAATAAGTATGTGTTTCTATAAGTGATTGTTTAAGAGAATAAATATGTGTAATTTTCAATAGAAGTAAGGTGGAAGTGTGTGTATAACTCTATTTTCAAATAAATGGTTGTTCAATAGTTTATTTGCACGTGTGAATATGTGTGTGAGTAACTTTTGGATGAATGTCGGTATGTAACAGAATGTATAGGTGTATCTCTTCATATGATGAGTGAGTATATGTATGAGTGACTATATAGAACTGTTGGTGAATGAGTGGATGAGTATATAGATAGTGGAAGTACAGAATTGCTTGTTGTAACTGATATAGGTATGTCCATTTTTTAAAAATTTCAGTTTCTATTTTTGAATATGTGTCTCAAGGGTTACTTTACACTGAGAGGAGGTCTGTCACTATGTCACAAGGATGGTGTCATCAGTGATGTCATGAGTGATGTCACTGACCATGTCATGAGTGATGTAATATGTGACGTCATCAGCAGTGCATTGCACGCGCAAGTTATAGTGAGTCCGACTAACTATAACGTGGGAATTTCAATGGTTTTATATCAGTAAAATTTCCAGCTAACTATAACTGGTGTGAAACCTATGGTTTTTTCAGTGAATTTAATAGGTTTTTTAAATGCTAATTCCTAACTATAACTGGTGTGAAACCTATGGTTTTTTCAGTGAATTTCAAAGGTTTTTTAAATGCTAATTCCTAACTATAACTGGTGTGAAACCTATGGTTTTTTCTGTGAATTTCAAAGGTTTTTTAAATGCTAATTCCTAACTATAACTGGTGTGAAACCTATGGTTTTTTCAGTGTATTTCATAGGTCTTTTAAATGCTAATTCCTTTGTATATCGAGTTTCTAACCTTTTTTTTTTTTACAATTTGCTGTTTTTTTTAAGTATTCATTTTTTTTATAATTTTTTTTTTTTGCGCTCTGGGTGCGCGCACGGGGAAGCTTTCAGCTAAGCTCTCCTGTAAGCTTCTCCGTGCGCTCATCTGAAAGCGCACCCAGAGCGCAACTGTCGTTCGTGAAAAAAAAATATGAATGAAAAGTTAATAATAATGCAAAACATTTCGTACCATACAAATAAAATTTGTTTTTTTTAATATGGAAAATGATTATGCATTTCTATTAAAGATTGATGACGTCACTTCGGCGCGCAACGTACGTGCCCTCGGAAGCGCATACGTGCGCGGCGCCTAAACGCACGCAAAAGCGCCTACGATCGCGCCACGTGTGCGCCCCGGAAGCGCCTACGATCGCGCTGCGTAAACGCACCCGGAAGTGCACCCGAGCGCGCATCGTAAGCGCGTCAGGTCATGTGACCCTAAAATAACACTTTTCATTGGTTGCTAACAGTTTTTTGTTACAATGAATGAAATCCCCACCCATTTCCTTCACTTCTTCTTTCACTTTTGTGACTGAAAGACCTGCATTTTTTGCTGCTCCATATTCCTGGATTCATCATGGCTGCCAGATCATCCAGCAGTGAAGATGACTTCATTGATGAAGAGCCACCTACCCCAAAGGTGAAGGGACATTTCATTTGGAAATTCTTTAAATTCCCAGCAGACCAGAAGAAGGTGAATGCACCAAAAGTAGAGTGCAGGATCTGCAAAAAGGTCCTGTCACGGGGTAACCCCCAAAAAAAGTACTCTTTTGGGAACTTTACGATGATCCGACATGTGGAGACCAGGCACCCCCAGAATTTTGCCCGGGAAAGTGTCAGGGCTCTGGCACAGGAGGTTCCTAGAGATGGGGCCTCTACATCTACAGGAGGAGCAACTTCTTCCGGAAGAGATCAATCTCAGGGGCAGGTAGCAAACATCCAACCTGCATTCAACCATGGGGTCGTCAGATGCAGATACTGCAATCAACTCCTCACCTATGGGGAGCAAAGTGTCCTGCTCATGGTTCGGGCATTAGAGAACCATCACTGCCCTTCCCACCCCTAATTTTTTTCTTTTCTTTTTGCTCCTGTTGAGCAGTTTCTATTCCCTGTTTTTGTTCCTCTTCAGTTAAAAGAAGAAAACCAAAAGTTCTTTTCAGAACTACCTCCAATTCTCATCAAAGAGCTATAATCTTAAAAAATGAAGAGTAAGTGAAATATAGTGCATTGATAATTGAAAGGAGAATGAGTAAGAAAGAACAGAAAGGTATGAGAGGTGAAAGGAAGTGAAGTAGGAGGACTGAAAGAAGGTGAGTGTTAGAAAAGAAATTTATGACACAGTGAATAAACTGGAGGCCTCATTTCTGAAAAGTGACGCATCGCTACGTGAAAATAGCGATGCGTCACTTATCTGGACGCACTCCTTATGACATTCCACATATGTCATATTTAATATATGACTAATCAATTCGCAAGGAGTTACAGATATGTCAGTATTTCTGACATATCTCTAAACACAAAAGTAACGCATTGCAGGAGTGCGTCACAAAAGTGACGCAACTCCAGTAATGTGTCCTTTCACATGGAAAAAGCACCATGTGAAAGGTTTGCTGTGAAGCAGGCGCAAGATTTTGGCGCAACTGCATCCTAAAAGTGACGCACTGCGTCATTATTACCAAGCTTTTTGCAAGGAACACCCCCTCTGCATGCATTATACCTGACACTATTTTTTAAAAAGTGACGCATGTAGGTACATGGGTCACTTTTTAAAACTCTGCGCCATATTGTATCTGCATCAGGTATAATGTATGCAGAGGGGGCAATCCCTCGCAAAAAGCTTGGTAATAACAACGTACTGAAATCTATGAGATTTCCCTGCGTCACTTTTAGGATGCTATTGCGTCAAAATTTTGCGCCGGCCTCGCATCACTTTTATGTTTACACATATGTCAGAAATACTGACGTATCTGTAACTCCTTGCAATATGATTCGTCATACATTAAATATGACACATCTGGAATGTCATAAGGACTGTGTACAGAAAAGTGACGCATCACACCAGCAGTGTAATAAAATGTGCCTCGTTGCACTATATTTAAAGGATGCAACAGCATCCTAAAAGTGACGCAGTGAAATCTCAAACATTTCACTGCGTCGCTATTACAAAGCTTTTTGTGGGGGAACACCCCCTCTGCATGCATTATACCTCACGCAGATATAATGTGGCGCTTGATTTTAAAAAGTGACCCATCTACCTAGATACCTCACTTTTTAAATATAACGCAACGCAACACATTTTTTTACACTACTGGTGCAATGCGTCACTTTTCTGTGCGCACTCCTTATGACATTCCAAGTAACGCATTGCTGGAGTGCGTCACAAAAGTGACGCAACTCCAGTAATGTGTCCTTTCAAATGGGGAAAGCAGCATATGAAAGGTCTTGCCTCAGTCTAACACCTGCTGTAAAGCAGACACAAGATTTTGACGCAACAGCATCCTAAAACTGACGCAGTGAAATCTCAAAGATTTCACTGCGTCGCTATTACAAAGCTTTTTGCGAGAGAACACCCCCTCTGCATACATTATACCTGACGCTATTTTTAAAAAGTGACGCATCTAGGTACATGGGTCACTTTTTAAAACTCTGCGCCATATTGTATCTGCAACATGATTCGTCATACATTAAATATGACACATCTGGAACGTCATAAGGAGTGCGCACAGAAAAGTGACGCATAACACCAGCAGTGTAATAAAATGTACCTCGTTGCACTATATTTAAAAAGTGACGCATCTAGATAGATGCGTCACTTTTTAAATATTGCATAACAATGCGCATTTTTTTACACCGCTGGTGCGTCACAAAAATTGACGCACAGGAAGCGCAAAACTAACAGCGCAAGGCCTTCATAAATATAGTCCTGGATTTAGGGGGTCAGAGGGGGTCTACTCTTCCCCCTTATGATCCAATCAGCTTCCTGCGCGCAAGTCGCGTGTCGCGCCTGGAGCGCACTCCCGTGCGCGCACGGGAGCGCGGCTATCCCCGCGCAAAACGAAAAAAAAATTTTAATGCCCTGCAGGACCCTATTTTAGTCCCTACATCAAACCTAGGGGGTCAGAGGGGGTCTACTCTTCCCCCTTATGGTCATTTGCCCCTTTTTTTTTCAAACTCCTTGTGTCTCGATTTTACCGAGACACAAGATGGCGGCCGCTCCGCACTGTTTAGAATGTTTACAGACAACTGAGATCCAATCAGCTTCCTGCGCGCAAGTCGCGTGTCGCGCCTGGAGCGCACTCCCGTGCGCGCACGGGAGCGCGGCTATAGATATATATATTTTTTTGAACCTAAATTACTCAAAATCCACTGGAGCACATATCTTGAGACATAGCAAAGGCACATCGGGCTACCAGTCCCTACAATTTTGCCAAGTTTGGTGGAAATCCATTCAGCCGTTCGGGCTAAAAGTGAAATCGACCGCCCTATGGAAATTAACATGGGGAAAATGCGTTTTGGGACCCCCCTTTTATCTCGGCCCCCGCTTGACGAATCCCCCCCAAACTTTCAGGGAAGGACCGGACCGCCATGAGACCATTTTCCTGAAAATTTCAGGCAGATTCGTCAACCGGCGCCAAAGTTATTCAAAATAGAATGTTGAGATTTAACATTGAAAATTATCCTAACTATAACTACCTACTGGCGACCGCCAGTAGGTAATATATATATATATATATATATATATATATATATATATATATATATATATATATATATATATATATATATATATATATATATATATATACATATATATATACATATATATATATGTTTACCAAGTCCGCTCAGAAGTGCTGCCTGAGGCCCCGAGGGAGGTGGCACCAATGCCGGCCGAGCACGCCGGTAATGAAGTTCCAAAGTTTGCAAAGCAGTAACGGTGCTCTCAGGTCACAAACAAACAACGCGACTCCAAATGCAGCTCCAAGGGTGTTTATTCACCTAACAACAACAAGTTTCGGCTGCGGACAGCCTTGATCACGTTCGTGATCAAGGCTGTCCGCAGCCGAAACTTGTTGTTGTTAGGTGAATAAACACCCTTGGAGCTGCATTTGGAGTCGCGTTGTTTGTTTGTGACCTGAGAGCACCGTTACTGCTTTGCAAACTTTGGAACATATATATATATATATATATATATATATATATATATTACCTACTGGCGGTCGCCAGTAGGTAGTTATAGTTAGGATTTTTTTCAATGTTAAATCTCAAAATTCTATTTGGAATAACTTTGGCACCGGTTGACGAATCTGCCTGAAAATTTCCTGAAAATGGCCTCGTCGAGCTCCGGTCCTTCCTTGAAAGTTTGGGGGGGATTCGTCAAGCGGGGGCCGAGATAAAAGGGGGGTCCCAAAACGCGTTTTCCCCATGTTAATTTCCATAGGGCGGTCGATTTCACTTTTAGCCCGAACGGCTGAATGGATTTACACCAAACTTGGCAAAATTGTAGGGACTGGTAGCCCGATGTGCCTTTGCTATGTCTCAAGATATGTGCTCCAGTGGATTTTGAGTAATTTAGGTTCAAAAAAATATATATATCTATAGCAGCGCTCCGGTGCGCGCACCGGAGAGCGCTCCAGGCGCGCCACGCGAGGTGCGCATGGAAAGCTGATTGGCTCTCGGGTGTCTGTAAACATTCGAAACAGTCCAGAGCGGTCGCCATCTTGTGTCTCGGTAAAATCGAGACATAAGAGGTGGCTAAAACAAAGTGGGAACTGACCATAAGGCGTCAGGGATAGACCCCTTTGACCCCCTAGGTTTGATGTGGGGGCTATAAAAGGGCCCCGCGGGGCATTTAAAATATTTTTTTTTTTTTCGTTTTGCGCGGGGGAAGCGCACGGTGCGCGCACCGGGGAGCGGCCCTGGGAGCGCACTATGATGAAAAAAGGTGACAGAGTGTTTAAAAAATGAAGTTTTGATTTAGAAATTGGAGGTAGTTCTAAAAAGAACTTTTTTTTTTCTTCTTTTTGTTGTTTTATATTTTTTTTGTGTTTTTTGAACTTTTTGAACTTTTTTTGGCTTTTCAAAACAGTTTTATATATTTTTTTGTATTTTTTTGGGGGGAGAAACAAAAAAAGGGAATTGAAACTGGCTCAACTGGAGCAAAAAAACAAAAAACCCAAAAAATTTCTTCTTTTTGGGGCACTTGTGATTATCACCTGCAAGGACGATGAGTTTCACACTTTTTTCCCCATAGGAGATAAGTTTGCCACAAGCAGTGCAAGTAATTTTAAAATCAGCAAATCTCGGCTGAATGCAAGGCATCACCTCGGATGTTTCTGGTTGCGAGGAAGTGGGTTGGTTTCTTTGGGAGGGGGTCCTTGATGAATGGGGGAGGTTACTGGCCATTTCCCGGAACTCTGCACGAGAGTAGTTGTTTGGATGCTTTCTTGTCATGTGCCGAATCATGGTATAGTTACCAAAAGAATATTTCTTATTTGGGTTGCCCCGTGAAAGTTCATCATTGCAGATGAGGCAAGTGACTTTGGGCGCATTCACCTTTTTTTTCCCCTCTGGAATTGAAAAAAACTGCCAAATGAAGTGTGGTTTGGGTTTATAAGGTGTGTTTTCTTCAGGCAGCCATCTTCTTCTCCCCTCCTCCTCTTCCTCTTCCTCTTCCTCCTCCTGTTCTTGACCACCAACATAATTTGGAGCTGGTCCTCTTGGTGGTTGTGGTGGTGGTGGTGGGGCAGATGCACCAGCTGATGCTACTAATGAAGCCATTTTATAGTACAAAATATTACTCAAAGAGCAAAAAAGTAGACAGAGCAACAAACAGGTCTTCCTCAGTCAAAGGACAAAGTCAGAATAAGGAAAAAAGGTGGGGTCTTTCATCATTTAGAAAAAAAAACTGTCCTGAACCAATGAGAAGTGTTATTTTCAGGTCACAAGACCAGGGGCTTCATCATTATGAAACCAAAACTGTTATGAACCAATGAAAAGTGTTATTTTCTGCTCACATGACCCGACGCGCTTACGCTACGCGCCCGGGGCGCGCCCGGGGGCGCGCCCCGGGTCGCGCAGCATAAGCGCGTCGGAAGTTTACGTTGTGCGATCGTATTCGCTCGAGTACTTCCGGGTGCGCTTACGCCGTGCGTATCACGCGGTCGCGGCTACGCGATACGTCACGATTATGTTTTCGTTTGCGATATTGGCGCTCACGGGACGCTCCCCGGAGCGCGCCCCGGGGCGCTTTGTAAAAATACGCTTTTCGGGGCGCTCCCCGGGACGCGCTCCGGGAGCGCTCCCCAAAATAATTTTTAAAAAAAAAATTGGGAAAATTGTACGGACAGGTAGCTCTATTCTGAAGTGGTTTGTAAAAAACATTAACTTTAGAAAAATATGTATTGTGCTACATTGGGCTTAATATATGTTAGAGCCAAAATGTAGCCCAAATGTAGCCCAAAGTAGCCCAATGTAGCCCAAAGATGGCCACCAGAGATCAAAAATTGAAAATGTAGCCCAAAATTCAACTAGATGTAGCCCAACTGTAGCCCAATGAGAAAATGTACCAGAGTGTTAAAAAGAACAACTAGAGTGCTAACAGTCTTATTTATAAAGTGAAACTTATAGTTAGGAATTAGCATTAAAAAAACCTTTGAAATTCACTGAAAAAACCATAGGTTTCACACCAGTTATAGTTAGGAATTAGCATTTAAAAAACCTATTAAATTCACTGAAAAAACCATAGGTTTCACACCAGTTATAGTTAGCTGGAAATTTTACTGATATAAAACCATTGAAATTCCCACGTTATAGTTAGTCGGACTCACTATAACTTGCGCGTGCAATGCACTGCTGATGACATCACATATTACATCACTCATGACATGGTCAGTGACATCACTCATGACACCATCCTTGTGACATAGTGACAGACCTCCTTTCACTATAATGTAACCCTTGAGACACATATTCAAAAATAGAAACTGAAATTTTTAAAAAAATGGAGATACCTATATCAGTTACAACAAGCAATTCAGTAATTCCACTATCTATATACACATCCACTCTTTCACCAACAGTTCTATATAGTCACTCATACATATACTCACTCATCATATGAAGTGATACACCTATACATCCTGTTACACACCGACATTCATCCAAAAGTTACTCACACACATATTCACACGTGCAAATAAACTATTGAACATCCATTTATTTAAATATAGAGTTATACACAGACTTCCACCTTACTTCTATTTAAAATTACACATATTTATTCTCTTAAACAATCACTTATAGAAACACATACTTATTTAAACAGGAACTCTTACAATCTCTTACTCTCACATATACTCACTTATATACATCAATATTCATATATACTAGATTAAAACATATGTAGGTACTGATAAAGACACTAGTGAGACAGTCATTTACTCACTAACAAACACATATAGACACTCATCCACCCATACAGTCCTGTACATATGCTGTCTTCAAAACACATACAAACAAAGAGTCAGTCACTCATGCATCTATGTGCTAAGTAATACCCCCACTAAACCATATAGACAGTCATACTGATACTAATAAAAATATCTAATAACCCATATACATACGCATGTAGCTACTTACCAACACATGTAGCCACTTATACACAAAGTGAAACACTAATATATATATTTAAATATTTAAACATAACTCACTAATATTTATTTTTCAGAAAGACACATATTCACTGGATGGTGTCATCAGTGATGTCATGAGTGATGTCACTGACCATGTCATGAGTGATGTAATATGTGATGTCATCAGCAGTGCATTGCACGCGCAAGTTATAGTGAGTCCGACTAACTATAACGTGGGAATTTCAATGGTTTTATATCAGTAAAATTTCCAGCTAACTATAACTGGTGTGAAACCTATGGTTTTTTCAGTGAATATATATATATATATATATATATATATATATATATATATATATATATATATATATATATATATATATATATATATATATATATATATATATATATATATATATATATTCACTGAAAAAAACATAAGTTTCACACCAGTTATAGTTACCTGGAAATTTTACTGACATAAAACCATTGAAATTCCCACGTTATAGTTAGTTGGACTCACTATAACTTGCGCGTGTAATGCACTGCTGATGACATCACATATTACATCACTCATGACATGGTCAGTGACATCACTCATGACATCACTGATGACACCATCCAGTGAATGTGTGCCTTTCTGAAAAATAAACATGTTTTATATATGTATATGTAAAGGTCAATGGAAGAATAAATGTTTAAATAAGTGTCATAATGGATGTTTTTAAAAAAAAAAAAAAAATTAGTCAACTGGCTTATTAAGTGTATCATAGTGAATACATATATTAGCGAGTATTGTTTAAATATTTAAATGTTTGCATCAGTGTTGCACTTTGTGTATAAGTGGCTGCATGGGTTGGTGAGTAGCTACATGTGTGTGTTTATGGGTTATTAGATTTTTTTTAGTATCAGTATAAGTGTCTGTATGATTTGATGGGGGTGTTACTTAGCACACAGATGCATCAATGACTGACTCACTGTTTGTATGTGTTTTGAAGACAGCATATGTGCCGGACAGTATGGGTGAATGAGTCTGTATATGTATGTGTTAGTAAGTGAATGACTGTCCTACTAGTGTCTTTATCAGTAACTACTTATCTAGTATATGTGAGTATTGGTGTATATAAGTAAGTATATGTGAGAGTGAGAGATTGAAAGAGTTCTTGTTTAAATAAGTATGTGTTTCTATAAGTGATTGTTTAAGAGAGTAAGTATGTGTAAGTTTCCTTAGAAATAAGGTGGTAGTGTGTGTATAGCTGTATATGCAAAAAAATGGATGTTCAATTTTTTATTTGCATGTGTGAATATGTGTGTGAGCAACTTTTGGAAGACTGTCGGTGTGTTAACGGATGTATAGGTGTCTCACTACATATGATGAGTGAGTATATGTATGACTAACTATATAGAACTGTTGGTGAATGAGTGGATGTGGATGTAAATGGTGGAATTACTGAATTGGTTGTTGTAACTGGTATAGGTATCTCCACTTTTTTGAAAATGTTAGTTTCTATTTTTGAATATGTGTTTCAAGGGTTACTTTACAGTGAAAGGAGGTCAGTCTCTCTGTCACAAGGATGGTGTCATCAGTGATGTCATGAGTGATGTCACTGACCGTGTCATAAGTGATGTAATATGTGATGTCATCTGCAGTGCATTACACGCGCAAGTTATAGTGAGTCCAACTAACTATAACGTGGGAATTTCAATGGTTTTATGTCAGTAAAATTTCCGGGTAACTATAACTGGTGTGAAACCTATGTTTTTTCAGTGAATTTAATAGGTTTTTTAAATGCTAATTCCTAACTATAACTGGTGTGAAACCTATGGTTTTTTCAGTGAATTTCAAAGTTTTTTTAATGCTAATTCCTTACTAAAAGTCTCACTTTATAAGTAAGACTGTTAGCGCTCTAGTTGTTCTTTAGAACACTCTGGTACATACTATCATTGGACTATAGTTGCGCTACATCTGGCTGATATTTGGGCTACATTTGTATTTTTTTGTCTCTGTCTCTGGTGGCCATCGTTGGACAACATTGGGCTACATTGGGCTACATTTGGGCTCTAACATATATATAGCCCAATGTGGCCCAATATATATTTTTTAAAAGTTAATTTTCTTAAAAACAACTGGAGCATATATCTTGAGACATAGCAAACGCACATCGGGCTACCAGTCCTTACAATTTTTCCATTTTTAAAAAAAAAAAATTATTTTAAGGTTTTTTGCCCTGGAGCGCTGCCGGTGCGCACCCCGGTGAGCGCCCCGGAAAGCGTAGTATTTTGAAGCACCCCGGTGCGCGAACCCGGGAAGCGTCCCGTTAGCGCCAATGTCGCGATTGAAAACAACATCGTGACACGTTGCATAAGCGTGACGTATCGCGTAGCCGCGCGATGTGTCTTATGACGCGCTGCGTAAATGCACCCGGAAGCGGTCCGTGGCACGGCCCGGAGCGCATAACGTAAGCACGCCGGAGCGCGTAACGTAAGCGCATCGGGTCCTGTGACTTCCAAATAACACTTTTCATTGGTTCCTAATATTTTTTTTTTCAAATGAGGAAAGCCCCCACCTTTTTTCCTCATTCTTACTCTCTTCTTTGAGAGAGCAAGAGCTATTTCTTTGTGAGAGACCAATAATGGCTACTCTACTTGCTGCTGCTGGTGCTCCAACACCACCACCACCACCAAAAGGACCACCACCACCTCTGCTTTTTGGTGGTGAGCAGGACAAAGAGGAGGAAGAGGAGCAGGAGGAGCAGGAGAGACAGTTCCTACCAGAGGAACCCCACCCATCTCGTGTAAAGGAGCACTATATTTGGCAATTCTTTAAGTTTCCTGCAGGACTGAAGAAAGTTAATGCCCCTAAAGAAACATGTCTAATTTGCAGCAACATCCTTTCACGTGGCAATCCTGCTAAAAAATATAGTTTTGGCAACCACACCATGATTCGCCACATGGAGAGGTGGCACCCAAATAATTTGGCCCAAGCACAGGTGAGAGCTATGGCTGAAAACCCACAGACCCCTCAGCCTAGCACCTCAAGTACGGAATCATCTTTTGCAGCACCTGAAAAAGCGTCAAATGGTGCCCAACATCCAAAGCAAATTCTCACACTTCAAAATAGTTTGTATTTATTGTGGGGCTACTATTGCTTATAGTGAAAAAAGTATCACCTTAATTAACAGAGCAGAAGAAAACCACAAGTGCTCTCACAAACGAAAGCAATGATTCTTTATTGGGTTTTTTTTGCTCCTGTTGAGCCATTTTCAAATCCTTCTGTTTTTTTCGAAGTACTAAAAAAAACAAAAAAATATATAAAATTGTTTTGAAAAACCAAAAAAAGTAAAAAAAAAAGGTTCACCAAAAAATATATATAAAACAACAAAAACAATTAAAAAAAGTACTTTTCAGAACTACCTCACATTTATATAAAATGACTTACATTTTTAAACTCTGCCATTCTCTTTTCTCTTCGGTGCGCTCCCCGGTACGCGTACCGGGGCGCGCACCGAGAGTGCAACCCCAAAAAAAAGTAGTGAGCATAAGGGAAGGACACAGAGAGAGTAATGATAAAAGAAACACAGCTAGAGGGATGTTCTCTACAAGTCTCTATCTAGGTTGTTATAAATGCAAATTCTATTAGCGAATAACGTTTTTTTATGTTAATATCCTTCTGGTACCACCTGAGCAGCCATCTCATTTCTCAGTAGAACTGAGGCACAAGAGAGCACAAAACAAGAGTGGAAAACGCAAAAAGGGGGCAGGGTAGAGACCCCCTTGCCCCCTAGCCCTTCTCAGGTTGTCCCAGAAGGACTCCCAAGGCCAAAAAAAAAGATTTTTTTTAATTTTTTAATGAAATTGCTGGGTGCATGTACGGTACATACGCGGACCTGTACGCGTACCGTGCGCGCACCCGTGATTTTTTCATTTTTTTTTCACCGGTAAGCGCTCCCCCAAAAAATGTGGGAAATAAAATTACATAAAGACCACTGGACAGACTTTCACCAAATATAGAATAGCCCCTACTACATACCAGTCCCTACCATTATCCCACATTTGATGGTATTCCATTGAGCCATTTGGGCTGTAGCCCTGTCTAAATATCCTGAGGTAAATTACATGACAAAAACACATATGAAAGTGTTAGAATTTTCAACCAATTAAAATGTTACTTTCATATCCTACTTTTTTTTTCATGACATTTGATTTGTTATGCACATGAATATAAATTAAAAATGAGAGGGAAAACACGGCCATTTTGACTACAACTACCTGAGATACATGGTGACCGCCAGTAGGTAATATATATATATATATATATATATATATATTCTATCTGGTCTCCTGCACAAGCCATATAGATGCGAAGGAATCACGAGCCACTCCAGCCAGGTAGGGTTCAAGGTATTTTTAATGGGCAAAGAAACAGACGCGTTTCGAGCGCACAGGCTCTTGGTCACATGACCATAGCAGACATATTGTTGCATTTAAGTAGCATAGGTTTAAAGAAAATAAAGGAAAGACTCAATGTTACTGTCACATTGAATACGATCATGTGCTTTGACGAGTTACATTACATCATGTAAAAACATGTAAATGGGTAATTTACAAAAAGCACATTTTTATACATTTTTGTATTTATGCAATATATTGTGCAAAGTGATTCATTTTGGTGCAAAATTGCGGGTATAGTACCCAATGCATTTTGAAGTTCCAGTTTATGTAATTCAAGGGAAAGTGCGGGAGAATCATATTTGTGTTGGTCAGTTCGGAAGATTAAGGACTGTGAGTGAAAAATGGCCTAGTAAGGTTCGTGACACCAGATTTTGTAGGTGATATCGTGTGGATTTAGCATAAGGTAACTGGATTTTCACAAAATACAGGGTATAGTACCCATGGCGAGAGTGATAAAAGAGTATGGTCGTCATTACTTAGAGTGGTGATTATGTCAAGGGTTTCCCTATGTTCTATAATATATATATATATATATATATATACTAGCAGCCCGTCCCGACCTTGTCCGGGAGCAACAGGCAGCTTCCCCGCCCCCCGCCCACCCCTACATTATCCATTATGCCGGGCCCCCGCCCGGCCCCTCCCCCGCCTTCCCTGACCCGAACCACTTCTCAATGGACTTGGGGTCCCCTTACCTCCACCGGCGCTCCTCCATCTAAAACCCCTGTGGCTACACGTCACTTTTTCCTCCTTTTCCTCCTGTAATGCACCGTTTGTCTTTTCGCCGCCCGCCCGTCCCGTCCCCCGCTCGGCGCGCCTGCCCCGCCTGCCCCGACCCCGAAACCCACCCCCGCCTGCCCCTACATGAGTGCCCTCACCTCCGCCAGCGCTGCTCCCACCTGTCCGCTCGCACCACCCCTCCTCCTCTGCGCCACGTCCACCGCTCCTCCTCCGCCGCCGGTCCTCTGCTCCTGATGTCACCGCTCCTCGCCTGCGCCATGTCCACTGCTCCTCAGACGCCGCTCCTCCCCGTGCTCCTAACGTGACCAAGCACGTCGCGGCGGCGCTACTTTTGAGGGACTACTTTTTCTTTAATCTAAAATTTTATATAACGTTTATTTTTTTAATTTATGTAGCCTATAACCATCAACACACCCTGCCGATTTCAACGGTGTATCGGGTGTGTAGATTGGCGCAGTGGTTCCCGAGTTTACCCGCCTCAAAGCCTGAAAGTTTCTGCTTTATTATAGTAGTATATATATATATATATATATATATATATATATATATATATATATATATATATATATATAAATGGAAAAGGTCAGTTCAAATTCCTCCCAGCTATTCAGCTGTTTAAACAAAGACCAATGAGTCCCAAAGTTTTTGGCAAAAGGGTTTATTCCTGCAAACTCAGCAGCGCAGTAGATGACGCGTTTCGGGCAAAAGCCCTTGATCACATCATATATATATCTCCATCAGGAAAATACGTGAAACGACACACCAGGGGTTGCAGTGCAAGAAGGTTTATTGGCAGCAAAAACAAACAATGCGTTTCACCTCACGGCTTGTTCACGTTTGCTGTGAACTCCAAAACCTAGTCCTTTTACATTGTAAATTAGTTGCCACAATAGTAGGACTCTTCGTGTACACCCATATGTGAAAATATAGCGGACATATTGGAACAGACATTGAGTTGTTAAATACGTCAAATGTAAACATTGTCAGCATCCTGATACAAATCAAAAGCCATATATGAAAACTCATTGTTTTGTGTAGAGTCATAATATAAAATTTGATATTATAAACCAAGAACAACTGCACGTATGTGACAATAGTTTGTATGCTTGTTACCAGTTCAAAAAATATTGTTGTTATTCTACAACTCCACCCCAGTGGGTATGCTGTGTGAGATCTTACTGGTCATGTGACAACAAAAATTCATGTTATATTGTAAACAACAATCCTGTGATGATACGTAGAAATGCGTTATACTGGCTAGTATATACTGCGGCTCCGCCCAAGTGGGCACCACCAGAGTCTTAACAATTCTATCAGCATAACTTGGTGCCATTACTCAGAGGGGCTCAGCCCAAGTGGGCATAGTCTTTATGTTCAAGTAGGTAGTAACACATGATTGTAAAAATGTCATTGTGAAGTTTCTCAAAAGTTGTCACATACATCAAAAATTAAGCCCCAGTGGGCAAATGTGTAGAAAATAAAGTGTCCTCATACTTTCAATAATTACACAATGTCACTGTTAGTCCTTGGCCTATTATGACATATAATAGATAGCTAATCAGGCTTTCTGTTACTTCAATCTTCCAAGTATAGTATCCGATAATACTCCGAAACGCGTCTCTCCTTTCCTGCAGGGTCGTGGGTGACCTGAATAATAATAAATAGCCTAATCCACACACGCCTCGTGTACGTGCCTCTTCTTCCTCGCAGCAGGAGTGGTTTTCTACATATATATATATATATATACATATATTACCTACTGGCTATCGCCAGTAGGTATATATAGTTAGAATTTTTTCTCAATGGGACTTTTGAAAATTCTATGTCTAATAACTTTGGCGTTTGTGGACGGAATCGGCTGAAATTTTCAGGAAAATGGCACATTTTGATTCTGAGCAGCCCCTGAAAATTTGGGGGGGTTTCGTCAAGGGGGGGCCGAGAAAAGGGCCGAGAAAAGGGGGGTCCCAAAACGCGTTTTTTGCATTGAGATTTCCATAGGGCGGTTGGACTCACTTTTAGCTCGAACGGCTGAATGGATTTGCACGAAACTTGGCAAAATTGTAGGGACTGTTAGCCCGATGTGCCTTTGCTAGGTCTCAATATATGTGCTCCAGTAGTTTTTGAGAAATTAACGTTCAAACCAAGATATATATCTGTAACAGCGCTCTGGGCAGCGATCCGGTCCGCTTACTTTTCGCTTATCGGAACTTTGCGCGCAGAAAGCTGATTGGCTCTCCGGTGTCTGTCAACATTCTAAACAGTCCGGAGCGGACGCCATCTTGTCTCTCGGTAGGATCGAGAGAGAAGAAGAGGTGAAAAACGAAAGGGGAATTTAATGAAAGGGGGCAAGGTATCCCCCTCTTGACCCCCTAGGAATGTTGTTGGGGTTATTAAAGGGTCCCGTGGGGAAAATAAAAAAAAAAATGATTTTTCACGGTAGAAGCGCTTCACGGGCCGCGAACTGGGCCGCAAACTGGTAGCGAAACGGGAATTCGCCATTTTGTGCTTCGTTAATTAAATTACTAGGTATAAGGGGGTGCGGGAGACGTATCCTAATCCCCTTACTAGTTATAAGTGGGTGCGGGAGACGTATCCTAATCCCCTATGTTTCCTGAGGGTGGCTGAGGAGGCTGATATATGTTGATACATCTCTTCCAGCGGCTGTGCGTGAGCTTTTTTTTTTTTTTTGCTGCGTGACAGTCCGGAGCGGCCGCCATCTTGTCTCTCGGTAGGATCAAGAGAGAAGAAAAGGTGAAAAACTAAGGGGGAATTTAATGAAAGGGGGCAAGGTATCCCCCTCTTCACCCCCTAGGAATGTTGTTGGGGTTATTAAAGGGTCCCGTGGGGAAAATAAAAAAAAAATGATTTTTCACGGTAGAAGCGCTTCACGGGCCGCGAACTGGGCCGCAAACTGGTAGCGAAACGGGAATTCGCCATTTGCTTCACGGGCCGCGAACTGGGCCGCAAACTGGTAGCGAAACGGGAATTCGCCATTTTGTGCTTCGTTAATTAAATTACTAGGTATAAGGGGGTGCGGGAGAGGTATCCTAATCCCCTATGTTTCCTGAGGGTGGCTGAGGAGGCTGATATATGTTGATACATCTCTTCCAGCGGCTGCGCCATCTTGCCTTTTTTTCGAATGCCACAATTTTGTCGTGCACGGCAGCCATTTTAGATGCCAGGCTGGTCCCAGGATATCACCTAACCCTGCGGATGTAGTTTATGGCCCCAGCTGTAGAGAATTCAGACATGCCAATCCTCCTGATTCAGGCGTGTGACTACTGATTTCAGTGCTAGTCTCCCGCCTCCCGATTTCTGCAAGCAAAAACCCGGGGGCATATTACGAACAACTAGCGATAATTTTTGTCTCTAACTTGTTTAGAGACAAAAATTATCGCCGCACATCGGCGATTTTTATCGCAGATAAACCTTGCTATTATCGCAGAAAAGTCAGCGATATTCATGTATTATTGACCTAATGCTCTTAGCCATGTTATCCACCTCCCATTGGATAACATGGCTAAGAACTGCTCAGGGCAGGTGTTAGATTTTGGAGATATTCGCGCTTAGCGCGAATATCTCCAAAAGTTGGTAATAGAAGGTAGCGATGTTAGGGACTGTTTCCAGTCGCTAACATCTTGGCACGCCACTTTGCATGTCATTAGTGATAAATATCACTGACATGCAAAGCGGGGCCCAAGATGGTCGCTAACTGGTGTTAGCGACAGCTTGGTAATAGGGAGATAATTTTATCTCCGCTTTCATGGCTTTTAAAGCCAAAAAAAGCGGAGATAAACCCCCTTGATAATATGCCCCACGATTCCTTGGGGGTTTCAGCCGACAGGGCTTGGTATTGTGTTACATGGTAATTTTTCCATGAAACGTCAGAGGGTCGATGCAGGGGTTGTAGAAGAGGTGATAAACCATTTAAGCCTCATGAACAAGGGCATGGTCTTTTAAAGATTTGTGAAGTACTCGGGGCGGCGGTGTGTGTGTGCCCTCTTTCAGGAGCGGGCGGGGGGGCACTGCCAGCAACTTGCCAGGTCAGGTAGTGTTCAACACGTGCATCACCCTTTCTCTGCCTGCTATTGCGCTCCATGCTTCGGAAAGGTAAGAAAAAGAACGTGCATTTGAGTTTGAAATGTCCGATCCTGCAGCAGCACACTTCCAAAGCCCACACATGACAATAACCCGATTCAAGGCCCCATTCACCCGTTTTTAAAAAAATAGATAACACTCCAACAAAGTAAGGTTATAAAACTTTATTAACTACTAACTTTAACAAACGGAACAAAAACTAAAAACATTTAAACATTTCTCAACACAAAAAGCAACAATGGTTAGAAGCGGTCTTTTGTGCGAATAGTCCCAAGGCAGCACAACGTGCAGAGTTCTGGACGGCACCCAGGTGATGTCGCCTGGGTGCCGCACTGGTTTAGGGATCCTACAATGCTGCTCCGAAAATTGGCGTGGGGCGTCCCGGGTGGGGCGAGGGGAGGCCTCGTCAGTAGCGGTCTGTTGTGCGAATAGTCCCAAGGCAGCACAACGTGCAGAGTTCTGGACGGCACCCAGGTGATGTCGCCTGGGTGCCGCACTGGTTTAGGGATCCTACAATGCAGCACAGAAAAACAGCGTGGGGCGTCCCGGGTGGTGCGGGGGGAGGCCTCGTCAGTAGCGGTCTGTGTCCAGTGTCACATGGCTGACACAACATGTACGACAGGCACCCAGGTGATGTCCAGTAAACTGCCGCACTGGTTTTGGTATCCTACAATGCTGCTCCGAAAATTGGCGTGCGGCGGCTGGGGGGGGGGGGGGCGTGGGGGAGCCGGCGTGAACGGGCCTCCCCAGGTGGCGGCCATCTAGCTGAGTTGCGCTCGCTCTTGCGGCCACAGCGTCTCGCTCACCATGTTGTTGAGTTGCTCCCACTCTTGCAGTGCAGCGATAGGCGGCTGCCACATGGCTCTTAAAATGGCGGACAGCTCCTCGGTTTTAGGCCTGGTCCACTGAAATGGCCCTGGGACACTTTGGAACTCGGACGCTTGCCTGCTAGGGCTTGGGCTCCATTCTCGAAAAGCGTCCGCTCAGCCGTGAAGATTGTATAAAAGTCTTGGGGGCCCCCGACTCCCGCAGGCTTCCGGTGGGGAGCGGCTGCCATGATTGCTCGCGGAATGACCACGACGGAGCCACGAGATGGTGGTGCTCTCATGCTGACGCCAGCTTCAGTCTGAATGATCCAGAAACAAGGTGGGGCTTTCATCGTTTGGGAAAAAAAATGTTCTAAACCAATGAAAAGTGTTATTTTTAGGTCATATGACCAAGCCTTCCATCTTTAGGAAACCAAAAGTAAAATGAACCAATGAAAAGTTTTATAAACAAGTCACATGACCTGTTATGCGACATAGGGCTACAAAAAGCGTAGAAAATCCGTTGGCACGTGAGGCGGCGTCAGTAGCGGACCGATGTGCGAATAGGCCGAAGGCAGCACAACGGGCCGAGATCCGGATGGTACCGAGGTGGTGTCCAGCAAATTGCCGCACTGGTGTGGCCATCCTACAATGCTGCGCCGAAAGACGGCGTGTCCAGCTGAATTGCGGTCACTGTTGCGGTACAGTGACTCGAACGCGCCGAGATCCGGATGGCACCGAGGTGGTGTCCAGCAAATTGCCGCACTGGTGTGGCCATCCTACAATGCTGCGCCGAAAGACGGCGTGTCCAGCTGAATTGCGGTCACTGTTGCGGTACAGTGACTCGAACGCGCCGAGATCCGGATGGCGCCGAGGTGGTGTCCAGCAAATTGCCGTACTGGTGTGGCCATCCTACAATGCTGCGCCGAAAGACGGCGTGTTCAGCTGAGTTCCGGTCACTCTTCCGGCACAGTGACTCGAACGCGCTGAGATCCGGATGGCACCGAGGTGGTGTCCAGCAAGTGGCTGCACTGGTGTGGCCATCCTACAATGCTGCGCCGAAAGTCGGCGTGGGGTGCCCCGTTGGCTTATGAGGTGATGTCAGTAGTGGACTGATGTGTGAATAGGTCGGAACCAGCACAAGGCGCCAAGATCCGAATGGCAAGTCCTGGATGTTGAGTGCCTCAGTTGAGATTTCTGAGCAGTGCTTGTAGGACTGTCTGA
The DNA here is from genome assembly GCF_964263255.1 of Lissotriton vulgaris. Lineage (NCBI taxonomy): Eukaryota > Metazoa > Chordata > Amphibia > Caudata > Salamandridae > Lissotriton > Lissotriton vulgaris. Next base: position 988,455,088 of record NC_141698.1, on the reverse strand, counting down.
AGCTTATTTGCACCTGCTGCAGCTTCACTAGGTCCGGCGGAACTTTTTGCCTTTTCCTTTCTGCTTCTTTTCCTACAATGCGTTTCATCTGAAGACACGACCAGGTCCCTGAATGTGTGCAGGGGGACGCTATTGATTGAATGAACGCGCCGAGATCTGAATGGCACCGAGGTGGTGTCCAGCAAATTGCCGCACTGGTGTGGCCATCCTACAATGCTGCGCCGAAAGTCGGCGTGGGGTGCCCCGTTGGCTTATGAGGTGATGTCAGTAGTGGACTGATGTGTGAATAGGTCGGAACCAGCACAAGGCGCCAAGATCCGAATGGCAAGTCCTGGATGTTGAGTGCCTCAGTTGAGATTTCTGAGCAGTGCTTGTAGGACTGTCTGAAGCTTATTTGCACCTGCTGCAGCTTCACTAGGTCCGGCGGAACTTTTTTCCTTTTCCTTTCTGCTTCTTTTCCTACAATGCGTTTCATCTGAAGACACGACCAGGTCCCTGAATGTGTGCAGGGGGACGCTATTGATTGAATGAACGCGCCGAGATCTGGATGGCACCGAGGTGGTGTCCAGCAAATTGCCGCACTGGTGTGGCCATCCTACAATGCTGCGCCGAAAGTCGGCGTGGGGTGCCCCGTTGGCTTATGAGGTGATGTCAGTAGTGGACTGATGTGTGAATAGGTCGGAACCAGCACAAGGCGCCAAGATCCGAATGGCAAGTCCTGGATGTTGAGTGCCTCAGTTGAGATTTCTGAGCAGTGCTTGTAGGACTGTCTGAAGCTTATTTGCACCTGCTGCAGCTTCACTAGGTCCGGCGGAACTTTTTTCCTTTTCCTTTCTGCTTCTTTTCCTACAATGCGTTTCATCTGAAGACACGACCAGGTCCCTGAATGTGTGCAGGGGGACGCTATTGATTGAATGAAAATGGCGGCTTGACACAAAGCTGACTCAAGCGTTACTGTTGGTGCTATACAGACAAAAATTGGTTTTCAGTTTGTACATTCTTCAGGTTTTTTTTTTCCATCCAAGTCTGATTGAGAGTTTGTAGAAAAATGGCTTCAGATTTTCCACATACTACTCTTCAACATTCTTCCTAAATGTAAGAATGTGAAACTCACTAGGAGAACGGCTGTTTCTGTTTCCTTTCAAAATGCTGCCACCAATATTTTCTGAATGGAAGACACCATCTTGTAGCATAAAGGGCCGAAAGGGGTTCTGGTCTGGCCGATGGTTGGTGGAGACATTTTGACTATATCTTGGACCTGCCCGGCCTCGCCCAAAATGGCGCCGGTATAAATGGGACTCGTAACTCTTTGCCCGCAAATGTATATCTAGAAAATGTTATTGTAAGTGGCCCTGTCGTATTTTAATTACAAAATGTACGTCCACCGATTCCGCAACTGTTAGACACCTTTGTTCTTGTCACCTAATGGCCCGCTCGTTACGTTCTTCTACAGTGTAAATGTCTCCTCATCATATACGATTTCAGTTTGCTCCGTGGCCGGCCCACGTGGTTGTAGGCCCGTATTTGTATACTGACATTTTTACAATAAAGGTTTTTAAAACAAAACACGGTAGTAGTATTTTCATTTGTAAAGTTTTTACTTTTAGTGACTGTTTTCGAATCAGTAAAAGGCAAGTGAAATAAAGCAGTCCAATTACATGACGGATAAAAGGTATAATATGTAGGAACGCAGTAAAGATAAATGGTCAAGGGCAGTTGTGTTTTCCACTCCTGCAACATAAAGTGATCGATAAGAATCTGATAATCAGGCGTATCGGCGACTAAGACAGCAGGCCGAATCTCTTTTACTCAACGGCTCCGTCATGGAAGGAAGAAACGCCCTTTTTCTCGAAAAAGGAATATATTTTACTTGCAAGACAGTTGTAAATTTTCCGGGAAAGTACATTAGCCTGGAATATTATAACATATGTTTGAAAAAAAAATATTGTTCGAAAATAATAAAAAGCGTAATTTTTAGGTCATATGACCAAGCTTTTCATCATTAAATTAACAAAAGTAAAATGAACCAATGAAAAGTTTTATTAACAAGTCACATGACCTGTTATGCTTACGTTACGCGCTGCGCGCCGCGCCTCGGCTCACTTCCGGGTGCGCTAACGCGGCGTGTCATAAAACGCATTACGCGACAACGTAGGTCAAGAATATAGTCAAAATGTCTCCACCAACCAGCGTTCAGAACACAACCCCTTTCAGCAGTCCAAAAAGTTCTGTTAAATGACAACAGAGGGGACAGGCAACAAGAACCATCAGTCAAAGAGGGGAGGGCAAGTTCTTCTCTTCCGGGTCATGTTGGGGCGCTACCGGAACTGATCGAATTGGTAGTCTACAGTGTTTCTGGATGTTTCAGACTAAAGCTGGCGTCAGCATGAGACCACTACCATCTCGTAGCTCCGTCGTGGCCATTCCACGAGCAATCATGGCAGCCGCTCCCCACCAGAAGCCTGCGGGAGTCGGAGGCCCCCAAGACTTTTGTAGAATCTTCACGGCTGAGGGGACGCTTTTCGAGAATGGGACCCAAGCCCTAGCAGACAAGCGTCCGAGTTCCAAGGTGTCCCAGGGCCATTTTAGTGGACCAGGCCCAAAACCGAAGAGCCGGCCGCCATTTTGAGAGTCCTGTGGCAGCCGCCTATCGCTGCACCGCAAGAGCGGGCGCATCTCAACTACATGGTGAGCGAGACGCTGTAGTCGCAAGAGCGGGCGGTAAACAGCTGAATGGCGGAAGAGGCACAGTGTAGCAAAAGCGGGCGGAATGGCAACTAAAACGATAAAGGGGCGCCCCACTACAGCTTGTCTTCAGGTCAAACGGATTGTGGGACAAGGTCCAGAATTGAAGAGTCATCAAAAGGCAAAAAGTTCCGCCGGACCCCGGGAGCCGGCCGCCTATGTCGGGGGCGATCTCAGGCTACACCAGTGCTATAAGACTTGGGGAGGGTGTCGGAGCCAAGCGTCTTCTCCGAGTCCATGGCCATCACACCGCCCCTCAGGGGCCTCCGTCAAGCTGTTTAGGAAGGTAACATATCACATTGTTTTCTAATGCAGTCAGGTCCACAAACGACACTCACTTACTTTGAGAATAGTGAAGCTGCAGTAGGTGGAAATAAGCTTCAGACAGTGTTACAAGCACTGCTCAGAACTCTTAACTATGGCACCCAACATCCAGAACTTATGCTATTTGAGAATGGTAGTGACATCGAAGCATCTCAGGGACCAAAACCATTAATGTACTTTCACGTATGAAAATCTTACTTGGGGAGGGGGCAGGAGCGAAGCGCCCCCTCCCAGTCAGCGCCACCACACCGTATGTTGAAAATCTGAAGCCATCGTTCTACAAAGTCAACCAAACTTGGATTGAAAAATCTAGAAAAATGTACAAACTGAAAACCAGTTTTGGTCTGCATAGCATCAGTAACAACGCTTGAGTCAGCTTTGTGTCAAGCCGCCATTTTGATTCAACAAAGCACAGGCATTGAAAAAGGCTGAAATTCAGAACTCTAAACTATGGCACCCAACATCCAGGAGCTTGCTATCTGGATCTTGGAGCCTTGTGCTGTTTTCGATCTATTCACACATCGGTCCACTACTGACATCATCTTATAAACCAACGTTATGTAAATAGTTTTTTAATAAAATGTTTTACCCTGTTTCTTTGTTGGTGTGTTGTCTATATTTTTAATATTTGCATAGGGTTTGTCGTTATTTTGTGCGGGATGGGTGATGGAGCCGAGCTGTCTTGCAGCCCTCATGGTGTGGAGCTCAGTTCATCTCACTATTTTCGTATTTCTCAAGAAGGGTTGTTCCTAATATTTCTATTTTAGCGAGGTCAAAAAGAGATCCAATTAGTGGCCTACTGATTTTGCTCGATTACTTTTATTTTTTTACACGATTTTCACTATCTGCAAAGACTAAACAGAGTATTGCGACTTTGTGCTTGTTTGTAAATAGAGAATGATCCAAAGAGAACCAATTCTAAAACAGTAAATGCTTGGACAACAATCAATCAAATGGAGAGACAAGGAGGCACGACGGATTACAACGGGGGTAAAGGCCTGCGTTAACTACCCTTCAGTATCTGCAAAGAGAGAGTACTACTAAGGCAAAAGAGGGGAGGGGGGGGGTGCAGCGTTCAAAGCACATCAGCGTGCATAAATACGAAAATGTTTTTATCTATCACGTACTTGACATTTTAAAGCTTTTCATATTTGCTATTAAAAAACCAATGAAATTCACAGAAAAAACCATAGGTTATAGTGGATATATAGTTAGGAATTTGCATTTACAAAACCTTGAAAATTCAATGAAAAAACCATAGGTTATAGGCCATATATAGTTAGGAATTAGCATTTACAAAACCTTATTTTACTCGCATAAAACCATTGAAATTCCATATATAGTTAGAAGCGCTAACTATATATCGCGCACCCGCAATCCACTGCTGATGATGTCACATATTACATCATTCATGACATGGTCAGTGACATCACTGATGACATCACTGATGACATCTCAAATGACATCACTGATGACAACTCAAATGATATCAATGATGACATCTCAAATGACATCACTGATGACATCACTGATGACAACTCAAATGACATCACTGATGACATCTCATTTGTCATCACTGATCACATCACTCATGTGATAATACAATGAACCTCTTCAGACTCTAATATAACCTTACATACACTCAGTATAAACAGACACTCACAGACTGTCAGTCATCCATGGAGTTACTCACACACCTAGTCAGTCATGCAAAGAATCAATCACACCTCCATTTCCTCAACTATACAGTTATACACATCTTACTTATTCAAACATATAATAACACATATTTACTCTCTTATATAATCCCTGATACAAGCTCACAGTGATCGATACAGCCACTCACACATTCACTGGCTCTTATGTTCAGTTATTTATATATCTCAACTCTCACATGTATTGTATTTTACATACGTACTTACTTGCTCATGTAGCAATGAGAAATCCATTCACTCACCAACACACCCATGCATAGTCAACCGCCCATATAGCTGTTTCCACATGCACTCTTGAACTCATACTCCTAGTGAATCAACTGCTTACACATCTATGCACAGAGTCACGCACCTCCCAGCCACCCACACACACACTCAGCCTCCCATTCAAATACTTGGGCAACCAATCAATAACCCATATGGCCACTCTTATAGCTACTGATCAACACATGCAGCAGCTTACACAACAACAAACATACTGATGCACAAATTAAGACAGTTTAGTCACTAACCCATGCACTCAGTGAGACACATTTAATCACTCACTCATACAGTCAGTCATGCACCTACTAAATTCTTCATCCAGACACTTATACATCCACTCATTCTTTAATATGTGAAACATATTTTAACTTTACAGAAACATACAGTCACTGGGTGTTGTCATCAGTGATGTCATCATTGATGTCATTTGAGATGTCATCAGTGATGTCATCAGTGATGTCACTGACCATGTCATGAATGATGTAATATGTGACATCATCAGCAGTGGATTGCGGGTGCGCGATATATAGTTAGCGCTTCTAACTATATATGGAATTTCAATGGTTTTATGCGAGTAAAATAAGGTTTTGTAAATGCTAATTCCTAACTATATATGGCCTATAACCTATGGTTTTTTCATTGAATATATATATATATATATATATATATATATATATATATATATATTTATATATATATATATATAGCTCATTTGATTCCTGTTACCTCATGCCAAAGATGCTGTCCAGCTCTACACCTAGTCGGGCAGCTTGCTGACACTTACCCACAGATCATGAGGAGTTAGACCACCCATACAGGGATTTGGCAAATCCACTCATCTTAGACACAATAGAGTAGAATGAGCTTGGTAGGAGTGCACTATATTACAGTACTTGCTTGGAAGTATATCGTTTTATATAATCTACAAAATGGTTGAATTGTTCATCTTTGTCACCAATCTCGTAATGCTAATAACGTTATTCTGTTTCCTTATATTAATCATTGCAGCATACTTATTTTACTCAAGAATCACAATATTGAAACAGCATGTTGTGTATTTCTTGTGTATCTCTTTAATTAATGAATTCATTAATTGTGGGTTTGTAATGCACTAGAATCGACTCCCGAAGGAGTATCTCTGCGCAGTAGACCGCTGGAGAACCCGTCCTGGCTTTCCCTGTGAGATGGTCCCTACTGGGTATCTCCAAGGTGAAACCAGGCATCCCGGCATATGTGGGGGGCCGTTGTGGAGATGAGGTAACAAATGCCCAGAGTTGCCAAGTGTGATCCCTGGTTAGAGTAGGCACCAAGGTGAGAATTATCGAGTCCGCTGACCCTGGTCCACGACCCTGACGGGAACTGAACCCTGGTCCCGGGCCGTCCTCTGCTCCCGGGTCTACCGCCTCTAACCAGTGAGCCACACCACTCCATTTAATTATGCATAGTTTGCTGAGATAAAGGGTTCTAGATCTATTATCACAATTTTCATGGGAGATCAAGGTTGTCATGTTCTGAGGTTGCACCTTCAACCTGTTGGGTTAGGGGTGCAGATGGTGTACTGTGAGCTAGCAAGACTGTAGACCAACAAATCCTGAGGGAGTAATCATAATCAGTCTCGCACTAGAGCAAAGTTTATGTTGTTCAACAAACACACAGTTTTACTTTAGAAAGTGCAAGCGTTTGGCATGTACATGTATTGTACTCATACATATATATATATATATATATATTTGGTGTGACATTGTGAATCAATAGTGCAGATGGTGAAGTGCACATAAAGTGGTTCAAAAGACAACAATTGGTTTACAAAAACACTGGGCATTTTCAATGGTTGTGTATACACTCCAGTTTACAAAGGTAGAGGGAACCTAACAAAGTTTAGCCAGCCCTATAGTTTAATTCCAGGTTCTAACCAATTGGCAGTTTTGTTGATGTTTCGATCTCAACATAACTTAGAAGGGTCTACTCAGGACGTCGTCATCAGACTACTATTCGACGATGGTCTTGATGTTTTCAACAAGTCCTATAGTCATTAAGTTGCAGATTTTACATGAATCAGTGAAGGTCGCCATATAAACTCAGCCACACAATGGGTGTTAATAGATAAATCTCAATTAGGAGTAGCCAGTTCCTCGCTGGTGCTGGAAAGTCACTGTTTCTCAGAGGTTTCAATATGGGAAACCTCAGTGCTCCTGTTCCAAATGATCTGTGAATTTCTGCTGAAGAATGAGCCAAATTTGAATGAGTCAAATGGGGGCAAGCAGAGACACCAGGCAATCACCGCGCCGTGAGGGCAACGGCACCAGCTCCCTACCGCCAGCGCCGTGAGGGAAACGGCAGGACCCGCCGCCAGGTAGTTCAACCAGGCGAACTACACTCCCCAGAAGCCCCGGGGGAGGCGTCCAACCCTGACGCTCTGCACGCGCCCGGAGGCGCTTAAAGAACTTGGAGCGGCGAACGCTCCTGGGGGCAAGCAGAGACACCAGGCAATCACCGCGCCGTGAGGGCAACGGCACCAGCTCCCTACCGCCAGCGCCGTGAGGGAAACGGCAGGACCCGCCGCCAGGTAGTTCAACCAGGCGAACTACACTCCCCAGAAGCCCCGGGGGAGGCGTCCAACCCTGACGCTCTGCACGCGCCCGGAGGCGCTTAAAGAACTTGGAGCGGCGAACGCTCCTGGGGGCAAGCAGAGACACCAGGCAATCACCGCGCCGTGAGGGCAACGGCACCAGCTCCCTACCGCCAGCGCCGTGAGGGAAACGGCAGGACCCGCCACCAGGTAGTTCAACCAGGCGAACTACACTCCCCAGAAGCCCCGGGGGAGGCGTCCGAACCTGACGCTCTGCACGCGCCCGGAGGCGCTTAAAGAACTTGGAGCGGCGAACGCTCCTGGGGGCAAGCAGAGACACCAGGCAATCACCGCGCCGTGAGGGCAACGGCACCAGCTCCCTACCGCCAGCGCCGTGAGGGAAACGGCAGGACCCACCGCCAGGTAGTTCAACCAGGCGAACTACACTCCCCAGAAGCCCCGGGGGAGGCGTCCAACCCTGACGCTCTGCATGCGCCCGGAGGCGCTTAAAGAACTTGGAACGCCTCCCGCATCGCGGGACGCGCGCGGGCAGCGCCGGGAGAAGCCCGGGACAAGGGCGGGCCCTCTGTGGCCCTCAGAGGCCTGAGGAGTCTGGTCTGGGCCAGAAACGCTGCTCGGTTTGGGTAGGCACTGTCTATCTTTTTATAGTGTGTTATTCTTTTTACAAACTCAATGTTAAAGGCTAAAGTAGGCAATATGCCACTGGGACAGAGTGCCATTGATAACTTTATGGTAAAAAAGGTCGCCCAGATAAATAGCGATCGACGTGCCTCATTAGGGAAAGGAGATACCACAGTATGTTTACAGGATGATCCCCTGATTTTTGCACAAGACACAGAGGCTACTATCAGGGCTAGTTTGTCCAATTCGGAAATGCCCTCTCTGAGGGCACCCGACCCGCTACCAGCCAGTCCATCAACATGTATGCTGACACTAACACCCAACTCTGTAAACGTTGTGGCAATGGTACATTCAGGAGAGAGGGAGCAACCCGATATAAATAGTGAAGCGAGCGAGGGGGTATCCCCCAAGAAGAGGCCATTAAGGCAGTGTAGAAAGACGGCATTACGTAAAGGGGGACAACCAACTAGCAATTCAGCGGTAGCAAACCCTAGCCACACTACTGATAACATCTGGGCAGCAGCTAACAATCCCTTTGTGTTCACGGGAGCTGACTCAGGCCCCCCAAAGCAGAATGCCAGTGTTAACATTACTAATGAGCAGTTTACTGCCTTAATATCAATTATGGAGACCAGCCTGGGGATGAAGATAGAGGAGGCTCTCAAACCACTAGTGGAAAAAATCGATTCCCTTGTAAAAGAAGTAGACAGGCTTGGGGGGCTTATCTCCGCGCAGCAAAAGGCTGCTGGAGATACTAGCATTATACTAAAAGAAATAAGGTCCACCCAAGCTGAACAGGGGAAAAATGTGCCAGCAGCAGTCAATCCGGCAGGAGCACAGAGTACACTAGGGAATAGACCCCAGCGGCCACCACCTGTCAGTCTCCCTCAATCTAAAGCAGGAAACCCGCAGCCACGTGTAGGCTCACTTTCAACTACAGGTAACAAGATAGACCCCAGACCTGACAGAAGAAATCGCTATCTAAATCTTCCTCCGGATTGTGCGCCTTTTGTGGTGGTCTTAACAAATGTCCCTGCAGTTGGCACCCATCCGGCATCTCCATATGGCGAGTCATATGACTCACTAAAAAACAAGACAGTCTCATGGCTAAACAAGAACTACGGTTTCCCCGTCGGGTATTCAGATCAGATAACGCTAGTTAGAAGGGTAAACTGGGTAGGGCCTTCTAACAAAGTGGGCAATGGGGATTGCATTGTGGCTAATTTTAGACACCCCCAATATGTGGCAACTGTACTCCTGAGAGCTGCATCCCTGGTATACAACGAGGGTAGTATCTGTGTTCGCCCACTGGGCTACTTTTATGCTCACCTTTGTATGGAACCCCCACAACTGAGCAGGCCAACACCTCGGTTTGATACTCTGACCCCGAACATTGGGAATAATGGGATGCAATTTACATACAATGTAGTTAATTCTGGCGGGCTAGGTTTTCCAACCAACCCAGGGAACAGACTTGATCTCGGTGGGCAACGCCAGATGGCTTATAATGTCAACACACATAACAGATATGAACTTCTGTCCGGTCTTGATATGTGTGACTGACATAAAGTACCTGTGGGCAAGGATGGATTAAATGCAGCTGATCTAACATGCAATATTGACTCTACCAACCCACAGGAGCCCAATAAATGTGTGAATATTGTGTTTGGAACGTTGCGGGTTTAGCAACCAAAATGGCAGATGAAAAATGGGTTTCTTTTATTAAACAATTTAAGGTTATCTGCCTCCAAGAGACTTGGGATGTGGAGTGTGAAATGTTCTTAGAAGGTTATAAAGCATTCTCTGTGCCAGCATCTCCATCTAATAGAGGAAGACCAAAGGGAGGATTGGTGATCTTTGTCTCGGTTTTGATAACCTCGAGTATCCTCACCATTAATGTACAACGTTCATGTGCCGAGGGTATTGTTTTGTCTGCCAAAAGCAATAGGGTTGGACTGGTCAATTTTTACAATGCTACTAATACCACCCTAGCATTTAATGAACTAACTGTACTAGACGAATATATTAATGTCTCCATGAAGAAACACAGCCTTAATCTAATGGTCATGGGAGATTTCAATGTGCACCTCTGTGGCGATCCCTTTAGGAAGTGTATACGGGATTTAAACTGCGATAGAGCAGATGGGCTACATTTTGCACATACAGCTGAGGGTGAATTTTGCAATTCCATGATGAATGACTTAGTTTTAACAATGGGCATGGAAATTAGAGACCCCGGTAAAAGCTTTGACACTCCGACTTTTAAGGGGCATGGTAGAGGCACCTTTATTGACCACATGCTATTTTCTGAAGCTCTGTTGCCTTTCTTAGAATCCTTTGATATTAACAAAAGTGAGTTCAGTGATCACAACCCCCTTGTGGTTTGTCTCAGGGGTTTTGGCCTCTCAGATGTCATGCCCTCAGGCCTTGTAAGCAATCTGACAACGACTGATGGGTGGCGGCGCTTAAAATGGTCAACTATTACCCCAGACCTTCTGTATAAAAATATAGAGGAATCCTGTGCAGATGAAATTGTTAATTGTACAGGGACAGATCCGGTGGGGGTGCTTAATGCCTTTCAAGCTTTGGCGGGGAAAGTGTCAGGGTTACTCACGAAACCATCTAAGGGAAACTTAGAGAAATGCGGGCCAAGGTGGTTTAACCAAGAGTGTTCAAAAGCTGCCTGTAACCTGAAGGCAGCATTGGCAGATGTACCACGGAACCAGGAGAAAATCCGACTCTGCCGTAAAGTATATAAGTCTTCCCTTAAAACACATAAGGAGACTTTGCGTGTGGAGGCCTGGAATGAGCTTTTGGACCCCGAGACTCTAAATAGTAGCACGAAATTCTGGCAGTTAGTAAAACAACCATTCCTGTCAGAACAACCGGGGGATGGGCTGGAGTGCTGTATAATGAAAGAGGATTGGTTTCGTCACTTTGAATCACTGTACTTTTCAGCCGACCCTGGCATTGGTGTGAGCTATTCTAGTGAATCTAAAGGAGTACTTAGGTTTGAGTGTGGCGAAGTGTTAGAAGCCATAGAAGGTTTAACATCAAACAAAGCTCCCGGCCCAGATGGCATCCCCCCTGATTTATTTAAGTCCAGACCACACTTCTGGGCTCCTATCTTGCTGGCGGTTTTCAATGCTGCCACAGTGGTAGGATGTCCAGTGACCTGGGGGGTGTCAACCATTGTCCCGGTTTTCAAAAAGGGAGATAGGGGTAGCCCACTGTGCTACCGTCCAATCTCCCTAATTGATTCAAAGGTTAAAATTATCGGGAGAGTTCTGTTGAGGAGAATCACTAGTTGGGCAACCGCAAATAATGTCATGTCCATATCTCAATATGGATTCTGTGAGGGCAGATCCACGATAACTCAGTGTCTTAATTTATTCCTCATACTCAGCAAATACACGGTGGCCCAGAAGGGTACGATCCACCTCGCCTTCATAGACCTGTCGTCAGCCTTCGACTGTGTCAACAGGGGGAGGCTGTGGCAGCACATGAGGGCGAGGGGAGTCGACATTGGGATTGTCGACTTCCTGGTGGATATGCACCATCAAACCAGTGCCAATGTAAGATATTCATCTAATGGGGACACAACTGATAAGTTTATGATAAATAAAGGAGTACGTCAGGGATGTATTCTTGCCCCTTTTCTTTTTAATTTCTATATTAATGATTTGGATGCAGCACTACAATCTATACAGGCTGACTGCCCCAGAGTAGGCAGAAGGGGCATCCCCGTGCTGTTATACGCGGATGACGCGGTTTTAATCTCGCGCACGGAGAAGGGGCTCCAGGCACTTTTAACTGCTTTTAATGTTTTCATGTCTGATAGGGACCTAATGGTCAATAATTCCAAGTCCTATGTAATGCAGGTTGGCCAACACCTAAGAAAGAACTTTGTATTCAAGCTTGATGATAGTCCCATTCCGGTCACAGAGACTTTTTCCTATCTGGGTGTGCTATTTGACTCGAAGTTAAGTTGGGCCCCTCATCTGGTGAAGAAGAAGAATGATATGTTGAGGGTTAATGGAACCATCCTTAATCTTGCGAAAAAGATAGGAAAGAAACCAATAACTGCAATGATTAAGTTATATAATGCCAAGTCTGTAGCCACGGCGGTATACGGCAGTGAACTGTGGGGCTATGTGTCTAATACTCAATTACAGGTTATCGAAAACACCTTCTTTAAACGGTTACTATGTGTCCCTGCGAGTACCCCGAACCTTGTTGTGCATGAGGAGTTAGGGGCACCGTTTTTATGCGATAACCTAGCACTGAAGCCACTGATTTGCTGGGTTTCGCTATGGCTTAATAAGGAGATACCACTCACTCACCAGATTGTACGGGATGTAACATCTCAGGATAGCTGTATGCGCATCCCCTGGCTAAAATACTTGAAATCTTGCTTTGAAATGCTGGGGTGCCCCAAACTGTTCTCCCATCCGAGTGGCATTGTGAAGGGGGACATAACAGCGGTTAAAAGAGCCTATCTCAAGTTTAAATTGGCGGACAGAGAAAGTGTGGAAGTGCTGAAACCAAGTGTCAGAAAGTTTATCATGCTAAAGTCGTGTGGTGGAATGGAGCCCTATCTGGCTTGCGCCTTTAGCTCACATGAAAAGTTCTTGCTGACTAGGTTCAGATTTAACACTTTTCAGCAGCTCTTAATAAGACCCAAATCAGACATTTTTAGCAAACATGTAGCTCCCTGTGGCTGCGACGGGAGGTCTCCTCAGAATATGCTACATTTTATATTTTTATGCAGGTTTTATGATTATCCCAGACGCTACTTTCTTGTTGATCTGCTGAGAACATTGGATTTTAAACAAATTAGACCTGCCCTTATTTATTTGCAGCTCCTGCACCAGGATTGTGTACTCCATATTTTGTCGTTTTTAAAACTTGCACTGAGAATAAGAACTTGCTTAGACCAATGACACTTTTTGCTAACTAACATTCATGATGATTTTTAATGATATTTGTGTACAAAGTTTTTAATAATGTATTGATGCGCAATTTGAAAATGTAATCAATGTATGTACTTTTTATGGTTTGAAATATTAACCGAAATAAAGTCTCATTTGATTTGATTTGATTTGAATGAGTCCCACATGACTTCTTGTACTATTTAATATGTATTAACTGTATGCACATTTTAGTATTGTAAATTGTATTATTTAGGATGCTACAATGGATGGTATGCAAGTTTCTTTTTGGAATACGGAGGGGTTTAAACACGTAGATATGTACCTTACAACATCATAATAAGGTGCGTTACCTAGACCGCTGGACACAATATATTATATATTGTGTTGTGATAGGTATGTCTGAGATTGGTGTGCATTATAACATCACAAAGTAGCACCTGGGTACAATAACTTAATATGAAATATTGAATAATATGTTATTAGAAATTGGGGTTCTCTAGCAGACAGTGGTGTGCACCCTGTCCAAGTAAAAGCCATTCCTTCTAGTCAGGATAAGGGAGTTACACACCCAAAATAACCCCTTCTCACCCCCTTGGTAGCTTGGCACGGGCAGTAAGGGCCATCTCAGCGGCAATGTGTAAAGCACATAGTACACAGTGTAAACACAACAAATGGACATAACACCACTTTAGAAAAATAACCAGTCTTTATCTAAACCAGCAAGACTAAAATGACACAAAACCACAATACAGATGTAGAAATATCACTTTTTAAAGGTGTAAGCAATTCAGTTAATAGAAATCTATTGATGTGTTGATTTTAGTCCAAAGTACCTTTGATGCGTCAAACTCTAAGACGAGAAACAAGCGCAAAGGATGGAAACATTGGAAAATACAAGTGATACGTATATTCTTGAGTCCCAGGGAAATGGAGGCATCAGTTCTGCTGCACATAGGAGAAGTGTTGCATTGATTCTTTACTGCAAGGAGAAGCTATTAATTGATTTCCAGCGGCAGCTCCTTACTACTGGGCAATGTGCATGAAATTTGGTGCCCAGGCATGATGCATGGAAAGTCCAGGTGCACTGGGTTGATGCAGCGGCCAACAGGTGCTGTGTCAATTATTCCAGCCACTGACTGGTGATCGATCTATTCCTTCAGCCACACAGCAGGGCCTGCATCAAAGTCGGAGCAGTGGTCTCAGATGTCAGAGACACAGTGCACTTTAATCCAGCTGCTGTGGTTCTTCCAGCAGCAAACAGGCAGTGAGTTGATTTTTCAGCCATGTCGAGGCAATGCGTTGGTTTTTCAACCTCACAGCAAGTTTGCAGCAGGAAAAGGGGCACTTAAGGGGGACATATGGATTTCCAGTCTTTGAAGCAGCAAAGCCACCTCCAAGCCCCCAAAACTGGAATTGGCACCACTTGACAGGTCGGAACTGCCAGCAGAAGAGTTCAGGGGAGCTGCAGATAAAGTCTTTGATGGCTCTGAGACGTCCAACAGGATGCAAGCCCTGGGAGAACTTTCACAAGCACATTTCCAGAAAGAAAAATCCAGTTCTTTCACTGCCTGGAAACAGAAGCAGCAATTGCAGGACAATCTAGCAAAGCAATACTGCAAAGAGGCAGTACTCCTGACAGCTCTTCAGCTGTTCTTCTTGGCAGAGTCCTCAATCCAGAAGTGTTCTAAGAATGTGGAGTTACAAGTCCAATGCTTATACCCCTTTCTGCCTTTGAAGTAGGTATACTTCAAAGGATATTCTTTGTAGTGCACATATCTTGCCTTGCCTGACCTGGCTACAGACATACAATAGGGAGTTGGAGACAGCTTTGTGAGAGGACATGCAAAGCCCTATTCAGGTGTCAATGACATTTCTTCCCACCGGTCTAGCTCAGGAAGGCCCATCCGCCTGGTGATGGGCAATCAGGATATGCAGGGCACACCTTAGCTCCTTCTGTGTGCTGTCTAGATTGAATTCCCAAACAGCCAAACTGCCAGTCTAAACCAGGCATGGTTTCACGGACAGGCAGAGGCACAGGATGATAAAGCAGGAAAATGCCCACTTTCTGAAAGTGGCATTTTTAAACACACAAAATAAAAACCATCTTCAGAGAAAGATGTGTTTTTACATTCCGAGTTCAGGGAACCAAAACGCCAAATCCCCATCTCTTCCCAATTAAAAGTTACACTTGTAAGGGGTTACAAGGCAGCTCCAATGATAATCTATGGAACACATAGTTCTTGCAATAGTGAAAAATAAAATTAACAGTATTTCACTATCAGGACATGTAAAACACACCAGAACATGCCCTACCTTTCACACACACTGCACCTTGCCCAGTGGGCTACCTTAGTCCTACCCTAAGGGTGCCTTACATGTAATAAAAGGGAATCTTTGGTCCTGACAAGAGGGTGTACTTGCCAGGTTGACATGGAAGTAAAACCTGCCCGTGCTGACACTGCGGTTGCAGGCCTGAGACATGTTTGCAGGACTACTCTGGAGGGTAACATAATAAATGCTGCAGGCCAACTAATAGCATTTGATTTACATGCCCTAAGCATGCACAGTGCCCCCCTTTATTAGGGGCTTACAAGTAAATCAAATATGTCAGTCATGGATAACCAGACATAATCACAATGTGTACAGGGGGCAATTGCACTTTAACACTGAACAGCAGTGGTAGAGTGCTGAGTTAAAAAAAACAGCAAAAAGTAGTCCAACATGCAGTCAAAAATACAGGAAGCTGAAGCAAAAAGACAGGGAAGACCGCGCCAAGGATTCCAGGTCTAACATATGTGGAAATGAAGAAGAAATAAAATGGCAAACAGCTTTGTTCTCATATTCCAGTTAAAGTGTTGAAATCTAAACCATTTTAAGTTACTGGAGCAATTTAATATATGTCCACACTCAGGACAAATAAACAGGGTAAAATATAACACACTAAAACTAATTCTATAGTACGTTTGAGAGCAATATAGATAGAATGGTTGATAAGCAACAACTTATCACAAACTGAAGAATTGAAAGAATAGCCCTTAAACCGATGCTATGTAAAAACAACAAGAAATTCATCGAAAAGTGGTACCAAATCTTGAACAAGTGTTCTTTGGACCTTATCCTGTTAATAATCGAAGAACTAGCTAAAGTATTAAAGGAACTTGAAGAAGAACTAGAAGGCATAAAAAGAGAACTAAATAAACAAGAAGATCTTCAAAAATTACTAGATGAAATCAACATAAAACTTGACAAATATTCCAAAGAGGTGAATGATCGTAAGATACGAAAATACCGTCAAGACACTATCGGCTATAAATTAGAAGAAGTGTACACATGGGCCGAAATTTACAACCAAAAGAAATGGCAACAACCACAACAAAGATCAAATGTAGGATCATCTCAAGAGAGCGTAGCTTCAGAATCCGATATATCCAAAACAAGGAAACCCATTCCTTCTACATCAAAATCACCAGCAACTCAAATATGTTATGTTATGTTATGTTATGTTATGTTATGTTATGTTAAATTGCGTTTGTATAGCGCTCGGCTACTCTAAAAGAGTGTCCCGGCGCTTTCCACAGGCAGCTCAAGTGTAGAACAACATAACACGAAAAAGCAGACTCAAAAGAAAAAAGAAACCCACCTAAACAGAAAGATTAAAAAGCCAGGTCTTCAGATTTTTCCTGAATTGAAGCAGATTGGGGGTACTGCGTAGTGCCAGCGGGAGCGAAATCCACAGCTGGGGGGCCTTGAGGCTGAAGGAGCGCCCCCCAATGCGGGCTTTCCTCACACGCGGAACCACAGCAGTGAAGAGGGATTCAGAATGCAGTGAGCGGGCAGGGCGATAGAAAGCCAGTCTCTTCTGCAAATATCCCGCGCCTGAGCCAAACAGTGCTTTGTGCACCAGCGTCAGGGATTTAAACATAATCCGCTTCCGGATAGGCAACCAGTGGAGCGTCCGCAGCAGCCCAGAAGCTCGTGCTCGCCTGTGCAGACCAAAGATCGCACGGGCTGCAGAGTTTTGTGCCACCTGCAAGCGCTGGACCAAGTAATCCGGGAGGCTTAAGAAAAGGGCATTGGCATAGTCTAGCCTGGATCCGATGAGCGCCTGCACCGTAATCCGCCTGTGCTCCGCAGATAGTAAAGGAAGGAACTTGCGGAGCATCTTCAGAATGCCGAAACAAGTGCCGGACAGGCCGAGAACGTGCGCTCTCAATGAGAGCTTGTTATCCAGCTTAACACCAAGGTTCTTGGCCACCAAAGAGGATTGTGCCGGGGGACACATGGCAGCCCAAGTAGAACAACCAGTTTTTTTAGACATAAGTCCAGCTGCAAACGATCCACCACAAACAGCGAAACAAGGAGAGGAAAAAGAAACAGAAGAAGAACGAGTAAGGCGAGTCACAAGGAGCCAAACGAAAGTGACTTAGTCATTAACATCTCCAAAAAACAACTCAGTAACACCCAGATTATGATCTTAAACAAAGGAACTTCATTCGTTCCTACCTATAGATCAAGCTTACCTGAAATCGAAATAGCACTATATAAATTCTTTCGAAATTTGAAATTACGCTACTTCTTTAAAACGAATGAAAACATCACAGATTCGGAGTCAGAAACTCAAGCCAAAGAATTCAAACCCAAAAGTACATTTTGTGTACCAGTATCTCATAAAACCATCGAAGCATTTGAAAGAACGGTGCTCACGGATCTCCAAAAGATCAGATTTACTAAACCCAAGAGAACAAACCTATCACCTCGAGAATGTAATATTCTGAAAAATGTAAGTCAAGATGAAGAACTTACCTTCCAACGAGCTGATAAAGGGGGAGCCTTGATTATAATGGATACAAATTACTACCTTCATTGTGTAAATACACATGTCCAAGATATCAACACATATCTACCACTTGATTGTGATCCAACCAATGAATACAAAAAAATTCTACAACAGATAACTGATAAAGCATTTGATATGAAATTGATCAGCAAAAAGACACATCAATTTTTCGAGACAAAATACCCAAGACGACCTAAACTTTACATGTTACCCAAAATCCATAAGGATAGCAAAAACCCACCATTCAGAACAATAGTCTCTGCCTGTGGATTGATCTCCGAATCAATAGGAAAATACATTGATTGGTATCTTCAACCTATTGTTCAAAAGGCAGCACTTACATAAAGGATACTACAGCATTCCTTAAACTACTTAATGATGTGACTCTATCAACAGAAAGTGATTACTGGCTATGTACTATAGACGTGACCTCGCTCTATACCTCAATCCCTCATAATGAAGGCCTCAAAGCCTTAGAATGGAGTCTACTCAGAAATGAAGAAATTGAAGAAACTCAAAAAAGTGTTTTTACTTGAATTAATGCATTTCGCTCTTTTTCACAGCTACTTTGAATGGCAAAACCAATTCTTCAACCAATGCAATGGGACATCCATGGGCTTTGGGGGGCCCCCGCATATGCCTGTATATACATGTCAAAATTTGAAACTGGCTTTATCCTGAACAATCCCGACTGGAAAAACAATTTGATTATTTTCAAACGTTTCATTGACGACATATTCGTCTTATGGCGGGGAGACCGAATTCAGCTTGAAAGGAACATCACTATCATGAACACACGACATGAGAGAATCAAATTTACCCACAATATAAACCATGATTCCATTGTTTTCTTGGATGTGAAAGTAAATATGACAGATTTCCAATTCAGAACTCAAGTATATACCAAACCCACTGACAGGAACTCAAGCCTTTTATTTCAAAGCTTTCACCCCAACACGCTGAAAAAGCATTTACCAACTTCCCAGTTGATCAGATTTAAAAGGATCACTTCTGATCCCAAACAACTTGAGATAACATTAAAAGAACAAATTACCAAATATCAACAAAGAGGATACCCTATGAATATTCTTGAAGAATCAATGAAAAGAGTACAAAACATTTCTAGAGAAAAACTGTTTTTACCAAAAACAACGACTTCAGAACTGAAAACGGTTTGTGTGTTAAAATATTCTACAGAGGCCATGAAGATAAAAAGAATAATTAACACTCACTGGAATTTAATCAAAACTGAACCGGATCTAAAAGGCCTCTTCAATGAACGCATCACTTTTGCGTTTCAGAGATCCCAAAATTTGAAAGAAATCTTGACGGCCACAAAAAACCCTAAAACTCTCCACAAAGGAATGTCAAAATGCCTTAACTGCACGCATTGCAATAACTTTTGGGTAGGGAATAAATTTATGCATCCAACCCAAGGGCATGAAATAGAATTAAAACATACCAGCACATGTGACACAGAAAATACTATTTATGCAATCAAATGCCCATGTGGAAAATTTATGTAGGCCAAACCGAAAGAAAAATCAAGGTTCGCATAACAGAGCACAAAAGCACGTACCAAACCTCAACAACAGAGGCTTTTACTTTCAGGCACATTTATTCTAAGTCCTGATGATGATCCCATTTAATTAACTGAGCAATAGGGATCGAAACGTCGACACCCATGAGTGGGCATACATTTACGATATTAG
The DNA here is from genome assembly GCF_964263255.1 of Lissotriton vulgaris. Classification (NCBI taxonomy): domain Eukaryota; kingdom Metazoa; phylum Chordata; class Amphibia; order Caudata; family Salamandridae; genus Lissotriton; species Lissotriton vulgaris. Next base: position 988,435,346 of record NC_141698.1, on the reverse strand, counting down.
CAATAAGATTGTGTATGTTCCACTCCAGGCAATACTGTTATCACTCTCAGAATTTCCTTACAGTGCCCTGTTCTGCTCCTTTCTTTAGCCTGAAAAAACACCCCTTTCACTCTACTCTCTTTACTTCTTTTCTTCTTGGTACGGCACAGGCTTGTGTCATGCTATTTTTGTAAATAATATAATGTGTATTTGACATTGTTTCTTTTGAATAAATTCCCTGCCCGGCTGGGCAAGGAGACCATAACGTATAGCTTTCCATTGTGTTTTATACTGTATTGTGATGACTTTGAATGAGCTAGGAACCTCTGTTCCCTATAACACTTTCTGAAAGTGGCATTTTTAAACACACAAAATAAAAACCATCTTCAGAGAGAGATGTGTTTTTACATTCCGAGTTCGGGGAACCAAAACGCCAAATCCCCATCTCTTCCCAATTAAAAGTTACACTTGTAAGGAGTTACAAGGCAGCTCCAATGATAATCTATGGAACACATAGTTCTTGCAATAGTGAAAAATAAAATTAACATTATTTCACTATCAGGACATGTAAAACACACCAGAACATGCCCTACCTTTCACACACACTGCACCTTCCCCAGTGGGCTACCTTAGTCCTACCCTAAGGGTGCCTTACATGTAATAAAAGGGAAGGTTTGGTCCTGACAAGAGGGTGTACTTGCCAGGTTGACATGGAAGTAAAACCTGCCCGTGCTGACACTGCGGTTGCAGGCCTGAGACATGTTTGCAGGACTACTCTGGAGGGTAACATAATAAATGCTGCAGGACAACTAATAGCATTTGATTTACATGCCCTAAGCATGCACAGTGCCCCACTTTATTAGGGGCTTACAAGTAAATCAAATATGTCAGTCATGGATAACCAGACATAATCACAATATGTTCAGGGGGCAATTGTACTTTAACACTGAACAGCAGTGGTAGAGTGCTGAGTTAAAAAAACAGCAAAAAGTAGTCCAGCATGCAGTCAAAAATACAGGAAGCAGAAGCAAAAAGACAGGGAAGACCACGCCAAGGATTCCAGGTCTAACATATGTGGAAATGAAGAAGAAATAAAATGGCAAACAGCTTTGTTCTCATATTCCAGTTAAAGTGTTGAAATCTAAACCATTTTAAGTTACTGGAGCAATTTAATATATGTCCACACTCAGGACAAATAAACAGGGTAAAATATAACACACTAAAACTAATTCTATAGTACGTTTGAGAGCAATATAGATAGAATAGTTGATAAGCAACAACTTATCACAAACTGAAGAATTGAAAGGGTAACAAAGTTGACAATGGTTAGAATGGTTGATACGCCACAGCTTATCACACACCAAAGCATCGAGAGGCTAACAAAGTTGGAGATACATACCTATTATGTAATAAGTGATATTCGTTTAAACCCATTATTTAAGAAATATATTTCAGCAAAAATGTATAGTGGGCAACTAGCCTAGGTTCGTTAAATATATCTAGGAGCAAGGTATAGTGCAATATATATGTATTGCCCTATGGTGTGCCCCTGTTTTGACACCAGATGTTCACATAGTGATAGGTGTGGTTAAATATATATGCTCACAATTAACATAAATATGTGGGGTATTCCAATGTTCACAACGGACACTTTAAATCACAAATTATTTCAATATAGATGGAGGTTTTGACAAGCTAATAAGGCATAATAATAAAGGAATTATGTCATGTGATTACTATTTGATAGGGACTATTTCATACATGCCACATCGAAGTGCAATGGGTAGGATTTTAGTATGCTATATTAAAAGACATGTAAAAGCACTATGCCTTCAAAATGTCACTGAACATTGTGTATCAGTCTAAAGATATGTTTTTAAGGGTTTCTTTCAAGCACTTTACCTTGAAAAGGTAACCTGGTTAATTATATTGTCTTCAACAGTGTATTGAATAAATGGTACATGGATGAAATACTTCTAATTTATTTTAATGTTTGCATTTATTTAGACAGAAAAAACGCCAATATCATATTTATCACACATACCAATCGGCTCACTGATGACCCCGACAACTGAATTGGTATGTAGCATGATAAGATAGACATGCGTCTGAATCTATAACAATGAGATGTTTTCTAGTACAGTTGGCTCCATGATGATAACGAAAATTGAAACGCTCTGTATCATGTTATATTAGACATTCATTTGATTATAATATTGTTTCAATATACATTGTTCTTATTTCCTTTTGACTACTATCTTTGGACTACACAGGATATAGGAAGCATGTTTGTTTATACAAAAACACAAAGGGCCTGATTGACAAAAGTAAACTTAGACCAAAAGTCTAAGTTTAGACCAGAAGTCTAAGTTTAGACCTAAAGTCTAAGTTTAGACCTAAAGTCTAACTTTACTACTACTAGTTAGACTTTTCGTCCAAGTTTGGACCAATAGTCTAACGTAGACCAAACGGATAATATTAGTAGTAGTAAAGTTAGACTGTAGGTCTAAACTTGGACTTCAGTTCTAAACATTTTTATTTTTAACTTTATTTTCCAATTTTTTACATAACAGCAATACACAATTGGTGGGACACTGTCTTATAACGTATCCTAGAAATATGTATCATAATTGCACATTTAAGTATAGTAAATGTAACACTTCAATAGGCATGTAAATATCAACATCTGTACATTCTTAATATTACCTTACCCTCCGCCAGACCCGGCCTCTTTAAAAACCACAGCAGGTAATCGCCTCTGTGTCTGGGTCTACATGATATTATATATAAATGCAATCAATCTAAGGATAAGATAAAAGCCATGAGTTGATGTCCTGTATGGACACAGCATCAAACCTGCGGGATATGCTCCGTCACCGAACACTTTCCGGGATTATGCCATTCTCAAGTTGTGAGTTGGAGGACTGACGCAATGTTGCAACATATGCCCGACATGGGACAATATGTCCTTAGGGCGTGACAAACTAGGCATAATGCTGGCATAAATCTCACTATTTACATTACAGTATGCCAAACTGCGTAACCATCCCTACAGAGTGGGGGCAGTCCTTCGGTCCACAATAAAGCTATCTTCCTTCAGGCCAGTTGTAATCCAAGGGATGCAAATCTTCTAATTTTTTTAGGAAAATGAACCATGTATCCCAGAAGTGCCACTTCTGGAGTGGGAATAGGAGTCAGATTAGTCATGACACCCAGTGTGCTATGTATCTGCTCCCAGTATGACTGCAATTTGGGGCAGGTCCATGTGAGGTGCTCAAAGTCGGCATATGATGTGGAGCACTTCTGACAATTATGAGGTCTGGACGGATCTATTCTGTGTGCTTTGGCGGGAGTGCAGTAAATACGGCATCGGAATTTGAAATGCAGGAGCTTATGCCTACTGTCAAGGGAGACTTCCCTTGTCACCGAGCAGCATTTCGCCCATTGTTTGTGTGTAATGGTACGACCTAGATCTTGTTCCCATGCGTTGCGAACCTCGTCGCCCCTCACCTGTCATGCACTAGCGCATGTTTTGTATAGCTTGGAGATGAGATGAGTACCCGTCTCACTTTCAATGATCAATGTGAGTGGAGCGAATGAGTCGGGTTCAACTGGATTCAGTGTGGCACATAGAGCATAGCGGATTCGCCCCAATACGAGGTTATCCATAAAAGTGATAGTTTGAAACCAGGTGCCTTCACCGAAAAAATATTTTCCGCCGGGTATAAATCCCTCATTTTTGTGATATTGAATTTGGCTAAGATGTGTTGCACCAACTTTTCCCTGGTTATGGGCAGCCAGGTGGGGTTGGGGATGGGGAGGGCTGAAGAGTATAAAGTGGTGGCGCTGACTAGCCTCCGTAGTTTATCCCATGCCCAACTGGTGGTGGAAACAGTCTGTATGTCATGTGGGTCTCTAGGAACGCCCTTCAGTGGTACAGTGGGCAGTTTTTTGGGTAAGACAAAATCCGCTTCTGGCCGTAAAAATGGTATCCTTGCGTCAGGATGAAACCAGGCATATGCATAGTTGCACTGGGCTACTAAATAATACAGATGGAGATCTGGGACACCATACCCCCCCCCCATCGCAAGGAAGGGTAAGCACCTGCCAGCGGACATGCGCCCTTTTGCCCTCCCATACCAGTCTGATGAGGTGTGTGCGTAATGTCAAGAAGAAACCATTGTGAAGGGTACAGGGATATTATTAAAAAGATACAAAAATTTAGGGAGCACAATTTTAAGTGTTGCGACTCTACCTGCTATTGATAGTGGCAGACGCAACCAGCGTTCCACTTGGGCTTCCAAGGCGCAGACTGCACGCCCATAGTTTAAACTGAGAATTTGCGCAGTGTCCAGGTGGATATGTATGCCTAGATATTTTACCAAATCGTGGCACCATACGAGGGAGGATTCCTGAGGGTCTCGAACATAGAGGATAGTGTCATCTGCATATAGCGAGACTAATAAGGGGCCAGTTTTGAATTGTAAGCCTCTATGTAAATGTCGTTCTAGAAAATGGCAAATCAAAGAATCCATGGCCAAAATAAACAAAAGGGGGGACACAGTGAAAATGGTCGGGATAGAGTGCCGTTCAATCGGAGTCTCGCCAAGTGCCGACAGTATAGTAGTGTTGTGGTGGCTGTAAAGCCCACATGCAAGCCCATGCGGCGCATAACCGAAAGAAAAAAATAAATGTCAGTACAAGGAATCTAAAGCTTTTTCCGCATTCAAAAGGATAGTAGAAGCTGGTTTTTCAGGTCAATTCTATGTATTACAGCAAATAACGTTCTGAGATTTAAGGAAGTGGATCGATGGGGGACAAAGCCCGATTGGACTGGGGATTTGAGGAATTCCATTAATTGGGATAGACGGTTAGTGATAATCTTAGCAAGTATTTTATAATCTAAGTTTAATAGTGAAAGGGGTCAGTATGAGCTACAAAGGGATGTATCTTTGTCAGGTTTGGGGAGGAGAATAATGACTGCATCTCGTAGTGTGGGGGCAGAACCTGTCTCTCAAGCGCTTTGGCATAGACCTCTATCAACTGCGGCACTAGTATGCTTTTATAGGCCTTATAGAAGTCTCGTTGAAATCGTCCAATCCGGGGACGGAGGAGCCTCGGAGGACATCAATCGCGCCAAGTACATCAGCCTCGGATATGGGCTCTGCTAAGAAATCCTGCATGTTTTTTTCCAAATACACCAGTGAAGTCTCTGACAAATAGTCTTCTTGGGCTGAAAGATCGCTTCCTATTTTAAGAGAGTATAAGGCCGTGAAGTAGTCTAGGAATTTATCACAAATTACTGGGGTGGAAGAGAGCATTTGATTCATGGATGAGTGTAGCTCGGTGATGTAAGACCTGCTGTACGGGGGACGGAGTATTTGTGCCAGCACCCTGCCGGGTCGCACAACTTCTCCATACCGTCTGGCAGACTGGTATTTGCCCAAGTATAATAGCTCCCAGTCCGGAGTCCCACAAAATTCAACATGTAGAGACAACCGTTTACCCTCTGAAGTGTGTAGATTCACAGCATCTAAGACCGCAAGTTCGTATTCGATGTGCGGAAGTGTGTTATGCAGGTCTTTAAGTACTCCGGCATGTTTTGCAATTCAAAAACCCCTTATGTATGCCTTAATGCCCTCCACCCGACCACCCATGTGTCTACTGAACTGGTGTTAATGGATAAATAGTCTTCCATGGCTTCACGCACCTCTACATTAAAAAGATCATCATGGAGGGCGCTGCTCGGAAATCGCCACTGTCGCTTGAAACCTTCCGGGCGGGGAACATTTAGGTGAAGCGTCACCTGGGCGTGATCAGAGTACGTTTCTGGCAGTGTCACCAGTGATCAGAACAAGCTGGCAACACCCGGGGAGGCTAGCCAAAAAATCGATCCTGGTCCATGTGTTATGCTGGCCCGAATAGTGGGTATATTCTGTGAATGCAAGATTGTGTTTGCGCCAAATATCTAGCAAGGATAGTTGCTCACAGAGATGTAGCAGATCACAGCGTGCGCATGGATTGGAGTCCAGGAAGTAGAAGTACTGTCTAGACTTGGGTTCAGTAGTAAGTTGAAGTCCCCACAACCAAGATAAAGCTAGGTTCCAACCTCTCTAACTATGCATGTAAGGAGTGTAAAAAATCGGATGAGTCAGGATTCGGCCATAAACACATACCACAGCTGTGTAATGTCCACCTTGTGTCACATCAAATAGTTAATAACCTGCCGTCGTTTGTGATTGTTGTTCAGTCGCCTGACATTCCAGGAGATTAAGGACAAGCTAGAGGGACCTTCAGTGTTACCTAACTGTGCTATAGGCAGTACATATCAAACATAGCATTGTGAAGTAGCAGAAAAAAAAGAAAAACAGTGACAGTGACCATCGCCATACACAACTGAAAACATTTAAGCAATGTAAAGCTTCCCCCACTCCCCACACCGAGCCTCACCTCCACCCAAGTGTGGCAGTACCATAATATAACGCATAACTTGAAGGACCAAATAACTTTACATTTAAATGAATAACCAGAGAATGGCACCTTCACAAAGACATGAACAAACCCAAGGTGTACACCTTGAGGGGTGGCGACGCCATGTCAGTCGGCCAACTAATTGAAATAGTACATAAGTGTAATGTACATTATCCCCGGTCCATTTAGCAATCAGGATGGATTGCTACTATGCTAACCAGTACCAGAACTGGAGAATAGTTCAACACTTGCATCAGAGCCGCTGTGCGGAGGGGAGGGCCCCCCACTCCTCGACCCTGTCCTATTGTTGTTTTGCTTGTAGTAATGACTGAATTCCTGTGCCTCCGTAGGAGTGTCAAAGATGCAAGCAGGGCCACCTATATCTACCTTTAGTCTGGCAGGATACAACATACCATATTTTAAACCCACATTTCTAAGGGTGGCCTTCACCCCATTAAACCTCCGGAGAGAATCTTGCACTGTTACAGTGAAGTCTGGGTAGAAGGATAGTTTAGAGCCCTGCCATATGGTGTCTCCCTGTTCCCTGGCAAGGCGTAATATCGAATCCCAGTCTTGGAAGTTCATGACTCACACAATGATGGGTCTTGGGGGGCAGCCAGGATTAGGCCGGGCCAGAGGAACCAATTTGCTTGCTCTATCACAAATCCCTGGGTGAAGGACTCTTTCCCAAAAATGTCAGACAACAAGGTCTCGACAAATAAATCCATTCGCCCCGTAGTTGCCGTCTCTGGGACACCCAAAATGTGAATGTTATTGCGCCTGCTGCTTGCCTCGAGGTCTTCGTTCTTTATAGCCACCTCCTTAAGAATGCGTTCGACATGCTTCAGACGCTTCAGAGACTGCGCTATGGCATCCTCGATGTCCAAAATGCGGGCTTCAGCAACATCTAGGCATCGGCCATGTGCTTGGATTTTGGCCCCCATGTCCGCCAGGCTCTTGTGTAATGTGTCAAACCGCCTGTCTAGGGCTTTGAAACCTGCCCTCATTTCCTGAAGCATAGACGCCAATAGCACAGGGAGATCTTCCACACACTCAGCACCCTGCGTACTCTCCCCAATTGTAGGGGCCTCCTCAGAAGTCCTGTCCATGAGCTTTTCAAAGGGCAGGGTCTTCTGTTGGGGATATTTGCGGCCCATGCCGCGGTGCCGCGTCATTGTGAACAGCCCAGATTAGCCAAGCAACACTCTGTCTTATTAGCAGCCCAAGACAGTTCCCTAAAGTTAAGCCAGCTGCATGCAGCATATCTGATGAAATAAAGGTGTCATCGGCTCAAGCCACAGCTGACCCAGTGTAATGGCAAGGGAATTATACCAGGAGTGAGGGTAACCATAGTGCAGCAGGTGACTGGGGTAGGTCCCGCAGGAAGGTCCTGAAGACCCCCCTGTGCCCATGCGCCCCCGTCCCAGGTCCAAGGGCAGCTTGCTGTTGATGGGGCCTCAATCCGATGGTCTAGCAGCCGAGGAGCAAACAGATGGGCCATGCGCCACAGCGCGCGCCAAAGAGCCAGACAAGGCTCAACACCATGGATCCGGTAATCTTCTGCCTGATGAGCGCAGGTAGCCAGCTGCAATAGGAGGGGCAGGCTTGCCCGTTTGCAGGTGGTGCCTGGAGCAGAGATGCAGTGCTCTCAGCACCTCTGTGTGGGAGGAAATAGCAGCAGTTGAATGTAGGCCTCTCACGCTTCAGGGAGCCATATGATCAGTCAGGTCACCGACAGTTGGGTAGCTGGGTTACGGGGTGGCCAACCGCATTGCACCCAGGGCTAGCACAGGGACGTCACTCGGCCATCATTTACACTCTTACACCCTCAGATGGACCCCATTGAGGCACACAGAGGGCCCTGTCCAAAGGGTGGCCTTAAGAGCATGGCTGGTGCGTGTGCTTCTGAATGGGTGCTGCCAGTTTTCTCTGCGTCTTAGCCCAGTTATTGGCGTTACAGGGGGGGGGTCACAACTACCGCCTCACAACCGGCACCATCATCGCAGCAACGGGCCCCAACTCACCTCCAGCAATGCCGGGTGCCTCTCTCCTCTTTGTCCGCTCACAGCAGCAGGGCCTGGGATGACGCCCCGAGCCTCCAATCGCCGTAACTCAATGACGGAGGCACCCTCAGGTATCGGAGTCGGTTCACCAGGACAGCTCCATGAATGCAGCGTCGTTCCGTGTAGGGTCAATGCCGAGGGTAATGACAGGGATAATGCAGGATACGTTGGACCGGCTGACTGAGCTTTACCAGCATCTTGGACGCTTGCGTGGCAACCCCCGACTTCAGTTCTAAACGTAGACTTTTGGTCTAAGTTTACGTTTGTGAATCAGGCCCAAAGTAACCTTGGTCTTCAGTTAATTAATACTATTTTTGATAACATAATGGTTTCTAAAATATTTGAAGACCAATTATGTTTGGCTTGCACTGATAACATGATGGTGCCGGTTCTGTGCTAATAGTCAAGTAACATTGCAATCAAGCCTTTGCCTTTTTAGCAACAGTACTTGTTTTTGTTTGAGTTTTAATGTTAATAGTTTTGTGTGTTATATTTTTAATACAGCCCTGAAGATGTTCCCACTGAAGTGGAAGAAAAACGCAGTGCCTAGAAAAATATGTGGACATTAGTAAAAAACAAATTATTAAATTGTCATAGAAGGATACAAGGCAAGGATTTTATTTTTCATTTGAGTGCACTGTTTACTGTGTTGTGTTAGTGCTCTCTTGGCCTGAATGGATGTTATCACTCTCAGTGGTGCACATCAAAAACATCCTTTGCTTAGGTGTTATCGCTCTGCTGTATTGTTTTCATGCCCTGAACAATGTTTTTGAAACGATTACCACGTCATACCAGAGATCAATGGCCTGGCAGTCAGGCAAGAAGTTCAGGGTGCTCACTTCTGCCTCTCTCCTTGCTGTGTGGGTGAAGTCATTGTCTAACAGATTGAGAAATGCCCTAGGAATATTTTACTTTAAAGACCCTTTTGAGAGTCCTTATGCTCTGACAACCTGCTGATTCTAACAACTCCATGTGTAGCTAAATAAAGTAAACAATTTGAAAGCAAGATATATAATTTGGAATTAGCATCATCCAAGTTTGTACTGGGAGCACATAAAATATTTAGTTATTGCCTCGTGCCATCTTGTTAACTACAGAACCTTATTTTTTTTAACATATTTCTTGTGTTGGCCTAGTAAATGATATTAAAAGTAATGTCCTCTATAAATTGCTATTTGATGTTGAACAAATCTATAAATGTTCTCATATTTCAACAGCATTCGTGGTAGTCTTACCTGGAACCATCACTCCATTTGTGGCCTTAGCCTGCATTATTCTTGCAGATATTACTGAGGTGCTCACCTCCCTGACGTTAATTTCCTTGTTATCTCTCTCGGATGCATCGACACAGGGGCTACCTGGGCACATTTGAGTGCTCTTGTATATCCAAGTGCTCAAAAAGGGTTATTGTATACATTGGTATCACCAGTTAACTTTGAGAACATTTGTATGTGTGTCTGATATATTTCCACAACGTTTGGGCCATTGTTTGATGTAGTACGATATCACATTGGTGGATCAACTTCCTTGATTCTGGAGATATACATTATGTGGTGAGGAAGGAGAAATTAGGACATCTCTAAGAGATTAGGAAGAAAGTACAATTTAATATCTGCATCAGCAATTTGGTGAACAATTCTAAGCTAATTTGACGTGGAAAACATGGTAAGCAATTCCTTGGTTACTGCTTTGGAATGAATATTACTTGTTCTGTTAACCTTGAATACCCTAGACAGGGTAATTTAGATCCAGGATAACCTCATAAATTCTGCGGATTTCCTGCATGGAAAAATAGGCTCTGATATACAAGATATTCATGGGAATGCAGTTTTGGTGGTGGTTGGTGTTAAGCCAGTTCTGATTTCGAGTGTTCTGCATTGGGGATCGAAATTTTGCACACCTGTTCTAATCAAGTACACTGGTATTAAGAATTTACCATGTGTAGGAAGTAACACCTACTACAAGTTTCCCCTATAAAATTTGGAACTACATTTGGGACTTTTTAACGCCTTAACTGCGGCGGTAATTCTGGCGTAGTGCGGGCGTTCTAATGGGAGGGCGGGGTAGCAACGGCCAACGGTCATTCTCAGCACTAGGAAGGGAGTTCTCCCATTTGCCAACGGCCGACGGGAGCACAGAATGGGTTAAATAAATAAGTCCTCCTGCTTCAGTATTAGCTGGGCATTTTCCCTGGTAAAGTGCAGCAGCTCCAAGGTGCCGTAATTACCTGTCAAAAACTCTGGGTAACAAAGTAGTTGTAGAAAAACTGTAATTCCAATTCCTGACATATTGGAGTTTGTTCAGCCTTTGGAAAATAACAGACCATTCTTAAAGAGGGTCCACATTGTTTTTTTAATAAATGTAACTCATTATAAGGACATTGCTTTCGATTTAGTTCCAGTCTCTTTTTCAGTCTTTTCTGTGTGTAAGGGACCCCAATACCACAAATGTCCACAGAAACATATTTCCACACTTCAAACCTCTATGCACCGGGAAGGCTCAAGATTGGAGAATTAACACCCTTGTCATAAAAAGAGCCAGTTTTACTGTAGCTCAATTGTATTCTATGGGCCTTATTTAGAGTTTGGCGGATGCTATACGCCATCACAAAAATAGTGGCTCTCCTGTCCGCAGTATAAGAAGTGCATTATAACCTATGACTTGTGGATTGGTTGACAAAATATATCTGTCACGTTTTAATAGCATATCCCATTTGCAAAACTCTAAATAAGATCATAAGTTTTTGCATACTAATTTATTCCAATAAAAATCTATTCTACTTTAAAAGTATTAATTCTAAGTAGTATCATGTTGTTTCAAGTTTTTGCAGTGTGCAATGCCCTCCAATGCAGCTAATGCTTTTCCTGACAAATGAGCAATGGCACACCATTTAAACAGTAAGCAAACCACACCCTTTCTCCCTTTTCAATTGCCCATTTGTTAAGAAGGCTGGAGGCACTTTTACAATAGTTTAACTAGGGGTGGGCAGAAAACTCCGCTCTGCCAGCTTAGCGGATAAAGCCAGCCGGTCCCTGCTTCTGAAAGCAGCCAGGCCAGGCTTAGCCGCCCGGGGGCCCGGTGGACCCCTGTCACCTGCGTCTGGACCCTCCGCTGGCTTGCAGGATGGGGGCCTCCTGCACCCCGGGTTCGCCAGATGGAGCACAAGCCCCAATCCCGGTCCCAGCTTCCGAACCCTAGCCATGCTGGGGAGAGGCTTCCTGGGCCTGGTGGACCCCTGTCACAAGTGCCAGGACCCTCGGCTGGCTTCCAGGACAGGGGGACTCCTGCAGCCTGGGACCCTGGAATGCAGCAAAAGCCCCTGGCCCGGCCCCAGCTTCCAGCCCAAGACAGACCAGGGAGAGCCTCCCTGGGGCCCGGTCGACCCCCATCTCAAGCATCCAGACCCACAGCTGGCTCCAGGATGGGTGAGTCCCGCAGCCTGGGACGCTGGGGTGCAGCACCAGCCCCGGGTCCGGCCACATCTTCCGAACCCTAGCCATGCCGGGGAGAGCCTCCCCGGGCCCCAGTAGACTCCCTTCACAAGCGCCCGGATCCTCGGCTGGCTTCCAGGATGTGGGACTCCTGCAGCCTGGGACCCTGGGATGCAGCACAAGCCCTGGGCCCAAACCATAGCCAGGCAGGGAAGAGCCTCCCCATGCCCAAGTGGACCCCCCGGTCCCCACCACCCGGACCCCGACGGCCTGCCAGGGGAGCTAATTTTTCCTGACTATTAAGCCTCCACGTAGTGGGGGCTTACACAACTTTGGGGAGGGACAAAAGTTAGAGTTAGCCTGGCCACGAGCCCGCAGGGCCATCTGCTCACCCAGCCTGCAAGGCTATCTGGTCACCCAGCTCATAGGGCCATCTGGTCACCCAGCCCGCAGGGCCATCTGGTTGCCCTGACCGCAGGGCCATCTGGTTGCCTAGCCCGCAGGGCCATCTGGTCGTGCAGCCAGGCGACTAGATGGCCCGGTATGGCCCAGAGCCCAGATGGCCTGGGAGGGTGCTGTAACCTGTCACCTTGCATTTCAACGAGGGTGGCTGGGTGCACTCAGGCAGCTGCTTGGGAGGCTCCTTTTACCGGGTGGCTGCTGCTCGCATCCCTGCCCGACTTGCCCAGGAGCAGCGGGAAGGGGAGGCTGGTCAGCCCAGACCATCTGGTCACCCTGCCAACCTGCAAGGGATGGGGGCCCCCATCCACCCGCACCCCGGTGGGGCAGGGACGGGAGGGGGAGGCCCCCATGCTGGACGGCACATGGCAAAGGCAGCCTCCCGCGGGCCTGTGTTACCCCCTCCGTGTCCCTCCGGCCAGCCCGGCAGCAGAGGGACCCACCCTTGGGTGTGGTGGAAGAGGGCATCCGCGGGCACCCATGCACGGAGAGACAAAAGCTTGGCTCAGAAGATGACTTTCAATAGATCACTGTGAGGTAGCTGCTCTGCTACTCACAAAACCCTGACCCAGAATCAGGTCGGTGTAGTCAGGGTGATGGAGGCAGCCCCCTTCCGTCAGCGCTCCAGTCCCGAAGCGAGCGGCCCTATGCACCGGCCCCCCGAGAGAGTCCGGCTGTCCCAGGCCAACTGAGGCTCCACAGCACTGCGGTATCATTATAGTTTAGGGGGATTCCGATTTAGAGGCGTTCAGTCATAATCCCACAGGTGGTAGCTTCGCCCCATTTGCTCCTCAGCCAAGCACATACACCAAATGTCTGAACATGAGCTTCCTCTCATACATTATCAGTAGGGTAAAACTAAACTGTCTCACTACGGTCTAAACTCAGTTCACGTTTCCTATTGGTGAGCGAACAATCCAACGTTTGATGAATTCTGCTTCTGATAGGAAGAGCCGACATCGAAGGATCAAAAAGCGACGTTGCTATGAACGATTGGCCGCCACAAGCCAGTTATACCTGTGGTAACTTTTCTGACACCTCCTGCTTGAAACCCAAAAAGTCAGAAGGATCGCGAGGCCCCGGTTTCACGGTCTGTATTCATACTGAAAATTGAGATCAAGCAAATTTTTGCCCTTCTGTTCCACGGGAGGTTTCTGTCCTCCCTGAGCTCGCCTTAGGACACCTACATTATCATTTGACAGGTGTACTGCCCCAGTCAAACTCCCCACCTCCCACTGTCCACGGAGTGTCCACGGGGCACGCCCCCGCCTCACCAGGTAAGTGAATCAATGATAAGAGTAGTGGTATTTCACCGGCGGCCCGAGGGCCTCCACCTATCCTACACCTCTAATGTCTCTTCACAGTGCTAGACTCAAGCTCAATGGGGACTTCTTTCCCCGCTGACTCTGCCAAGCCCGCTCCCTTGGCCGTGGTTTCGCTAGATAGCAGGTAGGGACAGTGGGAATCTCGTTCATCCATTCATGCTCCTCACTAATTAGATTACAAGGCATTTGGCTATTTCTGTACCACCTCGCGGTGGCTCATTCTGGGTTCTTATGCTGCCTATCAGCGTCAAATCGATTTTGCATCCAACAATACAACATTCTTTCGCTCCGGAGTACAGCCACACTGAACGCTGTCCTCACTGGAACTGGGATCACGTATAGACCAAAGATAGTACACCCTTCAGTAATATCCTTAAGAGAGTCATAGTTACTCCTTCCATTTACCCGTGCTTCATTGAATTTCTTCACTTTGACATTCAGAGGACTGGGCAGAAATCACATCTCGTCAACACCCGCCTCGGGCCTCCGCAATGCTTTGTTTTAATTAAACAGTCGGATTCCCCAGTTCCAAGTCAGCTGCTAGGCGCCGGCCGAGGCAGAATGCCGGCCCTGAGGCCCCGGGGAGGGGGCACGGTGAAAGACGACCACCGCAACTGGGTTGATCCACAGAAAGGGCCCGGCTTTCCTCTAGAGTCCAGAAGGATGTGCCTCGTCCTGCCGCGGCGCACGCCCAGCCCCGCTTCGCGCCTCAGCCTGATCGACCCATCCCTTAGAGCCAATCCTTATCCCGAAGTTACAGATCTGACTTGCCAACATTCCTTACTTACATTGTTCCAAGATGCCAGAGACTGTTCACCTTGGAGAAATGCTGCGGATATGGGTACGGCCCGGGGTGAGATTTACACCATCTCCCCCAGATTTTCAAGGACCAGTGTACCCAGGCCCCTGAGGGCCCCAGTGGGCAGGCCCGTGAGTACCCCGGCCCCTGGGGGCCCTGGCGGGCAGGCCTGGGTGCTGCCTTCCCTATCTCAGCATCGCTGGACCTCACGGAAGTCTACCTGAGCAAACTCTGAGAAAAAGGCCCATTGGCAAGGGGCTGAGAGGCAGGTGCGTACCCGGGCCCCTGGGGGCCCCTGCCAGCGGACCCAGGTACTGCCTTCCCCTGTTTCAGAATCACAAGCCTCACGGAGGTCTGACTGACCTTCTCCCTAGTAATCTGGAGGAAAATTACCCCCCTTTCTTGTAATCCGTGCACATGAGGTGACAGAGGGGACCCAAGGCGCAAAAGTACCTGACCTCCTGGAGCCCTAGCTGGGATCAGGGAGGCAAATGGACCCTCATCGGGACTTCCACGGAAGCCCGGCCATCAGGTCACCACATAGGAAAGCATTGGGTGCAACCAGATGGCCGAGGGGATCGGTGCGACCAGATGGCTGAGGGGAAAAGTGGAGCCAAATGGCCGGGGACTAAAGGGAAGCCCTCTGGTCACTCTGCCCCAAAGAAAGAGTGAGCGGGTGCCTGGGCATGGGGGACCAGAAGCCCAGGGCCCCAGCTGGTGCTCAGCCATGGAGGCTGTGATGGAGACCCGACGGGCCCTCAACCTAGGACTCGCAGACTCCTTGACAAGCAGGGGAGGCCTGCACGGGACTGACGGAACCCTGTCCTGGGCCCTTGGTTAAGCAGCAGGCTGGGGGATGGGGCCCAGGGCCGGAGCATCCAACCCGGGGCCCAAAGGGGCCCCTGGACCCAGCCAGGGCTCCCAGGCCTAGAAATTCCTTCCAGGGCCCCCCAGACCCTGTCCCTGGCACACACTGCAACATGGCAGGACTGAGGACAGAGCCCGGGGTGGGGGGGCCACCCTCCCCGGGGACCCTCAGAGCCTCGGCAAACCCAGATGAGCAGGGGGAGGCTCCCCGGGCACGACACAACCCTGTCCCAGGCCTTTGGCGGGGCAGCAGGCCCAGGCCCAGGGCTGGAGCACCCCAGCCTGAGCCCGGTGGGGCCCCTGGACCCAGCCAGGGCTCCCGGGCCCAGAGGCAAAGGGCAAACCTCCCCGGGCCCAAGGGACCTCGTTTGGGCACCCTGCAGCAGGACCGTGGACGGAGACTGGGGTGGGGAGGCCGCCCTCCCCGGGCCCTCAGGGGCCCCAGCTGGAGCTCCTGAACCCAGCCAAGCAAGGGGAGGCTCCCCAGGCACAACGGAACCATATCCCGGGTCTTTGGCAGTGCAGTAGGCTGGGGGACGGGGCCCAGGGCTGGAGCATCAGACCCAGGCCCTGGCATGGCCCCAGGACCTAGCCAAGGCTCCCAGGCCCAGAGGTGCAGGGGAAACCTCCCTGGGCCCTCCAGACCCTGTCCTGGGCACACTGCCATATGGCAGGACCAAAGATGGAGCCTGTGGTGGAGAGGCCGCCCTCCCCGGGGCCCTCAGGTACTCGCCAAACCCAGCTGAGCAGGGGGAGGTTCCCCAGGCACAATGCAACCCCGTCCCAGGCCTTTGGTGTGGCAGCAGGCCGGAGGACGGGGCCCAGGGCTGGAGTACCCGAGCCGCAGCCCAGTGGGGCCCCCGGACCCAGTCAGGGCTCCCAGGCCCAGATGTGAAAGGAAAACCTACCCGGGCCCGAGGGACCTCATTCGGGCACCCTGCCTTGCAGCAGGACTGAGGATGGAGCATGTGGTGGGGAGGCCGCTTTCCCCGGGGCCCCTGGACCAAGCCCAGCAGGGGGAGGCTCCCCGGGCCTGCCTGACCCCATCCAGGGCAGCCTGTCACACAGCAGGCCCCTGGAAGGGCCCAGGGCTGGGGCAGCATCCTGGCCCTTCCGGCTGCCAGCTGAGGACCGCTAGGCCGAGCGATGTCCCAGGGTACCTTGTCCCTAGTAATCTGTAGGAATGTTATCCCTCTTTCTGGGAACCCGTACGAGCCGATTGAAGGAGGGGACCCAGGGCGCGGAGGTGCCAACCTCCTGGAGCCCTGGCTGGGATCCAGGAAGCAAATGGCCCCTCATCAGGACTTACAGGGAAGTCTGGACCTCTGGTCGCCCTATAGGAAAGCATTGCGTGCGACCAGATGACCATGGGGAAAGGTGCGACCAGATGGCCAGGACAGAAAGGACTCCCATCTGCCTGAGCCAAGCCTTCCCGGTAGGGCTCCTGCCAGCCCTAGCAGAGCTTGGCGGCTCGGCTTCATGGGGGCTCGGGAACCCCGGCTGGGCCTCAGGCACACTCAGGCCCACCAAAGCTTTCAGGCCCGCACACCCGGGGGAGGACGGCCCGGGACCCATAGCCCATCTGAGTCCGCGTCAGCCCGGTAGGGGTGTCTGGGTATACCCTTCCCCTAGTAATCCACAGGAAGTCTACCCCTCTTTCTGGGAACCCGTGCTTGCAGAGTGATGGAGGGGAACAAGGGTGCTGACCAGTCCGACTTCCTGGAACCCTGGCTGGGATCGGGGAGGCGAATGAGCCCTCATCGGGACTTCCAGGACCGCCTGACCATCTGGTTGCCACATTGGAAAGTATTGCGTACAACCAGATAGCCAAGAAGAAAGGTGCGACCAGATGGCCGGGACCGAAAGGACTACCATCTGCTTGCCCCAAGCCGAGCCTTCCCGGTAGGGCTACCGCCTGCCCTAGCAGGGCTTGGGGGCTCGGCTTGCCAGGGGTTCGGAGACCCCTGCTGGGCCTTAGACACGGGAATGCCCGCCCGGATGCCTGGGGGAGGACTGCCCGGGACCTATGGACCCATCCTGGATACATTGCCATGCCACGTGCTGGAGGAGGGAGCCCCGGACGCCTGGGAGGTGTTGCCCGGGCAGAGCCCATCTTGTCCCCAGCAGGGAACCACCAGCCCAGGAGGGGTGTCCAGGCATACCCTTGCCCCTAGGAATCTGTAGGAAGGCTACCCTTCTTCCTGGGAATGCATGCACGCCGAGTGACGGAGGGGACCGAGGGCGCAGAGGCGCCCGACCTCCTGGAGCCCTCACTGGGATCGGGGAGGCAAATGGCCCCCATCTGGACTTCCAGGCCGCCCGGTGCACGGCAGGAACCACCATTCTAAGTCAGGGCAAGGAAGTCACCCGCCAAGACATCCCCTGTTCACCCTCTTTGGTAGCTTGGCATGAGCAGTCAGGCTTATCTCAGAGGTGATGTGTAAACCATTTGCGCACGCACCCACCAGCAACAACATCCTAGGCCCCCACAAAAGGAACTCCACACAAGGTATATGTAAAAATAGCCTTAGTATTGTAAAACACATTAGATAGAAACACACACTTTACAATGTGCCTACAGGCACGGGCAGAATTTACAGGGGATTATGTACAGGACAGGGCCACAGGGACCACTGTCATGAATATGCACTTGTAGATTTTAGAATAATAATCACTGTAGGACAAAACTGAAACATAGAGCACACAACCAGTAACTACTGGTAACAGGTAAGTACCACCTACGCAACCCTAACCACCTTAGGAGAATATTACGCAGTGAACCTGGACTTCGCTAGCAACACCTGTACTAGGAAGAACAACCACCTAAGTATAACCATACATCTAGGGGTATAGGCAAGAACACATTACACGTGATGCATCACAACATTCAGAGGTGTAGGGAAGGAAAACACATTATGCATAAACATACATTCAGCGGTGTAAGAACAAGGCACATGACGCATCAAAACACATTCAGAGGTGCAGGGAAGGAAAACACATGATGCATAAACATACATTTACCAGTGTAAGAACAAGGCACATGACGCATCAAAAACACATTCAGAGGTGCAGCACAGAATAATTCGCAGAAATTACGTAAGCCACAACCTGTGGCAGTCCCCAGGCCAACTGGCCTCTCTGGGGCTGGGACGCCCTATGTCCCAAATGTCAGGGCAGGCTGTAGGCAGCCAAAGAAGAAATGTGCCAAGGGTCCTAAACGGAGCAGCTTCCCACTAAGTGCTGGGCAGCTGGAGGAACTGAGCCTGGCACCAGCATGCCTCCTGGCTCTCTGTAGGCTCTGAAGGAATAATGGGGCCAAAGGCAATGTGGGAGCCTTGTAGGCTCTAAAACAAACAACTGTGCCCTCAGAAGCATTGGAGTCCCCCCTCTGGGGACTCGAAATGCAAAAAAGCCCCCTGAGCCTCGAGGGCTCTGAATGACAATCGGCCCCTTCATTGGAGTCCCCCTTTTGGGGACTCAAGATCAATAATTGCCCCCTGATTGGAGCCCCCCTTCTGGGGGACGCAAAACCAAAATATGCCCCGGAGCCTCTCGTGGGCTCGAGGAAATGCCGCACACGTCGGAGTCCCCTCTTGGAGGACTCGAAAGAAGAATGCCCCGGAGGAGCCTCTCAGAGCTCCAAAGAAATACAGGCACGTGGAAGTCCCTCGTGGACTCCAAACAATTGAGGCCTGGGCTCGAGGGACTTAACGCAGGGAAGTGCTCCACCCCTCCTCCCGAGTAGCTCCACTCACCGGACTGCTCTCAGGAGGCAGCGGGGACACTGGTAGTCTCCTTCTTTGGCCGGAGCTTGGGCTCTCTTCTCGGGTGCCGCAGGCGGGGCTCTCCTGCACCGGAGACTTGCTGCCGGCCGCATTCCTTCTTCTGGCACTTTTCGTCTGGACACGGAGCGCAGGGTGGGCTCCCGTCGACTTCTGGTTTTTGGAGGCAGTACTTCCGGTTCGCCGCGGGCACGGCAGGCTGGGGGATGAATCAACCGAGGGGTAGGCTCCCTCGAGTTAAATAATAAAACGGGACTACATGAGGCTCCCTCTTTAATTTAAATAAAAAGCGGACTGGCCACCCGCTAGCTAAATTATGCCACGAGCGGCACAAATGCGAGGTAGGCGCTCGCTTGGGGGCACACAGGGGGATCCCCACGCCGGGGAATCCCTCGAGGACGGGATCACAGCGCCGGGCTGCAAATGAGACCAGCAGCGCTCCTGGGAAGGGAAATCCAGCACTGCCCAGGCGCTTTAGGAACAAAGACCCCAGTCCAGGGCAAAGCACAGCAGAGAAAAGTCCTCCAGGAGGTGGGGGGGGCAAGGCAGGGCCCAGAGCCAGCTCACAGGGTCCTCCTAGGCAGGAAGGAAATCCCCAGTGGCGGTCCTTCTGGCGCCCAGCAGCAGCAGCCGGCCCCCCTCTCCAGTAGGATCAGCAAGAGAACAGTCCACCAGGCCTCCAGGATATCCAGGGGCTGGGCAGGGCCCAGGGAGGCAAGCCTTCCCCTGGGCCCCAGCAGCAGCACGCCCCTGGTAGATTCCAGTCAGAAACAAGAACATTTTACAAGCGGTCACAGCCTCTTTTTATACACACATTTCCTTTGTCTAAAGGTGCAGGCAAGGGGAGAACCAGATACAACTGGTTCTTGAGCACTTTGTTTTTGCTCAGCCCCTCTCTCTATTCACAGGGTGGGTCAGGGACATCAGATACACCACAGGGGGTGGAGCCAGCATTGTTAGGGGAAAGCCCAGCCCTATTCAGGTCCCAGGTGCACTCCTCCCCAGCCATCACACATGCAGACCTCCCATTCACCACTGGGGCAGACCCATCCTGACTCCTGGAGCCTGGCACACCAGCCAGCTCCAGCCAATCACAAGTCAGAAACAAATTACACAAACATGCCAACTTCTAGAAGTGGTACTTCCACACTATACACAATCATGCCACATACATCATTGCGCAGCATATCATCACACGAGTCCGCACATACCAAACTCGCATATGCAATCCCCACGCATCAGGAACTACCAGGGACATACACATTCCCCATGCATTCCTATGTGAGGGCAGGCCAATCTCACGAAGGCACTCAGGGAGCGCACACACTTTACACTGCGCCACAGTGTCAAAGTGTGCAAAGACCAGAAATCACTGTAATTATTTAATAATACCAGGCAAAAAGTTCAGGGGTGAACCTGCCAGAAGGGCCAAGTTCAACACCCGGCCATCTGGTCGCCCCATTGGAAAGCATTGCGTGCGACCAGATGGCCAAGGGGAAAGGAGCGACCAGATGGCTGGGACCGAAAGTACTCCCATCTGCCTGCCCCAAGCGGAGCCTTCCTGGTAGGGCTCGGGGGCTCGGCTTCCCAGGGGCTCGGGGATCCCGGCTGGGTCTCAGGCACAGGGAGGCCTTCTGGAGCTCTCGGGGCATGGACGCCCGAGGGAGGTTTGCACGGACCCATGGAGCCCGTCCCGGGTACTTTACCATGCCGCTGGCTGGAAGAGGGAGCCCCGGATGCCTGGGAGGTGTTGCCCGGGCATAGCCCATCGGAGTCCCCGGCAGAGAACCGCCCTCCCAGTAGGGGTGTCAGGGCATACCCTTGCCCCTAGTAATCCTGAGGAAGGCTACCCCTCTTTCTGGGAACCTGTGCACGGCGAGTGACGGGGGGGAACCAGAGTGCACAACAGCCCGACTTCCTGGAGCCCTGGCTGGGACCGGGGAGGCCCGCATTGGGACTTCCAGGGCCGACCGGCCGTCTGGTCACCCGATTGGAAAGCATTGCGTGCAACCAGATGGCCAAGGGGAAAGGTGTGACCAGATGGCCGGGACCGAAAGGACTCACAGCTGCCCACCCTGAGCCTTCGCGGTAGGGCTCCCACCTGCCCACACAGAGCAGGGCTGCAGGGCTCTACTTCCAGGGGGCTCGGGAACCCTTGCTGGGCCTCAGGCACAGGGAGGACCACTGGAGCTCTCAGGTCCGGACGCCCAGGGGAGGACTGGCCAGGATCCATGAAGCCCATCCCGTGCATTTTGCCACGCTGTGAGCCAGAGCCCCCGGACGGAGGAGAGGTGTTGTCTGAGCATTGCCCATCCAGTCACCGGCAGAGAACCACCAGCCCGAGAGGGGTGTCCCGGCATACCCTGCCCCTATCCCTCTTTCTGGAAACCCCTGCGCACCGAGTGACGGAGGAGACCCAGGGCGTAGAGGCGCCTGACCTCCTGGAGCCCTCGCTGGGATCGGTGAGGTGAATGGCCCCTCATTGGGACTTTGACGGAAGCCCGCCCATGTGGTCGCCCCATTGTGTGCAACCAAGTGGCCAGGAACGGAAGGACTCCAAGCTGCCCGCCCTGAGCCTTCACGGTAGGGTTTCTGCCTGCCCACACAGGACTCGGGGGCTCTGCTTCCCGGGGCTCGGGGACCCCGGCTGGTCTTCAAGCCTGGGGAAGTTCCACCAGAGCTCTTGGGCCCTGACGCCCGGGGAAGGACTGCCCGGGAACCATGAAGCCCATCCGTGCACTCTGCCATGCCACGGGCCGGAGGAGGGAGCCCCATACGCCTGGGGAGGTGTTGCCCGGGCATAGCCCATCTGGTACCCGGCAGAAAACCTCCAGCCCGGGAGGGGTGTTCCAGCATACCATGCCCCTAGTAATCCGGAGGAAGGCTACCCCTCTTTCTGGGAACCCGTGCGCACCGCGAGGCTCAGGGGACCGTAGGCACGAACTTGCCCAATTTCTGGAGCCCTGGCTGGGATCCGGGAGGCAAATGAGCACTCATCAGGAGTTCCAGGCTAGCCCGGCCATCTGGTCTTCCCATTGGAAAGCGTTGTGTGCGACCAGATGGCCACAGGGGCAGGTGCGACCACATGGCTGGAACTGAAAAAACGCCAATCTGCCTGCCCGAGCCTTTGGGGAGAGCTCCTGCCTGCCCTTGCAGGGCTCGGGGGCTGCAGGGCTCCAGGGCTGCAGGGCTCCGGGGCTGCAGGGCTCGGGGGAGAAGGGGCTCTAAAACCTCACACTGGGCCTCAGGTATGTAAGGCCCGCAGGCGCTCCTGGGGCCCAGCTGCCCGAGGGAGGACTGCCTGGGAGCCTTGGAGCCTTGCAGGTCTCTGGGGTTGTGCGTGCAAGCAAAATAGGAGTCTAGAGGGAAAGATAAAACTAGGAGGCCCTCCACTCAGTAAGTCATCAAACACCACAGGTCCTAGTTTTCGAGGCAATTCTCGTCTATTGATCTGCAGACATCACTGGTTAAGCATTAATCACCCCAGGAGATCTCTTAACCCCTTCCATGCTGATGACGAACCCCAGCCGTCATGCACTACAGTGCTCGTGTGCTGATGACGGCTGGGGTTCGTCATGGCCCGCCCGTGTTCGGCCGGCGGCCGCACACGGGAAAAATCGCGGCCGCATCGAAGGGGTTAATATAGAGATTATCAAGTTGTCTCAGTCTATTGCCTTTATAAAAAACAGCCTAGCTCTGATCTACACATTTAGAACAACACAAAACCCACAATCACCTTAGAAGACAACAGAAAAAGTGTGGAGAGCGAGATGGCACCTCACGGGCGCACCACCAATGTGACCCCTGGCTGGTACTCACCAGGATGGCCCTGTTCTCATCATTGGTGCCATCAAGCTTTAACGGAAACGTGTCTTAAATCCAAAGTAAAAAGACAGTGAGTGGTGCAGTGGACACAACTTATATGTGACAAAAACATACAACATTAAACATTTAACATACAAGCTACTGTGCAACCAGGACAATAAACTTTACTCATGTTCCTTTCTTTGTTGCAAACAGTTAACAAATAAACATAAAAAAGGAGAGTGTGAATACTACCCATCGATTCACACCCTACTTACAGTCGACATGTTTCATTGCCTTGGTTTCTATCAGGCAATTTCCTCAGGGCAACTCAATTAAATGCCACTGCCAAAGACACTGTGCTTTGCGTGCCTTCAATTAGCCTTGCCTCTCATACCAGCCAAGAGGAAAATTAAAACAGGAATGCAGCCCCCATAGGTGAGCATGATCCTATCTCCCTTCGGTTCTGTTACGGTGGAGAATAGTCGTTCGGCGTCTTCTCAGCACTCTGGGGTTCTGTACCAGGGACCCTTGTCCCAGCAGATGGACTCTTGGCAGGCCGCAGGATGGGGGCTCCCAAACCCCGGGCCCTGGCCGAAACCCAGGCCCTGGGGCCGGTCCCTGCTTTTCAACCCAGCCAGGCCGGGGAGATCAGGGAGCCTGCCAACGCATGAGGGACCCTTGTCCCGGGCACACGGACCCTCAGTACTTGCTCTCGCTTTGCACACATTTTTTCCAAAATTCCGCATAATGTGCGTAGCGGTGCTACGCAAACTACTACCAGCCCTAACTTTAACATTGTCACATTTGCCAACATTGACTCTCCCATGCCTAACAGTGCACAGTTTAAACACAATTGGCCCGAAGTACAAAGCAATTTTGTGACTTCTTGCATACTAAATCCATTTTGCAATTCCTGAACAGGGTACTGCATTGTAAGGCAGGTTTAGAAAGCTAGAGCCAAGCTCTATTTTGGAGGGGGGTGTTTAGGGTGTCTCTTTCGAATAGCTATTTGTTAAAGGATGTATCCTTTCCTGAAAAACACCTCAAAGGAGGAACTCTCACCTCTACCCACACGACCACTGACTACTCTCAAACAAAAAAACTTTTCTTTTTAAATGAAGGCCCATTTAATTTGAGGAAAACGGGCTACATTTAAAAAAAAGTTGAGTTTATTTTAAATGCTTTCACATACATCGTGGTCAGCTGAATCCAGCAGGCCACCATGCCTGTGATGATCCCAAAAATAACGAGTTGCAATTTACCATCTACCTCATGAATGTTGTTGTAGCACATCGCATTAACACATTCACTGCTAGTCCTCTTCTCCCTGTGTAGCTAAGCATGTTTTTGGCTATTTAGGATAGTTTGCACTTTGACCCCCATAACTTTTTGTCTGTATAATGTATCCATGCCAAATTTGCATCTAGGAGGAGCCTGAGAAATTAGCCAAAATACATCAGGCTTTGGTTTTTTGGGGGGAAATGGGGAAAAGGTGATGCAGAAGAAAGCCTCTGTTTTTTCCCCAGAAATGGCATCAACAAAAGGTTTTTTGGTGCTAAAATCACCATCTTCCAGCTTTCAGGAAGAGGCAGACAAGTCAGAAAAACACATTTTAGAACACAATTTTAGCATTTTACTGGGACATAGCCCATTTTTCCTATTTTTTGTACTTTCAGCCAACTTCCAGTTAGTGGTAGTATTGAGTGTGAAATCAATGGTAGATCCCGGAAAGCAGTACTTTTCTGAAAAGCAGACAACATTCTAAATTCAGCAAAGGGTCATTTGTGTAGATTCTTCTAGGTTTTCCAATAGAAAGCAACAGTTGAAATAAATATTATTGAAATTGAGTTGAAAAAACAGCCTTGTATGTCTATGTTTTCATCTGTAATTTCTTCTAACATTGGGTAAAATATAAAGAGTGAAAAATAGGTATCAAGGAAACTTATGTATTTCCAAAATGGGCACAAGCTATGAAGTTTAAAAGCAGTGGTAATTGGCAGATATATTAATTTGTGGGTACACATACTAGCATGTCAATTGCAGGGCATTTCTCAAAATGCAACTTGGACGAATTGTGTTTTATCACAGAACACTGAGCGTTATTTTTCCCAATATGGATAGCTCTAGATTTTGAACCCTAACTCAGCTTGGCAGCTATGGAAACCTAGAAAACCTGTACATTTTGAAAACTTGACCTCTAGGGGTGTCCAGGGTGGGTTCTCACTATGTTTTGTTATCCAGAATCCCTTGCATAACTCAGACTTTTAATAAAATAAAACACATTTTCTTCACATTTCTGTGATGGAAAGTTCTGGAATCTGTGGGGAATTGCAAATTTCCATCCAGCTGGCATTTCCCCAAGTCTCTCAATAAAAATGGCACCTCACTTGTGTGGGTAAGCCTAGTGCCCAAGACAGGAAAAAAAAAAAGCATGGATACATCGCATTTTCCTATCGAAAAGCCATGTGGTATTAGCAAGGTGGGTAGTTGGTGATTTTGGGCCACCACTCAGCCGTCACCGAGGGAAACCCACCAAACCAACACATTTTTAAAAACTAGACTACGGGTGAGTCCATGGTGGGGTGACATACATGGCTTTCAAGAGGCTTTTTTCCCCAAAATCCAGTGCGATGCTCAAACTTTGCCTAAATAACATATTTTCCTTGCATTTGTGTGAGCAAAAGTCCAGGAATCTGCAGTCTGCTACACATTACCTACCACCCAGCATTCACTCACTTGTGTGCAACAGGGAAGCACCCAAAACCTATTGTGGAGACATTAAAATTAACTGTTTTTGCGAGGGTGGCACCTGTCATTGGCCCCTTGCTCATCGGCCATCTAGGGAAACCCACTAAACCCAGATATTTCTGAAAGCTGGATACCTGGGGAAGTCCAGGGAGGTGTGACTTATAAGGATCCCCCAATTTTTCCTTACCCAGAATCTCCCGCAATTCTCAAATGTAGCTGAAAAATCATATTTTCCTCACATTTCTGTGTGGGAAGGTTGTGGGGTCTAGGGTCTGGCACACATATCCTACCACCCAGTGTTTCCCTAGGTCTCCCAAATAAATGCTACCTCACTTGTGTGGGTGGGTCAAGCTCACGCAACATGGAAGGGCACCAAAATGTATTGTGGAGACATCAAAATTATCTAGCACAAAACTACCTGTTTAAGCGAGGGGGCACATGCGTTTTTGATCCCTGGCCCAGCGACCATCTAGGAAAACCCAGCAAACCTAGACATTTCAAAAACTAGACATGGAGGGAAGTCTAGGGAGGTGTGGCTTGCTTGGAGTCCCTAATGTTTTGCTACCCAGAATACCCTGCAAACCTCAAATTCAGCTAAAAAGTAACATTGTCTGCACTGTTCTGTGAGGGAAAGTTGTAGGATCACCAGATCGGGACAAATGTTCTACCACCTAGCATTTCCCCAGGTCTTCTGATAAAAATGAAGAAGCAAATACCGATCAAGACTCATGGTTCCAGGAAAAATAGCCATTGCCATCAAGGAACTGTTAGATCAATATGAAGACAATGAAACCCAAGAATTTCTTTAAATCATCCAGATTTGTGGGCATCCACAGGCTACCTCTAGAGTGGGGCTTGAGTCTTGCACTGTTGTCCCTCAAATACTGCTCAGCACGCAAATTAATCTGGTCAACAATCTCATCCCCCCAAAAAAATGTTCATAAAAAATGAAAAAAATTGATAGGCAAAATGTTTTCAGTATTCAATCTACACCCTGCGACACCACTAAAGGCAGGCAACGCGGGCTGCAACATGTTTGGGGCAACACAGAGTTCAGGTCTTCCAATGGGAAACCTTTTCAGTCTCAGGCTGCAATCCAGATGCAAAATTGGCACAAACACATGCAACTACATAAACTGCATATCTACCAGTCCTAAAATCGCAAGCCAGGGTGGCAGCAATGGAAAACAAAAGCTTTGTACTTGATTGAAAAAGAGAAATAAAACATTATGATCCCAAAAGATGACAAGAAATAAAACAATTAGCATTATAAATTTCTATGTCTGCCCATCACCATTCAAATCCCAGCCGCACACATCACCAGCCAAATGCCAGTCCACAAACACTACCAACCAAGTGCCAGCCCACAAACACTGCCAGATCAGTACCAGTCCACACTCACTGCCAGCCAAGCACCAATTCACGCACACTGTCAGCCAAGCACCATTCTACGCACAACTTCAGCCAAGCATCACTTCATGCACACCACCAGCCAAGTGGCTGTCCATGCAGACCGCCAGCCAAGAGCCAGTCCACACACACCACTAGCCAAGAGCCAGTCCATGCCTACCAAAAGGCAAGCGTCATTCCACGCACACCGCCAGGCAAGCAACAGTCCATGCACACCACCAGCCCACACACTATGCCAACTAAGTGCCAGTCCATGCACACTGCCCGCCAAGTGCCAGTCCACACACACCACCAGCCAAGTTGGAGACCGTCAGCCAAACTCCAGTTCACACACACACATTTACATACACACATACACACACACAAAATGTCCCTGGTGTGTAGTGATTTTTTGCCCTGGGCCTAAAAATATGTCTGCTCTGTCCCGAAGGAGAGCAGAAACTGACCAACAGATGCCCCAAAACAAAGGGGCCACTCCCCAACAAATAAATAAATAAAATCCTTGGTGACTAGTGGCATTCTGCGGCCCTTAGGGGGCAGATGGGTCTAAAAATATGACTAATCTGCTTCCGGGGAGGTAGAAAATGGCCAAAACATTGCCCCAATAAAGGAGAGCAGCACTTGTCCAAGGAGCCACTCCCCAACAAATAACTGTAAAAGACCCTGGTGTCTAGTGGCTTTCGGCGGCCAGTGGGGATGTTCGGCCTAAAAATAAGTTTCATCTGCCCCCAGGTCCTGCCGAAAATGGCCAAAACATTTCACCAATAAAGAGGAACAATCCTTGCCCAAGGGGCAACCCTGCCACATATAGAAAATACAATCCCTAGTGTCCAGTGGGCTTCTGCCACCCCCAGATAGCAGATTGGGCTTAAAACAGGAGAACTGACCTTTGGAAATTGCAGAATTCCTTAAATAAATCATCCCCATAATCATCATAATAAAATATTTCCTGGCTTTCAGTGGGTTTTGTATCCCCGACTGATCGGCCCACAAAGTGGATAAACATGTCCCCAGGTGAGTTTCCATCCCCAGTGGGGGGAGAAACTGTACTGTCCATGAGAGGAGACCCATCACTTTCCCCGTGGGTAGGTGCAAGGATGGAATGGTTCCATCCTCAGTCCACGCCCACAGTGGCTAAGGACAGAACTGTTCGGTCCTCTCAATGAAAGGGGCTAATATCGCTAAGATTCAGAATGTTGCAAACCTACCTATTAGTACATAGGTCGCTTAAATAAATTTCTTTCCTTTCTCAAAAAGTTGGTGCACAATTTGCGACAACATTTTTTAAATGGTAATTTCATAAATTAAGCCCCTAGTCCTTTACAATAAATGAACATTTTAAGGTGTCTGTCCACTTTGCTTATAGATACACAGTATGTATCTCCTCCATTATAAGGAAGATAAGATTCTACCAAGTTAAAATTTTCCAGAAATATCCTGGGCATTAGCCACCAAAACCATTTCAATCTGTATACATTTTAGGAATATCTCAAAAAGAAAGGGAGAGGCCCAACCACCAAGGGACTGGGTGGCAACAACACAACAGTGTAAAATTAATTTGTCCCTTGGACTGATTTTGATCACCACTCATGCAATCTTACACACTCCACTCAATTACCTATATAAAAGAGAAAAATCTCCCTCTACTATGCATTGAAACCCATTGCAAATGTGACTTCGAGGGAAATGCAAGGCAGCACCGTATTCTTGTAAACACAGTGCAGCCCTGCGTTTCAGAAGTGGTGAAGTGTCACATTTAGCCAAAGAGGCAAACACCACGCTCCGCCACTTCCTTGTAAATATGCCCATAGATTCTAAACTATAGTTAACATTTTTTACTCTTTAAAGTGATTTGATATTACTTTATTGCATAAGAAATGTACTTATAGTGTAACGCCACATTCGTACATTGCAACGCGCAAAGAGGTGCAGGTTACCAGCAGAAAATAACCTGCACTGAAAGAGAACCTTTCAATAAGAAAATGTTGCCTATTTAAAGATAGATTTACAATAATGTCCTAATTATCCGGTGCAGTCTTGTAATTACCGACTTGTTGAAAGTTTTCTGAAAAACTCTAAATTAGGGTGTGTCTTTTTCATTGTGCCTACTTTGAGCACCCTGAGTTTGGAATAATACCTTTTACTCCTCTCTATCCGTTCGCATTTTACTGTGGAAAGTTGTTTTCAATGAATGTGTCCTTGTCCTTCAGAACTGCACCCATGGCAGTTTTCAATTTTGAGACGCTGCATTTGATTTACAGTATACCGAGAAAGGAAACTATTTCTTGAGTACAGCATATTCTTTTACTCCTAAAGCACTTCACTAACTATGCAAACAAATTGAGACATGGTAAACGGTGCCATCAGTCTCTGGGTAACACACATTTTGGCAGGTTTCATTCCTGCTACAGTGATATGAGCCATGCATTATTAAAGCTCCAGAACTCACAATAAATATGAAATAGAGTAACACGGAAATGACTATGAAAAGGCAATGGGTACCTCTTATAACTCACTCCTGCAGTAAGCATGAATAAATAAATTACCGTTACCACCGTCTTTCCTGTGTGCAACCAACTACATTTTAATAGTTTTTAACATCCTCAAAATGGAGTGTTTATGCATTTTGCGAAGAGGACTAAAACATGTCTAGAATTGCATAATATTTCTTGGATTGATTGCCATGCATTGAGTTGTCCTTGACATTATACCATTTCCAGTATTGAAGTGATTGATTGTCACGAGAAAGAGATGAATGTATGAAATATTCCCTCATGCTACTACCGTTGACGTGCTCTAAAGAGTAGTCTAGGGTTTTAGAAAGGAGCTGTATGTTCTAACAGTAGTGATTTTCAAATAGTAAAAAAAAGTGGACTACTGTTTATTATTTAGACATGACATATTTACCTGCATTGCAACATCAAAAAAAAGGAAGTCTATTTTATTGATGAAAGAACCAGGAGTGGGCATCACTCATGTAGTTCAGTGTAGCGTAATCACGAGAATTACCTGGAAATTCAGCAAGATTATGCAAGAAGAGTAATTCTGCAGTTAGTGCTATTTCTTTTTTTTTTTTTTACATTTTTTATTGAACATAGCAATAGGAAGTCATTGGTACAGAATAAAAAACACAGACATCTTTCACATCAAATTTTAACAATTAGACAATTTTTAGACGTTTAACAAGAGACAAAAAAGGAGTAAAAGGAGAGGATTAAAAAAGAGGAAAAAAACACACAGCCGGTTCCATTATAAAAACTTACGACTGCAGTTAGTGCTATTTCTTAATGAAAACAAAAACCCTTGCGTCCAAAATGTGTAAAAGAAATGCATGTTTCTCAATGAAATAGTGCTAAATGCAACAGAACATGAATAGCAATCGCAAGCTGCCGCTCATGCTTTCTAAATGTGCTCTTGGAGTCGGATTTCCTTCAATTTACCCCAGACATATAGGGGCACATGCATCAACCTATTTAGGAAGTGCAAACGGTGCGAATCGGTAAATTCGGCCGTTTGCACTTCCTAAATATGTGTTTGGGATGCATCAAGCATTTTTGAGTAATTCGGTATTTTTACCGAATTCCAAAAATGCGATTGCTTTTAAGGAATTGCAAATTTGCGATTCCTTAAAAGCTATGCATCATTTAAAAAAAAATTGCGATTATTCAAATTGGAAATGCAAATTACCACGAGGTTCAACCTCGTGGTAATTTGCGAAATTGTTTAAAAATGCTTAAAAATGCATTTTTTAAACTGTCCAGTTACAGACACACATGTCCTTAGGACATGTGTGTGTGAAACATGCACTTTTAAATGCATTTCAGGGGTGCAGGGGGGGGTCCTTTGGACCCCCCCCTGCACCCATGAAATTTTCTAAGTGCCACTCGCAATTTGCTACTGCCTTCCAATTGACTACATTGATTCCTATGGGCCTCTAGGCCCATAGGAATCAATGTAATGCCATTCCTTAATTGCACTTTGCAATTAAGGAATCGCAATTTCCGAAAATTAAGAAATCCTAAAAACTTTTAGGATTTCTTGATGCATAGCATTTTGCATTTCCTAAATAGCGATTCCTTAATTTTCGCTATTTAAGAAATGCAAAATCCTAGATTGATGCATGTGGGGGTTAGTTCTATTTTCCTATTGCAAAATGCCCCCCTTGCTTCTAGAATGGGTGCGATAGGGCATTTTATGTTATGAAATAGCGCTAAATGTGCCATTGGGGTAGAATTTTCCCCCAGCTTACTCCTGGCATCTAGCACTATTTTGTTAGCGCAAAATCACCCATGCATCTAAAATGGCCGTGAGGATGCATTTTTCATAAAGAAATAGACTAAATGCTGCAGAAGCCAAATAGCTCGCTCATACTCGCTAAATGTGCTCTTGCAGTAGGATCCTTTCCCCAACATTATTCTTGATTATGGGAGCAGGTGTAGTTGCACTATTATCGGTAATTCCGAGTTAAAAGGTATCATGCAATTACTGAATTTACTTGGATTTTTCCAGCATAATTGAAATTACTCCTTGCCCTAGTAGGATACTATTTTCAGTTCAAAAATAGTGTTTATTAAGCAATAAAAGGTGTCAATACAATATACATATATAATATAAGGAAGAAGTAAAACAATGTAGATACAAATTGCATATATAATAAAAGGTACAAAGGTTATTAAAATCTTTCTCTTCTTTTTTTTCCTCTATTGTATAGCCTCATCATATTTTAGTAGGATACTATTTTGAACGTTTGCATGGCATTTTTCAATTGTATCTGAAATGAACCTCAAAAGTAAAAAACAGACATAGCATGTGTTTTGGTTTTGGTGGTTCATCTTCATACCTGTGGTTCCCCCACCCCATTTAGAGATGGAAGTTCATCTGGGTCTCCAATGGTGGAGAATTAGCTGGCTCCACCATCAGAAACCTTTGATGTGGTGGCCTGTCTGCCACTTTGGCACTGAATCACAATGGTCAATGCCCTATTGAGAGCAAGGAATCCAGCACTAATTGTGTCTGCCTTTTACCACAATATGAAGGATTGCAGCCCCGGGAAGGAAAATAAAAAAAATATCTGTTCACTTTGGAGTGTGTTTGTGTAAAAAAGAAAGTGGAATGTAAAGCAGGTTATGAAGACAAGCATTCAGCTTTAGCAAGAGCCTAGGTGTATGTCCTTTCAGGAAAAGAGACCACTGCCAGAAAGGCGGGAGTCTCCAACTGAGGTGTGCTATCATCTGCTGGTGATGGAGGTGATGGGATCTATGACCGGTCAAGTCACATGCAGGCTTTTGAATGAGATCCATAAAATGCTTTGAAAGGTGATCAATTCCCATGTTTTGACCTCAATATTGGCTTGTCTCGGAAACTAAAGCACATGTCAAGAATTTTTACCTGACCTTTTAAATAAGCTCAGATCAATGGTAGGGTGAAGAAACATACTTGCGATCAAGAAAACCATATAAAAGGCGACCAATGGTGGTTCACAGAATATTGCTAAATCTC
The DNA here is from genome assembly GCF_964263255.1 of Lissotriton vulgaris. Taxonomy (NCBI): domain Eukaryota; kingdom Metazoa; phylum Chordata; class Amphibia; order Caudata; family Salamandridae; genus Lissotriton; species Lissotriton vulgaris. Next base: position 988,402,706 of record NC_141698.1, on the reverse strand, counting down.
TCATTACCATCCACCTCTAATTCCTTCTGTCAAAAACAGGTAGTCAAAAGGTTAAAAGTGTTGGGGGCAGCAGCTCCTGCACAGATTGTCTCTCACCCAATCTGCTGGGCTTATCATATCCCCATCATCATCAGTTGCCATCAGCTGGATTCATTTGATGACTGTGGAAATCAAGCAATGAATGCTCAAGAGACTATGGTGGCAAACTGTTTCCCACCTACCAACAAAGCTCTCTACTGATGATATAGCCTAACTCAGCTTCTGGCTCTGGGACCTAGCCCTACCTTACCTCTGGATACTGCATTGCACCTCCTCAACTAATATATTGTTTCTCTCAATAATCAGAGATACAGGAGATAGTTGACGGATGTATGATGTAACATCGCGATCATATAGATCGTGGTACATTACATTGCTGTTTTTACAACGCAAGTCGTTACCACGACTTGCGCTGTAGGGAGCTAGACTTAGGAATAGTATGATTTACTATTTAAATTCCAGCCTACGTACAGCAGGGAAGGTGTTGGAATAGTAAATCACACTATTCCTTAGTCTAGAGCACCCTCCAGTGCAAGTCGTGGTAACAACTTGCATTGTAAAAGCAGCGATCTAAATGTACTGTTGTGTTATGAACGCGTTGTTAAGGTTGTTTCCCCTAGTGGACATGACTTGGTCTATCTCCCCCTGGGATTTCTCTTTGACGAATTCTGTGGTCCTCTTGGGGTGGAGGCATCTGTAGAAGCTCTAGGCTTTGGATCCAACTGTCTAACTAGGGCAGACTATATGTATGATTTGCCCAACCTCAAACTCATTGTCATTCCCACTGAATTTTTGTTTTTTGACCCCTTGCTCTAAAGGAAAAAAAAAGACAAAGGTTTGGAGTCATTCCATTACTGAGCAGCCATCTTGCTGCTTATGTGGATAATCGAATATAGAGGGGCTTAGGGGCATGACTCGGCCAATCTCCATCAAAGATCACCCCTTCCCAATTTGTGTAGATTCTGGGGGAGTCCTGAACAGGCTCCAGGTGATGTGCCCAGTCAGATAACAAAGGGCAAAGTACATGTATAGGTGCCTCAAACCCCAGCCCCCAGGAAAAAAAGGCCCAGACTCGAGTCACACATAAAGTGTGCAGGGCAATACAGGCAACCATCTACCCTTTCATTAAGGAACATGTATATAGACTGTACCAGATCCTTCTTTACTGCTGGAGTCTTACATATGTTATCCTAGGATCCACGGTGGATAGCTTAGGTGTGGTCCCCTTCACTAATTTGATTGCAGAACGTCATGAAAATGATCACGTTGTCTTGCGATCTGATAAAACATGTTTGTACTGAGATACAGAATGGCCATTAAGCCACAAAGCATTGTTTCTTTGTAAAAAAAAACTGAACTTATGTACAAATTATAGCATTATTCTTATCTAAAGCTCGTGGTCCCACATGCATCAAGCACTTTTTCATTCGCAAACGGTGCGATTCCTTAAAATCGGCCGTTTGCGAATGCAAAAGTGCTTTTTGGGATGCATGAAGCAATTTTAGAATTCGTAACATGTTTGCGAATTCTAAAATTGCGGGTGCTTTTAAGAAGTCGCAGATGTGCGATTTCTTAAAAGCAATGCATCATTATTTTAAAAAGTGAAAATTCGCAAATAGGGTGCCAAATTTACCGAGTGGTTGAACCACTCGGTAAATTTGGAAAAAGTGTTTAAAATGTTGAAAATGCTTTTTTTTCAACATTCATGTTACGGACACACATGTCCTTAGGACATGTGTGTGTGCAACATGATGCGAAAAATACATTTCAGGGGTGCATGGGGGGGTCCAAAGGACCCCCCCCTGCACCCATGAAATTTTCTAAGTGCCACTCGCAATTTGCATTGACTCCTATGGGCCTTTTGGCCCATAGGAATCAATGGGAATTGCGAAAATTAACTTAAGAATTCGGTATTTCTTTGGGATTCGGTAAAAATTGCGATTTTTACCGAATCACAAAGAAATACCGAAAAAAATGATGCATAGCATTTTGCACTTCTTAATTTGCGATTCCTTATTTTTCGCAAATTAAGAAATGCAAAATGACACAATGATGCATGTGGGCCTAAGTCACTGATTCGAGTTTTTTCACACAATATAAAACTGCAAATACATGCAAAGGTAAACACAATGCTACCCCTCCTATGACACACACAGGCAAATGCATCAAAGTAAATACCGGGAGCAAAGGGGCAGATTCTCAGAATCTGCACCTTTGCTCCCGGTATTTTTGCATTTGGGATGCATCATCCCAAATGCAAAAATTGAAATTTAAGGAATCTCTAAATTGAGATTCCTTAAATTGCGATTGCACTTAAGGAATCCCAAATTGAGATTCCTTAAATGCAATGCATGAAAGTAAAGAAAATAGCGAATTCGCTAATAGGGGGAGCAAATTACCATGAAGTTGGACTTTATGGTAATTTGCTAAAACTTTGAAAAAGCACTTTTGTGCATTTTTCAAAGTTTCATGTTGCGCACACACATGCCCTTAGAGCATGTGTGTGTGCAACATATGTGCATAGATCAATTTCAGGGGTGCAACAGGGTGTCATTTTGACACCCTTGCACCCTTGAAATTGCATGTGCAATTTGCGAGTTTCTACTGGTACTCGCAAATTGCTCATGCAATCTCCAATACATTCCTATGGGCCTGTAGGCCCATAGGAATGAATGGGACAGCATTCCTTAATTGCGACTAGCAATTTGCGAGTAGCAATTAAGGAATATGAAGGAATCGCTATTTTAATAGCGATTCCTACATGCATAGGCTTTTGCTATTCCTAAATAGCGATTCCTTAAAAATCGCTATTTAGGAATAGCAAAAGGCTACGTTGATGCATCTGCCAGTAAGGCAACTATGATGCAAGTCACCAATTACCTGTTCTGACTATTTGAATTAAATGGCCGTGCTGTTTTCACATGGTTGCAGTGCTCAGAAGAGTCTAACGTTGTCTAGCACAAATTACCAATTAGTCACATACTCTCAGTTGCAACAGTTGCTGACTTTGCTCACAACTGGTCCTTACTCGTCTATCTTTAAGAACAAATGCAGCTTTTTCTGTGCCTTGCATTAATAGGTGTTCACAACCTCACCCTCTAGCCCTATGGAACTGTAAAACTAGATTAGCTCTAAGTACATAGAACCATGCTGTGGATACAGTTGCAAATAATGAGGGTGACACAGACATAGTATTACATATGAATCATTGCATCTGTAGGTAAGAAATAGCATTGGAATAGTCTCTATGGACAGTTTCTATTATAAACAAAACCAAAAAAAAGCTTGAATTTTGAGAACAAACCCACAATACCCACCCCTATTCCCTTCTGTCTGAAGTATCAGAATAATATGCAGGTTGCCCTTGAACCAAGGATACATCAATACGAGGTACACGCTCCCTGTAGTACTAAGTGGGAGCTCAATTAAGGTCTCATCGGTATCGTGTTCCAAACCATTCAGTGAAGGTCTGAACCAAAACCCCTTGTATGTATTCATATATATGTATATGTCAGGGGTAGATCACAGTTGATGGTATTCATCCTTGGTGTTATCTTTGAACTTCACCACACGTATGTCTCATGACTGGGAAATAAAATATTTACTCGGGCCCACTTCTTCCTCACTTTGAAGCACAGTGCTCTCCGCCCGGCCCAGTGAGGCCCCCCATCGAGCCCAGGTTGCTATGGAGGGGGCAGATGGTTGCTTTCTGAGCATTGTAATAGACCATTTTACCAAAAGCAGGACCAGATAAAGGAAGTTCATTACAGGTCTCTCTAGGCTGGGATGAGGAAAGAGTCCCAAGACTCACATCAGGGAAATTCATATTACGTATACTGGTCTTAGTGGTTAGTAATTGTAGTATTCAGAATTTAAAATCAAGTTCTTCTTGATACCTTAGGAAGATATTCCTATATTCTATTCCAGTCTGTGTCATGAAATGATGTAGCTAGATCAATCTCCCAAGTGTTTCTGAGGGGTAACCCTGATCTATTAATCTGTTGCAGAAATGGCCTGTAGAACCACCTGTATTAGTTCCCAATGTGCCCACTTCGTTAAGTGTCTTATTTACTTTGTGTGTTTGGGGGTATTTAATGACGAGTATGAAAAGGAGTGTCAAAAGAATGTAAGATGCACTCTTATGTGATATTTACTGGGTGGTAGATCATAATTTGCTTCTAGGGTATGGAAGTACATTATCTTACAATTGGGAAATAAATCACCTGTGGTAGAGAGTCCAGCTGCATGCCAGAAACATAAGTGTCCTGGTCTCAAGTACCACATTGTTGTCGGTAGCCCCAACATGGGGATGGCGTGAGCAAAGTGTGTGAGTAGACATGCCAGTCTCTTAGTCCTGGCAGACAGGCAAATGCCACCAGGAGATGACCTGAAGCCTGAGAATCCAGGTGGGTGGAGGGAAATAGGAGGTAATTCAAGAAACTGCCCCTAAAGTCACCCATCAAGAGCCCTGTTTTGTACAAGGGCTGACCAGAAAGCCAGCAAGCTCTCCACTTCAGCTGTGCATCTAAGTGATAGAGTTCAAAGTCCAGGAGGGCCAGAATTCCCACATCCCCCGGAACTTTCAATGTAGCAAGGGATACTCCACATCTTCCGGATCCCTATAGCGATGTGATCAAGGATAAGTCCAATTGTTTGAAAAGGTGTTATAAGAAGAAGATAAGTAAAATAATGGAGAAAACAGTGTAATAGTACAATTTTTACCAAAGCCACATGACCAATTACCAACAACAGTAAAGATGATCAAAAAAGTTATGAGCACAGAGCACTTGCATAGCAATGATAAATGTTGATTTCTAAAAAACAAAAACTTGAGCAGTTTGAACTACAATTTACGGACCAACAGTAAATGAAGAGGCACAGTTGAGCTAACAAAGGTTCCATGGATTTGGTGAATAGAAATGGTGAAATGGTGCAATCCTGTCAGGTGCCTCTACACACGGGCCATGGTGCAGGGATATATTTTCCCGCAATTAGTGAAGTTCCCTATAATATGCATAATATAAAAATTTTTATAGAGGTGTAACTGCCCACTATGAAGATGGTCTTCATGGAGTATGTCTTTTAGTCTTAATGGCCGGCAGGGTATGGGCCGTGCCCCCATGGGAGAGAGATGTTAAGCAGCGTGGTGTCAATCTGGTGGGGGTAACGAGTCATGCCTGTAGATGACTAAATTTGTCTGCTTCATTGTGGGTTGTAGTCAAATAGGCGGAGCATATAAATCTGCCCAGTCTTGAATGTAGTTTGTGGACCTGAGAGTAGAAAGAAAGCTCTCCATATATTGGGTGTTTAAGATATCATGTATCATCTAAAGCCAATGAGTCAGCCACTGCTGAAGCATGGCAGATTTAGGTAGCATAGGGGATTGCTGAAGAGGGGGTGTGGATCAGTCAAGGTAAATGTTGAGGACGGCAATAACGTCCCTTCCAATAACCCATTGAGTTGAGTGCTAGGCCAATCCCTGAAGTTAGTCGTTAATTGAGACCAAAAAGTGAATTAGTGTGGAGAGTGTAAATGGCCCCTACATTATGAGAACGGCTGATGAAGATACTGCGTACAAGTATGAACTGACCATCAGGATCAATATGTACTTTATCTAACCTGAATGTTACATCTACCATAAACCACACAAATAAACACCTGTCCTTAAAAAGGAAAATACCATCTATGGTAGGTTACACTTGTTTCTAGTATCCATTTGTGTCTTCCTGTCAAAGACCCAGGTGTTTATTTGTGTAGTAAAGTGATAAAATTGGGTTGCTAACACCTGCTAATCTATGAATCTATCTTGACCCTACTTTGTTTTGTTTGGTTCTCCACTTTAACCCACAACACAACCCCTCTAATGGAAGGAGAGAAACCTGTACCAACCACCTATCCCCTCCGTGCAGTGAGTTTCCTGCAAAAGGCTATGTCAGTCTGTCAGCGGAGTAATGATGTGTGTATCTTGCAGTGCTTTTTCAAGTATATGAACAAGAGGCAAGGAGCCACAAAGCGCGTTGGGCTTTTTTATTGAACTGAACATGCATGCTGGTTGTGCTGAAATAAAGGACTCTGTTACCAAAGATGGAGTCATGCTTGATCATTGAGTGCGTCTCCAAGCAGGGGACAAAAACAGTTTGATGATATATATATATATATATACAAAAACTTGAGCAGTTTGAACTACAATTTACGGACCAACAGTAAATGAAGAGGCACAGTTGAGCTAACAAAGGTTCCATGGACTTGGTGAATAATATATATATATATATATATATATATATATATATATATATATATATATATATATATATATACAGCTACAAACAATCCACGAATACTTAATTCGTAAAGAAAGCAGCACACGCAGGGGTAGTTCCACTTAGATTTAATGAGGGAACTTACAGCATACGACGCGTTTCGCCAGAGGGCTTCGTCAAGATATGCAGAGGGTGAAGCGTTTCAATTCATTATAAACAAAAAAAATCTTACTTCCGCTGTAACAATGGTAAGCAAAGAAGGACTATATACATGGTAACAAATGGAACCGCCATGTTGGAAAGGTATATCCTAACACTGTTATGTACAAATAAACATAATATGTACAAGTGAACGATTAATATACATGATCAATATACAAATATACATGAGATTCTGCACCTCTAAAGCATAATAGAGGGTTGCAAGGTAGATCAGGCCCAGAATGGGCGAGGTGAGTCCTTCTAACGTGATAACGCCCGGGATGGGCATAGCAAGTGCACAGGTGTATAGTACAATAAATGGGGTGTTAGCGAAAATAAACTATACTCTGTGATGCAGGGAACCCAAAAAGTGCACGTAAATCCATATATACATATATACAGTTATACAGTGAGCAGCGAGTGACAGTACTTGGCATAATCAAGCTGCATGGCACGGAATCCTGTAAACACAGAGGACACACCCTCAACATCATGGCCATAATGACAGGCCTAAATATAGCCCTGAATGGGCCTGTGTACTACACCTGTGCAAAAGAAATAACCAATGAAAAAGGGGGATGTAAGAGAAAAAATCTAAATATGAATAACAGTCGTGTAATCCTAAAACCAGAAATACGGATAACAAGTATGGAAAATCAAGGAAAAATTCGCGAATGCAATACAAATGCCAACATAGATCTCCATCATGAATACATGCAGATTAGCCCAAATGGACTGAAAGTTCTTCGTGCATATTAAGACCTTTGGGGTGTTTACTCTGCAAGTCAATGATGTATCTTGACTCCAGCCTTCTGAGTTTAAGAAGGCGGTCGCCACCCCTGATGTTCACTGCTACACTATCGAGACAACAATAAGCTAACAGGTCCCTGTTGCTATTATGTTTCTTTTCAAAGTGCCTCGCTACAGGGTAGGTGGCGTCTTTCTTGGCAATGGCACGCACGCTTCACCCTCTGCATATCTTGACGAAGCCCTCTGGCGAAACGCGTCGTATGCTGTAAGTTCCCTCATTAAATCTAAGTGGAACTACCCCTGCGTGTGCTGCTTTCTTTACGAATTAAGTATTCGTGGATTGTTTGTAGCTGTGTTAATACAACGGGTACACCCCCGTTTTGGCGTGCACCCGCTCACGAGTGCAACCGGCTGGTGTTTTGGAGCATTTAATATATATATATATATATATATATATATATATATATATATATATATATATATATATATATATATATATATATATATATATATATATATATATATATCGTGTATTGATGGCTTGTTATTGAAGATCGTGATTTGGTTTGAGGAAGAGGTCCACACCTGCTCAGTTCCGCATTGATAGCGGACAGGACTGCTTTTTTATATATATATATATATATATATATACTAGCAGCCCGCCCCGGCGTTGCCCGGGGGCAGAAGGGGGCTGGGGGCTGCATTTTGTTTATTTGCTTAGTCCCGGCCGGGCCGCCCGCGTCCCCTTTCTCCCTTGCCGCTCTTCCTGTTAACGCAGTTTAGATAAGATTATATTCGGGATTTGTACTCCTTGCCTCTGGGCAGAAAGGTGAATGCCGAAGGAGCTCCTGTAGTAGGTTCCTCTGCCTCCTGCCCTCTCCCTTGCTATGAAGCAGCCCACCCCCCATCCCTCGCTCTTCCTCACTCGCTGTCGGCTGAAGCTCCCAGATCGCATTACCTGCTGCTCATTCACAGACACGCCAGAGCGCAGCACCTCGGCTGACATGCACGGGAGACATTCACACTAATAAGCAAACAGATCTGCCCCCTGCCACGCCAGGCAGGGTGCCGTGAAAATAACCGTGGTGCAGATCTAGCAGCCCGCCCCAGGGCTGGGGCAGCATGTTCTCCGTTCCCCCCTACCCTCCCGCCTCCCGGACTTGAATTAATTTAAGAAGTAGCAGCCCGCCCCGCCTCCCGCCCGGACTCCTTAAATATTAAAGGCCGCGCTGGGTACCCGCCGACTCCCTCCCCCCTCCCGCCTCCCGCCTCCCGCCTCCCGCCTCAGCAACGTACCTCTCACTGCCACTGCTCCTCAGGTTCTCGCAGCTCCTACCGGCGCTGTTGTCCTCCGCTCTTCCTGGTTCTGTTCAACGCCGCTCCTCCCCTCATTTTGTCTGCTCTTCCTGGTTTGGGGAAACGCTGCTCCTCCCCTCACGCAGACGTCGCGGCCGGCGCTAGTTGCAAGGGACTACTTTTTTAAATTTATTAATATTTTAAAAAACGTTTTATTTTTATTTTTATGTAGCCTATGTCCTTCTGCTTGCCCTGAGGTTTTCTAAGATGTCTTGGGTGTGTGGATTGGCGCTGTAGTTCCCGAGTTTACCTTGCCTAAAGGTGCAAGTTCTCTCTTTATAAAAGTAGTATAGATATACATATATATATATATATATATATATATATATATATATATATATATATATATATATATATATATATATATATATATATATATATATATATATCGCCAGTAGGTAGGTAGGTAGTTATAGTTAGGACCTAGTTACCATAGGAAAATCGCAACATTCTATTCCCAATATCTTTGGTGCCAAATGACGAATGTTCGCAAAATTTTTAAAACTCGTGAGGCGCTCCGGTCCGCTCCTATCTTGAAAGTTTCGGTGATTTGGCAAGCAGGGGCTGATAAAAAAGAGGGGTCCCAAAACTTATTTTTTCCATGTTAATTCCCAAAGGAAACTTTATACACGGCTACAGCCCGAACTGCTGAACGGAAATACACCAAATTTGGCAAAAAGTTAGCCCTCTGAATCAGAAAGAACTCTTTTCGTTAAATGGTGTAAATCTGTTCAGTAGTTCCTGAGCAATTTGAAAAAGAATAAATATCGATATCTGGACGGAGCCTAACCACACATGTCATCGTGAAATCTGATTAGCTGTCAGCACTTTATCCTGGAATTGCTGGCAGCCATCTTGGGACCAATACACATGATAGTACCCCATTGAAATGCATTGTAGAGAATCGAAGCTTGTGAGGGTTACCGAAAGGAGAACTATAAAGGATGATAACAGACTTTAGTTACATTATAATTCATTTGTTGATGGCACCATACTAATTTCAGGAATTGTGGTGTGTTCTAAGGTGAATTTACCCTTTGAAAAACCTTCTGCTGGGATATCATGAATCATGTTTGAGAGAAAATTATTTTCACATGCTTGTCCCATAGAGTTTTGGAAGGTGCTCCAGAAGCTATTTTCTGTAAATTCACTTTTTCTTTCTCAGTCATGTGAGAATTAAGTCTGAAATTCTCAGTAAAACATGTACATCTAACCAGGGCAGAGACTGTCAGTTGATTCCTTTGTGTTCAACTGCAGCTTTCCAGAGTGTTCTAAAGAACAACTAGAGAGCTAACAGCCTTACTTATGACAAAAAATGGCACACCTGAAGCCATCTTGATTGGAATAAACTGGTAATACTTAAAACATTTAATTTAAAAAGGAACAAAATGAGAGGGTTCATTTTGTCATAGAAATTATGGTGAGTGCTGTAGAAAGAAAAATTAGGACATGTTTTAAGTGAGATCTCAAATATATTTCTGTTATATTTCAACAGGAGCAGCCAGTCAGTGGATGCCTTTGTGTTCTACTGCAGCTTCTCAGAGTGTTCTAAAGAACAACTAGAGAGCTAACAGTCTTATGAAAAAATGATGGCACGCCTGAAGCCATCTTGATTGGTATAAACTGGTAACACTTAAAACATTTATTTAAAAAGGAACACAATGAGGGGGTTCATTTTCCCATAGAAATTATGGTTAGTGCTGCAGAAAGAAAATTTAGGGTATGTTTTAAGTGAGATCTCAAATCGTCTTCTAGTTCATTAGAAAATTCTGACATGCAGACTGAAACAATCACTTTCAATACCAGCAGTAGACTTTCAGTTAACTCCCTGGTGAGCAGTAGGTTTACTACAGTGATCTAATGAACAACTAGAGTGCTAACATTGTGAATTTATGGCAAATGTGTGACACATCTGTATGCCTTCTTGATGGAATCAAAGTCAAAAACTGAAAGCATTTTCTACTGAGGAGACGGCAGTAAATGAGGAAATTGGGAAACTTCATAACAAATAAGTCTCCCAAGATGGCCACCAGAGAAAAAATAGCCCGAATGTATCATAAATAATATCCAGATGTAGCCCACATCTAGCCCAATGACAGAAGTGTGCAAATAAAATGTATTTTTAGTTTTTCTGCAGTTTATATAGTGCAGACTGGTTAGGTATTAGAGTGTTAAATCTTACTTGGACCCCTTATTGCGTATTTTGCATGAAGTATATATGATTGATCTTGCGAAACATTGAACTTTACGATTCTGTTAACCTGAAGTTGCTCTGAACCGGGCTTTGTAACACCCGTTTTTACCTACTGGTTTTAATGAATTCTCACTGTATTGTATTAGGAAAGAGGATTTTCAGTTTTTATGTACACTTTTATGATCTATGTTTCTAAATCAGATTGAATAAAGTTTAATTAACTCTATGGCAGGACGGAGGTGAGGATTATGCATATCTTTCCTCACTTTATTTATATAGCAGTTCAAAGAAAACGTAACACAACAATTGTTCAACAAAAAACTACACAACCCATAAACCATTAGAGGGGTAGTCTCCAAGGCAACTACAATGCAATCATATCACAGTCCATCGTATACAATATTGTGACGTCCCTTCCGCTTCCTCTTTCTTCATTGCTCATCAATTAAGTGCATGCCTTACATTCCTGGCTTAATCTGACGTTGCTGCTGTTTGTAAAGCAGTTTCTTGTGCACGTTATTAGCATTATTGCCTTGGTGTTGTTTCATATTCCCTGTGCAGCAGACTCTTGCCGGAGCGCGTTCACCCACTTGCAGTTTCTCCTGCTGTGCGCTCTGCGTGCAGTGAGATCCTGTCAGGCGCATCTGGTCCGAGCGTGGCAGCTCTGTCGAGCGCTCCCGCTGGTCTTTATGCGCATTTGGGAATTCGTTCACTCCTTTAGTGTCTGTATATTCCCGACCAACCCGTGCCTAATTTTGACACTGCTACGCAGTGATTTCCTCACACGGCCTGGTGGTGGTAATTGGTATTGTGCCCCAGTAAATTCTTATAACAACTTCGGGGAAAGACCAGCTGTTGGAGCACCTGCGAGGGGGCTGCCTTAAGGATTTTAAGGGCATTTGTTCTGTGCTCACACCCTCTACTATCATGTCTTCTCCAGAAGACCATTTTTACTCCTCCTACCAGGAAGTGGAGGAGGAATGGTTCCCAACTTCTCCCTCCAGCAGTGGACCAAGCCCTCTCTCTGGCTGATTCTACGGCGCTGGCTCCTCGTAGGGATCAGGTTGATAAGCTGGCAAAAAGCATCCCTGGGGTGTTCAGTGACCCTGATCTGGTGGTGGCGGGTCCCAGTAGCTCCCAGATGGGGAATAAAAGGGCTGTTAAGCATAACGTAGGGCACTTGGAAGGATTTGATAAACTTACAGAGACCTTCCTCAAAAAGTGCACAAATGCTAAAACATGCTCTCCCTAGTGGGTGCTGCTGTCCCTGTCCTGCCACTATAACAGCCTAACAGCAGTCTCTCTGAATTTTAAACAGCGCATGTGGTTTCCTTTTTATGGCGTTGCTTTTCTTACAAGTGATTGGAAAAGAAAAACTAACTGTGTAATTAGGCTGCCTTTATTTTGTGCTCAGCGATGCACATATAAAAAGAAGTTTGGGTGCATTATGGTTATTCACGAACATTGAAACAACTGCGCTTTTCACCTTTTAGAATCAGAAATCTTTCCCTGTGCGCACTCTTTGTGAGAATACAGCCCGCGCTGTTAAAAAGGAAACCACGTGTGATGTTTAAAATTCAGCGAGTCTGCCTCCCTTGATCAATTCTCCCACGAGCAGAAACATTGGGAATAGGAAGCCTCTTGCCTCTGTGTTGTTCCACCATTAAAGTGTTTCAATTGGCAACCCAACCAGTGTCGGTGCACCTCTTTTCAGGTTTTCCTCTCTCTTTCATGTGTTTACAGTACTCAGATAATTAAAGTGCTGGTGCTTTTGTATATTAAAATTCATATACTTTTTACAGTACTAAAATAGTTCATGTGCAAATTCTTTTCAACAAAAGTGTCACTGCTTATATAAAATGCCAATGCTTCAGTATATTATAATTCATATGCCGTTCACAAAACATATATCTCATACAATAGTACATTAAAATTCATATACATATTTTAACCTGTATTCAAGATTAAAAATACTTAGTACAATTGAATTCCCATGAATGAGTTAAAGTGCTAAGTCTTAAAGTGCTCAATAATAAAGCGCCACATGTCCTTTGATAAAATGTTCTTCTTATAACAATTTTTTTTAACTTAAAAGAAATTGATCATCTGAATGCGTAGACTCATCAGCTATTTTTAGCCTAGGCAGGTGAATAAATCTTCTTCTATATTTAAACCATTTGGTTCCTTACTGTAAAGCTCCAGGATATAATACGTCTCTAACCTCCAGAGTTCTTTCTCCCTATTTCCCCAACTCTTCTTTTTAGGGTTCTCTGTAATACAGCTGTACTGGATGAATATAGGGTTACTTTGATGATTTTTACTAAAGTGCCTGGCTACCGTGTATGTTCTGTCTTTGTTAGCAATTGCCCTCCTGTGTTGCAGTATTCCTTTATACACAGGGAGAGTGGTACTACCTATATATATTTTACCACAGGGACACTTGAATGCAAACCACAAATCATGATCTACATGTGAAAAAGACCCTAACTTCAATGGTTTTATTAAACTTTTTTTTAAAATGTGTTAAATTCTATCCATGCTGACAGGCTTTGCATTTAAAATAATTTCTAAATCCCATCTTTTGTTGAAGCTGGGTAGGAATACTCTCTTTCTCTATGTACTCACTGTTCACTTTTTGATCTTTAAGAAATTTTGATCTTGTGTACGCTATTTCAGGACGTTTCTCAATTTCAGGGCCTATTATTGGATCTCCTCTTATGGGGTGCCAATGTTTTTTTTAAATGGCTCTCACATCCTTATGTTTTGTATTAAAAGTCGTTACAAACCTGTGGGTTTCCATACATCCTTGTTGGCTCTTTCTTAATTGTTTCTGAGATAGTTCAAATAGCACTTTGCCTCTATCCAGATTTCTTGCTTTAGCAGCAGCTCCATGTACATTTTTTTACAGATAGCCAAGCTGTAAAAACCAGCTGGTCACATCTTGCTCTACTTTCACAAATTCCAGTAAGTTGCTGCAGGCCCTTCATGCCCTGTAGAACTCACCAAAGGGAATGCTCTTTATGAGTTGTGCAGGGTGGGGGCTTTCCGCTTGCAAAATAGTGTTTCCAGCAGTGGGTTTGCGGAAGACAGTCATTTCCAGTTTTCCCTCTGGGCACTGATTCTCATATCTAGGAAATCTTTAGACATTTTATTCATTTCCTAAAGTACCAAGTGGGCGAGGCCCGACAAGCATCATGAATGTATATGGCAAATTCTAAATATGGTAGTCACTGAACAATTTTCACCCCTAGGACATCTGCGGAACATCAGACCAAAAATGCCTCCCTTCCCTCCCCCACCACGCACAGTACATCCAATAAAACGCAAGACCTAGATACAGCAAAGGAATCTCCATCCACATCCGTAATGAACTATCACATTAAACTAGCGAGTCATTTACTATCAGCTATTCAAAAGGGTCCAGGACTGCTGGCTACGTAAGGAGAGCTAGATCAATGCCTCGATATTCCGCCCACCTGGCCCAGATCTTCCAATGTTTCTGCCGACATATCCTCACCTTAAACACCGCTATTTTAGCTGACATACATTTATCAAAAGCATTTTTCCATGTTGCAATACCAGGGGGAGAAGTAGCCTTCCTGTGGTGTGCATTATCCCGCTTGGCGAGGCCCAAAAATAGGAGATGTCTCTTATATCTATTCCCTCCGATGTCTTCTGTGCTGTGTAGAAGTGTCAATCTAGGGTCTGCTGGTTGTCCCACGCCAACACCCGCCCCATGCAGGACAGTGCACCCAACCAGAAGTGTTGCAGTGCCCCACAGCTCCAAACCATATGGATGAATGACCCATCGGAAGAATTACAGCAGAGGCATACGGGAGATGGAATGGCCCCCATCTTCCAGAGATGGTGTAGTATACTCTGTGGAGATATTTAAACTTAATCAGTTGGAATTTAGTGGAAAAACCCAAATACCTGGGGCTAGCCAACGCCTCGGCCCAATCATTGTCTGTTAGAGCTGGTAAGTCCGCCGCCCACGCCGCCTGGGTCCGATGTATAGTAGTCTTGGAGTGTGTAGTGAGGGTTTGATAAATTTGACGGATCTTGTGGACCCCCAGATCTCCCATCAACAATCTACCCTCCTATGGATGAAATTCGGGTAAAGACGAGATGTCGTATCAGGGGAGATAGAGCATGGCGGAGCTTTAGATACCTATGGAACTAGGATTAGTGTAGGGTAAAATCCTCCTGTAACCTTTGGAAGGATTTGAGCGTGGGCCCTCGCATTATATACCCAAGTGTAGAGATTCCTATATCATCCCATCTATGGACCCAACCCATTTCGAAACAGGCCGAAGGTGTGATCCCTGCCAAAGGGGGGGCTGCACAGGTCAACATGCCCCACCAACCCATAGACCTGGTCACTCGCTTCAATATCTGGACCACTGTCCCGCAGGCTAGGGGGAGCGCCTTCAAGGATGAACTACTGTATAAGAGATGAAGCAGCTGGGTATACGCCATGAAGAGCCTTTCAACAGCAGAGGCTGGGTCCGCCTGAGAGCTTTACCACCATTCATAAATCACCAAGAGCCTCATTGCTCAGTAATATGCCCAAACATCGGTCACTGCGATCCTGACGCAGTATGTGGATTGAATACACGTCGCTAGAGCCAACCTGAAAGCACCCCCTGCCAATAGGAACCGGTTGATGAGCGTATTCACCTGAAGAAGCCACTACGACGGAATAGGGTATGGATAATTCTGCAGCCTGTAGAGCAAGCGTGGCAGGGACACTATTTTAAAAATGGCAGACCGACCATATAACGAGAGCGGGAGATGGGGCCATACCGTTGTTTCATTGCGTACCACAGGAAGCAGGGGAGCCATATTGCGCAACCAAGCTTCATTGGGACCTCTTGTTATGTATACTCCAAGGTATTTGAAGCCCTCATCCGTGGCTTCTTAGACCCCCCAGTCCCAGAGACTACCTCCTCCCCAGGACTTAATGTTTACAAAATATGGAAGCGTCATGCGGACAGCCCGCAGTCCTGGGGGCCACCACCTCCTCGGGCCTTAAATGTAATTAATGTGGGGTGGCTGTTCCAACCCCGCAGGCACCTCCTCAAGACTTTAACGAAAAGTAATGAGGGGGCCGAGCCCCAATCACCATCTCCTCCCATGGGCAGATTAGAAAAAAAGGGGGCTGCATGGCCCTCTCCTGGAGCCCTAGATGGTGCTGGGAACTGCCAGCACCAAGTGCCAGCTCCTGCAAAGTCCCGGGTTGCCCACCCCATGACGTTACAGCTTCCTATGGCTTGGTGGCAGCTTGGCTCCTGCCAAGCCATAGCAAACTCTTCTCCACTTCGTTTAAGCAAGAGCATTTAAAATGCTCTTGATTGAACGAGGCGGAGCAGAATAGCTTTTCGACAGAGGGAGCTGCCTGTTCAGAAGTCCACTGTCCAAAAGCAATGCTGGCTCCTGCAAGACACAGGGAGCTGGCAGGGATCATGGGGGCATTCAGGCTCCCCCTACCATCCCCAACATGACAAACTGGGTGCCCTGGGTGTACCAGTATTGTGGCCAGGCCCCAGAGGATGTGGTTCCCGAGGCAAAAATCAGCCCGACAAGGAGGCTGCACAGCTCCCTTCTCTTATAAATTAAAAATAAAACAAAGAAAAAGCTACCAGAACAACGCCCCCTTTCTGCATCACTCTGCAATCATGCCTTCTGGTGCACTACTGGTTGGGGGTGTAAGTCTCCTTGGTACTTGCAAGTCACATGATTTAAGTAGTATCCTACCCCCAACCAGTAGAGTGCCAGAAGGCATGTTTGCAGAGTGGTGGAGAAAAGGGGCATGGCCACTAGAACCATTTAGCAATCTAGCTCAGTAGGGCTTACTGCAGTTAACAGGAGGGGTAGTTGGCCCCCAAAGAACCTCAGGAGCAAAGCGGACTTCATCCCCCAACCAGTAGTACACCAGGAGGTATGTTTGCATTGTGGTGGAGAAATGGGGTTAGGCCACTGAAAAACTCTCAGCATTCCCAATGTGTGAGACTTACTAAAGATAACAAGAGGGGTAGTTGGCACCCAAAGACCCCCACCTAGTAGTGCAATAGGAGGTGCATTTGCAGAGTGGTGGAGAAAGGCAGCGTGGCCTCTGACAACCTCTAAGCAAACCTGCTTGTGGGACTCACTGGAGGTAACAAGAGAGCTAGTTGGCCCTCAAGGATGTCCTTTGGGGCCAACTACCCCTCATGTTACCTCCAGTTAGTCCCTCACAGCAGGATTGCTAAGAGGGACTAGCTGCCTCCAGGTGCTCTACCTTTGGGGGAAGAAGACTACTTCACTCCTGAAGGACGTTGTGGGACAATAATCTCTCCTGGTACCTCCTATAAGTTATACACAGCGGGGTCCCTGAGAGGTGGTCAGAGGCCTCCTTTATTAACCACTTTACAAGCATGAATACTACTTAAAAAACATAGAAATCCTCTGATCAAACCAAAGGATACAGGGTCATTTTAGTTAGGAATTAGCATTTAAAGAAACCTTAGAAATTCAATGAAAATAGATAGGTTGCAGGGACATTATAGTTAGGAATTACATTTAAGAAACTTTTGCAATTCACAGAAAAATCAAAGGTTACATGAACGTTATAGTTAGGTTTAGGATTAACTTCAGTGATCTTGAGCTGTTATATTTAGTGAGCTAACTGGTACGCGTGTCCCAGCAAAGCACTGTTTATGACCTCACTTATTACATCACTCATGACATGATCAGTGACTTTACTGATAACATCTCAAATGGCCTCACTGATGACACCATGCACATAATACCTGATGCACCTACTCACATTCCCATACAACATTTAATACACTCACTCCAACTTCCACACTGCTAATCTCAGACCCATTCTTGCACCCATACCAGTACTTACACACCCACTCACTGATTCTTAGGACTCCACCCATACATCCACCCACTCACCCGTACAGCCTCTAATATACCCACTCACTCACTAAACCAGCCACTGACATATCCAAACATATGCATGTATACCCACTCACACAATGAGTCAGTCACCCATAGAGCTACTCACGCATCTACTCATCCATACAGTCAGTCACACAGCCACTTACTCACCCATACACTTACACACACACACACTCAAGTTACTCATACAGATACTAACATGTACTCACTCCCCTAAACTGTCCATTGTTATATACCCCATCAGTCACCTAGACTACTTTTCCCATACACAGTTACTCACCTATATACCACTGACACATTAACTTACTCAACGACACACACATACACACACTCAATCACCAACACAGCCCTAAAACACACACCCACAAAACCATACAGCCACTTACTCACCTATTCACTGATCCAGACAGGCAGATATACACATCCTCACCCACCTACACAGACACTCAGACACGCAGACAGGTACTCAGACAACCAATCACTCACCCATACCACCACTCATGTAACCACACACACACACCCATACAACCACATAGATACCAACTGACACACTGTTTCAGGCATTCACACAACCAGTCACTCACCCATACATTCACTAATACACCTAATCACTCACTTATACAGTCAGTCACTCACCCACTAAATCATCCACACAGGCAGTCATTCAGTCACTGATTCATCAACACAAATGTCATGAGTGATGTAAAATGTGAGATTATATGCAGTGCATTGCAGGGGCGTGATTTATATTTAGGTCACCATCTATAATGGCTAAATTTCACTGGCTTTGTCTGAGTAAATCCAGACCCTAACTATAGCATTCTGTAACCTTTGTTTTTTTCAGAGAATATATATATATTCGCGTTTAGAAGCTCCATATGCTTCTCTTCAGAGGCTTGAACGGAGACGGTGTGTTCACACACTGAACCCACTTCGCCATTTTCATATTGCACATAGGTGGGTGTGTCATATGGAAAATTGAAAAGTCGGTCAGCGGTTGCACACACCATTTCCTTTAAAACCTCTGAAGAGAATCATATGTAGCTTCAAAAAGCGTCAGGCCAATCCACTACGGAGCGGCTCCTACAAGAAGATCCCCGACCCTACTCAAACATAAACCAAGTTGCTGGTTGAGTGCTACTTACAGGTGGACAACCTTTGGAGCAGTAATTTAATGTTCGGCCGTCCAGCCACAGAGTATGCACCACCCCGTAAGTCTTGGGGGCCATGAAAGTGGACCAGCAGCTGTATATAGGATCGAGGACGGGCCCTTCTGTAGGGTCCATACAGTACTTGATTGTGTGCTTTCCTCACTACACTTCCCAGAAGGCACCGTCTCATTTGATTCGCCCATAGGTGTGTGTGTCATATGGAAAATGGTGAAGTGGGTCAGCGGAGCGGCTCCTACACGCGGATCCCGTCCCTAGCTAGACATAAACCAAGCTGTTGGTCGAGCGCTACTTACAGGTGGACAACCTTTGGAGTTGTAATATATATATATATATATATATATATATATATATATATTCACTGAAAAAAACATAGGTTTCACCCATGTTATAGTTAGCTGGACATTTCTCTCATACAAAACCATTGAAATTCCTCCGTTATAGTTAGTTCACCTAACTATAACTCACTTGCCTGCAATGCACTGCTGATGATGTCACATATTACATTACTCATGACATGGTCAGTAACATCACTCATGACATCCCTCATGACATCTCAAATGACATCACTGATGACATCACTAATGACATCATCCAGTGAATGTGTGTCATTCTGAAAAATAAATATTTTTTATATATTTATATCTAAAGGTCGATGGAAAAATAAATGGGTACCCCTGAGGAGATATAGGGGGCAATACCCCTGAGGAGATACAGGGGGCAATAAATGATCTCCTCGCCGGGAAAGCAGTCGGCCCTGATCTTATTCCACATGAGTTTTATAAAAAATTCTTTCCAATATTAAAGGAGGATATCATAAAACCCATGATCTATACACAGAAGGGAGGAGTGCCACCATCATCGTGGGGGGAGGCCACAATGGTTGTATTTGTGAAAAAACATAAATCCCCTACAGACCCAGGGTCATATAGACCAATAAGTTTAATGAATAGCAATACAAAAATGTATTAAAATTTTTTAGCGAATCATCTAAGTTCAATAATTGGTATGATTCTTTCACCAAGACAGCATGGGTTCATCCCTGGGAGGGGCACGGTGGATCATATAAGGAGGGTATGCATGCTTTTTGATGGTACAGCAGCCTCACGAGACCCTATGGCTCTTATATTGTTAAATGCTGAGAAAGCTTTCGATAGGTTCTTGTGGGGTTTCTTATGGGCTGTATTGGTAAAAGTAAATATTGGGAATGGATGCATAGAGGATATGAAGGCACTATATATAAACCCAAAGATCCGATTGAGAGCAATGGGTGAGGTCAGCCGGGTAATTAACATTGGGCGGGGAACTCGAAAAGGGTGCCCTTGCTCCCCGCTTCTCTTCGCTTTTTATATTGATTTCTTCATCAGGAGAATAGAACTAAATAGGAGTATCCCACCAATAGTATTAAATGGCCATGAGACTAAAATACTCGGCTATGCAGATGATCTAGCCATTACATCATCAGAAACTGCGGAGGCCTTGGGGGAAATAGAACGCGAAGCAGATATCTACGGGGCACTATCAGGCTACACACTTAATCAAGGTAAGACGCAAATAGTGGTCAATAATAAAATCACATGGACAGATCACAGAGTAACAGAGTCAGCAGTATATTTAGGAATCATAATAACATCTGATTTAACAAAGATTGTGGAAAAAACTTGGTGCCCGTGATTCAAAAATCAAAAAAAGATCTGGATAGGATGAACAATCTACACCTGACAATATTAGGCCGGTGTAATGTAATAAAGATGTTATTCTTACCAAAAGTTCTTTATCTCTTTAGGACAATTCCACTGAAATTTAACAACAACTGGTTTAAAGAAATAGAAGGAGTTGCCAACCGCTTCATTTGGGCGAAAGGCAAAACCCGAAGGACCATTAAGTTTCTGTCTCCACCAAATGATCGCGGGAGCTTGATGGTGCCAGATTTTAAGGCTTATTATTGGGCGGCTGTCCTTCAGTATGCTAGAGGACTATTGGGTGGAAACATTGAAGATAGGTGGGGGTAGCGGGGGTATCCCTGATATATAAGAACTTATAATATCGGAGGCTAATTAATGGTTGCTAATGTTTAGCGAAGCAAATTACCATAAGAAAGTGAAGTTCAAGACACTAGGGGCAGTAACATCAGTCTGGCCCTCGGTCTGAAAAAAGATAGAACTATGGGGAAAATGAACTACTATACCCCATTATTTAAGAATCCCTCGCTTGTGGAGGTGTGTCACGACAACGTTATGAAAAGATGGAATAGCCTGGGTGTAAAAACTGTGGGGGATCTTATTGACCCTACCGGGCTAATTACATTCGATAAGGCACAGCAGATGTACAACCTAGAGCAGGGGTCTCCAAACCGGTCCTGGAGGGCCAGATCCATGCCAGATTTTCAAAATTACTACATGTATCTCAATGGGGATATCCAAAAAATCTGGCATGGATCGGGCCCTCCAGGACCGGTTTGGAGACCCCTGACCTAGAGTGTAGGGATTTCTATAAGTATTTGCAGATAAAATCAGCTCTGTTGAAGAAACAAAGGGGCAATATAAATTTTAAAAAGGAAGAAATTATGGTGCGAGTGAAAAGTAAGGACAGCTATTCAATCTCACAGATATATTATGAACTGAACCAGCGCAAAGAAGATGATCAGGCTAAAGTGTCTAATAAATGGAAAACAAAGCTAAACATAGATGGCAATGAGTTTGAAAACTCGCTTAAACTTGCAAATACTGTATTCAAAGTAGCGAATCTTCAGGCTCAATATTACAAGACCACCTTCGAGTTATACTACATACCACATAGAATAGCGACTTGGGGGGGAACAAATGGTATAAGCTGCCTTTGATGCCAAAGTATGGAAGCAGATACAATCCACATGTTCGCTTCATGCCCCAGTTTACACCCATACAAAAGCTCAATAGAACATTTCATGGATAGGTCATTGGGGTTTGACTAAAGAAGTGATGGTATTGGGAGTCACTAGAGAAGGGTGCCCCGTAGCTTATCCAGAATTTATATTTTTGGCAGCAACTATAAGCAGGTTATGTATTGCTTACCTCTGGAAAGATCCAAACCCTCCGACATTTCAACAATGGATGACACGTTTGTTAGCTACTTATAACTTAGAGAAGGCATTATATGAAACGAAAGGATGGAAGGCAAAACAATGGGGGAAACAGATATGGGCCCCAGTCTTGGAGTGGAAACAAAGGATGGAGAGAAATTAGAGGGGATTATATCTTTTGCAGCGATTAAGTTATTTCTTTATTTTTAAGCAACAAATCTGTATGTTTTGTAACTTGTATAGTTTGATCCTAAAGTGGGAAATATATATTTACTGTATTCTTTCTGTGTAACAATGAAATTATGAAATTATGAAATGATGATAAAATTAAAATTATTTTTAAAAAATGGAAAAATAAATGGGTAAATAAGTGTCTAAATGATTGTTTTTCTTGTAAAATTGATTGTATAACTGACTTATTAAGTGTATCTTACTGAATACATGTATTAGCAAGTAGTGTTTAAATATATAAATATCTGTATCAGTGTCTCAATTTGTGTACAAGTGGCTGCATGGGTTTGGTGCGTAGCTATATGAGTGTCTAATGGGCTATTAGTTGATTTTTGAGTATCAGTATGAGTGTCTGTATGGTTTAGTGGGGGGGTATTACTTAGCGCATAGATGCATGAATGAATGACTCTGTATGTATTTTGAAGACAGCATGTGTGCAGGACTGTATCAATGGATGAGTGTGTGTATGGGCGTGCTAGTGAGTGAACAACTGTCTCAATAGTATCTTTATGAGTAACTACATATGTTTTAAACTAGTATATGTGAGTATTGATGTATATAAGTGGGTATATGTGAGAGTGTGGCAGATTGGAAGAGTTCCTATATAAATAAGTATATGTGTCTATAAGTGATTGTTTAAGAGAATAAGTATGCGTATGTTTCTGTAGAAGTAAGTGTAGTGGTGTGTATATCGATATATATGCAAGTAAATGGATGTTTGATATTTTATTTGCATGTGTGAGTATGTGTGTGAGTAACTCTATGGATGAGTATTGTGTGTAATAGGATGTATAGGTGTATGAGTACATATGATGAGTGAGTACATGTATATCTGACTATATAGAACTGTTGGCGAATGAGTGGATGTGTATGTAGATACTGGAATTACTGAACAGGTTGTTGTAACTGGTATTGGTATCTCCATTGTTTTGAAATTTTTAGTTTCTATTTTTCAATGTGTATATCAAAGGTTATATTACGCTGAGAGGAGGTCTCTCACTCTTTCACAAGGATGATGTTATGAGTGATGCCCTCGGGGATGTCATTAGAGATGTCATGAGTGATGTCACTGACCATGTCATGAGTGATGAAATATGTGACATCATCAGCAGTGCATTGCGGGCGCGCGAGTTATAGTTAGCTGAACTAACTATAACGGAGGAATTTTTTTTATGAGAGAAATGTCCAGCTAACTATAACAGGGGTGAAACCTATGGTTTTTTCAGTGAATTTCTAAGGTTTTTTAAATGCTAATTTCGAACTATAACGCAGCTGAAACCTATGGTTTTTTTCAGTGAATTTCTAAGGTTTTTTAAATGCTAATTCCTAAATATAACGTGCCTGAACCCTATGCTTTTTTCAGTGAATTTTATAAGGTTTTTTAAATGCTAATTCCTAACTATAACGTGCCTGAAACCTATGGTTTTTTCAGTGAATTTCCAAGGTTTTTTAAATGCTAATTCCTAACTATAACGTGCCTGAAACCTATGTTTTTTTAATTGAATATATATATATATATGTATGTATGTATGTATATATATATATATATATATATATATATATATATATATATATATATATATCCAACCACATGAGTCGCTGTAGAACCCTGCCGCTTTTCAAAGGCGGGCCTCGAACGGGATAGCGAATCCCAGAAACATCCAACCAATACTTCTCCGGTAAGGAAAAAGGAATCCGGGCCACTTTGAAGTGCAAAGCGTGTTTTATTTAGATGGCTTTCTCGACGCGTTTCGCAGTAACTACTGCTTTTTCACGAGACCGAACCAACCAAGAAGTTCAAGTTAAATACAATCACATGGTACAGTCACATGGTATTACAATCATACCCATGGAAAACAGACTACCAATCAATTCTCGGGCTTTGTCCAATGTAAACACTCGTTGTGCAAAGGAATGAACATGATAAATTATAAAAAGTAAATAAAGTGCACAATACAGTTCAATGATTTCTCATAAAACCCCTTGAGACGGGACAGTATTCTAGAGGTAAATTCAGTGTTAGAATACCTGATGGTCTCTTGGCGCCCCAAAATACGGTCGCTACGAAAAATGCAGCCCAAGTGGGCGTGACGAAATTCATGCGTGGTGACTGCAAGAGGAGGTGGTTTTCAAGCAATTGGCACGAGACAGCCGTGAATTCATTCATTCATACTGTCCAATATGGGATTGCGCCCAAGTGGGCAAAATAATAGTCCCTTATGCAATATCACAGTGAAGTCCATTCATACATTTCAAGCTCATCCGAGGTTTAAATTCTGGACAGATTCCCAGGCAATTCTGTAAACAAAGTGAGAGACATGCAGTGAGTGAAAGTACGTGAAGTGACAAATTAAAAACACAGAATTGGTTAAAAAACGGCAGACATATACACAGGCAAGTACCGCATGTTAACCTAAATGTACATTCAATTCCTCATGTAAATTATGGCCATTGGGTTGGGTTGTCCTATACTTGATGATCAGTCTGGATTCCAGCCTTCTCATCTCCTTTATACGGTCTCCCCCTCGTTCTCTTACAGGGACTGTTTCGAGGACACAGAACGAAAGTAAATTGGCATTACTTTTGTGGTGTGTGGCGAAATGCCTAGCAATGGGATATTGCTTATCCCCATTGGTTATGGCTCGCATGTGTTCAAGCACTCTTTTCTTTGCTTGATGTTTGGAACTGCCGATGTAATGCAGCTGACAGGGGCATTTCAGTGCATATATCACATGGTCAGTTAAACATGTCACATGTTTGGTAATTTTGAACCTGTTGGTGTCTTTTGACAGTTGAATTTCCTTTATGTTTTTACTGTTGTGACAGGCTTTACACCTGCCGCAAACGTAAAAACCTTGTACTGGATTTCTCTGTTTGATCGTCTTGGGTAACAGAGTCGAACAGAGAAGATCTTTCAAGGATTTAGGTCTTCTAAATGTAAGTTGGGGATGCTCAGCGATTCCTGGAGCTAAATCCTTATCGAGTTTTAAAATGCTCCAGTATTTGCTGAGAGCTTTCCTCACCATCTTGGAATCACAGTTGTAGTCAGTGATGAATCTACT
The DNA here is from genome assembly GCF_964263255.1 of Lissotriton vulgaris. Classification (NCBI taxonomy): domain Eukaryota; kingdom Metazoa; phylum Chordata; class Amphibia; order Caudata; family Salamandridae; genus Lissotriton; species Lissotriton vulgaris. The sequence continues at coordinate 988,377,435 of NC_141698.1, read as the reverse complement.
GACTGTATCCTGGTTAGACTGGCTCTCAGAGGTATTCGGGCTGAGGATGCCAGTTCTGTCTCTCTCTTTGACTGTGGCCAGAGCCCTGGATATGCATTTGTGGCCATATCCTCGCTCTCTAAACCTTTTACTCATAATGATAACCTCATTGTTGAAGTCTTGTTCATCAGAGCAGTTCCTTTTCGCCCTGAGGAATTCCCCTACTGGGATGGAGTTGATGAGATTGGTGGGGTGACAGCTATCAGCGTGTAACAGGCTGTTTCCAGCCGTGGTTTTACGAAATAGGGTCGTGGTAAGGGTATTGTTCCTATTCTCAACCCTGACGTCAAGGAATTCAATGGTAGTTGGGTCAGTGCTGCAGGTGAAACTAAGATTGAACTCATTGGAGTTCAAAACCTTGACGAAATCAATCGCCTCCTGCTGGCTGCCCTTCCACACGACGAAAATATCGTCTATGTAACGCAGCCAGCAGGCGACTTTGGTGAGGAACGCTGGGGACTGATATACCACCATTTCTTCCCAAAGTCCCAGGTACAGACAGGCAAAGCTCGGCGCAAAACAAGTCCCCATCGCCGTACCAAGCAGCTGATGGTAGACTGTTTCATTGAATAAAAAGAAGTTTTTGGTCAGGCAAGTAAGTGCCATGTCGAGAATCATCTCGGTGTGAAGGAGATATGAAATGGACCGAGCCTTGAGGAAATGTCTGCATGCCTCAATCCCTTGGTGGTGGGGTATACAGGTGTAAAGGCTATTTACATCTAGTGTCATAAACAACCATTCGGGGTTCCAGGGCATGTTATTGATTTTTTGCAGGAAATGGCCAGAGTCTCTGAGATAGGATGGTAAGTTCAGCACTAGAGGTTGGAGGAAGAAATCCACATATCTAGAGGTGTTCTCCCAACAACTACCCCTGGAAGATACGATCGGTCTGCCAGGGGGATTGGATATATTTTTGTGGACTTTAGGTAGGAGGTACAGGGCGGGCAGTTTGGGGTGTCTATTGAGGATAAAGTTAAATTCCTCTTTACTGATAAGCTTTTTTTCTTTCCATTCATTGAGCTGTTCAGTATATTTAGCAGCACAGGTCATGTATATTGCCCTGTTGTTTTTTTCATATTTTGTACAATCACTTAGCTGGGACAGACCCTCATTGACATACATATCACGTGGTAACACCACCATGTTGCCCCCTTTATCGGACTTCTTGATGACGATAGATTTGTCATCACTCAACGATTTAATAGCCTCAAATTGCAATTTTGATAGGTTTTGCCTGACATGGTTATTAGACCTAGATAATTTATCAAACTCCTTGACCATGGCTTTTTCAAAGATATCTATGGACTCATTGGTGATTTGCGGCATAAACACGGATTTAGGTCTAAAGCCAGTTTTAGCATGCAAACCAACATCAACATCATCGGGAATTACATTAAATAATGGATTTTCGAGCGTGTCCAAGTCCCCTCCCAGTTCATGTAGCAGATGTAGCGTTTCCACATCATGGCCTGTGATACTGGTGGGTACTTGTGCAGTCTCGCGAGCCTCAGAGGAAAGTTTTGTAGCGTGCCACTTCTTAAGGCGCAACTTACGTGTGAAGTAAAAGAGGTCAATGCGACTTTGGGTATAGTCAAAGGAGGATGTGGGGCAGAAAGATAATCCTAAAGAAAGTACCTCTTTCTCAGCCGTGTTCAGCTCCCGGGTGGACAGGTTAATGATGGTATTGGGCTCCATTATTTTCCTCTTCTCTGGCCCCTTGTCCGGGATCCCACCGGGCTCGATATGTTGCTGTTGTTCATGTTTAGATTGGTTCTTCCGGCGCCTTTCCCGCCTTGACCTCGTCCTTTTCCTCCTCCGGATGGCTTGTTTTGCCCAGTGAGTCTTCCCTGGGCCACCATGTTGAACTCCATTAAAATTTTGTCTTTTGGGCTCATAAGCTCGGGATTGCGTGTTGGTAAAGTGCTCGCCCCAGTTGAAGTTGTAGCTGGTTCCCTTGTATCTCCATGATCTTTGTTTGTTATGGCAATTGCTTCGTTGGGAGCAGAGGAAGGTGTACACTCCTGTGTAGTTTTAGATCGCAAGTGATCGTATCTTTTTGCAAAAGTCCACACTTGGCCGCGCTCATAATCATTGCGGTCACGTATGAATTTACTTTCTTTTTTGTCACGAATTTCTTTTTCCAGTTTTTCAAGTTTGAATTCAAATTTTGCCATTTCACTCTCAAAGTCCCTCTCGTTTTCGTAGAGGTTTTTTAGCTGGTTTGTAATGGTCTCTATCTCTGAGGCCAACTTTTCGCAGTGTTTGTTCGCGTATTTCACCAAAATTTTGAGCATTCTCAGAGAGCATTCGTGACTATTCCCCGCCCATTCTTCCACCATATCCGGGTCCGGGTCTGCAAGGGTGGGTGTAGTATAAATTCTCAGCCCCCTCGGTACTCTGTCTACTTCGATATACTTTTGTAATGTGGTTGCTTCCCACCACTTGCTTTGTTCTGCCACCAAAAGTTTCCATAAAGTGTTCCATAAGTTCTGTTTGTTTGGGCCAATACCTCTCTGATTTACATTCTCAGCGGTATCTCTGGAGGTTGATGAATCCAGATCGGTGAACATGCGGCTTGCTGCTTCATTCCGCCGCTGGTTCCTACCAGAAGCCATTGTAGGTACAGTTCAGGTGTATGCGGGAAATGTGACCTTCCGCCCGTTTTGCATTCGAGACACACTCGCGTCCAGGTATGCGCAATGTGTGTCAAGCCTTAAGCCCCTTCGGAACAGCGCTGTGATAACGTAGCTCGCGATCATATGTTTCTTAAACAAACATCAGCCGTGCGTTGGTGCATCCGAGCCCACAGGAACTCACCGATATCGCTGGCGAGTGTCGCTGGGTAGGCGTTTCTGTAGTTCACCTCCGTTGCTGATTAGGGAAAGACGATCCCGAAGTGATTCTCCGTTGTTTGTTTGGTCGCTCAGCGTTTGACACAATGTAGCCGTGTCAGAGTTCAAAGAAGGGGCGGGCGGGGTTCCTTTTCAAACAAATCCAACCACATGAGTCGCTGTAGAACCCTGCCGCTTTTCAAAGGCGGGCCTCGAACGGGATAGCGAATCCCAGAAACATCCAACCAATACTTCTCCGGTAAGGAAAAAGGAATCCGGGCCACTTTGAAGTGCAAAGCGTGTTTTATTTAGATGGCTTTCTCGACGCGTTTCGCAGTAACTACTGCTTTTTCACGAGACCGAACCAACCAAGAAGTTCAAGTTAAATACAATCACATGGTACAGTCACATGGTATTACAATCATACCCATGGAAAACAGACTACCAATCAATTCTCGGGCTTTGTCCAATGTAAACACTCGTTGTGCAAAGGAATGAACATGATAAATTATAAAAAGTAAATAAAGTGCACAATACAGTTCAATGATTTCTCATAAAACCCCTTGAGACGGACAGTATTCTAGAGGTAAATTCAGTGTTAGAATACCTGATGGTCTCTTGGCGCCCCAAAATACGGTCGCTACGAAAAATGCTTTAAGAAACATATGATCGCGAGCTACGTTATCACAGCGCTGTTCCGAAGGGGCTTAAGGCTTGACACACATTGCGCATACCTGGACGCGAGTGTGTCTCGAATGCAAAACGGGCGGAAGGTCACATTTCCCGCATACACCTGAACTGTACCTACAATGGCTTCTGGTAGGAACCAGCGGCGGAATGAAGCAGCAAGCCGCATGTTCACCGATCTGGATTCATCAACCTCCAGAGATACCGCTGAGAATGTAAATCAGAGAGGTATTGGCCCAAACAAACAGAACTTATGGAACACTTTATGGAAACTTTTGGTGGCAGAACAAAGCAAGTGGTGGGAAGCAACCACATTACAAAAGTATATCGAAGTAGACAGAGTACCGAGGGGGCTGAGAATTTATACTACACCCACCCTTGCAGACCCGGACCCGGATATGGTGGAAGAATGGGCGGGGAATAGTCACGAATGCTCTCTGAGAATGCTCAAAATTTTGGTGAAATACGCGAACAAACACTGCGAAAAGTTGGCCTCAGAGATAGAGACCATTACAAACCAGCTAAAAAGCCTCTACGAAAACGAGAGGGACTTTGAGAGTGAAATGGCAAAATTTGAATTCAAACTTGAAAAACTGGAAAAAGAAATTCGTGACAAAAAAGAAAGTAAATTCATACGTGACCGCAATGATTATGAGCGCGGCCAAGTGTGGACTTTTGCAAAAAGATACGATCACGTGCGATCTAAAACTACACAGGAGTGTACACCTTCCTCTGCTCCCAACGAAGCAATTGCCATAACAAACAAAGATCATGGAGATACAAGGGAACCAGCTACAACTTCAACTGGGGCGAGCACTTTACCAACACGCAATCCCGAGCTTATGAGCCCAAAAGAGAAAATTTTAATGGAGTTCAACATGGTGGCCCAGGGAAGACTCACTGGGCAAAACAAGCCATCCGGAGGAGGAAAAGGACGAGGTCAAGGCGGGAAAGGCGCCGGAAGAACCAATCTAAACATGAACAACAGCAACATATCGAGCCCGGTGGGATCCAGGACAAGGGGCCAGAGAAGAGGAAAATAATGGAGCCCAATACCATCATTAACCTGTCCACCCGGGAGCTGAACACGGCTGAGAAAGAGGTACTTTCTTTAGGATTATCTTTCTGCCCCACATCCTCCTTTGACTATACCCAAAGTCGCATTGACCTCTTTTACTTCACACGTAAGTTGCGCCTTAAGAAGTGGCACGCTACAAAACTTTCCTCTGAGGCTCGCGAGACTGCACAAGTACCCACCAGTATCACAGGCCATGATGTGGAAACGCTACATCTGCTACATGAACTGGGAGGGGACTTGGACACGCTCGAAAATCCATTATTTAATGTAATTCCCGATGATGTTGATGTTGGTTTGCATGCTAAAACTGGCTTTAGACCTAAATCCGTGTTTATGCCGCAAATCACCAATGAGTCCATAGATATCTTTGAAAAAGCCATGGTCAAGGAGTTTGATAAATTATCTAGGTCTAATAACCATGTCAGGCAAAACCTATCAAAATTGCAATTTGAGGCTATTAAATCGTTGAGTGATGACAAATCTATCGTCATCAAAAAGTCCGATAAAGGGGGCAACATGGTGGTGTTACCACGTGATATGTATGTCAATGAGGGTCTGTCCCAGCTAAGTGATTGTACAAAATATGAAAAAAGCAACAGGGCAATATACATGACCTGTGCTGCTAAATATACTGAACAGCTCAATGAATGGAAAGAAAAAAAGCTTATCAGTAAAGAGGAATTTAACTTTATCCTCAATAGACACCCCAAACTGCCCGCCCTGTACCTCCTACCTAAAGTCCACAAAAATATATCCAATCCCCCTGGCAGACCGATCGTATCTTCCAGGGGTAGTTGTTGGGAGAACACCTCTAGATATGTGGATTTCTTCCTCCAACCTCTAGTGCTGAACTTACCATCCTATCTCAGAGACTCTGGCCATTTCCTGCAAAAAATCAATAACATGCCCTGGAACCCCGAATGGTTGTTTATGACACTAGATGTAAATAGCCTTTACACCTGTATACCCCACCACCAAGGGATTGAGGCATGCAGACATTTCCTCAAGGCTCGGTCCATTTCATATCTCCTTCACACCGAGATGATTCTCGACATGGCACTTACTTGCCTGACCAAAAACTTCTTTTTATTCAATGAAACAGTCTACCATCAGCTGCTTGGTACGGCGATGGGGACTTGTTTTGCGCCGAGCTTTGCCTGTCTGTACCTGGGACTTTGGGAAGAAATGGTGGTATATCAGTCCCCAGCGTTCCTCACCAAAGTCGCCTGCTGGCTGCGTTACATAGACAATATTTTCGTCGTGTGGAAGGGCAGCCAGCAGGAGGCGATTGATTTCGTCAAGGTTTTGAACTCCAATGAGTTCAATCTTAGTTTCACCTGCAGCACTGACCCAACTACCATTGAATTCCTTGACGTCAGGGTTGAGAATAGGAACAATACCCTTACCACGACCCTATTTCGTAAAACCACGGCTGGAAACAGCCTGTTACACGCTGATAGCTGTCACCCCACCAATCTCATCAACTCCATCCCAGTAGGGGAATTCCTCAGGGCGAAAAGGAACTGCTCTGATGAACAAGACTTCAACAATGAGGTTATCATTATGAGTAAAAGGTTTAGAGAGCGAGGATATGGCCACAAATGCATATCCAGGGCTCTGGCCACAGTCAAAGAGAGAAACAGAACTGGCATCCTCAGCCCGAATACCTCTGAGAGCCAGTCTAACAAGGATACAGTCAGTAGATTCATCACTGACTACAACTGTGATTCCAAGATGGTGAGGAAAGCTCTCAGCAAATACTGGAGCATTTTAAAACTCGATAAGGATTTAGCTCCAGGAATCGCTGAGCATCCCCAACTTACATTTAGAAGACCTAAATCCTTGAAAGATCTTCTCTGTTCGACTCTGTTACCCAAGACGATCAAACAGAGAAATCCAGTACAAGGTTTTTACGTTTGCGGCAGGTGTAAAGCCTGTCGCAACAGTAAAAACATAAAGGAAATTCAACTGTCAAAAGACACCAACAGGTTCAAAATTACCAAACATGTGACATGTTTAACTGACCATGTGATATATGCACTGAAATGCCCCTGTCAGCTGCATTACATCGGCAGTTCCAAACATCAAGCAAAGAAAAGAGTGCTTGAACACATGCGAGCCATAACCAATGGGGATAAGCAATATCCCATTGCTAGGCATTTCGCCACACACCACAAAAGTAATGCCAATTTACTTTCGTTCTGTGTCCTCGAAACAGTCCCTGTAAGAGAACGAGGGGGAGACCGTATAAAGGAGATGAGAAGGCTGGAATCCAGACTGATCATCAAGTATAGGACAACCCAACCCAATGGCCATAATTTACATGAGGAATTGAATGTACATTTAGGTTAACATGCGGTACTTGCCTGTGTATATGTCTGCCGTTTTTTAACCAATTCTGTGTTTTTAATTTGTCACTTCACGTACTTTCACTCACTGCATGTCTCTCACTTTGTTTACAGAATTGCCTGGGAATCTGTCCAGAATTTAAACCTCGGATGAGCTTGAAATGTATGAATGGACTTCACTGTGATATTGCATAAGGGACTATTATTTTGCCCACTTGGGCGCAATCCCATATTGGACAGTATGAATGAATGAATTCACGGCTGTCTCGTGCCAATTGCTTGAAAACCACCTCCTCTTGCAGTCACCACGCATGAATTTCGTCACGCCCACTTGGGCTGCATTTTTCGTAGCGACCGTATTTTGGGGCGCCAAGAGACCATCAGGTATTCTAACACTGAATTTACCTCTAGAATACTGTCCCGTCTCAAGGGGTTTTATGAGAAATCATTGAACTGTATTGTGCACTTTATTTACTTTTTATAATTTATCATGTTCATTCCTTTGCACAACGAGTGTTTACATTGGACAAAGCCCGAGAATTGATTGGTAGTCTGTTTTCCATGGGTATGATTGTAATACCATGTGACTGTACCATGTGATTGTATTTAACTTGAACTTCTTGGTTGGTTCGGTCTCGTGAAAAAGCAGTAGTTACTGCGAAACGCGTCGAGAAAGCCATCTAAATAAAACACGCTTTGCACTTCAAAGTGGCCCGGATTCCTTTTTCCTTACCGGAGAAGTATTGGTTGGATATATATATATATATATATATATATATATATATATATATATATATATATATATATATATATATATATATATATATATATATATATATATATATGAGAGAAAACAATCCTGCTTCAATGAAGAAGAGGCACGTACACGAGGCATGCATGGATCAGGCTTCTTTATTGATGTTTGGGTCTCCCACGACCCTGCAGTAAAAGAGAGACGCGTTTCGCCAATCTAATTGGCGCCATAACATTATAGGTATAAATAGAGAGAGAGCCCTCCTCCCTCCTTCAGGCATACATAGACATAAAGGATAGACTGCATGGTTGCCATTATAAACAGAAGACATACTGGCCTTCAACATATGCATACCTTGCAAAGTGCACAACATTCAAAATAACTGCATATTGCACTACAGGCAAATAATGTCCACAATAAAACATGAACGAATTCATAACATATGAGCCAAAAAACAATTATATACAAGAGCCTGTTTAGCCTGAAAGTCATGAGGGCATGCCGAGGAGTTGTCAAAGTGAAACACCATACTGGCGCCAAATGCTCTCAAAATGAGTTGCCTTCCTGATAAAAAATCTACTGTGTACAGAAAGATTTAGAAACTGCGTGAATGCAGGTTGTGCTGCCTGTATTAAAAAAGTTTTACTCGCTCCCACTTCATTGTCAGTCCAGTACAAAAGATGAAGACATGCTGAATGACTGTTACTGCAAAGCAATGTTTTACAAATGTGCGCGAAAATATGCACTCTTGATGAAGGCACAAAGAACTTATAGCGCTCTCACAGGGCTCAGAGTTGCACATGTTGTGCATATTTCCAACGGCGGTTTTAGCCTATGGGTGCTGGCTGGTACTCCGAGTGGGACTACATCTCCCATAATCCCCTCAGGCGGCTATACAAGTCAGAGTTTCATCAGAAAACTTTGCGAAGATTAAAAATGCCACAGCTTCATAAACCGATGCAGTCAATACCGGAACATTGTCCCCCAGAGGGCTTAAGATCAAAGATAAAGGGCATAAATGCAGGGGAGTCTCGCAAATGTCTGAGTTGCCAGGCAGCACAAGATCAATTAATCATAGGCACAAAAACAGGGTAGTAGGAGACCGAAGTAAATAAATTCAGTGTGCCCCACACACCTCACCGCTTATGCATCAGCAATCACGGTGCCCAGTCTCCAAAGAACGCCAGCATCCTGGGCAAGGCATTTCCTGCTGCGGAAAGCAGACCACTGTGCTGACAGTCGGCAAAGACCGCCTCGCTCTGCAATCCAGAATCCCCACAGGTGCCATCCTTGGTCCTTTCCCTGGCGTGCTCTCTGGGGGCTCTACAGCATAGCACTAACATGCTCTTCCAAAGTTTGTTGCGGTAAATAGTAGAGCCACAGAACGACTGGTGATACGTGTACAGCGCCAACCGCCGACGCTGAAATTAATGAGAGAAAACAATCCTGCTTCAATGAAGAAGAGGCACGTACACGAGGCATGCATGGATCAGGCTTCTTTATTGATGTTTGGGTCTCCCATGACCCTGCAGTAAAAGAGAGACGCGTTTCGCCTGCGCAGCAGGCTTTGTCAATCTAATTGGCGCCATAACATTATAGGTATAAATAGAGAGAGAGCCCTCCTCCCTCCTTCAGGCATACATAGACATAAAGGATAGACTGCATGGTTGCCATTATAAACAGAAGACATACTGGCCTTCAACATATGCATACCTTGCAAAGTGCACGACATTCAAAATAACTGCATATTGCACTACAGGCAAATAATGTCCACAATAAAACATGAACGAATTCATAACATATGAGCCAAAAAACAATTATATACAAGAGTCTGTTTAGCCTGAAAGTCATGAGGGCATGCCGAGGAGTTGTCAAAGTGAAACACCATACTGGCGCCAAATGCTCTCAAAATGAGTTGCCTTCCTGATATAAAATCTACTGTGTACAGAAAGATTTAGAAACTGCGTGAATGCAGGTTGTGCTGCCTGTATTAAAAAAGTTTTACTCGCTCCCACTTCATTGTCAGTCCAGTACAAAAGATGAAGACATGCTGAATGACTGTTACTGCAAAGCAATGTTTTACAAATGTGCGCGAAAATATGCACTCTTGATGAAGGCACAAAGAACTTATAGCGCTGCCACAGGGCTCAGAGTTGCACATGTTGTGCATATTTCCAACGGCGGTTTTAGCCTATGGGTGCTGGCTGCTACTCCGAGTGGGACTACATCTCCCATAATCCCCTCAGGCGGCTATACAAGTCAGAGTTTCATCAGAAAACTTTGCGAAGATTAAAAATGCCACAGCTTCATAAACCGATGCAGTCAATACCGGAACATTGTCCCCCAGAGGGCTTAAGATCAAAGATATATATATATATATAGATATAGATAGATAGATATATGCACAGGAAAACTAAACAGGCACTTCCCTTACAAAGAAGTACAAAGTTTGCAAGTCTGCAGCCTTTCTTATTTTTCATCTTCTTCATCTTCTGCTCAATCAACACTTCATCCACACATACACACACCTACTTGCTCCCTTTCTTGGCTGGGGTTATCAATCATTCTTCTTTAATTCAAATTCAAACTACAAGCCCTTTATCAACGCTTTTTATTATAACAACTGCCCCGGCCGAAGGCACTATGAAATTTGCACACTTGCTCCCTTTCTTGCCTGCACTTATCAATTATTCTTCAATTTCATATTTTGATTCAAACTCAAGGCCCTTTATCAAGCCTTTTTCTTGTAACTACTGTTGGAGTAATTCTGCGCCTACACGCAACTGTGCATAAATACTTACGACCTCAGTGAATTACAGTGTTCCAAACCCCACCTTAGTAACCAAACCCCCTAACAGACTAGCAGTCAGTGACTTATTGGTTCTTCCTCCAATAGCAAAAACACCAATTATTAGTTAACCCACAACATGTGACTTAGGTTACCTCAGGTAAGGTAAATAACAAGAGCACTCTTTCGTTACATTCTTACACAAGTCCAAAACAAGCACTTAATAAACACACCTGCAACTTTGAAATGTTTATTTCTAACACCGTAATCTCATGCCCAGTACCTTACATAATACAAGCAAACATGCTATCAGAAACAAAGTTGTCAGCATTGTTACTATTCCATAAAATACAAAGGAAGGAAGCATCCTATAACGCAAAAGGAAAACAGATTTAAAATATACCTAAATGTCACCCTCCCTACTTAGCAGTTTAGTTTATAACTACAGAAGATCACATACAACTACATAGGCAGACCCATACCTCTGTTACTCAGCAGTAGTGGATCACATTGAGTTCTACGCAAACTGTCAAGATACGAATGTATGTAATCATGCCTGCACACTGCCTTATTAAACGCGCAAGTATGAGAGACGCCACAGCTGCAAATCTCTTATGGATCAAACATGCGAACATCATTCCAAATAACACACACAGTATCCAACATAGCCTTGATGTTTCATGCTCTCACTATACACACTAAAGTAGCGACACAGTCTACAAATGTAGTATATCAAATTATTCTCATATGAAGCAAAATACTCAGGCTTCTCTAAACAATATTGCAAGTACGTGTTGTGTACAAACCAGAGCAGAAAAACAAAAATGTTGTTTAAGCTTCTAATAAACCCATGCTAACTTAACACGGTGTAAGTGCAAAGCTCAGCCCACAACACATTTCCTTGACCAAAGCACATAATGTAAACGGTACACAGACAAAATATCGATTTTTAAATATCGATATGCAAAAATATCGAAGTTTAAATATCGATATACAAAAATATTGAAGGTAAGTAATATCGACAGTCTAAATATCGATATTGGTATGATATCAGTAATATCGAAGTTGTAAATATCGATGTTAATAATATCGAAATTAATAACTTTGATGTTACTGATATCAATTTTTAAATAAATTTAGTGTATATTATATTGTATTTATTATGTTTTATTATTTATTTTTAATGTTATTTTATTAAATATTGTCTTTTACTACTGTAGCGGGTTGTGGGTTTATAGGGGAATAGGGTGGGAAGTAATTTAATTATGTTAAATTAATTATTAATTATTAGGAATTATTAATTAATTAATTGAGAATTAATTTTAAATTATTTTTAATTAATTTATTAATTGATAAATATGTTCTGTAGCGGGTTATGGGTTTATAGGGGAATAGGGTGGGAAGTAATTTAATAATAATTAATTAATTTATATATGTTTGTACATATTTTAATTAATAATTAATTGGTAATTAATTTCTATTAATTACTTAATTAATTATTATAATTTTTTCATATTTATAATGATTAATTAGTTGGTAATTAATTATTATTAATTATTTAATTAAATTAATTATAGTAATTTTTATATATAATTTATTGTTATTCTTAATTAATTAATTGTGCAAAATAATATTATTTTTTAAATTAAATTAATTACAGCAAATGTGCTAATATATTTACTTTATTGTTATTGTTAATTAATAATTAATTGGTAATTAAATAATATTAATTAATTTTGGGAACAGGGGTATTTTTAGGGTTCAGGGTCAGTTTTCAGTTCATGGGTACAGGGGTATTTTTAGGGTTCAGGGTCAGTTTTCAGTTCATGGGTAAAGGGGTATTTTTAGGGTTCAGGGTCAGTTTTCAGTTCATGGGTAAAGGGGTATTTTTAGGGTTCAGGGTCAGTTTTCAGTTTTTGGGTAAAGGGGTATTTTTAGGGTTCTGGGTCAGTTTTCAGTTCATGGGTACAGGGGTATTTTTAGGGTTCAGGGTCAGTTTTCAGTTCATGGGTAAAGGAGTATTTTTAGGGTTCAGGGTCAGTTTTCAGTTCATGGGTAAAGGGGTATTTTTAGGGTTCAGGGTCAGTTTTCAGTTTTTGGGTAAAGGGGTATTTTTAGGGTTCAGGGTCAGTTTTCAGTTTTTGGGTAAAGGGGTATTTTTAGGGTTCAGGGTCAGTTTTCAGTTTTTGGGTAAAGGGGTATTTTTAGGGTTCAGGGTCAGTTTTCAGTTCATGGGTAAAGGGGTATTTTTAGGGTTCTGGGTCAGTTTTGGGTTTTTGGGGTACAGTCGTACAGGGTAAAAATTAAATAAATGTAAATTAAATCAATTAAATGAAATTACAAAATATAAAATTACATTAAATTATTAAGTTTTTAATTTATTTTAAATGTATATGTATTAGTTTTATTTTTTAATTATGTTTTAATATTTTTATTTAATATTTGTAACATTATATGTATTTTTATAATTATTTTAACATTATTATTAATACTTTTTAAAAAACGATATTTTTTATTTCGATATTTTTGTACTAAGATATTATTTTTTCGATATTTTTGTACTTACCTTGTTAGGGATAGGATTCCGATATTTTTGACTTCGATATTTTTGTCCCGATATTTTTGTATATCGATATTTTTAATTTCGATATTTAGTCAGACATTCAATGTAAACATGGGCAAAATACGAACGCAGACTCCAAGCCTAAAAAGCAGAGTCAAATTCAATTTAGCAAAAACAAATATTTGATCTTTGATAAAAAGCAGTAACTTAATAATAAAGAATAGGTAGAAAAATAAAACACTCTTATTCCACCAGCGTATAAGCACAGTATGTAGCAACAGCCTCCAACAGGAAGTCATTGTTCTCATCTGAAAACATTTCAGCTATCCAATTCAATAGTGGGAATGAACATACATGTTCCTCAACCACCGGAGCCTCTATCACCATCAGAGGAAAACTCGGGTCATCTTCAATGTAACTGCGTTCCAAGAAGTCATGCGCCGCTTTAAAAACATTTCAAAGTCCCATTATTCCATGTGTCACTGCTAAGGTCATAATCCTGCAGCCAGAACATAGCAATTCATGAGCAACTAAGGGGCTCATCATTTGATCATAATCCGCGTTGGGAGACACCGTACTGCAGAGACACAAACCCAGGGCCCAGTCAAAATCACAGCTCAGGCAATGGAAGACAGGCTGAATGCATGTGAAAAAGGAGAATCGAAACGATAATCCATAAGCTGCACTCAACGTTGCAAGAGGCAGCACTTCATAGTAACTTAGCATTCGGTTGCGGACCAGCAACAGCCGAGAAATATTGTTGTCTGCTGCAAAATGTGCATCCATATTTAAATAAACAAATTAATACAAGCACACCGGCAACTAATGTGAGCATTAAGCACAATTCACCAAAGATGCTGGAAAAAATCGAATGAAAAAACACAGACAAGACACCAAATATAGTTTCTACAGAAGTCACAAGGCCAATGCTTATAACTTTAAAAAAGTAAGCTAACCCCCTACTCGAGGACGCATTAAAGATAGTCTAAATTAACTACCTAAAATGACAGGGCACGTCTGTATTTAATAAAGCATACACTTCTGTGCGGGTGTTCACTACATGAAGGACAAATGTTTCTCTAGCAGATGTAAGAGCGACCACTTTTTGAGACAATAGCGCTCTTATACTGCTCATTTGGCTGACTCTTCTTCAAGGCCGGAATCGACGGCCAGATGGAAACATCCAGCTTCCCATACAGAGGACTAAACACAACTTTTTTATAGCAAACCACACGCTCAGTTACCGTAATCATGTAAGCAATGCCTGCAAACATCGCACAATAAGCCACACAGCTGAACCGGATCTCCAATAAGTGACCACTTCTAACTATTCTCATAGCGTGCCCTGTGCTCTGATTTGACAGAGAGACAGTGATTGCACCATAGTTTTTACACCAAATCATTCTCAGCATATGCTACGAATACGATAAAACTGCAATAATTTTAACATCGATCCTTGATAATATGCCCCGAATTTCATAGCGCTCCCTGCATCGCAAAATGCAATGCAAGGCACGGAACGAAGAGGCATATTATCAACAATATAAGGTGATACATTATCGTCGGTTTTATCAGCAGTAAACTGACGATAAAGTGGCGATAATGGGCTTGATAATACGCCCTTGTAAATTCCCATAGCAGCCCATGTTCTGGTGTTAACCTGGGCTGCTATGGGAATTCACAAGGGCATATTATCAAGGCCATTATCGCCGCTTTATCAGCAGTTTCCTGCCGACAAAACCGGCACTAATGTATTGCCTTATGTTGTTGATTATATGGCCCTAAATTCTTTTTATTAATTTAATTGTTTACTTACCTACAATCATCCAGATTGCGTTGTTTATCACCCCCCACCCTGCCCCTCCCCCTCCCCGCCTGTCCCACCGCAACTCCCTCCACGGGCCGCGTCTGGCCTTGATAATACGCACTTGTTAATTCCCATAGAAGTCCATGTCAATGCCAGAAAAAGGGCTTCTATGGGAATTACCAAGGGCGTATTATCAAGACCATTTTCGCCGTTTTATCGGCAGTTTCCTGCCCATAAAACGTCGATAAAATTTAACACCGGTCCTTGACAATATATGCCAATCAGTGCCATATTATTAGTAAAGGGCGATACATTATCGCCGCTTTTATAAGCAGGAAACTGCCGCTAAAGCGGCGATAATGGGCTTGATAATAGGCCCTTGTAAATTCCCGTAGCAACCCAGGTTCTAGTGTTAACCTGGGGTTCTATGGCAATACACAAGCACATATTATCAAGACCATTATCACCGCTTTACTGGCAGTTTCCTGCTGATAAAAGCGGCGATAATGTATCGCCCTTTATTGATAATATGGCCCATAATCCTTAATGTACAGAGACGCACAAACTGATATTAAACAAAAAAACATAACAGCATGCATTATAGCAAAACACATTTACTACTATAAAATGTTTAACAACGGACGAATATTGGGGCATATTATCAAGACAGGCGATAACGTTATCGCCGCTTTATCAGCAGTTTTCTACCCATAAAGCGGCAATAATATCATCGCCTGTCTTGATATAGTGTTGTAAATATGGATCCAGAGACCCAGAGAAGGTGAAACAGGTCTGTTTATTAACCATCCACTCTCCTCACTGGAGAGTGTCTCAACATTCCGTGGCAAGCTTCAGGAGGGGGCATACCAACAGAGTCATAGGGAAAGGGGTGGAGGGACATACCATTGGGGAGATTAATTACAACACATCTCCTTTCTATAGGGTGATACAGAAAAAGGAACAGGATTACCCCAAGGGAATAGGGCTGTACCGTAGCATCATAAAGAGGAGAAGAATAAAAACAGAACATTACTCATGTGCACGTACAATCTTGTCAAGGCTCCAGCATTGGCCATTCTCAAGTTGGACCACATTCTTGAGCACTTTAACAATTTTACAAGGCATGTAATATTTACTTATCCATTGTGCTTTGCACGCGTGGGTTCGGATCCCATCCTCGTCGCCAGTGTTGTAAATATGGATCCAGAGACCCAGAGAAGGTGAAACAGGTCTGTTTATTACCCATCCACTCTCCTCACTGGAGAGTGTCTCAACATTCCATGGCAAGCTTCAGGAGGGGGCATACCAACAGGGTCATAGGGAAAGGGGTGGAGGGACATACCATTGGGGAGATTAATTACAACATATACCCCATAATTCCTTAATGTACAAAGATGCACCGCACACACTCCCATACAACTTATCAACTCACCTTTCAAATTGATTTGTAGATTAAGAAGAATACCACTCACACAGTGGATATTCTTGTACAGAATCTCTCTAGTTCCGTGTTTGCATCAGAACCGTCAAATGGAACATTTCCCTTCTCATTTTACACATACATACATATAAATAACCAATTAAAATCCTGCACACATTAATTCAAAACTAAACACACATTTCTATTGATTTAACATTCCAAACCTTTCCAATTGACATAACTTTTCACCCTACCCCCAACAGATCATGCAAACGTCAACTGTCAACAGAAGTCAAAAGTTCAGCACTGTATAAAACACTGCTTCTCAACAAATTTAGACTATGGATAAGCACTTACTTATAAGTACCAATAAAGCAAAAAAGTCTCATTACAAGCAACAAAGATATACACACATAAACTTGATAAATATCTGTAAAAGATTTATTTTTAATAAGGAAAATGAAGCCGGGTGGTGGCTGATATGGGGCTGGGGACCAAGTTGAGCTGTGAGATAAGGTGCACGGTAGAAGGATGGTAGAAAATTGATAATCAGGCCTTGAAGGAAGTGTGCTGCAGAGTGTGGGTCAGGTGGATGTATTAATGAAGAGAGATTATCTCTGATGTCTGGCAACGAGGAAAGCTGAGTAGTGTTACTTGCCTGATACTCCCACCTCAGAAACCTCCTCTTCCCATGAAAGGGACCTTACATGGGGAACAAAACACTTTTTCAGAGTGTTAACGATTAGAAAGATTTGCAAAATAATGCATTTTACTGGGCCTTATAAGACAAAGGAGAGATAAAGAAGGGCCCTGAAGTAGGCCTTGCTAGATATTTGGGCCCATCTCTAGGGGTGGGTGGGACAACAAATTAACAGGAAGAGCCGAGGCAGTTGAGCTATCCATTTGGCTTGGTTCAAAGACCCTAGCAACAAGTCGAGAACTGAAAGTTTGCACTGTAAATTGTACAGCATACCGCCTCTGAAATCTCTTCAATATTAAAAAAGTCCTTTCTTAAATGTTGAAGAGATTTTCCAGAAGGGTAACATCACTTCTCTGGAGGAAATAGGTTCTCTGCATAGAGAGTACAGCACTTCTAAGGAGCAAATAGGTTCCCCGGGAAGAGATTACTGCACGTTCTCAGGAGCAAATAGTTACTCTGAATAGAGAGTACTACACTTCTCTGGGGCAAAAGGGTACTCGGAAAATAGAGCTCCTGCACTTCTGGATTCCTGAGCTCCTATAATGCATCTTAGTCCTGATTTGCAGCCCTGCTATTTCTGCACTAATATTCACTAAAGTCCTTTACATTACATTTAAATGGTGACTTGTAGTACTCCTGCTTTGCCGTCTTGAAAACTGCCTCCAAGCTGATCATTGCCCTACTGTTTTTGAACTTTTAAATACTCACAGGTTAAACCTCATTCACAGTTCACTCGGTGCACATCAACTAGGATTCTTGCTTCCATTGCCATTTCTGCATTAATCAAATCTGAACTAAAAGGCCAGCTGTTATGTGTGACCTACTTGTGGCTTAGATTCTTAGTGCTGAAGAAGCATTATTATACTGTACTAAATTAAACAGAAACTTGTTTTCTATGGTGCACAGCTACAACACATGTATTTGAAGGTGCACTCTTATGTGATGATGAATAAAGGAGGCTGTTGGAAATAAAGATTTGGCTCGGAGCACACAATTGGGTCAAGCATGGAAGCCAGGATTAATCCCACGTTTTGTAGTTTCACATTGTTCAATTCACTCAATAGATAGGTGGCTCACTCTCCTATTTAGCAATACAGATTAATGCTTTACCTTTCATACTTGGCATATGACATCACAGCCTGGGCAGCAGGCAGATGCCAAATGAAAGGTAGGCTTGTTTTTGAGCAACAGGATCAAAGATGACCTTGAGCTGAACCACGCATCTGTCTCAAACCTTATGTGACTCTTGCAGCAGAACTAACTGTTTCAAAACCATTGTTACAAAAGAAAGTCCCAGATGGTGCAGATGTTGCCACCATTTGTGAACTGGTACGTGATTATGCTGAAGTTTTCCCAGCACTTCATGAAATGTATGTATCTGCGCTGGTTATACAGCTTTCAACCGCAGCCCGTGAGAGCTCCTTTGCAAACCTATCCCGGGTCCTCACACCTTTCCGACGCACAATGAATTGTGATTGGAAACAGAATTTGACTATTTTACCACATAAGAAAGAGCTCACAGCAAACCTATGTATGCATGAGTTTGTAAGGGAGTTTTCAAAGAACAATAGAAGATTACCTCTGACTGGAACTGGCAGTTTTGAAATGATCGCTGTGAATACCGCTGGCTGTTTTCAAAAATACTCCTTTCTCTTTTTTCAAATGTGTTACTGTTTTTCAAGAATTTTTATCTATGAATGCACTTTGCAAAAAAATGACAAGAAAATAAAATGTATAAAGTTACATTTGTGCAGAGAAATAAGTGTTGGGCAAATTTCAACGAGTAAATTGCCAACCTTTCTAGTGTAATGGTGTCAAGGCTTTTGTGTAGTAATAGGGACTTCCTTAATCTGGAATGCTTCATAAAATGCTTAGCATTCAAGTACTTGTGTTGAAGCCTGGGAGCTGGAATTTGAGGGTTTGCAGTTAGGTCCAGACATTGCTCTTACTGCCTGGCCAGCTGGAATTTGAGGGTTTGCAGTTAGGTCCACACATTGGTCTTACTTTCAAATAACTCTCCACATGCTCTGGGTACACACTGAAGCAATCAGTTGTCTCATGCTGTCTGTTTGCAAGTACATATGTTGTAATCTAGGGCTTGTAGGCTACCTCCAGAAGCGACAAATTGGGCCCACATTGGCCCACCCGAATGCGCCCTTGGCCCACCCAAATAAAAATTCCTGGAGCCTGCTGCTCTCTCAGACGAAAAACAATCTGCTTTCCAACTTCAAACAGAACTCTCGCCCAACCATAGCAAACAGCAGACTCCCACGAATAGGCACCCTATAACACTACAAGAGCCGACCCTCGGAGACGGTGCTCCCCAGGGCCAGCAAAGGCTCAACAAAGGCCATCAAAGATTTTGAACTTGGACATCATTGTAAATCCCCCTAAGCAGTCCTACGGGATCAGGAAGTCCTATAGCAAATAGCAAACTTTTCCGATCAAACTACAGACTCAATCTACAAACATATACAAATAAATAAAAAATAACATTTATTCCCACATTAAATTCAAAACGAAACACATTCATATTGCTTAAACTTTTGCACCCTTTCCAACTGACAAAACTTTAAACCCTTCTTCCATTCCACAATCTGCCAGTTACCATAGAAACACTTCAGGGAACACCTAACTCAGCACACAGGTGAAAAGTTCATCATACATTGTTGCAAATTAAAACACCAAGTATGCTTCACTTGAGAATAAACCAGCTTATTTTATGTAACGTTCTTTGCTAACACTTATTCTTAACCAATAAAAATCAGCCGTTTAAAACACAGAAAGATTCATCGTAGCTTAGTGCAGAATGTTCTAGAACAAGTAATTAATCCTTTTCTTTGTTTAAAACTGCATGTCATCCACCATTTTAGAAAAAATCTCACTTTTCAAACTACCACTTCATTTACAGAGACCTTCACAGTGCATCCAGATGTCTCTTCAAGATGCTTACAGTGTGGATTCCCGAGGACCCCATTCCCCGGGGCTCAAATCTAAGGTTGTGGACCGTGGGAACAGCCGCAAGGCCTCCACGATCCCAGCCGGCTCCCCACTTCCTGCAGGAGCCGGCATTGCAATTCCTCACAGAGAGCAGCTTACATGCTTCCATTCAAATTTCAAACATGATTTAAACAATTTGTTATACATTTTATAAAATAACATACTACTGCATGCTAAAGCAGAAAAGTCAGCACAATTATGATAGAATACAAAATAGAAAAAACATAATATATACTTCTACACTCAACAAACTCGTAACCAGAGTACACAGTTTAATTTAAAAAACACCCTACCACAACTAGTTTTTCAAAAGCATTGTACAATAAAATGCATCACAAAGTAGGTCACATACATGGTGACTCTATAACATCACATAGAAAAAAGAAGGCCACTCTTACGCTACCAGGAAAACACAACAAATGTACAAGGTCCAAACTTCCATTGTAGTGATTTCTTAGTCGCAGGTCTAGTTGTCAGATCGACACACACACTCCCTCATGGCTGGTATGCACCCACACCACCCCCATTCAGCGCATCCGTCACTACACACGTGACCCTAAGTATAAAAAAGATGGAGCGCACGTGTTGTACGCCATTTTAAAGTTGTTCCCAAAGCACAGAACAAAGGGCCCACTATTACATGCGTGGCCTCTTTCGTCACTGAGTTAGTAGTGGCCGAACCACTGAGCGGGTGAAGAACCTGCGATGATGATGATGATTGGAGCACGAGTATGTCGTGAGCCATAGACGTATCAAGACTCAGCAACACGTATGAGACTTCTTTGTTGAAGATCGCGACTACATCATGAAGAAACTCGTTTCCACAAAAGGTGAGCAGTGTAAGCATGGGCGAATTTTGCGAATCTCGCGTTCGCGAATTTTGCGGATTTGCGAACTCGCAATCCGCAAAATCCGCGAATTCCCGCAAATTTGCGGATTTTTTTTTTGTGTTCCCGCGTGTTTCTGCCAGTTCGCGAGGGTTTTTACAATTTTGCAATTTGCGAACTTACCTGTCGGGTCGCAAGTTTTGCGAACTTGTTGTTTCTACGTGTCCAGCCTGTTTGGGACACTCTTCTTCATCACTGCCACTCTCTGTCACCACTGCCACTCTCTGACTACTCATGCCACCCTCTGGCCCACCCATGCCACCCTCTGTTTCATCACCACACCCTCTGGTTGTCCAGTGTACATTATTTTCGGCAAAGCAAAGCACACCTTCCCTGCCTCAAGTGACCTGAATTAATTTGGGGCTGATTAATGTGTCACAGAATATTTTTTTAGCTGGCACCTGCTTCCTTAGTGCTTCCTGATTAGTGATCTTTTGCACTTGCTAAGTGCTTTCATTGTTGCAAAATTAGTTACAACACCTGCCCTGCCCCAACTGACAATAATGAATTAGGGGCTGATTAATGGATTTTAACTTCCAGCCTGGCTCCTGCTTGTCTCCCTTAGCTGTAATTCAGGACCTTTGTGGCATATGTGTAACTATTCTGAGGTTCAGAGCAGGGTCACATAATAGTTGCAACTGGCAACTGAACTCTGGAGGGGCCCCTCAGGAAGCACTACAGGAAATGGCTACTAATGATGAGCTTGAACTTTTGAACCTGGTAAGTAGTTTCACTTTTGCTAAGATCGTATTTCTGCAATTTAGCACTTACTCGCGGGGTGCGAAGTTGTACTGGCAAGCCGCGAACTCACGCGAACAGTGCGAGCAAGCCATAAAATCCGCTGCTCGCGGATTTGCGGATTTTGCGGGAGATTCGCGGATCTCGCGGGTTGCGAATTTACCGAAAATCCGCAAAATCCGCGAGCGAAACGGATTTTCCGCCCATGCTTAGAGCAGTGACACTTGACGAGTCAAAGGGTTGTAGCTGACTACATACAAAAATGTGACTTAAAATTTTAGACGAATGCTCTCCTATATAATTTATTAATTTACATAATTTTTTCCCAATAGCAGTAACGTTTTTATAATAGCTGAAATGTCCGCAATATATTCACGCAACTCAGTTTACAATGACTAATCAAAATAGCCTTTTGTTTCCTTCAGCAAACATCCTTCAGAAGCAACCACAGCCTATCGAGCAACAGCAATGGAATTGTCTGCAAAGTATTGAATATACTTTGACGTATAGAAGCAGAGTTCAAGTCGAGTGGTGAACTCCGGTGGCCGCACTGTTTATACAAGGTAAGCACAGTAGCCTACATATACAATGCCATCATAGCAATGCATTAGAAATAAGTCGGCATACCGGACGCCAGTAACACAGTAGGCACTTTCATATAGACACCACTATAACAAGTGAACTGTGAAGGACATCTAACATGAGCTTCGAATGGAATTCCATAGAGCATATTATCAAACCCATTATTGCCACTTTAACGGCACTTTCCTGCTGATAGTGGCGATAATTTTGTCACCCAGGCTTGATATTATGGCCCAGAGTGCGTAGTGTACAGCAGCTTCTCTGTAAAATCTATAATTACCTCCAAGCAGTGACAACAGATAGGTTACAATAGTCTGACAAACATATCCACAACCTTATTACGCCACTTTTGAGTCACTTTTAACATAGGTAAAGTGACGCAAGGAGTTTGTAAATCTACGTCTGACTTTTCAAGAAAAAATCTCAACTCCAGACTCTGCGACACTGTTTTAAGATTCTTTTCTCTCTCTTTCTCCCTCTCACTCTCAGTGACATCATTTTTTTTTCTCTCTTAAACTTATAGACACTGCTGTCCGCTTTGACCTGTAGCAGAACAGCCCAAGTGAAGTTGTGGAATCAACTGTCTGAAATATTTGGCCGCAAGGTTTATACAACGATAAGCACAGAGGCCTAGATCTACAAAGCTTTGTAGCAATACATTAGAAATAAGTCGGCATAACGGGCGTCAGTAACGCAGTACCCACTTCCATATAGACACCACTTGAATGCGGCAGTATAACAGAACTGAAATGTACGAGGCACACTGCACACGTAAAACTGTAGAGTAACCAAAACTTGTAATGCTTATTAAGGTAATTTACTCACATCTACATAATTCTAAACTCTAATTTTCTTTTTTGTTTTGCAGATTACCAATCGGACATCTTTTGGAGTCCAATTAACAATTTGTTTATAATATTGTTTGTTGTCAAAGTTATTATTCTAGTTCCTTCTATTATAGTTATAATTCAGTTTCGTTTACATTTATTGATTTAATAAAAGTTAATTAAAAAAAACTACATACTTCTTTTATTTTGTGGGGTAGAGGTATGACGGTCCACAACAAAAATAATGTTGAAATACTATAGTTAGATATTCAAGACTAGGAGTAAAAACTACTGAGTTCTAAGTAAGAGATATAATAAAAATATCGGTGAAGAACTACTAAAATGGCGGTGGACGGAGTACGTAATCAACGTTTGGCGCCTCAACACTACCTTTCAAATAAATATAGAAAAAATATGACTATTAATATATTACAAAAGTACAGCAGCAGATGACACACATGACCCGGAAAAAGAAAGCGACAAATTTACTACCTGAAAGAAAGAAAGGTTTGCTTGTTGCGCAGGCATAGAGAGTACAACTGCTACACAAAAAAAAGGAAAGTTTTACAAATTATAATAGAAATGAAGGGGCATATTATCAACAAAAAGCAATACATTATAGCCGCTTTTATCGGAAGGAAACTGCCGATAAAGCGGAGGTAATGGGCTTGATAATAGGCCCTTGTAAATTCCCATAGCAGCCCATGTTCTGATGTTAACCTGGGCTGCTATGGTTAGTCACAAGGGCATATTATCAAGCCCATTATCGCCGCTTTAAAATCGGTGATAATGTATCGCCTTTTGTTGATAATATTGCCCATTGCTCTTTTTTTTTTACCAGTAAACTTAGGTGCATATTATCAAGGACCGGTGTTAAAATTATCGCTGTTTTATTGGCAGGAAACTGCCGATAAAACAGCGATAATGAGCTTGAAAATACGGCCTTGTTATCTCCCATAGAAGCCCATGTTAACACCAGAACATGCGCTTCTATGGGAATTAACAAGGACGTATTATGAAGCCCACCCTCTCAACATTTTTAAAAAACTCTAGACAATGCAAGTACCCGGAGCTGGAAGGTCATTTTACATATTACTGCCCTTGAAAGGTGGTGTTCCCTGCGACGTGTACGGGGAGAGAGAGAGCGAGAGCTCAAAAAAATTTTTTTATTAAAAAGACCGAGGGGTGCCGCTCCCCGTGACTGCGGGGAGTAGGACCGTAACCCCCCGCATACTTCAAAATAAAACCAGAGGAGTGCCGTTCCCCAGTGCTCGGGGCACCTTACAAACCCCCATTATGCAAAAAAACTTACCCCTGTAATTTGCCCCCCCAGGACCTAATGAATAAAACAAACTTCTAGTTTTTTTCACCTTTTCCACCACGTACAAGTACTGCACGAGTACCCCACCATTTTTTATTTTAAACAATATAAAAAATGAGCCTAAACATCCATGTACGACCCCCTGCGCAAGCCTATGGGTTCAGAATGTTTCTAGCCTGCCCCCTTCCCTTATTTCTCAACTTTGTTTTACTGTTTTCTTGTGACTCGGTTCTACCGACGCACAAGATGGCCGCCAACACTTCCTGGTTTCGAGTGTTGACAGACAGTTCACAGCCAATCAGCATGCAGCTCGCGCTCGTAATTGAACGGATTTCCGTATGCGTGCTGCACTCCATCTCTAGATATTGCTATGACTTTACTTGTAATTTTCTCAGAAACTACTGAAGAGATTTACACCATTTAACAAAAAGCACAATCTACAAACCGAACTCTACCTCTCTGCCAAATTTCGTGTAATTCCGTTCAGCCGTTCAGGCTGTAGCCCTGGCTAAATCTCCCTATGAAAAATTGCATGGGGATAACACGTTTTGGGACCCCCTTTTTTCTCGGCCCCCACTTGATGAATCACCCTAAACTTTCAGGGAAGGCGCAGAACTGAGCAGGCTATTTTCTTGGAGAAATTTGCGAACATTCGTCCAGTGGCGCCAAAGGTATTCCAAATAGAATGCTGTGGATTTCCTATGGAAACTAGGTCCAAACTATAACTACCTACTGGTGATATATATATATACTAGCAGCCCATCCCGACGTTGTCCGGGAGAGAAAGGCTGCTTCAGGGCCCCCGCCCGCCCCGATGTTATGGCTGCTTCAGGGCCCCCGCCCGCCCTGACGTTAAAGCTGCTTCAGGGCCCCCGCCTGCCCCGATGTTAAGGCGGCTTCAGTGCCCCTGCTCGCCCCGACGTTGCCATTGTGTCCCGCGGAGCGCACCCGCGGGTGCTCGCTTCCTTCCTTAGACATGGCTCCTGAGCTGGTTTGTCAACAGAAAGTGTAGCGTATCCTCAGGATGTGGGTGGAAGTCAGGCCACTAAATTGCATCACTCGGTAGCTCGATGTACCCAACATAGCATGCAAGGCTTTCACTGCTGCGGTACCCGCAAAGAGGCATAAGCAGTGGGAGTCTTTCTTACCTGCTCCGGAGTTCACCGCTCGGCCGCTCCTCGCTGGTCGTCACCGCTCCTCCCGGCTTGTCCGCCACTCCTCACCGCTCCTCCCCGCCTGTCCGCCGCTTCTCCCCGCGCTCACGTCCCCCACTCTTCCTCTTGCACGCCGCTCCTCCCCGCACTCCTGATGTCAGCACGGACGTCACGGCCGGCGCTTCATCCAAGGGACTACTTTTTTTTTATAAATTTTTTTTTAAAGAACGTATATTTGTTTTTTTAATATAGCCTATGTCCATCGGCTTGCCCTGACGTTTTCAAAGATGTATTGGGTGTTTGGATTGGTGGTGTAGTTTTCAAGTTTACCTGGCTCAAAGGACACACTTCTCCCTTTATAATAGTAGTATAGATATATATATATATATATATATATATATATATATATATATATCAAGCTATTATGCACTCAGAGGCAGGTTTTGAAGAAAAAAAGGTTTTTATTATTATATCTATACGTTCTAGGCATAGTTTTACAATTTGAGATTGATAAAATACCATCTAATCCAGCCTCTAATGAATAAGAGCAACCCCTGACATGTTTCTGTATTATTATCGCTCTTCAGAGAGGTTTAGCTTATCCTTCTAGCTCCTCTCAGAGGTTTAACTTAGCTAAACTGAACTTCTCTGAAGAGCCATAATGATAACGGATGGTGCAAGTCAGTTTAAAAAAACATGAATCTGTAGAAACATGCACAAAGATTCTAACTTTTCTATAATTATCTAAGGAATGCAAAAAATAAACATGTTCTTTTTACTAGTCACTGTAAACTAGAAAAATAGAGACATAGAAAGAAAAGCATTGCTTTTAACAGAAGCTCTGTGATATGACCTGCCTTTGACTGCGTCTGCTGGCTCTGGCAGCAGGCATTGAGACGTTGGAACTCAACTGTAATATCTTATTACTGTTGCGTTCTGATGTCTTTTTGTTATTATTGGTAACTGTCTGCTACACAAATCGATTATGCAGAAATTAGCAAAAGCGTTTACTCAGGGATTGCAGAATCCCATGAATTGTATTATGATTTTTTTTCTTGGTTTTGAAAAAACTTTAGAATTTTCTTTTTTTTGCTACTGAACACCAGTTCTGGGCACAATATGCTGCTTACTTATCGCAATTGGAGCACTGTACTTTGTATCAATTTCTCATATAGTAAGCAGAAACATTATAATAATACCGTATTAAGTTTTAGCTCATAGTCATAATTGATGGCATCTTGTCTTGGTACTAAAATATACTTTGAAGAATAAGAGATAAGGAGTATTTCTCCATCTCCCCACCATCAACAACAATTCCATTACTGAACTAAAAAGAAAGTCAGATGTAAGGGCCCCCTTCATTTGTAGCCTAGATTCCTATTATACGTACAGTAACAATATAGTCTAATAAGTCAAATACAAGATATATTTTTGTACAGCATGCATCCCGAGCTCATATATTTGAAGGTGCTAGCATATGTGATATTGAAAGAAAACTAGGCTCCCAGAAATATATTATTTTCCTAGTATCAAACAATTTGATCAAGCGAGGGAGGCAGGATTGATTCCAGATTTTTTAGTTTCGTATTGTGCAATTCATCCACTAGATGAGTGTTTCATACTTCTGTTTACCTCTTGGGATTGTTCCTGGTCTTTCTTGGTGCATGAAATAAGAGAGTCGATGACAGGAAGAATCCATATGACAGCTAATTTGTTTTGGGCTCAAGAGTTAAAGTAGATATTAATCTGAGGTAGACAACTGGTTCAATTGTGCAGCAGCTTACTCACCATCTAGATTTTTAAATCAATGTTTTTGATAATTGTGATTTAACATACTCCATTGTATTTATTAGTTTTTTGTTTTTGTAAACCCTTTTGGGCATAGAATCTCCTGATCCCCAAATGTATCTGAAGAAATTTAGCACATCTTCCTCTTTGTCTTTCTCAGTCAAAGTCCAAGACGTTATTTATGCCCACTACTCTCTAAACTCAGCAACCTCCATTGAGTTTGGCTCTTAATTTAAAGGCTAGCAGGCAGCCAGATTTGTTTTAGGCTAGCTCATGGCCCACTTTATTGCCCCCTGTGTAAGATTTCTGGTTGAGGTGTAGAAGAGCCAGTTCTCTTTATTTATGTCTAGAGCTTATAGTTGTCTGACTAGTGTGAGCTTGCACCATATGCATTTTTATGCTGCTTGCTTATGTGCCCTTTCTAGGTCTGCAACTTTCCATTCTAGTTCTCTTCTCTTATTTTTCTGCTCCCTGTTTAAGTGTGCTGCTTGTGAGATAAATTCTCAATGGGTTACTGCTTTTAATGTGTCCCACAATATCGGGGTTGTCGTGTCTGGAGTGTCGTTATTGCCAAGAAAGTCAGTGATGCAGCTTTTGTCTATTGCTATAACCTTGCCTTGTTTCTATCGGTTATTATTAAGTCTACAAGGTATCTGTGGATGCCGTCTGTAGTTCAATTGTCATGGGCTAGTGATCTCAACGGGCTGTCATTTTGACATTGGTGCATATGTTCTTTGTGCATGTGTGCTTGGTGCAAAGAAAGTATTCTAGCCTAGTTTAGTTCTTTCGAGAGGCTGAATAAAAGTGACGGCAAGTTGTGTGGCTATATCGCCTAGCTCCAAGTCCATCATCAACTTGATCCTCCCTTTTGAAAGTTCCCCTTTGGGTGGATCTATCCATGTCTGGGTCCATGACTATGTTTATATCTCCTCAAATCAGTATGTCCCTTACTGGGGATGCCTGGACCTGTGTGAGGGCAGATTTGTGGAATGATTCCTGGTTCTTGTTTGAGGCATATATGGTGCCCAGCATTAGAGTAGTGGAACGCACCAGTATGCATACTGCTAAATGACACCCTGATATGCCAAGGGGTGTGTCAGTGAGATTATTCTTGAGTTTGTTGGCCATTAAGATAATCACTCCCCATGATTTTTTGGGTCCAGAAGTAAAAAGCTACATGCATAACCAGCAAGAAAGAAGCCTGGGCCAATCTCTCTTAATAAGGTGTGTTTCCTGTGAGCAAAATTTTTCACTTTCCATATCTCTCAGGAAAGAAAACAACACCAGGTGGTTAATTGGGCCATTTTACGCTCTTACATCATGGCTTAGTACCTTCACCATTGTGGGACTGGAGGGGAATTAAGGTGTCCTACAAGTGGTCTAAGGTGTGATGTATGCCCATGTGTGAGACTGGCTCTGAAAGTCTGGGGGGATTCGTGGAGCAAATATTCTCTGGTGTGATGCTGAGCGGGGAGGGAAAGCTCCTCCTCGAGGACTATCTTGGACACACCCTGGTATTGAAATATTTTACTGATTTTGTACATTTCTCTGAATGCAATTGGAAACTTAGGGGCATATTATCAAGAACGGCGTTAAAAATGATGTCCGGTTTAGCGGCAGAAAACTGCTGCTAAAACGGCAACAATGGGCTTAATAATATGCCCTTGAGAATTCCAATAGAAGTCCATGTTCTGTTGTGAACATTTCTGCCGCTAAACTGGCGATAATTTGAACGCCGTCCTTGATAATATGCCCCTAAGACCAGTCATCAAAATGGAGAAACATAAATTTGGGCACCAATTCCCGTTTTCAAGCGTTAAATTGACAGTAATCCACATTAGTTTAGTCAAATATCTCTAAAACCTAAGCATACAGATGTCGTGAAAAAGAAAAGACTATTAGTAGCAGTGTCAATGTGATGAAATCATCTAAAGTGTGGAACAATTTTACTGCTTTTTACAGTTTATGATGAATGTTCTGACAAATAAAGGAGACATCTCTGTCCTACTTCTTTGATTTGTATGTCTTTTGGGCCATTTTTTTCCAATCCTTGTTTATTTTCTCTTCTTACCTTTGATGTCAATCTCCCTCTGCTTTTTTTCTTCTGTACTTTTATATCTACCTAACCCAGAATCTCTCTACAACTGGGAGGGCTGGCTTTCATGCAGCCAGCGGGTGAGCTCATTTTACTCTCAGCAGGCTGTTCTTTTCAGTCATCATTCTATAAATATCACTGTCTACAGCATGTTCATTTTTTTAATAGCTGCATACAATTAATTATATCGTGTCCATTGTGTGTCAAATTGAGTTTGATCCCGATGATGTGCTTCTGACTCAGTTATCTCAGATAACAGAGGTGGCAAACGTTTAGAAGCCTTTGCATGGCTCCCCATAAGATAAAATGTAATTACGAATATATTTTATCCCTACCATTGGCAATCTAGTGTTAGTCTTAAGTAACAAGTAAAAAGCATGTAGTTGGACGCATTTCTTTCTCACTATAGATAAGGAAATTTCCTCTTGACATTGAGTAACAAATGCTCTGAATTAAGAGATAAACACATTTTTAACAATTATAAGTAATTATTATTGTTAGTTGCACTTGTAGCACGCGACTGTTACCCTCGGGTGTTCTGCCGCTGGAAAACCTTAGCACTGCTTCAGACAAAGCAGAGAAAAGAGAGACCTACATAGTTGAGAATCATTGGGGCAGTGCAGCCTAGGAGTAGGCTTTCCACAGTCCTGCACAGCATAAACAATGTTGGTTATTGCAGAAATCAACCACTGCTCTAAGAAGTTTTCTTTTGTACAGACAGTAATGTGTTTTGCATAACTACTCGTAGTTTGACAAACAGCGAAAGGAGTTGCAAGCTGTAAGGCTTCATAACTTTGCACGCCCAAACAGCATTTTCCATTAGCTGCTTCAGATACATGCAATAGGTCTTTCTTGGTTTGGCAAAAGATGGTTTGATTAGTTTTTGTTCAGGCAATGTTAATATATTCTTTGCGGTGACCTGATTTTATTCAGGTGTTAGGTTCATTGTGGGGAATATTCTTTAATACTAGTAAACCTGCCACCTAATGTAACAATTAGCAAGAACATTGCAGATTTATTTTTACATTTTTGATGTATTTTATATTTCACAGAGTGACATTGATATTAGATTGCATTTGTAACTGTTGAATTCCATATAAGTTCCATTACTGTGATCACGAAAAACGAGCAGAATGCAAAGGCACCGTGCTTTATTTCCCTCTGCTTCAATTATCGACTTTAACAAAGTGCTTTTTTTTTAAAATAAATTACTACAGATTTTTATTTATACAGTGCAGACCTCACCAAAGGAGCTGCAGAGATGTTCACTTTCACAAGAGTTACTAATTACATCGCTAGGCCAAGGACAGTATATAATAATATGTGATATTGACAAGATGAGAACAAAGGTTAATGCGGGGAGGAAGGGATTCCTGGGGAGACGGAAGTACTCATTTAGAGGCGAATGTTAAATAAGGGATGATTCACCTATGTGGTAATTATGCTATTGCATTCTAGATCTGCAGATATGTTTCTGGTTTAGTTCGTCAGATATTGCATAGCTATTCGTACCCTGGAAGGACATACCCACACAAATCTAGTGATTTTAAATCATTACTGTACATTAAAAATGTTTAAAACTCTTATTTGCATGTCCTGGAATATACATAAAAGTTTCTTCATGAAATTAATTAATTTGATCCTTGAAATGTAACTCGATAATGACTGGTGTGATGTGTGCCATTCCCTCAAATCATTCATTTAAAGTTCATAGATTCAGACCAACTTTCTGTGAAAGGGGCTTTCTATTTTGTACTAATCAGGGAGCAAGGGGGTTTATCTCCGCTTTTTTTGCTTTAAAAGCCAAGAAAGGGGAGATAAAATTATCTCCCTATTACCTAGCTGTCGCTAACACCAGTTAGTGGCAGCTAATAGGAGATAGCGACCATCTTGGGCCCCACTTTGCATGTCAGTGATATTTATCACTAATGACATGCAAAGTGGGCGTGCCAAGATGTTAGCGACTGGAAACAGTTGCTAACATCGCTATCTCCTATTACCAACTTTTGGAGATATTCGCGCTAAGCGCGAATATCTCCAAAACCTAACACCTGCCCTGAGCAGTTCTTAGCCATGTTATCCAATGGGAGGTGGATAAAATGGCTAAGAGCATTAGCTCTGTAATGCATGAATATCGCGGACTTTTCAGCGATATTCATGCATTGCGGCCGATTTTTATCGCATTTGCGATAAACCTTGGTAATACCAAGGTTTATCTGTGATAAAAATCGCCGCAGCTCAGCAGTAATTTTTTGTCTCTAACTAAGCAATAGCGATAATTATCGCTATTGCTTGGTAATATGCCCATTAGTCCCCAATTTTTTACTCGACATCCAGATTGGTTTTACGAGGCAGTCAGTAGTTCCAGAGTCAAATCTGACAGGTTAGACTTGCAGAAATTCGATCCAAGACAATGTCTGGAGCAGTGGCGGAGGGAATAGGTAAGAGTGGTGAGGTGTGGCAGGGCCGGGGAGTGGTGGGATAGGGCCGAGGTGGTGGGAGTCGATAAATGACAGGTTAGGTAAAATGAAATTTTAAAAAATTATAAACCCACTTAACTTGCGCTTGCCGTATCGGCGTGTCGCCGAGCGCATGGTAAGTGGTTTTATTTATCTTTTTAATAAAATGTACCTATCACGTCATCTGTCGACTTCCCAGGTATTGCATCACCACAACACAGTTACCATAGTGTGCCAAGTTAGTGTAGATATCTGTAAGAATGTCAATTATTAATCGGGATAGATGGTAGTGCACCACAATTAATAATAATAATATAATATTAATAATAAAGTAGGTTTGTAAAGCGCATGGTGACGTCATCTCGGCATGTCCCCGCGCTGTGGAGATGAGACAGATCCGTGACATGTAGACTAAATCTATAAGTTATATAGATGAGTTTTTAAAGGTTTCCTGAACTTATCTTCTGTTTCTACTAGCCTAAGGTTAACAGGGAGTTGGTTCCACTTATTGGCAGCTAGCACTCTGAATGAGCGGCCTCCCAGTTTAGCTTTTTTTATACGGGGAATTTTGAGTAGGCCTGTTCCCTTAGAGCGGAGTGCTCTATTTGGCTCATAATTATGGACAAGGTCCTTAAGATACTGTGGAGCTTTGTGCCATATAATCCTGTGGCACATTAAAAGTGCTTTGAACAGGATCCTTTTCTTAATCGGGAGCCAATGTAGAGCAGCAAGAGTGAATTTAGATGCTGCTCTTTTGGGGAGTCTCAGGACCAAGCGTGCTGCTGTATTTTGAAGTACCTACAGACGCCTCAAGTTTTTTTCGGTGGTTCCCAGGAATAGCACATTGCCATAATCTATACGGGAGGTCACCAGAGCTTGGGTCATGGTTCGTCTGGCCTCCAAGGGAAGTAGATCCAGGGTGCGATTGAGAGTTTTTAGTACCCCGAAGCATTTTCCCACTAGTCTGTGAATATGGCTATCATAGGATAATTTGGGATCAACCCAAATGCCCAGATTCTTTGCCTCTTTACAGGGGGTAGGCATCGGGCCAAGACAAGTTGGCCACCAGTCCACCGTCCAGCTCGACTCATTCCCTCCAATTACCAGTACCTACGTCTTGGAGCCGTTAAGCTTCAGGCAGTATAGATTCATTCAACCTGCTAGGTCCTTAATGCAGGCCTTGAAGTTAGCGGCTGTGATGGTTGGAGCTTGGGACAGAGAGATCAGCAGTTGGGTGTCGTCGGCGTATGAGACTAATTCTACACCGTACGATTGCACCACATCTGCTAGGGGAGCCATGTATAGGTTGAACAGAGTGGGGCTCAGGGCATAGCCCTGAGGCACCCCTTGTTCTAAGGCTATGCTGTCTGATGCAAAAGATCCTCGCTGTACCTGAAAGCTACGATCTGTAAGGAATGCGTTCAGCCATCCCAGCACAGACTCAGTAACACCAGCTTTGTTTAGCCACTGTAGCAAGATGGAATGTGCTACAGTGTCAAACGCAGCGCTGAGGTCCAGCATGATCAGAGCCATGGTATGTCCAGCATCTACTCCTTGTCGCAGGGTCTCAGTCGCTTTCAGAAGGGCAGTCTCCATAGAGTAGCCTGGCCGGAAGCCCGACTGAGAGGCGTGAAGGAGGTTGTTCGTTTCCAGATGAGACATTAACTGGGTGTTAGCCACTTTCTCCGCCACCTTAGCTAAATAAGGTAACAGGGAGATTGGTCTTAAGTTTTCAAGGGTTTCGTGGCTAACATTCGGCTTCTTTTTAATTGGGAGAACAATTGCTTTTTTCCAAACTTCCGGGAGTTTGGCAGAAGCAAAGGAGACCTGAAGCACATGCCTAAAAAACGGCTCCAGTGCAGTAAGGCTCTCTTCCAGCACCCTAGGTGGAGCTGGGTCCCGAGGGGAGCCCGATTTGATACTTTTACATATGCTATTTGAAATCTCTGGAGGGGGTACTGTGAAGCATTGTAGGCATACCTCCACAGAGCTTACTCCTTCTCTTTCTACAAAATCACGTCCAGATGTCGTGTTTCCAGAGAAAGTAGCATAAATGTCTCTTATCTTTCCAGAAAAGTAGTTTGCTATTTTATTACATGTTTCCACTGAGTCATTTTGAGAAGTGTTATCATTTGTTATCACTGAGATCCCCTTAAAAATTTTGAAAAGCTCCTTGGAGGAGTTTTCTGCTTCCCCAATATGGGCTTTGTAGTGCATGGCCTTAGAAGTACGCATGAAGTCACTAACTTGTTACCACCAGGCAAAAGATTCAGTAATTTATACCTGAGCTCCTCCTCTGGAACGTATGAACATAGCAGAAAGACTTAACTTAGAGACATTGTGTAAGGTGTGTAAGGGATTTAGAAGTCCCAAAACAGTTGAAAGTCAAAAGCACAACAGAATACAAATTACACTTCAGTTTATAAAAATAGAGAACATTTTGATACAGAAAATAAAACAAAAACAACAAAATCTAATTGGGGAAGCAGGTACATGAATATTTAAATGATTTAGGGTAAAAAGCAACAAGAAAAATTAGAGTTGCAATCAATGGTCATTTTTCACTGTTGTCTGGGGCCTAGGAGAGATTTCAGGCCAACCACTAAGGCGTGAGTTGCCAGTACTCCAAAGGGGTTTGCCCAGGCCAAAGAGTTTAATTTCTGACTTAGAGGACGTTTTGTAGCTTGGTGCCGCAAATACTCCATCACAATACTGCCAAAATAATGGTCTGCCTGCCAAATTTATATGAGGGTGTGCCTTTTGTTTAATCACGGTGAAGACTATTCTGTCTCTGCCGTGATTATTCCCCTGTGATTTCCATAAGTGTCTGAAATGGAAGTCGAAGTCATCCAGCACGGGAAGATTGCAGGCTGTGTCTGCCAAAGTTCTCTCAAAGATAAATAGCCACTGGATGAGGTCCCACTGAAGTCTTTGATGTTGGTGAAAAAAGCTTAGAGTGGGTGGAATTAAAATGTATAGCCGACAATGTCCTTGTGTCGGGTGGATACTTTTTCATCTGTCACTCCTGCCAGGATTTCGATCTTTGGACTTTTATGGACCTCAAAATCTTCCAAGGAGGCATGCCTGAAGCTAGATCTGTTGAACTTGGACACCTTTGCAAAAGGTCTCGCTGACACTCTGGTAGTCTGGGAGGCCATAATATTTTTAATTCCCAACTTTTCATAGTTTTTAAAGCAGCTTCTCTTCATCACTTCTAAGGCTCCTAGGACCTCCAGGACGGCACATAGGGACCAGGTTTTAATCCAACTGATGCCTCAGCAGTGTCCAGTCAGGTTCCAGTTGCTACTGGTCAGAAGAGCACTTTAGGAGAAAAGGCCTCTTGCAGTTTTTGGTGTCTCCGTGGACACACAAGAGGTCAGCCAACCATCCTTTGGAATCTACTTCTTTGTCCTGGATACAAGTGAGAAAAGATCATCTCGAGGTTGTCAGACAGCAGTTTCAGTCCTCTTCTTTTCTTCTGCAAGTCATG
Source organism: Lissotriton vulgaris (assembly GCF_964263255.1). Classification (NCBI taxonomy): domain Eukaryota; kingdom Metazoa; phylum Chordata; class Amphibia; order Caudata; family Salamandridae; genus Lissotriton; species Lissotriton vulgaris. The sequence goes on along the minus strand of NC_141698.1, from coordinate 988,342,079 downwards.
AAAGTGTTCTGAGGGGCTGGTGGAGAGATCCACATTTGTACAGTTGGGTAGCCAGTGGGTGGATGAGACTCCTGGATGGTCCCTAATCACTGAGGAAATAGTTCCCAAGACCAACCTTTTGCAGCTCATTCTGTATGGAATGCAGGTCCAAAAAGCACTAGTCTAAGTGGAATCCAAGATTGCACAGACCTTCTGCTTTTGGAGGGAGATTTGTCCTCCCTCTAGCTGCTGGTCTTGCCATCGCCACCATTGTCCAGTAAGTGCCCTATTGAATATTTGGGTTTGTTGTTGTATGACTATGTATATTTGTCCCAATGCACTGTGAATGAGTGAGTGCAAGTGTGTGCATGTATGTGTTTATTGAATGGATGGGTGTGTATGTGTGTGCCTGTCTGTCAGTGGAAGGCATGAGTATGTGTGCTGGAAGAATATGTGTGCTGGATGTGAGTATGCATGTGTGTGTGTTTATGAATTGGTGTGTTTGAGCATGTGTGTTGTTGTGTGTTTGCAAATGGATGGGTAAAATTCCTACAATCTGGGAAGGATGGGTGGAAGTGAGTGTGCGCATGAGTGCCAGTCCAATTACTCCTGCAAACTATCAGCCACCACTGACTGCTTCACTCCACTACTAACATTAACTTTTGGCTGATAACCATTGTTGGTATTCAATATTTATATGCGCCCCTTGTCTAAGTTGGCTAGTAACTGGATCCTGCCAGTATCTTCACTCAAATACTGACTATTCATTAGAGTTACTGTGCATAAAAGAGATTAACATACTGGACCTGGAATTACAGGGGCCAATTCCAGTCTCCGAATCCAGACATAGTTCTGTGCAGATTTTGCTCCATTTCTGACAGAGTGAAAATGTGCAAGGAAACACATTTGGTTCTACAAATTTGTTTCTGCATCCATTAAGACCTGGAATCAGGTGGGGCACTGTGGACCATTGGATATTGCTCTGCCAAATTCAGAATGAGGGCATAATGTTTTGATTAATTATAGAATGTCCTGACCCATAGCCATGTTCGACGAGGAATACAAATTGGATTTCTATGCGAATTGATCAAATGGTGTTTTCTGAACCCAAGTGTACTGTTGAAAAAGTCATAATATTGAAAGAAATCCTTAGATCAGTACTTCTAAGTATAAAAAGTAGGGTTTTACCCTGTCAAAAGGGGTTATTTTGACTGCTCTGGCGGCAAAATTGAACTGCAGCAACAGTCAAGCTACAGTGGTGGCCCTGAACCTAAGTCCTTGTCAATGTGTTTTGATCTCTGTTGAGTCATCCTAATAGTGTTGGGCCTTCTTCTTCTTTTCTGTTGTTTTTGACGCTTGCTGTGTCTGTGTTGCCTGTACCTGTGCACTTGATTGAAGTCCTGTTATATGAAGCCCACACATTGCGGATAGAAGGGAAGCTTTTGTTGCTGGTCGTTTAGTTGTAGCCAGCTCTTGGTGAGGTTGATGTCTGCACTTCATCTCTGTCAAGGTCTTTGTTAGACCTGACATCATTGGCTTGAGTCTCTCCTCCATTTTTTCTGTTTGCCTCCTCTGTTTACGATGTTTTGCTGGTATATCGCTCTGGGCACTGTGCCACTGCTGATCAGTGCCGCGGTGCAAGTGCTCCCTATGTTAAATTACTGTATCGATTGAATTCCACGTTTGGCTTATTTGGTTTACTGTCAGTCCCTAGTCTAGTGCACGTGGAGTGCCGGGGCTTTTAAATACAAATGCCGCTAGTGGGCTTGCAGCACGTGTTGTGCCACCCACACGAGCGGCCTAGTAAAAGTATGTCTACAGGTCTGTCATTGCTAGACCTACGTGCAGTCTTGTACTGTCACGCGGACTGCGCGAGTACGTCTACCTGCTAGTCCCCCAAACCTTCCCTTAACTTCATATTAGTCACCCCTATGGAAGGCCCGAGGGCAGGGTGCATTGTAAGCATAAGGTAGGACAAGCCTCACAAAGTTGGCATGTCCTAATAGTGAACTACCGCCATATTCGTACTTCACTATCGTAAGGTCGCCTGGTCTCCATTAGTTAGAATGGGCTGCCGGGATTATTAATGGTATGATCCTAGCTGGCTCAGGGAGCATGGTGCAATGTTGAGTTTGGTATCCCTGAACTCGGGGTTTGATAACGCATCCATTTGGGTGGATGGTTTTTGGACTCTGGGCTTGAAAATAGCACTTTTAGAAAGTGACTATTTTCTTGTCTAACTATTTCTGGTTTCTGCTGGTTTGGTGTGTGTGTGACCGGGGCTGGGTGGCCCCAGAGTTCTGAATGAGTCAGTGTGGGGTGAGTGGTGCAATTGCTTTGAGAGTAGGGGAAGAGTAGCTCTTGATAGCCGGCCTGCCCGATACAATGCTGGCTCCACCTCCTGCCGAGCGACAAATAGCTCTGCTCCTGCCAGTGACAATACTGGCTCCACCTCCTGCTGGGCGTCTGAGGACCCAGCCCTGCACCGTGAATCGGCCAGGTGTCACCACCTGGCTACACCCACCACAGACCCGGAATGAGGGGGAGTTCCCCTGCATGGACAAAGGGATCAAAGCCGAAAAGAGGTATGAGAGAAGGACCCCTGAACCAAGACTTTCGATCAATTCTGACAAGGAACCCTGAACCAAGGACAAGAAGCCTGCTGATCCAAGGACTTGCCTACCCCTTCTGCCAGAGTGCTGTTTGCTGGGGGGAATCCTGCAGTTGCTTCTTTATTTTTGACAAGGAACCAGGAGAGAGGAACTGAGTGTGTACTCTCGCACTTTGCCAAGGAAATCTCCAAGGGCTGGAAGAGTGCCAGCCTCCTTTTGAAGTCATATGGCTAAAGGACTTCACCGTTTGCTAAAGTGCTTGTGCCGGATCCTGAGAGTCCAGCACCTCTGAAAGAATCCAGCAATCTCGACACCGACGGTCGATGCCGAATCCAGCTCGAGATCGTGAGTAATGGCTCCAGTATCCCGCTTCCTCGACGCCGGCCGCCGGGCCTGATCAACGCCAGTAGCGACGCCAGTGAGTAGTGAGTTCGGCTCCAGCTCCAAATTACATCGTGTCTGCACCGCCGCTGATCGCATCGACTCTGAGCCCTCTCGACGCCGTGAGCGCTGCTCACTCTTGCAACATCATCATCGACATCGACGACTACCGAGGCCTGATCGACACCGAAGACGCGACGCCGGATTGCTCGACGCCGCTGATCATCGTGTGCTTCACTTTACTATGGTACTGTGTTGTTGGGGGTCCATGTGACTCCGGGCTCAACCTAGCGCTCCTCGCGGTCGACGCCGAACCCTTGGGATTAACTTTGCCTCAACATCGTGTGCCTCCCATGTGGGTTACATTGTTGCCAAGAACTGTGATCTAAAGAAGAAGAGTTGCTTTTGTTGCTAAAGACTTTGTGCTAAGAAGAATCTACGCTGGAACTATTATTTTTCCTTCCAAGAGTATTTATTAGGATTGTGGTATATTATTGTCGTTATCTGGTCTTGTGCTAAGCCTTATATAAACATTTGTATTTTTATAATACTACTGTGTCGTGTCCATTTGTAGTGTCTTCACTTTATTACTGTATGTGGTCGTAAATGCTTAACGCACTGCCTTTGAGATAAGCCTATCTGCTTTGCCAAGCTACCGAGGGGGTGAGCAGGGGTTATCTAAGTGTGTGATCCCTTTGCCCTGACTAGAGGAGGTGAGTCCCTATTTGTCAGAAGTGTATACCTCTGCCAACTAGAGACTGCAGAGTCTAACATTGGTGGGTCAGCGGCAAGGATTTGAACTTTGGGGTTACGACCCATGTGCAGTGATGAGTGTACGCTACATAGTGAAAGCAGACCATAGCGCAGCCACAATCTATTTTTTTGTAGGATATTCTATTTTTGTTCTCCGATTTTCCGAAGCTTGTTTGAACACTGCCAGTTTTGACCATGAGTGATGCCGGAGTCACTACCCCTGTTGTTGTTGTGGAGGAATTTGATAGAGCAAAGATAAATGACTACAAGTTACATGAGCTGAAATCCGTTTGCAAGCAGCTTAAAGTTCCTACCTCAGGCATCTCCAAGAAAGGGGAATATCTGAAAGCATTGGAGGCCTGGTTAAAGGCCAGAAATCCCACTGATCCGGTGGTGGTACCGCCAGTGGAGGGGGATGTGCAGGTGCCATTGAATGGGCCTGTGTCCTCTCCCGGTAGCAGTGTTTCCACCAAAGGTCTTTCCCCTGAAGAAGAGAAGAAAGGGCGAAGGAATGCGCCTACAACATGGAAATGGCAAAACTTAAGATAGATGGGCAGTTGGAGATAGAGAATGCAAGAGGAAGGAGAGAAGCTGATATGGAGATCAAAAAATTGGAGTTTGAAAGAGAAAAGTTAGCTTTTGAACGTGAGAAAATGATGAGGGAGATGGAGCTCCAAGCGAAGAGTTTAGAGTTGAATCCCTCTGGTGGCAGTGTCCCATCTGTGCCTGTAGAAAGTAGGTTTTCTTTTCCCAAAGATGTGATCAAAGATTATCATAAGAATGAAGATATTGGCCAATGGTTTAAAGCGTATGAGTTAGCATTGTTGGCCCACCGGGTCCCTGAGAAGCATTGGGGAGCGGGGTTGTGGGGTCGCTTTGTGAATGAGGGAAGAGATACCCTGTTAGATATTCTTATGGATGATAGGATGTCGTATACTCATATGAAGGATGCTTTAATGTTGAGGTATGGCCTAACCCCAGAGAAGTACAGACAAGCTTTTAGAGAATGTAAGAAATTGCCTGGTACGACGTGGGTTGAGTATGTGTCATATTTTTGCAAAGCCATGGATAGTTGGGTAAAGGGCAGCAAAGTGGAAAGTTACGAAGCTCTTTATGATTTGTTTGCTTAGGAGCACTTGTCGAATAACTGTTTTCCAGAGCTGCGCCAGCACCTTATTGATAGCAAGATATCTAACCCTAGAAAACTTGCTGAGGAGGAGGACCGCTGGGTCAGTACCAGGGTCAACAAGGGTCCAGTGGGAGACTCAGCCAAAGGTGGGAAGGGTCCCCAGCAGAAGAGTGGGGGGGACAAGCCTTGGGATTAACTTTGCCTCAACGTCGTGTGACTCCTGTGTGGGTTACATTGTTGCCAAGAACTGTGATCTAAAGATGAAGAGTTGCTTTTGGTGCTAAAGACTTTGTGCTAACAAGAAACTACGCTGGAACTATTATTTTTCCTTCCAAGAGTATTTATTAAGATTGTGGTATATTTTTGTCGTTATCTGGTCTTATGCTAAGCCTTATATAAACATTCGTATTTTTATAATACTACTGTGTCGTGTCCATTTGTAGTGTCTTCATTTTATTACTGTATGTGGTCGTAAATGCTTAACGCACTGCCTCTGAGATAAGCCTATCTGCTTTGCCAAGCTACCGAGGGGGTGAGCACGGGTTATCTAAGTGTGTGATCCCCTTGCCCTGACTAGAGGAGGTGAGTCCCTATTTGTCAGAAGTGTATACCTCTGCCAACTAGAGACCGCTGAGTCTAACAGCCTTGAATTTACATTCAGTCAAATTCAAAATCAGCTTTCCTGATGATCTAATTCTTATAAATTGAGATATTCAATATTAAGATAAGAATGAAAGTGGCTAGTGCTTTTTGGTGCCATTGATTTTGTATGTGGTATTGATGTACTCTTGGGAAGACATAATATCTTTTTGCGGCCTTTGATTTGTTGTCAAGCAAATGATTAAGCATCTGACTAAAGCATTTGGTTTTTCATTGCTATTGCTAAATGTTTCCACCTCTTTTTGCAAATGTTCTTGCTGGCTGTGACAATATTACTGCCATTTTCATTGACAGCGAATATAATGCTCAGACCTCTGATTTAAAGTCATTCATAGACTTTGGTATTAAATTATTCTAAGATGTCAGCTGCTGTAGGTGATTTCTCCATGGTGAAAATTTAAACCATTACACATGTATTCGGTTGCTTGACTGAGCCACATGTCTGTCATGAGATGGATGACTGGACAGCTATTGTCATGTACTTTAGGTTCACCCCATCATGTACATACCAATTACATACATTGTGTCCCATCCGCATGACATAACAGACTTACGCAGGTGACCTTTTACCTAGCAGCTTACTTCTGTCTCTCCGACATCAGGCTCTTGGTACCCTATTTTAATCCTTGTACCTGACATACATAAACATGTCCCCAGGCGCAATAGATTTATTCTGTACAAGGGTCACCACTTTTTTTTAACATTGGCTTTGCATGATCATTTTTAGCAGGGGATTAGCAAATGTTTTCAAAACATAGTGATTCTAGAAAAACCCTGGAGTGACCACTTTAGTATAAAAGACTCTCACTCACCCTTACTAGGCAACGGCAAATTCCTTCCAAGCTGGACCGAAACTCTGCAGGCTGATCCTTCGACAGGCAGAGACCTGCCATCCTTTGTGGGGTGCCATCCTCGATGCAGAGATTGGGTCCTTCATTCAGAACCATCAGGTGAGGGGTTAGCACTTCCCCAGGGAATTCTTGCTACCATTAGGCTTCATTCAGGATCTATCCTGACACTCACACATACACGATACACCCACATACCTAGGCTAGGTAGATGTAGGTAGGCTAAGCATGGAAGAAGTACGCCAATGCTATTGTTTTATGTAATATGCTTTTATTCATCATATTAGCATGATGGTAAAAATGTATCTACATTTACGATATTGGTACTAGCGATTACATTTGTCTTCTCCTGTCTTTTGATTGTCGCAGCTAGCATTTTTCATACTAGACTGACGCTTGACCAATAATTATTTAAACCGTTCCAATCGTCATTCTATGTATTCTGAGAAAAGCAAGCATGAGTGACTGAGTGAAAGATACCGTATTGTTTCCACAATAACTGAGGAATCAGGGTTGTCATGGTCAGTGATTGCCAGAAGCTACCTACCACACTGCACTGTGTACTACAGGGGGGTGGTAGTGGCACAGTAGAACTAGCAGATCTTACTGCTGACTTATCCTGTGGGGGTGTGCAGAGTCTGTCTGCACACCAAGCCCTCAGTTTAGGTTATCAGAAATGTGCAGGTCCTGGGGGTTCCTAGGAGCTACACATCACTATCTTAATTATTGCTTCACAAACTGATTCCGGAACTTAATGGTGCAGTGCTGGCTAAATTGGAAAATAGGTCTGGCTTATAAACGTCCTTTTAAGGACAGGTTGTCCCCAGAAATTCCAGAAACCCCTGTTATTCCACAAAAGATAAAGGGTGGAGATCAAGTGCTAACATTTTTACTAACTCCCTATTTTATAAATGAACATGCCCATGTTTTCTGGGGTACAGGGATTATCTACTGAACATAGCCTTGATAGTTGGTAGTTATGGTCATTTTATTTGTGATACCTCCGCTAGTGATAATCAAGGAGCAGGAAGGCTGCTTGCGGACTTTAGAGTGACTTTATCCCTTTGTCCCCTGTGCCTTTCAAAGATTAATGCGGGGAATGATCTCACAGTAATAGCAACAGTCACATAGCTGTTTGACATGACACATGCATCCTCCTTGTGGAGAAGTGTGGCTCAGGGGTTAGAGGCGGCAGACCCGGAAGCTGAGATCGGCCCTGGACCAGGGTTCAATTCCCCGCCTCGGCGGGTCTTGGGCTAAAAATTCCACAGACTCGATAATTCTCGCTCCGGTGCCTTCTCGACTCACGGCTTCACGCTCTGCGACTCTGGGCAATAACTTGCTTAATCTCCACAACGGCCCCTCGCGGCGGGAGGCCTAGCTTTCACCTTGTGAATACCCTGCTGGGATATCTCACAGGGGAATACCAGGATGGGTTCCCTAAGCAAGCGCCGGGAAACCCACCGCGGGTAGCTGTGCGCTATATAAGCTCAAATACATTTACATTTACATACTCTACTTCTTTCTCATCACCACCTCCTTCTATAAGTTCTACTTCTTCTTTCTCTCTAGCTGCTGTCTTTATGATGTGCTCTTCCTAAGTGATTGGTTAATTATTTTTCATATGGACCATAATGTTGTACTGGCTTACAACGACAACGCCTTTTGCCTCAAATTAAGCATCCTGCAAAGTGATGTTCATGAGGCCTGAGTGTAAAGAAGTGACAAAGGAAGGAGGAGAGCTTTGCTACTGTGCCAAAATAAGAGAAACGTATTGAAGTCAAGCTAGAGGGTTTGTTTGCTTTTCTCTAGCTCAGTCTGTGACTACAGTGGCGCTGGTGGCGGCTGCAGGTTTTTGGAGGGATTTGATAGATGGACGCAGGCGGTGTCAGTGAAGCTAAACACATGCCCATGTTTTCTGTGGTACAGGGATTCTCTACTGAACATAGGCTTGATAGTTTGTAGTTATGATTGTTTTCTTTGTGATATCTCCGCTAATGATAATCAAGGAGCATGAAGGCTGTTTACGGACTTTAGAGTGACTATATCTCTTTGTCCCCTGTGTCTTTCGAAGATTAATGCATGAAATGATGATACAGTATGATCAACAGTCACATGGCTGTTTCACATGACACATACATCCTCTACCTCTTTCTCCTCACCACCTCCTTCTATCAGTTCTACTTCTTCTTTCTCTCTATATGCTGTCTTTATGATGTGCTCTTCCTATGTGATTGGTTAATCATTTATTATGTGGAACAGTTTGCCCCTGGTACCATAATGTCGTACTGGCTTACAATGACAACGCCTTTTGCCTCAAATTAAGCATCCTGCAAAGTGATGTTCATGAGGCCTGAGTGTAAAGAAGTCACAAAGTAAGGTGGGGAGCTTTGCTACTGTGCCAAAATAAGAGGACCGTATTGAAGTCAAGCTAGAGGGTTTGTTTGCTTTTCTCTAGCTCGGTCTGTGACTACAGTGGCGCTGGTGGCTGCTGCTGTTTTTTGGGGGGACGTGATAGATGCACGCAGATGGTGTCAGTGAAGCTACACACACACACACGCACAGGCACTACAAAATGGTGGTCTCCTACATGGCCAGCAAAGATGGAGCATGGAGAACAAAGAAAATGGATGCCCTATTTTGCTTAGAGTAGCTTCCTCCATTCCACAACATCTTGTAGCATTGCACAAATATATATAACTAAATTGTGTCTGACCCACACATGGGACTGACCTTTACTTATCACCAGTAAATCAGCAATGTCAGAAAAGGAACTCATTTAAAAAAATGCTACAACCACAAACCCCCATGACAACATCAATCATTCCTTTAAAATGCATTCAAATGTAGCAGAATAAAAAACACAATTATCACCATATCATGTATACATATATTCACAAAAAAGATGGACAAGCACACAAAGAAGGAGGTACCTCAGAACAAAGAAAATGTCGGGCTGCCTGGGCCTGAATACTTGACATCACCCTGACCTTGTTCACCAACAAGCATATTGAGAAAAAAATAGCCTACATTTTGCACCCAGGACAGGACAACCACAAGCTCATGAAATTATACACATTTTTAAAAACTAGTTATAGAACAGTAGCACTTTCGCAAAGAAAAATAACGAAGTCGGGCAAATGTATAGTAGAAACCCCAGGACTCCGCCATCCCAAAAATATGCAGACATCATCCCTTGAAAACTATAATCCCACTTGGCCCCCTTCTTCAACTTCCTGGCCATTCAGACAAACAAAATATATAAAAAACAATCCAAAAATGAACACAAATAAGGTTACCTGCTCTGACTCAAACACCAGACATCTTGCAACGTACTCAAAAGAAATTACTTGATGTTTTGCAAAAGTAAAGACTCAAAGGGTCCAATTCGATCTCGCTAGGAAAGCCCTTCGTATGACTTGTATCCGGAGGGCTTTCCAAGTGAGACGTACTGCAGGAGTCCAAACAAGCTAGTACGATGCTTCCGCATGCTTACGGACTTGGTTCGCTCGGACTCCCATTGAACTCTATGGGAGGCCGTGTGCAGACATGTACACAGGCTCCCATAGCAGAAAAGGGGTGTGTGGGGAAAAGCATATACCCTGTGGTTTGCACCCCATGGTGCCTGCCACACTGTGCATGTCTGGATCCGGGGCACCCATAGGCACAGCCCTGTGATAGATTCAGAGGGCCCCGGGTGAAGGGGGGGTCTGCTACGGGCCCCCAAAGTACCCTTCCAACAGTCGTTTTGTCTCACTGAGACTGAGGCGGCGAAGCGGCTGTCCGAATCGTGCATCGTAATCACTTGGTCGCAATTCGGTTCCATTGCTCGGCGCGAATCGGCTACGAACGAGTCATACAGAGAGGTCCGGGTCCAGAAATGTTTCAGTGGGCGCTTACGTGATCTTCACATAATTCTTGGTCATTCAGACCTGTGTACAATTCGGTCGGAAACAAGGGTTACAAATCGGATCCGGAAAAGCCAAATCTGATTTGGAGACCTCCTGAATGACATCGTAATCGGGCCCAAAGCGAATGGATGCAGCAGAGATTAAAGGCAAAATGAAAGTGATGCTTTCCTTTCAAAATCCAAATCTAACGAGACCAAGAGCTGATAAAAGCAGAGGGGTGAATCTACGGGACAGGATTGGTAAGTTGCTACTGTATGTACAGTCTCTATAGCATTTCCTGTACATAAACAGTGCGTTAAAACAGTCCATTTGGGTCAGTATTCAGCTCAAAAAGTCACTTTTAAGTTGAATATGGGTGCCTGAGTTAAAGAACTGCCACTCGTGTTCAAAAACATTGCGTCTCGATTAGTGATCATCTTGTTGTTCTCATGCTCTCTTGCATTTGTATTTTTACATAAATGTTCTTCTTGTTAAGTGACATTGCATAATGGCATAATCTCAGGTGTTATGTTTACATTTTGTTATGCTTAATGTCTGAAGCAATGCCAAATTATGCCGGAATAAAGAAATTATGCCTACCCCTAACATAGGGCCGGATGCATTCTACCAGGGACATACTGTCCGAGATGGTTTGAAGGCACCCAATAAATAGAGATGGGCTGGTGGATTTGCATGGGATCAAACATTCGATGCCCATTTGTATCAAGTATACTTGCTTTCATGTCTTCAGTCAAATCATCCTTTCTAAAGTTCTGTTTCTTCTCCGGAGCACCAGAATAATAAGAATCATCAGCAAACTAGGAAACAGTGTGAAATATCAGAATCACTATCATAAAAATTGCTGTCATCTGTACTACTTAATCTTTGAACCACAATTTGTGTCTGAACATTTATATTTGGATTAATACCCTCAACATTCAGAGACTCAGAAGCAACGGAGTCCTCAACCATATGTGTGGAATACTCCTCAACCAAAGACTCAGAGATCTGAGCTACTTTCTGTGGGTTACCAAGGGCTGCAGGATTTTTTTTAGGCAGCTTAAAATTATATTTTCCGTTACTTCATTAGTCCGATCCTTTTCAGTCCCTATGAGGCCTTTTTCAGCAGACGTCAACTGAGAATATTAGCACTTCCTGTTTCTACCACAGGATGGGCCAAGGCAAACTTTTAACTCAGAAAATGATATAGGATGCTTCGATGTCTCTCTTAAATGAATACGTGCTTTTTTAAAAGGAGAAATGCATGAAGGCATTTACATTTCCCCTGATTCCTGATCCTTCTAATATTTGCTGTAGGAATCTGAGGAAGTTAAGAGATATAGACGTATTGAATGAAATTGTAAATTAACTGAAGTTGGAATTGCACAAGAATTGAAAAATAATTCTAAGAAAGCCAGTTGGAAAGCAATTGAATTCATACAAAATGTATTAACTCTTTAGTTTTTACCTTTATATTATATTCTTTACAGAAAGGGCATATGGAGAAACCCTGCAGCAAACGATACTTTCCTCATTGACGGGAAGAAGCCTGAGAGGCCCCAGGTCATGCCTTGATTTTGTGACATCTTTGGTCATAAACCTCTTTGAAAGTGAGAGATTAGACCATTAGATCTTTGGTCATAAACCTCTTTGAAAGTGAGAGATTAGACCACACATGTGAATAGACCAAAAAGGTGAAGCAAAACAAAGCAGATCTGAAGTAACAAATGAGCCCACTTATATTTAGGGCCAACATGGAGACAAACACCAAGTGGGCAAGCATACATGGAGCCCATCTGCTTCAAGTAGCATTGGTGTTATGAGCACAGGAGCGACAACAGCGTGTGACTGTGTATGTAAATTACAACACTTGGGATGTCTATGTACATTTGGGACATACCTTCATGTGAGAAAAGATGTCCAGGTTTTACTAAGGAAAGCAAACAGTACTGGGGTATTGAACTAAAGGGCAACTCATTAAAATATTGTGTAAAAAATAATGTGGGATACAAACATTGTATCAAAAAATCAGCAGTTCAAGAACATCATTTTGAAGGATGTAGAACATTTGATTTAGTTTGAAAACCTTTAGTTATTTTAGTATTATAAGTTATTATTATTGCAGTAATATTAGTGTTTAGTTATTTAGTATGTTTCATACATTTGATATGAAATGTATATTTGTAATTTAATAACAAATATTATTTAGTATTAGGTTGTTAGGTTTGTAAAAGATTAGGGTTGGGAGATATTTATTTTGTAATCACTATTACTGATCTATTTTTTAACCTAATGTATTTATTTAATTGATAATTACATAACTCATAACCATGTTTAATGTATTGTTAATTGGTTGATAAATGTATTTATTTTAATTGCGCTAATTTTTCTATCTATTAGGTGTATGACATTTAATTTGAAGGGCCCAATTCTGATGCTGTTTGGAAGGCCTCCTAATCCAAATTAGATCGGTGTGTCTTTCCGATCGAGAGCCCAATTCTGAGTCAGTCGGGAAGACACGTTCCTGATCTGATTTGGACGGAGCAAATGCTGATAGGAGGCCTTCCTAACCACAATGGAATCAGGCCCCAAATCGAAAAGGTTTACGGCAAACTGAGTACGATGAGAGTTAGTCATTGGGAATATCCCAATCCGAACCCGACGGCAATCGGAAAGACCAAGCATTACGGAGCAGAATCGTACATCTGTACGGGCCGCATTTCCAAATGACTGATACCAATGCTGGATTCGGACAGCAACTCTGAATCATGCCGTCCGACTTGAATCAGCAGTCAGAATCAGCAGCCTGAGCCTTCCCAATTGGGCCCTTGGGGGGAACCCATGAGTCCCCCCTTACCAGCCATGCACAGTGGGCCAGGCACCATGGGTGCCTACCACAGGGTGCCCGATTTTCCCCAGCCACCCCTTTCTTCAATAGGAGTCAGAATATAGGCTTTCCTTGAAGTCAATGGGAGTCTAACCAAATAGTATCTGGAAGCATCCGGATGCATCATAATCGGTGGGTAGGACTCTCTTGATGCGAGTCGGTTGGAAGCCATTCCCAAACCGATTCAGTCAGGATGTTTTTCAAATCGAATCGGAATCAGCCTTCAAATGTTTAATGTAATATTAATGATTTAAGGTTTTTTGTATAATTTATTTGTTATCAAGTTTAATGGTTTGTCGATTTTTATTTTATAATGTACTAGGGAGAGAAGCATTTCAATATTTTAATATTTTTTAAAGAATTTTAGTTCAATCGTAATATAACATGTTTATTTATTAATTTAAATTGTATTTGTTTTACATTTAAGAAATAGGTTTGTTCTATTTAAAATAGTTTTAAAAATTATATTTTGGTTTATACTTACATTTCATGTATTTAATTAAATTTAGGAGTGGCAATAGTAAATCTGACCCCCCTCCAAAGTCCAACAGTTTCCCTTAAATTGGAGTTTGAATACTAAATTTACCTCATCCAATGTCAAACATTTTCCCTACTGTTGCTAAAGCTGGGGTGTGAATAGTAAATCTTATGTCTCCAAAGTCCAATCCTTTCCCAATATTGCTTACGTTCCCTCAAATTGGAGTGGGAATTGTAAATGTAAATGTATTTCATCCAAATGTAATTCCTCTACTGCCGTTCAGATTAGATTGTGAATAGTAGCTCTGACCACTCTAAACTTCAACAATTTCTTTACTGTTGCTAACATTCAAATGGGAATAGTACTTGTGACTCCTCCAAAGTCCAAGAAGCTTCCTACTGTTGCTAAAATTGGAGTGTGAATAGTAATTCTCACTCCTCCAACACTTTTCCAACTTTGTTTAGGGTGGAGTGGGAATAGTGAATCTCAACCCTCCAAAGTTCAAAACTTTTCCTGCAATAAAGTGTGCATAGTTAATTTGACCCCTAAAAAGTCTCACACCTTACCTACTGTTGCTTAAAATGGCGAGGGTAGGAGAGGCTCATCTGACCCCTCTAAAATCCAACATGTTCTCTACTTTTGCGTGCATTGGAGAGTTTGGGCCAAATTTGAAAAAGCATATTATTCTGCGTATAGTTGGTAGTAGAGTTTCTCCTGTTGGGTCGAGACTACAAGGTTAGTGCTTTCTGATAGTATACTAAAAAAATCAGTCACATCAAAATGTATGTCAGATCTGAAGTTTACACATAGATAAATATGTAAAATTGACTGACACTGATCATTGTACTTGTTGACAATAGAAAGTTACCGCTTGAATTTTAGGCACAAATGCATAATGTGAGAAATACTACAGATTTGATACTTTACACCAAAGTAAAGGTGCATGCCCAAATGAATTATAAGGCTTAAGCATGAGTGTGAACAGGTCATATATAAGAATGGGTCCAACCCACCAACAGTCAATTCTCAAAATAAATCAGCCTTTTCCTTCATCAATTTATACCATTACAGAAATATTTGCACATGCATTCCTTAACCTATCCAAAGTACTTTCCTCGTGCTATCACCTGGCAGCTGGACTTATACTAAAAGGGGAACATTTCAAGTTGTTGATTATAGCAAATTTCAATGAGGATCAGGTGTGTGACCCACCAGAATATGTGTAAAAGCAGAGTCTATTTATAGTAAAGTATACACAGTTAAATAAAAAAAACTGTAAAAATAATGTTAAGTATTAATGTTAATTTATTTTATATATGTAGTGTATGTGTATAAGAAAACAAAACAAATGCTACAGACTACTAACTTAATTTTGAATTAATCTTTAAATGATGCAACTATATAAAATGTAGGTCAATTATATATACATAGTTTTCCAAAGTTTACATAAAAAAATATATTCCTACCTAAAGTAATATTTTTAAGATACATGAATAATTATCAAAAGTGATGTATAGAATTGATTAAATGTAACTTAATTATATTTTAATAAACAGTTATATGACATTAACCTACAAATTCAAAAAGGTTGTTAAAATATTTTTAATAAAAAATAAAAAAAATATTTTCAGATGTTTTTTAACATTAGAATATATTTCATTAAACTTTTAACTATTTTGAATATTTAAATGTAATTGAACATTATTTTTATCCTAACTCCCATCCATATTTTTTATGGGAGGATGTTGCAGATGCATCCTGTACCAGTAGTACCATTGGTTGGTCATATATGATGGTGGCATTACTCCAGCTCACAAACTTAGTAATATTCTATTATCTAGGTGCCTTTTGGCCATAGCAACTTTAGAAGTGCACTTTGTGAATAGCAATGGGCTTACTGTTTTGTAGGTGGGTGCATGTCCCTCCCTAAACTTCTCCTTAACCCTCCCTAAACTCCTCCTTACTCCTCCACAAGCCACTCCCATTTGATAGTAAGTGTACCCCTTTTTCCAGTCACTCCCCCAGTCCCTCCTGCATTTAATATTAAGTTACAAACAAACACGTGGAGGGTCTGCCATTGAAAAGACTGGAGAGGTGCTAATGAAGTTTACATTTGTAGGTTTGTGAAAAGTTTTTAGTAGAACTGTAGTTGTACTATTGCAGTACAGATTACATATTAGGAATGATGAAGGCTAGTGACTTTTTTGGCAAACAAAAAGGGAATAATATGGTGCATGTGAAGAACTTACCTAAAATATCTTGTTTAATGATTGGATATTATTCATTAAGAGTGCATGCAGCAATTTGCCTAATGGTTCAAGTATGGCATTTGGTTAACAGTTTCTAGGCAGGAATATGCTCCTTGGTATGTCAACTCGGATTGTTAAGAGACTTTTCATACCCCATTTACCTTGACCGTCAAATATTGTCATGTATTTTTCTAATTCAGTAGGCCTTTTTGCAAATAACATTCCACAGTGCCTCTTCCCTGCTCTTCAGGTCTGCTCCCAAAATTAATAATGCTAAAATGCAACTGTGCCATTTTTTATGGAGTAATACTCTTTTATTTATCAATAATTTGAATCTGTAATGGTCTTTCCTATTTTGCATTCCAGGCAATTGGTTTGGGAAGTCTGTGTTCTACTAACGAATATTTCAATTGTGTTAGCCTAACTGTCATTTTCTCTCTGTGATAGATGTGTCATGCCCATGAGAGTGACTATACACCATCTTGGTCGCTCTAAACTTTTCCTTAAACTCTCCCCCCTCTCAATTGTAAGACCCCTAATCAGAGATGTAAAAATAAGTCATACCTTGCTGACATCTGTGTCATAACTTATGTACCTTTGTTATATAGAATATTTAAACTACTTTTATATTTGAAAAATATAACAATGCTTGATTTCAGTTAAGGCCTCTGTCTTATGGGGACTGTAATGATACCAGCCTTTGTTTTGACTCTGTCATTGACTTTGAGGTGTTTAATGTTACTGTTGCAGAATATGTTTGCTGGTTCACCTAGTCAAAACAACGAAACTTGTTTCCCGTGGTATCTAGCATATTTGGGAATCTTGGAGAGGACGTTAGAGCTAAATTACCCCATACCTCAGCACCTGACCATGTTTGGTTTAGTTTTCTTTCCATAGAGGTCTGAATCTCTCTGTGCTCTCCATGCTATATCAGTTAAGGCCTAAACTGAACTAGGCAGTAGATGCACTAGACTAAGCTCACAATGAGATCATAATCCATGGACTGATAAATATTCAGGTTTTTGTGGAGCTAACCAAAAGCTATGCTCATGTGAGAAGATGGCTAGGTTAAGAAAACAGCAGTTTAATATGGCCCTGTGGAGATCTCCGTTCCTTCAGTGTAGCTGCTGTCGCAGTGACTGTTCTGAAGGCAGTGAAAGTTTGCTGAACAGCCATGATGTTTCAGGTGGTCACTCAGTAAACTTTTTTGGTTTCCAAAAACAAATTCCCAAAGTGTCTGAACTCAAGAAAATATATATAACGGACCATCCATTCTAAATAGGGCAGTTGGTCTGAGGATTCTACACTAATTAGACCACCAGTGTTTGAGCATCAATGTGAGGGTTCTAATGGTAGATCGAGCAGTGTCTCCACTGTTCGAAAATGACAATCCCTCCAATCCAAAATAGAGATGGTGGACATGGTACTCCCCACTGCTCAGCCAATATTTCCAATATTGGGAAAAGATTTAATATGTTCATCAGAATACTCAGTTCGATTCTGAAGTTGATCATAATAACAAGTGAGTGTGTCTCATTCAATAGTGCGCAGTAGCTCATATATGAAGATCTGCTAGTTTGTCCAGATTATTCTGGAGGGATCCTGTTGTAATACTTTATTGATCCTTACTTTTAATATTGATCTGGTTGGTCTTATCTCATTGACAGTTATATCAAATCTAAAATGTTGGAAGGTGATTTATTAGAAAGGGCAGGTAGGTACTCACACTTAGCAATGCATCACTATCACTAATAAAGTCCAGTCAAGTCTCAATAAATTAATCCTTGCTCAACACTTTGTAGCTTGGCTCATAAGCAGTCAGGCCTATTCAGTCAGACAGGTGTGTAAAGCATTTAAAAACACCAATAACAGTATATTAGTAAGACACAGCACATAATAAAAATCCATCACCAATTTATAAAAATAAGAAATATTTTTTATGATTTCAATGACACCTGCACAACAAAAATCCATTGTAGGGAAGCAGAGATATGATTTTTTAAAGATAAAGGGGACTATCACGATGCCATAGGAAATGGCTCCGACCCTCGGTTGGAGCCGTTCCTACGGCATCGTAATCAGCGGTTCGGATCAATTTCCGACTGACCCAATTGGATGGAGTCGGTCGGAAATGAATCCAAACTGGATTTCCGAATGGCTTCCGACGGGCTCAGAAAGTCTACCATTAGGAAAGCCTTCTATAATCCCAAGGGTGGCTCTTTTCGCCCGAAGGATTACAATGTCAGAATTCAACACCCTTTCTGTGCTGGCCTTTCCGACTCAGAAAGGCTGTTGGAAGTCGACTTTGCTGGCCCACAGCAGGGCCCCAAATGGGTGCAAGGCCTCCAGATGGTGGCTTAGGGGGCTCCTATGGTGCCCCCTTGCTAAACCCTGCACCCCGTGGCAGTCACCTTGAGGTGCCTGCCACTGGGTGCAGGGATGAACTGCACCTCTTCTCTTTACAATGAGACCATGCATTCCGGTCAGACTGCATGCTCCAATTGTAAAGAATAGGACTGCGACGGAACAGTGTGCGGTTGCATACTACTTGCTGAGTTGGGACCGCCTACAGGAGATTGGTCGATCCCAGTAACCAATCGATGGTGTGCCCTAAATGTAACATTTGTTTTATAGTGCTTAAAAGTAAAAAATGCCGAACAGGGACATCTGGTATTGCTGGACCGAGACCAAGTCAAAGTTTCAAGTCGACTGCGATGGAGCCTGGGTCGGATACGATGGGGTGGTTGGTGGCCTGTCAAAATTTTCCCTTTGCACATAGTCACTTTTTTGGATCTTTTTCTCTTGACGTCGAGCGATTCTCCTCAGCAGGCCGGGTTGTAGTTCAATAGTGGAGGCATACTCCAGCACAAAGCATTGGTGTTTCGTGGAGGTCTTGGTTGTCGTTGTCGAAAACAAAGAGTTCCTGAGCTTCCAGTGGGGCAAACTTAAAGTTCAGACCGAGTAGCGGTAGAGTCACAGTTTGAGTTCGCCTGCTTTATACTCGAAGACGGGTTGGTCAATTTATGGAGCTTTTTACCAAAAAGTCTCCAAATTATTCTAAACATCTGGTTCTTTTTCCAGAATCTCCTTTTAGGGTCTTGAAATGTACACAAAACAGCCACGGTCCAGAAGCTCTGAGTTTCTCCTTGGACAGTTGGGACTACAATTTCCACAATGCACCTGAACAAATCCTTGAACGTCCATTGGACTTGATACAACTGACTTCTTGATCTCTTTTTTACCTGTTGCTTTCAAGGAGTCACTTTTCAAACTTTTAAAGCAAGACAAAGTCTTTTGGTGGTGAAACCCAAAGTGTGCAGCAGGTGCAGTCCTTAAGAGAGCAGTCCTTCTTGGCACAGACCAGGGGTTCAGCACAGCCGTCCTTCTTCTTCTTGTTATTTCCAGGATCTGAGTTGGTGGCCAGCTCTCCCATACCAGGTTTCTGAACTAGCAAGAATGGACGTACGCAGGATGAACAAAAGTGAGCAGGGTGCCGCCCTCTGTGACAACCATTCCCCCTGAAGTGTGACATTTTCTTGTTCCAGAAAGCACTATTCCACAAAAATCAAAATAGAGAAAATCTCTCCTGGAGCTTGAGGTCTGGTAAAGCTCACCCACAGGTGTGGCTAACTTTCCTCTACACTCCCCTTCCAGCGTCTCTCCTAATTCAAAGATACGAAGGTACAGGAAGTGGTGGTCCTTGTTCATGGTCTCTTTTTTTTTTTTTTTTTTTGCCTATTAGAGGATCCAAATTCAGCTCTACTACTCTCTCCAAACTTGAAGTTAGTGCTACTCCTAGGTATACTGCTGAGTCAACCACCCTACTATCCCCACACGGCGTATATCTATTCTTAATGATCTGGGTCTTTGTTCTATTTAAACTGTACCCTGATAGTTTCCCAAATTTCTGAGCCTCTAACTCTATCTCCTTTATAGCTAGAGTAGGGTTCGGAGTTAAAATTGCCACATCATCTGCATAGGCTAAGGACTTCACCACATTTTCATTTCTTTTCATTGGAGGTATCCTTACATTCTCCTCCAACCTACGTAGTAAGGGTTCCAGATATAGTGCGAACAGTAGGGGAGAGGAAGGGCATCCCTGCCTGGAACCCCCTGGCTATCTTTACTTCATCTGAAAGCCCCCCATTCACCCTTATCCTTGCTGCTGGATTCTTATACAATACCTGGATCGCTTTTATAAAGGATTCACCCAAACCACACCATCTCATTACACACCAAAGATATTTCCAATCCACTCTATCGAATGCCTTTTCGGCATCGAGAAAAAGTGCTGCCGCAGGATCTCCTAATATTTCTGCATGATCAAACACTGTAATCACAGTTCTTACGTGTTGCGTAGTCCCTTTCCCAGGTATAAAGCCGTGCTGGATAGGGGTCACTAACTGCTCAATCACTCCTGCAAGTCTCTTTGCTAAGATCTTAGAATATATTTTAATATCCGAGTTCATTAATGTAATTGGCCTGTATGATCCTGGCATTTCTGGTGACTTTCCTTTTTTTTAAATTACAATTATATTAGCCCCCCCCCATGACTCTGGGCTAGGGTCTCCTACCTGTGCTTGTTGCATAATTATGCACATATCCGCTAAGAGTTCGTTTTTAAAAATCTGATAAAACTCTAGCGGAATTTGATCTGGCCCTGTTGCTTTGCCTTTCGGCAGGCTATCAAGAGCTTCCTCCACCTCTCCTAGCAGTATTGGACTGTCCAATATTTCTTTATCCTCTTCTGAGATCGCCGTAGGGGGTATGTTACCCAAATACTCCTCGATCTCCCCCAAGTTTGGTACCTCTTCTGGAGTATATAAATCTGCGTAAAACTTTCTAAATACCTCTCTCACTGCATCAGTCTCCACAACCAGATTTCCCTGTATATCCCGTATTTCTTTTACTCCTGCTTCAGCTGCTCTCTGCCTAGTTCTAGCTGCCAGCACCCGCCCTACCTTCTCACTGAGCTCATATGTCTTTTCCTTGTTGGACAAAAATTTGTCTACTGCCTGTCTAGCCAGGCCTTCCACTGCCTCTGCTTTTAATGCTATTATTCTAAGCAGACAATCCTCCAGAGGACTATTATTTCTTATTAACCTACTTAGATTCTCCTCCTCCCTTAGTAATTTATGCTCTACCAGCTCTATCCTTTCCCTTTCTCTTTTTTGTCTTCCCAGCACAAAGCTCAATGTTTCACCCCTTATTCCTGCCTTAAATGCATCCCAAACTACTCCTATAGCTGCTGTCCCCCTATTG
Source organism: Lissotriton vulgaris (assembly GCF_964263255.1). NCBI lineage: Eukaryota > Metazoa > Chordata > Amphibia > Caudata > Salamandridae > Lissotriton > Lissotriton vulgaris. Next base: position 988,320,951 of record NC_141698.1, on the reverse strand, counting down.
ATGTCCCAAAACCCTTTAATCCATTTTGACATGTGCTCCTTATATGCAAGATCTCCTAAAAGTCCCCTCTCAAACGTCCATAGTACAGGTGATCTTTGTAAGTGATTATTTTTAATGGTAAGTATTACTGGGCTGTGGTCTGAAATCACCCTTGGAAGTTTCTCAATCTGTGTCCCAGCTAACAAACTACTAGTTATAAGAAAATAGTCCAGTCTAACCAGTATTTTATGTGGGGCCGAAAAAAAGGTACTTCCATCAAGATGCGGGTGTAGTTTTATCCAAGGATCAATCAAAGAGTTATTCATAACCATATCCGCCAGTGCCCTGAACACCTTCCTTTTTCTCCCTCTATAAATTGCATCTATCTGTGTAAATGAGCTCTCTAAATCATGCATGTTAAAATCACCACAGCAGATTATGGGTTCAGGCCACTGAGCCAACTCCGCATCAAGAAACTGAAATACCTCAGGATCATCTTCAGTGGATCCATAGATGGTGGCTAATGATATTCTCTGACCCCGAAAAGAAATTTCCGCTATAGCCCATCTTCCCCATTTATCCTCCTTCTTTTTCCCCACTACCATATCCCTGTGTCTACCCAAGATTGCCACTCCTCTAGTCCTAGTTTCTTGTTTAGAGCTAGCCAATACCCTGTACCCAAGTTGTTCCATTAGATACATCTTGCTTGCCTCAATATGGGTTTCCTGCAAACATACCAAATCCAAGCGCAGAGTTTTTAGATATGCAGCTACCTTCATTCTCTTATTCAAATCATTTAAGCCACACACATTAATTGACGCTATCCTACATGCCATTGTATTAACAAGTGTATATACCAGCCAGAAGAGACAGTCTTTGTCAGCCTCAAACCAGTCTGTATATCTCCTCTGTACCCCAACAACATGACAATGTGCAAAATCATAATCAAACAACTGTTATTCTCCCTCCCCACACCCCCCTCCCTTGCCGCCCCTGCTCTGCTCACCCCTCCCCATCCCCCCCCCTTCACAGGCAAATAGGTCAGCCGACCTATGTGTGCCCGCCTTGTGTTGTGCAACTCGCTTCCTTCTCTCAGCCAACTATTTACTTTTTCGTGTCACCCACTGTTCCCATTATATCCTATGTACTCCCCGGGCACTCATGCTCCTTTTTGTTTCTTCATTTCCTCTAGAAAGATCCCTGCTTTGATTTCTGAGTTGAACATCCAAGTTTTCCCTCTGACAATTACCTTCAATCTAGCAGGGTAAAGTAAATACGCCTCAAAACCAAGAGCCTGAAATGGTGCAATCAGCTGCCTCATCTTCCACCTCCTCTCTACAGTGAAGTGGCAGAAGTCAGGCCTGGCAAAAAAAGTATTATTCTCAAAAGTTCTCCTGCTCTCTGGCCTTGCTTTGGCTAAGATCTCTTCCCTGAGCAAAAAATTCCCAACATAGACTAGTATAGCCCTTGGCTGATTTTTTTGCCCGCCTCTGCCTGCTCCCCCTACTTCTCCCCCCCTCTTTAATGCAAAAGGGAACCTGTGCGCCCTCTGTATTTCTGTTTCCCACTGCCACTGGGATTCTGGGAATGCGCCACTCAAAAGATTTATCACAAACTTCCTGACGTCCTGCCCCTCTGCCCCTTCCTCTACACCCAAAAGGCGGACATTGTTCCTCCTCTGCCGATTCTCAAAATCCTCCATCTTCCAGCGCATATCCTCCGCCATTTTCTCCTGTTCAGTCTTAAATGATTGCCAACTCCCCACGTCGTCCTCGAGCTTCCCTGTCCGCTCCTCCACCTCTGTAACTCTATCAACCAGCTCATCATACAGTTTATTAACCTTCCTTAGGCTATTCTGTATTTTCTTTGACGCCTGCCTTGCTCTGCGGCTTTCTGTTCTTGCTTCGTGTTGCATCTGCTTCAGCGTTGAGAATAAAGTCTGGAAAGGGTCTTGTGGGGGAGGGATATTGCCACTTGTGGCTCTCTCAGTCATATTAGCATGCGTGTCTTCCTCCTGATACACTTGAGAAGTTGCTGAGTAATCCCATAGGAGACGTTTCTCTACTTTAGTGTGTTTCCTCTTTTTCATGGTAGACTCTTTACCAGAGGTGCTTATGCCTGATTCTGTACCTTCATCTTCCTCTGTACTTGATTCTGCCGATGACAATGACTCAGAATCTTCATTTACCGAGAAAAACTCTCCCTCCCCTTCTAGGGATGTGCAGTCTCCCCCATGGGGCTGTTTAGTTACATTGATCCCCTCTTCAAGGCTTGTTTTGGTAGAGCTTGCTATACTTTCTCTGCTCCCCCAGGAGCCAGTCACTTTCCGGGACTCATTGATTTCCTTCTCAACCTGCATTAATGCGCCAAGCATGTCTGCTGTAGCGCCTCCCCTGGCGCTTATATTCGCTTTTTCCACTTTTTCACTGCCATTCCCCCCTTTACCTCTATCTTCTGCTGATATTTCGTCCTCAGCGCGAGCTCCTGCATGTACACCGTCTGTCTGCGGTGTTTCAGCCTTCTGTGCTTCTCTCCGCGCTGACTCAGCCCGTTGCCTAGCAACCACCTTCGCGTCTTCCGTGTCCGTGTCAGTTACGTCCTCGAGGACGTTTCCAGCAGCAGCGGGGGTGTCAGCGTCTGAATTGTGGAGAATACTCGGGTTTCCTGCAGCTACCGATTCCGTCGCTGGTTCCGAGGGTTTCCCTGCAAGCATCTCTGCTACGGTGGGTTGGCGCATAATTGTGTCCCGAGCCTTTTGCTCGTCTCCCTTCGCCGGCTGTACCATGCTTTTACTCGCCGTACTGGTTACTTTACCGAACATGTTCTGTTTCCGCATGTCACTCTTCTTGCTTTTTTCCGCCGGTGGAGGGATTAATTTCTTAATCGCGCCTGTATTCCTTGCTGACAGGGGATCCCCTTTCCCACTACCAGCTCCCCCTGTCTTCATTGCAGTCGGAGTGTCAGGGGGCTTCCTTGTTCTATCGTTTACTTTTTCCTTCTCTTTTTCTTGATTGACCATTCGTGTGGGTGGTTTGGGAGCCATATGCCAGCGCGTTTTAACAAAGTGCAAGAGTCCTTCTTTCAGCTGTCTCCAAACCTGCCCGATCTGTAGCAGTTTCTTCTTGAGGGATATCCTTTCAAGCCAACAATGCCCGGTCTCCATTAGATCCTTCCTTCATGGGTGGCACAAAGTTCTCTTCCGTTCATTTTTGCGAGAGAAGGAGAGTGCGACCTCTCAGCACAACAGCTCAGCGGCCATCTTGCCTTCCGGCATCTGCACCCACCAACTGATCATGGTGCAACACAGAACGTCCGACCCGACTCCCCTTGTTCATGGTCTCATTGTCTTTCGTCCTTTGAAGACCAGTTTGGCTACCCTTCCTGTCCTTCTTGTCCTGACATTTACAAGCAGCAGATCTTCTCCCGCCATATGTCTCCTTTGTCTCATGTCAGGCCACGTCACGCCTCATTAAGGCAGCTTGGTTCAGACTGTCAAAGGCTGGCCAATCAGAAGAGGATGCTACAGAGTGGAAATGGATTACTTTAGGAAATCAGTTCTATAACTTCTTTCATATAATAGGTATAATAAATCCAACCTTGTCAAGTGGCTGGATTTATTGCAGCTATTAATTTCATACATTGAAGTATTTGTTTAGCTCACTTCTGTCAAAAGATAGACTTTATTAATTTTCAATAAAGCCTTCCCATGTTAGCCTGTTGAGCTAATGTACTACAATGCGGAAACACGAAATTGGCAGTTTTGACCTCACCAATGACATCAGGCACCACAGCAGTGCACACTTAAGTGCATTAAATCTACTTGGCCTCTACACCTACATGTCCCACGATACACTAGGGACTTACAGGTAGGTTTTCAGTACCAACTGTAGTTACACCTGAACAACACTGGCCCTGGTTAGCAGAGCTCAGGACACAGAGTCAGGAAACACCAGTATCAATCGATAAATAGGGGTGATCAGGGCAAAAAGGATGACTTTCTCTTATAAATTATCTAGCGATTGTTATTTCTTTATATTTTGCCTGTATATGCAGTCGCTGCTGCAAGTTACGTCTTAAAAAAACACAGCTTGTAAGCATATCTGTTGTAGCTTGGATCAAAGTGACATACCAGGCAAAATACATTCAGAATTCTATGACTACTACTTTTTTCTTTTTAATTTATATATTTTTAAATTATACTTTTCCCCAGTATAGGTACCTCTCCTCCAGAAGTAGCCCTTGCTGTGCCACTTGTAGCCAATAGGTGGGGTAGAGGGTTTAATATATTACCAATTAGGCCTTTGACACCTCCTCTGAAAAAATGCTGCATGGCTTAACTCCATGAGGGCTCCGGACGGAGCAATGATGACTCAAGGGGAAGCGTGGAGACAAACACTAAAAACCCCCAAAATCAACTCTAAAGACAAAAAAAAACCAGCAACAGGGAAGAGGTAAACTAGGTACACAGTCAAAACTAAATGCATATGTGAGTGAAAAGGATAACATTGGAGTGGAATGGGATGGATGGTATAGACAGACAAGAGTGAGTGGTGCCACAATTAAGTCCCAAAATTTCCTACTTGTGCTCACCCCCAAACACAATGAATTTCCTATATTTTTTTACGTTTTTTGTGTGCAAAGTGCATTCTTGCCTCAATCTTTAGTCACATTGCTAAATTAGTTATAATTTCACACAAACAAACAAATCCAGAAAGGGTTATTTTGTTTACTCTATGGAGGAACCAGCAAAGAGGTTTTGCACACATATTTCCGTATTCCCTTCATGAAGAAACCTGGAGGCTCAATGAACAGAGACTCATTGGAAAACCAGAATGTGCAGTTTGTACACTATGACCTATGTATATCTCAAAATGCAAATTGCCCATTCACAGTAGAGGGGGTTGCAAAAGTAGCTAATTATTTAGATGTTACTGCAGGCCACACTTTGCCAGTGTAAATGGCTGCAAATGGGGGATAGCAGGGGGCTTTACATAGCATACCACCATCCTTGCCATTGGTTTCACAAGGAGGTCCTGCTTTAGCCAAATGCTTCTCTTTTGGGGATACATAGGGAGAGACTTGGAAGTGTGATTATTCTGCCAAAACACTACCCAACTTAGGGCCTACTTAGAATGTCAGTCGCACCACCACCGACAGGCTGTTGGTGACAGTCAGACCGACATCCAGCAGAGTGGTCCGATCGCCGCATTATGATGCAGTTGTTGGACCGCATAAGTAAGAGGGACGGTAATCAGACAAAATATCGAAAAAAAATATCGGAAAGACAAAATATCGAAGTAAAAATATCGAAGGTCAAAAATATAGGTAAGCAAAAATATCGGATACAAAAATATCGGAATAGGTAAGTATTTAAAAATATCGAAAAAAAAATATCGTGTGACAAAATATCGTAAAAAAAAAAATATTGTGTAGTAATGGAAAAAATCAATAGTATAGGAAAAAGTAAAATAATTGTATATAAAATGTATTAAAAAAGGTGTATTATTATAAATAAAACAATTATAAATAAATTATTTAAAAAAACATATCTAGGTTTAGGAGCGGGTTATTGGGTTTATAGGGGATAAGGGTGGGAAGTAATTTATTAATAATTAATTAATATATGTCATTAATTAATACTAAATTATACCTAATTGTTAATTATTTATAATTAATTAGTTAATTAATTAAGATCATATAGTCTATATTATTAATTACTAATTAATTGGTAAATAATTAATATTAATTAAGAAATCATAATTATATACTTAAATAATTTAATGTAGATACATGTTTATTTTGTATTTCTAAATTTATAAAAAATATTTTTTTTTTAAAACTATTCAAGGTTTAGGAGCGGGTTATTGGGTTTATAGGGGATAAGGGTGGGAAGTAATTTAATAATTAATTAATTAAATAATAAATGTTATAAAATATTCCAATATTATACCTAATTGGTAATTATTTATAATTAATTAGTTAATTAATTAAGATTATATAGTCCAAATTATTAATTACTAATTAATTGGTAATTAATTAATTTTAAATAATAATTTATAATAATGTACTTAATTTTTTTTACAGATATACATTTTTGTTTAGGATTTTAACAATGTTGTACAAAAATTTGTCATTAAAACATTTCATGGTTTATGAGCGGGTTATTGGGTTTATAGGGGATAAGTGTGGGAAGTAATTTTAAAATAAATATATAAATGATATATGTTAAGCTATATTCTTAAATTATACATAATTGGGATATAAATAAATTTAATTATTGAATTTATTAAGAACACATAGTCTATATTATGAATAACTAAATAATTGGCAATTAAATGATAATAATTAGTTTATTATAATAATTACTTTAAATAATTTTACATATATTAAGTTTTGGCTTATTTTTAATTTAATTTTAAAGAAATTGTTTACATTAATATATAGGTTTAGGAGTTGTTTTTGGTGTTTATAGGGGATAAAGGTGTGAAGTAATGTCATAATAATTAATTTATTATTAAATGTATAGGTATATTTCTATATTTTAGTTAATTGGTAATTAATGTGAACTAATTTATTAATGAATGAAGATCATATACTACATGTAATTATTTACTGATCAATTGTTTTTAGGTTAAGGGGTATTAGTTGGGTTCTGGGTCAGTTTTCAGTTTTTGGGAAAAGGGGTATTTATTGGGTTCAGGGTCAGTTTTAAGTTTTTGGTTAAAGGGGTATTTGTTGGGTTCAGGGTCAGTTTTCAGTTTTTAGTTAAAGGGGTATTTGTTGGGTTCAGGGTCAGTTTTCAGTTTTTGGGTAAAGGGGTAGTTTGTTGGGTTCAGGGTCAGTTTTCAGTTTTTGGGTAAAGGGGTATTTTTTGGGTTCAGGGTCAGTTTTTAGTTTTTTGGTAAAGGGCTGTTTGTTGGGTTCAGGGTCAGTTTTTAGTTTTTCGGTAAAGGGGTATTTGTTGGGTTCTGGGTCAGTTTTCAGTTTTTGGATAAAGGGGGTTTTGTTGGGTTCTGGGTCAGTTTTCAGTTTTTGGATAAAGGGGTTTTTGTTGGGTTCAGGGTCAGTTTTCAGTTTTTGGGTAAAGGGCTATTTTTAGGGTTCAGGGTTAGTTTTTAGTTTTTGGGTAAAGGGGTATTTTTAGAGTTCTGGGTAAGTTTTTTGTTTTTGGCTAAAGGGGTATTTTTTAGGGTTCAGGGTCAGTTTTCAGTTTTTGGGTAAAGGGGTATTTGTTGGGTTCTGGGTCAGTTTTCAGTTTTTGGGTAAAGGGGTATTTGTTGAGTTAAGGGTCAGTTTTTAGTTTTTGGGTAAAGGGGTATTTGTTGGGTTCAGGGTCAGTTTTCGGTTTTTGGGTAAAGGGGTATTTGTTGGGTTCAGGGTCAGTTTTCAGTTTTTGGGTAAAGGGGTATTTGTTGAGTTAAGGGTCAGTTTTTAGTTTTTGGGTAAAGGGGTATTTGTTGGGTTCAGGGTCAGTTTTCAGTTTTTGGGTAAAGGGGTATTTGTTGGGTTCAGGGTCAGTTTTCAGTTTTTGGGTAAAGGCATATTTTTAGGGTTCTGGGTCAGTTTTTAGTTTTTGGGTAAAGGGGTAGTTTTTTAGGGTTCAGGGTCAGTTTTTATGTTTTTGGGTAAAGGGGAATTTGTTGGGTTCAGGGTCAGTTTTTAGTTTTTGGGTAAAGGGGTATTTGTTGGGTTCAGGGTCAGTTTTTAGTTTTTGGGTAAAGGGGTATTTGTTGTGTTCAGGGTCAGTTTTTAGTTTGTGGGTAAAGGGGTCATTGTTGGGTTCTGGGTCAGTTTTCAGTTTTTAGGTAAAGGTATATTTTTGGGGTTCTGGGTCAGTGTTATGATTTTGGGTAAAGGAGTATTTGTAGGGTTCAGGGTCAATTTTGAGTTTTTGGTACCTAGTTCTACAGGATAAAAATATCACTATTTTACATTTAATCAATTTAAGGAAATTATACATATATAACATTACACCAACTCAATTTTACTGTAGAGTACAGTTGGAATAATCTATTCTAATTAATTAGTGTACAGCACATATTAACATTTTATGTAGAATGCAGTAGGAATATTCATTCTTATGTTATTAGTGTGCAACACCTACTCTAATTTAATGTACACTGGATTTGGTATATGAATCATTACATTATTAGAGTACAACATATACTCACATTTAATATACAGTTAAAAAATTTTAATAACATTGATACTTTTTAGTAAGATAATAATACAAATTATTCACCATGATTGTATAAACTTTTATTTTATTAAAGTTTTTACAAATAAAATACATTCATAATAACATTTTTTTTTTTTACATTTCTTTTGAAAAATAATTTTATAAACACACTTAAAAACAACTATACAGAACCATTATTATTTTTCAATTTTTTTATATGAAATTAACATTCTTTATTATCTCTTTTACATATTGTTATGTCAGAAAAGAAATATAAATATCACAAATATTTTTCTGTTAAGCTTTTTTCTGCTTCATTTGTGAAGATCAAATTTTTATAATATAAAAAAAACATTTTTTCCACTTTTTTACATTTTTTCATTTTGTGACAATGTACTTACATTTTTTTACATTGTTAACATAAACATTATTGTTTTCATTATATTTAATTATTACATTCATGTACATTTTTGTTTATGATTTCTTTGTAGGATTAAAAAAATTATTTTTTAACAATAACAGAAATTAATACATTTTTTTAACACATTTGGTTCTGTATAGATATTATATTTTACACTTGGGACTATTTTATTGCTTTTTGGTGCTTTCTTTTGTAACCGGGTTAGGTCGTTTTGGGTTATTTGGAAGAAGGGCTGATCGCGGTTGGGAGACACTTCACGTCGCTGCAGGTAAGGTTCATTTTATATGTTCTATGTGTATTATTATGATGTTTTTAGACTAGTGACCTTATATTTAGTGTTGTTGAATGTGAGGGAGTTATGTTTTAGATTTAGAAAACAGATATTTACGTATGGTATATACACGTCGTGTTAGTTAGTTAAATAATTATTTATAGAGTTAATTTAAGTCTTTTAGGGTATATCTAACATTAAATCATCAATGTTAATATGTTGGTATGTAATTATTAGCTAATTATTGTGGGTGGGAATGTCTGTTTTCTATGTTTTTTTCACAGGTGTACGCTACATCGGAAGTTCCTATTTTTTTTTAAGGAAGTGTTTGTATTTTTCATCCTACACTGATTTACAAACACTTCTTTACATTTTTCGGGTTTTCCGGAGCGATTCTTTCGTTTTTTTCTACTTTTTCGGGTTTTTTATGGTAGTTCGATGGCTAAGGACCGTGTGGATTTCTTAATTTTGGAACAGTTGTATTTTTACATTTTTTTTGGGTTACTTTTGCACTACCTGGATTACTTTGGTGGTGAAGTACGTTATTGGATTGACAAGATAATTGGTAAGTCTTTGCTTTCAATTTTTTTTGTGGGTGGGTAATGTTATATTTATTATGGAATGGTTTTTAACTTGTTATTTTGTTTTAATGTGTGCATATATTAAAATAATAACATTACATATTGCGAACATTAAATACTTTAGAAGCTCACATTACATTTTTTTGCATACTTAGGTGCTACTTTTGGTGTTTTATAACAGTTTCAGAATTATTTACAGTAGTGTTTTGGCTATGATGTTTAGGTATTCTATGCCTTTCGTATTAGGGTAAAGTTTAACTTGTTCTTCCAGGTACTTGTGCATTTGTTTATTTTGCTTGGATGTTTTAGGGACAAGTTCGGTTACAGATTGGTCCATTCTAAATTCTTGATAGCTCTGTTCTTTCTGTAGGCATTTTATGAATTTTTCGAGAGTAGGTTTGGTTCTGCCAGTTGATTGGACAAATGCATTGTGCCAACCTTCCACGGCATTGTTAGTTTTTGACTCCCCGTTAAGGGTACTATTGTACACGTTCCACCAGGGAATGAGGAATTTTGGATTTCTTCTGTGGCCAGATCTGTGGAGTCTGCCTACCCAGGTGTCTTCAAAGTAATCGAGAAAATGAGTTAATCTAGCTTCGTTTTGTTTGTAGAATGGACTGTCTATAATAATGTTGTAATGTTCAGCTACATCTGTTGTAGGGACATAGGCAAGTGCAATTAGTTTTTTGATTTGAAAAGCAAATGAAGAATTTGTAGCATATTTGACACTTAGGGTAGTTGTTTGAAGGTGTCGCCATAAACACTGGTTGAAATGATAATAGCAGCCTTGAATGGAGGTATGGGGGTGGATTTTTAGAATAGTTGAGAGCATTGCATGCTCAAAATCAAGAATGATTTTTTCAGGAGAGAAATCATTCGTTTTTTGTTTTATGACATTTAATAATTCCATATATGTAGAATTGTTTTTGTTAGGCAATAGTGCATATAACAAAGGGATGTTGCAGTTGTGGTAGAGGCCATGTATTGTGTATAATTGGAAGAATGGTTTGGGACAGATGTTAAATGTCCCATCCATCATCCAATATTGGCTTTGTTGCAGTTTCACTAAATTCATACTGGTACCAAAAATTATAAGCCTATTCTCATTGCTTTCGTTGTCATAAACTATAAATGGTTGTTTATTTAAAGTAATTATTTCGTTTGCAGTAAAATTTATGTCCTGATATGTTCTGGGAGATGGTGTTGAAGAAGTTGTAGCTTTTTTGGTTTGTGCTATAGTTCTTTTTAATGATAGGATATTTGGCATTTGGGTTGTGGCTGTTTTGGGAATTTTAGGAATAGCTTCTTTTAAAATGACATTTGTTTGCTTTTGGGATCCGGTACTAGCTTCTTTTATACTTTCCATAGCTGTTCTAACTTCTATTTCTGTAATATTAGATGGATGATTATGTTCCCTAGTATATAGTACTGTAGCTTCTCTTGTTGTTGCTCTGCCATAGCACTTGTTCGAATAATATTTACAACATTTCCAATTCACTTTCATGCCATATTGTTTTTCCTGTGTGTACGTGTAACCCATGTAGCATAGTAATAATTTTCCTTTTTGGCTGGTCACAAATTCGGCTCCTTCGGTCATTTTGTACTTTGTATATCTATAAAATATATATATAATAGTTAATGTCAATTTAAATGTGATACATAATCTATGTTAGTGATAAGTAGGAATGTTTATACTTACGTGTTTTAGAATGTACAGCAAAACTTAGGAGTTTCTTGCTTCTTTAGTTGAGGATAAATGGTTGTGATGTTGTTGTAGCTGTTATGAGAAACATGAAAGTAGTATATTATTAATTTATGTTTAGGTAAATTTGCAATTTTAGAGCTCATTTTTACTACAAAAGTGTATCTTCATGATTCACATTGTGAAGATACTTACATATTTTTTGTGGTTGGTATTTGGCAGTATAATTGTTTCTTCAGCTTCTGGAGAATAGTTTGTAGTGTTATCTTCAAAAAATAAGGAACATATGAGTTAGTTTAATCACCATGTTGGTAGGTTTTGTTAAACATGTGGTAAATATGTTATTTAATATACTTACTTAGTGATTTGTATTACTATTGTTTAGAATGTGAAGTTCTGTATGTTGTCTGTATATCTATTCACCGTGTTTGCTCTGTAAATAAACAATATATCATTGAAATTTATTAGAACAGTTATAAATGTTTGTATTGTTTTTCCACATTTATTGCAGTTGCATAATACTTACTTACTAAAATGTATTTTAGAAATAGTACTGAGGTCCTTAGTTAATTAGTAGTGCAGTTTTCAGTAGTCGAATCTACAGAGAGAAAAAAATATGTTGAGCACAACTTATTATTTTTGTGTGTTTAGATTTTTGAGCACATAATTAAACAATGTGACCTAACTTACATAGTTATTCGATTCGGTATTCCTATGCTTTGTTCACAGTTAGTTTGAGCAGAATATTCAGTTGTCGTAGTATCTAAAAAAATAATATTATTTTATTATTTAGCATGTTAAGTAGGATGAATAGCAAAGGGCCACTGGGTAGTTAGCAGGTCAATAATTAGTAGTACCAAATTATGCAGTTTCTATTTTATGTACTTACTTAGCAAAAAGTATTGTAGAAATAGTTCTGATGTTCTTAGTTCAGTAGTAGTGCAGATTTTAGTAGTATAATCTATAGAAAAAAAAAATATGTGGGGGACAAATGATTATTTCTGTGTGTTTAGATTTTTGTGCACATAATGAAACAATGTGAAATTACTTACATATATTTTTGAATCTGTATTGCTATGCTTTGTTCACAGTTATTTTGAGTAGAATATTCAGTTCTCGTAGTATCTTAAACAAATAGTTGTAGATAATTATTTAGCATGTTAACTGCAATGAATAGCAAAGGGGTACTGGGTATTTAGCAGGAAATTAATTATTACTAGCAAATAAAGCAGTTTCTATTTTATTTACTTACTTAGTAAAAAGTATTGTAGATATAGTACTGATGTCCTTAGTTCAGTATTGTGCAGTTTTCAGTAGTAGAATCTACAGAAAAATAAAAAGATGGTGTGCAAAAGTCATTATTTCTGTGTGTTTAGATTAATGTGCACATAATGAAACAATGTCAAATTACTTACATAGTTTTCAGAATCTGTATTCCTATGTTTTGTTCACAATTATTTGGAGTAGAATTATCAGTAGTGGTAGTATCTAAAAAAAATATTTTTATATCATTATTTAGCATGTTAAGTAGTATGAATAGCAAAGGGGCACTGGGTATTTAGCAGGTAAGTAAATACAATTAGCAAATAATGCACTATCTATTTTATTTACTTACTTAGAAGATGTAATAGTAGGTTGATAGTCTGGTTCTTCTAGTTGTTGTGCAGCAATTCGGATAGAGATGAATCTCCTTCTGTGACTTTTGGCAAGTAGTTTGTGCTTACGTTTTCATTGCTTATATAGGGGAGTGTCAGTAGTAATTTCTTTACTATTGGTTCATTTAAAAAATTAGGGTTGTGATTGGTTAGTTAGTAGATTTGAATTTCAGTTGTGATTAATTCGTATTAGAATTGAAAAACCAACACTAATTATAAAAGTATACAAAGTAGCATAGAATATTTGTATATGTGTAGGTGACATAATTATACCAATATTAAATATTATATGAATTTATAGTGTGTCTATTGTATAAATTAAAGTGTTGTATGTTTTTTTTAATGTGAAAACATATAAAGCGTTAATTAATTATGTAAAGAAATGTTTTAAAAAAGTCGATATAGTTTATAATCCGATATTTATGTGCATGATATATTTGATGTCGATATTTTTGTAAATGTCATTATTTTTTGCAGATTGCGATATTTTTGTATTCCGATATTAATGTAGTCGATATCATAGTAAACGATGTTTTTGTATATCGATATTAAAAAATCGATATTTGTGTAGATATATAGTTAAGTATAGGATCCCGATATTTTTGACATCGATAATTTTGTTCCGATATTTTTGTACATCGATATTCTAGTTTTCGATATTTTGTCAGACATTCAAGAGGGACCGACCGGCACTGCCATTGGTATTAATATGTCACTTTCTGACAGCCTTTCCATAGCGGCCTGACTACCATGGAAAGGCTGACTGAAAGGGAATTTGGGCACCTCTAGAAGGGCTCCCATGCCATGTGGGCCTATGAGCCCTGGGGTGCACCTCTGGTGACTCCCCAACACCATCACCGGTGTGTCAGGCACCACATGATGCCTGCAGAAAGTGCATGGATGTTTAAAAACATCCCTTTTCCCTTGCATCTTGTGCAGCAGCCCTTTTTGGGCTGCAGCACAAGCCACAATGGAAAAAACTATGATTTTGTTGCATCATAATTTAGTGGGTGGGACCGTGACGTACTTGTCAGTCAGTCCCAATCCCAGTGCGAGGAGTGTCCGACCACCATCTTAATCGTTCCCATAATTGTCAAAGGGGAAGATGTAACCTAGGCCCAGTTCCTCCATACCAAATCAGTTACCACCCCCTTTGAATATTTAATGGTATGCAACTGCAATTGCAGCCACAAAGAACTCACACATTCCAATGCAACTCCTAGAGCAGATGCAGTTTGTCCTTTTATGCCTCTCCTATTTGCAATTCATAATGGAAAACCAGTTTTATGACCAAAGGTATAATTTCAATTGCAAAAAGCTCGAATGTGGTTTACATGGTTTGCGATTCAGTAGCGTGACAAAAAAGGGCCCCCTGCAAAGTACATGGAGGGCCCCACTTCCGGTTCACTCAGGAGCTCTCAGGCCAGCATTCTTTGCTGAGGGGGCCTCTGCACTGTGGGTCCTGCCGGGTCCTTTGTTTCTCCCTTGTTGCGACTGCAGAAAACTGTTTTGTACATAGTGGGCAGGTTTATTATTTTATAGAGTAATGAGGCACACCAACCAAAGTTTACTTAACACCAGGCACAACGTTTGTATCATACGGCCACATGCATCATTGTTACATTTTGCAATTTCTTAATTGCGAAAATTAAGGAATCGCAATTAAGAAATCGCAAAATGCTATGCATTAGGAAATCGCAATATTTTTTGCGATTCCTTAATTTTCCATAATTGCGATTCACAATTTGCGAATCGCAATTATGGATCCCTTTCCATTGATTCCTATGGGCCTAGAGGCCCATAGGAATGAATGGGAAGCCATTCTCATTTTGCGATTCGCAATTAAGGAGTCGCAAAATGAGAATGCTATTTCAAGGGTGCAGGGGGGGTCCCAAGGACCCCCCCTGCACCTCTGAAATTTAACTTTGAGAACATTTTTCACACACACATGCCCCAAGGGCATGTGTGTGTGTAAAATGAAACTTTCAAAAATGCACTTTTGTGCATTTTTGAAAGTGTTAGCAAATTACCATGATGTTCAACTTCATGGTAATATACCTCTTCCTATTTGCGAATTCGCAAAAAAAAAATATTCATGCTTTGCAATTAAGAAATCACAAATTGTGATTTCTTAAATGCAATCGCAATTTAAGAAACCGCAACATATTTGCGATTCCTTAAATTACGAAAAAATAAAAAAACATGATGCATCCCAAAAAAGGAAATTGCATTCGCAAACGGCCGAATTTTGCCATTCGCACCGTTTGCGAATGCAATTTACCTTGATGCATGTTGGCAATAGTGTAGAGGTGTCTGTGGGCTTTCTAGCATAGGATTTGTCCTGGAAGCACACTTTACCAGTACAAAATCCTATGTGTAGATACATTCTAAAACATTTCACATTGTTTATGTGCTGTACAGTGCACCACACATATGCAATGTGTGGAAAGTTTGGAGACATAAAATCATTTCTCCTTTAAAGGGGCGCTTTATTTTGCCACAAAGTCCAGTCTGTCTATTACTGTCCTGACTCGTCAGACACGGTCGCTCCACCTGGAGCCGCCGGCCCGACCTAAGTGAGGTATTGTTACTTGACCTGAGCTTCACTCGATTGAATTATCTACTCCCACAGCGCCCGACCGCAACTCTAGAATTGCATTACGGCCGATATTAATTAATTTCATTCCCTGCCTTGATTAGAGCTAAGCTGCACCGGACCTCAACCACTTACTCCCATAGCGCCCGGTTTCAATAGTTAACTACTCATCCCCATAGCGCTCCAACTCCTCCATAGTTGCACTGTCTGTCTCGCAGCGTAGCGCTTTTTGCCACTTGCACCAATTAGCATAATCACACAGCGCTAGCCTCCATAATGTGCTGTAACGCTGAGCTCTGTCTGCTTTGCCTTGCCTTCCATTTATTTGACTGTCTGTGCCCGATTTTGTTGATCAGTCTGTGCGTGTCATTTATACTGTGTGCCCCCATCTCTGCATTGGTTTTTGGCCGACTGCCATCTTGTCTAGTCTCTTGGAAAGGGGCGACCATTCGGTCCCCCCGAACGTATGGTGGAGTACCACGATCCCCCCGGGAAGCCATCTTGGGCGGGAGGCGAGTCTCGGCTGGTATGCCCGAAGCGGCGTAGCCAGGGCGCGCCTTTTTCCCGCCCTAGAGTGGGTTGTCCTAGACACTGACGCGGCCGGCCACGCCCTCGGAGGCAGGCGGGGGCGGGTTTACGCCCGCCCTGAAGACGGATAAAAGGAGCAGGAAGCCAAGAAAGCATCCTCTTGTTCCTGTGCTCTGAAGCTGCACCTCCCCGCTGCACGTGAGCTCGAGACGGAACGAAGAGCCAATTTTGAGCATTGTAATTTTTGTCTTTGTTTTACAGATATCTCGTTCGAGAATGCCGGGCAAGAAGGTCGGAAAGCGGGTCGGGACCGATCAGATGCTCCGCATGCTCATAAAGGAGGTAGCCGAGTTGAAGAAGCAGATGGCGGTAAAGAATAGGGAGGGAGGACCGAAGCGAATTGTCGGTCCAGCATTGCCAGGAGTAGTCCCTAGCGGGAGAGGCAAGAGGTCCAAGAGGGGGGCACCTGGGGGGGAGGCCCCAGTTCCCGATACACCGATAGAGGAGCCTGCCCCGGTTCCGAAGGAGGGGCATCCAATCCCCATGGTAGTCACCCCCGTGAACGGAGAGAGTACACTGCATTCTGTTTCGCATGGTTGTATCAAAGGGGACAGTATGTATTTGGGGGACGGGGTTCATTTGTCCCGGGTGGGGAATGAGTTACTCATAGGAGACCTCATAGCTTGGTTGAAGGGTTTAAAACATGACCTTTAGGCAGGAGTGGGGGGTCCGGATAGCCGGTCAACTATCCGGCCTGTGGCGGTAAGGTCATGATCGGTGAGCAGTAATTGGAAGATCCCTATGGGGGGGCGTCACCCATTACGGATGGGAGCGCTCGGGGGAGGTGGCCATTGGCCCCTCAACGGGGAGGCGGTCCCGTCTAAGGATAGGCCGCCGGAAGGAAAGGAAAGGTGGTCAAGGCCCCTTCCTGGATAGGAGGGGCTACGGGCCCTCCTGGGGAATTTCCCGGGGCCAGGACATCTGCGACGGCAGATGGGTAAGTTGTGTGGGGTGCGGGAGGGGGTTTACGCTACCTTTTAGACACCTCACACGAGTCCTCGGACGACCGTTAAATGGCGTCGAGTTCATTGGGGCCCCCGTCAAGTCCAAGGGAAATTGGTAGATGCACTTGAGGTACGCCTCTGTGCGGTCGCTCCCCTCACAAGTGAGGGTGGTATTTCTGGTTTAGGGATCTGACACCGGTTACGACCTTGCCGTTGGCCCTTAACGTTAGGATGTACAATTTCAAGTCAAATGTTTTGTAGGATGTTAGTTCGGCTAGGAGAACCTTTGTATTAGAGATCTGTTAAGGTTAGCCAAACATCGTAATGTGGAAATGAAATTGTACATAATATGAAACTGTTATTTTAATGTTTTGATTTTGTTTCATATTTTAATAAATACGGCCGGGAAGGGTAACTCCCTTCCCGCCTTCCAAAAGTTCAAGAACTGTTTCCGGTTTCCCAATTCTTGGGGATTGTGTTGAGAGGGGGTGGCGGGTATCTCAGCCATATGGAAAGGGGCGACCATTCGGTCCCCCCGAACGTATGGTGGAGTACCACGATCCCCCCGGGAAGCCATCTTGGGCGGGAGGCGAGTCTCGGCTGGTATGCCCGAAGCGGCGTAGCCAGGGCGCGCCTTTTTCCCGCCCTAGAGTGGGTTGTCCTAGACACTGACGCGGCCGGCCACGCCCTCGGAGGCAGGCGGGGGCGGGTTTACGCCCGCCCTGAAGACGGATAAAAGGAGCAGGAAGCCAAGAAAGCATCCTCTTGTTCCTGTGCTCTGAAGCTGCACCTCCCCGCTGCACGTGAGCTCGAGACGGAACGAAGAGCCAATTTTGACCCACCCACCAGCCCCTGAGGACAGCTAGTTGTTTTTGAATAAAGTTTTGATGTGGTAACTCTGTTTCTTGCAGGTTGTGATGATCGTCGTGAAATTTTTGAATATGCAATAAAGCATGGTTATTTTCAGTATGTTTTGCAAATAAAGTAATTTTGCACTAGTGTTGATCAGTATTCATGCTTGTAATAAGTTATGTTTGTTTTGTAATCTTGGTAAGTTAGGTAGAATTGTCGTATTTATTTTTGTCGGGCGGTAAGCTCATGATCGGTGAGCAGTAATTGGAAGATCCCTATGGGGGGGCGTCACCCATTACGGATGGGAGCGCTCGGGGGAGGTGGCCATTGGCCCCTCAACGGAGAGGCGGTCCCGTCTAAGGATAGGCCGCCGGAAGGAAAGGAAAGGTGGTCAAGGCCCCTTCCTGGATAGGAGGGGCTACGGGCCCTCCTGGGGAATTTCCCGGGGCCAGGACATCTGCGACGGCAGATGGGTAAGTTGTGTGGGGTGCGGGAGGGGGTTTACGCTACCTTTTAGACACCTCACACGAGTCCTCGGACGACCGTTAAATGGCGTCGAGTTCATTGGGGCCCCCGTCAAGTCCAAGGGAAATTGGTAGATGCACTTGAGGTACGCCTCTGTGCGGTCGCTCCCCTCACAAGTGAGGGTGGTATTTCTGGTTTAGGGATCTGACACCGGTTACGACCTTGCCGTTGGCCCTTAACATTAGGATGTACAATTTCAAGTCAAATGTTTTGTAGGATGTTAGTTCGGCTAGGAGAACCTTTGTATTAGAGATCTGTTAAGGTTAGCCAAACATCGTAATGTGGAAATGAAATTGTACATAATATGAAACTGTTATTTTAATGTTTTGATTTTGTTTCATATTTTAATAAATACGGCCGGGAAGGGTAACTCCCTTCCCGCCTTCCAAAAGTTCAAGAACTGTTTCCGGTTTCCCAATTCTTGGGGATTGTGTTGAGAGGGGGTGGCGGGTATCTCAGCCATATGTTGTTGTTGTTGTGAAGCCTTCCCTCCCCGGATATCCACCCCGCCTCCCACCTCCCAGCTGCTCCGCCCTCGCCCCTCCCCCTCCACTATCCATATATGACCGATGCCTATACGCGCAGCGATCGCGCCCTATGCGTGCCGAAGGTGCGCCAAAGGTTAGCCCGTCTACGCCCGTCCGCGCCTGGACCGCGCCCAGCTCCAGACCCCCTGGTCCCCGTACCACCCACCCCACCCGCATCACATACAACGCCTCCACCCTCTTAGCCCTCAACCCTGGCCGCCTACCCAACTGCGCCCTAGCCGCTCCTGGTTTCACCCATGGACCCTTCACATGCAATTGTTGCAAGTATGACGGCACCAACACTATCTCCTCATCCACTAACGCCAAACAGAGATCTGACACCAACCACCTAAAATGCATCCTGCTCAACACCCGATCGGTCCACAGACACGCCATCGACCTCTGGAACCTACTGGACACCATCTCTCCGGACGTCGCCTTCCTAACAGAAACATGGATGAACGCCTCCTCAGCCCCAGACATCACCATCGCCATCCCGGAAGGCTACAAGATCATCCGAAAAGACCGCACCCACCATACAGGTGGAGGCATCGCTATCGTCCACAAGAACTCCATCCGCATCTCAACCAGCTCAGACGTCAACCTCGCTAGTGCCGAGCACCTTCACTTCCAGATCCACACCGACCCCAAGACCACACTCAGAGGCACCCTCCTCTACAGACCACCAGGGCCCCGTGCACAATTCAGTGAAGACATCACGGACTTTATCACCCCACACGCCCTCCCCTCCGCGGACTACATTCTATTGGGAGACCTCAATTTTCACCTGGAAAAGAGCAACGACCGCAACGCCACCACCCTTCTGGACAATCTCGCCAACCTCAGACTTAAACAACTTGTTAATACCCCTACTCACTACGCAGGTCACACACTCGACCCTATCTTCACCTCCAGCAAACATATCTCCTTTAGCCACACCACAGTTCTCCATTGGACGGACCACAGCTGCGTTCACTTTACCTACAAAAAGACCACAACCCACAACCATCCTCAACCTACTCTGCGAAGAAACTGGAACAAAATCACCATCGACCAGATTACCTCATCGCTTCTTCAAAACCCCCCCGCCCACTCCTCGAACCCCAACCAAGCAGCCATTAACCTCAATCAATGGCTAACCAACAGCGCCGACATCCTAGCACCTTTGAAAAAGCGTCAAATCAAACTAGGCAACAAAAACGCATCCTGGTTCAACGATGATCTTAAGAAATCCAAGAAACACTGTCGCTCCCTTGAGAAGGCCTGGAAAAAAGATCCAAACACCAGCACCAGGGACGCCTTCAAAAACGCCACCCGCATACACCACCAACTGATCCGGACCGCCTAGAGAGCCGCATTCAAAGACCGACTAGACAACAACGCCCACAACAGCAAGGAATTATTCAACATCGTCAAAGAGTTTACCAACCCCACTGCCAACTCCAACGACATCACCCCCTCTCAAACCCTTTGCGACTCCCTAGCTTCGTTCTTCCACGACAAAATTGCTGACATCCACAACAGCTTCGACAGTCAACCCGAAGACCAACCCACACAACCTTCTGCTGCACCTTCACCCCCCTTGAACATCCTTAATGACTGGAACCCAATCTCCACGGAAGACACCATCAGACTGATTAACTCCATCCACTCAGGATCCCCCACAGACCCATGCCCTTACCACATCTTCAACAAAGCAGACTCCATCATAGCACCACACCTCCGAGACGACATCAACTGCTCCCTCAACTCTGCCACCTTCCCGGAAAGCTGGAAACACACCGAACTCAGCGCCCTTCTGAAAAAACCCACAGCTGACCCCACCGAACTCAAAAACTACCGCCCCATCTCGCTCCTCCCATTCCCGGCCAAAGTCATTGAGAAAGCTGTCAACAACCAGCTCGCCACCTTCCTCGAAGGCAACAAATCTCTCGACTCTTCACAGTCCGGCTTCCGGGCAAAACACAGCACTGAGACCGCACTCATCGCAGCAACAGACGACATTCGAACTCTACTGGACAATGGAGACACAGTCGCCCTCATCCTCCTCGACCTCTCCGCAGCCTTCGAAACAGTCTGTCACAGCACCCTGCTACAATGCCTCAGAAACATCGGAATCCAAGGAAAAGCACTTGAATGGATCACCTCGTTCCTTGCCGGAAGAACTCAGAGAGTCCGCCTCCCACCATTCAAGTCAGAGGCCACTGAAGTCATTTGTGGCGTGCCACAAGGATCTTCACTCAGTCCCACCCTCTTCAACGTATACATGAGCCCCCTCGCGGCCATCGCACGCCAACACAACCTCAACATCATCTCCCACGCTGATGACACTCAACTAATCCTCTCACTCACCAAAGACCCCAACACCGCCAAAACCAACCTACATGAAGGAATGAAAGAAGTAGCCGAGTGGATGAAGCACAGCCGTCTGAAACTGAATTCAGACAAAACAGAAGTCCTTATCTTAGGTACCTCCCCCTCCGCCTGGGATGACTCTTGGTGGCCAGCGGCCCTTGGAATAGCACCCATCCCGACGGACCACGCACGGAACCTGGGCGTCATCCTGGACTCCTCACTCTCGATGACCAGACAAGTCAACGCCGTTTCATCATCTTGCTTCAACATTCTCCGCATGCTCAAAAAAACATTTCGCTGGATCCCCACCGAAACCAGAAAAACGGTCACCCACGCACTGGTTACAAGCCGACTGGACTACGGAAACACCCTATACGCCGGTACCACCGCAAAACTTCAGAAAAAACTCCAACACATCAAGAAAGCAGCAGCCAGACTCATACTAGACATCCCACGTAAAGACCATATTTCTGGTCACCTGAAAGACCTCCACTGGCTCCCTGTCAATAAACGGATAACATTCCGCCTCCTAACCCACGCACACAAAGCACTTTACGAACTCGGGCCCGATTGCCTCAACACACGACTCTCCTTCTACACCACCTTCCGCCAGCTGCGCTCTTCCAACCAAGCCCTTGCTGCTGTACCTCACATCAACAAAACCACCATGGGAGGAAGATCCTTCTCCTACCTGGCTGCCAAAACATGGAACTCACTTCCCATTCACCTTCGCCTCACTCAGAACCACCTAGCATTCAGAAAGCTACTTAAAACGTGGATATTCGACCAGTAATTCCCCACCCCTCTTCAAGCGCCTTGAGACCCTCTGGGTATGTAGCGCGCTATATAAATTCATTGACTTGACTTGACTATTATATTAGATCGGGCTTTGCGTCGAGGCAAAATAGCGCAAGGCAATGCAAAAACGCTATTTGCGCCTAGAAAAAGCCTACTTTCCACTGGGAAAAAAAACTTTAGCATTTGTAAGTAAATGCCCTTGCAAGTTTGTGTTGCTTTGCGTTACTTTGCAGCACTTCGCTCCAGTTCAAACCATTAGTAACTCAGGCTCGAGGACTCTCATTTTCCCCAAAATACACATCTGGATCCACTTGTCTGATACACGTTGGTAGCTCGCCTGTACTAGAAGACAAGTACACAGCCTTCTAATCAGCCGCATACTAAAATAAACTCAAGTATAATAGAAGCACAGCCTTCCATAAATCCATCTAAAACACGCCCGAAGAAAAATAACTTTGTCAAATAATTTAAGCCGTTTGTCTTTAGGAAAATTATAACGTGTCTCCCGTTTTGGTCCTATTTTATCAAATATACACGGTGTCAATGGATAAGAAAAGCCTGTTCTCACAAAAGTTACCAAGGACAAAACTGAAGTGTGAACAATTGCCCTCCGGCAGCAGTGAATACTTGAAATGAAAAAAAATACAAGTGTTTTTGAACTGTGTCTCTTATTATTTTTCAGCAAGAGCACTACTTTAAACTTTGATTTGGTGCACAAGAATATAACATTTGCAAGGACTTTTTTATTTATCTCGGCACTGATCCCTAATGGAATGGCTCTTCTGGAAAGGTAGTTATTTATTTCAGAGTGGCACTTGAGAGACCTCAGATGGCCTGCTGCCTTGGCATGTGACCTTTAAAAATATTTGTGTCATTTATTTCTCCATTGCAACAAATCAGTGTATGGTTTAGGCCCTGAAGTAAAAGACTGGTCCTGCCTATGTAAGACAAGGTGGCTTTTTATTATTACTTGAAATAGAAGGAATAATTGTTTATTTGGGTAAATAACCACCAGGAATGAAATGAAATGAATGAAATGAAATGAAAGGAAAAGAAAATGTATATAGCGTGATGGCTACCCAGAGGCGTCCCAGCGCTGCAGAGCTTTAAGGTTAAACGGGTACGCTAGACTTAAAGGTTTTAAAAGAGTGTTTTAATCAGATGTTTTATTAAAAAGCCAAGTTTTAAGGAGCTTTCTGAAGTTAAGTAGTTTGGGCTCTGATCTGATTGGGAGGGGGAGGGAGTTCCAGATCTTGGCTAGGTTGTAGGAGAGCGACGGCCGCCACACCTGGCTCTTCTGATTCGTGGTACTGAGGTTAGAAGGGAGGTCCCAGATCTGAGGAGGCGATTGGGATGATAGGCAGTTACCAGGGGGTGGTTGATGACGGGACCTGTTCCCCAGTAAGAGCGGTGAGCAATACACATGCTCTTGAATTCAATCCTCGCTTTCACCGGGAGCTAGTGGAGATCCTTCAGTCGGGCTTTGACTGAGACTCGACGTGGGATACCGAGAAGGGTCCTTGCCGCGCAGTTTTGAATAATTTGGAGTCTGTTGAGCATAGACTGTGGGGTCCCAAGGGATAGGGCGTTTCCGCAGTCGAGGCGGGATAGAATCAGTCCTTGGACCATGATCCGTTTTGAGTGAAACGGGAGAAGAGGGAGGATTTTGCGAAGTAGCCTTAAAAGCCCGAAGCATGTGGCAGCAAGCTTGGTTGCTTGGTGGTTGAAAATGAGAGTTCGGTCAAGCCAGATGCAGAGACTCTTGATTTGTTCTTTGGGTTGCGGGGGACTGCCAAGGCAGTGGGGCCAGATGGTATCGATGGATTTGGGGATGTTGTTTCCCAAGAGCATAACCTCTGTTTTATCCCCGTTTAGTTTTAAGCAGGAACCCGACATCCAAGCGGCTACTGCTTCCAAACATTTATGTAGGCTGTGGTGGGAGTTGAGAGGTGGATCTAGCGCTACCAGCAGCTGTGTGTCGTCCGCATAGGTGACAATTTTCACTCCAAAGGGGCGGACGACATCAGCCAGAGGGCAGAGGTAAACATTAAAAAGAGTGGGACTCAGGGAGGAGCCCTGAGGTACTCCGCAGTTAAGGGGTTTGCTGGAGCAGGTGAGGTCTTTCTCAAATACCTGAAAAGATCTAACCAGGACTAACCAGAGTTGGTACATAGGTTCATTTCTTAGATAACATTTAAACCAGTCCATGCTGAACTTATTGAGCCCATGCTAATGGTGTTAAAGGCGAGACAATAAGCCCAGCAATACAACATGATTTTTTTGTAAAAACAGCAGAATTAGTTGGGAGCTATGATTATCTAAATTGGTCGCTTTAGTGGGGAAACAGCCTTTACAACGCTGCCTTTACTACACATGCCTTACCATGCAGGTACATTTTGGTCCATTCACCATACATGCTTTTACCAAACATGGTAACTTATGGTAAGGTAACTGTACAGTTAAGAAATAGTTTCCATAGGAAGAGAGTTTGTTCGTTTGCAAATAACTTTACTGTTGTTTGACGAATCCTCACAAAAGTACCAAAACGAATACCCCAGCCACTTCATCTGCTGTCTTGAAAGTTTTAGGGTGATTTATCAAGTGGGCTTCATGAAAAAGGGGAGGTCCCAAAACGCGTTTTCGTCATGTTAAATTCGATTGGAAACTTTAGACACGGCTATAACCAAAACTGCTGAACCGATTACACTAAATTTGGCAAAAAGGTAGCTTTTGGTTCAGAAAGTACTATTTTTGTTCAATGGTGTATATCCGTTCAGTAGTTCCTGAGAAATGTAAATATTTCTCTGATATACAAATATGGCCACAGAGGATCCACAAACCCTCCCAATCTTGTGCCTGCAATCTGATTGGCTGCCAACAGTTCCAACAGGGAAGTGCTGACAGCCATCTTGTGATTCAGTTGAATCGAGTCACTAGAAAAAAGGTTAAAAAGCAAGAAAAAAACAAGAAAAGGGCGCAGGGTTGAAACCGCCTGCCCCCTAGGCCTGCTCAAGGGGTCCCACAGGGAACCTAGGGCCAAAAAAAGCATTTAAAAAAAAGATTTCTGTGGGATTCGCGCTGGGAGAAAATAAAAAAATAAAAATGAAGCACAGCCTCCCCCAAAATTGGCCTAGGGAGGGGGGCTGCACTGCTCCCCTCACTTATAAAAAAAGAAGAAAAAAGAAATGGCAAAGCCCTGGGGGTTGGGGTTCCCTGGGCCAAAAATGGCCAGGGGCAGGGGGGAGGCTCAGCCCCCCTCTCCTAAAAAAAATGTGGCTGAGTATCGGCCTGGGAAGGGGCCATATGCCCCCCTTCCCTTATGTATTAAAATAAGAACATAGGCCTAGCCCCGGAGATGGGGTACCAGGGGCTGAAATCGGCTCCCTCCCTTTTGATGTAATAAAAGAATGGGTCAGGCACCGGGGTATGGTTTACCCAGGGCCAAAAGGGTGAAAGGGAAGTGGGCCACACAGCCCACCTCCTAAAATAAAATAAATAACAATGCCGCCAAATCGCCGGAGACCCCGTCCCCTTTTTCCACTACTCTGCAAATGTGGATCAGCCCTCTCTTAGTTGGGGATGAAGTCCCTATCACTGCTGAGGGTCTTTAGGGGCCACCTAGCCCACCAGGTACCTCCACTAAGCCCAACACAGTGGGATTGATGAGAGGTGGTCGAAGGCCAGCCCCCTTTTTACAACACTTAGCAAAAGCTCCTCTTGGCGCACTGCTGATGGAGAGATGAGGTACCCTTGTGCCTGAGGGCCTCTGGACTAAAGTGGACTTCACGCCCCAAGCAGTAGTCCGCCAGGAGGAGCATTTGCAGAGTGATAAAGAAGGGGGGGAGTGGCCTTTACCCACCTCTCAGCAATTCAGCTGTGTGGGGCTTACTTAAGGTAACAGGAGGGCTAGTTGGCCCCCAGGGACCCTCAAGAGGTAAGGGGACTTCATCCCCAACCAAGAGCGTGCCAGGAGGTGCATTAGCTGAGTGGTGGAGAAAGGGGCATGACCTGTCAGCACCTTTCTGCAATCCCACTGTGTGGGGCTTACTGGAGACAAGTAGGTTAGTTGGCCCATAAGGATCCCTAGCAGGAATCGTATATGCAGAGTGGTGGACAAAGAGGGCATAGCCTGCTATCATAAGTCACCACATCTGCTGTGTGGGACTTACTGCAGGTAATAGGAGGGGTGGTTGACCCCCAAGACCATCCATGGGGGGCAACTACCCCTCCTGTTACCTCCAGTAAGTCCAGTAAGTCCCACACAGTGGGATTCTAAGAGGTCTTCGGAGGCAACATCCCCCTTTCTCCACCATTCTGCAGAGGTGCCTCCTGGTGCACTAATGGTTGGGGGATTAAGTCCACTTTACTCCAGAGGGGCATTGGGGGCCAAGAAGCCCTCGTGGTAGCTCCTGTATGTCCTACACAGCAGTATTCCAAAGTGCTGCTTCCAGTGACTGTGAGTGTTTTTTAAAAGTTTAGGAGTGTTAAATATATATGCCAAGGTGTATGATAAGTGCACTCTGCCAAGTTTAAAGTTCTGCGTCCTCTTATGACTCAGGTATGTCTCTACTTCTACATGTATTCTAACATGTGCTGTGCATTTGAAGATGCTAGCTTAAAAACCTGGTAGCTTCTCATACAGGTGCACAAATCTCAGTTCTGCTCAATCAATCAGTAGCAGAGAGAAACATGACTTACCTACGTAGGTGTCACAGAACCCCTAAAAAGGACTGTTTAATACCTACGTGCCCTGTATTATGAGCAGAAAGGAATATATTCACCTTCTTACACAGAAACGTAGAGAGCAAGCGGTCTGAAACACAGGTATTCTACTATTTCAGGGTTTCTTTTTATGTGTCATGTCACTAGGAAACAGCACAAACACACACATGGAAGCCTTCAAAAACATAGTGAGACTTACAACAGTGGCAAGGGAAGGGTTGCTATTTTAAATTTGGCTAGGCCCAACATTCTGAGCAGTAGGTGAATAGTGAAGCTGCCAGAGAAAAGTGAGTTTTAAGACATGTTGGCAGAGGGATTAGTGATTAGGCTACTTTGTATAAGTCTCTGGAGAAGTGCACTTGAAGTAGGCTCTATAAATGTAGGTGTCTGCTTGAAATGGGAAGTCCACTCTGTCAAGTTTAAATGGCTGCGTACTCTCATGACTGGGGTGTGTGTGTGCTTTTAAATGTATTCTGACACGTGTTGTGCATCTGAAGAGGCTAGCTTACACACCTGGTAGCTTCTCATAGATGTGCACAAATCTTCTCAGTTTTGCTCCATCAGTCATTCGCTGAAGTAGGCATGTCTTACCTTTGTAGGTGTCACAGAATCCCTCAAGTAGACTATTTAATACCCATGTGCCCTGGATTATGAGCAGAAAGGAATACATACATCTTCTTCTACAGAAAGCATGCAGTCTGAAACACACGTATTACACTATTTCTAGGTTTCTTTTTATGTATCAGGTCACTGGGAAAAGGCACAGACACACGCACTGAACCCTTCGGAAACATGGTGAGACTTACAACAGTGACATGGGAGGGTTTCAATTTTATACGTGGTTAGGCCCAACATTCTGAGCAGTCAGGGATTAGTGATTAGACTACTTCGTATGGGTCTTTAGAAAAGTACACTTTAAGTAGGCTGTATAAATTTTGGTCTCTGCTTCCAAAGAGAAGTGCACTTTGTCAAGTTTAAAGGTTTGCGTGCTAGCGTGACTCAAGTATGCGTCTACTTAGATATGTATTCTGACACATGTTGTGCTTCTGAAGATGCTAGCTTAAAAACCTGGTAGCTTCTCATACAGGTCCACAAATCTTCTCAGTTCTGCTCTATCATTCAGTCGCAGAAGCACTCATGTCTTACCTTTTTGGTGGCGCAGAACTCCTCAAATTAGCTGTTGAATCACCATGTGCCCTGTATTGTGAGCAAAAGGGAACATATACACCTTCTTCTACTGAAACTTTCAGAGCATGCTGTCTGAAACACAGGTATTCTACTATTTCGAGGTTTCTTTTTATGTATCTTGTCAATAGGAAAAGGCAAACACACAGGCATTGAAGGCTGCGGAAACATGGTGAGACTTACAACAATGACATGGGAAGGGTTGCTTTTTTATTTTTGACTACGCCCAACATTGTGAGGAGTCCATGTTAGTGAAGCTGTAAAAGGAATGGGAGGTGTAATATATGTTGATATGTTGGCAGAAGAATTAGGGATTCCATTACTTTGTATGAGTCTCTGCAAAGGTACACTTGAAGTAGATCACATAAATTTAGGTGTCTGCTTGCAATGGGAAGTGCACTCTGTTAAGTTTAAAGGTCTCATACACGTGCACACATCTTCTCAGTTCTGCTCTATCGTTAGGTTGCAGAAGCACATGTCTTACTTTTGTGGTTGCCGCAAAACCTCTCAAATAGATTGTTGAATACCGACGTGCTCAGTATTATGAACAGAAAGGTAATATATATGCCTTCTTCTACAGATCCTTAGATTGCATGTGGTCTGGTATTCTACTATTTCTATGTATCTTTTTATGTATCATGGCACTAGGAAATGGCCCAGACACATGCATTGAAGCCTTTAGAAACATGATGAGACTTACAACCCTGACATGGGAAGGGTTGCTGTTTTAATTTTGGCTAGGCCCAAGATTCTGAGCAGTTGGTGAAAAATGAAGATGCAAGAGAAAAGTGAGGGTTAAGACATGCTGGCAGAGGGATTAGGGATTACACTACTTCGTATGAGTAGGCCATATAAATGTAGGTGTCTGCTTGCAATGGGAAGTGCACTCTCTCAAGTTTAAATGCCTGTATGCTCTTGTGACTCAGGTAAGTGTCTTCTTGTACAGGTATTCTGCCACCTGCTGTACGTCTGAAGAGGCTAGCTTAACAAACTGGTAGCTTCTCATACAGGTGCACAAATCTTCTCAGACACTACACATACACTCTTCCATTCTGCCAGGCACTACTAATGCACTCATCCCATGAACTAGACACTGCGAATGCACTCATGCAATCATACACGCATAAGTAATGCACTCATCCAATCACCCAGGCACTACCCCTGCACTCAGCCATTCACTCAGGTGCTATCCATTCACTCATTCAATCACCCAGGCACGACCCATGCACTCATCCATTCACACAGGCACTACCGTTGCACTCAACCATTCACTGAGACACTACCCAGGCACTCATCCATTCTCTCAAGTACTTCCCATGCACTCATGCAATGACCCATGCACTACCCTTGCACTCATCCATTTACTTAGGCACTATCAATGCACTCATTCAATAACCCAGGTACTAGCCTTGCACTTATTCATTCACTCAGGCAGTACCCATGCACTCATCCATTTACTGAGGCTCTACCCATGAAGTCATCCAATCAGTGACACACTACTCAAACTCTCATCCAATCAGGCAGACACTGCCTATTGATTCGTCCAATTCCACAACATATACTCGTTCTTTTTTTAACCTAAATAGATGGCACTGAAACAATAAATCTTTTTCTTTTTTTTAAACTATTTTATAATTTTTTTCTAACTATTTTGTGGTTTTGTTGGTGTTTTTTTCTGATTTTTAACATGAACATTTAAACAAAAAACCAAACACAAAACAGCGTGCCTAATTGGGGAAAACAATAATTTAACAACATTGGCTGTTAATGGTGTCCAACACAAAAAGAACAATTGATCGACAGAATGCAGAACAATGTCATACATTCTCCCCGTACAGAGATCTGAGCCTAAATCCATCGTTTTTTTGCTCACCATGCCATTCCAGTTTGGACCCAGCCATATGCAAATCAGTCTTGACCCCACAGCCAATGGAAACAGTCCAGCTTGAACTGCTATGGACTGGAAACAAGCATCCTAGGACCGGTTTTGGGGTTTCACCCCTCATCAGCCAGGATAGCTTGACTCCAGTGGCATGGAGAGCATGGGACCCACGTCTGGGCATACCCGTCCCACTCGGGGTGACAAATGCAAAAAGAACAATTGATGAACCAAATGCAGAACAATGTCATGGCTAATGAAGGGTGTTGCCCAGAAATTGGTCCCAGGATACCTGTTTCCAGTTCAGGGAAGGCCTGGCTTGGCAGTTTGGGCTGGACTGTTAACTGTTACTTAAAAGATGTTAACTTATAACATCTTATAAGTATAACTGCCCATGGGAACATGATTGGAAAATAAAGTTTAGTAAAGTAAAGATCTTTTGGTGAGGATTATTTTTACAATCTGTGTTTGAAAATTCCACTTTTAGAGGTGGGTATTTTATTGCTTAGCCATCCTGTGTGCCTCTGCTAGGTTTGTTGATTGACTGTCTGGTTTTGGAGTGGGAGGGGCCGGGGATGTGCATTCTGTTCAGACACTTGGGGGGTGTGAGGTATGTCCTGCCTTTCCAGGGTGAGCCACTGCTGAGTTGAATAGACCTGGGTTGTATTTAAAGTAGGGGGAGGAGATTCCTTTAACACCTGAATGGGCCTGGTCTGCTTTGGACAATGTTGTGTCCACCTCCTGCCGGGCAGCTGCACCAGAGAGGACATAATTTGTTTTGGCCTGGCACAGGGCTTCTCTGCCACCAGAGAACAAAGGATTTTACTGTATAAATATTGGGGCACGGACCCCAGAACTTTAGACTACTTCTGGAAATCAAGAGGAACCTCTGCCAAGCAGAAGAGCTGGAAGAAACTGGAAGAAGTGTACTGTCACTTAGATTTGTGCTGTCTGGGGTTGGCTTGCAGTGGCTGTTTCTGCCAAGGAGAGGAACTGTGTTTGTAAATCCTGCTTGCAAAGTGGCTACAAGGGCTTGAAGTGGAACTTGGCCCGTGTTCAAGAAGTCTCAGGAACAGCAAAAACCTCACCATCTTTTTGGGCACCATCTCTGGAACCGCTGGTTCCAGTCATCACAGAAAAAAAGTGCAATTGACTCTGTCACCGAGTCTGTCGCAGGATTGCATGTCCTGAAGTCCTCGCAGAAGGCACTGCTGCACTTGTCCCTTGTCTCACCAATAATGTCTTGATGATTGTCACTGAGCCATTACTCGCACCGCGTTCTGCTGGCACTGAATTCCGCACCGCCTCACTTCACCCTGCCTGGACTTCACCGACACTGTCACTGCCTGACCGGGATATCGACTGGCTCCTATGCCTGCACCACAGCCTGCCAGCACTGCATCGAGCACCGCCTCACCCTGCACAATAAGTCTTGTCCTCACCGATGCCATTTGGATGATCGTCACTGAACCGATGCCTGCACCGCATCAAGAGGGCACCACACCATGCACTGCTTCCATTTTGGAAAGCAACCATGACAGTTGTCCCGACCTCCTCTTACGATCATGTCAGCTGCAACAAGAAAGGTACTGTTTTCGAGTCTGTCTTCACTTTAGCTGACCCTGCACTGATGCGGTCAGCTGGAATTGTTAGACTCTATTGTTTTCAGCATCGTGGTAACACCGGCCCAACTTGGAAGAACTATGTTTTTCTGCTATTATTGCAATTGAAAGGTTATCTTGCAAAGTAACTATTTTTACAGTATTGTATTGTATATTTTTGTAATTTTTGGTCTTGTTTGGTTTAGATTAAGTTTTACTTATTTTTCTAAACTGCTGTGGTGTCTATTTGTAGTGTTTTCACTGTGTTACTGTATGCATGCACAAATGCTTTACACACTGCCTCTGAAATAGGCCTATCTGCTTGTGCCAAGCTGCCAAGAGGCTGAGCAGGGGTTATTTTAGAAGTGTATCCCCTTACCCTGACTATGAAGAAAAGTCCCTACTTGGATAAAGGTGCAAACCATTGCCCACTAGAGACTCCCATTTTTAAAATGCTTCCTGTGTGCAAATCGGAAAGAAGCGATCTACGCGGACGTATTGCGATTCCTGAAAATAATATTAAGAAAATGTTTTAAGAATTTTTTTTAATAATATACAAAACTGTAACCTTAAACCTAAGATTATTATTATATATATATATCCTATGCTTAAAAACTTTGATAGAAAAACAGACATTTGAGGTGAGCAGATCTAGAGTGTCGCTGGTGTTGAGAGTGCTCTAACAGGAGCTGCTTTCCACCTAAACTGGAGAACTACCCAGAGTTCTCTCCTTCTTTTTTGCATAATTTATGCGTCACTCTATGCCTGAAAGGGTTTTGTTTTGACTTATACTGGGTGCTCCCTTGTATCTGGACAAAGCTATACCTCTCTGAAGAGCTCTAATTGGAGCGAAACACTGTGTCAGGGGTTGCTTTTACTCATTTCAGGTTGGCTTGAGTTGGTATTTTACGAATTCAAAGCTGTAATATTGTGCCTGGAGTGATAAAAGGCTTTTGTCATTTTACAGCTCAGCAAGGACAGCACTGTGCTAGTCTTATGCTTAAAGACTTAGCTGTAGAAATGGCAAAAAACGTTGTCCTTTTCTATCTCGGCGTGGATGGCACTGTGCTAATCCTATGCTTAAAAACTTTGATAGAAAAACAGACATGTCAGGTGAGCAGACCTAGAGTGTCGCTGGTGTTGAGAGTGCTCTAACAGGAGCTGCTTTCCACCTAAACTGGAGAACTACCCAGAGTTCTCTCCTTCTTTTTTGTATATATATATATATATATATATATATATATATATGCAGGCAAAGCACGAAGACTGAAATCTGGAGCCCCAGACCCAGAAAACGACACGAGTCCCAAAGTTAAGGCAAGTTCTTTTTATTTTCTTTAAGGCAGAGGCAGCATACGAGACTGACGCGTTTCGGGCAGTTGCCCTTGTTCACAGTATCAGATTACCCTACATATATATATATATATATATATATATACATATATATTATTTTTTTCTCACAAAGGACCAACGCTTCGGAGATCACACAACTTCCAAACTACTATTGTGCAATGGCTCAAACCTTCCTCGGGTAGATCAACTGTTGCCTTACGCGTTTCAGAGCCCTTGTGCTCCTTGGTCACAGGCTGTCACGGAGGCACGGAAATGAGGAAGACACCCATTTGACACGTGAATTTATTTGCTTCATTGGATAGAAACCCATTCTGTTGCATTCTGGTCTTTTAAGTTCATTTTTCTTCCTTTAGTAGGCTGGGGCGCTCCCTCTTTTCAATTAGATTACCTTTGTAGGCTCCATGCTTCTCTCGTGTCTATTAATTATTTTCAATCAAATTATTATGAAAATAATTAATAGACATATCGAACCAAACCACATTCACTGGATAATGATATCATTGATGTCATTTGAGAAGTCATCAGTGATGTCATCAGTGATGTCACTGACCATGTCATGAATTATGTAAAATGTGACATCATCAGCAGTGGATTGCGGGCGCGTGAGTGTTAGTAGAACTAACTATAACGGAGGAATTTCAATAGTTTTGTACGAGTGAAATGTCCAGCTAACTTTAACACCCCTGAAACTTATGTTTTGTCACTGAATTTCTAAGGTTTTTTAAATGCTAATTCCTAACTAAAACATGTCTGAAACCTATATGAACATAAAATTAACATGTAGGTATGGTAAAGAAATTTGAAAACAAAATCTAAGTATTTTCTGGGTCCGGGAAACTATTGCGTACACTACTGGGTCCTACTTACCATGAGGCTGTGTTGCAGAGAAGTGTTCGGAGGCCACGCCCCTTTTTACAACACTCTGAAATGCAGCTTTTTGGCGCTTACTGGAGGTACCTGGTGGGCTACCTGGCCCCCAGGGACCCTCAGAATTGACAAGGAATTAATTCCCTAACTTAAACTGCGCCACAGGGTGTGTTTGCACACATGTGAACTCAGGCCCGCCCACTCCCTTCACCACTGTGCAAACGCACCCCGTGGTGCGTTTTCAGTTGGGGCATTAACTCCCCTTGAATCCTGAGGGTCCCTGGGGGCCAACTATCCCACCAGGTACCTCCAGTAAGCGCCACAGATCTGCGTTGTAGAGAGGTGTAAAAAGGGGCATGGCCTCTGAACATCTGTCTGCAACGCAGCTCCCTGGTGCATACTGGAGATACCAGTTGGGCTATTTGGCCCTCAGTATTGAAAGAGAATTAATTCCCCAACTTAAAACGCACCACGGGGCGCATTTTCACAGTGGTGACAGAAGGGGTGTGGCCTGAGGGGATATGTCTGCAAACACGCCCTGTGGCACGTTTTAAGTTAGAGAATTAATTCCTTCTCAATCCTGCGGGTCTATGGGGGCCAACTAGCCCACCAGGTACCTCCAGTATGGGCCAGGAGGCTGCGTTACAGAGAGGTGTTCAAAGGCTAGGCCCCTTTTTACAACACTCTGCAACCCAGGTCCGTGGCGCCTACTGGAGGTACCTGGAGGTATCTGGTGGCCTAGTAGGCCCCCCGGGACCCCCAGATTGACAAGGAATTAATTACCCAACTTAAACCGAGCCACAGGGTGTGTTTGCACATATGTGAACTCGGGCTCCGCCCCTACCTTCACCACTGTGCAAACACGCCCTGTGAAGCATTTTAATTTGGGGGATTAACTTCCCTTGAATCCGGAGGGTCGCTGGGGCACAACTAGCCCACCAGCTACCTCCATGAAGGGCCACAGAGCTAATTTGCAGAGGAGTGTAAAAAGGGGCGTGGCCTCAGAACACCTCTCTGCAACGCAGCCCCTGGCGCATATTAGAGGTTCCTGATGGGCGAGTTGGCCCCCAGGGACCCCCAGTATTCAAGGAGAATACATTCCCCCTCTGCAAACACGCCATGGGGGCATTTGCAGAGTGCTGCAAGAGGGGGCCATGGCCTCCGGTGCGATGCTGGTCTTTTTCATTTTTTTTGTTTTAAGATGGGGGGCTGTGTGCCCCCCCTTCTTTTCCTAATATTTTTGCCCTGGGGCCCCATCCCCCATGGCCTGACACCTTTTTTTTTAAATGTCAGTTTGAAGGGGGCGTGTGGCCCCCCCTCCCAAGGCCATAATTTGCCCCGGGGACCCCATCTCCTGGGGCCCGGCCTTTTTTAAAATTGTATTTCAATTTTAGGAGGGGTGCTGCTTTGCCCCCTCTCCTTAGGCCATTTATGGTCTCAGGGACCCCATCCCCTGGGGCCGGGCTTTTAAAAAAAATATATATATATTTTTTTTCATATTAGAGGAGGGGGGCCACGTGGCCCCCCTTCCGGGCCACTAATAGTCCCGGGGAACCCATCCTCCGGGGCTGGCCCTCTCCGCTGGGGACTGTGGGGGGCCCCACTCCCCCCACGGTCCCTCCGGCTCCCCGCCTCCTGCGGGAGCCGACGTTGCTTTTCCACATGGTGAGCTGCGAAGATGCAGCTCCCCATGTGGAAAAGCAATCGTCTTTGTTATTTGGAAGAGAGAGCAGGTTTCCCTGCTCTGTCTTCCAAATACCAAAGCAGTTTGCTGAGGCAGGGCGGGTGTCGCAAGGCTCCCGCCCTGCCATAGCACACTACAGTGTCCCAGGGTGGGCACCCCGGGACACTGCAGGAGCCGGCTCTGGGGATTGGCAGTCCCCTGGGCCATCAAGGGCTCCAGGAGGGGGGCCGCCCGGCCCCCCTCCCACCATTTTCAGAGCCCCGGGGGTGGTGGTCTCCAGGGTTGGGGGTTCCGTCACTGCCCCCCTGTTTTGAGCCCCCCAAACAGGTTATTTTGTATTTAATATTTACATAGAAGCCCCAGGGGGTGGCATTCCCCAGGGCTGCAGGGTGTGTGAGCACCCCGCCAATATTGTAATAAAGCCCTGGGGGTGACGGTATTCGGGTTTGGGGGGGCCTTTGAGCCCCCCACCCATTACTTGTCTTAAAAGCCCAGGGGGTGGGGGTCCCTGGGGCTGGGGGGCTATGAGCCCCACCCACATTTTCTCATAGGGCCCCGGGGGTGGCGGTTTTCGGGCCTGGGGGGCCCCTTTGGGCCCCCTCCCAATTCTCAAATTGCCCCCGGGATTTGGCCCCCGGGGGCTAATTACTACTGAAGCGTGGGAGTCCACGCTTCTTTCTTTTTTTTTATTTTGGCCGAAATTTGCACTGGGTGAGCGAATCTTGCCGAATTTCTTTTTTTATATGCTT
This sequence comes from Lissotriton vulgaris, assembly GCF_964263255.1. Lineage (NCBI taxonomy): Eukaryota > Metazoa > Chordata > Amphibia > Caudata > Salamandridae > Lissotriton > Lissotriton vulgaris. The sequence goes on along the minus strand of NC_141698.1, from coordinate 988,284,938 downwards.
TATTTTGCCCTGGGGTCCTTGTGGGACCCCCTGAGCAGGCCTAGGGGCTCAGGGTGTTTCTACCCTGCCTCCTTTTAGCGTTTGTTGTGGTTCTACTGAGGCACAAGATGGCTGCCTAGTTTGGAGTGTTGACAGCCAATTAAAATACATCTTGTGCACGGCAGGGTGCACTTCGGTGCGCGGATCCTGCGCGGCCATAGATATATATGTACTTTTAATTGTGATTTTCTCAGGAACTACTGAATGGATTTACACCATTTAAGCAAAAGGCACGAGTCTGAACCAAGGACTACCTCTTTGCCAATTTTGGTGTAATTCCGTTCAGCGGTTCGAGCTGTAGCTGCGATGAACGGTTCCTGTGGGAAATTGCATGGAGAAAATACTTTTTGGGACCCCCCTTTTTTCTCTGCCCCTTCTTGACAAATCTCCCCCCAAACTTTCAGGATAGGAACGGACCTGAGCACCCCATGAGTTTCTGAAATGTTGCGAAGATTCGTCAACCGGCGTCATTCCAAATAGAATGTTGCGGATTTCCTATAGAAAAAAGGTCCTAACTATAACTACCTACTGGCAACTGCCAGTAGGTAATAAATAAATAAATATATTTAGACGAGGCAAACCCAGTTTTTCTCGTGAGTAGTGATTTATTTGCTCACCACCAAACCACCACGACGCGTTTCGGTGCAAACAGCACCATGATCACATGACCTATATATATATATATATATCAACGAGCAAATGTCCCAAGATGAGAGGAGCAACAGTAGCTGGTGCTGGCGGCAAGGTTCAGGACACCCTCGCAGTAAATGTTTTCAGCAAAAACCTCTCAAGAGAGAAAAACGCCGCACACTACTTCAATAGTTGAATTTTGGGGGGAGGAGCCAAGATGGCGACCGGAGTAGGAGCGTAGGCTCCCGGCTCGCCAGCCTTTGAGCCCCGCACCGAAATCCTGCTCACTATCTTGGTATATTTTTGCAGCGGGACGCCTGCGAAGACGCGCTGACATCGCTCGCATTCCCCCGAGGTCTCTGCCTGCCTGGTGACCGCAGATATCTGCAAAGCCGTCTGGCGGCCTCCGCGGCCCTGGAACCATGCCTGAGCCGCCGAGCGCTGCCGGACTCGGATGGATCGATAGCGGCCAGATTAGCCCAGGCGGTGCCGGTGGTTGGGAAGCGTTGACTCCTGAAGGGGACACGGACCGAATTGCGTAGCTCCGACATTGTTTGTCGCACAACGCGGTTGCAACACGCTTGCAAGGAAGGGGCACACTGTGCGTGCATCTTCTTTGTTGTGCGCTGGAGGTGTGCCGTGCAGACTCCATTATTGCTCTTGTCCGACATCGGCGGACCACTCCTGGATTTGCCCCAGCTCTGTACCGGAGACGAGATGGCTCTCTGCAAGGGTCGTTTAATTGCAGTTGGCCTTGCTAGCATCAGTGGCTCAGATTGCAGCTCGCCCATGTCGCACTCGCCCCAGCTTTCCTATTGCCTTTCCGGCGGGATGGACATGCCCAATGGCTTACAGAAAGGGAAAGATCGCTTACCCCTGCCCTGGGACTGCAGTACCCTGACTGATGTTGAGCTGGGGGACGGACTGCATGAAACCTCTCGTGATGTTGAGATGGGGGGACCGCAGTCTGTACTGTCCTATGGGGCCGTTCTAGCTGCCCTTTGTGATCTACGGCCTGCGCTGGAAGATGGCTCCCGTGTATTAGGTGAGAAGTTTGATCACATCGCATTCGTACTGGGGAGGACGCGGCGGGCCTGCTCCCAGCAACGTCTGGATTTGCCTTTACCGGTGATTGAAGGGGCTACAGTGTTTCCACATGTTCACAGCGAGGAGTGGACTGTTTTTGACTGTACTGGCACCTGCGGACGGCCGTCCGCCAGCTCTAACTGTGCTACAATGTTTCCCCCTCCTCCGAGGAATGAGTCTTTGTCTGTTTTACCACCACTATAGACTCGGGCACCGCCTATGCAGCTAATGGCCCCCTCGACTGCTATTTCTTTGCGGACTCCGTTCTCCCCACTGTGGAACTTGTGCCATCGGGCGAACCTGGAGGCGCTATTCATTGAGGAAGACGGAACTAATGGTGACTGGCGACGTCCATTTTGTATTTACATGCCTCTCCTCTCCCGTTCGTGGCCATTTTGTCTCTTTGTTTCAGGTGGGGCTGGCTTTCCCCAGGGGGTATGTTTCGGGAGGCATCCAAGATCGGGCCAGGGCTAGGTGGTTTCCTTTGTAGTTGTGAGTTACCGGCTGGCGGAGAATAGGGTTGGAATGCTTTTGTAACTGATTCGGACGCGCAATATGTGATGACTCTCCCCATTTGCACTCGTAACTGTTATTTGCTATTTTGCTACTGTTTCATGGGGTGGAGGATGTATGCGTGGCTGGGGAGACCGGGAGCACATAGATTTGGCCCTCCTCTCGGTTCATGTGTGACTCCTTTTTCTTTTTTCTTCCTTTTCTTTCTCGCCTGTATTTCGGGTACTCCTTTTGGGCGACAGGCACACTGCAAGGGGGGGGGGGGGTAGGCCGTAGCCTCTGCATGCGTGTAGGGTGGGGGGAGGGGGGAGGAGCTTCCGTTTGTCTTCAGTTCTATGAGCCTTATTTTTTCTTCCTTTTTGATCTTTGTTCTTTTCTTACTTCTTCTTTGGATCAGTGGGGTGGATAGGTGGGGGGGTAACGATCGGCACGCAGTATGACTATTCATGATCTATCCTTATATATTGCTTCGTGCTGCTACATTGACTATGTTTTTGCTTGTTTAATGACTACTGGTGGAAGTTGCCCACTCCGGTTCTAGATGGTTGTTTGGTCCCTGATCCTTCTTAGTCTCTATTCTTCGTAGTACATTTTAAAAGTTTTAAACATTAACCTTCATACCTCCTGTTTCTCGGCAGTTCAATTGTATCCAGTGTAACTCGGACTGATTGTTAACTTGTACTGCGATACTGCTGGGATCCGTCTACCTGCAAATGTGCTTACAATGTCATCGAGGCCGGCCGGATGGTTTTAGGCCCGTATTTGTTCGCTATTTCTGCACAATAAAGGTTTCCCAAAAAAAAAAATTGTTGAATTTTGGTTTATTTTCTGTAGGTTCCCCACCAAACTATATATACTCCTCCAACCGGTTGTCGTGCAGTGAAACGTCCAATGCACTTTCCCCAGTACGCAGACACAAAATCAAAGTCCGAAGCCAGTCTTCAAGTTGTTCTTGTTTTTATTTCATAAGCATAAGGTGCAGGGGTGCAAAAAAAAGGAAAAGGCTGGGTGGAAAAGGCAAGCCTTCTTTACAATTTCAGAGCCAATAGATTTTTTTAATCATTTCATTTGTTTTTGTATTTTATTGTGGATATTTATGTACTGATAGTCCAGCCATTTAAAGCACCTGAGCACTGTAGCACTTGAAGATTTACAATTTTGGAGGGGCCTGGTTAGATAAGGTAGGAAAAGTCATTGACATAGGTAATAGAGGTTACAGAGGTCATTTAAAGGTTATCATGTGGTCACAGGCATTCTGCCCAAGATAGAAGAATTGTTGATGGAAAGAAAGGATATATTTTATGAAAACACTCAATAAAGAAACACTGTAAGCATGAATAATAACGCAGCATCTCGTAAAAAAATCTAATAAAAAGGAAGTCCATCTGTTCAGATGTAGCTTAATTAATTGTATATGTCTCTCTTTTGAAATATGTTATTTTCCATCAGTTATATTTTATGACAGCGAAATCAACATCTGTTTTGGTTACCTGCAGAGGTAATTACAGTCTAGCCACATATATTACATCCATACACAGCATACTAAACAGGCACGTCCAAACGTGGTATATTTCTAAAATGCATTTTTCCCCACTCCGAGGTTCTTATGAACACCTGTGGCAGACACAAAGCCAACTATAGAACGAAAAATGATTTGCCATGAATAGAAATAATGGTGCCATTATTTAATGTGGGTCAGTCACTAAAAAACGTGTATAAGCTAGGTACCTGCTAAATATAATGGCTTGTGATGAAAATGTAATATATGCAACATAAGTACACATAAACATTATGTGCCATTTTAGCATGGAGCTGCTGCTGATACTCAAAGTGTTTGCGATGTTAGCATAGATGACAAGTAGAAGCACAACTGGCCCGAAGGGTGTAGCTGAGTACTCTCCACAGTAGGTCATGGCCTTCTTTACCTTCTACTCAACATCCTCCTCTTTGCCAGATCAAAACTGGACACAGGACTGATGCAGGATAGAAACATATGGCAAAGACAAAGCAGGACTCATTATCAGGAGGTGTTGGAAGTGAACAGTTTCATTATATTTACTCATTACCTCTCTTACTCATTATCAGGCACATGCATCAATATTGCATTTTGCGATTCCTTAATTACGAAAAATAAGGAATCGCAATTAAGGAATTGCAAACTGCAATGCATCAAGAAATCGCTATAAAAATAGCGATTTCTTAAAATTCCTTAATTGCGATTCTCTAATTAAGAATCGCAATTAAGGAATACTTCCCCATTCATTCTTATGGGCCTAGAGGCCCATAGGAAAGAATGGAAAGACATTCTTAATTTGCAATTCACCATTGAAAATTCGCAAATTAAGAATGCAATTTCAAGGGTTCAGGGGTGTCCAAAGGACACCCTGTTGCACCCCTGAAATCTGCTTAGGAGTACATTTTGCACACTCACATGCCCCAAGGGCATGTGTGTGTGTGAAATTGAACTTTGAAAAATGCACTTTAGTGCATTTTTCAAAGTTTTCGCAAATTACCATGAAGGTCAACTTCATGGTAATTTGCTCCTCTTATTTTCAAATTCTCAAATTTTTAAAATTTGATGCATTGCATTTAATTAATCTCAATTTGAGATTCCTTAAAAGCAATCGCAATTTAAGAAATCGCAATTTTGCGATTTCTTAAATTGCGAAAATTACTAAAATGTTAATGCATCCCAAAAATGGAAATTGCATTCGCAAACGGCCGAATTTTGCGATTCGCACCGTTTGCGAATGCAATTTCCTTTGATGCATGTGGCTGATGGTACCTAGGATATTATGGGCATTCACATTCTGGAGACAAAAGGTGATGCAATGTTATCATAATTTATTTATGCTGAATATGCTGATTTTAACATGTTTAATCATTGCTTACATATCTTCCCACATTATTTTTTACTTTGGATTTAGTGAAAAGAGTGATTTATATGTTTTCAGTTTATCTATATTTATGATACGTGCATCTTAATATTTTTATGGGTGGACCCAGGTATTAGATTCCATTTTAAAGTAAATGTTGCATTTTTCCTTGGTGTGTTTAGCTTCTTTTTGTTTCAGGCACCATAGTCACTGTGTTCTCATTAAAAAAAATTCTGTTAGCTTGCTGTGTGAAGGTCATGTTTGCTGCAATTAATTGGTCTGATTCCCAGCACGTGCATGGGATGGGAGGCAAAGGAGGTGGATACTCCTTTGCGTGATACTGTGAAGATGCTGGAAGAATCTGGGATTGTATTGTCAGTGAGAAGGAGGCTGACACTTTGGGGCTCCTTACGATGTCGGGCGGAAAGCCTCCACCCGACACCGTCTCAGAGTCGTGACCGAACGACTTGTAGTTGGTGGTTCTGACCTCCGGATTATGATGTGGCCGAACACTGTTTAGTTGGATTCCCATTGTTTCCAGTGGAAGTCCATGTTACCCTGAGAACTGGCCATAACACAGGCTCCTATTGGGAAATAGAGTGTGTGTGCAAAACCCTGCATCCGTTGTAGGCACCCCATGGTGCCTGCCACACAGTGCAGTGTTTTACGGGGGTACCATGAGTGGGTGTTATAAATGGGGTTTCGGGTTGGCAAGGGTATTCCAGGCAGAACCCACTACTCTAGTCAGGTAAAGGGAGTAACATGCTGAAGATTACTCCGCTCATCCACTTGGTAGCTTGGCAGAGCAGTCAGGCTTATCCCAGAGGCAATATGTAAAGCGTTTGCACAACACACTCACACATCAGCGACACACTAGGCACACCACAAAAGAAACTCCACACAAGGTTATATGAAAATATGTATTATTCATATAAACACATTCGAACACTGTCACATATATTACGCACTTGTCATGACTTTACAGGATTTACATAAATCACTAGGCCAATTGGGCCACTGTCATAATCACATAAATCACAGTTAGTTAGGGTGACCAGTAACTACTAGTAAGATCCCCTTTCAGCTAGACGCGGGTCCAGAACTCCCCTTCGCCAGCAGAGTCTGCAGAGATTTACCTACCCCAGAGCCGAGTTAGCCAGCCCCCGCTAAATTGTGCCCTCGCCTCCACCCCGCATAAATTAAATACTATTAAGACATAATTTAAAAAGAATAAAAGTAACTTACCTTACTGCAGTTTCCTGGGCTGCCCCCTCCTCCTTCTCATGTACATCTTGCACGAACTGTGCATGCGCAGTTCGTGGAAGAAGTACGCAAGGAGGAGGTGGGCAACCTGGGGACACCACAATAAGGTGTTACTTTTATTCTTTTTAAATTATGTTGCGCTAGTATTTAATTTATGCAGAGTGGAGGCGGGTTGCCGAGCTGAGCAGAGTTCCAAGGAGTTTCCCCCCAACTCCGTGGAACTTTGCGTAGCTGCACTCCGCAAGCTGCGCCCGGGGTTACTTTCAGCATAACCTCTTATGCACAGACAACATCAGCAGCAGTGCACCACAGTAAGCAGATGCAGATCACCAAAGTAAACACTAGTGCTGTGCGCAGGTTTTAGAAAGAATCTCCAACACATAATCACATCAGGGCACACCACTGCTGTGGATACACTACCCAAGGGTAACATAACTGTTAGAGCACCACTCGCACTCCTATGATGGTACCCGGTGTCCCTCCTGTAGGCTTCTGGGCCAAATGCCTGCCTACACCAGGAATTGTCGCAGTTCTAACCACTGGGGTCCTCTGTTGAGGTCTCATCCCATTGTTGAGCCCAACACTGCCACCGAGGGGGGGGGAGTGTAGCACACCCTGTCTCCTCCAATAGAGAATGCCCCAGTGCTCCGACCGACTCCGCCGGACCAGGACCTTCATGGAGGATTCTTTTGTGTCTGGTCTGCAAAGTTAGAAATGCTTCCTTAAGGTAGGGGGAGGGGAGGAACTGCCTCGTTCTCCCCTCCGCAGGAAAACCCAATTGCCCAAGGTAGCTGCTCAACAAGGGCGATAGAGGTGAGGGCTCCACACTCACTCACCAGCCTCAAGCAGCACCACCTTTGTCAGTGCTGAGGTGCCAGACTCAGCCTTCCTTCGGTGAGAAACACGGAGCGAAGTCTCCACTCACGGACCTCCGGCGGCAGTGGACCCCGCCCACAACCAGGCTCAGTCCCACCTGGCTTCCATTTGCTGTCCTCACCATCGAGGGGGCAGAACTGACTTCCCTTGCAGCTTCCTCCAGGCTCCCTCTCGTCGCTCCAGGCACTGGGCTTCCTCTCCTGCTTGGTCGTTGCCACGGTAATGTTGAACACACCCACTGGAGGGGGGTAGTTTCAGCATGATGACCAAACTTTGAGATGAGCACCAAACAAAGCGGGAGAAGCCCACTAGGGAATTCTCTCTGTTCAGGAGCCAGTAGCAGAAGGAAAATGCACAGCATGCGCTGTTTGTGACCCAAGACACTAAGGAAGGCAATCCTGCCCTTTACAAGTGTTTCCTGCAGGTCAGCACACAAGTGCTCCCCATGCGCTCTAGTTGCAGGGACCAGGGGCAGCCACCAGCACTTCTCCTGTATGGAGCCTCCTGGGAGAATGCTGGCAGCACCACCCCAGGGCGCAGGTAGGCCAGCACAAAGGCTTTTGTAGTAGAAGTTGCAGTTCATGTCTCAACAATAATGTCCAATGGTGGTTCCTCCTGGCTCACAGCTGTCCACGATGTATGTTCTTTTTTCAGGTAATAGCAAGCTCATCAGACATGGGGTCACAGTCCCAGTGCTTATAGTACTACCAGTCTTTGTTCTGTCCTGGCACAGGGCCTTGAGCCCAGTTTAAACCAGTTCTGGGGGCATTATTCCCTAAATCGGGTGCATAGGATATACAGGCGCTCATATAGTATTCACACTGTTCTTAATGAGACAAAAAAGTAGAAGTGTTTTACGGTGCATCCAAAGGGGGAATGAAACACCGTACTTCCCCAAAACTCAATCCGAGATTGAACAAAATATTTAAAATTTTTGGAGCACTCGTGTCTTATACAGCATTCAATACAACAATGTGAAAAAACAGGAGAATAGTAAATTGGGATTTTGTTTCTTCTTTAATGTCACCAGATCCTCCAATCCTTATGCTAACATGTTTCGTCGTTATAGGGTTGTAGAATTTTGTACATGCTTTCTACTTGCATCAGAATGCTGGGGTTGCTAGGTAGCTGCTGTTGCCTAGTCATATGGAATTTACCTTTACTGTTTGTCCTAACTGCTGAGCCTTGTGGAGCTTTTGAATTTGAATTTGAATTTAAAAATACTTATAGAGCGCACGTACACTGAATCAGTTTCATGGCGCTGGTGAGGTCCCTGAGTAGGAGCAGGAAGAAAGCTAAGTGCCAAAGGCCTGCTGGAATAGTAGCATTTTTAGTGACCTCCGAAACTCCATATAGGAGGGAGAAAGTCTTAACGATAAGGGGAGGTCATTCCAGAAGGCGGGTGCAAGTACAGCAAACTTCTGCCCCCCTGCCCGCTTCTTCTTAAACCGGGGAGTAGTTAGTAAGGCCAGGCTAGAAGAGCGAAGGTCCCTAGAGGGAACATAGGGAGAGATTGCTGAGTTGAGAAAGGCAGGGGCAGTGCCCGCTCTTGCTTGGAAGGTTAGACACCCTAACTTGAACCTGGCTCGTTGTTTTATAGGGAGCCAGTGTAGGCTCCTAAGCAGTGGGGTCGAATGATGGGACCTGGATAAGCCAAAAACCAGATGGGCAGCCTGGTTCTGTACCAACTGCAGGCGCTGCAAAGCATAAGCAGGGGCTCCATTATAAATGATGTTGCCATAGTCAATTTTTGACAGGACCATGGCCATTAGGATCAGCTTTAATGCAGAGGTGGAAAAGAATCTGGCAACTTTCCGAATGACTCGAAGTGTAAAGAAACAGGAAGAAACCACCGAGTTGATATGTGAATGAAGGGTTAACTGATTGTTAAGCATGATCCCGAGTGTTTTAACTGAACAAGAAGGGAGAGGAGGGGGACCAAGTGAAAGGGGCCAAAAAGAGGGGGACCAGGGGTTGACAGCATCGCCCGTCACCACAAGTTCTGTTTTATCCGGATTAAGTTTTAACTGATTGATGTTCATCCAGTTTCGGATAAATAGCATGACGGACTGGAAACTGCCAACTCCTGAAGGGGAAGAAAGATCAAAAATGAGTTGTAGATCATCTGCATAATTATATACAGTGACCTCCATGTTCTGTAAAGCAAACACCAGTGGAAAAACATAAAGATTAAATAATAAAGGGGAAAGAGCAGACCCTTGGGGAACACCACAGGTGACATTGCGCAAGGGAGCCGAGAAGGTGCCTAGATGAACTGTCTGAGTACGGTCCATCAGGAAAGACTCGACCCAAGCTAATGCCAACCCCCCTATCCCCGCCGCCCTGACACGTGAGATTAGAATGTCGTGATCCACAGTGTCAAAGGCGGCGGATAGGTCTAATAGGACCAGTATCTTGGGGGTGTTGGCGTCGAGTCCCTCCCTAAGTTGGTCCATGACCGAGATCACCACCTTCTCGGTTGAATGTCGTGGTCGGAAGCCTTTGCTCCACAACCTCGTAATTCAATAAATCTGTAAATCTGTTCTGCCTCCCGCTCAACTACTACAAATATTTTGGCGACGATAAATGAATTACACAGTCACAATCCGACGAATCCTGCATGCTACACTTCTTTCAAGAGACCACTAAGCGCTAGCCAACATCGCCCTGGAAGACATCTTTAACAGACCAGCAATAGAACTACCAAAAGTTATGAGATATCTATGAGTTGAGCAATTTTCCACGAGGCTCCTGTATGTTCCTTCTTGATGCTGCAAACTCCCAATTCCTTAGTGAATCAATCAGGTAACAAGGATTTATAATTATTGACTACTCTGATTTCTTCTCAAGGGAAAGGGGAAGTGGAGAGAGAAACAAGACAAACACTGCTCCATGCGGAATCCAGGCGACGTTTCTCTTGCTGAAGTGTTCTGGGCCTCTTGTGGTTGCTTCTATTGGCGTACTGTGTACATATAACAAATAAGCAAACCTTATTCAACGGTTCTGACCCCCAACTTGGTTTTTAATCTAGTACATTATTGGATTTCACATACCAAATTACTTTGCGCCCTTGCCAACACTTCTACGACTATCAAATAACTCTTTCTGACTTGTGAGTGCCTTCAAAAAGAATCAGAAGACGTTATAACAACAGAATTAACACCTTTCTGTTTTCAAGTTTACCAACTGGTTAGTATGTTTAGTAGTTGAGTTAGATAAACTCTGCACACTCTTAAATCATACCTGATAGTCGTTTGATGTTGCTTTGATAAGGGGTTCTGGAAAGAAAATAAACACAAAACAAAAGGAACAGCCAAAACTCTTCAGAGGTATTCACTGTGCATTGTTCATTATATTGCTTTGGTTGATCTACCCTCAACACTCTCAGCAAATGTCCTTAAAAGTTAACCTCAACACACATTGGCCACTGTATGGATTCCACAGGTTTACAAAGATAATTATAGACCGTTGTTAGGTTATGTTAGCTAAATAGCTATTCAGTACTTTTCAATGCACTTTTATATTTATCAATGCTTGATTGCTAATTCTGCTATTAGTCCCAAGTTAACTAAAACATCATTAGCGCTAAACGTGACCTTTTTCTTTGCAGGGCAGCGCTAGAATCAAAGTCTACATTGGGCGGAAGTTCCAGGGGCCACCGGAGATAACAAACTCACTAGGAAGAAGACGGGTCCTTAAATCCTCAAGGGATCGGGTTTTCAGGTAAGCGGGAGAAAAATGGAGTTACCGGCAGCGAGTTGAATCCAAAAGCACTCCGTTCTCAGGACTGCTAAAGACGGGGTTGGTTGGAGGTCTGGAAACGAGACCGGGTTGATTGGAGGTCTGGAAATGCTGGAGAAGCAGGAAACAACAGGCGCTCTCGCGGAGATGCTCAGTATGAAGCGAAGCAGCGTCGCATTGCCAGGGCAGTCTATTCATACTTTTGCTGAGCCTGGAAGATTTGTTAGCCTCACGTGAGGTCCGTAAATCGTTTAGCAGGTTATTACATGTGAGAGAGCACACGCTGGCTATTACACGTGAAGGGATCAACAGTAAACGTGCCAAACAAGCATAGATAATTTCAAGACTTCGTGTTTCACAATAATAAGCATTGGCAAAATATATAGCAAAGGCAAGACATTTCTGATTGTGATTTAACACACTACATTCTTAGAACTAATATAATCACTTGTTATATTAGATGTCACAGAACAGTACTTTAAGCAGATTATTAGGTGATAATAGCATGTGAACCCATGACACTATGTCCTCTTTAAAGGAACTCATGGATAAAAGTGTTGACAAAATCAATGACAGTATTAACGTTGTCAAAAATGGGAAATCCACTCCTAAGGTCAAGAATATTGTGTCCAAAGTTGTACCTAAGTCCAACAAACCTGATGGTGTCAATCACAACCTTTGCATTAGATGTGGTAATCCTCCCCATGGTCAGAATAGCAGATGCCCCGCCATTTCTGTCACTTGCAATTATTGCAAGAGAGTAGGGCATTTTGTCAAGGTGTGTCTTAAAAACAAATATGTTAAAAAACCTGTGGCATGTATCGTTGAATCTGATGGTGAAAGTACATCAGAAACTATTTCTGTGATTAGCGAGGAGAGTGAAGAACAGGTTCGAATTGGGGTCCTCTGTTGATGCTATTGAGGGTGACCCTTCTGATTGTAGGGATCCTATTGTGAACATTGGGGTTGGAGAAAAGATTCTTCCCCTTCTGGTAGATTCGGATCACAATGATTACCAAAAAGCTTTTCGAAGAAATGTGGGGTGATTCCATAGAACTGTCCCCTCCAGATCGCTCACCTGTTTCTTATGAGGGGCGTAAGATCGATTTGTTGACATTTTTTGAGGACAAGATGTATTTTAAAGGGAGATGCATCAAGGGTAAGATTTATGTCACAGCAAAGGGTTTGAACATCCTCGGGTGGTTTCACCAGGGATTATTTGGGATGATATTGAAGCACGGCACACTGGAACAAGTTCTAGTAGCGGAATGTTGTGATGACGTCAAACAAAAGTGAAAGGCAAAATACCCTTCTATGTTTGGAGTCTGTTTGGGTAAAGTTAAAGGCTTTAAACACAAAATTGTTGTCAATCACAATGCCACCCCTGTTAAGCACAAGCTCAAGAGTGTGCCGTTCAGTTTTAGATCGGATTTGGAGAAAGAACTCAAATAATTGTGTGCCAAGGGAGTTATTGAGCCTGCCGAGGCATCCTTGTGGCTTTCTCCTTTGGTAGTTGCCCATAAAAAGAATGGCCAATTAAGGGTTTGTGTTGACTTAAGGTCCCTTAATAAAGAGATTTCGGTATATTCCCATCTGTTGCCCAAAATCCCTGATCTTTTTGCAGCTACCTAGGGAGCCAAATGTTTCTCAAAGCTCGATCTAGCAAGTGCCTACCATCAGGTTGAACTCCACCAGGAATCAAAACACCTCACAGCTTTTGTTTCCCCTCTAGGCACTTTCCAATATTTCAGAATGCCCTTTGGTTTAGCCTCAGCGGCATCCATTTTCCAACAATTATGAACAATATTCTTCAGGATTTGAGCTCAGTCTTGGTGTTCCAAGATGATGTTCTTGTATTTGGTAAGGATAATGCCACTTATGATGTCACCTTAGATAAAGGTTTGTCCTTGTTCAAGGAACATGGCGTTGTGCTCAAACCTAAAAAGTGTGAGTTTTCCGGTGATAAGGTTGAATACCTAGGTCACGTAGTGTCTCAAGAAGGTGTGAGTCCCAAACCAGGGTTATTAGAAGCCATCACTAATGCTCCTGTCCCCACTGATAAGTCTGGAGTTAAATCATTACTGGGGCTATGTGAATAATATTCTTAGTACGTTCCTGATTTTGCTACGATTTTTCGCTCCATAAGGTCACTGTTAAAGGAAGGTGTTGTGTTTGACTGGGACAAAGAATGTGTGAATGCATTAGATGGTTTTAAGTCTTCTTTGAGCTGTTGTAATGCTCTCAAGCCTTTCGACCCATCTCACGACTGCTGTATCACTGTGGACGCCAGTCAAGTGGGATTAGGGGGCATGTTAACTCAAAATGTTGACGGTATTAAACATACTATTGGATTTGCCTCTTGTGTACTAAGAGGTGCAGAACAGAAATATTCATTTATAGAAAAGGAGTTACTGGCATGTTGTTGGGCTATAGAAAAGTTTTGCCTATATGTGTGGGGTAAACATTTCACCCTTCTCACTGATCACAAGCCCTTGGTGAGCATTTTAGAGAATGGGATGAGTAAGTGATCTACTCCTAGAATACTCAGAATGGTCACACGATTGTTGCAGTTCCATTTTGAGGTCAAACATATTTCTGGTGGGAAAAACTGCAGGGCCTACTTTCTTTCAAGGTTTCCTATTTGTGAAAACGAACAGGATAATATTAAATTTGATGATCTTGTTGATGAGGATTGTGAGGATTGTTTTGTTGCTGCCGTAGAGATTCCTCAACACAAAGTGAGTTCTGAGGAGGAGTGGAGATCAGCTTTACTTTCTGAGTCCGTCCTTCAGGATGTCAGTGATTTAGTTACGAAAGGCTGGCCACGTGAAAAGGTTCTCTCTCCTTTGCTTCAACCCTTTTGTAAAATCGGTCAAGAGTTGTCTCTAGAAGATGGTCTGTTACTAAGGGGTGAAAAACTTTTTCCCCCTTCTTCCCTCAGGTCAAGAATTTTGAGATGTGTCCATGAAGGACACCTTGGAGCCACACTCACAAAGCGTCGCCTTCGTGATGCTTTCTGGTGGCCATCTATGGATGTTGACGTAGAAAACATGGTTAAAGAATGTTGTGTTTGCAGTTCCTCAGATAAGTCCCTTAAAGTGTCCACACCTCCATTAAGTCCCATCGATTGTCCGGACAGACCCTGGGCAAAGGTAGGGATTGATCTACAAGGACCCTATGATGTTCTTTGTGGTCCCTACAAGTATATCCTGGTTCTAGCTGATTATGCATCCAAATGGCCTGAGATAAAGTTGGTGAGAGAGGCTCATACCAAAACTATTGTTGACTTTCTTACTGAAGTGTTTATGAGAGTGGGTTTTCCAGAGGTTATAGTTTCCGATAATGGCAACCAATTTGTCAGCAGCAAGTTTCATTCTTTTCTCCAGTCTGTCTGTGTCAAACATCTCAAGAGTTCACTATACCGTCCCCAGACGAATGGGCTTGTGGAGAGGATGAACCGAGTAGTTGGGGACTGTGTTAAGTGGGTATGGAGAAAGTCGCACTTGGAGGAAGACAAAATCAATCATCAGAAGGCAATAAACATCTATCATAAAGCCATCCGATCTGCACGTAAGAACCATGTTACCTCGCAATTAGAGGCAGCGGGCAATGATTCGAAAGTACTCTTCCAGATTGTAAATGCCTTTTTAAAACCTGTGGCATGCAAAAGTGCGGATATGGCATCCCAACATCTTTGTGACAACATTTCGAGTTGCTTTACCGAAAAAATTGATGCTATCTATGAAAATATAGAGACACTTATCCCAGCCATGACTAGCCAAGATGATCACATACCGGCACAAACTGTGTCCACCAACTCCAACACCTTCAATAATTTTCCTGAGATCTCTTTGCCAGAGGTGGAGAAGCTGCTCAATAACATTAAAAGTGGGAGCCCGTCTGATTTACTACCAGCCAGATTAATGGGAACGTTAGGGAGAACTCTTGGTCCTGATATTCAGAGCCTGGAGAATCTCTCATTAACAACAGGGAGTGTCCCACGGGAATCGAAAAAGGCCGAAGAACATCTCCTCCCCTTGGACCAATATGTCTAATCTTAGGCCAATCTCCCTGCTACCTTTTCTGTAGGAAGAACATCTCCTCCCCTTGGACCAATATGTCTAATCTTAGGCCAATCTCCCTGCTACCTTTTCTGGGGAAAATCATCGAAAAGCACACAAATAAACATCTGTCCAACTTCCTGGAACAATCAGGGAGCCTTGATCCCTCACAGTCGGGTTTCAGGCCAAAATACAGCACTGAAACGGCCCTGCTGTTGATAATGGATGATCTCCGCATGTACCAGGACAGTGGTTATTCCGTTGTCCTGGTGCTGCTGGATTTATCGGCAGCGTTCGATACCATCTCACATAACATCTTGATCGAACGACTGACTGTGAATGGAATCGGCGGCAAGGCACTGGACTGGATAAAAAGCTTTCTCTCCGACCGCACCCAATGTTTCACCATGGGTGAGTTCAGGTCGGAAGAGGTTAAGGTCACTAAGGGGGTTCCTCAGGGATCTTGTTTGAGCCCGACTCTTTTTAACACCTATGTGGCCCCCTTGGCAGATATAACAAGAGCCTTTGGTTTCTGTCCAGTGTCCTACGCTGACGATACACAGCTGCTTTTTCCCTTCAAACTACTAATTCCGGAGGTTATACAATCTTTCTCAGAGGGGATGAAAGCAATATCTCGGTGGATGTCTTCCAACTTTCTTCAATGTAATGTTGGCAAGACGGAGTTGATGCTTTTCGGTGAAGCTAGGGTCCAATGGTCCCCTGATTGGTGGCCATTGGACTTAGGCCCAGTTCCCGAACCTAAGCTAATAATCAAGAACCTGGGGGTACGGTTGGAACCGGAGTTGACTATGAAACAACACGGTAACAGCATAGTGGGATCTTGTTTTCATATGATAGGTCTCCTTCGTAGGATATTCCCTTTCCTCCTGGACTCCTTCAGAAGAACATTGGTTCAGGCTTTAGTAATCAGCCGTCTTGATTATTGTAATGGTCTTCTGGCAGGTGCAAATGAAGAAGTACTAGACCGTTTGCAAGTAGTGCAGAACACAGCAGCCAGGCTGATCCTCAATGCCCCCCCTAGATCTCCATCGAAACCTCTGCTGAATAAACTGCACTGGTTGTCCATACGTCAACGAGTAAAGTTTAAGACCTGTTGTATTATACATAAAGGTCTACATGATCTAGGACCAGACTATTTGGCCAAATAATTTGTACCATATGTTCCTACTCGCACTCTTAGGTCTAGTGAACAGTTGCTGCTGAGTGTACCCAAGATCAATAGAACCAGATTGGGTGGTAAGGCCCTGTCTGTGGCGGGTCCTATTTTGTGGAATGTGCTTCCACTTGTACTGAGACAATGTCCCAACCATCTCCTTTTTAGGAAACAATTGAAAACTTTTTTGTTTAGCCAAAATTAGTTGAAGTCTGTCTTCTGTTTAAAAATTAGGTAACTGTTTCAGATGGTTCTAGAATTTCAATGTGACTGCTCAGATACTTGCCTGCCGGCTGTCCTAAGCGCGGGGATACTCCTGCGGGAGTTTATTCCTAGCGCTATACAAACTTGCAAATAAATAAAGATGGGGCATCATGATGTTAGACGGGCCCTTGACGATATGATGTGGTTTTACAGAACTACACCACACTCTATCACAAAGGTTGCTCCATTTGTCCTCATGAGGGGAAGAAATGCCAACACATCCTTCAAGCCTGGATGGATGTCTAAGTTGTTGAAGTCTGCCACTAATATTGAGGATATCATAGATCAAGTCAAAGAGAATGTAACCAATTCACAAATTAAGCACAAAACTTGGTTTGATGCAAAAAAGGTGTTAAAATGTATTTTCTCAATGTTGGGGATTTTGTTAAAATCAAGTCTCCCCTGTATGCAAAGAAAGGAGAGAGCAAATTTGGTAAACCACAGCGTGTTGTAAAGGTTTATGGTAATGCTGTGCAGATTGAAGGAGGGTACTGGTGGAATCTTAATAAAGTCTTTAAGGTTATACATAGCCCTGACCTGAGCTCTTCTCGTGAGAATAATGGTGTGCCTGAAGCTGCATCTAATTCGTCAGAAGCTCGGGTCAGGCGCAAGCTCATAAATAATGAAGGTGTTAGAAAGAGCTCGAGGAAATGTTCTTTGACTCTTCGCTTTAGATAAGATAAGAAAAGATGTTTCCGTTAGTTTGTTATTTTGTTTTTATTTTTTGTAAAAAACTACTTTAGGAACAAGGGAAGGGATGTAGTATTTTGAACATGCTTTCTACTTGCATCAGAATGCTGGTGTTGTTAGGTTGCTGCTGTTGCCTTTTCATATGGAATGTACCTTTACTGCTTGACCTAACTGCTGAGCCACATCTTCAACAAAGGCAGCACATCCATTGCACCCCATCTCAGCAAAGCCATCAACATCTCCTTCGGGACAGCAACCTTCCCGGAAATCTGGAAACACGCCAAGATCAACACCTTACTCAGGAAACCAAAGGCGGACCTCAAGAACCTCAAGAACTTCCAGCCCATCTCCCTGCTCCCATTTGCGGCTAAGGTCACCGAGAAAATTGTCAACAAACAGCTGACACCCTACCTCGAACACAAAAACATACTGGACCCATCCCAGTCCAATTTCCGCAACAACCATAGCACTGAAACTTCCCTCATCGCCGCCACAGATGACATCAGGAAACTGATAGACACCGGAGAAACAGCAGCCCTCATCCTCCTGGACCTGTCAGCCACCTTCGACAGGGTCTGCCACCGCACTCTACGCACATGCCTACAGAACGCTGGAATCCAAGGGAAGGCCCTGGACTGGGCCACATCCTTCCTCTCCGGCAGAACTCAGAGCGTCCGCCTCCCACCCTTCCACTCCAATGCCACCGAGATCATCTGCGGCGTACCTCAGGGCTCGTCCCTCAGCGCAACGCTGTTCAGTATCTACATGGCACCCCTTGCCCACGTCACCCGTCAACACGACCTCAACATCATCTCCTATGCCGACGACACCCAGCAGATCATCTCCCTCACCAAAGACCCTCACACAGCCAAAACCAACCTCCACGAAGGAATGAAGGTCGTTGCCGACTGGACGAGGAACAGCCGACTGAAGCTGAACTCACACAAGATGGAGGTCCTCATCCTTGGGTCCACCCCTTCAGCCTGGGACGGCTCCTGGTGGCCAACCACACTAGAAACTGCTCCGACACCCACAGACCACGCACGCAACCTAGGGGTCATCCTCAACTCCACCCTCACCATGACTAATCAGGTCAACGCCGTCTCCTTCCGCTTCAACTCCCTCGAATGCTATCTAGGATCTTCAAGTGGATCCCTACTGAAACAAGAAACACAGTCACCCAGGCCCTCGTCACCAGCAGGCTGGACTACGGCAACACCCTCTACGCAGGAGCATCGGCCAAGCTCCTGAGATGGCTGCAATGCATCCAGCCTCGGCACGTCTGATCCTCTACATCCCCGACTGTAGCCACATCACTCCCCACCTGAGAGACCTACACTGGCTCCCCGTCAACAAGAGGATAACCTTCAAGCTCCTCATCCACACACACAAAGCCCTCCATGACACTGGCCCAGCGTACCTCAACAAACGACTCAGCTTCTACACCCCCACCCGCAATCTCCGCTCTGCCAACCTCGCCCTCGCCGCTGTCCCCCGCATCCGAAGAACGACAGCCAGAGGAAGATCCTTCTCCCACCTCGCCGTCAAGACCTGGAACACCCTCCCCACCAACCTACGGCAGACCCAAGACTTACTGACCTTCAAAAGACTACTCAAGACCTGGCTCTTCGATCAGTAGTAGCACCCCCCCAGCGCCATGAGACCCTCACAGGTATGTAGTGCGCTCCACAAGTGCCCTGATTGATTGGTTGGTGGAGCTTTTCTCCTTTGCTCCACGACCGTGTAATTCAATAAATCTGTGAATCTGTTCCGCCTCCGGCTCAATTAGTATAAGGGTGTAACCCTATGACTTCCTCAGGGCTTATTGTTTCTTCCAAATCAAATTTTGGTATAAGGTAATCCTCCAAAATGTATTAACAATTCTCATGTGTAATGTGATTCTCAGTATCCTTCTGACAAATATCCGTAAGGACCCTTAGTATAAGGTCATTCTCCAAAATTTAAGTAAATCCAAAGTATTATGTGCTTTCCAATTTCCATAAATCAAATTTCTGTATCGATCCATAAAGAATTATTGCCGCAATATCACGAAAAACTGAAATTATGCACTGACTCGGAGGATTCTTCTGAATAATTAATTAGGTCCCTGAAGTACAGGGCACCTGAAAACGCAGCAACAGCACCCGGATACTGTTGCTGCGTTTTCAGGTGCCTGGTACTTCAGAGACCTAATTAATTACACGGAAGAAACCTCCGAGTCAGTGCATAATTTCTGTTTGCCCACTTCTAATAGTGGCATTTCTAAAATAGAAATAATACATCCGCTTTCACCAATAAGCAGGATTTATCACTCCTATTCCAAACATACGAAACTTGATGACGCTACCCCTCTCAGATCAGGAATTACCACTGAAGCACATATCAGGGAATCCCCAATGCATACCTACAAGAGGGAAGCCTCACAGCAGGGAGAAACCAAACAGGCTGTTTGTTACTACCAGGACATGCCACACAGTTAAAGCACATGTCCTACCTTCTACCTACACAGCACTCTGCCCATAGGGCTAGATAGGGCCTACCTTAGGGGTGACTTATGTGTAGTAAAAGGGAAGTCACAAACATGGCAACCAATGTATGTGCTGCATCACAGCTTCAGTGAACTGCATGTGCAGGCCCTGCAGTGGCCGAGACCTGAGACGGGTTTGAAAGGCTACTTTGGTAGGTGGCGCAAGCAGCGCTGCAAGCCCAGCATTAGCATTTAAATTACTGGCTCTGGGTATATGGGAAACCACTATACAAGGCACTTACCGGTAAATTAAATATGCCAAACAAGTGTAAACCAATCTAACCAAGTATATCACAGAGAACACATGCACTTTAGCATTGATTCAAACCCAACAGTCCTAAAACCACCAACAACAGGTCTGAAAAAAATACAGGAGGAGGGCAAAAGTTCTGAGTTGACCCTTAAAAAAGGCCAAGTCCAACCGTGGGCCAGAACTGAGTGTGAATACCGGCCAATTCACGTAATAGGGCGGTCGGACTGCAAACTGACCAAGATCCCGACTGTCGCGCAGAGGCTTTCCGCCCAACATCTTAATGAGCCCCTAAGAACATTGGGTATGTGGGAATGCTGATTTTAATTGGCTCTTAGTGAGAACTTGTGAGTAACGCTACCTTGTGTTACTTCAGATTTGCAAAGCCAGCAGGAAATAGTAAGATGGCTTTGCATGATTTGGTAATCTAACCTACAGGCTTGTGTTGACCTTGTGTCACCTTGCATGACGCAAGGGCAATACAAACCCTTCATAAATCTGACCCTGGGTGTCTTGTCTTTTCATGTGAAAGAGATGATATGATTGCTGACATAAGGAATAAAAGTAGGATATTTAGTGCAAAATTAAATACACCTGTAAGAAGTTAGTTATTTATTGCAAAAGGATATTAGAATCTATTTAATGTAAGTCAGGTTAAAAAACACTGTTGCTCATGTGTAGAAACATGAAGAGATTCTGCCTTTCCTGCAACAACCTGTAGCGTGCAAAAATAAACATTTTGCCATATCTGCTTGCTGCTAATTAATGCTGATTTTAGAAAAACCAAGTAGATGAAGAAAATGTCAGGTCTTATTTTCACTGCTTAAACTGCAGCTGTAATTGTACTCTGTGATCTGCCTTTCATCTTGGCTCTTGGTCTTTTTAGCATGTATTATGAGGTCACAACTTAACTAGAATAAGGTCTTACAGCATAGCGGTGAGTCATTTCCGGAATGCGGGGACCGTGAGATGTCACAACTCAACTAAAAAAATTAAATTAGAGACAGGCTTTTCATATAGGGATTGCAGGATCCCAGTATTATACAAATGCTTCAATGTATTTATAGTTAATAGATGATGTATCTTAAACCCTGTAGCAATGTCCTACCAGCATTCATTTGAGTTCTCCAATAACAAAACTTTTCAAGAGGCAAAAAATGAAATGTTTAAAAGATATAGCTTGGCGACATTAACAATATATGCACAGTAGTGGTAACAACAAACGTTTTAGTAACAGATGCGCCTAAACCTAACCAATAATTCAAAAATATTTTACATCAGTCTTTCTTATACTCACAATACTTTCTGGAATTACTTCTTTTCATGGCCATTCATACGATTTACCAGACATTATTCTGTCCTTCACCCTCACTTATTAAGTCCAATGCTCTTGCTTTACTCTGACCTACTTTCCCGTTCACGACCAATTCAATTTACACCCACCCACATCTAAATGTGATTTCAGCTCTCAAGGCAATAACCTTGATGTTTTTTCTGTGTTCTTTGCACTATGGATTCACTGATTTTTATTTTTTATTTATGTATTTATTTAATATTTAATGCGATTTTATATAGCGCGAACATTACCCGAAGGTGTCAAAGCACTTTACATAAGACACAAAAAAGGAGGTAGGACACGCACCACAAAATCAAGTAGAATTTGAAAAGGTGAAAGTTTGTCGCGTGCAGGCTGGGGCTTCGCTCTCTGAACCACAGAGCGTTGAAGGTGAATAAGTGGTCGCAAATCCCAATAGGAGTTGTCCCCCTGCGCACAGCGTGTTGGTTACCCAATGGTATAATAAAGTTTGTTGACACCAGGTTAAGTTCATTAAAGTTTTTACTTCATAGCAGTTTTCTTTTTGTCAAATTGTATTATCCATTTGTACAAAAGAGATGAATTCCAAAACAAATCAATGAATATATCCAAAATGCTTCATCATCATTCCCTAAGCATTTCGGGCCATATTAGCCCTTCGTCAGGGGACATCTCTGTAAATAAAATAAATAATCGGAATGATTATCATGGACATCTCTGCATATCCTAAATCATGATAATTCAAAACAGACAATACTAGATCTACTGGTTGAGTTCACTGGTCATACAAAAAATATTAAAAACAGTGTACGTGATCAAAAACTGTAACCATTCAGACACGACGTTCATGTGTGCCCATCAATTTCAACATTGTGTAATGTTCTGAGATCTGTAACAATACGGGGTGTTCCAAAAGTTGGTGTTCAGGTTATCAAGTAAAACGTTATGTGTCAGTGCATTCATGTGACTGAGTGTGTAACCAAATCTGGTGATAGAGTTCATGAAAAAAGTGCACGGGTGTGTGTCGGTAATTAAAGCAACAAGTTTAGTGCCGTTTCACCCAACACATAATAAAACGCCAGTGTACACGCTGTCGTGTCAGGTTGATAAAACGGAGCCAGTACTTACTCGAAGCTTGCTCAAGATGGACTTGGTAACTGTTTGCACGGCTGATTGTTCACGCGTATGTGCCGACGGGAAGTTTAAATAGAATGCGATATACGCGCTTCCCTATTGTTTGATAAAGATAGAAGGTGGACTATCGTACTGGTGTTTACGGTAGCCATCTTGTAACAGTGTCAAAGTAAATGCATATCAAATGCGAGTGTTAACTATGAAAAGATGAATAAAGTTTCACGAGGTGTTGAGACAAAAAATTAAAGGAAGGACAATAGTGTAAGCGGACCCGGAGGCCATGATGAAACAGTGTAAAATGATAGTGTGTTTGTTGTCGAAAGTCGACAACTACCGAACAGATAATAGTTATCAAGTTGATAAGGCTACTTGTCCTATGTCCACCATTGTAGGTGGGATAGTGAATTAAAAATTATAATTAACAAGCAATAAGAAACACATAATTTGGAGACAGCTGGAAAAGAACCATAATATGATCAGGTGAGAATCACAAATAACAAAGAAATTCCATTCTATCGTTCAAACCAGTGGGTTGCATTGTGCACAAATATTGAATCCAAAAATTCTCTCTCTGGAGTAGTTTGTTCTTGGGGTTAACACCCTCTGTGTTCAATACATTTTCAAGAACTGTGAATTGCAGTTGAGCAACGGTGTGTCGGTATCCCACAAAATGTTTTAATTTTGGTTGAAAATGCATTGATGTTACAAAAAGGCCAATCCTTTGTTCCCACCACCAACTCTAACACCCTGGAATTAGAGGTCAGCCTTTTTAAGCTGATGAGAAACATTAGACTACGACATTACTTTGAAAACCTGATACCAACCAGTGTACAACAAGATGACATTCGTTTAGGTCTGTATCCTCGCAGTACTTTTCTAGCTCCCGTAAGACACAAGATAATTGATATATTTGGGAACCTGGTCAAACAAGATATAACATCAATGCATTTTCAACCAAAATTAAAACATTGCAACCTTACCATAAAAGAACGGAATATACTAAAGAAACTGTCTAAAATCCCAACATCATTTGTCAAAACGCCGACAAAGGTGGTGCCCTCGTGATCATGGACAGCACATTCTACCATTAACAAGTTCAGTTACACGTGATGGATACCAGCACCTATGCTGCATTAGAATATAATCCCTAAGCAGAATTCAAAGCCACTCTTGAAACCATCCTTCAAAGAGCCTTGGAGCAGGAAGTCATCACGGAGAAAACTAAAAGATTTTTAACACAGGAATACCCTAAAATTCCTTCATTGTACATGCTCCCCAAGGTACCTAAGGACCTACAAAGACCTTCATTCAGACCAATAGTGTCCACAAGAGGCAGCATACATGAGCCCGTGGGAAAATTACTGAACAAAAACATGCGCAATCCTTGGTCATCAAAACTCCGACCTATGTTCGAGACACCACTGATTTTTTAAAGAAATTGGATAATTCACTGATTTCAGCTAAGGATGAGGACTGGCTATGCACTGTTGACGTGAAGGCGTTGTATACTTCTATCCCTCATACCCTTGGTTTAGAGGCCATTGAAAATGCTATTCTGAACTCAGGGTATACAACTGTTACAACGAAGTTTTTACAACGCACTACCACTACAACGCAGGCATTACCACGCATACCATTACAACGCATTGCGCTGGGGGGTGCTCTAGGATAGGGAATAAGTATAATTTTATATCCAACACCTTCCCTAGTGTCCACGGGGACTGGAGTTGGAATATAACATTATACTTACCACTATCCAGCACCTCTAAGCGCTATGCGTTGTAACGGTATTCGTTGTAAATACCGCGTTGTAATGGTATGCGTGGTAAAAGTATGCGTTGTAACGTCATACATCCGAACTCAGATATAAAAACTGACCTACAACCGTTTCTAATGGAGCTACTTGGATTTACACTTTATCAAAGCTACTTCACCTGGCAAGATGTGTGCTATTTGCAACTCAGCGGTACATCAATGGGCAATTGTGCCGCCCCAATATATGCCAGCCTGTTCATGCATTACTTCGAACAAAATCATATTCTCAACCAATCAATGTGGGCGCAACATGGAAAACTGTTCCTACGTTATATTGATGACATTTATATCCTGTGGTCCGGCCCTGAAATCAAATTACTCGAATTTTTACAATATCCTAACACAATCAATGATTGGATCCAGTTCACATGGACATGTGACCAGAGATCCATCAATTATCTGGACGTCCAAGTTAAACTGATGGACAATACATTTCATACCACCCTTTTTCAAAAGGACACTGACCGTAACAGAACCCTGCACTATTCCAGTTTCCACCGTCCCAACATCAAGAATAATCTACCTTTGTCTCAACTGATGAGAGTGAAACGGATTTTATCCGATCTCACAGATTGCACCAAACAAATTGATGTGATGTGTAAGAGATTTCAAGATCAAGGATATCCTGATGATGTCCTGGAGAGTGCTAAAACCAAATTTGAGACACTGAACAGAAATAACCTACTTTGCCCAAAAACAAAAAATGAAAATAAACGCATGACTGTGGTGTCTAAATACTCCACACTGAGTAACAGATACAGAAAAATTGTGTTGAAACATTGGCAATTGTTAAGTAGGGAACCAGACTTCATGGGTCTCTTTGAACAACCTCCCATCTTCTCTTACACCAGAGGTCCTAACCTCAAAGAATTACTGACACATCCACAATCCATTGCATCTGTCTTCAAATACAAAGGTCTTCAACCTTTCTACAACTGTAGCAATTGCAATAACATTATAAAAGTACACACCTTCCACCATCCCATGAAAGGTTACGAGATCAAGCTAAAGGTGAACGCAACATGCAACACAGCGAATGTAATTTACTTGTTGAAGTGTCCTTGTGGCCTTTGTTATGTTGGCCACATAGAACATAAGATAAGGACCAGAATTCTGGAACACAAGAGCAATATCAGGACTGGCAACTTGAAATCCACTGTGGCGAAACATTATGTGGAATACCGACACAGCGTTGCTCAACTGCAATTCACGGTTCTTGAAAATATATTGAACAAAGAGGGTGTTAACCCCAAGAACAAACTACTCCAGAGAGAGAATTTTTGGATTCTATATTTGTGCACAATGCAACCAACTGGTTTGAACGATAGAATGGAATTTCTTTGTTATTTATGATTCTCACCTGATCACATTATGGTTCTTTTCCAGCTGTCTCCAAATTATGTGTTTCTTATTGCTTGTTAATTATATTTTTTAATTCACTATCACACCTACAATGGTGGACATGTGACAAGTAGCCTTATCAACTTGATAACTGTTATCTGTTCGGTAGTTGTCGACTTTCGACAACAAACACACTATCATTTTACACTGTTTCATCATGGCCTCCGGGTCCGCTTACACTATTGTCCTTCCTTTAATTTTTTGTCTCAACACCTCGTGAAACTTTATTCATCTTTTCATAGTTAACACTCGCATTTGATATGCATTTACTTTGACACTGTTACAAGATGGCCACCGTAAACACCAGTACGATAATCCGCCTTCTATCTTTATAAAACAATAGGGAAGCGCGTATATCGCGTTCAATTTAAACTTCCATTCGATACATACGCGTGAACTATCAGCCGTGCAAACAGTTACCAAGTCCATCTTGAGCAAGCTTCGAGTAAGTACTGACTCCGTTTTTTCAACCTGACACAACATCATGTACACTGGTGTTTTATTATGTGTTGGGTTAAACGGCACTAAACTTGTTGCTTTAATTACCAACACACACCTGTGCACTTTTTTCCTGAACGCTATCACCAGATTTGGTTACACACTCAGTCACATGAATGCACTGACACATAACGTTTGACTGGATACTCTGAACACCAAATTTTGGAACACCCCGTATTGTTACAGATCTCAGCACATTACACGATGTTGAAATTGATGGGAACACATAAACGTCGTGTCTGAATGGTTACAGTTTTTGATCACGTACAGTGTTTGTAATATTTTTTGTATGACCAGTGAATTCAACCAGTAGATCTAGTATTGTCTGTTTTGAATTATCATGATTTAGGATATTCAGAGATGTCCCTGATAATCATTCCGATTATTTATTTTGTTTACAGAGATTTTCCCTGACGAAGGGCTAATATGGCCCGAAATGCATAGGGAATGATGATGAAGCATTTTGGATATATTCATTGATTTATTTTGTAATTCCTCTCTTTTGTACAAATGGAAAATACAATTTGACAGAAAGAAAACCGCCATGAAGTAAAAACTTTAATGAACTTAACCTGGTGTCAACACACTTTATTATACCATTGGGTAACCAACACGCGGTGCGCAGGGGACAACTCCTATTGGGATTTACGACCACTTATTCACTTTACATAAGAACCAGTTGCGATACAAAAGGATTTAGGATTACATGAGTTACAAAAAGATACAAACGGAAAACATTGCAAATGTACAAGTAGTAAAGTCACTCAAGGAAGAGATAGAAACAGAAAAAAATTGCAAATGTGCAAGGAGTAGATACCATCAGAAAAAACTTTTTGCAAATGTACAAGTTGTAAAGTCGCTCAAGGAAGCGATACAAAAGGATAAACTCTAAGAGTCACATAGGAATGGTAGAGAGTATAAAGGTCTACTACATATACTAGTGGTTAGAGTTATCTCTATATACATATATATACAAATAGCAGATTTTCTCAGGTCAGGACCCAAAAAACAAGGGGAGCAGAATTCCACTAAGTGGGTTCGGAGGGGGGACGCAGTCACAGCACCAAGGGAGGGCAATAGAATGTCTGCTGTTTCACAAGATGGTGGACCAAGGACGTGAGCGACAACAGGAGACGGTCCCATAATGGTGGGGCGCACACATGTTTCCAGTCCAAAAGTTACGAGTGAGTGCCCCCCCCGGCTCCTTCCCCGGGGGCCGGGCTGCTCCTTCACCCGCATTTGAATGCATTTTTTCCCGTGGTATGTATTTCTTTGTTAGGGTGGGGGCAGTAAGGGGAGGGTGGTTTCTCCTCTTGGGGGCCCGGCAGCACCTTTCCCCGTTCCGATTCCTTTCCTCTGGTGGATTCATTACTTAGCAGGGGTGGGGGCAGCAAGGGGAGGGTGGTGCCTGAGGAGACGCTGCCAGGGCCGCTGCAGCCTGGCATGGTGAAGGGGGTCTGCGGCATGCGGTGCTCTTGTCTGGGGGGTCACTGCTCCGGCTGGACGGGGCATCTGGGACCTTGCGGTGTGGGGAGCCTTACCTGCGGCTGCTTTCTCTCCGCCCCGTCCCCGGGGGAGGGCGGGCTGCGGCTCCTGGTTGGGCCCGTTTTCCATGCCGGGTAGCGGCCTGGTCAGTGTCGGCGCCCCAGACCTGGCTGCGTGGCAGGCCCGGGGGGCCAAGGGCCTCGTGCACTGTGTTAGAGGTCGGGAGATCCGACACGGCAGGTGCCCTCCCTCTCCTCCCAGCACCATGGGCTACGGTTGCCGGAGGCGGCCACCGTGAGAGTCCTGGGGGACGCTTGAAAGTGTAAAAAATGATGGCATCTCAAAGCACCACTGCTTGCATTAAATAAGTGATCATCTATAACTGAACGGGTTGGTTATCATTTGGCTCATTACACCTATATGTTAGGAGACATAGATGGAACCCACGTACACCTCGATGTCACCATACATTCACATGGATCATGTCACTTTCTTTCAAATATCATAAAATATTTGCAAATGTGCAGTGCCAGGGTTCCTCTCCAGCAAGTCTTTCATGTCGACACTCAGTGACTAATGAACTTCTCACTCATGCTTTGAATACCACAACACTAGTTGCAATTGCCCCTTTTAATGTCTATATTAAGTGGTTGGAATGATCAGATCAATCCATGCGGACATTGATGCATGCCTTGAATAACTATCTCCCCAAATTCCATTAAATATTTTGGGGGCTGTGTTAGACCTGTCTGGCCTTTTGCGTAGCCCGTCCTATTAATTATTTATTTTGTCCCCTTTTTGCCCCTCATACTCTTTTCATCTTATTGTGTTCACTGAATTATTTTGATGGTGTAGTCCTGGGGGTTAGGTGTGCTTGCCCTCATGGTTCTTTTCCTTGAGGCCTAGGTGCCTTTCCTGACTGAAATCTGGGAATACCTAAAATGGTGGCTACTAACAGCCATAACTGCCATCCTCTGAGGAAGCCCCATAGGATAACATAGAGCCTTCCAGAACCTTCTGGACACTACTGGACCCTGGGTGGACAGGCTATATAAGGGCAGAGGTCAGGAAGCCATTTTGTGCAGTTCATTGAGCTTGAGGAGAGAGGCAGTGGTGAGGGGAGGTGGACGCACAAGAAGTAGTTAGCTTGTCAGTGGGATAGGCAGCCTCTTCGTGGAGACGTTCCCCCACTCGCCCCTGACCAAACCCTCTTATTGGAGTCGCTGGCTGGAGGAATCGATTGGTAACCAAACTGGCACGGCAGGGCTTACGGCAACTCGAAGTGAACCTGCAACCCCTTCCCACTCAAAGGGAACCTCGGCCCTGGGGTAGTGGCCCATTCTGCCGTCAGCCATCGCGGCGGGGTGGAGTACATTGGGAATCACCTGCTCTGGAGACACCAGTTGACTCCTTACCATAGTCATATTGGCTCCTGTATCTCTCAGAGCCTCCCCTCTCTGGCCATTGATGGTGATCCATTGCCCATACTTAGCAGTATTTGGGGGCACCTGGATCTTAGGAACCATCTCCCGTTCTCCCAGGGACACTAAGGTGACACCCGCCCACTCACCCCCCTTATCTAAGGGCAACTCCTCCCCGAGCGCTACACTAGCTACTCCCGGGGCTTTTCCTCCGGTGGGAGGGGGTGGTCTCTTTGGGCATCTGACATCTCCCGTATAATGTCCAACACCACCACACTCGAAGCAGTGGACAACCCTTGGCTGCTGGCTTTGGCCAGGATGAGGGTTTCTGGGCGGGTTAGCCTTAGGGGTGAAACCTGTTCCCTTTCCCTGGAAACTGTTTTGGGGACCTTTAGAGAACTCCCGCTTTTTATCTCCCCCCTCCTTCTTCTGAGGGGCGCCCTTTTTGGGAATCCCCTCCAGTCCCCTTTGAGGACACCCGGGTACTTGCCCAGATGTCCGCCTCCTCTGCAAGCTTCCGGGGGTTGGTCAGCTTGCTGTCCACCAGGTGTTGGCGCAGCTCGGGAAAACATTTCTCGAGTAGGTGTTCTCTGAGAAAAAGGTCATACAATCCCTCATAATCCTTCACCTCGCTGCCCTGCACCCAGCCCTCCAATGCCTTCCTCGCATAATCCAGAAAATCCACCCAGTTCTGGGTGCTTAACTTGTGGCTCCCCCTGAACTTTTGGCGATATTTCTCCGGGGTTAGCCCAAACTTCCTGATCAATGCTAACTTCATGGTGGGGTAGTTGGTCTGCTCCTCAGGTTCTAAGGCTAAAAAGGTGTGTAGACCAGTAGGAGGCATATACTTGTACAACCCACCCCCCAGTGCTTTTCCTGGATCCCATGGGCCCTTAAGGAGACCTCATAGGCAGCCAGCCATTTGGCTATATAGTCCCCCTGACTATAGCTGGCCACTATGTCCTTAGGCAGGTATGGTCTGGACTCCCTGGTTGGTTCTTTGGTTTCGCTGCCACCATTTGAAGTAGGAGAGGGCCCTAGTTGCAGGGCCTGGAATTCTAGCTCTTTTAGTTTAAATTCATGTGCCATCCTCCGCTCTTCCCTCTCCTGTTCTAGCCTGGCCAACTCCCATTTCAGTTGCCTCTTTTCCCTCCTGTCTGTGAGTTCCGCTTCAGTCAAGCTTCCTCCGGAGACACTACTGCCCCTCCTAGAGTAGGTCATTGGTCCTGGGAGTAGGTTTCCCACCTCAGGGTGGAATAGTCCCTCCACCTCTATGACCGTGTCCCGGTCTGTCCCCTCATCCTCCTCCTTCCCTTCTCTATGTGCTTCCACCCAAGCCCTCAAACTAGTCTGGAGTTCCCCCTTCTTGGCACCACGCTTAAAGAACACCCCATTTGTTGACAGAAGTCCTTTAGCTGGGCCACATAATAAGTGTCCAGTTCTTCCAACGCAAATTCCATTTTGCTAAAGGCAATTTAGGGACAAGCACACAAAAAAGAATAGAGTTACAAGGGCAACCTGAAGCTACCTCCACCCCACCACCAGGAATAAATTTGGAAAAAGCAAAAGTAAAAATTTGGAAGCCTGCCAGGAGAAAACTCCAGGTGTAGGTTAGTGGATTACACTTAGTTACTGCAGAGTAGTCGCAACCACAGTTTACATCCCACGGCTAGACACCAATATGTTGGACCTAGAGTTGTCAGGTCACCTAGGGTAGCCTGGCCTAGGGTAAGACATTCAATTATTAGAGGCACATGTGTAAAGGTTGCACACCACTCAGCAGTAACTCAATGCAATTCCACACAAAAATGACACTACACTGATAATTATGGAAAAATATGGATTGTTTTATAATAATAGGTTCATTTCACTTTATCTTTTTACACCATTGTTTCTCTTTTAACTCCTTTTCACTTTGAGTATTAAATAACACTTTACAAATCCATATTACGCTAGTTTTGTCAGTTTCTTCAAATCCCACACTCCTTCAGCCACCAATTCACCAGTAATGTTTCACAGTCAATGGAGAAGACAAGTGATTTAAAGAAATTAATATACACAACTCCCACAGTAAAGCATTGGCATTCTACAGGTAAATTTCAGGAACTTCCACGGTTGATTCCTTTGAATTTTAGCTCTCTCAATTAATACAATCAACAGAATACTCTGTTTAATCAGTTTCTCTCTACTCATTTTCTACCCAACATCCATTCTTTCTTACCAAACACAGACATCCATTGGACCTGATCCTCACACAACCCTGAATCTAATCATTAAATATTTTTTTAAAATCTTTTTGAAGCTTTCATAAAACACTCGTATGACAAACGTATGCTGCAGAGCTTGTGTATATCAAGAGAGAGAGGGGAAATACATTTGGAGAGGGCAGTAATTCTGGTACGAAATGGGAAAGAGGGCAGGTAATTAAGTCATATAAGCTTAAAATCCGTAGAGAAAGAATTGGGTCTTCAATTGCTTTCGAAAATGCCTGATGTTGGTAAGACCATACAGATGCTGAGGAAGTTTCAAATAGAGAAGCATTGATGGTGCCAAGCCCTTCACGTATACCAATTGATCTTGCTGAAATTATTGTGAGATAATTCTGTATGGCCTTCCTTAGGCATCTAGGTAGGTGGTATAGGATGAATAAGTTGCAAAAACTACTCCTAGCGAAGGCATAAAAGGCCTTGTGTACAATTCAAAGAATGTTTAAATAAATAGTTTGATGATTTTGGTTGGAAGTCCTTCTTAGACTCCATTGTAGTAATCGATGTGAGAGAGGGCTGCTACTCTCACAAGGCTATATAATCTTTAGAGTGAAGTAGCAGAAGTATCCCAGGGAGACAACAGAGGTGGTAGAACACGTTTTCAGGCACATAGTTATTTTGAGAGGATAAAGGAAGGTCAGCGTTGTTGAACCTGACATAGTTGGTGTTGTTCTCCCATAACTTTTTGCCTTTAACGCTCCTGTTTAGCTGACTTTGTTTTTATCTGGGCTTAGGACTCTGCACTCTTTAGTAGTGTTAATCAGTGCTAAAGTGCTTGTTCACTCTCCGTAAAACATGATAAAACTGGCTTACACCCAATTGGCACATTTAATTTTCCTGTAAGTCCCTAGTAAAGTGGTACTGCCTGAACCCAGGGCCTGAAATTAGATGCTAATATTTGGCCTACAGAACTGCATCTGTTGAATCCCGGCTCATCAGAGTGACTCCAAGGGATAGTTGACTGGCCCCCTGACTAGGGCCTCCGGAACAGAAGGCTCCTACATTATGAACCTTGCACCTGGTCTTTGCCATCTGTGAGTACTACCCTGTCAAGTGGTTGTAGACCCCAGTACTGGACCATTGGAAGAGGGCCTGACGGTGCTCCATCAGCCCATCTGTGGACGAAGCAGAAGCGACACATCTCCTTGGATACATGACACAACCTCAATGCGGGGCTCCGCAACTCTTCACAACCAGGATTTAAGGTACTCTTGTTCAGTGGGTCTAACTAGGTCCCTGTCACAGTCAGCCTGAACTTGTGACTTTGTTCCACTCCAACGGACCAGATTTCTACAGTTGGCGCTTTGTGCTTTTTGGTGGTATTTTCACTTAAATATTTAAAACTGCATGTGTCCAGTTCCACTGATTGGATTTTTTGTTGTTTTGAACTTGAACTTGATGTATTTATTGATTAAAATGTATTCTATTTTTTTAATTGGTGTGGTATTTTTCTTGTTCTGTGTTCTCACTTTATTACTTTTTGAAGTGTTGCATACATTGCCTCCAAGTTAAGCCTGACTTCAAGGTAAGCCTAATTGTTCTGTGTCAAACTACCATAGGGTTGAGCGAGGTTTAGTTTGGAGTTTGCTTGTGACTTCACCCTGACAAGCATTGTAGTTGCTCCTCGAGTATGATTTTACCCCCTTCAACCAGTAACCCAATGTCTTACAAATGTTTTTGACATCTCCAAGATTCCTGATAAAGTCTGTACAGGTTGGAAGAGTACCCAGGCACAGAGACCAGATCTGAGTAAGGTATTTAGGTTTTTGACATCAAATAGTAAAATCTCAATTACTTTTGTGCTCATATTCTTTAGTTATCCTAATGTGAACTTGGGTGTCATTAGTGCACATAAGGTATCCAATGTTGTGATTATTAAGAAGTGCTGCAAGTGAGTGATGTACTTTTTGTAATGGGCCAACAATAGGGATAATCTCTGGGGCACTCATATGAGTGATTTGAGATGGGAAAGAGCCACATTTCTCTCACATATCAAGATAAGCAAGTTATGAGAGGAATAGCCTAAACCATTGGAGCACAATACCACCTATTCCAAATGTGGTCTCCTGTAGAGGGAGGATTGTGTTGCAGGTGAATATGACAAAAAAAGGCAGTCAGCTCTAGGAGAAATAGGGTCCAACACTGATCGTTGACTCTGGCCAAGAGATATTGTTCCATGATCTTCATTTGGGCTGCTTTGGTGCCTCATTTAGTCTGAAGAATGATCAGAAGTTGCTGAGTATATTGCTCGCTGCTGGATAATCATAAAGACGTGTAGTAACAACTGCTGCCAGGACTTTGGCAATGGTAAGGAGTAGGCCCAGGTGACATTTTAGTTATGCTGAAGTTATCAGAGTGATTTTCGTAATTTTGTCTTACTAACTGGCTGCTGTTATTCATGTTCTAATGCATTTAGTGCTATTTTATTAGTGCCAAAAGAATCCTCAAGTTAATTTTGGCCTTGAGGGAGCATTTTGCACAAAGAAAATAGAGCTAAATGCTGAGTTACGCTCCTTGCATAATTCCACATACTCTTGCCATTTTTTTTTTCTAATTACACATAAATACCCTGCAGCTAATTAGGGGAGTTATGCCCTCCCCTAGTTAGGAGGCCTATATAATTTTCTACGAGGATTGGGTTAGTAGTAGTTTTCTTGGGAAGTGGTGTGATAATTACATGTTTAGATTTGTAAGGAATGAAACCTTCCAACAAGGATACATTGATGAATCTGGTGGTAATCAATGTGATAGCAAACTGGGTAAATTGAATAATTTTAGCATTCAAATGAGTTTGAGGTGAGGCTACAGACGTGGGTGTATTTTTCACACTATAGCAGATAAATCTCAGATGTTACGTGGTCCAGGTGAGGTGGGAGAAGAAAGAGGTTGATCTACAAAGCATTTTTGCTTTTTCAAAAATCCTAATTGTTAGAATTGGGCCGTTTGCAACTGCAAAAATGTTTATTGTAATGTACAAACACTAAATAGCAATTCAGTAAATTGTTACCAAATCACAGTTTGGGTTTGTGAACAAAAACAGAAACAGTATTTGAAAGGGACATGTTCAGGGCATCCCTTCCAAACAAGGAATCTGAAAAATATGTATTAATGTTTTCTGACCAAAATGCAGTTGGAAAACATTTGCATTTTACCGCAAATTAAAAGTTGATGTTAACCTATTTCCGAATGAGGATGGAGTCCACTTGGGACACATTCCCCTTTCAGAATGTTTGAAAAATTATTTTCTAAAAGCAGACAATGGTCTCATTAACCACAAAAAAAGAAAAAAAATCATTTTTATTTAGAAACGCATCCTGCTTTCATTTAAGGAAAATGGGCTGTGTTTGAAAAAAAAGATTGCTTTATTTAAATTTAATATGCATGAGGTAGGACTATTTGTGATCCACTTGGAATCGCTAATTTGGAAATCAGGGCCAGATTTCCCTTTAGTACATTATTAATAGTGATTTCCAAATAACGATTCCCAAAAAATGCTATTTGGTAATCGCTATTACTAATGTACTATTACTAATGGCTATTGTCCTGATGCTTGGAAATTTTATAAATGAATAAGTACATACAAAACTCACAAGGCTGCTGCGAGCATTCCTCTTTAGAATTAGTCAAAGGTGTTGAGATAGTTTCTTGGTACATCCAGAAGTGGTATTTTGAAGAGGAGTCTGCTTCAATGATGTAAGACTGGAAGTAAGCTTTTTTACTTTGGGAATGGCAGCTTTATAAACTCTGATAAATTTAACAAGGACAAACTAAACTATCAGAAAGTAAAAGAAACTTGTGTTGTATTTTGATTTACTGTCTGTTAAATTTCAGGAGCCAAAGTTCTTTATGGAACCACTTGCTACATTTGACTTTGATTGCTGTTTACTTCTTTCTAGCAAGAGGCACAAGTTATTTAAATGCAGCATTGATTATTTGGGATAGGTGATCAAGGATTTCATATGGGTTTTCTCAGGAGAGGATGTGTTTGTCAGCAAGAGTGAGAAGTATGCAATTTGTTTCTACTTTATTGAGTTTTCTTCTCTATGATATTATTTTGTGGTTAAATTATGAAAGCATGGTGTGACCATGAGGGTTGCTAGCTGCTGGTGATATCCAAGTTGGAAAATTATGTGAATTGTGGATTAAGACTGTGGCTGACTTTTGGGGCCCGATTCACAGAATTAACTTAAGACAAAATCCGAAACTAACTACTTTTGGTATTCACAGAATGGATTTACGACTGCTAACTTTATGTCTGCACTCGGGCCGGAAATTCCGGCCCAGAGGTGGACCTTCTGTCTTGGAGGTGGAGCTTGTGGCCCAGAGGCGGAGCTTGCGGCCTGGAGGCAGAGCTTGTGACCCGGAGGCAGAGCTTCCGGCTTGGAAGCAGAGCTTCCGGCTCGGAGGTGGGGATTTAGCCATGGCTGAAATCTCCACCTCTGGGCCGGAAGCTCCGCCTCTGGGTCGCAAGCTCCACCTCCAAGCCAGAAGCTCCGCCTCCGGGCAGGAATTTCCGGCCCGAGTGCAGACGTAAAGTTAGTAGTTGTAAATCCATTCTGTGAATACCAAAAGTATAAGTGCATTCTGTGAATACCAAAAGCAGTAAGTTTAGGATTTTGTCTTAAGTTAGTTCTGTGAATCGGGCCCTACATGTGTTAGCGTCAATCAATTGGGAGTAACTCAGTATTGTCCACAATTTCCTTAGGATTGATGTCATGGGGTCGTAATCCCAAAAAGTGAAATCACCAAGAATGAATGGACATTTTAGAGAACACATCATGAAAAAAGTGGATTAAATCCAAAAGATCAGTTTGAAGAACTCTGTTAGGTTTTTGGGTGACTGATGGATGATCATGCATAGGAAGGGGGGGAAGTATTGCCTACAAATGTAACTAGGAAGTGTTCAAAAAGACGCACAGCGTGGTATTTTGATTTGATTTCAAAACAAATAATATAGGACTAACGGATGAGATCAAGACCTCCACACTGACTGCTTTCTTTGTTCTTAAGAAAGATATTATAGACCACTGCTAATATGTCTCAAAGATCTTTGTTTGTGGTATCAGATAACCAAGTTTCAGTGAGACCAAATATCCAGCTCAAATTATCACCAATCAGTGGATCTGAATGTTGGTGTGGGAAGGACATGAAACTCATCAGTCCCCTTTCCTTCTATAATGCTGAAATTGTTCAGTGCTGTGCTAAATACTAATGGTGAAGATGGGGACGGGTAGGGATATGAAAGAAGTCCCACACAAGACTACATTGGGTTATAGTTACTCAGCTTGTCTCATGAGTATCTCATGAGTGGAGTGACATCTCCTTTCTACTAAACAGAAGAAAAGATGACTGTTACTCTTGCCTCTTGCACCAATTTCAATTGCATGCACTTTTTTCTTTTAGATGGATATCATACTAATTGCAGCATTCTACAGAAACTGTGAAAATACTGAAGAATCACTCTATCAGCAGGTGAACTCAAGTACTCAACATATCGATGGTCAATTACTTATATCTTGCTCCTGTCAAGGGAATTGGGAGAGAGTATTGTGAGAGTGGTTCTTTTCTGGTGTCCTGTACACATTAAATAAAACACTAGAATATGATGCATCAAAGCGGATACAACGTTTTACTCAAGATTCGTAAATAACTTCAACAAGGCCCGCGAAATCAGCCAATGAGGGAAGGCACCAGTCTCTCACTCATCACAAAGTTGGATAGGGTCAGTTAGACTGCTGACCCCAACCCACTCTGTGATGAGGTGTCACTGATTGACAGTTGGCTCTGGGCACTTCAGGAGATAAAACTGAAGCAACAAGGTCGAGGTAATCAGTGATACTCCCCCTTATCATGAGGAGGAGGGCCTCAAGGCACTTTCGCTAGGCTGAGGAGGTTACACACGCAGAGCTGTAAGATCCTCAGACTGGAAAAATGCAGCTCAGGCGGCCATGAGCCTGCACATTTAGTGCAAGCCTGGCTCCTGGCTGCCTGACCTTAACAAGAAGAGTGTCTGTCAGGGTAACCTTTTCTCAGACTACCAGGCCCTCTTTGTCTCCGGAAAAGAGTGAGGGGGCATGGTCCCTTTGCCATATGAATGAGCTATGGCTGTTTAACAGTGAAATCTGTAATATTTGTGCTTCAAGGTCCTTGCAGTGTTTGCTGTTTTGGTCCTGTTGTGATGAGGTGCAAATAACATGGCTTCTAAGTCGGGAAACAGGGGTAAAAAGTGGCATAGGGTGTACAGCACACCAGATGACATGGTTGAGCTGTTTTTTTTGGTGACAAAATACTGATCTGAACAGAAAGTAACCAATGATAGATCATTATGTTGTCAATGCTTTACATTAGAATTGAAAAGTAGTTTATTCGCTGGTAAATTAAATAGAGCAGTTAAAGTACAATTAAGCAGAAGGTGCTACATTGTTCTGGAGTTTGGATATCACCCCAAACATTGTTACTGTTTTCTTACATTGTCCCTATGGCCAATAGAGGGAACAGCCATTACAACACGTTTTTTACCACGCATTGCTATTGCATCGCATGCATTACAACGCATGCGATGTTACAACGCGTGGGAAAAACCACACATACCATTACATTGCATGCGCTTTTACAATGCATGCGATGTAATGTGTAATGGCGGCTATCCAAATCGTTGTGAGGAAACTGAGGCTGTTTCTTCACAATGACGTGCACCGCCCCTCAAAGCAGGAAGGAGGAAGCAGGAACCAGGAGCAGAGATGGCAATGCTGAAGAGGAGAGAGGTAAGGGGGTTTGCGCTTGGGGTGGAGGTTACTTTTGAAGCGTTTAGTGTAGTGTCAAAGTAGTGTTGTAATGTTTGTGTTGTGTGTTTTTTTAACGTTTTAGTGTGTTTTTTTGTAGGGTTTAGTGTAGTGTAAAAATATTGTTGTAATGTTTGTGTTGTGTGGGTTTTTTAACATTTTTGTGTGTTTTTTGTAGTGTAGTGTAGTGTTTGTTTAGTGCACTGTATTAGGGTTTAGGGTAGTGTTGTAGAGTTTGTGTAGTGTAGTGTCTTAGGTTTTAGGGTAGTGTGGTGTTTTAGGGTAGTGTAGTGTTTTATGGTTAGGGTAGGGTTGCAGTATTTGTGTAATGTAGTGTTTTAGGGTTTAGGGTAGTGTAGTGTTTTAGGGTTTAGGGTAGTGTAGTAGTATTTGTGTAGTGTAGTGTTTTAGGGTTTAGGGTAGAGTTGTAGTGTTTGTTTAGGGTAGTGTTGTAGAGTTTGTGTAGTGTAGTGTTTTAGGGTTTAGGGTAGTGTAGTAGTGTTTGTGCAGTGTGGTGTTTTAGGGTTTAGGGTAGTGTAGTGTTTTAGTGTTTAGTGTAGTATAGTAGTGTTTGTGTAGAGTGTTAGAGTTTCGGGTAGTGTAGTAGTGTTTATGTAGTGTAGTGTTTTAGTGTTTAGGGTAGTGTTCTAGTGTTTTAGGGTTTAGTGTTCTGTTGTAGAATTTGTGTAGTGTTTTAGGGTTTAGGGTAGTGGCAAAAGAATTGATAGTAAGCAGCAACAATTTGGAAGGCACCCAACTAGAGATCTGGGTGACATTCTTAACAATGCCGCTAAAAGATGCTCCTGCAATCAATCAGACCAGAAGGCTACTGCACATGCAGCTCAAACGCATAGGGAAAAAAGCCCAGAGTTTAAAAAAGGAATTAAGAAGAGCAGTTAGGTCCGCAAGGAACACAGTTATGTCAAAGGACACAAGGGAGAAAACAAAAACCTAAAGAAGCAGTATAAAAAGCAAATCTGGGATCATAAGAGAAGTCAAACAGACATCTTCTGGTCTAAACTCCTCTTTAATGCAAAGCATCCTACCTCCAGAGCCTTCTGGGAGACAGTAAGTGGCCTCACAAGATCATCACAAGCAATAAATGCTGCATGTGTCACCGAAGCAGCTTGGGTAGTTTTCCTAACTAATACTTTTGCCAAAAAAGTTCACACAAGCACTGATGATACGAGGCTTATCAACCTTTTTTTAGTTATGTATCTTAAAACATGAGTAGAACTAGCTCATAGAATGTAAAACATGAATGTTAATTCAGTGAATTTGGTTAGCCCAATAGTACAATAGAACAGGCCGTACTACCATACCCAGTCGATAAAATAGACAAAGAGGCTGAAGTTTCACCCAAAGGCTCTGAATGGTCTAACAGTACAGCCCCTAATGCAATATACAGAGGACAGTATATCTAAAGTAATACGTTCAGCCAAATTGATGGGGCCCCAGGTCCAAATGGTATTCCTCAGGCGATCTACAAACTGGAACCTGCTAATTGGGCAGCCCTGGTATTACGGTTATTTAATGAGGTGGGCACCTCGAACATACTTCCCGACAGTTGGAGAGTTTCAATAATTAACCTGATGTATAAAGGAGGTGACCAGACAGATCCCGCCAACTATAGACTGATCACCCTGATAGATTCAGAAGCAAAACATTATGCCGCAGTCATTCTCAGAAACTTGGTAGATTCATCAAACAACAACAACATAATTCCTTTTAACCAGTCCGGATTCCGTAGAGGCTTTGGCACCATAACAAATATTTTAGCTTTAGGGTTAATGGCTGACAAGAGCATGCAGAAAAATCTACATTTATGTTTCACACACTTTAAAGCAGCATTTGACCGAGTAAACATGGAAAAAACTAAAGCTGACGGTTTGACACTCGCAAGGAAAATACACACTGAGGCAGGACTCATACAAAGTTGTATTTTAGCCCCTCACTTGTTCTATCTTTTTATGGCTCATCTCTCACCAAAATTATGGGACCTCCATCCACCTTGACCTCCATTTCCTCAATTAGTGGTGCTGCAAGTGCACAACGTAGTAAAGTTCGGCAACACACAACCTCCACTTCATCTGGCATTAGCATTCCCAGTATCGCCTCCTCCGCCCCCCACAGACATTTGAAGTCCGCAGTTTGGGACTTCTTTAGTGTTAGCCCAACAAGGGAAAACATAGCCATTTGTACCATTTGTAAGCTTCGAGTTAGTCGTGGTAAGCTTGGCACCAACTATGGTACCGGAGGCCAGAGAGGTCAACTTGAGAGACAGTACACTGTCAAATGGCATGCGCACGTAAAGGAGATCAAGGAAGCCCGAATTGCAAGTCAACAAACTGTATCCGTAGATGTTTCATCTGATGATGACGAGGTGGAAGAAGCGTCAAACATTTATTCACTTACACCCAGTACCCCTGTCAGCAGCACACCCCCTGCAAGATATATGAGCCACACTAAGCGTGTGGGAGAGAGTGAGACACCAATGCGAAAAAGTTCATCATCACCGAGCGTAACTGGGTCGAAGAAGTCATCATCATCCCGTAAAATGGTCCAGCCCACCATTAGAAGCATGTTGTTTTCAGATGCGCCATTTGAACGCAACCACCCAATGACGTGTCTATATAACACTAAGCTGGCTAAAATGCTAGTGCTGGACCTTCTCCCTTTTTCTTTTGTGGAAGGGGTTGGTTTTCTTGAATTAGTGGCAACGCTCTGCCCTAAATGGAAGGTTCCTAGCCGGTTCTATTTTGCCAGAGTTGCGGTTCTAGCACTACATGAAGATGTGCTGGAGGTGATTGGGGCAGCTTTGCAGAAGAGTGCTGTTCACACTATACATCTGACAACAGACATGAGGGCCAGTTGCCAAGCCGTTGATTACATGTGCATCACTGCACACTGGGTCTCTTTTTCAGGGGTTAAAGCAAAGCTAACCGCAGGTGTTGACCCGGACAACGTTTTTAAAGCTGCTCGGAAACATGCAACACTAGGCATGTTTGCCATGGAGAAAAGTCATACAAGAGAAAACATTTTGCATGAGTTTAACACAAAGGTCTTTCAATGGCTGTCCCCAAGAAAACGCATGATTGGTTATGTTTCCATGGATAATGGCGCCAATGTAGTTATGGCCATGGATAAGGGTAACTATTTTACAGTGCCTTGTTTGCCGCACTGTATAAACCTGGTTGTTAAAAAAATTCTTGAGTGAAGAAAGTCCAGTGTGCGAGTTACTGACCACCTGCCGAAGAATGTGCACACATTTCAACCATTCTTTTAAGGCCCGGAAGCAGCTGAGGTGCCTGCAACATGAACGTAAACTGCCAGTGAAAGCACTCATCCAGGAGATGGTAACACGTTGGAACTCAACCTTCTACATGTTTGAGCGAATGTTTGAGCAGTATGCGGTAGTTGATCAGTATTTCTTTACACAGGGTACAGCTACGAAGGACCTGAGGATACAGGTGGAGCAATGGAAGCTAGTTAAAAGCCTGACAGACATGCTTCGTCCTTTTGAGGTCTTCACAAGTGCAGTCAGCAGGGAGGACTGTAATTTGGGAAAAGCTATCCCATTGTTGGGCATGCTAGAGCACCAACTGAAGGCGGTGTCTTCTATGTTTCAGAAAGAGGAAAAAAAGGAACAAGCATTTGAGTTGGCGGAGAAGTTATTACAGTGCCTACTTTGCGATGAACGTCTTCAAAAGATCCACACAGAACAGTATTACATTTGTGCTACTATTCTGGATCCACTGTACAAAAAGGTATTGGCAGGCAGAGTATTCTTTCCTTTTGATGACGCAGATTTTACAAAGTACAAACATTGGCTAGCTGTGGCAGCCAGTCGGTTTGAAAGAGAATGGCAGGAAATTGAAGGGAAAGGCAGTACATCAGCATCAGCAGGCCATCCGGGGTCAAAAAAATCCACTTCTGCATGAGTGATTTTCCCTCTCAGCCGTTAAAGATACCAGCAACTGTATCATCTGCACCAAACACAACAGTAACATTGTGTGAAGAAGAGGATTGGCTAACTCAGCTTGGGTTTGCTTCTCAAAAGGTCCCAGCAAAAAGTAAGCAAAGTTGAGGACCCCTGGAGAACCTTGAGTCAATGGTGCAGGACTATCTGAATGACTCAACAGAGGTCTATGTTCATGATGACCCATTGGCGTATTGGCATGGGAAAAGAGAATTGTGGCCTGAGATCACCAACCTGGCTATAAATTACTTGTCTTGCCCACTCGCAAGCGTGTCTTCTGAACCTGTTTTCAGTGCTGCTGGTGGCATTGTAACTTGCAAAAGGACCCGCCTCTCGCCCAAAAATGTAGAGAGGTTAACAATGATCAACATGAATCAGCACCTCATACCACCAGATTACAAAATAGGAGAATGCACGCAGGAAGAAGACGAGGAGGACACTAACTTAGATGAGGGAAGTTCTCTGTGAGGTGACCTACTGCCGCCTGAATTCGCAGAGTTTGAGGACGAGCTCTTCTTCCCTGACACCGAGCCCTGAAAATGAGTCAATGAATCACTAACTTTCTTTTTCGTCCTTATTCACTTTTATTCCTGTGTGTCTGTTTTTCTTTGTTTTGCAAAATCTATTTAAAAAAATACTTTAATCACCTAATCACAAAAATAAGCCCATCAGCAGAACTGTCTTCACTTATTTGCTTATTTATTTGAAGGTGCCACAGTCTGCATTCCTCAGGTTCACAAGTTCACAAGAACATGCTCCTCTATCCTCCTCCTCCAGACTCCTATTTCCCTCAAAGCAGATGGCTGGATTATGCCCAATGAAGAAAGACTCTGCACTTGTGGGGGTGGGGGGGGATTTTGGAAATTTGCCTGAAATTGTCTAAGTCGCCATTTTTGTAGTTTTGCTTTTTGGCTGTTTGGGGGTCTTCTACTTCTTTCCACCTGGGTTGACGGGTCTGGGGCCATTGCTGGGAATGTCTAATACCGGATAAAAGTGGTTTGGACAAAATCGGAGGTGAAATTTTTTTTGCGTTTTTGCTGACTTGCTTGTCTTTGAGGTGCTGTTTGGGGGTTTCCAGGTGTTTGTAAGTGGGTTTTGGGGTCTGGGAGCACTGCTGGCACAGTCTAATGTTGATTGCATTTGTTTTTCACGAAATCCATGGTGGAAAAGGGGAGTTAGGGCCTAGCTGCACAGCGTATTTGAACTGAATTCCAGGTAGTTGGCCCATTTTTGCTTTTTGCCAGTTTGGGGGTGTTCTGCTTTTTTGTGGGTGGTTTCAGGGGTCTGTGGCAATTGCTGGGAATGTCTAATAGCGGATAAAAGTGGTTTGGACAAAATCGGAGGCGAAGGTTTTTTTGCGTTTTTGCTGACTTGCTTGTCTTTGAGGTGTTGTTTGGGGGGGTTCCGGGTGTTTGTGGGTTGGGTTTTGGGGTCTGGGAGCACTGCTGGGTATGGATACTTTTGATTGCAAGAGGTTTGAAGCAAATACGTGGCGGCAAAGGGGAGTTAGGGCCTAGCTGCAGAGCGCGTGTGGAGTGATTTTGGAAATTTGTAGGCCCATTTTTGCTTTTTGCCAGTTTGGGGGTGTTCTGCTTTTTTGCGGGTGGCTGCAGGGGTCTGGAGCCATTGCTAGGAATGTCTAATACTGGATAAAAGTGGTTTGGACAAAATCGGAGGCGAAAAGGGGATTTGGGGCCTAGCTGCACAGAGCATTTAGACTGAATTCCAGGTAGGCCCAAAGTTTTCGAAGTGTGGCTTTTGCCGGGTTTTGCCCTTTGGCTTGTTGGGGGTGTTAAACTTGTTTTCTCCCGGGTTGACAGTTCTGGGGTCCTTGCTGGGAAGGTCAAATACCTGAAAGAAAGTGTTTTGGGGACAATCCCAGGGGAAAAAGTTTTTGCAT
The DNA here is from genome assembly GCF_964263255.1 of Lissotriton vulgaris. Classification (NCBI taxonomy): domain Eukaryota; kingdom Metazoa; phylum Chordata; class Amphibia; order Caudata; family Salamandridae; genus Lissotriton; species Lissotriton vulgaris. Next base: position 988,240,951 of record NC_141698.1, on the reverse strand, counting down.
TTTCTGAGATTTCGCTCACTCTACTGTTTTTGGGATGCTGTTTGTGGGGGTTCCTGGTGTTTGTGGGGGGGTTTACGAGCCTTTGAGCAATGCTGGGTATGGATACTTTTGCTTGCTTGCAAGTGGTTTGAATAGAATCCATGGTGGGTAAGGGGGGATTTGGGCCTTATTTACTTTCAAAGTACGTTTTGTCACCAATTTCTACTAGGCCTCGTTTTTGGAGATCTGATTGGGGGTCTTCTACATTTTTGCGACTGGTTTTAGTAAGGGTCTAGAGCACTGCTAGGAAGGTCTAATTTTGTTCTAAAACACAGTTTATAGTACACCTAGCTTGAGGGTAAAGATCCGCTAAATTAATTCACCCATACTTATTTATCCTTCAAAAGGAGACTCAGACAGAGTACGCACTTTCAAAAATATTGTAATGTCTATTAGGAAACTCAAAGTGTGACTTTTTGCACTACATAGCGTACATACCTTATTTTTATTTGTCAGTGGTGTTCTAATATCACTTCCTGTTTTTCCATCAATAATTACAGGCCGGGTTTCAGCCTGTGCAATAGGAAAAAAAGGATGAAGTCAGGCTTCACATTAGCGAGCCGCAATTCAGCATCCGCCAGGCAGGCAGTGGACAGGGTGTCTTCTGGTCCCCAACATTGATGGACGGAGTGTCAGATGGAATGGAGGAGTCCCGCTAATAAGAGGAATGGTTGGATGCATGCAACTTACCAAATTCCACAGGACAACTACAACAACATACAGATACAGTATCCGTTCTTTTCTAATTATCTTTTAAGTAATGTTATTGCTGTGAACTTCTATGAGTGTGACTGCATTTCTTTGATCTCTGCTTCTAAATTCATCCCTACAGCCATTGTATAGGTTTTACTTCTGCTATTTTTCAAACCTAATTTAATGTACAAAGTGTTTCTCTGAGTGCAGAGATAGGCAAGTGAAAACGCATAATTATTACTGCAGCCCTGTACTGTTGCATTCTTTCATTCACGGTTGTCGAAAGTACTACTTACTTTTCAGTAACCATGCATGCAGTAGGGCATGCACTTCCTGTATGTCACTTACACGATTTATGGATAGCTTGGTACCCAAATATTTGTTAATCTTCAATTATTGTTTGTCCATGCTGTGCTTTTTTGTTCTTCTCCCAACAAAACTTTCCCAAAAACCCCCATTCCCATCCATTTTCCAAACCCTAACCCTCTTCCCCCGGGCTGTGTGGTTTTGATTGATGTGTGACGAAATGACAGCAATAATTCCACACACTTGCTGGGGAGTATAAGGTCATAGCAACAGGCTGGTGAAGGAATCCGAGGATATATTCGTACTCAGCTTGACACAGACCCATGACTATTGGTAAATGAAAGCCGATTTTCATGTGCGCCATCAACTTGATTGATCATCAAGAACATCCTCCTCCTAGACGTGGCAAATGATTACGCTGCTGTGTCCCTCACCTTCAGTACTATTTCTTGGAGTAGTAGCCAATGTCAAAGAAATTCAACGCAAGTAGTAGTTATACTTTCAATAATTTACCATTTGTTAGGCTACATTGTGGCACTGTTCTAGTGTACTGTCACCTGCTATATTCTCTATTGTACCGTTCTAATGCTACGGTAAGGACAAACAAGGTTTCATTTTCTTTTTTTTTCAGATGCTGCAACTGCCACTTTGTAACACCACTAGTACCACCGCAATGATGACATTTCATCCGCCCAGGATTGCCAACCTTAATCGCCATTTGCCTTGCAGCCAGCCCTGTCCCTAGCCCTATTTCCAAACACAAATTACAGGTAAGATAAGCGTTTGGGGGCGGTAGTATAATGGAGTATTTCGAGAGACGATAGACTGACGCTAGTACAAGTAAAGTCCTAGGACTATTGAATTCACTTTCTCTGTGAGAGGCACTTAGATTTGAAAACATTTGGGCAATTAATTACACAACTTGAATCAAGATGCCACTTAAATTTCATGAAAACAAACTTACTGTTAAACCCCCACCCACCAGCCATCAAAGCAGTAAAAAAACACGTATGCTAAGATAAAGTTTAAAGTATATTTATATCCCTAACAAAAATAATCTCCCGCAAGACCCAACCCACCCCCACTCCCTAACCCCAACGAATGTCCGTGAAAAGCCCAAAAAACCCAACTCCCAATTCCCACCCCCAGAAGTTTTTAAAAAAGGGGCAAGGGAAAGTCTCCTCCTACTACTGGCTGCTGTTGACTTTTCAGGCCAGGTCGGCATGCTCCTTGCGGAGAGTCTCGAGCAGGGTTTTGGTGTTAAGCAGCTCCTGCTCGCAGTAGGACACCCTGAGCGAAAGGCAGTGCAACGTTTTTTTTGTACTGCTGAGGGGGGTAGCTGATTTTTTTGCTGCTCGGCGGTGGCGGTGGCTGCAGTACCCCGGCTCCGTACCGCTGGAGACCTGCTGCGCTGACTGGCTGACACAGGGAGCGCGGAGGAGGATGCACGTGTCGCCGTGGATGTTGTAGACGTACTCTGCGTGTCCTCCTCCTCCTGGACCACCAGCCGCCGATATTCAGCGACAGTCGCCTCCAGCCTCCGGTGCCGGGCCCTTTTAGCCAGCTCCTTCCGTGTTAGTTTGGAAGGAACATCTATTTGAAGAAAGAAAAACATAGTCTGTAACCAATGATCTTTAAGATTAACACAAAATGATTCAGCAGAAAGTTGTGTCACAGTAGAACTAGCAACTTGCAAGAGCAGTACATAAATATTGTGGCCAGTATCTATCTAACCTCCCACTTCTTCATCCTTGCTCTAACATTAGGTGGAGTTTAAGTAATCAATTCTACAAGCACTATGGACTCATCCCATTAGAGTCGACTATGACAGTACACCAGTCTTATTCTTCTTCTTCTCTCTTGTTTAGCAAAATTGGTATGTTAACTTCTGCAAGCCGGCATAATGCCAGCGCAGTCAACGTGCACCTGAGAAAAACAGAAGCCCGCCATGATGAGTGAGACAGACTTGCGTTACTGTACCAGTCCAGTGCATGCAGGTGGTGACGCTCTTACTTTTCTATTACGGGTGGCACTGAGAATAGTCTGTTACAAGGGCTACTGCTTAATTAATTTAACTTTCACCCTACACTGCACATCGTATGTATTTGCTTACATATGGGATGACTTTAGGTGCTTTGCTTTTTATTGAGTGAACAGTAATACATCCACACATGAATGACCGAGTTCTACTAAACTTATTAACAGAGATAGTGAGTGGCCATCGTAATAGCCGGACATATGCTGAGCTTGCAATACAAACTACTGCTACTATTCATGGTAGTATTCGGACAAAATAAATTTAAAACTTCATTTCCTTGCCTTTCCTACACTGGGACGGACGTGCAGGTGCGGTGTTACTTGCTCTTCAAAGTAACACTTAGTTCATCCAGTGACCGTCTACTCACTCTAGATACACATATGCTATCTAAGAGTCAGATAGTACCATGATCCAGGCATCCATCCATTCAAACTATATGTCAATCATTCTTCTTCATGTCTCTCATCTGGACAAACCTTATGTTTTCTCATGGGAAAACAACCTTTTCATTTTATTTGGGAAACCGCAAGACATACATCTGTGCTTGACTTGCATTTGAATTTCAAACAAAGGATATATTACGCACACATACAGTTTCTGTTTCACCCACCCAGGCTGTTCTCCTTCCACCCATCCTGGCTCCATCCTACACCCAGCCATGCATCATATTCCTTCCCAGCCACCTCGGGCACCAATCAAACACGTATCATTCTTCTTTGTCAGTCATCATTACTTTTAACTTGCTCATAATTCCACACTTACTTACACCCTTCTTTCGCTTTACGTTCATCCCATCCATCAAGTTCATCTCAGATCTGATTTGGATTCTCGAAAAAAAATTCACCGCTGAGTTGAAGTAAATTTAGAGGAGGCTACTACCTGGTTGATAAAAACTTTGTTCTAAATTTGAACGTCTGCATAACAGTATAGTAGCTTAACTGTTGAACATATATACTACACCCATGCAGAGAGCACACTCTGCAGTCTGCAATCTCAATAAGTAAGGAATATAAAAGCTTACCACTGCCCGCCACTACCGTGGCACCGCCTCCTCCCCAGAACTGTCCTCCTCCACCTCCACGCTGGGCCCGGCACCAGATGTTCCACCTACAAAGTACATTTAAGTATGTTAGATGTCATAGACATACACCACTCACTAGTATTTTGTCTAGCAATGAAGAAATGTGAATACAGAAACCAATCTAATAATTTGTGACTGTCTACTCTAAAGTAAAAATGTCCCTTTTTCCAGGAAAGGGTGTTGTCTTGCTGCACTTTTTGGCACAACTGATGAATGCTTGCTTTTTAACACGCACCATTTTTCTCATAACAGACAGAAGCTTCACTTCTAAGAACAAGAGTAAGATCAGATCATCATCACTAGGACGGAGTGACCAACGATTCAGCACCAAAAAGAAAAATTAAAGTTCAAACCAGGTGAGGGCTTGTCTCGCTGAGGAAATATAAAATTTTATGGTCAGAAATGTTCCCTAACGTGTACCCCACCGTCTCCATGTACGAGCTTAAAGTGCATGTAACTTCCCTCCTGTGCCAGCTATGAAGACGCAAATACATTTGCGTCCAACGTTAACATGTCCTCTTTCAGATCCGCCATGAATGGATCAATAATTCAGTTCCTAAGTATGCCTTGCCAACGTCTTTTCATGGTGCACTTCCACGTTTTCCCTAGTCCTGCAGGGCTAGGCCCTGATTCCTGCCATCGAGCCTTTCTGTTCTCTGCCTCCTGAAAGCTGCAACGTGGGATGCCTCCCTGACCTCTGTCCTACTCCCTGCGCGGCGAGCGGTGCCCGGCTCGGCCTGCTTGCCTGCCAAAGACAGTATTTTGCCTTCAAGTTATCAGTATAGCCGAGTTCAGCTCCTCGAAAACACATTCCAGTCTAGCAGAATAGATAAACATTTCCCCGGCTGCAGAGCAAAGGGCCCTGCCTCTCTGTCTCCATGCAAGTAATTCATTGCTCCTGTTACCATGGTAGGCCCATGGCTCCCCGCATTACACGCAGACACGTAGGCACATATGCACTCAGTATAGAATAGCCTCTGCCCGAGAGACCTTTCCTTCTAGATAATATAGTTCCCCAAACACAAGATATCAGATATGATTTAGGAACGAGTTGATCTGACATGCCAGACTTCTGTCTCTCCCCTCTAGGGCTAAATGTCAAGTCCCCTGCACCCTCCAGCCTCACGTCAGTTACACGTCATGCTGCTGCGCGCGCATCCTTGCTACAGATTTCTGCTGACACTGCAAGATTCCACTAGGTATCCACCCACTTGTGTCACTTTCATGTGACGTTTCTAGCACACGCCTCTGTGTACGCCCTAGTGCACGCCTTCTGATTACGTATTGCTACGCACATGTGTTCTTATCTCGTTTCTCTCAGCTGTTACGCCTTCTGTAATTCATCACCATTCTGTGCATTAACTATAAAAGTTATACTCTGTCAATAAAGTATGCTCTATCCCTTCCTGATCCTTTATGGTGAAAGGAACATGATATCCTGGTTCGAACCATTCCATTTTATGGAATAAAACCCACTTTGAAACTCAGCTGCCACGGACTTTGACTCTTTATTTTCGATTGAGTTATTTTTATTGAACTTTACCGCATAGAAATTCCGACGGTAAATTAATATTTACCACATAATTTTGGCGCCCGAACAGGAACCCCTCCCCCACCCCACGCGCCGGTAGGTGCGTTGCAGGCTTTGCCCCCTGCCCCAGCCAAGACGGACAATTACGCGTACCCGCAGGATTTCCTGTATCTCCCTCAGGCCTACGGAGGTGACGGAGACTGCGATCAGCACCCAGACGAGGCGGTGAGGAGTGCGGAGGATCCCGACCAGAGCCCAGCCAAAGAGAACAAGGTCCGAGGTACCTAGAGGCCCACCAGTTCCGAAGTATCTACGTTACGAGTCGAGTCGAGTCCAGTCCGGTCCAGTCCAGTCGAGTTTCCGAGGCCTTCCGTTCCGTGCTTCCCGGTGAGTACCGTTGCTGGGGACGCATCTAGACGGGTGCATTACTATGTATCCGGTAAAGACGGGTTTGGGTACACAGACCCGGCCTGCACTGTTTTAGCAGTGTATCTGTACTGTTTAGCAGTATATCAAGACATTCAAGGGTTCGATTTTGTTCTCGTTTTAGAGTTTAAGGGTAGTCATTATGTGTTCAAAATGTTTTTATGTGATTGATGTCGTGGTATGAGTGACTATTTGATATACATTACTGTGTTTATGTGTTAAAAGTGTGTTCAGGTTCAAGTAAGTATCAAGTACCGAATATCAAGATGCCACTGTTCAGCAAATTAAGACAGATAGGAACTAGGAAAGGGATACTAGAGGAAGCGATTCCTGTTCCACCTAGGGACACTCCCGGAAATTTTATGTACCACAAACATGGCTTCGAGGCCATACTGTACCTAGATTTATGGGCCGATTATACTAAGAACCTAGAAGAGAAATACAGATGGCCCGTTACAGGGACATGGGATGCAGATTGCATCATGAGAGTAGAAGAAGCGCTATGGAAAAAGAAAGCCAGACAATCTCAGAAAGACGCCATAGAATTGTGGCGTAAAGAATCCCATAAACGAACAGAAAAAGAATTCAGAAAAGCAGAAAAACATAGGGAAGATTCAGAAAAAGCCCGAGAAAATGAATTAGTAGAGGAAGGTATACGAGTCAAAGCAGAACAAATAGACCGACAGCGAAACACTCTTGCGAATGGTATGTATCCTCTCTTGGCCGAGGGTTTACCTAAGGCCACCCCGGAAGTACCAAAAGATCTGCCCCCTCCATTAGTTCCGACTAAAGTACGCCACAAGACCGCAAAGGACATATGCCTTTCTTCCTATTTAGACGATGTAGCTCCCGCATATACAAATCCACGTGTCCATGCGCCACCTGCTGATGGCACCCCGCCCCGAAATAATCTGCCATTTCCGCAACAACAAACTCCTCCTCCCGTTCCACATCCTGCGCCTGTTCCCCCAGCCCCAGCCCTTCCTGCACCTATTATTCCTGGCATGAATCCACTGAATCCTTTTGGACCTGGCACCTCAGGAGGTGCGACAGGAGGTTTTCAAACACCACCACAAACACATCGATTGACTTATAGGGATTTAGCACAACAACGGACACCTCAAACAGTGAGTTACGACATACTTAAAGAACCTCTCTCTGACTGTAGATATGATCCAGTACCCGGTAAAGACGACAGAATGTTGCTAGCATCAGTACGTCTACGACGAGTTGCCAACCATTTAATGTTACTACCAGGAATGATTGATCATCTAGACAGAATATATCATTTTGTCCAAACGGGGGAAGGTCCTGATAGTATTGGCGAGGCCATGGCATATCAGAAAGTTGACACTCAAGGTATGATATTACGTTTCTTCATAAACTGCTTGATAAGAGATCAAGATAGGCCTGGCGTAGACAAGGAAGAGATGAATGCACTTAACAAATGGGGTCAGAATATAGCAGACGGAAAGCATGATAAACAGAATTGTATAAACAACATGTACAAAAGGATCCGAAAAGCAGTAGTACAAATACACGAAAGAAGACAGCCTGAAAGAGAAATAGATACAGACAAGAATGAATCCTCGGAGGAGGAGGAACAACCAGAGACCACAGCAGAAGCATTGCAATTACCAGCTAGAGAAATGATAACATATGTAGGTAAGGGAAGACCCTTTAATAATATAATGCGTCCGGTACGTCCAGAAAGTAAGAGACTTTTTCAAGCAGCCATGTCAAATCCGAGAACTCCTGAACATTTGTTTCAGGCTACCGATAAAATACTTCAAGATCGAATGGGGTACCATGTACTCAATTCCATGGATGAACAAGAACTAGCCCGGTCCGCCGTACAATGGGCTGACAATTCTAGTACGTATAATGATGATGTAGTAGCTCAGACGTTTTTGAGCCTTTCCCCTGATGAACAAAAATTAGCTAGTGTATACATGATTCAGCATCTCATTATTTTGTTTAAAAGCCAACATTCTGATCCAGGTCCCTTACCGGACATATTGGTAGAACTGCTCTCTAATAGATGGAGAGGTCTAGGTACCGATCTAATTAAAGAAATTCTAGAACAGAGACTCAAGTATAATACTTTTCTGAAACCACAGTTTATGTCAGCTCCACCACCCCAAGAAAGAAAAATGTATTACTTCGACAGACAGAATCCCTTACGAGAAGTACATCCAGTAAGAAAAGAGGATGACACACTAGAATGTGTATATGTGTATACACCCCTCACTAAAATAGAATTGCTAGAAATTAAGAAACTAGTACCCTGTCACGATAAAGACCCTGCAGGTTTTCACCGGGAAATTAAAGATATGCTACTCATGGGTGACTACACATATTCAGATATTATGAAAATGTTAAAAGTACTGTTGCCAGCCGGCATTTACGAGAAACTCAAAGAGAAAGAATGGGAGGTGGGAGATAAAAAGATTAATTGGACTGAAATAGAAGACGAGGAAAATGCTCGTACTCCAGGGTTAGGCCTTGGGGAGAAAGCTAAAGCATTACCAGGATTAATTGTACAGGTTTTGCCAAGATTATTGACAACGAAAAAGGAAGACTGGGACGCAATCTCAGCCTGTAAACAGAAACACGATGAAGACACTAGTGATTATTATTCTAGATTCGAGAAATGTTTTATTATTAATAGTGGCCTGAAACCAAGTAGCGAGTCATACCCGCACCTTTTTGTAACCAAATTAGTCGAGAATTCCCTGCCCCAGGTTAAGAACCGTGTATATAAAGTCGAGAGTACATGGCAAGCAAACTCACCATCCCAAATGTTACAAATGTTACAGTACCACCAGAACAGAATTAGAGAAGAACAAGATCACGAACAGAGACGTATGGTAGATACGAAAATGAAAATGTTAGTTGCTCAGTCAGTCCCAGCTGACGGTCAGAAAAGGGGTATGACACAGTCTAATAATTCGGCGGCTCCCGTTAAAGGGACATGCAACTACTGTAAACAGCCAGGTCACTATGTAAATGAATGTGCGGTCCTGAAACACAACATATCCACAGGTAAAACTAAAGAGAGACCCCGTCAGCCTAGACAAGACCAGATCCAACATCAGGCCCAGCCCAGACTATTTCTGCGTGACTTTAAAGGTCACTATGTGTTACGAGATTTTGATGACAGATTGAAAAATGTACCAGACCATTTGTGGGCGAAAGGCCCAACTGATGTAGGTTGTATGCACATTACACCATACCGTGATACACTCAAGCCAGGTGTTGTACTGCCCCGAATCCGACAATACAAGTTACCACCCGATGCTGTAGTGGCTTTACTGGAAATCATTGAAGAGCTCATTGCACAGGGAGTGGTTGTCGAAACAGACTCAAATCTATGTAATTCCCCTATCATTCCGATTCTTAAACGTACTGACCCAAATGCACCACCAGTTTATCGGTTGGTGATTGATCTGCGAGAACTAAATAAATGCATTGTGCCACAGTACCCTGTGGTCCCTGACATCTCATCCTTATTGACTGCTATTGATTCAGAGGCGACGTTCTTTACTGTAATTGACCTCAAGAACGCCTTCTTCAGTGTCCCCATTGATCCGGAAAGCCAATATCTCTTAGGATTCTGTTTAAATGGCCGAAGCTTCAAATTTGCACGCGCACCTCAAGGATTCACAGAAAGCCCCAGCATCTACAGCCAAGCATTGAAAAGACAACTTGACAGTATTCAAATGCCAGTTAACACTGCCCTGCTGCAGTACGTCGATGATCTGCGGATCACCGCTCGTAGCGAACCTGAATGTGAACACGCATCACTGACAGTCTTACATTTTCTAGCTGACAAGGGACACAAGGTTTCCCCTTCAAAGTTACAATTCTGTGTTCAGCAAGTGGTGTACCTTGGGCACTTGCTGTCCAAGAGGGGGAGACAGCTAACACCTGACCGCATCGAGTTAATTGCACACTTACCGCAACCCACGACACAAAAGGAAGTGCGGGCCTTCATTGGCCTCACCTCTTACTGCAGGCAATGGATTCCCCAGTACGCATTTCTAGCCAAGCCACTTATACAGTTGACAACACAGGAGGCAGCGACTTCGACTGCCCTCCCTTGGACTCAGGAACATACACAGGCTTTTGAAGAATTAAAGAAAGCATTATGTCAAGCACCAGTTTTAGCAACACCATGTTACAGCAAACTTTTTACACTCTTTGTTACAGAACGTGATGGTACAGCGTTGTCTGTCCTCACACAAGATCAAGCAGGTTCACATAAGCCTTGTGCTTATTTTTCGAGTACATTAGACCCAGTAGCCCAGGCTCTGCCTGCGTGCTTAAAATCAGTTGCAGCAACAGCCTTAGCAATCCGACAAAGTGATTCCATAGTGTTAGGACATCCTCTGACAGTACAAGTTCCACACTCTGTGGAAGTTCTTTTAAACCGAACACAGACTCAACACTTGACTATAGCACGACTGACAGGGTATGAACTGACATTGTTCCAACCACACATAGAAATCAGACGCTGTAACATACTCAATCCTGCCACATTGTTACCTTCGAACATTACAGATCCAGCTCCACATGACTGTATAGAGATCATTAATGCAGTAACAAAGCCCCGACGAGACTTGACCGATGTTGCATTGACTAACCCAGACCTGACACTTTACGTGGATGGTTTGTGTATGAGAACAAGCACAGGCGAATTAGTGGCCGCATATGCAGTGACCACTGAAACTGAAGTCAAAGAAACACACCGTATTGATACATTGTCTGCTCAAGCTGCAGAGCTTATTGCTCTGACCTGAGCCTGTATGATAGCCAAAAACAGGAATGTTAACATATACACAGATTCCCGTTATGCATTCGGAGTCGTACACGACTTCGGTGTGCTCTGGCAGGAAAGAGGATTCTTGACCTCTCACGGAGCAAAAATCCAACACGGTCCCCTCATTTAAGCACTGTTAGAAGCAATACATCTGCCTTCAGCCATAGCCATCATGAAGTGTAAAGCACATACTAAAGTCACAGACACTATTTCCCAGGGTAACGACCTGGCAGATCAAACCGCGAAACACACAGCTCTGACTCATACACATGCAGCTGACATGACAAAGGCAATAGTTCCGACACCGACACATTGCATGACAGTTAAGGATCCCGCACTAGATGTAATTGACATACAGACACATGCTACTCCAGACGAAATAAAGAAATGGACTGAACTAGGAGGGATCCAGACAGATCAGGGATGGATGAGGAAGGGAAAAGCCACATGGTTTCTCCCCGACTCTATGGTTCAAGTTATGATCAACACTGCACACAGTCCAGCACACCTGGGAGAAAAAGCCATGTTAGACAGTTTACAGAATCTCTGGTACAACAAACATTTACGAGCAGCAGCAAAACAGAAAGTGCGTACTTGCATGATCTGTTGTCAGTTCAATCCAGGTAAAAGCATTCCCGTAGAGCAAGGTGGATTCAATCCTCCCGATTACCCTTTTGAAGTCCTCCAGATGGATTATATCCATATGGAACGATGTTGAGGTTTCAAATATGTCCTCGTAGTTGTTTGTGCACTTTCCCGTTGGACAGAAGCATATCCAGTCCCAGATTACACTGCTCCGACCACTGCCAAGCAGCTGGTTCGCGAATTCTTCCCACGGTACGGTTTGCCTCGTGTCGTGTACTCAGATAACGGCCAGCCATTCTCGTCCGAATTAATGAAGCAGGTTTCACTCTTGCTAGGATATCAGTAGAAATTCCACTGCGTCCGACATCCTGAGGCAGCAGGTCTCGTGGAACGCCACAATCAGACACTGAAAACACGTCTTGCTAAAATATGTGCCGAGAAAGGGGTCGACTGGATAGTCGCCTTGCCAGTTGCATTGTTTTACATGAGAATAGTTGCACACTCCAGAACAGGGCTATCCCCGTATGAGGTGGTCTTTGGTAGGCCACCGAATATGTGGGGGACGCCTATGCCAAGAAAAATTACTGATGTTGATAGTAATATGTTGACAGATTACCTTGCCTCCTTGATGTCTGCACTACAATCATGTCGTTCACAGGTAGCTGCAGCCTTTCCCGACAAAACCGAGGTGAAGCCGCACGAGATTACACCAGAAGTTTCATTTTTGTGCGCAATTTCGACAGGAGAAGCCCGCTGGAGCCCCGCTGGCAGGAGCCGAAGCTCGTCTTATTGACAACGAGGACGGCAGTGAAGCTTGAGGGCCGCAAAGGATGGGTCCATATGAGTCATGTTAAAAAACTTTACGGATCATCGCTAGAGACTGACTCTTCCTCCCCCTTTAAGGACTGCCCAGATTCCAGTGACTCTAAACTTCCCCTGGTAGAGAAAACTCCTCAACAAGAATATCGTTTAAAGCTGAGGTCTAGCAAGTCAGACAGTTTAATTGTTTAAGTCCTCCCCTAGGTGAATCGGTTAGACAGCTTCTGACATGTACCCGTTAGACCCCAATAGAGAGAGAGATAGACAGAAACAGCTCAAGAAACGAGAATATTGTAAATCTCTTCGTAGTCACTGTATTGCGACATTATTGATTATGTTTTTTCTGAGTCTCACGATTATTGCTGCAAGTATTCTGTTACACATGTATTTCCCTCTCTCCATACATGCACATTTCTTTTCAAACAGCACTGTCGAGCATACTTTCAGTGAACTACCCCCGCATGAGTTAGCTTACCGACTTGCGCTGCGCAACAATACTTTTATCAGTATGTTACATCATTCCCATCAGACCAGCAATGCTACCAATTGTTGGATATGTGGTCGACTTCCTCCCTATCAGAAATACAAGGGAGTCTTGCCCCTTTTCCCGTACCCGTTCACACATAATGGTTCCTGTGGTGCCTGGTTTAGTTTTACTAAATTCTTTAGACTCTGAGTCCATAGTTTACAAAGGCAGTTGGATATGGAGAAATCTGAACACAGTTCTGCATAAAGTATGTTACCCTAACAAGGAGGGTCTTCCACAAAGGACAGGGACCGATCTAGAAAATGAAGTATATGGATTAGGTAATTATACACTCAACCTCATGATTCTAAATGTTCAGTCTGATACAGGACCAGACTTACCCTCTATGTCAGTATTACCCGTTAAAGGCGAATTATGTGTCAGAAAGAATGGTTCAGTACCTCTAGGTCATAGTAAATGTACTACTGTGATCGAATTCAGTGATAAAGGCAAGTCTACATTCAAAGCTACCCGCCATTCCTATTTCATTTGTGGTCATACAGCCTATATACGTTTGCTACTAGATTGGGATGGGACATGTTACATTGCATTCCTTCTGCCACCTGTTTTCCTAGCTCCACCAGATTATCATAGAAACTCCCATCTAGTTCACAGACCCAAGAGAGATCTCCCGCTTGTCGACTATACTGAAACGGCATGGGAACGATACACAGATTTCAATAAAGGTTTCTTTCCCTATTTAGGTGCTGTCTTTAATAGTAAATCTATACGTCACTTAACCAGAACCCTCGAAGCAGTAGTGAATGAAACTACTTCCGCCCTAGGTAACTTGACCGAGGAACAGTCTGCTATGAGACTTGTCGTTCTTCAAAATCGTCTCGTCCTTGACGTCATCCTGGCCGATAGGGGCGGGGCCTGTAAAGTCCTCGGATCAAGCTGCTGTGTTTTCATTCCTAATAATGCACCGTCAGTATATAAAGCCATTACACGTCTCCATAAGATTGCAAGTCAGATACACCAGAATCCAGGTACCTGGACTTGGTCCGGTTGGTTCTGGAGCGTGTTGTCAGCCTGGGGTTGGAAAGTCCTATCCTTCCTCGGAATAGCCCTTCTCATAGTATTCAGTTGTTGCCTATGTATACAATGTGGGCCGGCGATTTGCGGCCTGTGCGCCACATCCTGTTTTCCCCATCCAAGTCCACGTTCTAAATCCCGTCTAAAAAAGGAAGAGCAAATGATGTTATATGAACAAATAAATGGACTAATGAGGATTGATGTATCATGAAGGGTCCGTAAGGAACAAGGAGGGAATGAGGAAATATAAAATGTTATGGTCAGAAATGTTCCCTAACGTGTACCCCACCGTCTCCATGTACGAGCTTAAAGTGCATGTAACTTCCCTCCTGTGCCAGCTATGAAGACGCAAATACATTTGCGTCCAACGTTAACATGTCCTCTTTCAGATCCGCCATGAATGGATCAATAATTCAGTTCCTAAGTATGCCTTGCCAACGTCTTTTCATGGTGCACTTCCACGTTTTCCCTAGTCCTGCAGGGCTAGGCCCTGATTCCTGCCATCGAGCCTTTCTGTTCTCTGCCTCCTGAAAGCTGCAACGTGGGATGCCTCCCTGACCTCTGTCCTACTCCCAGCGCGGCGAGCGGTGCCCGGCTCGGCCTGCTTGCCTGCCAAAGACAGTATTTTGCCTTCAAGTTATCAGTATAGCCGAGTTCAGCTCCTCGAAAACACATTCCAGTCTAGCAGAATAGATAAACATTTCCCCGGCTGTAGAGCAAAGGGCCCGGCCTCTCTGTCTCCATGCAAGTAATTCATTGCTCCTGTTACCATGGTAGGCCCATGGCTCCCCGCATTACACGCAGACACGTAGGCACATATGCACTCAGTATAGAATAGCCTCTGCCCGAGAGACCTTTCCTTCTAGATAATATAGTTCCCCAAACACAAGATATCAGATATGATTTAGGAACGAGTTGATCTGACATGCCAGACTTCTGTCTCTCCCCTCTAGGGCTAAATGTCAAGTCCCCTGCACCCTCCAGCCTCCCGTCAGTTACACGTCATGCTGCTGCGCGCGCATCCTTGCTACAGATTTCTGCTGACACTGCAAGATTCCACTAGGTATCCACCCACTTGTGTCACTTTCATGTGACGTTTCTAGCACACGCCTCTGTGTACGCCCTAGTGCACGCCTTCTGATTACGTATTGCTACGCACATGTGTTCTTATCTCGTTTCTCTCAGCTGTTACGCCTTCTGTAATTCATCACCATTCTGTGCATTAACTATAAAAGTTATACTCTGTCAATAAAGTATGCTCTATCCCTTCCTGATCCTTTATGGTGAAAGGAACATGATATCCTGGTTCGAACCATTCCATTTTATGGAATAAAACCCACTTTGAAACTCAGCTGCCACGGACTTTGACTCTTTATTTTCGATTGAGTTATTTTTATTGAACTTTACCGCATAGAAATTCCGACGGTAAATTAATATTTACCACATCGCCCACAATAAATGTGTGAAATAAATCACTAGGCACCTTTCCATTTCTAATCAACCGTTTATGTTTTATGACAAGCTTGATTTTAATAAATGTTTTTACTTTTAATAAAGCTTTAAAACTTAAATAGACTCTGTGCTTTTTGGTCAAGAGTGACTTAGCAAAAGGTTTTGCAATTTGCAAGCATGAGTCCGTGGCTCTAACACTTCTGGACTCTGACTCCGTACTCTTGTCCTGCGTTGGATAATCATCATTGGGGATCAATCATCGATGAATTCGGGAGCTAAATGACTCTGCCACACTATCTATTCAGTAAGGAGATTGGGGGTTCTTCAAAGTCTGATATCACTGAGGTATGTGGAAAGTCTACCTGCGCCTATTATAATTGATAAACAATGCACTATTTAGTGTCCATAGTTCTGTTTGTGCAGATTTGTCCCTGCAACAGTAGTAGTATGGATTGTCCTCCTATCCAAACCAAGTGTAAAGTAGTATCTTATTCTTTCTTGGTAGTCATTCACATTTTATTGTTGGGAATTGTCAAAGCATAAACATTTAGAAGACTTGAAAAGACATTATGGACAATCCCAGAGGACTGCACTCAGTGCATAGAGCTATTGCTGACTAGAATGGGAGGTTCGTTTAACACCTTTTGTCAAATGTGCAATCTTAGTTAGCTACACAGACAGACTAATAAGAATAATCTAGTAATATCACAGGGAGTCATAGTAGAGGCAGGATAAGAATTTAGATACAGTCTACAAGAAGATCAAAGATGATTTAGAAAAAATCGAATGAGGAACGCTAGGAAAAAATATGTACTCTATATTAAAATTAAAACTTACCGGGGCCAGCAAAGGAGCCGTCCAGGACCGATCCTGGCCTTGTAGAGCAGCAGCAGCCGATACCCCCTCCTCCTCTGTCCTCATGCCCCTGGGGGGAGCTGATGTACAACATGAAAGAAAGAAAGAAAGACCTGAAAACATGGATGATTGTTGTCAACCAAATGAAACATTTCAAAAGAACAATAACAAAATATTTTGGCGAAATAGCAAATAGTCAACTATTCCACTGGATATATTGACCTATCTCATGTGGTCTACTACAATATTAGTATTGCTTGATTTGCGGACCGTCGACTTGGAAAGTTATGTAACTCACTAAACAAACTACTAAAAAGGTTCGCCTAGGACTGGCAGGCAGCAGTCCGCAGCACGTGAAGTGACAGACAAACTCCATTGTGATTGCAGATCAGTGACAACACTAAAAAGTTTCCCTCTACATTACCCAGTCATTAAAATACTCAAACTATCAATCCACCACCACTATTTCTTCTTATTGCCATGTGTACAAAGGAAGGACTGGACTTGAGTCTGTAGGGGCAGATTTACAAGCCCCTTGCGGCTCTTTTGCTCCGTTGTTGCGTGACTTTTGTGATGCAGAGGCAAAACAAAAGAGGCGCCATGGTCCGGCGTATATTAACAACGTGACGCATATGGGAGATGCATCACGTTGTAAAGCCCTGCGCCATCAGGGGGCGTTCCGGCGCAAGGGAGGGCGTTCCTGCACAGGAACGCATCCTAAAAGTGGCTGAGGGAAATCTTCAAGATTTCAATCAGTCACTTGTAGGACAATGATGCATCACTCAAACCCTGCGCCTGCTTGAAGCAGACGTACGGCTTGACGC
Source organism: Lissotriton vulgaris (assembly GCF_964263255.1). Lineage (NCBI taxonomy): Eukaryota > Metazoa > Chordata > Amphibia > Caudata > Salamandridae > Lissotriton > Lissotriton vulgaris. Next base: position 988,223,919 of record NC_141698.1, on the reverse strand, counting down.
AGCATTGGGGAGATAGGGCACCCCAGAGCATTGCTGGAGCTGCGCCATCGTTGCGACGCAACTCCAGCAATGCGCCGCCTTTACGGCACAGATGCGTAATGCTTCGGTGACGTTTTGGGCTCATGGTGCACCGCATTGTAAATACGGCGCACCATTGGTGGTAGTGGCGAGGCGCACAATTACTGGAGCATCCCTGCTACTTTGCAGGGATCCGCCGGTAATTGCAAATCTGCCCCTTAGTGTCTAGCATTACGCAGTTCTGTAAACTACACTCATGCATCATTTCTCATGCCAATAAAATGAACACAAAATCGAAAACAAATAAGCATAGTAGCAACGCTACTGAAAAGGAGAGCAGTGCATCTGAAATGCACAGAAGATTTTGAAATATAATTTACCTACAATGTAATCGGCAGCATTATTGCTCTTGGTAAAAAACAAAAAATTGCAATATAATAACACACAGAGCAGGAGAAAACAGAGTAGTGATGAAATAGCTACTACTACTCACCAAGCCCGGGGATCTCGATGTCGAGCAGGTTGAGCAAGTCGTATTCCCGGTCCAGGAGATCCGTCCAACGGTAGATGGCATGGTTGTAGGTGCGCCGGACCTGAGAGTGAGAATACATGGCCCGGCATACCTTCTCCCACCGCTTCCAGCGCTCCCGGAGCCCGTAGCCCCTTGCGATCCTGCCACCTGCCGCGATGGTCCTGGGGAGGCGGCGCTGTACATAATACACTAGTGTGGCCACCTGCTCTGTGCTAAAGATCTCCCGTGACATCACTAGCTCCCCCCTCAAACGCCCGCACAGGAGCTGGGCACGGGGTGCGGTTCCCTTCCCCTTCTCGGGCTGCTTCCCGGCTCCCTTTACCATGGTCTGGGCAGAAAGGAAGGTAAATAATAAATAAGAAATAGAATAGGGAAGAAGAAAAGAAAAGAGTTTAAAAAAGTAGTTTAAAATTAACCAAATGTAGCAGAAAACACAAAAATATAGAGTTAGAAAAATAGAGGGATAGATAATAAGTAAAATAGATAAAAAAAACTTAAAACAAGCAAAGGATGGCAGAGATTCAGAAAGGATACAGAAAGCATGCCCAGAACCATAGCAATGAATGAAAAACAAGATGGCCGCGCCCGTTCACGACCGCGTGGGTAAGTTTGCGCAAGATTTTCCCCGCGATCACACGCAAACTTGTACTAGCGAGCCGCACACATTGCGAGATTACACATAGCGCCCGGAAAAGGAAATACGTCACGCAAACAAGATGGCCGCGCCCATGTACGACCGCTAGGGTAACTTCGCCTCGTTGCGCTACCAGCCGCTTGCGAAAACGCAAAAAACACACAAACTAACATGCCGCAAAAAAACAAATTGCATATTCACACGAATTCGCGGCTTCCGAATTCGATCTTGTGCAAATTCGCGCCCCGCAAATCCCTCGAAATTGCGGAAAAACGATTTTTGCAAAACTGAAAGCACTCAGCAGGTGCAAAAGTTCAAGCTCATCATTAGTAACCATTCCCTGTAGTGCTTCCTGAAGGGCCCCTCCAGAGTTCAGTTGCCTACTCGCAACTATTCTATGACCCTGCTCTGACCCTCACAGCAGGCTCAGAGAATAGCTACAAGTATGCCACAAAGGTCCTGTTAGAAAAAACTACACTGAACAGAAAGCAATTACAGATAAGGAAGCAGGTGCCAGACTGGAAGTTCAAATTCAGTGACACATTAATCAACCCCTAATTCATTCATGCCAGTTGAGGCAGTGCAGGTGTGCTTTTCCCCCCATAATCTACAGTGATTGAACCAGAGGGTGGCAGTGATGTACCAGAGGGTGGCATGGGTGAGACAGAGGGTGGCAGTGGTGAAACAGAGGGTGCTGTGATGAACCAGAAGTAGATACAACTTGGTCGCAACCGTTGCGACCCGATAAGTAAGTTGGGTTTTGCGAACTGGTAAAAAACCATCGCGAACTGGGAGAAACCCTTGCGAACACAAAAAAACGAAATAATCTGCAAATTTGCGAAAGTTCACGGATTTTGCGGATTGGGAATTCATGAATACGCAAATTTGTGAAGTGCAAATTCGCGAAATTCACCCATACTTACTCCAACACCAACGACATCCTGCTGTCGCAAGACCTGTGCGACTCCCTCGCCACCTTCTTCCACCGCATGATAGCAGACATCCATGACAGCTTCAACACCCAGACAGCCCCAACAGACAGCAAAGCAACAGACCCTCTGTACACCATCGACCATGACCCCCTGCCAGCCTGGGCCAACGTGAGTATCGATGACACCATCAAGACCATGCGCTCAATCCACTCTGGCTCTCTGTCCTACCCATTCACGCACCACGTCTTCAACAGAGCAAGCAGCACCATCGCACCCCACCTGCGCAACAACACCAATCTCTCCCTTGAGACCGCAACATTCCCATAGATCTGGAAATACGCAGAGATCAACGTCCTACTCAAAAAACCTACGGCAGACCCATGAGACCTCGAGAACTTCCGACCCATCTCTCTGCTCCCGTTCCCGGCCAAGGTCATTGAGAAAACCATCAACAGACAGCTAACCCGATACCTCAAAGAAAACAGAATCCTGGACCCTTACCAGTCAGGGTTCCACAGCAACCACAGCACTGAGATTGCCCTCATCGCCGCCAGCGATGACATCAGGACCCTGCTGGACAACAGCAAGACTGCAGAACTCATCCTCCTAGATCTCTGCCACCTTCGACACTGTCTGCCACCGCGCACGCCTCCATGCCACAGGGATCCGAGACAAGGCTCTGGATTGGACCACCTCCTTCCTCTCCGGCAGAACCCAGACCGTCCGCTTCCTCCCATTCCGTTCCAAAGCCTCCAAGATCATCTGCGGCGTACCCCAGGGATCCTCCCTCAGCCCGACGCTGTTCAACATTTACATGGACCAGCTCACACACGTAGCCCAACAGCACGACCTCAACATAATCTCCTACACTGACGTCACTCAGCTGATCCTCTCCCTCACCAAGGACCCCATCACAGCCAAAGCCAAACTCCACGAAGGAATGAAGGCCGTCGCCAACTGGATGAAGACCAGCTGACTGAAGCTGAACTCGTACAAGACATTGATCCTCATCCTCAGCTCCAACCCTTCAGCCTGGGACTACTCCTGGTGGCCGACAGCACTGGGGTCAGTCCCGACACCCACCGACCACGCACGCAACTTGGGAATCATCCTCGACTCAATGCTCTCAATGACCAAGCAAGTCAACGCCCTCTCCTCCTTCTGCTTCAACACCCTCTACATGCTCCGCAAGATCTACAGATGGATCCCGACAGATACAAGAAAGACAGTCACCCAGGCCCTCGTCAGCAGCAGCCTCGACTACGGAAACTCCCTTTACGCGGGAGCCCGGACCAAGGTCATCAAACGACTACAAAGCATCCAAAACGCCTCAGAACGACTGATCCTCGACGTACCACGCCATGGCCACATCACCCCCCACCTGAGAAACCTGCACTGGCTCCCCGTCAACAAGAGGATATCCTTCAAGCTCCTCACCCACGCACATGAGGCACTCCACAAGACTGACCCAGCATACCTCAACAGACTGCTCTCCTTCTACATCCCCAACCGCCAGCTACGCTCCCCCGACCTCTTTTCGCCACCGTCCCAAGCATCGAAGAAAAACCACCAGTGGGAGATCCTTCTCCCACCTCGCCGCTGAGCCTACAACAGACCCAAGACCTGCTCACCTTCAGGAGGATACTCAAGACCTGGATGAATCAGTAGCGCCGCCCCCCAGCGCCTCGAGACCCTCGCGGGTATGTAGTGCACTTTACAAATGATTGATTGGCTAGCTTGAATCCAGTGGCACAGTGAGCAAGCAACCCACGTCTGGGCATACCCATCCCACTTAGGGCGAAAATTGTTACAGCAAACAAATGATGGATGGAATGCTGACAATGCAAACATTCTCCCCCATCAAAAGTTCTGGGTTGGCTAGCTAGCCAACTAGTGTCCCACTCAACAAAGCTTGTTATAAAAAACTAATCGATGTTCGTGGTGGGTGATTTCTGGTTATGGACACTGCCCAGTAAACTCGAAGGCTAGGCCCAATAGTGGATCAAACTCATCGCTATACTATTAGTATGAATGAAGAAATCGAATATCTTTACCTTAATGGGCCTATCCTGAAAGATTCTTCAGCTACAGAGGAGCCCTGGGACCAAGGGACAAGCTCTTTGGTCACTATTTACTGCCTAGTTTATTATCAGCCTTATCTGATCCTTTAACCAGTGATAAAATCCTGGAAGGGCTAGGAAGATGGATTAAACAGTATATGGTTCAGTCAGAGCTTCTTCTGCAAGGGGAAATCCTTCATGCGCATCCTATGTAGACCATTCCAACCTAGGCTATTTCTGTTAGTTTCTCATATTAGAAATCAAAGCTCTTAATGCAGGGACAGTGCTGTCCTCAAGAACAGATGAGGAAATGTATCACTACAGATAAGATTGAGAACAGCATTTCAAATAGCAATCAATAAGAATTAGCCTTGACTCAATTAGACTCAAGGTCAGTAATTTAGAAACCATTAAAGTTTATTAAAACAATAAAGTGCAATATAGATAGGAAAAATATGTAGCAAAGTCAAATAAGATGCATATTATTTAATTCATAAGCACAAGGATCAGTAACCGTTTAAAATAGATGCAGCATGGGCAAAATTGACAAAATAGTCTAAGTCCAGAATATAAAGCATATCAATATAAAATAATGCTGCATCCCTCGAGACCAAGACCATCTCCTGGACCATTCACAAAAAACATATCCTTTTCTAGACAAGTTCACCATAGAAAGCAATGAAACCACACAGTCAACACAGGAGAAGTGTGGCTCACTGGTTAGAAGCGGCAGACCCTGAAGCAGAGGTCGGCCTGGTACCAGGGTTCAATTCCCGACGCGGTAGGGTCTTGGGTCAATGTCCGCGGACTTAATAATTCTCGCCTAGGTGCCTATGCTAACCGTGGGTCCCACTCTGCAACTCTGGGCAATAGCTTGCTTAATCTCCACAATGGCCCTAGCAGCGCCGGGGATGCCTGGCTTCACCTTGGGGGTGCCCTCTCACAGGGAAAGCCAGGACGGGTTCCCCAGCGGTATTCAGCGCCAGGACGCCACGTAACGAGGTAACAGTGCGCTTTACAAGCATACATACATTACATTACATATACATACATTACATTACGTTACAGGGTGAACAAATGTACTAACAGATCATCAAATCATTATGCAGCGTTTTAAAACATCATGTAGTGGCACCATCCTAGGTCTATAGCTCTAAAAGAATCTTAATGAACTTCCTCTGACCTAAAGTACGTGAATGTGTTAGCATAAATCGTGTTACATAAACAGTAAAAGTCAATTAATGAATAGGCCTACAGTGAAAGCATGAAGAGACCTTGGAGAGCAACAATTCAATGAAAGAACTTCCTCCACGTTTTTTTTGTGAACAGATGGGTCAACACAAAGCATCAGTGCCCATTTTACTGCATACATTGTCAATGAGGAGTAAACACATAGATAATTCTAACTCCAAGCTGTAGTGGAGACCTAAACGATGCCTAGTTTTACTGATGCCAGAAAAACACAGCTCTGTACCTCACAGCATTGTTATTTTAACTGCAAAATATTCATACTACTTGGCAGACATTATTCACATTAAAATATAATAGTTCCAATTCATGGAATTTCTACATTAAAGGAACAGGGTTAGAATGCTTCAGGATTACCCTTCTTAAAATCTGAAAGGGTTGGAGTAGTTCCTTATTTCATAATACCCTTTTGCTTTCTCATGGGCAGCATGGAAGAGGCGATCTTGTGGCTCCTCTGTAAACTCAATCGGCCAAGTTTACATCACAAAACCTCTTTACTCAAGTCTCCTCATGTAACCCTTTCAGGTTTTCAACTCACTCCTTCTGCGGGCATAGTCCAGCTAAAGGCAGTTCTTCCTTCTCTCTCTCCACAGAATACCTCTTCAACCTTTCCCAGATTGAGGCCCAAACTGGAAAGAAAATGAGAATGCCAATCACTCAGAGGATCCTATCCTGATTCTGCTTTCCTCTGCTAGATAGGTGTAGAGAGGTGTTGGGACCCTAAAGGGCCTATGTGGTTTTCCAATCCTAGGGGAATAGTCTATACTTGTTGATGTACAGGTTTTTCGGCCCAAAGTCTACAGTCATGCCAGTTCTCATTGGTTGAGGAGTTGTGTTTCTTGGTCTCAGACTGAGGCTTGCATCTGTCCCAATGCTGAAGAGGGAATGGGCCGGCATCCTCTCCTCCAAGCATAGAAGATAAGAAGAAAAACATTTAGACTATGGTGTCCAAATCTGGCCTCACCAGCTCAAAGACAATAGAGACCAACACTTTGTGCACCACACAACCACTTTTACCTGTTACCTTTTGATTTTTCTGTTAACATTTGCACTGGACTTGTGCATTTTTAAATCTCTTTCACAAGCAATAGCATACCAATATGTAACGCATATCTGTGTAATGTTGGGGGGCGTGGGTACCGGCCGAGCATGGCGGACGTGGACTGAGTTCGCTCCGTCTAACACCCTGCAGATAAGCTGAATATCCTGTAATCCTTGGTTCTGCCGGACCCCCTCCTCTGCTTTAACGAACCAGGACGAGTCTGCGAGGTGCGTGGCTGAATTTGGTGGCTGTCGATGCTCCTGAACAGTGCGACCGGACATTTGCAGTGGTAAGGCCTTGCCGCGAGAGAGACGCCGCGGTCCACTGTGGGAGGAGGAGCCGAACAGAGAGCTGCAAAGCGGAGCGGCGCCAGGGCTGCGCCCAGATGTGAGCGGACCGAAACCTGTGGTGTATACCGAAGCTGCTGAGCGGACCTCCCTTCACCCTCACACAGACCAGCACGGCCCGAAGAGTGAAAAGCAAGAGAACACTTCCGACAAGAGGATCGGAACCCGAGTATGTAGAGAGGGCAAGACCCCAGAAGCGGTATAGGTGAGGTTGGCACCGAGCGACTGAACTGTCCGGGGCGAGAACTGGGGAACGGATGATGCAGTACACCACTAATCGGATGCTGCTTGCTGCTGGAAGGGAGCCCCGATTGAGCCTTGGACGCCGTGACCTCTGTGAGTAACTACGGGCGCCATTTTGACCGCTGCTGATAGGCGTGGAATGGAGGCATGGGCCACATAGGGTAAATTGACCTTCTAGTTGAGAACAGCTGACCTGGGGTGCCGCGGGACCGCGCAATGATGGATACCAGGCATTCACTGGGGAGGTGCCCTTCCCCCAGTCGCAAACACGGACCTAAATTGCGGTACCCGGCACGGAGGATACAAACTGCTGCGGTGGGAGTAGAGGAGACTAGCACGGCCTCAGGGCGCCGAAAGGAACCATCTGGGGAGACTAGGGGGGTACTCGCCCGGCACATTATGCGGAGGGGCTATACATTGGACAGATAAGCGACACCTGAAAACGACACCCACGTGCTGAAGTGCAACGAACTGTAGTGGAGGCACATTCGTTAGAGGCACTTGGGGCTGCACACAGGTTTCCCCCCCTCCTATATTGAGGCACTTCCAGTCGGTGAGAAACATGGGCAGTATCTAGGCTCTACTCGTGCAACGAGGAGCGCACCGAGACATACACAGGGGCACACTTCAACAAATCACCGGCTGCAGCCGATTGGAGCTCTCGCCTTGGGACAGTGGCATACGCCCTTGGACTCCTGATGATGGTGGACGGAAAGAACTGGCGACACCGAGGGGGTAGGCCGCGCGCCATTGGAGAACAACCGAACCACAAGACTCAAACAGCCGTATCTAGTGGCGAATCCCACTATGCATTCTACTGGCTCTGAGGACCCTCTGGCTTTCTCAAACAACAAAATGGTACCGCCGACGTGCATGGTCTCCCAGGAGGCCAAGTTGGACTTAATCTTGACAGAAATCAGGGCCTCTAGAGAAGCACTGGAAACACGCATAGAAGCGCTGTCAACTGGGCTGTCCATTCAGAAGGCCGACCACAACAAGCTGGCTGAGAAAGTCACTGAACACAAGCTTGCACTTGATGACCTGATACCCCAACAGACGGAACACTCCACACTACTAGAGGAGTTGGAGCATCAGCTCAGAGGTCTGAGAGACAAAGTGGATGACGCGGAAGGACGCTCGTGCCGCAATAATGTCCGCATCCTGGGAGTTCCGGAACGCAGCGAGGGGTCGAACCCCACACAGTTTGTGGAAGATTGGCTGAAGACAGTAGTGGCCCCAGCGGCACTCACCCCGCTCTACAGTGTGGAACGTGCACAAAGAGTACCTTCAAGACCTCCCGGACCGGCTGCACCTCCACACCCCCTGATTGCGCGTCTACTACATTATAAGGACAGAGACTCGATCCTGAAGGCTGCTAGAGAGAACGCTCCTTTGAAATACGAAAATAAAACGATATCGATATACCCGGATTTCACCCGGGTGGTCCAGAAAGCCAGATCGACCTTCCTGGGAGTGAAACGAACGCTGCGGGAGCGTAACCTAAAATACGCACTCCTTTTCCCGGCACGCCTAAAAATTATGCACGGACAGCCAGTCTGAATCACGCACGGAAGTATCAGACTCGGACGCTAGTTTGCAATTGTTTCCACGAATTACGGCACAAATGGCGAATGAATTTTGACTGCTTATGTCGGTTGGTAATGTATATGAATGTATGATTTAAAATGCGGAGGTGGGTACGGGTGGAACAGGGTTCATGTTGCTAATAGGGGGCAATGTAAAGACCTTCAGCAATCAGCTCTTGAGTGTGAGTAACCGGGCTCACCCCCCCACCCCCAGGCAAAGGCACAATTAAGTTTAGTTGCTACCCATATTGGGTACTGATGTTTGGTCTTCAACTATTTTCAGATGGGGACCTCAAGGTTGGGAAGTTTAGCACAGTTAGGGCACTTGAAACACGCATAGAGATGACTAGCATACTGGTTGTACTGGGTTTGCCACACACTACAGTTCCTCATTGCCATGACGACTCCTAACACATACAAGATCTGCACTTGGAATGTGTGGGGTATGGGATCAGTGCACAAGCGGCACAGAATTTTAGCGCAATTGAACAGAAGGCAGATGCCTATAGCATACTCACAGGAGACCAATCTAAATGGGACAGATTGGACTAAACTGCTTAGGAAGTGGAAGGGCCAATTGTTCGCCACCACCTACTCGGCATTTTCCTGGGGGGCAGCTATTTAGCTAAAAAATTCTGTCCCCTTCAAAATGATAGAACAACGTATAGATAAGGAGGGGAGATATGTGTTTGTACGAGGAATTTTGGATGGTCCCTTTATAGTACTAGGCTGTATGTATGCACCTACTCGTAGCGGAGTGCTGTCAGACTGGTCAGAACACGACTGGATAATAGGAGGGGACTACAACCCAGTCCTGGATCTCTCTCTTGACAGGTACCATCCCCCTTACACGCAACAGATAGCAGAAAACAAGCAGAAGCACTAGCACACTGGGTGGACAGCTGGGACATGTCGGATGCTTGGAGAATCAAGCATACACACCACAGAGAATACACGTTTTACTCCCCACCCCACAAGTTACACACCAGAATAGATTGCATCTTCTGCTCTAACACTCTGTTGGGGTCAATTGAATCTGCCACTCAAATGGGGAAGACGTTATCTGACCATAACCCGGTAGAACTAACAATGAAATGGGGAATGATTCCAACTCTGATACTGACATGGCGTCTACTGCCGGGGTCGCTGGAGGATTCAGTTTTCAGGTCCACACTGTCAGACGCCATAAAAAAGTTTTTTATTGAAAACGCGAACACGGCTAGCTCCAGGCAAATAGAGTGGGACGCTTTTAAGGTGACCATACGCGGAGTGGCGATGGGTATGAAGGTGGGCATCAAACAATCAGTGGTGGAAGGGCTTAAGGAGGTGGAGGGTAGACTAGCGATGCTGAAAAGTGAGGCAGCGGGTACGAATGACCAAATTACACAACTTCAAGAGGCCCATATCCAACACGCAGAACTACTAGAGCAACTGAGGGTAATCGACTATAGAGAATATACTAGCAGGCAACACACTCAGGCCGATAGGTCGGCACCTTTACTAGCACGTTTAATCGGCAACGCACCTGTGGGCACCCCTATAGTAGAGGTGAATGATCAGCATGGGACGACGGTTCGGACACAACTAGACAAAAACGCCACATTCCAAGACTATTACACTGCACTATATGGACCACACACACCGCTGTCGGACGCAAACTTTGAGTCCTTTATGGCTGACCTATCTATCCTACAGCTAACAACAGTGCAACGAGAAGACCTGGCGCGACCCATCACGACCGCTGAAATTAGGCAGGCCATTAGAGCACTGCCACAGAACAAAACCCCCGGGACTGACGGCTTACCAGCCAAGTTCTATGTGGCATATATCGACATACTTGCCCCACAATTACACATTCTATACCGGGAATCAATGGAGTCCAGTACTTTACCATCCACGACACTGCAGTCACTGAGAGTTTCCCTTTTACAACCCGGTAGGGACGGACTACAACTGGCAAGTTACAGACCGTTGTCACTGCTGAACACGGACTACAAAATCCTTAGTAAGATATTAGCTGCACGACTGGCCCAATACATTCCAACGCTTATACACTCGGATCAATGTGGCTTCGTGCCCGGCCGGAGTACGGCGCTGAATCTGAGGAGATTAAGTCAGATAATTATTATTATTATTATTATTATTATTATTATTATTAAATTACACTTGTAAAGCGCTATCTACCCGGAGGCCTCGTAGCGCTCATGACTTACTCTTTATTATTGCATGCGCAGGGCAGATCAGTGTGCTTTTGCGTACAGGTGTGTTTTGAGGGTTTTCCTAAAAACAAGATGATTGGTGATTTCCCGAAGAGATGGGGGGAGGGCGTTCCAGAGCCTGGCCGCGTTATGTGAAAAAGAGCGACCACCCCATCGAGCCTTCTTGACTCTGACGGAGGTGGCCAGCTGAAGGGAGCCAGAGCGGAGAGAACGTCCAGGCAGGTAGGGGGTGGCCAAAGTCTGCAAGATTGCGGGACCAGTGTGATGGAAGGCCTTGTGTAAAATACACATAGATTTAAATTGCACTCTCGCCGCAATAGGGAGCCAATGGAGCTCTCTTAAGGCATCCCTGGCTGACTGTCGGCGAGGAAGATTGTAGAGGAGGCGGGCCGCACTGTTTTGGGTGACTTGGAGCTTTTGGGTGACAAAGGAGGGGGCTCCCAAAAAAAGAGAGTTCCCATAGTCCAGGCGCGACAATATCAGTGCCTGGACAAGAATCCTCCTGGCCTGAAAAGGGAGCAGAGGGAGCACCTTCCGCAGCATCCTCATCAACCCAAAACAGGTGGCTGCAATCTTAGTGGCTTGTACTGAAAAATTCAGGGCTGGGTCAAGCCAGATCCCCAGGCTCTTTATCTGGGGCCTGGGAGTCGGAGGCTCACCCAGACATGGTGGCCAGATGGATGTAAAAACAGAGGGGGAAGAATTACCCAGCAGCATGACATCTGTTTTCTCTCCATTGAGCTTTAAACAGGAGGAATGCATCCATCTGGCGACCGCCTCTAGACAGGGACCTAAGGTGTGGGACGAACCCTCCGCGTGGTCTAAAGAGACCACCAGTTGGGTATCGTCCGCGTAGGTGACGATACGCACACCGAAGGGTTGGACTATTCTGTCTAGAGGCTCCATGTAAACATTAAACAGGGTGGGGCTCAGGGAGGAGCCCTGAGGAACCCCACACCTGAGAGAATGTTTAGATGATACTGCCTCACCCTCGAAGACCTGGAAGAACCGGTCGGTCAAGAAAGACGTCAGCCATTCCAGGGCCGCGCCCGACACGCCCATGTCCGCTAGTCGCTGCAACAACGTGACATGGTTCACCGTGTCGAACGCGGCACTCAGGTCCAGTAAAATAATGGCGACTTTCCCACCCCGGTCCAACACAGCTCTTGCTTCTTCCGTGACCGCTAGAAGTGCAGTTTCCGTCCCATGTCGCGGACGGAACCCTGTCTGAGAGGCACGCAGGAGACTGTTTGACTCCAGATAGTTCGTTAAGATGTTGTTTACGTGCCTCTCAAGCAGTTTGCTCAACCAGGGGAGCAAGGAGATGGGACGGTAGTTAGCTAAATTGGTTTGGTCGAGATTGGGCTTTTTTAGCAGCGCTCTAACCATTGCGCACTTCCATGTCGGGGGAACAGAGTTGGAGGAGATGGAGGTGTTAAGGACATCCAGTATAATAGGGCGGATCGTATCCATCGCCAATTTGAGGGTGTTTGGGGGTGCTGGATCATTGGGAGAGCCAGAGGTGACTTTCACAGTCAATTTATCCAGTGCTGGGGCGTCCAAGGGAGGAATAGTGTCTAGCCTACAAGAGGCCAAGGCATCAAAGGTTGGAGGAATAGGGAGTTCCATCTCATTATTAGAGTCCTCAAATGAGGAGTAGATTGTGAGAATCTTCTGAGAAAAGAAGTTAGCCAGATCATTGCAGCGGTTTTGAGCGCCCTCAATTTCGGGGCATTCAACTGGGGGGGAGACAAGAGATTTCACAATTTTAAAAATTTCCCTAGGGGCATTAGCTGCTGCTTGAATTCTGCTATCGTAGAAGGAGGTTTGAGCTACTTTTAGCTCCTGTTTGTATAGCCTGATATTGGTTCTATATTCGTCCTTCTTAGTTTGGGAATAGTCCTGTCTCCAGGCTCTTTCCAGCTTGCGGCAGACTAATTTCATACTCCTAAGTGCGGGGGTATACCATGGGGCTGGTTTTGGTTTTTTTATGAGATTATTATTTTGAGCGGGAAGGACCAAATCAAGTGTAGAGGTGATCCAGCCGTCAAAATTGTTGGTTGCTGCGTTGGCATGCGTCACCTTCCCCGGAGGGTCTCTAGCCAAGGCAGCCTCCCATGCAGGGATGGGGAGAGAGGACCATTTCCTAGCTTGGCGTTTGGCAGGACAATAGGCAGAGGGAAGCGTGTTAGTGCGCCAGATAAAAGGTATCACAAAATGGTCCGTCCAAGGTAAAGGGATAGGGGTCTCCACTGTGATGTCATTGATATTACTAAAGACCGTGTCGAGAAGATGGCCTCTATTGTGCGTGGCAAGGAAACCCTTTTGGTAGAGGTCCAAAGCTTGGAAATTGGCACGGAGTGAGTTAGCGGCATTGTCAAGAGGGTCATCAAAGTGCAGGTTAAGGTCCCCCAGCAGGGTCAGATTAGGTGAAGATAAGATGACACTGGCCGCCAACTCGGTGATCTTAGTAATAAAGTCAGTGAGGGCGCCGGGAGGGCGATAGATGAGAATACCAGAGAAGGTGGTAGTAGGGGAGAGTTCTAGCGAAAATTGAAGGCTTTCGCAAGTCGATGACATGAAAGGGGTGGTACGGCACTTGTAATTGTCCCGATAGACAATAGCCAATCCACCACCTCTCCCAGTTTGGCGATCCAGTCTCTTAAGAGTGAATCCTGGAGGGATGGCTCCAACAACGGTCGGATCGCTGTCTGCCTGAAGCCAGGCAGCGATCCGACCGATAATGCTACATGAGGAAGCAAAGAGCAGTGCAGAGGGATGTATATCTCTAGACCTAAAGCAGGCTTGTGACTCCCTGAGATGGGATTATATGTTCGCAGCCCTGAATAAATTTGGAATACCGCCTGAATATATAGCATGGGTAAACCTATTATATCGACACCCAACGGCACATGTTCGCACTAACAAATGTGTCTCCGAACAAACAATTCAGTATAGCTAAAGGCACACGCCAGGGCTGTCCATTATCGCTCCTGCTGTTCATATTGGCTTTAGAACCTCTACTACATAAGCTCCGGACTCTCGCCATACTGAGAGGGATAACGAGAAATTCAGTGCCGCACATAGTATCGGCCTACGCACACGACATAATACTATACATTAAGGATATGTCGGGCTGCCTTGACCCTCTGCCGGAGATATTCAATGATTTCCGAGTAATATCGGGCCTTACGATCAATGAAACTAAATCGTACAGCTACTGTTTCAATACCACTTCGAGGGACACTCAACTACAGTTCCCCCCGTATAGGTTCCAGATGTCACCCATAACATTTAAATATCTAGGGATACAAATATACTGGGATGCCCAGGACCTCCTGGACGGTAATTTGGAAAGGCGCTCAATACCCTTAGGACACAAGTGCAGTTCTGGAATACACTACCACTGTCTGTAGCAGGGAAGGTGGCAATCTCAAAGATGGTGGTACTGCCCCAAATGGTATATTTCTTTACGAATCTGCAGCTCCTAGTCCCAACGCGCATTTTCAAATCACTGAACACATTATTGATGGAACTGATATGCGGGTCCGGAAGACGGCGTATCAGCCTCGCCAAGTTACAGTTGCCGACCGCCCAGGGCGGTATGGGAGTCCCAGATATGGCTGGGTATGGGTACGCTTGCCAACTTCAGTGGCTGGCCTACTGGCTGGCGGGCCGCAACCTTCACGAGCTGGATATGTCCACGACCGATAGGGATAGCGGTATTATACACAGACTGTTATTGCCAAAGGTTAAGGTTCCCAGCTCGGCACCACACCTACTTAGACTTGCAATCAGATGCTGGAAGAAAGCTGTCAAGTACACGAATGCGGCGACCTCTTATGCACCCACTATAACTTTACTGGGGCTCCCCCTTGGGATGGGTACGCTGTCAGAACGCGAACTCAGAAAATGGCACGACGCAGGCGTTCTGCAAACAGGAGACTTCTTTGTAGATGGAACCCTCATGATGCATGCGGACTTCGCACGTACACATCAGACCCCCGGAAAGTTATTCTTATTACATGCACGGGTCGCACACTACATCACCACAACTTGGGCGCCAGCCAGCGCGGAACCGCCCACGAACTCACTACTTACGATGCAATATTTAATGGGGACAGACAGTCACTTAACGAAATGGCTAATGAGTGACATTAGAACTGGCAGGGCAATATCACTACAACCCACCCGCGAACGCTGGGAAAGAGACATAGGCCGGGCACTTAGAGACAAGGAATGGGAAAAGGTCCTGAAGTTTCCTAAAAAGGTGTCACGGAATTCCAAATTTAAATTTATCCAATTAAAGATTGTACATAGAGCATACCGAACCCCCAACCGGCTACATGCCATGTTCCCCGAAATGGCAGACACATGCCCCCGATGCAGGGCTGAAGACGCTGGCCTCCTACACATGTTATTAGACTGCCCCAAACTAGGTTATTACTGGGGAACGGTACACAAGATTTTGACAACGATCGTACCTACCACCCCCTACTCCTCCCCGACATATAGCATATTAGGACTGGGCCCCACCGAAAAGAAGAAAAGCGCCACCACGCGCTTCTTAGATATGCCCCTTCTCTTGGCTAAAAGGACCCTTATGATGAGGTAGAAATCAGCTAGGCCACCAGACCCTGAGGATTGGCATGGGGAAGTATTACAATGGAGGAAGGCGGAGGGAACAGAGCTGCAGAGGGAGGAGAGCAGAGGTCTCCGCAAAACCCATATCTCGATGGAATGGAATGCCATACTCTTAGAATTTGAAATAGGTGCTGAAGCTGGATTGGGTTAGATGACTACTGTTGAGACTAGTGCCCTGATGTGTCAAAGGATAAACCTGGGTGTACCTCGCCCCACCCCTTTCCCCCCCTCCCCTCTCCCCCCTCCCCCCTCTCTTTCCCCTCCTCCCCTCCCTCTTTCCCCTTCTCCCCTTCCCCCCACTCACCCTGTCCCTTCTCTCCCCCTCCCCCCCCCACTGTCTTTCCCCAAAACTAATCCACCCGCACAAATCTGTACCGGACACACATGGAAGGGTGCAGAAGTCAATAACATAGAGACAGTTAATACTGGCTGGGGGTAACGATGGCAAGGTACAACACAACACATATGGACGACCTTAAAAGTGCTAGGGAAATTGAGGGAGGGGGGATCTTGAGTTATAAGGGAATTATGTCAAATAAAAAACTGCAATGACATGTATATTGTACAGATGTATATATGTGCGGTCTGCAATGTAATATGGATACAATGACACAATTATTGTAAATGTTGGCGTAATATTGCAGTAATAAAAATATATTTTTTTAAAAATCTGTGTAATGTTGATGTTTAAGAAATTTAAAGAAGCACACCTGTATGATTACATTGTATTTCTATATTTGGTGCAAGCTGCCTTCAGAAAAATAGCCACTTAAACGAAATAGGATATCTATAAAAACAATCAAAATGTCACCATACAGGTTTATTTAAAGACATTTTGAAAATTGTCACTGATAAACAAGTGCATTACATGGCATTGGGATAAGTGCAATGTAACATGATGCAGAAATTGTACTGGACAAGGTGTAGCATTTACATTATTAATTATCTGTAAAATCAACGTAAGTCCCAAATTTGAATAATTCAACATATCCATCCATGTTCCATATCATCTTGTCTAGTGCAAGTCCTGTATTGTAGTAACACTTAAAAAAATGAATTACAAACATCTATTTGTTGGCGCAAGTGCCCCATTATCATAAGATACGGCTGCACATAAACATGAATGACCATCACATATTATTTTAACCAGTGTTTGCACACAGAAAACATGAAAAAAGGTTTTTCCTGCCATTATATGAAGTAAAAACATTCACTTCAATTTTTTGTGAGTAACATAGCCTTGGAGTAAAACAATTGCAAAGGAAAATTAATGTCAGGACAAACCTGATGAAAGCAAAATAGTGGTTTATTAAACCAATAAGATGCTTCTTTAAAAAAATAAATGAATAGAATAAATATAATTTTAATAAACATCAAATAAAATAGTGAAATGCAATTCCAAGGGAAACATCTTCTGTAAGGGGCCTCTAGTGGGCACAGAGCTGGCACCTCAATAATCTTTCTTGGGAGATTTGTATTTGGGAGGGGTAGTCATGGGTTTGAGACAGGTGATTTTTTCTGTTTGGCTGGGTTAGTTTTGGCTTTGGGAGGGGTGGTTATGGCTTTGTAAGGGGTAGTCTTGGGTAAGGGAGGGGTGGCTTGCATGATGTGCGTGTGTCTGTTGAGGTTGCAGGTGTATATGGGTCTGATGTGTTTCGTGTAGGTTTGGGTATGTGTTTCTAGGTGTATGTTCAATTATGTTATGTTGTGTTAGGCATATTTCTATAGCGCACAACACACCCAGGGGCATCTCGGTGCTTACCTAGTGATAAGAGGGGGAAACTGGCAACAATTGGTGAATATATTAAAACAGAAAGGTTTTTAGTTGTTTCAAAAAAAAGTATATGAGGTACATTTGCACAGGGACATGGGAAGCTGATTCTAGTACCGTGGGGCAAGGTACGAGAAGGCTCTGCCCCCAGTATGACTTAGACATATACGGGGGACCTTTAGAATAGCTAATGAGTTAGATCTGAGGTTACAGCCAGAAACCTGTTTGGTAAATTTCATTTGCAAATAATAGGGACATTTGCCGTTTAAGGCATTATAAGGAAATCCTAAAAAAGGATTGCTTCCTCACTGGTAACCAGTGGAGCTCTCTCAGCAAGGGGCCTGAGGGGGAACCTGAAGGGTGATTCAAAATCATCCTTGCAGCAGTGTTTTGAATCACCTCAATTTAGCAAGCAGCGTCTCACTCACTTCAGCCAACAGCGCATTCCCATAGTCAAGGCAATTAATCACCATGGCCTTGACCAAGGTTCTGCGATGTTTAATGTGCAGATAAGGCAGTATCTTGCGTAGAAGATGTAGGCTGTAATAACAAGCGCTAATAGTGGCGCAATGTGATCCTTCATAGGTAGTGTCTGATCCAATTTTAATCCAAGATTTTTCACGGAATAAGTTGGGATGGGAGCAACTCCTAGCTGACATGGCCATCTGTCATCCATCCAGATGGTTGAGGCTTTCCCCATAAGCATAACCTCAGTTTTGCTAGGATTCAGCTGGAGGCAGTTATCCGTGATCCAATTTGAGATGGCGAGCATACCTGCAGAAAATTGGAATTTCTCATCTTCTAGATTAGAATCTATTGGGAACATCAGCTGAGTATTTTCAGCATAGGAAATTATCTCGAGCCCTAATGGTTCTACAATTTTTGCCAGAGGGGCCATATAAACTTTAAATAATGTTGGACTTAGACAAGAGCCCTGAGGCACGCCCTTGTCCAAAAGAGATTTCTGAGAGAAATAAGGTCCTAACATTATCGTTTGCCATCTATCCATCAAACAATTTTCCAGCCATTTTATGGCTGTGCCTTGAATGCCACAAGAATGTAGTCTCTCCACGAGCTGTAAAAGTGAGATGGTATCAAATGCCGCAGAGAGATCTAGGAGGATCAAAACCACTGATCCCCCGGCATCCATTACCTGCCTCAAGCAGTCCGTTACTGCTACAATAGCGGTCTCAGTGCTAAAACCTGGACGGAATCCAGATTGTGAGGGGTCTAAGATTTTATTGGATTCAAGATATGAACTTAACTGCCTATTTATTATGGTTTCCAATTGTTTGGCCAGCAGGGGTGACAAGGATATTGGTCGATAGTTACTAAGTACCTGCGGGTCAGCTTTTGTTTTTTTCAAGATAGGTCATACATATGCTTCTTTCCAAGGGGTGGGGATAATGTCTGATTGGATTAAGCAGTTGAAAATATTAAGAATTTCAGGGGCACAGCTGGGAGATAGAAGGGCCATAATTTTGGGAGGGCAGAGATTGCATGGCGAACCAGATTTAGCAAACAATAATGAGTTAGAGATTTAGTCTAACGTGATCGATTCAAACTGATCAAGAGTACTTGCTGACTGTGTCTCCAGTTCTCCATGTACAATAAAAAATTCCGGCTTCTGAGACTTAGAAGCTGGAAAATTAGTGTAAATCTGCATAATTTGTTCCAGAAAATAGATTGCTAAAGAGTCACATAGTTATTGAGATTCAGCCGGGGATTGTTTACAAGCTTGAGGTGAAACAACGTCTTTTACTATATTGAATAGTACTTTAGATGAGTTAGCAGACTGATCAATTTGATTCATGATATAAGTTCGACTGGCCGTTTTTATATTCTAATGATAACTGGATAGAGATAGTTTGTACGCTTGTCTGCCAAGCGAATCTTTAGTACATCACCATTGTCTCTCCAGTGTCTTACACTTGGAGTTTTTAGCTCAGCTGTATACCAGGGGGCTGATTGTCACAGCTGGGCTGAGCCATGTTTTATATGAGGGATTGCGGAGTCAAATGCTGTTACTAAGTCAGAGTTGAAGCCTTCCAACATTCCAGAAACATCGGAGTAGTCAGGACCACATTCCAGTGAGTGGGAATGGAATACCTCCTTGTTGGATTTCAGGGATAGTTTATGCCACGGCCTGCGTAGCTCCTTCTTCTTCCATCTCATATTTCCTATTAGGGTCGGGGTGGACAGGGATTGGCTGTAAAACATGACCATAAAACGGTCAGTCCAAGTGAAGGGATAGGTGGAATGGCAAGTGAGGTGATCAATATTAGTGAGAATTAAGTCAAGGGCGTGGACAACCCGGTGATTAGAGACAATAACCCTTTGGGAGAGTCCAAATAAATTAAGACGGGTTATAAGCTTGTTCACTTCTGGATTGGCAAAATCTTTGCCATGGAAGTTAAAGTCCCCCAGTAGAATAAATTTGCTGGAAGCTAAGACCTGCATGGCTATTTGTTCGATCAGATAATTAGGAAAGTTAGCTCTCTTTCCTGGAGGCTGATAAATTAGCACCTGGTTCCAGCTGTCCGTGGGATACATGGTTATTTTAAAAATAACCAGTTCCAAGCTGTCATTGCATAGGGTAGAAGTCCACTGCACCTTAAGATGGATTTTTAAAGGCTATAGCAATGCAATACCATTCCCCATTTTACCATCCCTATCTAGGTGGATACATTTATAGCCATCAGGGATGGCCAAATTAATTGATGGGTGGGTTGTGGGTGTTAACCAAGTTTCTGTGAAAAAACAGAGCTCTGGGGAGTGTGAAGTGATCATAGCCCATATTTCAATGGGATGTGTTCGTTAAAGATCTTACATTTCATAAAATATACTTAGGACTAATTATGCCTTGGTCATGTTCGTTTTTTGGAGTAAGTGTTAGTCATGACCAAATTTCTTTGAAAGAGGCAAGTTCTGCAAGCTACCGGCCCTTCCAGGACAGTTGGAAACTTTATTGGACAGCAAATGTTGGCAAAGTGATTAATTAATCCTCTCGTTCTAATATCAAGCAGGGCTTTTCCAGAATAGATCAGGCAGTTTGTAGTGAGAGCGGTTATCCTGATTTGGGCAGCATTCCCTGCCTCCGGGCTCGTTCGGGAGTGGACAGGGGCAAACGGGCTTGCTTCTGGTGTGTCAGCGGCACGCCCTAAGCGCACGTCCACTGCGCATGAGCACTAGCACGGTCATTTATTCAGTGAGGGCAAAAAAACTAGCCTGCTACCTATAGTTAGCCCCAATATGGCGGTCCCATCAACCGACAGTATTTTTGATGCAGCCGAATCCACCCCCCCTTCCCACGGTCACCACATAAATCGGCTGTTGCGGTGAGTGCGTGGGATGGCTGAACACAATTAAAACAATAAAAGTGGCAATTTTTAAAACCAAGCGGTAATGCTGGTGCGAGTTATTTGAGATGACTATCGACTTCCGCCTCAGAAATCGCTAGGTAAGGCGTGTGCGCGCTAGTGTGGTTATTTAATCAGTCAGGGAAAAACAACTAGCCCGCTACCTATATTTACCACCAATATGGCGGTCCCATCAACCGACAGTCTTCTGATGCAGCCGAATCCCCCCCCCCACCCCGGTCAGCACCTAAATCGGCTGTTGTGATGAGTGCGTGGGATGGCTGAACACAATTAAAACAATAGAAGTGCCAATTTTAAAAATCAAGTGCTAATGCTGGTGCGAGTGATTTAAATGACTCCCGGCTTCCGCCTCAGCAATCGCTAGGTAAAGCGCATGTGTGCTAGCGCGGTCATTTAATCAGTTTGTTGGGTGATTGTGGGTGTTTGTGTTTTGTGAATGTTGTTTCTTATGTATTTATGGATAAGTGTGCTGTGAGGTTCTGGGTATGGTTGTGGTACTTGTGGGCGTATTGGTGAGTGTGGTGTTTGTGGGTGTGCTGGTGGTGGTACCTGTGGATGTGGTAGTGGGGTGGGGTCTGTGGTGTGTTCATGGTGGTGCATATGGATGTAATAGTACATGTGGGTGTGGTGATAGTTGTGTGTGTGTTGGTGGGGTGGTGGGTGTTAGTGTGGGGGTGGGTGTAGTCGGTGTGAGTGTGAAGATGGTGGTGGTAGTTATGGGTATGGATGTGGTGTTTGTATGTTGTTTGTGTTTGTGTTTATGTGTGTGTGAGCTTCTTGTATCTGTTGGAGTGGGTATGTGCAGAGGTGTGAGTGTGCTTGGGAGAGGGAAGGGAATAGGACATTGGGATGGGGAAGGGGCAGGAGGTGAGTTACAAGTTTGGGATGGTTCGGAGGATGTAGTCAGTGAGGAGGTTAGACCTTCAAAAGAGCTCTGTAGGCCAGACATAACACTGAGGATGTCTTCCAGGTATGCTACGATTTGTTGCAAATGGCAGCTAAGCCCCTGATGGCATCCAGTAGTGGAGCCTGGCCTACTGAGGTGTTCTGTAGTAGGTCAGTAGCCTCCTCACTAAGTGCAGCTGGGTTTTTCACAGGCAAGGGGGTGAGGTGTCTGCAGCGAAGAAGACACCACCCCTTTTAGGGGGCAGGTTGGCCAACTGCAAGAGGGTGGGTTGAGATAGTTGTCTGGGTGATGGACTAGGATGCAGTTGATAGAGTTCCCTTCGGCTTTACCACCACTAGGGAGTGCTCACTTGTGGAGGTCTTTGAAGATGATGTTATGGAGCTGGTGGCCTCTGTTGCATTCCCCTCAACCTCCGAGATGCCACTGCTTGAGGAGAAAGTGTCCAGTGGAACCCAAAGGTGATTCATGACCCGTAGGTATGGAAGACGAATGCCCACCGATGTTGGGTGTTGATGGAGAGCTGAATATGACATTGGAACTGCAGCTATGTGGACCAGGCGACGCTGTGGTAGACCAGGAGCTGTACATAAGCTGCCCCATGTCGGATGTTGACAGTTGAGGGGTTGGTGTCTGGCGGGAGCCCCAACAAGCCTTGGGAACTGCAAACATCAAAGGAGTAGAAGAATGTACAATGTCAGGACCAGCAAGGTCCAGGAGACACTCCACAAGAAGGGGAGTCAGGGCTGGCTCTGAACAATAAGGGGAGCCCACAATAATTCAAATGTGACCCTCAACAGGACCCACAGGCTGGAGGCACTGGAGTCACAAGAGGTCCTTCAGCAACTACCAAATCAACAGGCCAATGGTGCCAGAAATGTGATGTGGTCTAAGATTCTGGTCACTGGAGATGCTTGAGTCTGGGGCTACTTGGAGCCTGACGATCTTGATGAAAGGAAGCCAACAAGCCTTTGCAACTGCAAATTGAGCCGGTGCACAGGGGTTCGGTTCCTGCAGCTCCGATGAAGGATATTGGCCTCAAACTTAGTGAGAGGACAGAGCAGGCTTCAAGGGGTATGAAGAACTACAATCTGTGTTGCTGAGCCTTTCGAAGTTCATGGGAATCCACAAAAAGTATACCAATCAGCTTAGTTCCGGTGCCTGCAGGTGCAGGGAAGTGACTCCTTTACTTCAAGGGAGATTCCTTCAGGTGTCTTGGATGCCCACAGACCTTGGAAGGTTTTGTGTATGGAGCACAGGCATGGGTCTTACAGCAGATAAGCAGGGCGAAGAGAACAAGAGCAGCAGGAATCTTCCCAGTTGCAGCCTTGATGCCTAGAGCGAATTCCAGCAAAGTAGTCTAAGTTTAAGTAGTGTCTGAATTGGATCATATCCCATGACAAATCTAGGGGCCCACCCTCAGGCAAGCCCTTAAATACCCTAAGAAAAGGGTTGGGATGATCCTGGGGTCCCTCACTAAGGAGGGCTGGACAAGGGGGCGATTACTCCGCTGTCCTTTGTCCCGTTTCGCACCAGAGTGGAAGCCAACGGCTCCCTGAATGGGTTTGAACTGGACTATGCTTGAGGGGCACCAAATGTACCCTGCACAGAGACTACTTGGAGCAGGCTAGCACTGCTACCCTGTCTCAATACACTAAACTCTACCTGGGAGGTGGTCACACATCCAGGTGACAGGATGCCTATTGTTCTGCCTTTGCACTGCTCCATCTTGACTCAGCAGTAAGAGGGCAGAATTGTGTCTCTGTTCGGCAGCTGCCATGTTGTGCTATTCGGGTCTGGAAGACTGGTAATGGCAGCACTGAGGGAATAATGGCGGGCCTTTACAGTGCTTGGAATCATACCTACCAAACTGTGTATGGTGTGGGGGTATGATTCCAACATGTTTGATACCAAACATGAAGGTTTCATTACAGTCAGTTTGAAGATGGTCATTGCGTAATGACAAGGTGCCCCTCTATATGGTATATGGCTGTCTCACTTACAACGTGGGAAATGGACTCTGCAGGTTGTAAGGGTGTCCTACTCATGTAGGGGCACCCTCACACTTAGAACCAAGCACCCTGCCTTCAAGATTGAAAAGGCCTGCTATTGGGGTGAGTGACCCAAGATATCGGGAAAGCCATATCTTTCATAAGTGGTGCTAGTACCAGCTTAAACGGGCTGCAATGGTAGACCTGTAGTGGTAGCTTGAATGGTGTCCCATAGGTGGCACATTACATGCTTCAGCCTATGAGGGACCTCTGGGGTACCTGTGCCCAGGGTACCTTAGTACCATATGCTAGGGACTGATAAAGGTACCCCAGTATCCAATCTGGGATGTAATTACCATAACAATTTAAGTGAGAAAGCAGAGAGACAGGGGTCCTGTTTAGCAGAATCCCAATCAGACTAGTCAGAAACAGCATTACATCAAGCAAAAAGTGGAGGTAACCGTAGAAGCAGATTCGACTTTCCTACATAGAATCTTGTCGCTTATCCATTTTTATGTCTCTCAAGGAACTGTTTAACACCTTAGTTAAGCTTTGATTTTTAGAATAGTGAAGCTATGTCACCAAAAGGGATATAAACAAAATATACCTTTGTACATTGTGTTTACAACGACCAGCAATCTGAATTATTTTCATTCACAAAAAGTAAAATATGAATCAATGTGTATCAACAAATACTACAATTTTATTCCACTATTTGTATACACCTAAAGGCAGTTTCTTTTGTTTGAGAATTTCACAATAGTTGTACTTATTTCAAGTAAAAAAAGTACATTTTAAATGTAGAAAATAGTATATGGATTCAGTACTGAAGTAGGTTTTCAATGTACCTATGCTGTTGAAGAAATTAAGACAAAATTGTTTGGTGGAGTGACAAATGGCTACTACAGCATAAGTAAATACATAGGCCTTGCTAATTCAGTACAGAGCAAAACATTTACACATTTGACTCCTAAATATCTCTAGTTATTTGAACTTTGGTCTACCATTGTGATATTGCTGACTTTCACTTGAGCCAACAATGGGTACAACACAGTAAATATTACATACAGTGATTCATATATAACTTTTACATTACATATTCAAAGGTAATTCACAATAAGCTTGATTCCGGTCCAGACAAGACATGGCTTAGCAGTTCGGGCTGGACTGTTCCCATGAGGCACAGGGTCAGACTGATTTGCATATGGCCATGTCTGAACTGGGGTGGCGGAGTGAGCTAAAGAACGGTGATGGATTAAACCCAGATCAGTTGACTGGGGGTGAGTGTTTGTATTGTCAACGCTCCGTCCATCATCCCCTTTGGTTTTTCTTAATTCACAATATGTAACATATTACACCCTGATGCTTTCCTACATTTGCCTAATGAGTCATAATTTGGGCCTGCATTTGAGTTTTACAGATGAGATACTACAACATATATGTGATGGAACATTCCATCTACAAAAGTCCCTTTAAGTAGTCCATTGTTCTCCATCATTGATTTATGATCTGGACATAACATACATACATACACATTTGTGAAGGAGTAAAGACATCATGCAAATCTGTCACTTTGTACATGTATGAAACTGTATTTTGGATTCAAACATATTTGGGATATGTTTTGAATCCAGAATGTTGCCATTAATTCAGATGTGACTAGTGATTTTGTCTCACATGCCCACTCTTTTTTGTGTAGAATCCCAACTTACAAATGTGACGTTTGGAACATTCACTCTATTATAATTGAATATTATTCTGTTTCATATGTAGTAGGGCTAACAGTACATCATCCACAATAGCGAAGGAGCATCACACCTGAGACAAGAAAGACTAGTGGCATGTTTGGAACAACTGATCCTTAAAACATCAAACAACCTGATAACATCAAACAACCTGATGTATATTTGTAGTTTAGGCAGCCATGTGTCTGATCAGAACAGTCCTTTGGTAGTGAACAGAAATCAGGTGGAATCCTTTACCACATATTCATATACAAAGTACATCATCATATACTTTGTGCAAAACTTGCACCTTCAAGAACTCCTATTCTGAGTTGAACATGTATCAATCTTAATGCCTAAATTAGTTACTGTAACAAAAGATTAGTTACTCAAGATATTGAACTCACACTAGAAATTACCCCCTAGAAGCTGCTGTTGGGCTCTCAACTGCCCATCAGCGTCCAGAGAGGCCACCAGAAGTATGCAGGCCATTAGGGGGATCAGGGTGCTGCGCAGGTGCTTCTCGCATTGGGAGGACTAGCCAAGCTGGACATTTGATGACTTCTTGGTCCAGCATTGTAGGTCCTCACAACTACTGATGCAATGTATGCTTCCCCACTTGTAGACCCCCAGGGTTGCACCTTCTTGGTGAGGGCTTTCCATATCTCCATTTTTGATGGTCATTGACCTGTGTGGATACTAGAAAGGAAAGAAAAAATATGTTTTTATTTGTTCTTTGTCTGCATTGATGTAACACAATTTTGCTACATTAATCCCAAGCATTATTCAAAAGTTACCACATGTTAAATTGTGTTCTTCAATCTGTCAAAATAAAACAATATTTAAGACTTGTGTTGTAACCTGTTGACTACTCTTAGCCTTTGTCATTTCTTAAATTAATTAATCCGGGCCAGGGAAATCAACTAGACAAGGGGGCTCCAACATTTTATGTAATGAGAGACACTTCTTATCAGTGATTCCCATTGTGACATACTGAAGACTGCACAACTTGTGCATTGTAACCAGACACCCTCCCTCCCAGCTACATTGACTTGAATCTTAATGCCAATAGATCCAGATAATATGGTTTGAACTAAATACTATGAGGAAGGGCACTATGAAAGGGTAGCCACGTGTGTCAGTGAGAGCATAGTATTTGGGGGCTGGATGAAAATATGTATGTAGGAAGGGGATATATGTGTATAGGTGACTGGGAGCCTGTGAAATTTTGATTGTGCAATTAATAACTCTCCATTTAATTTGTCTTCCATTAAGGAGCATTCAGAAACAACATTTTTGTTCACACCTCCAATTCTGAGTTGACAAGCTTTTTTTCTAAGAGTCCAATACCTCAGTGCTTAAGCTGTTTACCTCTGTGACTCAGCCCCAGCCTGGCCCACAACTCTCAATGAACAATGCTTGTTGTCAGGCCCTGATATCTGCAGCCTGATGATCATTATGTCGCAAGCCTTCCCTTAACTTTGAAAGGAAAATATTACCTTGTGCTCATTTGAAAAATACCTCAAGACTGTGAGCTACTCCAAAGGTGTATGGGAAGTACTGGTGGCTCCCAAATAACTGGTTGGAGACACCTGATCTAGGCTGAGTGATATGTGGGATAATTCACGTAGGGAACATATTTTTGATTTGGGATGTAAAACATACTATCTATGTGTACAATGTGTTTTTATATATACATGGTGCGAAATTTCTATATTACAAATGAAAATCATACCTATACATAGATATATCTCAAAATACACACCTAATAAAATGTATATCTCCAAACACACAACAAATAATAATGTAGTAGTAGCCAGTAGTTAAAAACATAGGGGTCCTAATAGACAACAAACTTATTCTTGATGAGCACATAGCTGCAGCCAAACGAGTCTGCTTCCATGCCCTCAGCCTGCTCCGCAAGGTTTTCCATTTCCTTCCTGTTTCCCCACGCAAAACCCTGATGCACGCCCTAGTACTTAGCCTCCCAGATTTCAGCAATGCTTTACTGATCTCTGCTAAAGAATCCGCCCTGAACAGTCTACAGGTGGTGCAGAACACAGCAGCCCATTTGGTAACCAGTGCACCCTACCGTGCTTCCTCACTTCCCCTGCTACGCAAACTCCAATGGCTACCCATACGCAAAAGAATCCATTTTAAAATCTGTTCAAAAGCCTAAACCAGATGGGTCCTACGTATCTGGCTGACAAACTGGTCAAATACACACCGTCTCGTACCCTTTGTTCCAAAGGGAAAGGCCTTCTTGTCATCCTTTGCATCAGGCAAACCAGATTTGGAGGCAAATCGTTTTCTTACCGAGCCCCCCAACTCTGGAACTATTTACCCCTGGACATCCGCCTCTGCACTAACTACCTAGGCTCTAGGAAAAGAACCAAAACCCTACTTTTCTAAACACAGCGTGCCCCACCTCCACAAATCTTCAGCGCGGAGATACCCCATGATATAAATAAATGATATAAATAAATGTTGTTGTGTTCTATAATCTTAATTTGCTTATAAATTCACATCATTGTTTTATGTTATGTAAAACATAAATGAAATTTCATATCAATCACTACACTTCACTCAGGAAATCAAAGGGAATGTCTAGCCTGTCTATGAAAAAAAACCAGTTAGACAGATTCACAAATACATTTGAAACACGTACCTGTAACTCTAGTGAGCCATTGAGCTGGCTGTACAGGGACAGAACCTCAGTTGCCAGCGACTGCAGCTCCTCTGGTGAGAAGACTAGGATCCTGTTACCTGCTCTTCCTGTCATTGTGGTTCCCAGAGGTTGCACAAATCAGCAAATGTTGAGGAGGTCTTATTGACTGCTGTGTTAGGAGGCGAGTGAGTTTTTTAAAAACACTGCATACATGTACACAGCAGACGCTATCAACAGCGACGGGCACATCTATTGGCTGTCCCATGTTGCTTTTACAGACGTTGACCTCTGGCCGGGCCCATTGTTGAGTTTCACACCCACTAGGCGGTATTCTTACACCATGGTCAACTAATTCTAAATGCCCTGATGGCAAGCATGGGCGGCTGCCATTTTACATTGTGAAATAGTGTGTTTTTGACTGTTAGGTGTTTCACCACTGCTCAAAATAGTGGGTACTGTGTTTACATGTCGAAAATGCAAATTTTCTGCATTTGTTTGTAGAAATAAGTGTAACGTAGTGCCATAATGTGGTTCACAGCTAGATTTGCGTGGTGGTGTTTATAATGCAGTTGACGGTATTTTTACATTAACATTTGAAATAAAAAAATGGGATAAGTAAATAATATGTTAAAAATGCATTGTTTACACATTTAAAGTATTGATTATTCACACATGTAATGAATGTGAATTTAATATAAAATTATACTTAACACAATAAGGTTCTGTCTGAGTATGTATGAAAAATTGATATGTACTGAAGCCTAGATGTAAAGTGTTGTTTAAATTGAAAATGCTAGTAAAATTTTACAACATTTTTTTTATTGCAGACATATTAACCTAGGAAATGTAAGAGGATGACAGCCTCAAGTGTTCAAACCATTTCCAGACCTTGCCACCATGGAATAATGGGATATTATTAAAAGAATCAGATTGAAAATGCAAGCAATTCTTGATTTATGTCATCAGCTGCAGCCAGGTCTTCTGCCTCACAATATGAATCACACATCAGTTCAACCCAATAGTCAAAGTAATGGCAGTACTCAAAAGAGAAATACAGGCAAGCCATCAGGAGCTATAAAAAAGAGATAAAAGAAACACAGGCCAAATTCTACGAGGAAAAAATAGCCACTGCAGCAAACTCTCCAAAAGAGATTTTTCGAATAGCGAAAACTCTGATTAATCCAACTAAAACACACCCTATTAAAGAAGGAGCCCTAGAACTCTGTAACAATCTTGCAACATTCTTTAGAGAAAAAATAGAAACGATATATAATACCTTCCCCCCAACCCAAATTGATGCAGACACTCAACACTACATCAACTTAATTGGAGTGCCTGTCCTAGATTGCCTAGACCCCATAACACCAGAGCTACTTAACGTTATTATTGGCAAAGTAGTCTCAGGATCGCCAACAGATGCTGCACCGCCCAATCAACTAAAAACAATAATTAATTCTGTCCAAACTACCATAATGGAAATATTAAATCTCTCCTTTCTACTGGTATAGTCCCGTCACCATGGAAGTGCGCAATGGTGAAAGCATTGATCAAAAAGCCTAGTTTGGATCCATCCACTCTATCCAACTATCGGCCAATTTCCCTCCTGCCTTGGCTTAGTAAATTACTTGAGAAACATGTAAACAACATTCTCACTCATTATTTTGAATCAAATAACCTGCTGGATGATACCCAGACAGGATTTCGAGCTAACCATGGTACGGAGACTGCACTGTTGCTAGTAACGGAAGAGGCAAGGAAATTGGTAGACGAAGGAGGAAGGGCAGCTATCATCTTGTTGGACCTTAGTGCAGCGTTCGACACTGTTAAACATTCCATCTTAATTAACCGTCTCAGAATGAGCGGGGTGTTGGGCGCTGCACTAAATTGGATTTCCTCCTTCCTCAGTGATCGCCATTTCCAAGTCTTTGAGGGAGATACAGTTTCATCAGTCCAGCGGTTGGAATGCGGAGTTCCTCAAGGCTCGGCATTAAGCCCAACATTATTTAATATTTACATGAAGCCGTTGGCGGCAGTGGTTCATCCCTTCGGCATTAAGATCGTCAGTTACGCAGACGATACCCAATTGGTGGTATCGCTGAGCCAAGACATGGACTTGTCTGGTAAACTGACACCCTGCCTTGAGGCAGTAGCCAGATGGATGGAGAACTCCTGCCTCCGTCTTAACGGAGAAAAAACTGAAATAATGTTGTTGGGAAATGTCACCCCTACCACCATCACGTCCTTTTGGCCCACATGCTTGGGACCAGCTCCACCACCTAAACCACATATAAAGAGTCTGGGAATGTGGCTTGATGAGAAATTGACCTTCAATCATCAAGCCACAATGGTATTAGCATCATGTCACACCCTGTTAAGGATGATGCGAAAAATTCTCCCTCTCCTCCCTTTTGCAGCACGGAAAATCATGATTCAGGCCTTAATTTTGTCCCGTTTAGATTACGGAAACTCTCTATATCTGGGAACTCCTTTGTCCACTATTAACAAATTAAAAGTGGTACAAAACAGTGCAGCTAGACTCCTCCTCCAAATTCCTAGGAGACAATCGGCCAAACAAGCTCTCCGCCAATTACATTGGCTTCCAATGAATGCCAGAATTCAATTTAAAACATTGTGTATAACTCACAAAGCCATCTGGAAAACAGGCCCTAAAATTCTCCATTCCTTAATACCACTCTACCTTCCTTCCAGGTCGCTTCGATCTAGTAATCATTTTCTAGCCTCCATCAAAAGGATAAAGAAAGTGAGATGGGGAGGCCGCTCCTTCTCACATTTAGCAGCCAAATCTTGGAATGCTCTTCCCCAATCTTTGAGAGAGATGCGCAACCTTACTGCCTTCCGAAAACACCTGAAGACACATCTTTTCAACTAATGTCTTCATTGAACTGTCACTTCTGGTCTTGAAGCGCTACGAGGCCTCCGGGTAGTATGGTGCTATACAAGTATTCTTTCAATTCAATTCAATTCAATTCAGTATCTGGTGGAATGTCACAACCAACTTTTAGTGGTGTGCTACAAGAAGTTATTCATTGATGAGACACATCAACAGCTTCATTCAGTTTCCTACAAACCAGGATTTTGTCAAGACAGCCTGCCACGGGATACTCCGCTTTTCCACAACGTTACAGAGATGCATTTACCCTACCTCTCCTCCCAAAAGAAACCAGCTCAGTCACTATAGCTCCTTGATACCTTGAGACTCATCCCCTCTGCTGCTTAACCGTTCCACTCTGCTCCTATAGTGACTCATCCTAACCATCATTACTGGGCCTGGCCTGATCGCAACTGGGGATCACTCATTTATTCTGGCCTACCCTTCCAAACCTTCTAAAACAGTGGCAAAATCCTTTAAGCACTCTACCCTAAAAAGTCACCCCCACACAATGATCTCTGACCTGCGCTACACTGCGGACAACGGCATAGTCATTAATGAACTCATCTACTATTCCAGAAGAACCACCTCTTAGCGCAAAACTTTGTGCTCTTCCTTAATATACGTGCAACCAGGAACATTCCATACAGCACTAATCTTACAATAGCGCCCTCCTCAACCCTACGAGCTGACCTCTCCATCACACTCTACAAAAATGGCATCATCTTGATCCAAGCCTCAACCAAAAACCATGATAAATTTCCGGACCTTTTCACCCTTCACAGAAACCATGTGATTAACACCGGTTGAGCCACTTACACCAGTCCTAACGACAGTCAGATCAGCCTCCCCTGTGCACATAGTCACTCACAACCCACCCCTCCACGGATTTCCGACACAGATCATCCTAACACCTCCTACACACCCCCCGGCCTTACCCACTGTAACGTCCCTAGACTCATGGTTCCCTTCCCCCTAGCTCCTCACTCGGACTGTGAGATTGGTACGCCTCTAAGGACACACGATGCAGGCGGAGATAGCCCTTCTAGCCTACAAACTACCCCTCCTAAGCTTTCCAACTTTGACCATCCTAACCCCTACAGCACGTCTCCCGGCCTTGCCAACACAATCATCCCCTGGCCTTCGGCCCCTTACCTGCTAGCTTCCCACTCTGTCTGCAAGACTGGTACGCTGCACATGACCTACATCTCTGGTCGAGCCACCACGCCCACCCCACCATCTAGACATACTGACAGATCGCCTCCTGCACCATTGCTCCTCTGCCCACTAGTGCCACCCTCTCATATGGATTCTGCAACCCTGTACTACAGAGCTCCCAAATAAACTCAGAGCATCCATATCTCCATTCGGGATCTCACGCACCCCCTTCATCTCGACGAACTCTCCCTCGCTAACATCAAATTCAGGCTGAACCCCACCTCCCTTCATCTCTCAGAGGTACCCAAGCACAGATACACTTGTCCTCCACAACCCCCAACACTCCCTCCAACCCCTCCTTATATGGTGCCTTAATCAACTGCGGATCTGCAGTCAAGCAAGCTGCAGATATTGCTGATCTCATTCTAAACAATAATTTCGATTTAGCGATTCTTACTGAATCATGGCTTAATGAATACTCATCTCCATGCCTCTGCCTTTTAGTCCCTCCATTCTATAACATTGCAAGGCTGGACTGGCAATCCAGTAAGAAAGGAGGAGGCATCGCCTGCATCTACCGCTCTAACCTCCTTGTCACGGAGCTCTCAGCAAATACCACCGACTCCTGCAAATACCTCGCCCTCTCCATTTTCAGCAACTCCACCCATCTGTGTAACCTACACATCTTCAACCACCCCCAGGGAAAAACAATTCCTTCCCTGACTACCTCATGGAACTCATCACAGCTAAAGCTTCCTCCAAAGCTAATGATATTTTCCTTGGTGATTTTAACCTTCACTGGAACGACCCCAAGGACCCTCATGTCAATGCCATCAAAAACCTCCTTGCCGATCAAACACTGATCCAAGCCTGCTCATTCCCAACTCACTCAAGAAAAGGGCCACTCCGGACTGGATCATCTCCAAGGAATCAACAGTCAGGCTCATCTCCATCGACCCTTGTGACTGGTCCGACCACCACGCCATCGCCTTCCTATTATTGGAGTTCTGGACTTTTTGGTACTGTCCAGAGGTGTCAGGGACAACACCCGAAGACCCCTGAGTTCTACCTGTCTCGGTGCACAAATAAACAGAAACACGGGCTTCTCTATGGTGGTGTCAAAGACCAAAGGTTTATTACTGCAGGGACACAGAAGTCACAGAAACTACACACGGGCAGATTCTAGGAGCCTGTTCGATTTGTACCAAGTGGGTTGCTCCTTAAATACAGAATTTTTAGCTAGGGGCAAAATTCTTCACATGTTGGTATGTTTCTAAACCTTTATGTCTAAACAATAAATATTTGGCGTTACACAAGAATCGTCAACAATATCTGATGTCAAAACATTACAAACGAGGGGTTCCCACTGTTCCATCATAATCCCATGTCAACTTTTCATTCAAGAGCCGGACCGCCTCATCGTAAATTTCGTTACCTCCCCCTAATAAAGGCCCAGAAGGAAAGGAGCAGAGCCAGGTGCGGAAGATAGAAAAGCAGGATAAGAGATGTTTGTGGGTTGTAAATGGGCAAGGCTACCGGCTTCGGCCGCCTAATCATGATCAGGCCAACGAATACGAGAACCAGTATAGCAGGACTGGCCTCAGGCTGGGGAGGCAGCTTTTGCCGAGTCATGCGGCCACAGCGTTTCTGTTCTAAAGTGCACGTGTCACTAGCAAGGTGAATCGCCGGCTAAAGCTTACGTGTCCTTAAACGAAATGGGTTGATCAGAGGTCACTGCGTGTCCATTGACTATGTGAGGGCAAGGAAACAAGATGGATGCCATGATCTAAAATGGATGCCATCGGAGTATCAGAAATGTGGTTATAACAGGAGTGCTCTTGCTCGTAACATAGCGAAAACACCAGGATATGCTAAATGGATCATTTGCGGTTCATTGGTACCAAAATACTGAGTTTACGACAATGTTGAAAACACGGGTTCAAATCGTCACGGAACCTCAGACCCTCCTTTTGCCCTTACATAGGCAATTACTCAGTCTATGTCAGAGTCTATCTCGATGTTCATTAGGTCAGTGATATGTTGTTGCATCATCATCCTTTCTCGTACCTTGTCTCCAAACACAGGTGGTTTTCTAAAACAGGTTGCAGCACAGAGGCTACATAGAGCGGGACCACATTGGATAATGAGGCAACACGAGAATAGGAATACTAGGATAATACCAACGACCATCAGAAGCTTCCATCCCCATGCTGATATTAGAGTCCAGAGCCATTCCATAAAGGACCAGTTTCCCTTATCTACGTGGATAGAGTCGGAAATCTTGTGTAGCTTAGAGATCGCTTCATAGACTGTCGGAGCATCATTGGGGATAAAAACACAGCAGCTCGATTGGATCATTCTGCATACCCCACCTCGATCTGCAAGTATTACGTCAAGAACCATACGATTCTGTAACGTCATGAGACGATCCGCCTGGAGCTCAGCTGTTAAATTACTAAGGGCACCAGCAGTTTCTGTAATAGTAGATTCAACCACCCGTGATAGCTGACGTAGATTTCTACTATTGGCCATAGGCCCCCAAAACGGAAGGAAACCTTTGAAAAAGTCTCCGGCTTCCTGACCAGCGGTATCTTCTTTGCGGAAAACACCTCTTGCTACTCTGGTCTTGTGATAATCTGGGGAAGCAGTGTATGTTGGAGGCAATAGTCGAGCAATATAGCATGAACCTGAAAAGTCAGCAGGCAACCATGTATATGCCCTATCCTGACAGATGAAGTAAGTACCCTTAGCAGTGAGAAAGGCAGGGGAAGAGTTAGACGGATACACATAAGTCTCAACGCAGTCACTCTTCCCTAGCCGAGCTCTTGGATTTCTCCCATTACCTTGCAAACAGACTTGACCTCGGTGAGGCACGACCCAAACTGGAGTGGAGCTCTTACGCTTGCTTTCACCCAAACTAATGCGATACTCTGTGGAATTCCAACTCAGATATACTCGTAGTTCATCCCTAGGATAAGATGGGGTGTTATTGACGTCTTTAATCATGTCAATGATTCCCTTGACTAGAGCTTTATTAGCGGAGTTATATTTAGCGGAACGTGGTGGACGCGGGGGATAGGTCTCAAGGGCATAGACAAATATAGTCTGAAAGGCCTGAAATGATCCATTATAGCTAAAAGGCAAGACCAGATAGGGAATGCCTTTATCCATAGTGTGTGGTATCAATCCACATACCCAACAGTCTTTCGTGTTAACTACCAGTTGGTGTTGATGCAAGAGTTGTACAAAAGAGGCAGTCGCAGCAGCAAGGAGCCATCCAGCTCCAGCTGCAGAAGATCGGCCGCAATGTGGCGGGAGTCGGCCAGCGGGTGGACCGCATGACGGCGGCCATTGAGCGCATGACTGCGGCAATGGAGGCCAATACTGCTGCGCTGGGGAAGCAGCGCAGTGTTGCACGCAGGCGCCACCACCAGCTGCTGAGCCAGATGGCGACCTATAGTCGCTCCAATTATGTGGCAGCAAATGCCACCACCCAGCTGTCGCGGCGCTCCATGACCCAGCAGCACCAGCTGGTCCAGTGCTGCGAGGAGATCACCCGGGTGCTGGAGCACTTGACCACCGCTGTGGTCCCACTGCTCACACCTGTGCTACCGGCCATCGTAGGGGGTGATGATGGCAGTGAGGCAGCCTCCAGCGTGAGCAGCAACTCTGCCACGCAGGCCCCCCCACCTAGGCGCAGCACCAGGGCTACGCCTGGTCCATATGCCCAGGATGAGGATGAGCCTCAAAGGCGCCTGGGAAATGTGCGCAGGAAGCACCAATGACATTGTGTCAGGGACACAGGCGCAGGCTGAAGATAAGCCTGCCATGGACATTAACATGCAGTATGCTGGAATACTGTATTTTTTTGTAAATAGTTCTTACCATGAGCCTTTTCTGTTGTGAATCAAACAAATACATTTATTTTGCAGCACACATTCGCCTTGTGTTATCATTACATTTTGCATGCAATTGTGATATGTGGGGTGGGGGAAGGGGGTGGGCTAGAAATTGTTAGCTGTGATGTGGTTGCGACGTCTGTGGCCTTCAGCTGGGTTCTCCCCGCGTGCATGGTGCGCATTTGCTGGTGGCCGGTCGTCCCCCTCAGATTCACTGCCTGAGATGTCAACTGGTATCCGGCGCTTGGTTGCAATGTTATGTAGCATTGCACAGACAGCCACAATGCGGCAGCACGCTGCAGGACTGTAATACATGGCCCCACCTGTCTTGTGCAGTATACGGAACCTGCTCTTGAGCAGGCCAAATGTCCTTTCAATACAGTTCCTTGTCCGGATGTGCGCAACATTGTAGCGCCGTTGCTGAGGTGTGGCAGGGTTGAGGTAAGGGGTCAGGAGGTATTCCCGTAGGGCGTAGCCTCTGTCACCTGAATGAGAGGAGCAGATGTTGATTGCCTGTGCAGCGCAGTTACTTCATAGCAATGTGACATTGTCGACAAAGTGTACTTACCAAGTAGGTGTCCTTCCCCAAACTCTCCCCTGATCAGTCGTGTGTGGAGTCCGCTGTGCCTGAAGATGAAGGAGTCATGGGTACTCCCTGGGTACTGGGCCACAATGTCAGTGATGATGCTCTTGGCATTGCGGACCATCTGTATGTTGAGGGAGTGGTAGGACTTTCTGTTGCGGTACATATACTCCGTGCCAGCTGGTGGGCAGATGGCGACGTGGGTACAGTCTATGCAGCCGAGGACATGGGGAAAATGGGCAACATTATAAAATTGTAGTTTACTGAGGTCCAATTCCTGTTGGCTCGTGGGAAATGTGATGTGCCGGTGGAGCTGGCTGAGCATGGCGTCAACAAAAGTGTGGAGGCAGCGTGACATGGTCGGCTGGGATATCCCCCCAGCAGCGGCTACTATGCCCTGGAAACTGCCGGAGGCCAGGAGGTGCAGGCTGCACAATACCTGCACATGTGTGGGCACAGAATTGTTTCGCCTTGTTGGGTGCTGCATGATGGGGTCGAGTTCTTGTATCAGCCAGGTGATCATTTCCCCATTCAGCCTGTATTTTGCATAAATCTGTTCTCTGGTTTGGCCCAGCAAGGTGACCCGCTGCCGGTAAATCCTTGCCTGCCTCATGCGTCTCCTCCGTGCTGCTCGCTGTAGCCTTCGCCGCCTCACCATGTACATCCCAGGCATTGTGGAACGCCTAATGCTGCTGCTGACTGTCCTTATGTGTGATTGGTCAGGCCTGGGACTGTTGGTGATTGGCTAACAGTTTTTCAAATTTGCCTTCATCATGGCTTGTATGGTTACCACCTGCTTTGAGCTGTCCTTAACTTGCGCCGCGCAAACGTGCGATTTTGCGCTTTTTCGCTAATGTATTTCTTGCATGAATGCCGTTTGCGACAATATTGCATTTCGCTAATCATTTCGCAGAATCCGTGGTTGGTCGCTATTTCCGTATCGCTAATGCTCGACTTCCCGGAGTCTGTGACTATTTCTGCGTAATCGCTATTCCGGTCGCAATTATTTTTTTGCGATTTCGCTATTTCGTACTTGAATGCCGATTCCGTCTTTTGCGCCCGCAATTGCGTTATCGCAGCCATTGCGGGCGCTATTTCGCTTCATGAATCAGGCTGTTAGTTACTAACACACAACGTCTGCCACCATGTCTGAGTGTTCTAAAGAGACAGAAAAACTTCCTCTCACTGCAAGTAAACCACTTCTGTCTACTTTTCATTCACTCTGGATAGACTTCTTTGCCTAACCTCACACACGAGTAATATAGACCCCGTTATTCTTCCGACTCATCCACTTTTGTCAGGGATATGTACTGAGCCGGGATTTCACCAGCGGACTATTTTACTTACCAATCAAGCCTCGGAGACCCTATTACTCCTCCCGTATGTGACCCTTACTAGGTGATATCACAATGAAAGTTTTATAAAGGACTCGTAGCTATCATTTATACAGATGCAACCAAAAGATCCTAATTAGTGCTTCCAGGTATTCTTAACCCTACACTAATGACTCTGAACAAGTGACTTTTTCCAGCCAAACGGATTCTACTCACCGTTGGCCATATACTTCCGCGGGGATTCGGACTACACTGAACACTTACAAACAGTTCTTAGTTAATACGACATGTAACATTTATAGCAGCAATGCAAAAAAAAAAATCATATACATTTAACTATGAATCTTTACACATTTCAAACTTTTGAACCAATACAGTAGAGAGAAGAAAAAAAAATTTCAGCAGCAGATTTTATTTTCACGGTTTGTCTATCAGCTATCCTGTCTACCTATCTTAACTAGTCCTAACCATTACCTCTGCTACCAGAAAATTACTGATAGAGCGCGCAGGTCACCCGGGTCACAAATTTACCAATTTTCACTTCGCGCACTGGGCCCCGACGCGAGTGACCAAGACTAAGTTTTGCAGTGAACCGGGTGATTTCTTGCACGCCACTATGAGTAATTTGGGGGGTGACTCTTACACCACTTACTATTCATGTACCTGACTTACCACAGGCACATTACTCCCAACGGACCAGGAGCTAGCAGTGGACGGAGACAGGTTTCCTAGGAAAGAAAATACTTTATAAACTAACAAACATTTTCCACATTGTAATCTGCAAAATAACCACAGACACCTGATGGGGTTAAAAGTTTTATCTATGGATTTCAAAGTGAATATGTCAGAATGAGCAGAATACAAAATAAAACATCAAGCATTAGGATCACGATCAAAATATAACTATGAATTAAAGCAAGAACCATCTAAGACTGAGGAAGCACTATGGGATTTGAGCATTTAAGGAGCACGATATTCAACACCAGTTTAGACTAGGGCGAGGGACATGAATAGAATCATAAAGAATAATTTTAAGCTAGGCTACTCAGGATATACTTATTAGATTCACTGCAATCAGGCTAAAGGGAAGGGAAAAATAGGAACATACTAATAAAATATGACAGTTTGATAAACTCCTACAGGAGGGGAAAAAGTGGAACAATTCTAATAAACAATTGCTTTAATTCGCATAACAAGTGATAAAGCAATATAACTGGCAAGAGTGCTTTATTAAGAAAAGGAGAGAAAGAAGAGAAAGACGCAACCCACAAGGTAATAATTACCTAATTTGGAATGAGGACTAACCCTGGCCACGGGTCAGTTTGGAAGGACGGGGACAAGGACCCTCAGACAGGAATGGCAGAATGCGAGCAGGTACAGCTCACGGGCAGTCAGGACAGGATACCCCTCAGGATTTTGGGACAGGACTGGGCTCACCAAGGTACGACCAATACCCACAGCTTCGGAAGCAACGCCTGCGTTACCCCTCTCTGCAAGTAATCCGCCAGTAACCCCGATTGGGTTTTCGAATTCCCCCAGCAAAGTGCTTCGCCAGCACTTAAGACTATTTCCACCCCTAGGAGATTGTGGAAAATCTGGGCAGAGTGCTCCGCAGCACTCTAGATTGAGCACCTATAGAGTTCGTAGGGTCAGTGACAGGTCTGCTACTCGGACAAGTCAGACAAATTTTCTTTAGAATACCGGGTCAGTTATACTGTTTTGGGGTCCCTCAGACCACCCACTAATGTTGCAAGTGACAG
The DNA here is from genome assembly GCF_964263255.1 of Lissotriton vulgaris. Classification (NCBI taxonomy): domain Eukaryota; kingdom Metazoa; phylum Chordata; class Amphibia; order Caudata; family Salamandridae; genus Lissotriton; species Lissotriton vulgaris. The sequence continues at coordinate 988,184,352 of NC_141698.1, read as the reverse complement.
TTTCCCACATTATGATTGGTCAGGAGAGGCGATGCGGTCATTACCACCTCCTAGAATTCAACTTTCTCACCATCAGTATTAAAATTTTCCTACCCGCCCCTTGGGTTCACGTTCCCAAGCCTAGGAACACAGAATACAATACAAGAATATGAAATGTAGCAATAATGTTTCTTGCTCAAGGTAAGTTCTAGTCCCTTGCGAGGAGTTCTCAGGCGCATCAGGCTTCAGGAGCCAGCTGGCTTGTTTCAGCTTCTGCGCAGTAGAGTTTCTCCCCGGTCACATGATGATGCCCAGCAGAGCTTCAAGTATGGCTCCGCTCCCGATTTTCCCAGCCCCAGAGACGCGGTACATGAAAAGTAAGCGAGAACAAATTAGAATCATACATAAAAATGATTATACTGTATACCATGATAGAATTAATACATCCCTTACTTTATAATATCTATTAATATTACAGTTTAGTGCGAAAGGACAGATAAGCTGAAGCAGCAGTAGCAAGCGTAGAGCGTGGTGAGAGACAAGCGGCCATGTTTGCAACAGTGCGCATGAGCACAGATTCCCTCCAGAATGCGAGTGCGTCACATCACATGGGTATGACCGACGCATGCGCAGACTGAATTTCAGCGAAGCGGCCATTTCTTTAGTGCAACTTTGTGAGGATGAAAAGGACACATAAGCAAGCCTCTGGGGAACACCCGTGTGTTGGGGAAAATGCTAAATACAAGACGGACAGTTGGATTAATATGATTATAATTTTAATGAGGTTCATGAGTGCGAGCAAGTCGCTTTACGTGCGAATCCTTGCTCCATCACCTGGAACCCAGCCGCATCAAAATTAAGTACCAGGATAGAAAGCTGAAAGTTCCCTGCAACACAAAATTGACTGTTAGAATGTTTTTTTTTGTTTTTTTCCACAGGAGGCACCGGGAGGGGGGTGGAAAGGGTGGGTGGGGTTCTAATTTTATCTGTTTTACTGTAATGATTTTAATTAATGGAACCTCACACCTCACCTAACAGCCACCCAAACATTCCACTAATCACCCCCACTCCAACATTCCACGCAGCACATTCACACTGGCTCAGCAGCTAGGGCCAAAGCAACAGGGGAGATGCATAAACACATAAACATGATATGATATATCCTCCCCATTTATAAAACACAAAAATATAAGAATGCAAGGTGGAATAAAGCATTTAGATGCAGAAACATGTGAAGAGAAATTACATAAAATATACAAACGCAAGATGGAACAAAGCATCACGTGAGGAACTATGCATAGAGAAAATAGGGAAGATGGATAGATAAATGCACAAAAAATATCACACATCCTCCTTTATAAAAACATATCAAATAAAGAGAAAGAAAACTGATGAAACAGCATTTTCTTTAACATTACACATGGCTAGTCAGCAAACTGAGGAAGAACACTATAATTCCAACAACAGCATACTAGACAAAAACAATACCGCCCCTATTAACGCCACCAACCACACCAACTGGCCAGGCAAGCATGACTGGTTGCAATACAAAGACCAGCACACTAATCAAACCGTAGCAAACTCTTCGATACACAAGAAGAGAAAGAACTACCGGACAAATAGATCAAAGAACACTCATGATAAAAACAAAGTAAGTAACAGGTGGGATGCAATAATGCAACACGTAGCAGTGGGTGAAATCCACCTGAGCCACCTAAAGTAATGTCATAAAATGTAAAGCGTGGACATGGGTAATGGGTGACCTCCACCCGAACCACAATCCCTTATGTAAGGGCATTAAGAAAAATGTGGAGAAATGCGTGGCTTACACACCATTCAGTCATCCCTCATGTAAGGAAATGTAAAGTGTATTAATGTTATTGTAATTGTAATGTAAAGTGTATTAATCGGTGACTTCCAACCCATCCAGACATCCCTCTAGTAGCCACAATGTAGAGATGGGTGACTTCCATCCATATAACTATCCTTCATTTACATGAGGGGGCATGTAAATGTAAATGTATGTGTAAATGTATTGGCATTTATATAGCGCACTACTTACCCGTAGGGTCCCAAGGCGCTTCGACCGCTGCGAAACCCTCCCTGGCTTCCCTGAGAGATGGTCCCTTAATGGGTATCTCCAGGGTGAGACCAGGCATCCCTGGCGGTCCCGTTAGTGAAGATGAGGCAAGCTAATGCCCAGAGTTGCCGAGTGTGATTGCTGATCAGAGTGGGCACCGAGGCGAGAGAATTATCGAGTCCGCTGACCCTGGTCCAGAAACCTGCCGCGCCGGGAATCGAACCCTGGTCCCGGGCCGTCCTCTGCTCTCGGGTCTGCCGCCTCTAACCAGTGAGCCACACTACTCCACATGTAGCGTAGAATGTAAAAATGTAGCAATATTACATGACATAACAAAACTCTGAACCATACACCCCGAAAAGAAATTTCCCTGACCAGAAAGAAATGTCATCACAGCAGCCACACCAACAAATAAGTACGTTGTGCACACTAGGAAACAACACATCAATTGTAAATAACCTGTGACCGCTGAGTCATAAAAGCAAAAACACACAAACAGCACAGCCTGAATGTAAGACATGCAGCAGTAATGCATGACATAGCAAATAATACTTATGCAGATAACATTTATAAAGATGGCAAAATACACATAGGCTAGGTACATATGATAACCTTAATACATCCATATATCATGTAAAACTGCGCTCTCTGAAAGCATACAGTAAACTAAGTCAGCAGCACATTATTAAGTAGTGAATAAACCATGCATGGGCAGTAAATATATCCTAACATCAAACATGTGTCGGAAACAATATCCAGATAAGGCACTCAGAGACTCAAGTGGCTGATATCTCACTCGAATTGGTGCAGAAATTAACTGGTAGCATCCTCAGGTAGAAAGTTATTCTCGCAGCAGTTTGTAGACAGCAGAATGCAAGAAATGAAAAAAAAAGATATTTCCCTCATCAGATCCGGAAGCCCAAACTGAGATGTGAAGTGTCATCCAGGTTGCTGCTGGCTCCTTTGTCACCTGAGCCCGCTGCGCTGAACAGAAGTCCCCCGATAGACGGAGACAGTCCCAGTATTTGTGATTGGCCACGGTGACACGCTGGACACCATTTGATGAACAGAAAATGCACTGTGATGAAAGGGCCCACTATGCCTGTGGAAATAAAGCAAGATGGTGGCACGTGAGGACACCCAGTCCCAGGTGGCTCCAGGCACGGACAAGCTCCAACACATCTTTGGACGGCTCACCTTCCTGGATGACAACGGAAACAAGGCAGATCTCCCCATCGCCTCTTCACGTGACCCCTGTGGCGATGGTAAGGTGGGCGTGACCGACTCAGAACAAACATCTTGTGGCCCATTTAAATGCTGCACCTTTGTAACGGTAGGCAGGGCTAACTCACAAGAGAACACAACTTGACAATTACTCATGCGACGTATTTAGACCATCCAAAATGACCAGTACCCAGTAAAATGCCGAACCAACTTGCTACAGACAATACTTTCCTTGTCAGATTTGGCAGATTCAAGTTTCTGCAGGCTCTAGTCAAACGTAAGAAAACTCAGGAATAAAATTAACAGGAGCACGCACTGACTTGGGCTGTCCGATAAGGAGGACTCTGTTGGGGCTTCAGGGCATCTATTACTGTCTCGACTTTCTTAGTGTTCCTCAATTTCGTCTAGAAATCTTCATTGGTTGCTTCAGTATACCCACATGTCTCTGTCTCTAAATCATCACCAAAAATGTTGTAAAGAAAGTTTGGAAGCCGAGGTTTAGTTTGGCAGGTTAGTAAATCCATAAAGAGCCGCCGCACCAGGAGCAGCCTCCCTGCTGATCAGCCCATACTCCAACTGTCACATCTCATCTCACAGGCACTCAAACATTCCATTCATCATCACCATTCCAACAGCTAGGGCCAGAGCAACAGGGGAGATGCAGAAGTACAGACACAAGAAACAACACACTCATAGTGCCTTCCGCTAAAGTAGTAATTTAAAACATGTCTCCGGCCTACCACTGCCGTCTGTCAACATAAAACTCTACTGTGCCTAATCCCTTATTTTAAATGCATATACGTAACCCATAACATAGTCCCTAAAGGCTCAAAGGCAGGGTGCATCGCATTTAAAATGTAGGACATGTGCGTACGTGTCCTCGCAGTGAAAAACTCTTACATTTGTAAGGCCTATCTCTCCCATTAGCCAACACTGAGTTACATCATTACATTTAATAAGTGGTAACTCTAAATTGGAAGCAGATATAGATGTGTTGTTACACTGAAACGAATTGTAACTTAAAAAAAACATGTTTAATGGTAACGTTAGATTTTAAGACAGAATTCTGAAAATGCCACATTTAGAACAATCTGAGCCTTCTGCCCGTGTACTAGGTCAAATGACTGTGAATGGTTCTGCAGTTGGCAGCTTGTATATTGCTTCCAGACGGTAATGCTAAGGGTGCTTAGGTTTGGACAGATGTGCCATCCTTGATGGATGACTGGGAGGGATTTTATACAGCCCCTCATAAAGTTTAAAGGGCTTTGTCTCTTGTACACACAAAGGAACCTGACACCAGGCCTGTTTTTTGTTATCCTAGACTGTTTGGGACCTTGACAGGCGACAAACTATTCAGAACCAGATGCGGGGGTAGTATAGGGAATCTGCTTGAAGGACTACATTGCTATCTAAGAAAGATTGGGCCTGCTACCTTATATTCCATGCTACTCAGAGTGACTCCAAGGGTCATTTGGCTGACCTGTCTGAGTTACAGACGCCTCCTTGCAACTACCCAGCTGACCTGCTGCATTTTGACCAGCCTAGGCCTGCAACTAGACCTGCATGAGTCTGCAGCTGGCCTCTGCTGAAGTGAGTCCATGATCCCCAAGAGGTTCTTCCTCACATGCTGGACCCTTGGCTCACATCAGAGAGAACTCCTCCTTGACTTACTGAAGATTCCACCAAATCTGACTTGATACAAAGTCCTGCAACAGCTCCCTGCATAGCTGAGTGCTTCATGGAAACTGGCGCCAAATGACCTGAAGCTGTGTAAAGCTTCCCCATACTGCTGAGAGTTTATTTGGAATTGGTGCTGAGCAACGCAGACCCCACAAAGCCTCGCAGCACATCTAAGAACGTCATCAGAACCAACGGCGTATCACACAAAGTCCTGCAAAGCCTCGCTACACAGCTGAAAGACACATCTGGACCAATGCTGAGTGATGCGAAGCTCGCAAAATTAAGCTGCGCAAACTTTGCTCCAAGGACATTAGGTTTAGCACGCAGCAAAACAAACTTGGTCTTGTGCCCGGCCTGTGGTCCATCGCAGTTGGCCTGGATTTGCTCTGTTTTTTCTAAGACTTTTAATCATTTTCCCTCTTTTGTGCTTTTACTTTGTGGCTGTTTTATTACTGCATAAATACTTTAAACATTGCCTTTAGATCAAGCCTGTCTACTCTGTGCCACAGTTACCAGGGGGTTGAGCAGAGGTTGGGTAAGTGACGTTTGTGGTTCGCTGCTTAACAAAGGTATTCACCGTCCTTAAGTTATACCCCAAAATTAAAAATAGACTAGCCCAAACCTTCTTTCTTCTGCGACTGTGTGTATTTGTGTCCTCCTAACAGGAAGGAGCAAATCGATAATAAGTAAACCCCCCCATCAAACCCCCTAATAAAAGATAAATTAAATCCCTCCCCTCTCCCCTCCCGCAGGGCGATGTGGCGGCATGGAGTTCCTAACATGTTCAGAGTTGATGAGTCGTGAATGGGCTAAAATTGGAAGAGATGAATGTCTCTAATAGACGGAGTTAGTACAATTGACAGGGGAACCCTACTCACTGGGAGCCTGGGTAAAGTATTCAAACAAAAACAATGGCTCCTGTGGGTAAATACTCAACAAGTTATAATAGTATAAATGCACAATGGCAATATGGGTGATATGAAAAAAGACGAAAGGCAAGTAAGTGGTATATGCACTGGAAGAATATATTAAATACCAGCAAAAATAGATACACATGTAAACAATTCACACATTTATATACATTTGTACAATTTCAAAACAGTGTAATTGTGTCCCAAGTGAATAGATTCTAGCAAAAAAACTAAACATATTCCAACAAATCATAGAGAAAAAAGTGACATGAGGTTCCTAACATGTATTCGTTTTTTGCAAAGGAAAAGAAGCGACCTGTATATTAATTTTCCAAATAAATGCAAAAAGTTGCCCAATAGTGGCAACTTATTTTCAAGAACGGTCCGCTTCTTTTTAGAGTTGTCAACGACGTTTAGACCTTATGAGGAGAAAAGGTCTCTTCAGGACCGAGTGAATATGGGGCACTTGCTTGATTCGCAGACATCGCACGCCAGCACAACCTCAACTTCATCTCCTACGCCGACGACACCCAGCTGATTCTCTCCCTCACCAACGACCCCGCCACCGCCAGAGCCAACCTCCACGAAGGGATGAAAGAGGTAGCCGAATGGATGAAGAACAGCCGCCTGAAACTGAACTCGGACAAGACGAAAGTCCTCATCCTGGGATCCTCACCCTCCGCCTGGGACGACTCCTGGTGGCCCCCCGCCCTGGGCAGCGCACCCAAACCAACAGACCACGCACGCAACCTGGGCTTTATCCTGGACTCGACCCTCTCCATGACCAGACAAGTCAACGCCGTCTCCTCGTCGTGCTTCAACATCCTGCGCATGCTACGAAAGATCTTCCGGTGGATCCCCACCGAGACCAGGAAGACGGTCACCCAGGCCCTCGTCACCAGACGTCTGGACTACGGCAACTCCCTCTACGCCGGCACCACCGCCAAACTCCAGAAAAGACTTCAGCGGATCCAGAACGCCTCAGCACGACTCATCCTGGACATCCCCCGCTGTAGCCACATCTCCGGACACCTGAGAGACCTGCACTGGCTCCCGGTCACCAAGAGAATCACCTTTCAACTCCTCACCCACGCACACAAAGCCCTACACAACCATAGACCAGGATACCTCAACAGCCGCCTCAACTTCTACGCTCCCAAACGCCAGCTTCGATCGACCGGCCACGCCCTCGCCACCGTCCCCCGCATCCGAAGAGCCACCACAGGGGGACGGTCCTTCTCCTACTTCGCCGCCAAGACATGGAACTCCCTCCCGACCCACCTCCGCCTGACCCAGGACCACCTCGCCTTCAGGAAGCAACTCAAGACCTGGCTGTACGAGCAGTAGCGAACCCCCCTCCCCTAGCGCCTTGAGACCCTCTGGGTGAGTAGTGCGCTATATAAATGCTTTGATTGATTGATTGATTGATTCTACTGCAGTTTACGTATGGTGATTGTGACACCGTGAGGAAGGTGAATAAAAGCAACTTACAGAGATCCCAGCCGGGACCCCTGTAATGACGGGATATGGCGTCAATGTAGAACACAGTCTCGCTATTGGTTCCCGGACTGCGACTTGGGTTCAAAATTGCCTCCGAGCACTCAGTGGTGCTGCATGTGAGGCAATTTTCTTTAATAACGATGCGGCCAACTTGTCTCAGGGCTCAGATAATGCTTGCTCTTAAACTTGCCGTGTGACTTCGGACAATCCCGAGTATACAACCGGCGTCCACACAATGGCAGAGCTTGCCGAACCACTGTGCGATGTGCGTCAGAAGGGCTGGAACGCAGATGTCATTTTGAACCCAAGTCGCAGTCCGGGAAACGATAGCTAGACTGTGTTCTACATTCACGCCATATCCAGTCGTCGTGATCTTTTCCACATGTGCATCATTTCCTATGCAATTTGTAGCTCCCACCAGTCCATTGTTAGGCATACATAGCTTGGGATAAATGAGAATTCCATTGCGGTTCCTTTGACTTCTTTGTAGATTGTCTGTCCAAATTAAAATACATTCTGTGTTGGACATAGTTTGATCATTTCTAACAGCATTTCATTATGACTGGAGGATTCTATGTTTCTTATCTTAAGAAAGTATTCACATGCTCTCAGGCCAATTTCGTTCTCAATGTTAGTATATAATGCTGTTACGTCCACTGTGATTAGCTTAAAAATTTGTGACCAAGGAATTTCCTTTAAGTGTCATAGTAGATCACTCTTATCTTTACAATAAAAACCTAGATCTTGAACATAAGGTGCAAGAAAGAAATCAATGTAGTTTGCAATAGGTTCTAACAATGCAACTTTGGCTAATATGATTGGTCTTCCTGGTGGTTTGGTTGGATGTTTATGTATTTTTGGTAAGAAATATATTGTCGCTGTCACTGGGTGATTCGTTGTTAAGTATTTGCATTCACTGTCTTCCAGTAAATTCACCTGTCCCAAATTTTGAGCTTATCGTCCAATTCATTTTTGTATTGTGTGGTTGGATTTACTGTGAGTTTTTCGTAGTGCTCCTGATTGGTCAATTGTGAATGAGCTTCCTATATATACTCTACTTTCTATCGATCTTATTACCTGGTTGTAATTGTGGGTAGTAGTGTGATTTAGGTTCAGGTAATAAGATCGATATATTTCAGTGATAAAATATTTGTACAAATTAACAAAAAGAAAATGTACTATCATCTTAACACCACAAGAACAACATTCGCTTCAAGAAATTCAACAGGATGAAACAATTGAGATCAAAATTGCCACCAAAGGTGGAAATATAATCAAACTTTAAAATGACCACTCTGCCACAGGGAAAACCCCCCTGAGCGTGGAATCATTGCTTTTTTTAAATTTCACAACAAGACAAAATATCTTTATTTTTTTTAAATAAAAAAAAGTTGATAATTTGATGCATGGCTGCTACATGTTGATGGAGCTATCGATCAAACTTTCAATGCATTTATAGGCATTACCATCATTACTGGAATGCAAGAGATGCCCACTGGGCTTTCAGACATAACTAAATTTGGCAGGTCATGGCCGAAGTAAAGTACTCCTCCATGGTAACAGTACTTATTCCATCTGCTAAACTCAAAACCAGGCCCTAATTCTCTTATCTGCCTGTTAGATTTTTGGTGTTCTTTACCTGTAACTTTGGGCGCAATACATGCAATTTGTTAGAATAGGACAGAAAGGCAAAGGTATCTGGATGCACTCCACTAAGGAAATGGACAGGAAGATGAGATTTTCAGCTAAAAAATATCTGTGTCCTATACAATATGATAATATCTTTACAATGGTGTGCACTGCATGGACAGAGCACATGCATTGTTACAAAAGGAAAACATGTTTAATGTGCCTATAAAAAAATATGCTTCTCATGTTATCACACGTGTACGACAACAAATTATTAACTGGTTGCCACATGCTTGCTAATCTGATAATGCACTTCATTTTGTTGAGATACCAGTCATGCATTTGTGTTACTGGATTCCGCAGGTGAAAATATCACCACTCTCGAGTGCTTTTGGAGCCATCTGTGCACTTTATTAAAGTGCTTATTCAGAGGTGAAATGGCTGTTTAAATGTCTTCGTTTGATTTGAAGGTCACCTTTGGATATATAGTTGCTCTTCCTAAATATGTCTCTCTTCAACCTTCATATAGGTCGACACATTTAACCTACAGCAGACCTTGAAGGCACCTCTGGCTGGCATTTACTGGCCAGCTGGTCCCATCCACCGCAGAACCCTCGCCTCCTACAAGCCATATTAAAAATCGACAGGCGCTGTTGAATCTATTTATTGAGCACCCTTCCTACACTTCTATTAACTCGCGGGCAGATGCGATTTTTTAATAGACTCTACATTGATTGTGGAGACTAATTAAGTAAATACAATGAAGAGAGCAATTATTCCATTTACAGTATTGACACTGTCATTATTTAAGTCATTTAAGTCAAACAACATGCTCTGTGTTGTTTGTATTTAATGCAAGACGGAGTTTATTCATCTAATAGAATGATGCGCTCCCCAGGTGAAAGTGTTTAGAAGTCTAATGAGGTGGCACGAAGCTGAATGAAAGAGAGAGAGGGAGGGGGGTGCAATCAAAATATGATTTGAGATATTGATGTATTCATTTACATGAGTTACTTAATATGCAAATATGTATGTATTAAACATGTTTATGCTCAAAGAGCTCTTTATTAATATACTGCGTGTGAATCAATTATTCAAAATGGGACCTTCGGAGGGACAACAAAAGTATTTAACATGTTAGAGGCCAGTTTCAAATGGAAGACCCTTTGCTATGCACTAATCACCCCAACACTTTACTGAAGTAAACTTGTTAATGTACTGAATTGATTCAGTAGGGAGGGAAGTAAAATTGAAGTGATCCTATAAGAAGGGAAGTACAACTTAGTGGATCCTATAAGAAGGGAAGTCATGCCTTGCTCAAACTAACAAGCAGAGATGAAGTGCCATATTGGGTAAGGGTGCTCTAAATGAGCCTTTTGTGCCAGAATCATGAGGCCAAGATGTGCAGACATTTCCTCAATGGCGGGGCTGTCCATGCATAATGTTAGCTAGGTACAACCTGGTAGAATGTTTGCAGGGAAACAGCAGAGCATTTCAAGGTCTTACACCTCAGACTGAAGGAAAACACACCGTGACAACGTTATTATTTTATTAAACATCGTTAGTAGTAGTATCATTTATCAAGTACAAGTTCTCTCACTTTTGTGCTAAAAGAGAAAGAGCAGAACTAGATCATAAGGGTCCGCCTAATCAAGCTTACTGCGGTCTAGGAGAATTTTGTGTGATGCGATTCTATAGTGCAGGCTACCTGGTAATGAATGGTAGATCGGAGGGTGATACCCCCCCCCCAACTGGTCATGGACAAATGGAAACAAACAATCCTACCTGGATTACACCATCTGTAATTCAGCTCTGCTCCATTGCTTAGTCAGTTTCTGTATCCATCCACGAACTGAAAGCGACCACCGGCCTCAGGTTATATCCTTCAACATAAACCCAGAGAAGCATAAACCTGCTCCTCCAACGTTTAGGGGAATATATTCTGAAAACTTAAAGCGCCACAGATGAAGTGAGGATATTAGTCCAAATATTTTACAAGCAAGCATGGATCTGATTAGTGATGGAAGTGATCAGAATGTCTCCCCGATTGCGACATGGACGACGCTATGCAAGCACCTTATCAACCTATTTCCAGCAAATCCGCGTCCCCCAAGGAGTACCTCCTCATGCCAGTTCATACTCTCACAACAGTCAAAGCTACTTAAGAAAGAGAGAAATAAAGCTCTACGGCTACTTGCAAAGGAACCGGGGAATAGCAAATGTTTAAACTTATATCAAGCAGCTCAAAAGTCATTTAGGCTGGCGATCACCAATGACAAAAGGACACATGAAAACCAATTCTGGTGCAAGTTAGTTTGGGAGAGTAAGAGCCGCAATTCACAAAAATTCTGGGCCCTAATTAACCATTCATATCTGAGTACACCAAGTTTTGGATCGGCAAACATCCAGGAATCGGACTGGGTAACTTTCCTTACTGAGCACTTTAGGACACTAGAACGCTCAGGAACAACAGGGAGCACCCCTCCAAGAGAGAATGACACAGAAACTAGTAGTGTGCAGAGCACAGCCCATGAGTGCTTTCACGTTGTCGACGAGGACCTCCAGATGTCGCAAGAAAGGGTTGCTACAGCTGTGTCAAGAGCCAGATCAGATGGAGTGCCGGGCCCAAATGGCCTGCCACAGCAACTGTTTAAATCTGATATAGCTCTCTGGTCAGGCCTGCTGACAAACCTCTTCAATTATGCTCTAAGAACTGCAATAATTCCAGACTCATGGCGGGGTGCAATCATCCAACCTATTTATAAATCAGGATCCCGCGCCTCTCCCAACAATTATAGACTTATAGCACTTTTGGATATAGAGGCGAAGCATTATGCTGGCCTCCTCTTGGAGGAGCTGAGGACATGGGCAAAAGACCAAAAACTGATACCAATGAACCAAACAGGTTTTATTGCCAACTCTGGGACAATGACCAATCTATTAGCACTGTCAACTATTGTCGACAAAGCACTCTCAACATCTAGGCCAGTGCTTTGCTGCTTTGTCGACTTTAAAGCCGCTTTTGACAGGGTCCCAAGGGCGGCTTTGTGGGAAAAGTTGAGGAAATAGGGGATCCTGATAGAATACTGGACGCAATTATTCAACTCAATTCGAATACTTGGGTTAGGGTGAAGTTGGGGTCCGGTATGCATCTCTTGTGGAAAATCTTGACAACTAGAGGTGTGAAGCAGGGATGCGTGCTGGCCCCAATGCTTTTTAATCTGTTTATAGCAGATCTGTCAACTACATTGGACGAAACCAACAGTCATTCCCAAAAAATAGGAGGCACGGCATTAAGCAATCTTTTATATGCCGATGACCTGGCACTTTTTAGTCTTACGAGGGTTGGGCTGCAAAGGCTCCTCGATAAATTGCTCATTTATACGACCATAAATCAACTAGAGGTTAATTTAAAGAAAACCCAAGTTGTCCCCTTTGGTAGGAAACATCATGCGGGCGGAGGATGGTCATATAACAACATACGCCTTGCCATAGGTCAATCATATAAGTACCTAGGTGTCCATCTGGACTCTAGGGGTAACCTCATCAAACATCGGAATGAGATAGCAGTCAAAGCTACGACCCTTGCGGTCTCATTAGCCAAGATCTCAAAAAATCTTTCTGGCCCAACTCTCCTGCCACTCTTAGAAGTCCTGAGAGCAAAAATTGGCCCTACGTTATCATATGGGATTGAGATATTTAGGGGCAAATTAAACACTGCTTTAAATCGACACACAACAAAAATCTATAAAAAGGTACTCCATCACCCAAACTCCGCATCTGCAGCACAGGTAAGACTAGAGCTAGGGTTCTTAAATTATGAGGCCTCTAACATCGGCTCATACCTAAACCTCTGTCATAAACTGAGACAAGCGGACATTGGCACACTAGAATCCTTAGTCTGGCTAGAAATCACCCAGAAAAATCCAGGAGGTACGTTTGGTCGACTTTTCAAGGACTATATTAATCAATTGTCGGCGAGCGACCTTTGGGCTCTCAACCCCAGTCGGACTGCATTCAAAACCGTTATTAAAAAATGTGTGAGAATTAGTTCCCTCGTAACAGACAAAGCACTTTTTTCCAAACGTAGGCATGCTTGGGCCCTTGTAAATTCTTACGAGCGGGTAGCACCCGCCACCTATCTGCCTTGCACATATTCATTGTACATAAAACAAAGTCTAATGGCAATTAGATTGGGTGACTGGCGCTTCCTGCAAGATCTGCCTTCTTGGCGACGATCGGCGGATGACTTAACCTGTAGAGGGTGTAGTAAGGTAGCTGAAACTTTGTTACATGTGGTTTGCCTCTGCCCAGCCTTTAATTCCCAGCGTAAGCTTAAACTCAAAGCAGAATGGAATAGGTTGGGTGTGCGGACATGTAAGCAAGCCATTATCATGGCTCTGAACCCTGAAAACACAGTTTTAAATTTAGGATTAACATCTTTTATCCTACAAGCATACCGTTCCCTTACTCAAAAGAGGCCCGCTAATAAAACTTTAGGGAAGAGACACGAAATGATATTATGTTTTGCAACCTGACAGTCTAATACATCGAGTGTTTCTCTAGGAATCCCAGTTGTCTTTGATATACATGCTGTATTTTGACAGTCAGTGTAACTAAAAAGGGGTGAACAGCTTTTTATATAACTTTTTAAATTCTTGCTTGTTCCTTTTTAAAATGTTACAGAATTAGGAGGTTCAGGACGAGGAAGATTCCCATTTTTATAACAGCCACCGAAGCGTTCGCTTGCTTTCTCCCAAATTTTAATAGCTTTTATATAATGTGAACTTTGTAACTTTCTTTTAAAGATATCTGTGTTATATCTAAATAAAGATTATTGTTCTTGTTGTAGATCATAAGGGTGCCAGATTCCATGGAACTAACAAAACAGGATAAACCTCAAACCCTTGCTGGAAAGAGCATTAGTGGAACTAACATTAGCCAGTCAGGCATTCAATGAACTAACAGCAAGCTGGGGCTCCAGTTGATCCTGCAACCAATGTATGTTTAGTCTTATCACTCGGCTCATTCATTAATGCGTGATGGAAAGGCAGCTTCAGTGGTTGGACAACGTGTATTGTGCATTTTGCAACTTGTGAACTAACAACTGGGTGTCATTTGCACACATGAATGCAGAGCTGCCCATATTACCAAATCATTTGTGCTAATGGATTAATATAGATGTTTAATTTGAGTGATGATGAAGAAGAGCCCTAGGAGCCCATCAAAAAGGCTTGGAGAGAGGAGACTGATAGGTGGGAGCAGTGCAAATAGCGAATGTATTGTTTAGAAGGATGCAAAACACCTAACAATAATGCCTTATATTCCAACTTCTCAGAGCCGCGTAAATATATATTGTTGTGGTGGGTTCACTGTGTCACCTGTTCTGAAATGCAAAACTTAACATTATGTGGCAATACTAGATGCAGTACATGCCCCATCTTGTGGTATAGGTATTTTCTGGTTGAAGTGTTACTATTCAAAAAGACTGTGGGGCTCAGCATGAGACCCTTGGATGGGAATGCATATGTAGATGTAAGAGAGTGTTTGCTTCATGCCAGTCAGGTAGGGATGCTGAGTGCTTTCCATAGCAATGGTGGCAGAAGGATAATGTTAGATGTGGCATGGTATTCGGTTAACCTTTTGCCTTCACTCCCTCACTTTACTGAATCTGTTTTGGTTGGCATGACTATGCAATTTACCATTTGCTAACCATTGCTAAAGTGCTTGTGCTTTCTCATTAAAACATAATTATAATTAGTCTGCATAGAATTGCCACAATAAGCTTACTTGTAGCCCCTAGTAAATGGTGATACATGTTCCCAGAGCCTGTAAATAAAATGCTACCAGAGGACTGCAGCACTCATTTTGCCACCCACTAAAGTTGTCTTTTAAAACAAGCCTTAGGCCTAACACTGTAGCTGTTAGTGTAGTTTAAACTGCCATTTCGATTTGGAAAAATAGCCTTTTCATTTCAACCTGGTATTTGAAATTTAAAAGGTAGTACACAGGTTTTACATGTCCTGGTACTGAACAATTCCGAAACGCCTAAAGTCCCTTTTCAGTGCTGTAAGGCTATCCTCCCATAGGTTAGTGCAGGGTGTAGCATCTTGCGAGTTTTATGACAGAACACTTCTCCTCCTAATGGACTCCATAGAGCTATGAATAGGTGCCAGAGCAGAATGCAATGAAGGCTTGTTTTAGAATGATGAATTCGCAGTTACAAGCAGGTGAATAAGGACTTGTAAATTAAGCTCCATGTGTGGCATACAGCCCGATTCATGAAGCTAAATTGCGCTCGCAAAGGGACAGATTCTGAGAATCTGGCCCTTTGCGAGTGCAATTTTTGCATTTGGGATTCATCATCCCAAATGCAAAAATCGCTATTTGCGAAATCGAATATTTGCGAGGAATTAGTTTTAAGGAATCTATATGAGAGATTCCTTAAATGCAATTCATTAACTAATTAGAAATTGCGAATTCGCAATATTTGGTCGCTATTTACCACGAAGTCTGACTTCGTGGTAAATAGCGAAAAAATTGTAAAAAGCACTTTAGTGCATTTATTTCTGTTGCATGTTACACACACACATGTCCTTTGGACATGTGTGTGCGCAACACCTGTTTAAATTTGCATTTCAGGGGTGCTACAGGGTGTCCTTTGGACACCCCTGGCACCCTTGAAATTGCTATCTTATTTGCGATTAGCTAATTGCTAATCGCAAATAAGGAATACTCCCCATTCATGCATATGGGCCTTTAGGCCCATAGGAATGAATGGGGAGTATTCCTTATTTGCGATTAGCAATTTGCTAATCGCAAATAAGGAATGTGTAGGAATCGCAATTTATTTTGCGATTCCTACATGAATCCTGTTTTGCGAGTCTGTAATAGCGATTCCTTATGAATCGCTATTAAAGACTCGCAAAATGGGTCTTTGATGAATCTAGCAGATAGTCATTAGGGGTTACCAATGCTGGGGAGAATGCTACAACTGGTGGCGAGATAGGGGATAAGTAAACCGAAGAATGACTGTGCTCTCCCAGAGAGTTTGCTGTGGCCCAAGTAAAATGCTCATGCGTTCCACGCGTGTCATTGTCAAAATACGGAATTGACACTTCATGCATGTGGAGTCAAAGCACAGCTCCAGACACTGTAAAACAGAAGAAGACAACCAAAGCATTGCAAACATTCTACACATCGATGGCCGAGAACCTGCTGGTCAGGTCATGCATAAAGGTACCACGTTACCACGCAGGATAAAGTTGTATATTATACGGTGCAATACTGCAAAAGGTGGTTACGAATTGATAGATGATAAATCGCAAAAAAATTGTAGTACTCAAACACTAACAAAATGCATAGAAGGGCAGGCTGACAGAATAAGGAAGAAAGAAGTATATTATCATTGGATTTATCAGAGCCTTGATAAGCGGAGCTTTGTGACCTCAGCATCGGGCAAGGAGCCCCAAGAAGAAGCAAGAGGGTTGTGCTTACTAAACTGTCCAATACCTCGAATGTGGCACACCACCAAAGCTGCCACGTGACGGCTCAGAACAACTCTAGAGGTCTCCAACGAGTGAAGGGGCTCCGATAGAGACCAAGGAGGAGGTTACAGTTCCTTTATTTGTCCATGATGACTTTGAGGACGGTCCATCCTAAGGCCTCAGAAACAGAGCAAATGACACAGGCTCACATTGACAGCCAACCATAGCAGAAAAAGCACCAACTTCAATGTTAGCTACTCTCATAACTAGTTACCATGCTGAAGCCTTCCTGAAACCACCACCATCTTTTGATATAGCCAAAAAGCAAATTATTGTCTATAGATGGACTGCTTGGATAGAGACATTTAACAATTTCTTTGATGCACTTGAAGAGACTGATAACAAACAAATGATCTAGCATCTCAAGAATCATGCTGGTGAATGTGTGAAATAATGTGTAAAGAAAATGCTGCAAACTGACCAAGAAATCACACACTATCATATTAAAGAAAAGCCGAATCACAAAGTCAACCCAGTACCAAGCATTGATTACTAAAGATACATTTTCAGTGAAGAACGCCAAAAAGTTGGTGAAACCATTGATGAATTTGTGGGGAGACTCAATACACTTATCAAACACTGTTAATTTTATTAATTTAATGATGAAGAAGCAATGCATCTTAGAGATATTGATGGATTCTTGTCTGATTCATTAAGATGATGAATGCTAAGAGAAACTCTTAGTCTGGAGCTAGTGCTGATGGCTTACAAAGTTGCGGGGCATGTTGAAAGACAAGCTGCTGACATGAAGGTTGGAGGTACCCAGAGCGAATCAGTTATGAGTTTAAAAAGTAAAAGACTGATGGACACAAAGTGATTACTATGCATAAAAAGAAGATATGTTTTAGATGTGGATTTTTGTTTCCACACAAGAGTGTGGGAAAGAGAACCATTTTGTGACAATTTGTAAAGCAAACAAAAAAGTGAGTGTGTCACAATGCAAAGACAAAATGTCCACCAGAACATTCAATCGATCAATCAACTAATCAATCAGGGAATTGTGAAACGCGCTACTGACCCATGAGGGTCTCAAGGCAGGGGGGAGTGCAGCTCCAAGTCAGCCGAAAAATCGGATCTTGAGGATCTTCCTGAAGGTGAGCAGAGTAGGGGAGTGTCTGATGTTGAACGAGAGCTCCTTCCAGGCCTTAGCCGTGATGTAGGAGAAGGCTCTTCCGCCCACTCTGGTTCTGCGGGTATGTGGGGTTTCTGCTAGGGCGAGGTCGGCAGAGCGAAGAATTCTTTTGAGTACGTGGAAGGAGACTCTTTTGTTGAGGTATTTGGGTCTTCTGTTGTGGAGAGATTTGTAGGCATGGGTGAGTAGCTTGAAGGTTACTCTCTTCTCGATGGGGCGCCAGTGGAGCTTTTGCAGGTGTTGGGGGATGTGCTCATGTCACAGGATGCTGAGGACGAGTCTGGCTGCAGTGATCTGGATGGCCTGGAATTTTCATAGCAGGGATTTGTTGATTCCAGCGTAGAGGGTGTTTCCATAGTCCAGTCTGCTTGTTATGAGTGTGTGGGTGACTTTCTTCCTGGCTTCTGGGGGCATCCACTTCAAGGTCTTGCGAAAGATATGGAGGATGTTGAAGCAGGTGGAGGGGAAGGAGTTGATCTGGTGGGTCATTGTGAGGGAGGAGTCAAGCATGATGCTGAGGTTCTAGGCATGGTCTGTTTGTGGTGGGGTGTTGCAGAGAGCGGTGTGCCAACAGTGTTATCTCAAGCTGAAGGGGTGCGTCCAAGGATGAGGACTTCTGTCCTCAACAAGTTGAGCTTTAGACAGCTGCTGCTCATCCACTCTGTGGCACCTTTCATTACTTCCTGGAAGCTGAGTCTGGTGGCTTCAGGGTCCTTTGTGAGGGAGAGGATGAGCTGTGTGTCGTTGGAGCAGCATACTATGCTGAGATCCTTGGGGTACTCTGCAGGAGGGAGTCTGATCCTTTGGGTTCTGCCAGCAAGGAAGGAGTGGAGCTGGTCTAGGGCAGTTCCCTGTATGCCGGCTTCATGGAGTCTGGCTGCGAGAGTGCGGTGGGAGACGGTGTCAAAGGCTGCGGACAGTAGGATGAGGGCTGCGGTGTGGCCGTCGTTGAGGAGCGCGCGGATGTTGTCTGTGTCGGCAAGGAGGGCGGTCTAAGTGCTGTGGTTACTGTGGAATCCGGATTGGGAAGACTCAAGGATAGCGTTCTATTTGATCAAGTTTATCAGCTGGGTGTTGATAATCTCCTCGGTGACTATGGTTGCGAAGGGAAGGAGAGAGATGATGGTGAGCTGGCTGTCGTTGCTGGAGGAAAGGGTGGTTTCTGAGGTCAGTCAGTCAGTCAGTCAGTCAGTCAGTCAGTCAGTCAGTCAAAAAGTACTTCATTCGGTTATTTAAAACCATAAAAGCATTCTATACACAGAATGTTAAATTGATATACCGTTTGTTAGCAGCAAAAATGTTACACTAATTATAAACATAGAATAATCAAAAACAAACAGTTTAAAATACAATATTAAAAACCCCGATTTGTTAAAATTAATTAATGTAAACTAGATCATAGAAATCACTCCCACTTTTTTCTGCATTATTCTAACTGCTACACTTAGGAAACTCGCTATACTAAAAATCTCCCAAACATTGGACTGCAACTGTGAATACATAAGTGCTGCTTTTGCTTGTAAAAATCCTTTGTCCTTTAGAATTGGGATGATAAAACGTTTGCGGATGTGCAAAAAATGCTCAAAAAGTGCAATGTGTCCTGGGTGGAGAGGTTGTCACATGAACATACTCTCAAATCCTCCACCCTGCTCCATCCCGGCGGATCAGCAAGAAGAAAATGTAGCTGGTTCAGCCTGAATCTTACCAGAAGAAAGCAGTGGTTAGAGTTGGCTACCACATTCATAAGGTTCAATTGCACAAAATACTTTTAGCAATTAATGAGCACGTACCATTGGTTTCGCCAACTCCCTTTCTTCTCTTTCCATAAAAGCCATATATAAGTAAGATTTCTTCACCCACTGCATATCACCCTTTACTAATTTGGCTGGGGGAATTAAATAATTCTGGCCGTCCCAGTTTCACTGCCAGCCTTTTGACATGACACAGGCAAGGGATACTACTAGCTCGATGTAGAGCCAAAGAATCTCTCAGTACTTTGCAATTCAATTCTCATTCGGGGTTTAACCAGGTTGAAATCGATTTTAAGAGAGGTGCTATTACAATTAAATCCTCCACAAAGCCTGTCCCAGTCTCTTGGTGAATCATATATGTTGGCGTAGATTGTGGCACCGATAACAAGTTTCTTAAAAATTTGTTCTCAACTACTTGAATTTCCTTTGCTTCTCTAAAACCCCATATATCTGCACCATAGATTGCAATGGAGGTACATTTTGCTCTATACACTTTTAACAATGCTTGCATTGGTTTAGCCGCTAACCTGTGTGCAAAGCCTAGAACTGCAGATGTGGATCTGGCCAATACATTCCTCTATCTGGCCAGTTTCTGGAGTCTGTTTGCTGAACTTGTCGTAGAGGGCCTTGATTTTTAGGTGAAGTAGGAACCAAGCTTGTTGCAGAGGTCTTGGGAGGGTGTGACGTTTGTGGCTTCGCTGGCGGGTTTGGTGAATTGCTGGATGATTCTGATGAGTTCCCTCGAGTTGCTGGAATTGGTGAGTATTTTCTTTCCGATGAAGTTACTTTTGGTGGATCATATGAGTTGGTGGTATTCTGTCATGGGGTTCTTGTAGATCGTCTGGTCTTCAGTGGTTTTGCTGTTCCTCCATCGTTTTTCGAAATGTCTTCGGGTGTGTCTGGATTCTTGGAGGTCGGTGGTAAACCAGGTGGCCTTCACGGGTGAGTAGTGCGCTATATAAACCCCTGATTTATTGACTGATTGATTGTCTGTCAGGGTTGCGGAGGGGTACAAGCTTTTCTGTGCAGTTGGTGATCTACCAGTGTAGTTCCTTGGCTGCAGAGTTTGTGTCAGTCGAGGCAGGGGGGTCGTGGATGAGGGTGGAGTTCAGGTGCTCCTCTGTGACCTTGCTCCAGTTCCTTCGTAGTGGGCATGGAGTGGGTTAAGGAGTGGTGGCAGTGTTGAAAAAGAAGTGTATGCAGTGGTGGTCTTTCTAGAGGGGCTGCATGGTGTGGTTGAAGTGGATGTTGTTCCCTCCTGCGGAGATGGGGTTGAGGGTGTGTCCTGCTTTGTGGGTGGGGGTGAGGTTGTCCAGTAGGGGAGTGGAGTTGGGGTCACTGAGGTCGACAAGGTAGAAGTTCAAGTCTCCTATGAATATGTAGTCAATGGAGGTGAAGGCGTGGGGTGCAATGAGGTCGGCGATGGTGGTCGTGAGTGGTGGTGGAGGTCCGGGGGTTCTGTAGAAGAGGGTGCAGTGAAGCGTTGTTCTGGGGCTGGTCTGCATCCTGAAGTGAAGGTGTTCGGTGGTGGATCCGGGAGACGCTTGTGCTGGAGATGGAGAGTTAGAGAGGGCTCTTGTGTGCAATGGTGAGTCCTCCTCCTGGGCAGTTGGGGAGGTCCTTCCTCCGAATCTTGGATCCATCAGGAATGGTAGTGGCGATGTTGGGGGCAGTGACGTTTTGGTCCAGGTTTCCAGGTAGAAGGTGACGCCTTCCGAGAGCGTGTCTAGAAGGTTCCAGATGTCTACAGCATGCCTGTGCAGTTAGCATACACTGAGGAGGATGCACTTCAGGGCCTCGATGGTGCTGGTATCTGGCATGGGTGAGGCAGTCGTGGGGTTGCCGAGGATGGTGAAGGATTGTCAGCAGTGTCTGCAGGAGAACTGGCCGTGGGTGGTGTTCGGTGTAGACAGCTGGCAGTTGTTCTTTCTTCTGGGGTTGAGTGCAAGGAGGGCAGCTGAGTCATAGCAGTGGGAGGTCAGAGAACCTAGGGTCCCTGGCGCTGGTTGTGGTTGTGGTTGGGTCATGAACGGGCGCAGACGGGCTTGCCTTTGGCATGCTTTCGGTGCAGCGGCCATTAAATAGGGAAGGGGGAGGGAAGTGCAGCTGGGAGGCGGGAGCGGGAACTGGCAGGGGGGAGGGGCCGTGGGGGCAGCAGCTGTGGGAAGGAAACAGGCAAGGAGGATACAAACTGGAACAACAGGAAAGAGAAAAACAGGAAAAATGCACAAACAGGAAAAAGGCACAATAACAAGACACCAAAGGCACAATAACAAAACACCAACAAAGACAGAAAAAATGGGCTAAAACAAAGAGACACACAGCAGCCGACCAGCAGAAGAGCAAAGTTCTCCCACTCGATCCCCATGAGGTGAGGGCAGGAACCTGCGGGTGGAGGAGGGCCTTGAACACCTACCAGTACAGAGATGAACGGGTCAGTGGCAGCGGCATAACAGCGTAGCTGCTGGGGGAGACAGCAGGTCTCTGACCAGAAGGTCCGGAAGCAACATTCGAGGAACACACACAAGGCCAAGCAGCGATATCAATTAAGGCAAATTAACACTGAACGAAGTTGATCATCATCTTAATTATTGTCAAATAGTTCTTCCACCTCAATAACACGTGAAAGTGAGGAAGATGTTTGTGTCATGTCAATGTTTACCTCAGAGAAATGTATGCATCGACAGTGGTGCATCGGTAAACCTAATGCCTGAAGAGAAATACAATGAATTATCTCTTTTGCCATGACTTATGCCATCAAAAACCAAAGTGCATGCATGGGCTGACTCAACGTCCATAAACAGTCAAGCTTCCTTTGTAGCAACAATGAAAGACAAGAAAACGAAGGTGCAAGCACCCATTCATGTGCTTTAAGGTACAGCTTCAAGTGCCTGTCTGCTCAGCTTCAGTACAGCTGCTGATATGGGATTTATTTAGGTGAATTACAACATGAATTCTCACCACCAAATAGTAAGTCAATTTCCTTCATTGATTCTTTGATTCATGGTTTAGGAAAGTTTAAAACCATGAAAGTAAATTTTCATATTAATGAAGATGTCCGTCCTTTGTTCAAAGAACAGACAAAATGCTTTTCATTTACATGAAGCTGTTGAAAAAGAACATGAATTGTTACTTAAGCATGACATTATTAAGCATTCAACTGGTCCAATGCCATGAGTTCTCCAATAGTGGCAGTGCCCACAAAAGACAGTGAAGAAGCTGTACACATCTGCGTTGACATGCGTCAAACAAACAAAACAAAATGATTGAGAATCACATCTAGGTCCACACATTTCTGACATGATAAGGCTAGTAAATGGTGCAAATGTCTTCTGTAGCCTTGATTTACATAAAGGTTTATCATCAGTTAGAAATTGAAGATTGTAGGTACATTATTACCTTTTCTACACATGTTGGTCTATTTCGATACAAAAGACTCCATTTTGGTGTGTCATTTGCTACAGAACTTTTCCATGATGTTATTCAACCTATCAACGGGCCTTTTGTGACTACATTCAATTATAGCGATGACATATCGGTGCTACACAGAAGGAGCATTATAAAGCTCTCATACAAGTAAGTTGTTTACTTACTGATGCAGGTTTGACTTTGACAAAGTAACATTTCTTTGGCTATATCTTTTTAGATGGGTGTATGACACTTGATTCTGCAAAAGTACGAGCCATTTCAAATGCTGGTCCTCCAAAAGATGTTTCTATGGTACATTCCTTTCTTGGCACAGACAGTTATTGTTCAGGATACATATGGGACTTTGCTACTATAAGTGCTCCATTATGAGAGTTAACAAAGAAGAATTTTACATTCAAGTGGTCACAAGTATTTGTTGGAGAAGTTTCAAGAAAATAAAACAAGCCATTGAAACTGCTGCTGAAATGGCCTATTTCAATCCAGAGCTTCATATAGAGGCTGTTGTTGATGCTAGCCAAGTCGGATTAGGTGCTATACGTGCACAGGGCAGGAGACACCCAAATGCTTGAAGGCATTTTGTGGCATATGCCAGTAGAAGTTTGTTCCAGACAGAACATACTTACTCACAACCTGAGAATAAAAGTTTAGCCATGGTATGGGCTTGTGAACATTTCCATGTATGCCTTTACGGAAATTCTTTTACACTGGTAAATGATCATCAGGCTTTTCTGACTGTCTTTGGCAATCCAAACGACAAGATGCCTCCTTGAAATTCAACGCTGGGGACTACAGTTACAAGAGTACATTTATGACATTGTGTATCATCCAGGAAAGGATCAAAACCCTGTTGACTGCTTTTCCAGAGTGCTTATACGAGGTTAAGGTGTTCTATCCAGAACGGCTGTAGCCTACATTAATTTCATTGTAAAATTAAATACACCAGCTGTTATATTGTTAGCCCAGATCATCACTGCCATGAGCCATAATAATGAAATACTGATGTTGAAGATGAAAGATGTATTATACACATCATTCATGGAACCGACACACAGGACATCTCACCAGTTGAATTTCAAAAATACAGAAACGTTAAAGATGAATGGTCCATAACTCAGGAAAGAGTTATATTGCGAGGTTCAACAATCCTGATTCCGGGGAGTCTTTGACAGAAAATAATTGAAGTAGCTCATGAAGGACATTGTGGTATTGTTGCCACCACAAGATCTCCTCAAGATTAAGTATGGTTTCCATATTCAGATGAAAGCGCTGAAAAGGAACTCAACTAGCAGAAAACAATGGTTCTGTTGGGAATCACGTGTACTTAGATCAAGTGTACTCAATATGATTTATGACATTACATTGATCATTGAATGTAGTATAGTAACACACACACACAACTTAGTTCATAGCTAAACTTCCTTTTTAAGTGGTATGCTGGTATACAACGAGCATACGTCGAGTGTAACAAGTAACTGTGTAGAATTATCAAAGGGCTGATTCTCAAGCAATTGTATGGTATGCATCGTGTCGCCCAGGAATGATCTGGTCTCCATGACGAAAGGTTGTAGGAAGTTGTCTTGGTACTGCTTTAATGGTTCCAAGACCGATCCACACCCGGAGATGATGGGTCTACCAGGAGGTTTTTGTACGTTTTTATTTACCTTCGGGATAGTATAGATCGTTGGGATCCTTGGGTTAGTGTTGTTGAGAAACTTAAATTCAGGTTCTAAAAGGAAACCTTCCTCTAGCCCGTGACTGTTGAGATCCCCTATAAGTTTCAATATTTCCTTCATGAGGTCTCTTTGGATGTGCGTGTAGCTATTTTCACAATTTAGTTTTTGGGGAATCTCCTCTAGATAATCTTCCGTATTCTGGACAACCACCGCACCACATTTGTCTGCGGTTTTTGTGACAATGGATTTGTTCTGATTCAAAGATTGCAGAGCTTATTTTCTCTCCTTTGAGATGTAATATCTAATGTATTTTGTATTTACTAGAAACTTCAGTCATCACAATTTTCTCATAAGCTATGATTTTCTCGCTCATCAAATGCGCGGCAGGTGTAAAGGTGGATGCTAGACACAATTCTGTTGCTGCTGCTTTTCTATTGTATTAGAAGTACTTCAGATGAATGTTTCTGAAAAATTGTTGCAATTCCAGTTTGATATTGAAAGAGTTTGGAGGAGAGGTGGGGACAAATGACAATCCTTTTGCCAGAATATTGTGTTCAGCCTGGCTCAGGGTGTAGTTTGAGATGTTTAGGATGGGATCTCTTTTGGTTATGCCCACGTCTTGGTGTCCAATGATGAGTCTTACTTAGAAATACAGGGAAGGCAAGTACAGGTATTATAACAGTCCACAATATACTCAAGAATTAAGGAGGGTACTGTCCCAGGTTACCAGAAAGAGGAGGCATATCCAGCAGGACTGTCCGCCAGGGGGGCATTATGCGTAATAGTGTAAAGAGTGTGTAAGGCTCAAGTTCTTACCCATGGTGCTGAAAGGGTGCTCCAGTAGATATGCCTGTAATGGGCCCCAGATGTCTCGGGGAGTGATGAGTGGGGAAGCAGTTCAGCGTACGTACAAAGTTGGTCTTGCCAAAGGATCATGTTGCTCAGCCATTCCTTAAACTTAGGTGCTTGGCCACGGCCCCACCAACAAGCCACCCGCCCTATACCCAAAACTAGACAAAAGGATACAAATTTCTGATAAGTAGCGAGGATATGTTCAGTGTACCCTGGGAGGGTGGTAAGTGGTGATCTGGAAATGGGAGCAGAGGTCATGGAGTCGAGGGTCGTGAGGACATGGCACCAACAAAGGAATACATCAGGGCATCCCCACGCCAGGTGTAAAAAATCAGCATGTTCTGCCCTACATCTATCAGGCATCCCCACGCCAGGTGTAAAAAATCAGCATGTTCTGCCCTACATCTATCACATCTATCTGTGTCACGTAAGCCAAAATTGTGAAGCAGGGCAGGGGTGTAGTAACTACGATGTAGAAATCTGTAGTGGATGATACGAAGCCTGCTATTGGAGGAAACTTGCTCCATTTGTTTACAACCAGTTGTCCATTGGTCATAAGTGACGTCTTGGCCCAGTTCCATCGCCCATCTCTCGCGGGCTGTGCACGGAGAGTAATCGTGATCGACATACAGTGTATGATAGAGTGTAGACACCAAGTGTGATGCGGAATCTGCGCCCAGGGTTTGGTGCAGTGGAACTAGGTTATTTGGTTCAGAGGGGGGTGAGGGTTGGCAGGCCTGGATACCGTGACGTAGTCGGTCTTTTTAAAAGGTTTCCATGGTGGAAGGTGGGGTATCATGACATACCTTTTGTAGAGTGCGGAAATTGCCACCGACATACAGGTCTCCCCAGCACAGAATATTCCGTGTGCGAGCCATCTTTTTAAATATACCTTCCTGTAAAAGTGCCAAATCTGGGTGGTAGGTGAGTGGCAGCAGAGAGGAATAGAGACAGGATTCCGGAGTACGAACTAAGATGCGAGTCCAGGCTTTTAACATGCTGTCGACAGAGGTGGGATTCCACCCCTGAGGTGGGGCGCTAGAAAGTAAGACACCATCCAGCGGAATTTGGTCAGCAAGCTAGTGCTCAGTGGCAACATGTGGAGTGTAGCAAGGGAATGAAACCAGAAATGCGCATAGTGTGCCTGAGCGCTAATATATTATAATTAGGGCTCCCGGTTTTCCGTTTTTACGGATTTATACATATAAATACAGACGGAAATCTATATTTCCTTTGTCTGTATTTATATTTATAAACGGTAAAATACTAGCATATTTTGTCACGCTGCCGTCGGTATTTTACTACAGACAGGGCACTTGGAATATAAGATAAGGCGCTTGTACCCGTGGCAGACATTTGCCGCATTTACATTTTCTCCACCGCAACTGTTTGTTTAAATAAAAAAAAAATATGGGCCCGCAGCTCCCACCCGTGTCCCGTGTAAAAGGCAGCTCTCACAGGGGGTAGACAGTACTGTCCGCAGTGCATGGCCCCCTCCTTGGTCTGTACCAGTGAGCTTCGCTATGAGCCCCCCACCTCGCAGACAGTCTCCTCCCTCTGCTTGTAAATTACATTGAGTCCACATGTCGCCGCCGCTCCTTACACCTTACTCTGCTCCCATCAGCCAACATCAATAGCCCCCTCAGGTGTCAGCCCAGACAAAGGGTAGCCCTGCTCTCCATGGCGCCTAAACCAGTTTGATGGGCTGCAGGCTCCTGCCCTCCCATCCCATCACTGTAAATGAGGTGTGAAAGGCAGGCTGGAAATGCACCAAGCAGAGGTCACCTTTCCAGGCTACTTTCACAGAATGCTGAATAACAATTAGAGCAGCCCCTCCGAACTGCTGAAGGACCTGAGCCCCCTAGACTGGTAGCGGGGTGGGGGAGAGTTTAAAGACACCATGCCTCCTGCCATACTCTCGCACCACTGTAGTCCAACGAGAGCACTAGGATGATCCCAAACTGCACTTCCCAGAAAGCATTTGGAAAGTATTCTTAACATGTAGTTTCTTAATAGTGCAAACCTGGCCCACAGGTATAAGACAGCTTTACAAAATAACCAGACTGTCACTTTTTTGTCACAAGGAGATTAAATGATTTGCCCAGAATCACATGATGTTGGGTTAAGGCCGAGATTTGAACATACTTTCCGATGGTCCAATGCCATAATTTTTCGTCTTTAGACCAAATTTCTCCTTCCCTAGGCAAACAGCAGCTTAAATATTTTTTGTTTTGCAGCGACCTAAAATTGCTCCCTTTTCAAGGCTGTCCCGTCGCACTGACAACTATAAAAACCTTTCTGCAATATACAAAAGTTGGTACAGCGGCATAATGATGGCTTTCTTTCAAGACTAAGGACTATTAAATCCCACCTCAACAATCTCCCTTCTCACATATGCAGATATCAGACCCGCCAGGTACAGCTAAATTTGCAAATGCCCTTTAGATCAATTGTTTCTCAGCGATTTCCATAGTGACTGCCTTTGTGGTTTTACTATTCTAATAGCGAGACCCGCAACACACATACTTTTTCTTCGGAATCAGTTTTGCTCTTAATCTTTGAAACAGTTTGATAGAAAACACAAAGTATTTATGTTTGCTCTGGGGCATGTTTGCGTTCAGGGTTTTTTTGGGAAACATTGTTATTTGATTAACACAATTGCCATGCTGCATAGAGAATTGGCACACCAGCATAATGGTGTTTTAATATTTGAAATTATACAGAACTCCACATACCAGACACACTTAGCGCATCAAAAAGAAGTGGATGGAATTCTTGAATTAATGTAAAGCGCTCTGACTGCCACCTGACACTACTGGCTGTCTCACAGTACTACACTGCACTGGGTCTGGTCACACTACCATCTCATAGGCACCCGTACCATTCCAGTAACTGAACTCTCCAGAGTCGCCCCTGGCTGCCTGGTTCCGCACTGCCCTCTGAAGTACCCTAATGTGTATAGTGGACCTGGTTAAACTACCTACCTGGCTGCCCAGTCCATGCAATAGGTACCCAAACCTCTTTGTATTTGGTTTAATTTTATTTTTTTATCTCGGATTTGGAGCCCCTTTTAAGTTGGCATCACAGCCTGCACTAACTAAATGAAGGGACTGCTGCTGCTGAGACCAGGAACCCCTTAGCCTGCTGGTACTCTAGGTCTGTAGCATTGTGGGCATCACAGGCTGTAGCGGTTACAATTAGTAAGTGGTAGCGAGGCCTGATGCCAGCGCTGGCACAGTCCCATTTATTCATGTATCAGCCGCTTTCACGTGCACTTTCTTCCTATCTTGGCACCAACATAAAAGTGGCCCCATTATCGAACCATAAACCTTAACAAGCATTGGCATAGCCAATAGGTATCGCCTTTGGGACCTTATAAGTGTTTATCCATGCAACAGTTGATTTTGTTGCACCAAGGATATTGTGCTGCATAACTAAATACTTATAAGTTCCCGAAGACGAGACCTATTGGCTATGCCAATGCTTGTTAATTGTTTTCTAGTACAATATATACTATATTGTACTAGAAAACTAATACAATTGTCAATTTAAATAAATGTGGAAAAATACTAGCTGTAGCGCTTCTTTTGCTTGTGGCAAAAATAAATGTGGATAAATACAGAAAAAATGCCCAAAAAATAAATATGGATAAATACAGACGGAAATGACAAAAAAATAAATACCATAAAACCGGGAGCCCTAATTATAATTCGAAGTTCGGGACATCGAAGCCTCCGCATGAATATGGCCGCATCAATGTATCCCACTGAATGCGTGGCTGTTTACCGGCCCAAACTAGCCTGATCAATTCAGATCTGAGGGTGGTAAAGAAATGCCAGATCCTAGGGAATGTTAAGAAATAAATATAAAAATTTGGGAAGAATAACCATTTTGATGAGGGATATACGACCGTCCATAGTTAAGGGTAGCGCTATCCGCCGGTTAATACAGCCAGTGACATGTTCCATCGTACACCCATAGTTGAGTCGCATGAGTTCGTCTCGATCGGCCGTAACATGGATCCCCAGGTATTTAACTTCATCCTCACACCACTCAATGGGATAATAACGTTCAAAGAAGGTGGCAGAGCTAGTCAGTGGGAATATTTGTGATTTAGCCCAATTTATAGTAATACCTGATAAGCCACCAAATATGATAAGAGGTTGAAGTTATGGCGCGGTCCTTAATGTAAAGAGTTACATCGTCCGCGTACAAGGACATGAGGATCGGGCAAAGAAAGCAGCGGAGGCCTACATTGCTATAGTGTTTCCTGATCTTGGCTGCTAACGGTTCCATTACCAGGGCTAAGAGGATAGGGAGAGGGGCCATCACTGACGAGTGCCGCGGGAGAGAGAGAGAAGGAAGATAAGATGTGTCCATTGATCAGGGCTCTAGCCTTAGGTGAGGTATATAGCAATCAGACCCAGAATAGAAAACCCATGGGGAGCGCCATGCAGTGCAAAACGGCAAAGAGGTAGTCCCACTCTATCGAATCAAAAGCCTTGGTGGTGTCCAGAAAGACCGCCACCAGTGCCAATGTGGGATCCACCATTTGCAAGATGGAGAATAGTGTTCTAAGGTGTGGGACGTCACCCTCCCTGGAATGAATCCCGCCTGGTCTGGGAGCACTAGCTTGTCTAGTAGAAGACTTCTGCGATTTGCTAGCAGCTTGGCAAGTATTTTAGTATCTGTGTTGGGGAGAGAAAGGGGACTATAAGATTCACACTTTTGGCGGGTTTCCCCGGTTTTAACAGCCATGTGATGAGGGCTTCTCTCATCGAGAAGGGGAGGATCTGTGATTCCTGGGCTTCAATGAAGACTTCATTCAGCACTGGGAGTAACTGGTCTACGTAGGATTTATTAAAATCAATGGGTAGTCCGATGGATCCTGGAGCTTTGCCCGATTTCATCTGCATGATGGCTGCCCGCAGCTCATCATCTTCGAATGGGGCTGCTATCCAAGCCAACCAAGAGTAATATCACCAAAAAAGGGGGCAAAGTTTGGGGTGATGTGCGTTTTGAACTATACAAAGTCTTATAATAAGTGGTGAATGTACGCAGTATGTCGTGGCTATCTCTGTGTTATATCCCTGCCTCGTCGACCACATTGAGTACATAATTGGAAAAACAAGGTTGTTTAATGTCGTTAGCTAAGGCGCAATCTGGTTTCCTGCCCTCCCCATACCGTGGGGTAGTAAAATATTTTCCTCTAAATTTTACCTATTGGTCCGCAGTGGCAGTATAACTGTAAGATTTTCACCAAGCTTAGCTTGGTAAGTGCCCATAGTAGTTTTCCTCATAACGGCTTTGAGCTGTTTAATATCACTCTCCAAGCAAGACAAACTTCTTCTAATGTCACGGAGTACTCCGAAGCTTTTGGACATCCCTATGCCATGAACAGTGGCCTTAAATGCCTCCAATAAGGTGCCTACCTGATCAACAGTGCTTTTCCTCCCCCAATTCGGCTTGGAAGACCGTGTCTAACAGTGACTCGAGGACAAGGCGCCAACATCTCGGGGTGCCTATAGCATTGGGGGGTGGTATTTCAAGGCAGACAGACAATGGTAGGAATGTGTCCTGGCCAGGTAGTCGACAGAACGGATCCAGGGGGTTACACCACATGAACAAAGACAATAATCTAGTCGAGCCCATGTAGCATGACCCGCAGTGTAGAAGGTGCCCTCCCTGTCGACTGGGTGTATATATCGGCAGGCATCTACCAGACCATGTTCCTCAATTATCCCTGCTAGGGTTTCTCGTGAGCTGATGTAGTGGTGTGAAAGAGGGTTGTATTGGTCAAAGGTTGGATGTATAGTCGTGTGAAAATCACCCCCCCCAATACATGTGTGGAACTAATTTTCAAAATGCACCCCATGAGGGAGGTGAAGTAGGCAGGATCATTGTGATTAGGGCCATAGCTGCACGCCAGAGTAACCGACTGTGTGCCAAGCGTGCCCCACATTATGCTGCTCCGGCCGGTTGCATCACTGTATGCACCACCAAGTATAAATGGTGTGTTTTTTTTAAACTAATATAGGCATACCTCGAGAGTATGTCGAGTATGATGAGAATGTGCGTGCAGAGGCCCACCTTCTACCGTAACATGAAGGGCGACGGGGTCCATGTGGGTCTCTTGAAGCATGGCGATTTGTACATGGTGTCTGTCCAGGTAGGCTAGTATTTGTCTCCTCTTTCGTGGATCACGGAGACCTCTAACATTCCACGTGAGAAGTTTAATGCTCAAGCGGTGTGACTGTACTGTCATAGTGAGTAGGGGGGATTAGCTGAACCATATACTGTGGTGAAGCATAGTGTGGCTTTTATACAACTTCCAACTTGCTAAATGACGTCTATCTTGCATATGACAGAACAGTAAGAAAAACATACCCAACCCTCCTCCCTCCAATATAGAAAAACAAATCATCACGCTAACAGCGGAATCTATGTTTCGAATTCTGCTTCGAAACCACCCCCTCCCATAGCTGCCCACCCCACAATTCCCAACGCCTTGACCATTGTTCTGCTGCCCGGCAAGGTTGAAAAATAAAAACACTTGAGGCCCAACAACCAAGAACCCAAAAAAACAGAGAAACTGGGGGGTCTTCCATAAGGGGGGGGCGTGAAGCGAGGACTAGTCCCTTCCCATTCCCCGGCTCTACTGCATAGCAGTCCCCCGGATAGTAATCTGTTATAAATTGAAGATGGCTCCACAAGTAGGTAGGTGAAGTATAAGCTTTATTGCAGCACAGGAAAAGGTAGAGCAGGCCTCCCCGTCCAACCAGCTCTCCAACTGCCAACAGGGCGAAGGAGAACTCCAGAACCCAGAACACAGGAAGGGATCTAGAGTGCTGGCCAAGGAAGCAAGCACTGTACAACATATCTCCCCCCGTTGCAAGGAAAGGAAACACAGGGAGAGAGAAATACACTAATGCACATAGTCATTTAAATACAAGGGAGGACGACGAGAGCGAGAGCTCCTTAAGTCAACATCAATCAGGGAAGAGGGGACAGGAAGGGAACCAGAGGTTGAAGCAAGCGAAGCAGGAGTGGAATTAACCACAGAACCACTATGATGAGTACCAGAAGAAGTGGAAGTACCAGAAGAAGTGGAAGCATCACCACCACCCACCTCCTCCCGCTCGATAGGCAAGGAAAGGGGTAAGGTATGACTGCCAGAAGACAGTAAATAACCGTTACAACCATCACTATGAGTCGGAAGCAGATCATCAGAAGAAGAGTCTTTGCGTTTCTGGTAGAGGGCCACCCTCCGGTAATTCCAACTTTCACCATTGGACAGGACAATGAAGTGGGGAAAAACCCTCTTGACCTTGTAGGGGCCCCTAAACTTGCTGAGACCTTTGGTAAATCTTCCTGGCTTAACCTTAACCAGGTCTCCCACAGAAATGGGTAAGGGAAAACTGTCAAGAGTTAAAGGGGCATCACTATTCAAACCTTTCAACCATGCGGGGGTCAGTTTGCTTACAGGCGTGCGACCACGCATAAGTTCAAAGGGAGACTTTTCACCACTCATATGGGGTGTGGAGCGGTAAGCCCAGACTAACTCCTGGACACGTTCTGTCGAGAAGCAGCCAGACTCAACAAACATCTGAATTACCCCCTTGACAAGGCGATTAACCCTTTCACATATGCCATTTCCCTGTGGATTGTAAAGACTGGTCTTCTGATGTCTGATACCACAAGCATTAACAAATGCAGTCATTTTCACAGACGTGAGTTGAGTCCCATTGTCTGAAATGAGAACAGAAGGGTACCCCTCATTGATAAAAGTACTTTTCAAGAACTTAATGGTGGCATCAGTAGTGATTTCCTTTACAAACTGAACACAAAGCCACTTGGAAAAACAATCGATTAGAACAATTGCAAAACGATAATCAATAGGTAGTTCATTCATAGGCCCTATGAAGTCAATACAGACACTATGCCAGGGAGTATTCTCAAAAGTAATCTTTTGCGTAGACTGAGAGCCCAAAACCTTGAGGCGCTTCTCCCCCTCCTTGCAGAAACTACATTTCGTGACACAATCAACAGCATCATTGTCGATAGAGGGCCACCAAAAGTTCAGTTTGACACGGCGTTGAGTAAGACTTTGACCTAAGTGCCCCTCATGGGCCAAGTCTAAAATCCTTTTCCTTAACGAAAAGGGAGGGACAAAACGGTCACCTCGCACCAACACATCTTTACTCTCCACAGAAAGTTCATCTAAGATCTTTAGGAAGGGTCTGACTGAAGGACTAACAGTACTTTCCCTCCTAGTACCATTGGAAACCAGACTGATGACAGCCTTTAAAGTCAAATCTTCGGACATGCCCTTGGACCATTCATCACGAGAAAATGAGCCGCCGCCCACCGACAAGACATCCTCCATTACAGCAACCGCAAGATCATCAGACGGGATCGAAGTGCCAGAACAAGTGGAAGGAATAGGGAGTATTGACAGACAGTCCGCTTGGACATTCTTCCAGCCATGGACAAATTCAATCTCACACTGATAATCTTGCAAGCGAGAAGCCAGTCTCGCCAATCTTGGAGAACCCTTACCAGCCCCACCAGGAGCTAACACATTTAACAGGGGTTTGTGGTCTGTACGTAAGACAAACTTGTAACCCCATAAGTAAGTTCGGAAGTAGCTTGTTCCCCAGACTGCGGCAAGAGCCTCACGCTCAATTACCGAGTAGTTGGACTCGGAGGTGGACAGAGGCCTGGAAGCGAAGGCAATGGTTTTCTCTGCACTACCATGTCTTTGTAAGAGAACTGCACCAAGACCAATGGCACTGGCGTCAACCATAAGAATGGAAGACCGAGCAGTGTCAAAAGGAGTAAGGACATTGGCAGCTTTGAGTTCTCCTTTGATTAATCTAAAGCAGGATTCATGTTCAGAGGTCCAATTAAATTTTACACCCTTTTTGAGTAAAGATCTCAGAGAAGCAGTCTTGGATGAAAAGTCTCTTATAAATTTCGAGTAAAACTCGATCAAGCCCATAAAGGACCGAAGCTGATCCTTATCGACTGGGGAGGGTGCCAACTCGATAGCTTCAAGTAAGTTTTTCTTGGGTTTTATGCCCTCTTCTGATAAACAAAATCCCAAATACTCAATCTCTCTCAGTAAAAAAACACACTTCTCTTTTCGTAGAGTCAACCCAGCCTCATCCACTCTGATTAACACATCTTGTAAGATTTTGTTGTGTTCTTGCAGAGAATTACCATAAATCAAGATATCATCTTGAAAGTACAGTACCTTATCAAGACCCTTAAAGACTTCAGAGACAAGTCTCTGGAATACGCTAGCAGCTGAGACTAGCCCAAAGGGTAGCCTGGTGAACTGGAATGTGCCCTCGCTGGTGATAAA
Organism: Lissotriton vulgaris; assembly: GCF_964263255.1. NCBI lineage: Eukaryota > Metazoa > Chordata > Amphibia > Caudata > Salamandridae > Lissotriton > Lissotriton vulgaris. The sequence continues at coordinate 988,149,598 of NC_141698.1, read as the reverse complement.
AGCAGTTAAATGCTTTGAACTATCATCCAAGCAAATTTGATGATAGGCATGTTTGAGGTCTAACTTACTGAAATACCTAGCTCCTTTAAGAGTTGATACTAATTCTCCTATATTAGGCAGGGGAAAAACATCTGCTACCACACACCTGTTGAGTGAACGAAGATCCACACAGAACCTGATCTTGTTGTCCAGCTTCTGTGAGATCACAACGGGCGAAACCCATGGAGATGCTTCAACGGGTTCAATGATTCCTCCCTGGAGCATCTCTTCAAGGGTAGCCTTTACTTCATCCCGCAGAGCAAAGGGTACCCTCCTTACCTTGTGCTGTACAGGTGAACTGCCTTCCTTGAGAACTATACGATGTGAATACCCAATGAGTTCACCCAACTGATCTCTAAACACATTTTTATATTTAGCTAAGATGACTTCTAAGGAAGGGGTTTCGACAATAGAAATGGGATTGTCGGATCTAGGATCAACCACTATGTGCAGATCATATTGATGGTGACGGCCTAAGATTGCCGGACCATCAGCAGATATGTAGATCTTACCCCAAGCCAATCTTCCCTTGAACCCAATTTCAGCTTCAAAGAAACCTAGTATGTCAATTTTCTCCCCCTGATATCCAGAGGGAAAAATGTCACACACCTTCAACGCTCTATCACCCCACACATTTTTCATCAAAGAGTTGGGAATTAAAGTCCACTTAGAACCTGTATCAACCATGAGAGTAATGACTTTTCCATCAATGACAAAATCATCCTTAAAAGGGTTACCTCTCTGGTTATCACACGCGCACACAGTGTCAGTCAGGACTAAGATTTTGTTGACATCACGTCTCAAATCATCACTCTCGCTCACAACTGTAACTCTCGAATTACTCTTATTTCTACACATTTTGGCGAAGTGTCCAGTTTTACCACACTTTAAACACTCTTTGTTGTTTGCAAAACAAAATTTTCCATCAGAAGGATGGGAGAAACTACCACACCTAGAACAAATTTTTTGATTACTCTTGTTAAAGGAAGGTTGTTGCAAATTCTTTTTCTGAAGGACATAGCCTTTCTTCCTAACAATTGCAATGGCAGCGGCTTCGTCTTCACTATTTTCGCTATAGGTATTTTTATGAGAGATTTCAGACACCTTAGTCTCCAAGCTACTTTTCTGCAGTTCTCTCATACATTTTTCTCTTTCTTCCACAACTTTGGCAAGTTCTATAGCATCTTTTAAACTTGGGTTCTTTGCTGCCCATAGACGTTCTTGTACCTTCCTATTGTTGGCTTGAACAACTAGCTGGTCTCTGATTAGCTCGTCCGCCATCTGGCCAAAGTTACATTTGATAGACAACTCACGCAATCTCGCTACAAATTCATCAATGCTCTCTTCAGGTAATTGTTTATTCTTATAAAACTTATATCTTTGAAGGATAAGGTTTTCCTCTTTGCCGAACCGAGTTTCCAATCTTGTTATAGCTTCCTTAAATTCATCAAAGTCAGCTTGTGATCCTGCAGGTAATACTTGAGGTAAATATCTGAATAACCTTTGTCCTTCTTTTCCCAATGTGGTCATAAGTAATGCTTTTTTCCGTTTAGGTGAGTAATCCTCACCATCCAGGGCCTCAATATAGTTATAAAACATGACTATCCAGTCCTCCCAAGCTATTTGAGGAATGCCTGGTTCTGATAGGAATTGAGGAGGAAGAGCGACATTGATCGCTTGAGCCATGTTCAAAGACCACTAATAAAATATATATGTAAGTACACAAATCACAAAATTACCATGAAAATGAGAAAGAAAAAACTGAAAGAGCTTACTTTTATCATAGAGCAGAATTGATGCGAAGAGTTGACATTTGTAAAGTTAACCAAAATCTGCTAAAATGGCCAAAACGTCGTGTCTATGACGTTAGAGGTTGTGCCCACAACGAGAGTCCGTGCGCAAGTGAAATGCGCTTGGGGAACGAGATGACACAAACGCGTTGACAAAACGCGGTTCCAGTGAAGCTGTGCGTTCCAGCGATGCTTAGGCTTGCATTTCAGTGACGCAATTTCCGATATGCGAGGTGTCACTTCCGCCGTTTACGTTGTAATAGCGCAGACGCTGCCTGCGTTCCTGTCATGGCTGTGGCTGACGTTCTAGTGACGCGCACGCTTGATTCAGCGTTGCAGACGCGCGTTGCTAGGCGACTCACCGAATCGGCTGAGGTGACGTCAATTACCGGATCACAGGTCTTCGGACGATGAAAACACCGGAAAACAGCACCTTTGTTAGACAGGCAACGTTGGGACAGAAAGTGATGTCAGCGTCTTCGTTCCTCGTTGTACACACGGGGTTCTTGGGAATCCTTGAGCTCTACCATCCTGTAATGGCTTCTGTGGCTGCAGCAACACACGGAGAAAGGATGGTTGGACACTCCTCAAGTCCAAGTCGCCAAGTGTTATAAATTGAAGATGGCTCCACAAGTAGGTAGGTGAAGTATAAGCTTTATTGCAGCACAGGAAAAGGTAGAGCAGGCCTCCCCGTCCAACCAGCTCTCCAACTGCCAACAGGGCGAAGGAGAACTCCAGAACCCAGAACACAGGAAGGGATCTAGAGTGCTGGCCAAGGAAGCAAGCACTGTACAACATAATCCATCAAGGGAAAGAACAATACGGGAGAGGGTGCTCGGTGATGGATCAATGAATCTACCAATTTGTACAGAATTACAGTTTTAAACATGCAGCAATAACATATACAATGTTCAAAGCCACTGGGGCACTTATCTGTCCAAGATCAGCCAGCAGGGGTAACGGATCCTGCAGCAGTAGACAAAACTGGACCCAACTGCGAGGGCAGTAGTTTGTGCCTGGAAATCTGTAGCACATTATGCATTGAACTGTTCAAATGAGGGGCCTAGGGACAAGGTATTTCGAACGAACAGCCATGTGGTGTCATACTTTCCTCATATAGCTGCTAGTTGGCGAAGAGGATCTGGAGGCATGATTTCGACACGGCGATCGTCTCAAAGCAGTTTTTAAAAAGTCATCCACCTGTTACGGATTTGAGCAAATAGTGTTTTTGCCTTTATGGGCAACCCAGAGTTTCGCGGGGTAGAGAAGGGCGTATTCTATGCCAGCCTTGCGGAGTTTTTGCTCGACAGGGAGAAATTTCCGGCGTGCCTCTTGAACTGCAAGGGTGAAATCCGGGTAAATGGAGAACGTGGTGCTCTCTAATTCCAGCAGCCTTTGTTCCTGGGCTTTCCGGACCGCAGTGTCTCAATCCCGATAATTGAGAAGTCTGGCAATGATGGGTCTCGGTGGGGCTTCCGGTGGAGGCCGCGGTCCCAGGGAGCGATGTACGTGCTCAACGACCAGATGAAACGAGAAGGAAGTCGTCCCCAGTGATCCTCTTAGGAGGCGCTCAACGTAGTCCTCCATTCGGCCCGTGTTGGTGCTTTCCGGTATGCCTATCAGCCGGATGTTATTACGGCGGCTGCGGGCTTCGATGTTCGATGTCCTCATTCTTGATCGAAATGATTTTCAAAATTTTGTCCATTTGCGTCATCTGGGTTTGCAGCAGAGAGGTGGTATCCTCGTTCTCTAAAATTCAGCGCTCAGCTTCCTTGATCTGTTCATCATGTTTATTTACTTTGTGCACTAGAAAGTCGAGGCAATTGTTCATTGCATCCATCTTGCCCAATAGACTATGCTGGACTGCCAGAAATAACACCTTGACATTGTCTCCAGGAGGTTGAGAGAAGGCTTGGTCCTGGTCCATAGCGACGAGTTCAGAATCAACAGATTTGGACTGTGTCGCAGCTTTCTTGGCCTCGAAGGTTAGTCTGGGCTGATGATTATCGGGCTTCCCCATCGTGCCGCGTCGTACCTCCAGTCAGCTAGGTAAGAGTGGTGTGTTCACAGGGAGCGAACAACGGCGACACGTGTTCAGTCCGATCAGCAGCAAGCAGACCAGGAATGCTTGTGAGTTCGCAGTGAGTCCCCGTCACAGGGCCTGGGAGAGTGCGCAATGTGCCAACACCGCGTTTGGAAAAAAGAGTCACTTAGTAGAGTATTACTGGAACGGGGGGTTGTTTTCACCTTTTCTGTTAACTTTTTTTGTTGTTACCCCCTTTGTTTTGCTGAGGTATTAAATCAACAGCGTCCCATATAGCAACATACAGGTAGTAGGCCTCAGAGATCAGCTGCTCAGGAGTAGTTACAGTTTGTGGCAGTGTCCAGGCTCGTGGAGCGATAGGAGACCAGCGTTGTGGGGTTGAGCAGCGCATGAGAGCAAAGTGCAGGCTACCGGTGAATTTATGCCACAAATTCTCTCAACTCACGGTGGGCCCCAGGCACAAAGAAGGTATAGCAGCTTTGGACAGTAATCATGCAGCAGGGGGGAGCTAATGCAGGGCTGCCCGTCTGCTCGCGCCAGTCTCTCCAAGCCCATGTGGGGCAGGCCAACAACGACTGGGTGTCTTGCAGTATTACGTCGCCCTCAGGCCTGTACGTCTCTGGCCTCACACTGGTGCAGGTCCGGGCCCCGCAACACAGTCTCAACAGGGTAGGTATTTGGTGCGATCACTGTCCCCACCGCCGCTTGAGCGTGGGTACGTACTGATGGGCAGAGGCGCTGCAGCGCTGGTCGGAAGGGGCGGCAGTTGTGTAATTATTTGCCCGGTAGCATGCGCACGTCACGCCAAGCTTACACCGGGGTTGCTAATGTCTGGACAACCTTTGGCGACGGGGCCCAACAGAATCTCCCACCATGGACAGTCCGCAGGTAGGGGGCGCCGCGATCCAAGCGAGAGTGTATGGAGCAGTCTTTGCCCCCACAGCAGATCGTGCGCGGCAAACGCGGGTATGCGTTTCACCTCAATTACACACAACAGTTGGGCAGTGAAAGCAGCGTTGGAGGATACGGTCAGCCTGGCATGTCGCAGTAGAGTATAGTGATGTGAAGTGTAGATTGCGCTGTCCGCTCTCCCGGGGTGTTGAGGCCGAAGCACACGTGGGAGCCAGGGGACTAGCATAGAAGCCACGTCCAAACAGGTCTCTGGGTCTGTCCCCTGTCAGCCGTGCTCGTAACTCACTCAGCCACCTCAAAACGGAGCAGGACTCACAGTGGTGCCGGTCTCTCACCACGTGCAACTGGGATGTCTGGGCTGCAGGCAGGTTACGTTAGGGGTCGAAAACTTATGGCAGATGTGCGGATATTTTCTGGATTATTTCACCGAGCCTCCGGAGCCTCACAGGTGTGCGGCCACCTCAGATGTGTGCCACCTAGCGCCCCCTGAGACCAGATCATTCCTGCATGACACAATGCATACCATACAATTGCTTGAGAATCAGCCCCTTGATTAATCTACACAGTTACTTGTTATACTTGACGTATGCTCATTGTATACCAACATACCACAAAAGGAAGCTATTGAGGTCATCAAAAACACACTAGAGACACTTCCAACACCCCAGTGGATCCCCACAGAATTTCTGGTACAACTACTACAAATTACAATGACCAAAATCTCTGTTGTCTTCCAAAACCTATTCCTTTACCAATGCAAAGGAGTAGCTATGGGGGCGGGGTTTGCGCCTAGTCTGGCTAATTTATTTATGGACAATTTAGAAGACCACAACATCTTCACAGACCAGAACCTTATCTTGGCAACATCAATATATGGAAGAGCTATATAGATGATGTTGTGATGCTATGGACCGGTTCAGAAGACCTACTGGCACAATTCCTCACGTGGCTGAATTCACGCTCTCACGACATTCAATTCACGATGTCCTCCAATAGAGAGACTATACCATTTCTGGATCTAACACTGGAAACTGAGGATGACAAAATAGTGGTGAACCTGTACAAAAAACTCACTGACCAAAATACCTTCCTTCAATACAATTCTCACCACCCGAGGAACCTAAGGGACAATTTGCCGTATAGGCAATTCTTGAGATTGCGCCGCAATTGTACTAGAAGAAAGGACTACTTCCATGAAACAGACCTCTTGATCTCCTTACTAAGAGAACGAGGATACCCCAAAGGACTTCTTATCAGAGCCATAAAAAGGGCATGGTACAGACCACGGGAAACCCTTTTAGAAGTACAACCTTAAGATGAAAAAATGGACAAACTTATATGTGTGACTACCTTTAATACCAGAAGCCATGAAATAAAAAAATTATCCAAAAATACTAGAACTTGGTGGGTTCAGTAGAACCTAATGCATGTTCACATTACTCATTTTTAAACCTGTAGAGTTAACATTTCATTTGTTATTTATACCTTGGCCACAAAGTCTAGTGGCTAAAGCACCTCCCTCTTTGTCTCCCCAGCTTGGGTGATCGCTAAAGCGGCCCTGTACCTTATTTAATTTTTACATTGTGAAAGAATAGAACACTATAAGGCATGTTCATTCCAGGTACTCGTGCGCCTTCTTAATTTGCATGTAATGTATCCACGCTTACCTAATTTCTTTAGTAAGTACTACTCTCCCTCTGCATTGGTTTTAGAAATATCCCTTGCTGGGACTGTCGGGTGTCGGCTGACACCTTGAAATCTAAAGAAGCCCTGAATCATTGTGCCACTCCACCAGTATCATTAGGTGAGCTTCCATAAAATTACACCTTCCTTTACAGAAGACTTAACTTACACACTACACTACTCCTATCTTTAATTTCACAGGCTGTCTCCCCCCCATTGCCTTGATGAAGACCCGCCACAGATGATTATGAATCTGCACTAGCTATTACGGTCGAAACATCGACGTTGTTTGCTCAATTTGTCCATGCAACAATCCAACTAGAATTACGAATAATTATATCCTTTTGGTTGTTATGCATCTCATGTTGGACACACCAGTAAAATATTGTCTTCACTTATAAATATGTGTTAAATTATGTCACCTATATACAGCACCTTGTCACTGATCATGACCAGTCACTTGCATCACCTCCACATGCTGCATTGTATTTGTTGTTTTTTGGACAGCCAATTATTTAGCTATATTCCTAAAAAGTAAAAAAAACTTAAAAAGGAAGCTGTCCTATGAACTAAGTAGTGTTGTGTGTGTGTTATTATACTACATTCAATGATCAATGTAATGTCATAAATCATATTAAGTACACTTGATATAAGTACACATGATTCCCAACAGAATATTTGTTTTTTGCTAGTATACCTACCCAGGTTCTGAGGGTTACTGGGTTACCCCATTATTGCTAATGGAAAAGGAACTCAAGGCCTGTCATCAATGCAATTGCCTTTCTACAAATATTACTCAACATACTCTTAACATGTCAGAACTGCCTAAGCATGCATGCGAGAAGATAGCCATTGATTTCTCTGTTCCACTCGATAATGGATATCATCTGATGGTAATTGTGAACGAGTACTCACGTTTTCCTTTAATAGAAGATCTCTCATCCATAACTCATGAGCGAGCCATGGAGAGACTAGATGGCATCTTTGAGACATGGGACGTTCCAGTCATTTTGAAGTCTGATAATGGCCTGCCTTTAAACAGTCGAGAATTCAAGGATTTCCTGGAGCATCTGAACATAAAACATCAGAAGAGTACACCTTTGTGCCTCCTGGCCAATGGGCTAATTGAGGATTTTATGAATATGCTAAAGAAAGCATAACAGCATGTAACACTTGAGAGGTTCAGTTTAAAAACTGTATTTAATGTCACCCTATGAGCCTATCGTTCAACACCTCACTCGACCCAAGGTAAAGTCCTGCAACTTTGAAGTTCGGGAGAGGAATGACAACCATGTTCCTTAAATGGACCTACAAAAGAGAAGGAAATGAGAACCAAACTCATACAAAGGACGTGGTTAACAAGCAGAAAATGAAAGCCTATGCAGACAAGAGGCGACATGCAAAGAACATCAAGTTTAAGAGAGAAGAGCTAGTGAACACCCGACAAACGGAAAGGTGGAAATCTGATGCTCAATGTGATGCTGAACCCTTCCAAGTAGTTTTCCCCAAGGGATACATTATGACTGCCCAACGTCCTGGAAAGTCTGTTACTGGAGACTATTCTAAGTTTCGGGATTTTATTCATTGGTCTTCTGAACAAGACGGTGAAAGAAAGACTTAACCTGAAATTTCAGTGACTACTGTTATCTCTTCATCGTCTTCAAAAAATCTCTGACACTGAAAATAACAGTTCCCAGTTTACAGTAACCATGTCAGTACCAAGAAGGTTGATTGAAGAGATGTAATTGTACATACATATGTATATACTGATTTGTGAAACAAAAATGTGATTTGTTTTTTTATTTAACAGAGGGAGGATGTAGTGTCTTGCGAGTCTTATAACGGAACACTCTTGGCTTGTGATGAACTCTGTAGAGCTGTGACATAGGTGTCAGAGTTGAATGCCATGAAAGCGTGTTTAAGAATGTTGAGTTCGCAGTTACACGCAGCTGAATAAAGAAGTATAATATTAAGCTCAGTGTGTAGCAGTCATTGGTGGTTACCCAGGCAGGGGAGGAAGATACTTATTACACTTAATATGTGCTAACGTCATATTAGGAGCAGATAGAGAAATTATAGTTACAATCAAATAACATTTAATTTAAAATTCTCATTGATGTCAGTCACATTTTAAGTTACAATTTTGTAAATGCCCCTGTTAGACCTGAGGGTCGGTAGTTGGCTGAGGTAGGTGCCTTAGGCCAAATTGGGACCCTTGCTTCCACGTCAGGGAAAGGAAGGACACCTTCTCAGATAGCCCCCTTGGTAGCTTGGAACGAGCAGCCAGGTTTGTCTTCAAGGCAAGTGTGTAAAGTATTTGCAACCACGCTCTCAGTAACTCAATGATGACACCACAAATGGACTCCACACAAGTTTTATGAAAACTAGTACACATTTATATAAAAAGATATACAATGAGACCACACAATATAAATTCAACATATGCGTATTTGTAATATTCTTCCTGGCCAGTTATTAGGCCAGCCAGCCCTTTGAAGCTCTGGCAATATTAATGAGCGATTCTAAATGACCCACTGCAGTCCTAAAATACAATGCTATGCAGTTTGTAATGCAAGAATCAGTCACTTTGCAATTATAAAAATAATGCAGTTCGTAATGCCAAAATAGTGCATGTGTAACACAACAATCAAGCAGTTCGTTATGCAAACTAAGGCAATGGGTAATGCAACAATCAGGTAGTTTGTTATGCAAAAATAGTGCAGTGCATAATGCAACAATCAGGTAGTTCGTAATGCAGAAATAATGCAATTCGTAATACACCAATCAGGTAGTTCGTAATGCAGAAATAATGCAATGCGTAATGCACTTCAGGTATTTCGTAATGCAGAAATAATGCAAAGCGTAATACACTTCAGGTAGTTTCGTAATGCAGAAATAATGCAATTTGTAATACACTTCAGGTAGTTCGTAATGCAGATATAATGCAATGCCTACTACACTTCAGCTAGTTACTAATGCAGAAATAATGCAAAGCTTAATACACTCCAGCACCAATCGTGGTGCCTTAGGCGGTCTCTCCGCCCCTCGTACTGACTCGTGATCAGCTTCCGTCAACAGATGCCCCCACACGGGTATGATGTAGACCAAAAGTGCAGCTCGGCACTCCGGCCCTGGTACTGCCACTCCTTTGCAAGTACGGCCACAACACAAGCCAACGCAGAGTCTCCCGCTGCAGGAATGGGAGAGGCCGAGAGTGTCCCTCTCTGAGCCCGCAACTCACCGCAGGCGGCGGCACGCGTTACCTGGGGGTTGCGACCTCACTCTCCTCTCTTCTTCTCGTTACTTGGGCCTCCGTTCCAACTTTGGGGATTCTGGGCAGTGGAACTCAGGTGCTCCCTCAACGGGGTGGGTTTGATGTCCCGCTCTGGCAACAGCGGGCTCAGGCCAGCGGTTCAGCTCCTCTGAGGCAGCACATCGAGGCCGCTGGTGTAGTTCTCAGGCTACAACAGGACACATGCACACAATGTTGCTGAGATTCACTTGGGCTCCAGGTGTGATTGATCACAGGGCACTCCTTCTGAAGGTCTCAGGCTGCACCAAGCCCACGTACACAGCGTTGCAGAGACTCACTTGAAATCCAGGTGCACGATAACAGGGCAAAACTCACGATGGTCTCAGGCTGCTCAAAGCACACGTACACAGCATTGCTGAGACTCACTTGGACTCCGGCTGTGCACGATAACAGGGCAATCCTCACGAAGGGCTCAGGCTGCAAAAAGCACACGCACACAGCGTCACTGAGACTCTCCTGGAAACATTTGTGTTCCTGAGTTTCCGCAACAGTGAGCTAGCTCACTTTGGGCCCTTGGGAATAAATCACTTCGGGACACAGTAAAGTCCTTTCACCTTTCAAGCAAGGGGACACATCACACAGCAAAGTCCCTTTAGCCTACCCTTTGGTTAAAGCAGCAAACTGCAGGCCAGTCGCAGAACAAACAGTAAGGGTCAGTTCTTTCCTTCATTCTCTTCAGCTGTTTCTTCCTTGGCAGAGGTTCCTCTTGACCACAAAGTGGTTCAATCCTTTGCAATCTTGATCACTGCATTTCTCCTTTCCCTCGTTCGGGTTTCTGCTCTCATAGTTATACCCCTAAATGTCTTCGAAGTCTTTGTAATCAGGGGGGCAACGAACCACGTTCAAACCAGTTCTGGGCACCTCCCTGCCAGTGACACCTTCTTCCTTTGATTAATGGGGGTCTGGAATCACCATCACTCAGCAGGAGATTGGGACAAATTGTTTTATGGCAGCAACCCAAGCCTCTTCACCTCTAGGGGCTACTCCTCCCCCCTACACTCTAGATGCAGGTCAGCCTGTTGCTGACTCACCTCTTCCCCTGGGTCAAGACATTCCCCAGATTCTTCACTTTCAAATCCAGACAGTCAATCCACAGCCAAGCAGAGGCACACATAAATGTTAGAGCACATACACCTTCTAAAAGAGTGGTTTCTAAACACACAATCCAAAATCAACCTTCACAAAAAGATGTGTTATTGAATTGTGAGTTCAGGCATACTAAACGTCACCTCTCCATCTTAAGACGTTGGGGTGATAAGCTGGAAAACATGTTATCGAGCCTCCCTATTCTGTCCTATGGGCAAGATGGCCTTTCAACAGTGGAAAACGAAATGGAGGGTATTTCACTGTCAAGACATGGTACACTCCTCAGTACATGTTCTACCTTTCACATGCACTGCACTCTGCCTAGGGGGCACCTTGGACCTTCCATAGGGGTGTTTGATGTGCATAGAAAGGGAAGGGTAAGGCCTGGCAAGTGGGTGCACTTGTCAGGACAACATAGCAGTTTAACAAACTGCGCGCAGGCACTGCAGTAGCAGGCCTGAGTTCTCTCTTTAAGGCTACTTGTGTGGGTGGCACAATTAGTGCTGCAGGCCTACTAGTAGCATATGCATTACCAGCCCTGGCAAACTAATAAGGCAAACATACCAATCATGGACAACCAATTATCATTACACTTTTCACAGGGAGCACTTTGACACTGATCAGCAATGGCAAAGTGCCCAAAGCATCTAAATTGGCAACACTATGTCAGAAAAAAAATCTAGGGGGCAAGCTAAAAGTTTAGGGAACTTCAAAAGGGCCAAGTCCAACAGCCACCATAAATTTGACCTTTTGTTCTGACCAAAATAACTGTATCAAAATGCAATTCCTCTGTCACATGAATGTGAATGGTTCTGCTTTTGTAGGTAGTGTATTGTTTTCAAACAGTGAGACAGAGGAAGCATTGGTGTGAGGAGGGAGTGTGTTCCTGACAGGATGGGTGAGGAGGGGATGTAACCTGTCCCACAGAGCCTCACAGTTGAAAACATAATCAAATTATGATTAGCCTGAACTAGTGACTTTGTCCTGGTCCGGAGTGACCAAATCCCCACAGTTGGCACTTTACCCCTTTTGGTGCTATTTTTACCTAACCCTTTAAAAATTCCTGTCTCCAGTTCTGCTGATTGGATTTTGATCATTTGGTATCATGTCATTAGTTCAAGTTTACCCTATTTTTCTAAATTGGTTTAGGCTTTTTCTTGTGTTCTGTCTTCAATGTATTACTGTTTGTGTGATGCATTAAACACGATACCCGTCCAATTGTTGGATGATGCATTTCATTTAATTTGCTTTGCCCTTTTAGAGCACTGTTGTCGGTGTCTGGTCCAATTGCTTTTGTATTTTATTTTATTTTATGTCAAAGAAAGAGACACGCAGTGGAAACAGTAATTTGGCATGAAAAGCATAGGCACAAGTTGAGCAAAGAAAATCAGTAATGGTCTATTAGAAGAGTTTGAACCTTACATAATGCACAAGATCTCAATGAGAGCCAACCACGCTGTTCCTTGAAAGCATTATACTAGGCAATGCTCATACAAGCCTGCCGAGATTGGGTATTATAATTTGCTACTGTCGCCCCACTAAAACAAGGAAAGGGGTCACATACAAAAATATTGAGAAAAACAAATATATAGTAAAAAAGAAAGTACTCATAACTTGAATGCAGAGAGATAAAGGGAAGATGGTGTCAATAAGATACATACTGTCACAGGATATGTAGCTAGTGGTGGGAAAAACAAATATCAAGCAAGTTTTGTCAAGGTCAGTAGGTCTGGCATATAATACAAAAATGCCTCTTTATTCACTGGTGAGTTTAGGCAATATATAACTCATCATGCTTCCACTCATTAATCCATTCTTCCACCCACTGGCTCATTTTTGCATTCACAGACTCAAACACAAACACACAGAAGCTGTAGTGGAGAAGTGTGGCTCACTGGTTAGAGCAGGCAGACCCTGCAGCAGAGGTCAGACCAGGGTTCAATTCCCGACGCGGCAGGGTCTTGAGCTCAAATGTCCATGGACTCGATAATTCTCGCTTCGGTGCCTGACCTAATCATGGGTTCACACTCTGCAACTCTGGGCATTAAGCTTGCTTAATCTCCACAACGGCCCCCAGCGGTGGGATGCCTGGCGTTCATCTTGGGGATGCCCTGTAGGGACTATCTCACAGGGAAAAAGCCAAGACGGGTTCCCAAGGCAAGCGCGGAGACACCCCTTCGGGGGTCGATTCTGGCGCTGTATAAGAAACATAATAATATATAAACTGAAAGGAAAATAGGAGAAAGTTAAGAGAAAAATAACAGAAGGGTTGTAAGAAACACATCAGACCAATGTCTTCTGACATATTCTTTCCAAACGAACCAATTTGACCTGTGCATTTTATTAGCAGCTCACTATTACCAACATAGGCCTATTGCATCAAGCATGAATGTTCCCACAGGGCACCCATCAGCTAGCTGTACAGTCATAAAATTACAAATCTGTTCAAAATGACACCCCCTCCTACGAGCGCTTAACATTAATTCTCCCATGCAGTCGGTAACCAACTCCCTTGCTCACTGCCGTTATCTGTGAGATGGCATGTAACAAAATACCTGTCTACAAGCTTGTACACGGTGTAGTACTAATCTACCTTTAAAGATTTACTGCCTTTAACAAATACTTTTCCCTTTGAATAAATCAAGTCTTCTGACTTTCTCGTAGCTTTTCATAAAAAATAATCAGCCATAGGGTATCTGAGCCAGCTTTTCCGAATTAGCCAAGTGACGAGTGCCGCGGGAGAGAGAGAGAAGGAAGATAAGATGTGTCCATTGATCAGGGCTCTAGCCTTAGGTGAGGTATATAGCAATCAGACCCAGAATAGAAAACCCATGGGGAGCGCCATGCAGTGCAAAACGGCAAAGAGGTAGTCCCACTCTATCGAATCAAAAGCCTTGGTGGTGTCCAGAAAGACCGCCACCAGTGCCAATGTGGGATCCACCATTTGCAAGATGGAGAATAGTGTTCTAAGGTGTGGGACGTCACCCTCCCTGGAATGAATCCCGCCTGGTCTGGGAGCACTAGCTTGTCTAGTAGAAGACTTCTGCGATTTGCTAGCAGCTTGGCAAGTATTTTAGTATCTGTGTTGGGGAGAGAAAGGGGACTATAAGATTCACACTTTTGGCGGGTTTCCCCGGTTTTAACAGCCATGTGATGAGGGCTTCTCTCATCGAGAAGGGGAGGATCTGTGATTCCTGGGCTTCAATGAAGACTTCATTCAGCACTGGGAGTAACTGGTCTACGTAGGATTTATTAAAATCAATGGGTAGTCCGATGGATCCTGGAGCTTTGCCCGATTTCATCTGCATGATGGCTGCCCGCAGCTCATCATCTTCGAATGGGGCTGCTATCCAAGCCAACCAAGAGTAATATCACCAAAAAAGGGGGCAAAGTTTGGGGTGATGTGCGTTTTGAACTATACAAAGTCTTATAATAAGTGGTGAATGTACGCAGTATGTGGTGGCTATCTCTGTGTTATATCCCTGCCTCGTCGACCACATTGAGTACATAATTGGAAAAACAAGGTTGTTTAATGTCGTTAGCTAAGGCGCAATCTGGTTTCCTGCCCTCCCCATACCGTGGGGTAGTAAAATATTTTCCTCTAAATTTTACCTATTGGTCCGCAGTGGCAGTATAACTGTAAGATTTTCACCAAGCTTAGCTTGGTAAGTGCCCATAGTAGTTTTCCTCATAACGGCTTTGAGCTGTTTAATATCACTCTCCAAGCAAGACAAACTTCTTCTAATGTCACGGAGTACTCCGAAGCTTTTGGACATCCCTATGCCATGAACAGTGGCCTTAAATGCCTCCAATAAGGTGCCTACCTGATCAACAGTGCTTTTCCTCCCCCAATTCGGCTTGGAAGACCGTGTCTAACAGTGACTCGAGGACAAGGCGCCAACATCTCGGGGTGCCTATAGCATTGGGGGGTGGTATTTCAAGGCAGACAGACAATGGTAGGAATGTGTCCTGGCCAGGTAGTCGACAGAACGGATCCAGGGGGTTACACCACATGAACAAAGACAATAATCTAGTCGAGCCCATGTAGCATGACCCGCAGTGTAGAAGGTGCCCTCCCTGTCGACTGGGTGTATATATCGGCAGGCATCTACCAGACCATGTTCCTCAATTATCCCTGCTAGGGTTTCTCGTGAGCTGATGTAGTGGTGTGAAAGAGGGTTGTATTGGTCAAAGGTTGGATGTATAGTCGTGTGAAAATCACCCCCCCCAATACATGTGTGGAACTAATTTTCAAAATGCACCCCATGAGGGAGGTGAAGTAGGCAGGATCATTGTGATTAGGGCCATAGCTGCACGCCAGAGTAACCGACTGTGTGCCAAGCGTGCCCCACATTATGCTGCTCCGGCCGGTTGCATCACTGTATGCACCACCAAGTATAAATGGTGTGTTTTTTTTAAACTAATATAGGCATACCTCGAGAGTATGTCGAGTATGATGAGAATGTGCGTGCAGAGGCCCACCTTCTACCGTAACATGAAGGGCGACGGGGGTCCATGTGGGTCTCTTGAAGCATGGCGATTTGTACATGGTGTCTGTCCAGGTAGGCTAGTATTTGTCTCCTCTTTCGTGGATCACGGAGACCTCTAACATTCCACGTGAGAAGTTTAATGCTCAAGCGGTGTGACTGTACTGTCATAGTGAGTAGGGGGGATTAGCTGAACCATATACTGTGGTGAAGCATAGTGTGGCTTTTATACAACTTCCAACTTGCTAAATGACGTCTATCTTGCATATGACAGAACAGTAAGAAAAACATACCCAACCCTCCTCCCTCCAATATAGAAAAACAAATCATCACGCTAACAGCGGAATCTATGTTTCGAATTCTGCTTCGAAACCACCCCCTCCCATAGCTGCCCACCCCACAATTCCCAACGCCTTGACCATTGTTCTGCTGCCCGGCAAGGTTGAAAAATAAAAACACTTGAGGCCCAACAACCAAGAACCCAAAAAAACAGAGAAACTGGGGGGTCTTCCATAAGGGGGGGCGTGAAGCGAGGACTAGTCCCTTCCCATTCCCCGGCTCTACTGCATAGCAGTCCCCCAGATAGTAATCTGTTATAAATTGAAGATGGCTCCACAAGTAGGTAGGTGAAGTATAAGCTTTATTGCAGCACAGGAAAAGGTAGAGCAGGCCTCCCCGTCCAACCAGCTCTCCAACTGCCAACAGGGCGAAGGAGAACTCCAGAACCCAGAACACAGGAAGGGATCTAGAGTGCTGGCCAAGGAAGCAAGCACTGTACAACATATCTCCCCCCGTTGCAAGGAAAGGAAACACAGGGAGAGAGAAATACACTAATGCACATAGTCATTTAAATACAAGGGAGGACGACGAGAGCGAGAGCTCCTTAAGTCAACATCAATCAGGGAAGAGGGGACAGGAAGGGAACCAGAGGTTGAAGCAAGCGAAGCAGGAGTGGAATTAACCACAGAACCACTATGATGAGTACCAGAAGAAGTGGAAGTACCAGAAGAAGTGGAAGCATCACCACCACCCACCTCCTCCCGCTCGATAGGCAAGGAAAGGGGTAAGGTATGACTGCCAGAAGACAGTAAATAACCGTTACAACCATCACTATGAGTCGGAAGCAGATCATCAGAAGAAGAGTCTTTGCGTTTCTGGTAGAGGGCCACCCTCCGGTAATTCCAACTTTCACCATTGGACAGGACAATGAAGTGGGGAAAAACCCTCTTGACCTTGTAGGGGCCCCTAAACTTGCTGAGACCTTTGGTAAATCTTCCTGGCTTAACCTTAACCAGGTCTCCCACAGAAATGGGTAAGGGAATACTGTCAAGAGTTAAAGGGGCATCACTATTCAAACCTTTCAACCATGCGGGGGTCAGTTTGCTTACAGGCGTGCGACCACGCATAAGTTCAAAGGGAGACTTTTCACCACTCATATGGGGTGTGGAGCGGTAAGCCCAGACTAACTCCTGGACACGTTCTGTCGAGAAGCAGCCAGACTCAACAAACATCTGAATTACCCCCTTGACAAGGCGATTAACCCTTTCACATATGCCATTTCCCTGTGGATTGTAAAGACTGGTCTTCCGATGTCTGATACCACAAGCATTAACAAATGCAGTCATTTTCACAGACGTGAGTTGAGTCCCATTGTCTGAAATGAGAACAGAAGGGTACCCCTCGTTGATAAAAGTACTTTTCAAGAACTTAATGGTGGCATCAGTAGTGATTTCCTTTACAAACTGAACACAAAGCCACTTGGAAAAACAATCGATTAGAACAATTGCAAAACGATAATCAATAGGTAGTTCATTCATAGGCCCTATGAAGTCAATACAGACACTATGCCAGGGAGTATTCTCAAAAGTAATCTTTTGCGTAGACTGAGAGCCCAAAACCTTGAGGCGCTTCTCCCCCTCCTTGCAGAAACTACATTTCGTGACACAATCAACAGCATCATTGTCGATAGAGGGCCACCAAAAGTTCAGTTTGACACGGCGTTGAGTAAGACTTTGACCTAAGTGCCCCTCATGGGCCAAGTCTAAAATCCTTTTCCTTAACGAAAAGGGAGGGACAAAACGGTCACCTCGCACCAACACATCTTTACTCTCCACAGAAAGTTCATCTAAGATCTTTAGGAAGGGTCTGACTGAAGGACTAACAGTACTTTCCCTCCTAGTACCATTGGAAACCAGACTGATGACAGCCTTTAAAGTCAAATCTTCGGACATGCCCTTGGACCATTCATCACGAGAAAATGAGCCGCCGCCCACCGACAAGACATCCTCCATTACAGCAACCGCAAGATCATCAGACGGGATCGAAGTGCCAGAACAAGTGGAAGGAATAGGGAGTATTGACAGACAGTCCGCTTGGACATTCTTCCAGCCATGGACAAATTCAATCTCACACTGATAATCTTGCAAGCGAGAAGCCAGTCTCGCCAATCTTGGAGAACCCTTACCAGCCCCACCAGGAGCTAACACATTTAACAGGGGTTTGTGGTCTGTACGTAAGACAAACTTGTAACCCCATAAGTAAGTTCGGAAGTAGCTTGTTCCCCAGACTGCGGCAAGAGCCTCACGCTCAATTACCGAGTAGTTGGACTCGGAGGTGGACAGAGGCCTGGAAGCGAAGGCAATGGTTTTCTCTGCACTACCATGTCTTTGTAAGAGAACTGCACCAAGACCAATGGCACTGGCGTCAACCATAAGAATGGAAGACCGAGCAGTGTCAAAAGGAGTAAGGACATTGGCAGCTTTGAGTTCTCCTTTGATTAATCTAAAGCAGGATTCATGTTCAGAGGTCCAATTAAATTTTACACCCTTTTTGAGTAAAGATCTCAGAGAAGCAGTCTTGGATGAAAAGTCTCTTATAAATTTCGAGTAAAACTCGATCAAGCCCATAAAGGACCGAAGCTGATCCTTATCGACTGGGGAGGGTGCCAACTCGATAGCTTCAAGTAAGTTTTTCTTGGGTTTTATGCCCTCTTCTGATAAACAAAATCCCAAATACTCAATCTCTCTCAGTAAAAAAACACACTTCTCTTTTCGTAGAGTCAACCCAGCCTCATCCACTCTGATTAACACATCTTGTAAGATTTTGTTGTGTTCTTGCAGAGAATTACCATAAATCAAGATATCATCTTGAAAGTACAGTACCTTATCAAGACCCTTAAAGACTTCAGAGACAAGTCTCTGGAATACGCTAGCAGCTGAGACTAGCCCAAAGGGTAGCCTGGTGAACTGGAATGTGCCCTCGCTGGTGATAAAAGCAGTTAAATGCTTTGAACTATCATCCAAGCAAATTTGATGATAGGCATGTTTGAGGTCTAACTTACTGAAATACCTAGCTCCTTTAAGAGTTGATACTAATTCTCCTATATTAGGCAGGGGGAAAACATCTGCTACCACACACCTGTTGAGTGAACGAAGATCCACACAGAACCTGATCTTGTTGTCCGGCTTCTGTGAGATCACAACGGGCGAAACCCATGGAGATGCTTCAACGGGTTCAATGATTCCTCCCTGGAGCATCTCTTCAAGGGTAGCCTTTACTTCATCCCGCAGAGCAAAGGGTACCCTCCTTACCTTGTGCTGTACAGGTGAACTGCCTTCCTTGAGAACTATACGATGTGAATACCCAATGAGTTCACCCAACTGATCTCTAAACACATTTTTATATTTAGCTAAGATGACTTCTAAGGAAGGGGTTTCGACAATAGAAATGGGATTGTCGGATCTAGGATCAACCACTATGTGCAGATCATATTGATGGTGACGGCCTAAGATTGCCGGACCATCAGCAGATATGTAGATCTTACCCCAAGCCAATCTTCCCTTGAACCCAATTTCAGCTTCAAAGAAACCTAGTATGTCAATTTTCTCCCCCTGATATCCAGAGGGAAAAATGTCACACACCTTCAACGCTCTATCACCCCACACATTTTTCATCAAAGAGTTGGGAATTAAAGTCCACTTAGAACCTGTATCAACCATGAGAGTAATGACTTTTCCATCAATGACAAAATCATCCTTAAAAGGGTTACCTCTCTGGTTATCACACGCGCACACAGTGTCAGTCAGGACTAAGATTTTGTTGACATCACGTCTCAAATCATCACTCTCGCTCACAACTGTAACTCTCGAATTACTCTTATTTCTACACATTTTGGCGAAGTGTCCAGTTTTACCACACTTTAAACACTCTTTGTTGTTTGCAAAACAAAATTTTCCATCAGAAGGATGGGAGAAACTACCACACCTAGAACAAATTTTTTGATTACTCTTGTTAAAGGAAGGTTGTTGCAAATTCTTTTTCTGAAGGACATAGCCTTTCTTCCTAACAATTGCAATGGCAGCGGCTTCGTCTTCACTATTTTCGCTATAGGTATTTTTATGAGAGATTTCAGACACCTTAGTCTCCAAGCTACTTTTCTGCAGTTCTCTCATACATTTTTCTCTTTCTTCCACAACTTTGGCAAGTTCTATAGCATCTTTTAAACTTGGGTTCTTTGCTGCCCATAGACGTTCTTGTACCTTCCTATTGTTGGCTTGAACAACTAGCTGGTCTCTGATTAGCTCGTCCGCCATCTGGCCAAAGTTACATTTGATAGACAACTCACGCAATCTCGCTACAAATTCATCAATGCTCTCTTCAGGTAATTGTTTATTCTTATAAAACTTATATCTTTGAAGGATAAGGTTTTCCTCTTTGCCGAACCGAGTTTCCAATCTTGTTATAGCTTCCTTAAATTCATCAAAGTCAGCTTGTGATCCTGCAGGTAATACTTGAGGTAAATATCTGAATAACCTTTGTCCTTCTTTTCCCAATGTGGTCATAAGTAATGCTTTTTTCCGTTTAGGTGAGTAATCCTCACCATCCAGGGCCTCAATATAGTTATAAAACATGACTATCCAGTCCTCCCAAGCTATTTGAGGAATGCCTGGTTCTGATAGGAATTGAGGAGGAAGAGCGACATTGATCGCTTGAGCCATGTTCAAAGACCACTAATAAAATATATATGTAAGTACACAAATCACAAAATTACCATGAAAATGAGAAAGAAAAAACTGAAAGAGCTTACTTTTATCATAGAGCAGAATTGATGCGAAGAGTTGACATTTGTAAAGTTAACCAAAATCTGCTAAAATGGCCAAAACGTCGTGTCTATGACGTTAGAGGTTGTGCCCACAACGAGAGTCCGTGCGCAAGTGAAATGCGCTTGGGGAACGAGATGACACAAACGCGTTGACAAAACGCGGTTCCAGTGAAGCTGTGCGTTCCAGCGATGCTTAGGCTTGCATTTCAGTGACGCAATTTCCGATATGCGAGGTGTCACTTCCGCCGTTTACGTTGTAATAGCGCAGACGCTGCCTGCGTTCCTGTCGTGGCTGTGGCTGACGTTCTAGTGACGCGCACGCTTGATTCAGCGTTGCAGACGCGCGTTGCTAGGCGACTCACCGAATCGGCTGAGGTGACGTCAATTACCGGATCACGGGTCTTCGGACGATGAAAACACCGGAAAACAGCACCTTTGTTAGACAGGCAACGTTGGGACAGAAAGTGATGTCAGCGTCTTCGTTCCTCGTTGTACACACGGGGTTCTTGGGAATCCTTGAGCTCTACCATCCTGTAATGGCTTCTGTGGCTGCAGCAACACACGGAGAAAGGATGGTTGGACACTCCTCAAGTCCAAGTCGCCAAGTGTTATAAATTGAAGATGGCTCCACAAGTAGGTAGGTGAAGTATAAGCTTTATTGCAGCACAGGAAAAGGTAGAGCAGGCCTCCCCGTCCAACCAGCTCTCCAACTGCCAACAGGGCGAAGGAGAACTCCAGAACCCAGAACACAGGAAGGGATCTAGAGTGCTGGCCAAGGAAGCAAGCACTGTACAACATAATCCATCAAGGGAAAGAACAATACGGGAGAGGGTGCTCGGTGATGGATCAATGAATCTACCAATTTGTACAGAATTACAGTTTTAAACATGCAGCAATAACATATACAATGTTCAAAGCCACTGGGGCACTTATCTGTCCAAGATCAGCCAGCAGGGGTAACGGATCCTGCAGCAGTAGACAAAACTGGACCCAACTGCGAGGGCAGTAGTTTGTGCCTGGAAATCTGTAGCACATTATGCATTGAACTGTTCAAATGAGGGGCCTAGGGACAAGGTATTTCGAACGAACAGCCATGTGGTGTCATACTTTCCTCATATAGCTGCTAGTTGGCGAAGAGGATCTGGAGGCATGATTTCGACACGGCGATCGTCTCAAAGCAGTTTTTAAAAAGTCATCCACCTGTTACGGATTTGAGCAAATAGTGTTTTTGCCTTTATGGGCAACCCAGAGTTTCGCGGGGTAGAGAAGGGCGTATTCTATGCCAGCCTTGCGGAGTTTTTGCTCGACAGGGAGAAATTTCCGGCGTGCCTCTTGAACTGCAAGGGTGAAATCCGGGTAAATGGAGAACGTGGTGCTCTCTAATTCCAGCAGCCTTTGTTCCTGGGCTTTCCGGACCGCAGTGTCTCAATCCCGATAATTGAGAAGTCTGGCAATGATGGGTCTCGGTGGGGCTTCCGGTGGAGGCCGCGGTCCCAGGGAGCGATGTACGTGCTCAACGACCAGATGAAACGAGAAGGAAGTCGTCCCCAGTGATCCTCTTAGGAGGCGCTCAACGTAGTCCTCCATTCGGCCCGTGTTGGTGCTTTCCGGTATGCCTATCAGCCGGATGTTATTACGGCGGCTGCGGGCTTCGATGTTCGATGTCCTCATTCTTGATCGAAATGATTTTCAAAATTTTGTCCATTTGCGTCATCTGGGTTTGCAGCAGAGAGGTGGTATCCTCGTTCTCTAAAATTCAGCGCTCAGCTTCCTTGATCTGTTCATCATGTTTATTTACTTTGTGCACTAGAAAGTCGAGGCAATTGTTCATTGCATCCATCTTGCCCAATAGACTATGCTGGACTGCCAGAAATAACACCTTGACATTGTCTCCAGGAGGTTGAGAGAAGGCTTGGTCCTGGTCCATAGCGACGAGTTCAGAATCAACAGATTTGGACTGTGTCGCAGCTTTCTTGGCCTCGAAGGTTAGTCTGGGCTGATGATTATCGGGCTTCCCCATCGTGCCGCGTCGTACCTCCAGTCAGCTAGGTAAGAGTGGTGTGTTCACAGGGAGCGAACAACGGCGACACGTGTTCAGTCCGATCAGCAGCAAGCAGACCAGGAATGCTTGTGAGTTCGCAGTGAGTCCCCGTCACAGGGCCTGGGAGAGTGCGCAATGTGCCAACACCGCGTTTGGAAAAAAGAGTCACTTAGTAGAGTATTACTGGAACGGGGGGTTGTTTTCACCTTTTCTGTTAACTTTTTTTGTTGTTACCCCCTTTGTTTTGCTGAGGTATTAAATCAACAGCGTCCCATATAGCAACATACAGGTAGTAGGCCTCAGAGATCAGCTGCTCAGGAGTAGTTACAGTTTGTGGCAGTGTCCAGGCTCGTGGAGCGATAGGAGACCAGCGTTGTGGGGTTGAGCAGCGCATGAGAGCAAAGTGCAGGCTACCGGTGAATTTATGCCACAAATTCTCTCAACTCACGGTGGGCCCCAGGCACAAAGAAGGTATAGCAGCTTTGGACAGTAATCATGCAGCAGGGGGGAGCTAATGCAGGGCTGCCCGTCTGCTCGCGCCAGTCTCTCCAAGCCCATGTGGGGCAGGGCAACAACGACTGGGTGTCTTGCAGTATTACGTCGCCCTCAGGCCTGTACGTCTCTGGCCTCACACTGGTGCAGGTCCGGGCCCCGCAACACAGTCTCAACAGGGTAGGTATTTGGTGCGATCACTGTCCCCACCGCCGCTTGAGCGTGGGTACGTACTGATGGGCAGAGGCGCTGCAGCGCTGGTCGGAAGGGGCGGCAGTTGTGTAATTATTTGCCCGGTAGCATGCGCACGTCACGCCAAGCTTACACCGGGGTTGCTAATGTCTGGACAACCTTTGGCGACGGGGCCCAACAGAATCTCCCACCATGGACAGTCCGCAGGTAGGGGGCGCCGCGATCCAAGCGAGAGTGTATGGAGCAGTCTTTGCCCCCACAGCAGATCGTGCGCGGCAAACGCGGGTATGCGTTTCACCTCAATTACACACAACAGTTGGGCAGTGAAAGCAGCGTTGGAGGATACGGTCAGCCTGGCATGTCGCAGTAGAGTATAGTGATGTGAAGTGTAGATTGCGCTGTCCGCTCTCCCGGGGTGTTGAGGCCGAAGCACACGTGGGAGCCAGGGGACTAGCATAGAAGCCACGTCCAAACAGGTCTCTGGGTCTGTCCCCTGTCAGCCGTGCTCGTAACTCACTCAGCCACCTCAAAACGGAGCAGGACTCACAGTGGTGCCGGTCTCTCACCACGTGCAACTGGGATGTCTGGGCTGCAGGCAGGTTACGTTAGGGGTCGAAAACTTATGGCAGATGTGCGGATATTTTCTGGATTATTTCACCGAGCCTCCGGAGCCTCACAGGTGTGCGGCCACCTCAGATGTGTGCCACCTAGCGCCCCCTGAGACCAGATCATTCCTGCATGACACAATGCATACCATACAATTGCTTGAGAATCAGCCCCTTGATTAATCTACACAGTTACTTGTTATACTTGACGTATGCTCATTGTATACCAACATACCACAAAAGGAAGCTATTGAGGTCATCAAAAACACACTAGAGACACTTCCAACACCCCAGTGGATCCCCACAGAATTTCTGGTACAACTACTACAAATTACAATGACCAAAATCTCTGTTGTCTTCCAAAACCTATTCCTTTACCAATGCAAAGGAGTAGCTATGGGGGCGGGGTTTGCGCCTAGTCTGGCTAATTTATTTATGGACAATTTAGAAGACCACAACATCTTCACAGACCAGAACCTTATCTTGGCAACATCAATATATGGAAGAGCTATATAGATGATGTTGTGATGCTATGGACCGGTTCAGAAGACCTACTGGCACAATTCCTCACGTGGCTGAATTCACGCTCTCACGACATTCAATTCACGATGTCCTCCAATAGAGAGACTATACCATTTCTGGATCTAACACTGGAAACTGAGGATGACAAAATAGTGGTGAACCTGTACAAAAAACTCACTGACCAAAATACCTTCCTTCAATACAATTCTCACCACCCGAGGAACCTAAGGGACAATTTGCCGTATAGGCAATTCTTGAGATTGCGCCGCAATTGTACTAGAAGAAAGGACTACTTCCATGAAACAGACCTCTTGATCTCCTTACTAAGAGAACGAGGATACCCCAAAGGACTTCTTATCAGAGCCATAAAAAGGGCATGGTACAGACCACGGGAAACCCTTTTAGAAGTACAACCTTAAGATGAAAAAATGGACAAACTTATATGTGTGACTACCTTTAATACCAGAAGCCATGAAATAAAAAAATTATCCAAAAATACTAGAACTTGGTGGGTTCAGTAGAACCTAATGCATGTTCACATTACTCATTTTTAAACCTGTAGAGTTAACATTTCATTTGTTATTTATACCTTGGCCACAAAGTCTAGTGGCTAAAGCACCTCCCTCTTTGTCTCCCCAGCTTGGGTGATCGCTAAAGCGGCCCTGTACCTTATTTAATTTTTACATTGTGAAAGAATAGAACACTATAAGGCATGTTCATTCCAGGTACTCGTGCGCCTTCTTAATTTGCATGTAATGTATCCACGCTTACCTAATTTCTTTAGTAAGTACTACTCTCCCTCTGCATTGGTTTTAGAAATATCCCTTGCTGGGACTGTCGGGTGTCGGCTGACACCTTGAAATCTAAAGAAGCCCTGAATCATTGTGCCACTCCACCAGTATCATTAGGTGAGCTTCCATAAAATTACACCTTCCTTTACAGAAGACTTAACTTACACACTACACTACTCCTATCTTTAATTTCACAGGCTGTCTCCCCCCCATTGCCTTGATGAAGACCCGCCACAGATGATTATGAATCTGCACTAGCTATTACGGTCGAAACATCGACGTTGTTTGCTCAATTTGTCCATGCAACAATCCAACTAGAATTACGAATAATTATATCCTTTTGGTTGTTATGCATCTCATGTTGGACACACCAGTAAAATATTGTCTTCACTTATAAATATGTGTTAAATTATGTCACCTATATACAGCACCTTGTCACTGATCATGACCAGTCACTTGCATCACCTCCACATGCTGCATTGTATTTGTTGTTTTTTGGACAGCCAATTATTTAGCTATATTCCTAAAAAGTAAAAAAAACTTAAAAAGGAAGCTGTCCTATGAACTAAGTAGTGTTGTGTGTGTGTTATTATACTACATTCAATGATCAATGTAATGTCATAAATCATATTAAGTACACTTGATATAAGTACACATGATTCCCAACAGAATATTTGTTTTTTGCTAGTATACCTACCCAGGTTCTGAGGGTTACTGGGTTACCCCATTATTGCTAATGGAAAAGGAACTCAAGGCCTGTCATCAATGCAATTGCCTTTCTACAAATATTACTCAACATACTCTTAACATGTCAGAACTGCCTAAGCATGCATGCGAGAAGATAGCCATTGATTTCTCTGTTCCACTCGATAATGGATATCATCTGATGGTAATTGTGAACGAGTACTCACGTTTTCCTTTAATAGAAGATCTCTCATCCATAACTCATGAGCGAGCCATGGAGAGACTAGATGGCATCTTTGAGACATGGGACGTTCCAGTCATTTTGAAGTCTGATAATGGCCTGCCTTTAAACAGTCGAGAATTCAAGGATTTCCTGGAGCATCTGAACATAAAACATCAGAAGAGTACACCTTTGTGCCTCCTGGCCAATGGGCTAATTGAGGATTTTATGAATATGCTAAAGAAAGCATAACAGCATGTAACACTTGAGAGGTTCAGTTTAAAAACTGTATTTAATGTCACCCTATGAGCCTATCGTTCAACACCTCACTCGACCCAAGGTAAAGTCCTGCAACTTCTTTGAAGTTCGGGAGAGGAATGACAACCATGTTCCTTAAATGGACCTACAAAAGAGAAGGAAATGAGAACCAAACTCATACAAAGGACGTGGTTAACAAGCAGAAAATGAAAGCCTATGCAGACAAGAGGCGACATGCAAAGAACATCAAGTTTAAGAGAGAAGAGCTAGTGAACACCCGACAAACGGAAAGGTGGAAATCTGATGCTCAATGTGATGCTGAACCCTTCCAAGTAGTTTTCCCCAAGGGATACATTATGACTGCCCAACGTCCTGGAAAGTCTGTTACTGGAGACTATTCTAAGTTTCGGGATTTTATTCATTGGTCTTCTGAACAAGACGGTGAAAGAAAGACTTAACCTGAAATTTCAGTGACTACTGTTATCTCTTCATCGTCTTCAAAAAATCTCTGACACTGAAAATAACAGTTCCCAGTTTACAGTAACCATGTCAGTACCAAGAAGGTTGATTGAAGAGATGTAATTGTACATACATATGTATATACTGATTTGTGAAACAAAAATGTGATTTGTTTTTTTATTTAACAGAGGGAGGATGTAGTGTCTTGCGAGTCTTATAACGGAACACTCTTGGCTTGTGATGAACTCTGTAGAGCTGTGACATAGGTGTCAGAGTTGAATGCCATGAAAGCGTGTTTAAGAATGTTGAGTTCGCAGTTACACGCAGCTGAATAAAGAAGTATAATATTAAGCTCAGTGTGTAGCAGTCATTGGTGGTTACCCAGGCAGGGGAGGAAGATACTTATTACACTTAATATGTGCTAACGTCATATTAGGAGCAGATAGAGAAATTATAGTTACAATCAAATAACATTTAATTTAAAATTCTCATTGATGTCAGTCACATTTTAAGTTACAATTTTGTAAATGCCCCTGTTAGACCTGAGGGTCGGTAGTTGGCTGAGGTAGGTGCCTTAGGCCAAATTGGGACCCTTGCTTCCACGTCAGGGAAAGGAAGGACACCTTCTCAGATAGCCCCCTTGGTAGCTTGGAACGAGCAGCCAGGTTTGTCTTCAAGGCAAGTGTGTAAAGTATTTGCAACCACGCTCTCAGTAACTCAATGATGACACCACAAATGGACTCCACACAAGTTTTATGAAAACTAGTACACATTTATATAAAAAGATATACAATGAGACCACACAATATAAATTCAACATATGCGTATTTGTAATATTCTTCCTGGCCAGTTATTAGGCCAGCCAGCCCTTTGAAGCTCTGGCAATATTAATGAGCGATTCTAAATGACCCACTGCAGTCCTAAAATACAATGCTATGCAGTTTGTAATGCAAGAATCAGTCACTTTGCAATTATAAAAATAATGCAGTTCGTAATGCCAAAATAGTGCATGTGTAACACAACAATCAAGCAGTTCGTTATGCAAACTAAGGCAATGGGTAATGCAACAATCAGGTAGTTTGTTATGCAAAAATAGTGCAGTGCATAATGCAACAATCAGGTAGTTCGTAATGCAGAAATAATGCAATTCGTAATACACCAATCAGGTAGTTCGTAATGCAGAAATAATGCAATGCGTAATGCACTTCAGGTATTTCGTAATGCAGAAATAATGCAAAGCGTAATACACTTCAGGTAGTTTCGTAATGCAGAAATAATGCAATTTGTAATACACTTCAGGTAGTTCGTAATGCAGATATAATGCAATGCCTACTACACTTCAGCTAGTTACTAATGCAGAAATAATGCAAAGCTTAATACACTCCAGCACCAATCGTGGTGCCTTAGGCGGTCTCTCCGCCCCTCGTACTGACTCGTGATCAGCTTCCGTCAACAGATGCCCCCACACGGGTATGATGTAGACCAAAAGTGCAGCTCGGCACTCCGGCCCTGGTACTGCCACTCCTTTGCAAGTACGGCCACAACACAAGCCAACGCAGAGTCTCCCGCTGCAGGAATGGGAGAGGCCGAGAGTGTCCCTCTCTGAGCCCGCAACTCACCGCAGGCGGCGGCACGCGTTACCTGGGGGTTGCGACCTCACTCTCCTCTCTTCTTCTCGTTACTTGGGCCTCCGTTCCAACTTTGGGGATTCTGGGCAGTGGAACTCAGGTGCTCCCTCAACGGGGTGGGTTTGATGTCCCGCTCTGGCAACAGCGGGCTCAGGCCAGCGGTTCAGCTCCTCTGAGGCAGCACATCGAGGCCGCTGGTGTAGTTCTCAGGCTACAACAGGACACATGCACACAATGTTGCTGAGATTCACTTGGGCTCCAGGTGTGATTGATCACAGGGCACTCCTTCTGAAGGTCTCAGGCTGCACCAAGCCCACGTACACAGCGTTGCAGAGACTCACTTGAAATCCAGGTGCACGATAACAGGGCAAAACTCACGATGGTCTCAGGCTGCTCAAAGCACACGTACACAGCATTGCTGAGACTCACTTGGACTCCGGCTGTGCACGATAACAGGGCAATCCTCACGAAGGGCTCAGGCTGCAAAAAGCACACGCACACAGCGTCACTGAGACTCTCCTGGAAACATTTGTGTTCCTGAGTTTCCGCAACAGTGAGCTAGCTCACTTTGGGCCCTTGGGAATAAATCACTTCGGGACACAGTAAAGTCCTTTCACCTTTCAAGCAAGGGGACACATCACACAGCAAAGTCCCTTTAGCCTACCCTTTGGTTAAAGCAGCAAACTGCAGGCCAGTCGCAGAACAAACAGTAAGGGTCAGTTCTTTCCTTCATTCTCTTCAGCTGTTTCTTCCTTGGCAGAGGTTCCTCTTGACCACAAAGTGGTTCAATCCTTTGCAATCTTGATCACTGCATTTCTCCTTTCCCTCGTTCGGGTTTCTGCTCTCATAGTTATACCCCTAAATGTCTTCGAAGTCTTTGTAATCAGGGGGGCAACGAACCACGTTCAAACCAGTTCTGGGCACCTCCCTGCCAGTGACACCTTCTTCCTTTGATTAATGGGGGTCTGGAATCACCATCACTCAGCAGGAGATTGGGACAAATTGTTTTATGGCAGCAACCCAAGCCTCTTCACCTCTAGGGGCTACTCCTCCCCCCTACACTCTAGATGCAGGTCAGCCTGTTGCTGACTCACCTCTTCCCCTGGGTCAAGACATTCCCCAGATTCTTCACTTTCAAATCCAGACAGTCAATCCACAGCCAAGCAGAGGCACACATAAATGTTAGAGCACATACACCTTCTAAAAGAGTGGTTTCTAAACACACAATCCAAAATCAACCTTCACAAAAAGATGTGTTATTGAATTGTGAGTTCAGGCATACTAAACGTCACCTCTCCATCTTAAGACGTTGGGGTGATAAGCTGGAAAACATGTTATCGAGCCTCCCTATTCTGTCCTATGGGCAAGATGGCCTTTCAACAGTGGAAAACGAAATGGAGGGTATTTCACTGTCAAGACATGGTACACTCCTCAGTACATGTTCTACCTTTCACATGCACTGCACTCTGCCTAGGGGGCACCTTGGACCTTCCATAGGGGTGTTTGATGTGCATAGAAAGGGAAGGGTAAGGCCTGGCAAGTGGGTGCACTTGTCAGGACAACATAGCAGTTTAACAAACTGCGCGCAGGCACTGCAGTAGCAGGCCTGAGTTCTCTCTTTAAGGCTACTTGTGTGGGTGGCACAATTAGTGCTGCAGGCCTACTAGTAGCATATGCATTACCAGCCCTGGCAAACTAATAAGGCAAACATACCAATCATGGACAACCAATTATCATTACACTTTTCACAGGGAGCACTTTGACACTGATCAGCAATGGCAAAGTGCCCAAAGCATCTAAATTGGCAACACTATGTCAGAAAAAAAATCTAGGGGGCAAGCTAAAAGTTTAGGGAACTTCAAAAGGGCCAAGTCCAACAGCCACCATAAATTTGACCTTTTGTTCTGACCAAAATAACTGTATCAAAATGCAATTCCTCTGTCACATGAATGTGAATGGTTCTGCTTTTGTAGGTAGTGTATTGTTTTCAAACAGTGAGACAGAGGAAGCATTGGTGTGAGGAGGGAGTGTGTTCCTGACAGGATGGGTGAGGAGGGGATGTAACCTGTCCCACAGAGCCTCACAGTTGAAAACATAATCAAATTATGATTAGCCTGAACTAGTGACTTTGTCCTGGTCCGGAGTGACCAAATCCCCACAGTTGGCACTTTACCCCTTTTGGTGCTATTTTTACCTAACCCTTTAAAAATTCCTGTCTCCAGTTCTGCTGATTGGATTTTGATCATTTGGTATCATGTCATTAGTTCAAGTTTACCCTATTTTTCTAAATTGGTTTAGGCTTTTTCTTGTGTTCTGTCTTCAATGTATTACTGTTTGTGTGATGCATTAAACACGATACCCGTCCAATTGTTGGATGATGCATTTCATTTAATTTGCTTTGCCCTTTTAGAGCACTGTTGTCGGTGTCTGGTCCAATTGCTTTTGTATTTTATTTTATTTTATGTCAAAGAAAGAGACACGCAGTGGAAACAGTAATTTGGCATGAAAAGCATAGGCACAAGTTGAGCAAAGAAAATCAGTAATGGTCTATTAGAAGAGTTTGAACCTTACATAATGCACAAGATCTCAATGAGAGCCAACCACGCTGTTCCTTGAAAGCATTATACTAGGCAATGCTCATACAAGCCTGCCGAGATTGGGTATTATAATTTGCTACTGTCGCCCCACTAAAACAAGGAAAGGGGTCACATACAAAAATATTGAGAAAAACAAATATATAGTAAAAAAGAAAGCACTCATAACTTGAATGCAGAGAGATAAAGGGAAGATGGTGTCAATAAGATACATACTGTCACAGGATATGTAGCTAGTGGTGGGAAAAACAAATATCAAGCAAGTTTTGTCAAGGTCAGTAGGTCTGGCATATAATACAAAAATGCCTCTTTATTCACTGGTGAGTTTAGGCAATATATAACTCATCATGCTTCCACTCATTAATCCATTCTTCCACCCACTGGCTCATTTTTGCATTCACAGACTCAAACACAAACACACAGAAGCTGTAGTGGAGAAGTGTGGCTCACTGGTTAGAGCAGGCAGACCCTGCAGCAGAGGTCAGACCAGGGTTCAATTCCCGACGCGGCAGGGTCTTGAGCTCAAATGTCCATGGACTCGATAATTCTCGCTTCGGTGCCTGACCTAATCATGGGTTCACACTCTGCAACTCTGGGCATTAAGCTTGCTTAATCTCCACAACGGCCCCCAGCGGTGGGATGCCTGACGTTCATCTTGTGGATGCCCTGTAGGGACTATCTCACAGGGAAAAAGCCAAGACGGGTTCCCAAGGCAAGCGCGGAGACACCCCTTCGGGGGTCGATTCTGGCGCTGTATAAGAAACATAATAATATATAAACTGAAAGGAAAATAGGAGAAAGTTAAGAGAAAAATAACAGAAGGGTTGTAAGAAACACATCAGACCAATGTCTTCTGACATATTCTTTCCAAACGAACCAATTTGACCTGTGCATTTTATTAGCAGCTCACTATTACCAACATAGGCCTATTGCATCAAGCATGAATGTTCCCACAGGGCACCCATCAGCTAGCTGTACAGTCATAAAATTACAAATCTGTTCAAAATGACACCCCCTCCTACGAGCGCTTAACATTAATTCTCCCATGCAGTCGGTAACCAACTCCCTTGCTCACTGCCGTTATCTGTGAGATGGCATGTAACAAAATACCTGTCTACAAGCTTGTACACGGTGTAGTACTAATCTACCTTTAAAGATTTACTGCCTTTAACAAATACTTTTCCCTTTGAATAAATCAAGTCTTCTGACTTTCTCGTAGCTTTTCATAAAAAATAATCAGCCATAGGGTATCTGAGCCAGCTTTTCCGAATTAGCCAATCAGGTCTTACACCTTTATCAGCGTGTCCCCATAATCAACTCAGGGCTACTGTACTGGGCGTACACTTTCCCACAAAGCTACCATCAAACATACAGCCATAAAATCACAAGCATGTACAAAATTACAATTGGTAAAAGAATATACGAGGCCATATAAAAATTATCACAGTGCAAGTCTGTACCCTAAGATTTGTCAGAGAGGGTACCCAATACCAAAACTCTTTCCTACTGTGGTTGCCTGTGAGATCAAATGAAACAAAATCCCTGTATACAGGATTTACCACTGTATGATAACAATCCACCCCTGAAAGCCAATTAATATTATTATTTGCTTTTTGCAATAAATTAGTCAGGCATACAACTTTCGTCATGCTTTGTCATAATAAAAAGATCAGCTATTTGGCATTTGACAAATGGCATAATTGACTTGTCACCGTATCAAATTCAGGCTTTGTTGTATTAAGCATAAGCTTCCCAACAAGACAGAAAGTAAAATACGAAAGCGCTTTTGCTGCGAATGAATACAAATTTGGCCCACTCAAATGTTGTAGTCTAGGAAATCAACATGTAGGTGGAGGATAATCCCCTAAATGGTACTTCTTAAAGCAGTTTTACTCTGTTGATCACATAAGGTCTGGTGACAGAAGTGATGCTATGCCATATCTAAACCGGAACAGAAGTTAAAGTCTTGAAGGGGAGGAGCGTGCAAAATAAAGGTCAACAGATAGAATGGTCCGTTCTATATAAAACTACATTTTATATTTGACTTTCCTGAAGAGGCAACCCTACGTGTAGTTATGAGTTTTTTTTTAATCCCTGGCTATTATAGAAAACTAGAATACAGTTTCTTGGTATGTTGGCAGCCTTGACTGTGCATTGAACATCGGGATTTACAAAGTATATACATTTCCACCGGAATTAACCTTAGGTGAATGGCTCTGTAGTCTGAGCCAAATTATAGACACTGTTACAACATCTGAGCACGTATCACGTATGCGTGTTAAGCTTTTCCACTCTTGGCGATGCAGATATGCTGAACTATAATCAATACATGAAGAATTCATGTTTTAATCTTTTTAACTGACCCGCATTATGCAGCTTAAAAAAGCTGTGTAAGTCAATCGCCCCACATTAGGAGCTGCCGCTGCACATTTAGATTTCTCGAGGCTTAGTCCATCCAGATCTAAATTAAAATCATCTGCCGCTGCCAAGAAATTGGTAGTAATACATTTCTTTAAGCTATCGCATGAAAAATTCACTGGATTTCCCGCCAGCGGGAGGAAGTTTGCATCAACCAATTACTTTAGCACACCTGATATATTGGAGAACACAGCAATTAATGTGATGATCCCTGGAGAAGGGGATAGCATAGTACATGGAGTTGGAACTCTCGGGCTTGCCATGCAAAGTTAATCTTTCTCCCTTTTTATGCTGCTTCCAACATTAATAAGGCATAGCATCCATCGATGGTTTTCTTTCAGAAGCTTTTTGTGATTATCATGTTTCTTACAGGAAAAAAAAAATCAGGCTTCAAATAATCATGCCAGGTTACAATACTGTCCATTTTTTTCACAGGTTCAGACAATATGAGAAAACATTCCTGTTGCTTCACTGAAATTATATTTTCCATAAGGGACTCGTCATAAAAGGTGGGATTACAAATACAGCAGCATCATTTGTATTCCCTGGTGTGCAATTACTTCATCATCATCCGTTCTGAGGACTGGGATTGGTGTATCGTGCTATTCCTGGTTGTGCCCCTATCATATTTACAGGATCAATTGGAATGAGGGTTGTACTCGGGACATTCAGAAAACAACTCATGACCCTTCATTCCCTATTTTTGAATCTCTACCATGGCTTCTGGCTTTTTTACCATCCCCACGCTACAGGGTGCGCATTTTATTTTGCAACAATTTGTGGTCTGGGTTTGAAGTTGTTCCCTCTTTCATATGTAATGAGATGCTAAATAATGCTATGCTCGCAACACTAATGTAATGTGTAACTCTCA
Source organism: Lissotriton vulgaris (assembly GCF_964263255.1). Lineage (NCBI taxonomy): Eukaryota > Metazoa > Chordata > Amphibia > Caudata > Salamandridae > Lissotriton > Lissotriton vulgaris. The sequence goes on along the minus strand of NC_141698.1, from coordinate 988,115,368 downwards.
TCACATGAAACGGTTTTCCTTTGCCTCTGTAATCTGCATGTTTCAACATGTACGTTTACGCTTTGGTCCAGTAGTTATCGCCTGGTATCCCTGCTCAACATAGACATAAAAATTCCAGAGGGGATCCTAGCCACCCGACTTCAGAAATTGGTCCCTACAATCATAAACGGCTCACAGGTGTGATTTGTACTTGGCAGGACTTTCCGGACACAATATGCAAACTCTATTCCATCTGCTATTGTCCTCCAGAGATGCGCAGGAAGAGAGGTTGTTGCTTTACATCGAAAAAGCGTTTGTCAGGATTGAATGGGCTTACCTATTTCATACTATTCAAAGTCTAGGCCTGGGTTAGGACTTTATTGCCAAGGCCAAATGGCTCTTCAGAGACACCCAGCACAGGTCAACTGCAGAGGTTTTCTGTTGTGATCCTTTCGGTGTCATGGGGCACCCACCGGGGTTGGCGTCTGTCACCCATCCTTTCCCACCTACCTCTTGAGCCCTTGGCAGCAGCCGGTCATCTAGCTAATAGTATTATAGGCATGCCTACACAGGTAGGCCCTTTTGAGACCCTCCTATACATGGATCACATCCTGCTCACCCTCACTGACCTCCCCAACTCACTACTGGCACTCATGTCCAGCATCTCCGCTTTCTCTGAATTTCTGGGATGTAAAATCAACTAGGACAAAATGTATCCCTTTCCACTGTCCTGATCGATGACTAAAGCAACCATCGCTAGAATTTTCAATAGGAACCTTAATGGCTCGAATACTTGGGAGTATATATTACCAGGGACCTAGAAGAAATGGTCCCAGAGAACCAGAACCCAATTATAGCTGGGGGACACAACTCAACCTCTCACTGTGGGTTAGAGTTAAGGCGGTGAAGATGGTAATAGTGCCCTGGTTCACCTCTGAGCTCACCATGCTCCTTCTCCTGGTTATGACTCATACTTGACACAGGATTTAGGAACGTCATCTGGGGCCCCATGAAGGAGTAACTGAGAATCACAGAACGGAATGCCCAGAGACAATAAAGGGCCCTTAGTCTCCCATGTGAAGAGCACTACTAAACAGTGCTTTATCTCTCTCAATTGGTTTATATTCGGCTGATACAAATTGATGCTCCCCTATGGGTCAGTATTGAGCAGGAAATTACCCACAATGGCCCTGCTTTACACATATTGTACAGTATGGATTGCCCAATGGCCTGGTCTGTCAATCCCATCATTCTGATCTTGGAACATAATTGGCTCTCTTCAAATAAACTTTGTCTCTCCCACATTTGGCTGCATGTTGAGGTTCCGTGACAATTGTAAGTGGTGTTTCCGACTCGCACGAATATGGTCGAGTCTGGTATCTATGAACCACAAATGGCGAGTTTAGTGGGTGTACGCAGTTTCGCTGCGCTAACCTAAACCGTTTGTCTGTTACGTGGGTATTTCTATCTGTACCCACGGGTTCCATCTTAGATACGGCATCCATTTTGTCTCTTGCCCTCAAGTAGCCAGCGAACAGACACTGTCCGCTTCGCGACCCTGGGACTCCCAAGATATTTGCGGAAGACACATGTCCTTTGTAAGTGTCTTTATGATGAGGGGGATGATACTGTAAGGCAGATGGCCACGCTCGAGGCTCATCTCGCCGTGCCGGTTTATTGTCTTAGCCGTGCATCTCATTAGGCACGTCCCTTTGAATCCTGTATCTCGTGTTTCTCGATACCTCCCTTTTACACCCTTTCCGATCTCCCCACTGTCTCCGTCTTCCTCTACACCTGTCCTCGTTCCTATTTTGATCTGTTTTATTGCCGATTGGAATGCACTAATGTTGGGAAGATGGGGTTTTACAGTTGGGAACCGCCAAATGTTTCCGCACTTATGTTCCGGGCCTTGTGTGTATCAAAGTGACCAAAGCGGCCCCTCTGGGGGATAATTGTGGGAACCGGGTCATAAACTTTTGTGTTCAATGTAACTCTATGGGAAAATCATGTATAAAAGGAGCGACCCGCAGAACCAATTTGAAGCAGACACTCTGAACTACACTTGTTGTACTTCCGTGATTTCTGTGTTTCCCTGCAGCAAATAAACCTTGAATCTTTGACGCCGAAGGAAGTGTCCCGTGTCTCTGTGATTCGTACGCCGGAGCAGGTTACCCACGAAGGTTTCAGGTGTTGTGCCCTGGCACCGCTGGGTTTTAAATAACCCAGTCCTTCAGTTGGCGCCCAACATGGGGCTGCATCAGTGGTACCGGTCCAAGCCCGACGATCGTGAGGAACTTCGTGTGAAATCTCCGAGGGAAGGTGCACTCCGCTTCATCGATCCTGTTGTCGAAATAAGTGGCCCGAAGACTTTTTCCGCGAAGATTCCCGCCTCCGGACGGCTGCGACGGACTGCTGCCCTGACTGTAGACCTGTTTTGGCGCCTGGCGTAGACCTTGGTAGAGCGAGACGATTGACGGGCCTTCCTGGTGACGCCATCGATCTTTGAGTTAAGTATTTGTGGGTCGCTCCCAGAGTCCTTGGTTGTGGTTGCTTAGTGGTTGCATGGTTCCATTGCATTTGTAGTTCTTGGTCCTTTGTTGTATTGTTTGACGACTGCAGCCGCCAAAAACCGAGGCTTTTTGCTTTTTGCTGGGACTTGGTAAATCCCGTAACCCTTGAAGTTTGTGAAACTCGGCTAGTGTGCAAGATGCCTGGTCGCAGTACTTTGTTTAGTTGTTTCAGACCTTGTGGTATGGATTCCCGACTGGAGGACTCGTGTCCGATACCTCCGGTTGGAACTCCGACTTATGAATTATACAGTAAACATGGGCTAGGCCCGATTACTTTTAATGATTACTGGATCCGCTATACGAAGAAAGACGGTGTCCTTAGTTGGCCACCTCATGGTAGCTTTGAAACCCCGATTTTAGATAACCTAGAGGCTAAATTATTTGCGAAAAAGTCAAGGCCGGCCATGTTTGATGCCTTTCGGTTGTGGCGTAAAGAAGCCAAACAGAAAGAAATCAGACAGACTAAACGAAATCAGCGAGATAATGTTGCTACCATTGTAAAGAAAGCAGAGCAGTTTCAGCGTGATAAGGAGGTTAAGGAAAAGGAAGTGTTTGATAGGCTACAGCGTATGTCCATAGATAAATGCTATCCTGCTTTGCCTACGGAGTCGGATAAGAAGGAAGAACCAGTTGAGGATCCTTTAATGTCCTACCTTATGAAGTCGCCACCTCCGTATGTACAGGGTACCACAGCTCCTGTGCTTCCCCCTGTACCTGTTCCTGCACCTATTCTTCCTTTGCCTGTTCCTCAACCTGCACCCGTTCTTCCGACTGTTCCTGCTCCTTTGCCTGTCGCAATCCCTACTGCTCCTCCGCTTCCACATACTCCTGCTCCCGCTACTGCACCTGCTCTGTTAACTCCTGTTGTTTCTTCTGTTTCTACTCCTTCACTTGTTAGTCCTGTGTCCTATACTTCTCCCTCTACTCGTAGTCCTAATTCTCCTCTTGCGGCTAGCTTCTTTCATTCGCTCGGACCTGTTCTTGGGTCCGCTGGTTCGGATGGTCCTCAGAGATGTAGTCAGCTTCCTGGTAACAGAGAACGCGCTTCGCTATATAATATGGCGATGGGTTGGATGATGCATCCTTTTCGAAATCCGCCACGTGTTGTACTCGACACATTTTGTCAATTTAATATACCAACCCAGAGATTTGTGTTCGAAGAAATGTGTAAGGTCCTTCGCGATCAGATATCGGCCGACGCACCTGACGAGGTGCTGACCGCTTTGTCTGATCTACAGCTTCAGTTCTCAACTGGACTGATAGTGGATACCAACGTTCGACGTGCTGTTGAGCGGTTGCTATCTTTTCGTCCCACTCCTATACCCCAAGCCTTGTTTGTTGAGGATGTTGAAAGACTGCCAGATGAATCTGGTCAATTTCCTATGCGCGAAGTTCCACCGGTATGGATGCCAGCTGATCCTAATGCTCACCCTCCGACATTGGCGCATTTCCAGAGAGTGTGGATACATCTCCCATGGAAACGCTCAGAAGTGTTACAGGTGAAGCAATCTCTGCCTGACCCTCGTAAAAATCCTGCAGGGTACTACAAGGAATTATCGCAGCTCGTAGATGCTACGATAATGAATCTTGCCGATATTGATATGTTGTTTGGCAATGTTGTTCCGCAACCGGTATGGGCTAAGATTCGTCAGGCAAATCATCCGAATGAATTAGGTGGTGATTGGGCGGCCATTATAGCGGCTGATGGGTTACAAACTGGTGGTGCTAAACCCGACCAGTTGATTGCTGCTCTCCCTCAAAGAATAATAACGTTAATGAAAACTCTTATGCCAGCTATGAGGGTAAATTGGGACAAATTATCAGCTTGTAAACAGAAGAAGGACGAGAGTGTCTCCGACTTCTTTACGAGGTTTGAGGAGGCATTCATTGATCATAGTGGTCAGGATATGAGCACTGAGGGTGGTCAAAGGTTGTTCGTGGATAAATTTGTTTCCAACTTATTGCCCGATTTGAGCAATAAATTAAAGAATTCAGAGAGTGCGTGGGCCGTTTCTACTTCAGCTCAGATATTGGCCACGGCACAATATTATGAGAACAGAGAGAAAGAAGAGAACGACCGCGCTGATAAAAAGACGAAAGAGCTTAAAACTAAAGTGTTGCTTCAGCAAGCATATCCTCCACGTTCGAATCAGAATACTTCGCAACAAAATAGATCACAGCCGCAATCGAACCGATCACAATCTCGTAGTGACTCCTCTTTCCAAAGATCGTCGTTAGGGTACAATCAATGTGCCTATTGTAGACAGGAGGGTCATATCAAATTCAATTGCCCTGTTTTGAACGATCGTAATAGTGGTAATTCATCTAGAGGAGGTCGGGGTGGTTCACAGCAGGCATCACGTGGTAGAGGTCGTGGTGCTCAGAATGATCGTTCTGATAATTCATCTAATTCTAACAACTGTTTTGATCAGCGTGGGTCATCGCAAGGCCGATCTGCGCAGTACAATGTAGACGATTATTACGTCGATCAGGGAACTGACGACAGTAATTACTAGGACAGCCAAAGACAAGGAGAGGGAGTGGTATCAGTTCCAGTTGATCAGAGAGGGCCTTACGTCGCAGTTGCTACATCGGGCGTCGTTGAGCCTTTTCTGTTGGACACTGGTGCAGCGAAAAGTTCCATTAAGCATTCGAAACTCCCTGGCGCACCTTTGTCTTGCTTAACAAATGTTTCCGTTGGATTCTCTGGCGCCCCCGTTAGCAATCCAGTTTCGCGCCCTTTGCCCCTTACAATTGGGCCTCGTGAGCTAAAAGCTTCGTTGATTTTGACTACTGGTTGTGGTGAAAATCTTTTGGGCCTGGATTTGCTTAAACGTTTGCATGCAACTCTGTATTGTTCTCCTGCGGGTGTAAAACTTACGTTAGGAGAGAGGGTTGTCTCTCCTATGTATTTGTCTCTCGATAAGCTTCCACCGGAATTGAGTTCTCTTCCTGCGTCTTTGTGGGCAACGGGTCCCAATGATGTGGGCCTGCTTGACATCTCCCCTTATGTTGTTCAGTTGAAATCTAATGTGCGATTGCCACGTATTCCCCAGTATCGGATCTCTCTTGATGGTGAACGAGCATTGTTAGCGATCATCTATGATTTGATCGAGAAAGACGTTATTGAAGAGACTTGGGGAAACGTGTGCAACAGCCCTGTACTGCCCATTCTTAAACGTACTGACCCTTCGAAACCACCCGTTTATCGTTTTGTTATCGATTTACGGGAGGTGAATAAAATTGTGATTCCTCAGTTCCCCGTTGTGCCTGACATCACGGCGCTACTGACTCTGATTCCAGCTTCTGCATCGTGGTTTTCGGTGATTGACTTGAAGAATGCGTTCTTCAGCATCCCGATTGCAGAGGAGAGCAGGGACCTTTTTGGTTTCTCTCTCGGTGGACGTAGCTTCCGGTTTAAACGCGCTCCTCAGGGCTACTGTGAAAGTCCATCGATTTACAGTCAAGCCTTGAAGGGTCAACTGGATGCGTTTACGTTACCGGCTGGTGCAGCCTTAATCCAATACGTCGATGACTTATTGGTGGCTGCTGATACTCAGGACATTTGCAAAATTGCTACGGTGTCGTTGCTGCAACATCTCTGCGAGTTAAATCACAAGGTGTCACCTTCTAAACTCCAATATTGTTGTCAAGAAGTAACCTATCTAGGTCACTTATTGTCACAGGAGGGAAGGCGGTTGACCCCAGAGAGAATTGCAGCAATTGCACGAATGGCAGTGCCAAAAACCCAAAGAGATGTGCGTGCCTTTCTAGGTATCACGTCGTACTGCAGGCAATGGATTCCTAACTTTTCATTGCTAGCGAAACCATTAGTGGCTCTTACGTGCAAGGATGTTTCGCCCCCTTTACCATGGACGGACGAATGTCAGAAAAGTTTTTCTGAATTACGTGCTTCATTGTGTTCGGCTCCTGTGTTAGGTACTCCTGACTATAGCAAGCCGTTTACATTATATGTTCATGAAAGAGAAGGTTGTGCGTTGAGTGTCTTAACGCAACCTTTTGGTGGTAAGCAACGTCCATGTGCATATTTTTCCTCGACCTTGGACCCAGTAGCTAGAGCATTGCCGAGTTGCTTGAGAGCAACAGCGGCAGCTGCGGTCTCCATCCGACAATCAGCAGGATTGGTCATGGATAATATGCTTACGGTGATGGTTCCGCACGCAGTCGACACTCTTTTGAATCGTACAAAAACTCAGCACTTGACGAGTGCGAGGTTGTCTGGGTACGAGTTGACGTTGTTGGCAAGCCACATTTAAATAAAACGTTGTAATGTCCTGAACCCGGCAACTTTGTTACCAATTAGCTCAGAGTCAGATGAAATAACAGAACATGATTGTTATTTGAGGACAGAGGAGGAAACAAAAGGTCGAGTGGACCTTAAAAACACCCCATTGGAAGACCCAGATGGAACGCTGTATGTGGATGGTTCGTGTTTTAAGTTGTCGAATGGCGATGTGACTACTGCTTATGCTGTTGTAACGTTGAATACTGTTGTTGAGACTGCAAGATTGAATCAGAATTCTGCCCAAGCTGCAGAGCTGATCGCTCTCACCAGAGCGTGCGTGTTAGCGAAAGGGAAACGTGTGAATGTGTTTACCGACAGCCAATATGCTTTTGGCGTCGCCCATAGTTTTGGACGGTTGTGGAGAGAGAGAGGTTTTCTGACATCGCATGGTACGAAGATTCAGCATGGCCAGCTTGTGAATGATCTCTTAGATGCACTTACGTTGCCTAAGCAGGTAGCGATTGTTAAATGTAGTGCGCATCGTAAGGTGAACGATGATGTTGGTCGTGGTAATGCGTTTGTGGATGAGATTGCTAAGGAGACTGCCCGGAACCTTAGCACTCGAATGTATGTGACGAGTTCGGTTAGGTGGCCTATAGAGTCGAGCATGTGCGAAGACACTATTGAAAGTGTGAAAGAAATTCAGAAAGAGGCCACCGAGACTGAAAAGACGAAGTGGAAAGAAAGTACGGGAAAGTTGGATGTGAATGGTTGTTGGATTGATTTGTCGGATCAGAAAAGATGGTTGTTGCCTGATGCGTATGTGCTGGCCGTTGTGACAATGGCGCATGGGTTAGCACATATTAGCGCGAAAGGTATTTGTAAGTTGCTGTCTCCGGTGTGGAAGAATGATGGTATCACGAAATGTGCTGAACGCTTGGTTAAGAATTGTATGGTGTGCATGTTGTACAATCCTGGCAAGGGAACCCCAACTCCTCCTGGCAGTTTTGCTCCCCCTTCATGTCCCTTTGAGGTGATTCAGTTGGACTTCATCCATATGGAGCGATGCAATAACCTGAAATACGTTTTAGTAGTGATTTGCGCATTCTCCCGATGGATCGAGGCCTATCCTCTCAAAGACAATACTGCTTTGTCTACTGCGAAAATCCTACTGAAGGAATACTTTCCTCGGTACGGAATGCCTAGAGTCGTGTGGTCAGATAACGGAAGTGAGTTTGTGGGGAGCGTGATGAAGAGTGTGTGTAAGGGCCTTGGAATTAATCAGAAATTCCATAGTGCCAATCATCCCCAGTCAGCTGGTTTGGTTGAAGGGTATAATGGCACCCTTAAACTGAAACTAGCAAAGATTCAGGCTACGACTGGCCTTTCGTGGCCTGACGCTTTACCCTTAGCATTACTGTCAACTAGGGCGACTGTACACTCCCGAGTAGGGCTTAGCCCCTATGAAATAGTGTTCGGTCGTCCTGCAAATGTTTGGGGGGTTCCTAGGCCAGGTATGTTCTGTGATCTTGAGTATCCAATGTTGATCGATTTCCTTCATGACTTGACTGCTAAACTGAGGTTAATTCACCAACAGGTTCACGACGCACTGCCGACGCAGACGGAGGGTCCAGGCCACCAGCTCCAGCCCGGAGATTGGGTGGTGACGCGCAACTTTTCGCGCAAGAACAATTTGGATCCGAGGTTCACTGGACCCTACCAGGTTCTCCTTGCCACGAGGACTGCTGTTCGTCTTGAGGGACGGAAAAACTGGGTGCACGCCACCCACACCAAAAAAGTCCCTATCCCTTTGCCGGCAGACCCGTGGGTGAGGAAAGGCATTGCATCAACTGAAACCGAAGGATTGCCGGCGTTTGTACCTTTTAGCGACGCACAACCTGTCGGGGAATCCTCAGTGCAGCAGAAAGCCACTGTTGAACATTTGTCATCAAAAGACTCAAGACCAGAACACTCAACTGATCAGCAGGACGTTGTCTCTTCAACGGATCCTTTGTTTGACGAACAGACACGTCCTGGGAAAACCCGATACTTTTTGCGATCTAGCACCAGAGACTAATAAAAGATCCTGTTCTGTCCCTTGACGATTGTATTATCCCGTTTTCCGTGATCAGTTTGAACATTCGTATTATTGTGATTATTTTTGATTTATATTCATTGAGTTTCGTTCCTTACACCTTTTGCTTCCACAGCTGAGAAACATTGTTTTCGCATATATATATATATTTGTGAAATAAAGGCCGTAGGGCCGCGCGCGTACTTCCTTCTGCTTAGTAGGTCTTGACGCTAGGTTAAAGACCGTCGGTTCCTGGGAACTCCTAGGGATTGACTACTGCTACACAGAACGAAGTGCGTCAAGAAACGTTGCGGACGGTCATAGGGAATGGCATTTTCGAAGTTGATGGATTTGGAAGAAGCTTAAGCTCAAAGATTCAAGCTGCAGCAACTTAGTCGTACCAAATGTTTTATGTTTCAAATATTCGTATTGTTTTTGATTGTTTCTGCATTAATGGCGGGTGGGGTGTATTACACAATGTCTTACTTCTTACCTTCTGCTACACCTACTCCTACCCCTGACCCTAAACTTACCTCCACTGTTTCTCCTCATTCTTTTCATATCTTACCTGAACACGAGCAGGCTAGACGTGCAGAATTCCGCAACAATTCCTTTATTCAGCTCCTCCATCAGCATCAGTTAGTGGTTAACACTTCTAATTGTTGGGTGTGTGGGTTGATGCCACATACTACGGATAAGGGAATCCCATATCTGGTGTTGCCGTATAGTTCCCAAGGGTCTGCTCGAGCATTTCAAACAATGTTTCGAAGCGCACTAGGTTTCCACCCCATTCGAGAACCACGTTCCCCCTACTCTGGTCCTACCTCATATCAAAAATCTTTGTCTATAGCAATAGAGGATTTAGATAGTGATATCTATGATCCCTCGCTTATTCCTGAAGAAGAGGTACAAGCCTACAGGGTCCTGAGTAGAGGCGAGTATAGTGTGTTCACTAGTGAAAAACAGCTCAAAAGCTCACCTCCGATATGGGTCGTACCCCACATTGGTAATTTCTGTCTCATAGGTCGTGGCCGAAGATCGAAAGCCCGACTTGGAGAGAGTGCTTGCACTGAAAATTACATTCTGCCGATGGTCTCGTCCCCTGTGTTTCTGGCTGCCAAGGGTACATACTTTATCTGCCATGATCGTGCGTATGCATGGTTGCCCTCTGACTTTATGGGCTCATGTTTTATCGCAAATTTGTTGCCTCCGACGTTTACTGTAGATGCAGATTATCACAAGACTAGAGTTGTGAGAGGCGTAATTAGCGAAGAGGACACTGCCGGTCAAGAGGCAGGAGACTTTTTCAAGGGTTTCCTCCCGTTTTGGGGACCTATGGTTAATAGTAGGAACCTGAGACAGTTGACTCGAGTGGTGGAATCGACAGCTAACATTACTGCCAGTGCCCATGGTAATATCACCACAGAACTGCAGGCGGATAGACTTATGACGTTACAAAATCGTATGGTTTTAGACGTGATCTTAGCAGATCGTGGTGGGGTATGTAAGGTGATCCATTCGAGCTGCTGTATTTTCATTCCTGATAATGCTCCGACCGTTTATCAAGCCATCTCGAAGTTGCATAAGATCTCCGAATCCATACACGTGGATGTAGGGGATTGGACGTTACTTGGGTGGTTTTGGGGCCTGATGTCGACTTGGGGTTGGAAAATTCTGATGATCATCGGAGTTGTTGTGGCGTTCCTGTTCACGTGTTGCCTTTGTGTGCAGTGCGGTCCTGCCTTATGTGGCCTCTGTGCTACAACGTGTATGAGACAGCCGCCTGTTACCAAGGGGACTCGGTTGGACAGAGCTATGCTACAGCAACATCTAGATGGTCTGATGAATATCGAGTATGATTTCGACTAGTGCTTGCCTACATGAGGGCAAATGGAGCGTCTGAGGTTCCGTGACAATTGTAAGTGGTGTTTTCGACTCGCACGAATATGGTCGAGTCTGGTATCTATGAACCACAAATGACGAGTTTAGTGGGTGTACGCAGTTTCGCTGCGCTAACCTAAACCGTTTGTCTGTTACGTGGGTATTTCTATCTGTACCCACGGGTTCCATCTTAGATACGGCATCCATTTTGTCTCTTGCCCTCAAGTAGCCAGCGAACAGACACTGTCCGCTTCGCGACCCTGAGACTCCCAAGATATTTGCGGAAGACACATGTCCTTTGTAAGTGTCTTTATGATGAGGGGGATGATACTGTTAGGCAGATGGCCACGCTCGAGGCTCATCTCGCCGTGCCGGTTTATTGTCTTAGCCGTGCATCTCATTAGGCACGTCCCTTTGATGCCTGTATCTCGTGTTTCTCGATACCTCCCTTTTACACCCTTTCCGATCTCCCCACTGTCTCCGTCTTCCTCTACACCTGTCCTCGTTCCTATTTTGATCTGTTTTATTGCCGATTGGAATGCACTAATGTTGGGAAGATGGGGTTTTACAGTTGGGAACCGCCAAATGTTTCCGCACTTATGTTCCGGGCCTTGTGTGTATCAAAGTGACCAAAGCGGCCCCTCTGGGGGATAATTGTGGGAACCGGGTCATAAACTTTTGTGTTCAATGTAACTCTATGGGAAAATCATGTATAAAAGGAGCGACCCGCAGAACCAATTTGAAGCAGACACTCTGAACTACACTTGTTGTACTTCCGTGATTTCTGTGTTTCCCTGCAGCAAATAAACCTTGAATCTTTGACGCCGAAGGAAGTGTCCCGTGTCTCTGTGATTCGTACGCCGGAGCAGGTTACCCACGAAGGTTTCAGGTGTTGTGCCCTGGCACCGCTGGGTTTTAAATAACCCAGTCCTTCAATGTCCAAGCACATCTCTGGCACAACACTGGTATACCAGTGGGAGGATGACCACTCTCATGGGCAATATAGAAGAAATGGGGAGTCCTCACATTGGATCACTTACTTTCATAGTCAAAAATTAAATGATTTAAAGAACTACAAATGGAACATCATCTCCCCCAACCCAGACCTCCAACTGAAGCATTCTCCTCGCAGTGGACTTGGTGCACCTGCATTGGCAGTCGGAGAATCCCACATAATGCAATATCTCAAAACTTATCGGCTGGGGGAATTCCTCTGTTGACAGGCCTCCTCCACCACAGTAGGTGTTGGTGTTGCTCCCAGCCTAAATGCAACATACGCCAGATTCTGTTCCGATGTCCAGACATCATCACATACTTGTCCTCAGTATGGAACACCCTTAACAATACAATGGGCACATCTTTTCCTCTGCCAGAAAAATAGGTCCTACTCCATGACACCGATTGAGCCAACAGAGTCTACCCTGTCAAGCTGTCGTAAGGTCTTCCTAGCCTATTGAGGCTCTCGTGCGTGTAGTTACCGTTATTCCACTTGGGAAGATGTCTGCTCGTCTAGCATTTCCTTTGCTGCTCTGGATGTCCGCCCTCCTATTGCTGACCGTTGCCCCCAAAACTCAGCGCCGCAAAAAGAAAGACATCCGAGACTACAATGATGCAGACTTGGCGCGGTTGCTTGAGGAGTGGGAGAAAGACAATGACATTGAAGCAGGAGACCTGCCTGAGCATAAATGCCCCACTGCACCTGTAGACTTTTCCAAAATAGACCCCAAAAATCCAGAAAGTGTCCTCAAACTTACAAAAAAGACATTGATGGTTTTCGCCACAGGGTCTGGAAATCTGACAGAAAAGGAGACAGAAGAGATTACGAGCCTCTGGCAAGGCAGCCTCTCCAATGCCAACTATGATATCCAAAGGTTTATTGTTTCCTCCAACCGGGCCACCTTTATGCTGCGTGATGGAAGTTACGCATGGGAAGTATATGGCTGAGATACCCGCCACCCCCTCTCAACACAATCCCCAAAAGGAGGGAAACCGGAAACAGTTCTTGAAGTTTTTTGGAAGAGGGAGGGAGTGACCCTCCCCGGCCGTATTTATTAAAACAAAAAATTAAACGTTAAACAGTTCATATTAATGTACAATTTCATAACCACATTGCGATGTTTGGCTAACCTTAACAGATTCTCTAATACAGAGGTTCTCCTAGCCGAACTACCAACCTGCAAAACATTTTCTTGAAATAATGAAATTGTACATCCTAACGTTTAAGGGCCAACGGCAAGGTCGTAACCGGTGTCAAGATCCCTAACCAGAAATACCCCCCCCACTTGGGAGGGGCGACAGCACTGAGGCGTACCCCACGTGCAACTACCAATTTCCCTTTGACTTGTCGGGGGCCCCAATAAACTCGACGCCACTTAAAGGTCGTTCGAGGACTCGTGTGAGTATCTAGAAGGTAGCGTAGACCTCCCCCCAAACCCCACACAACTTACCACATCTGCCGTCGCAGACGTCACTGGCCCCGGGAAATTCCCCAGGAGGGGGCTGTAACCCCTCCTACACAGGAAGGGGCCTTGACCGCCTTTCCTTTCCTTCCGGCGGCCTCTCCTTAGACAGGACCGCCTCCCCGTTGAGGGGCCAATGGCCACCTCTCCCGAGCGCTCCCATCCGTGTTGGGTGACGCCCACTCATAAGGATCTTCCAATTACTGCTCACCGATCATGACCTTACCGCCTACCAAATAAATACGACAATGCTACCTAAACCAACAATCCATTGGCCACTATGACCCGAATAAGCATGCTTATAACAGACACAAAACAGAATATCTTTAATCACAGAACATACAAAAATTCGTCCAACTTTATTACACACTCAATATCAACATGATAATACCAACGGACGCAAAAACAGAATATCTTTAATCACAGAACATACATAAACGGCCAACTTTATTACACACTCAATATCAACATGATAATGCCACAACCTGTAAACGAAAAATTAGAAGTATCGAACCATCTTAAAACAACTAGCTGTCCTCAGGGGCTGGTGGGTGGGTCAAAATTGGCTCTTCGTTCCGTCTCGAGCTCACGTGCAGCGAGGAGGTGCAGCTTCAGAGCACAGGAACAAGAGGATGTCTTCCGGTCTTGCGTCCCTTTTTATCCGTCTTCAGGGCGGGCGTAAACCCGCCCCTGCCTGCCCCGAGGGCGTGGCCAGCTGCGACAGTGTCTAGGCCAGCCCACTCCAGGGCGGGAAAGAGCGCGCCCCGGCTACGCCGCTTCGGGCATACCAGCCGAGACGCGCCTCCCGCCCAAAATGGCTTCCCGGGGGGATCGAGGTACTCTGCCATAAGTTCGGGGGGACCGAGTGGTCGCCCCTTTCCATATGGCTGAGATACCCGCCACCCCCTCTCAACACAATCCCCAAAAGGAGGGAAACCGGAAACAGTTCTTGAAGTTTTTTGGAAGAGGGAGGGAGTGACCCTCCCCGGCCGTATTTATTAAAACAAAAAATTAAACGTTAAACAGTTCATATTAATGTACAATTTCATAACCACATTGCGATGTTTGGCTAACCTTAACAGATTCTCTAATACAGAGGTTCTCCTAGCCGAACTACCAACCTGCAAAACATTTTCTTGAAATAATGAAATTGTACATCCTAACGTTTAAGGGCCAACGGCAAGGTCGTAACCGGTGTCAAGATCCCTAACCAGAAATACCCCCCCCACTTGGGAGGGGCGACAGCACTGAGGCGTACCCCACGTGCAACTACCAATTTCCCTTTGACTTGTCGGGGGCCCCAATAAACTCGACGCCACTTAAAGGTCGTTTGAGGACTCGTGTGAGTATCTAGAAGGTAGCGTAGACCTCCCCCCAAACCCCACACAACTTACCACATCTGCCGTCGCAGACGTCACTGGCCCCGGGAAATTCCCCAGGAGGGGGCTGTAACCCCTCCTACACAGGAAGGGGCCTTGACCGCCTTTCCTTTCCTTCCGGCGGCCTCTCCTTAGACAGGACCGCCTCCCCGTTGAGGGGCCAATGGCCACCTCTCCCGAGCGCTCCCATCCGTGTTGGGTGACGCCCACTCATAGGGATCTTCCAATTACTGCTCACCGATCATGACCTTACCGCCACAGGTCCGGATAGTTGACCGGCTATCCGGACCCCCCACAAAGCTCCTACCTAAAGGTCATGCTTCAACGTTTTTAACCATGCTAAGAAGTCTCCTATGAGTAACTCATTTCCCACCCGAGACAAATGCACACCATCCCCCGAATACACACTGTCATCATTAATACATCCATGCGAAATAGAATGCAATGTCCCGGAACGGAACAACCTACTCACTTTGTTATTAAGCTTCCTAACAGAGTGATTCAAAGCAGGAATAGAAATAGCCCCCCGCCATACCTTTCGTGGGATCATATGGGACCACGCAATTGTGCACCCCGGAACTCTCCTCGCCAACCAACTTACAGTGGAAAGCATTGCCTCCAGGAGAAGTCGTCTACCGGGGGTGACCAAATCATTGCCCCCTAGATGCACTATGACTATAGACGGCGGTGACCTCGTCCGCCCTAACAAATCTTCAAAATATGCTTGAAACTGGTCAATACAGAGACCGCCTCTTCCGTAGAAGGACACCCTGTACCCGTATTCCCCAGCTACGTGAATCATGTCACCTGCTTTGAATACGTCCGCGGCACGCCTCACGTATCAGTGGCCCACGACCCACACCTCCTTTTTCACAGCCGGTGATGTCTGACCGCTGTCCCGGTGTTGGGTCGACTGCAAAGTCCGTACCGCCTCGTAGGCTTGCGCAACTGAAAACCAAACAAAAACAAGAGGCGTGAGCACATCATTACAGCTTTACAACATGTGTAACCGCACATACCTCTTATAACAATTGGAGGACCAACGCCCCACTCGTTTCACTTGTTCAACATTAAGACCCTTGGCTGTAGCTTCTGTAGGAGCCCCTATCCGAAAGGAATGGGTCCCAAACTCGCCCGGGTTCAAGCCCGCAGCGGCAATTGACATCGCAAGCACCCGCTGAAACTGAAACCTCGTCAGTGGGGTGGCGTCCGCGTGTCTCAACAAGGTCCCCCCCCATACTGCCACCCTTCGTGCTAGGTAATCTTCTAAACACTTTACCGGGCATATGGAGGACCCGGGAATCCTGCGTATGATTATGCAGTCACCCATCCCATCTTGATCGGTCTTAGACTTGACAAAGGAGACCGTCATTGCCTCTCTTCTGATCTGAACGTGTTCTTGGCACAAACCCCCCGCCACATCCTGTTTGTTCCTTGCCACCAGTTCGCTTACTCGCATCGCCCCGTGAAATGCTAGCGTAAAAGCGGCTCGGAACAACACCGCCTCAAACGGAGATGAACATGTGGCAGGGAGTGTAGCCAACAACTGGGCCAACCTATCCAAACCTATCGGGCGCCTCTCATCTACTCTGCGACCCTCAAGGCGTTGCCACCCACGCAGCGCTTTCTGTACAACGAAAGACGCTGTCGGGTCCTGGATACTATGAGCCCTGGAAACAAAGGAAATAGCAGCACGATGCCTCTGAGCCGTAGCCACAGATTTCCCAGCCCTACGTAAGGACATCAGGAAATTCACCACCCATTCCTCATGGCCCCAAAGCTTCTCTCTATCAGCCCCCAAGAAGGCTAAATAGGACCTAAACGCCCCTTCATATGCCTTCCTCGTCCGTGGTGCTAGACTCTCTCCCACGAGGTGACGAAGTTCGGGGCACCGAGAGACCAGAGAGCTTCGGGGAAGGGTGCCGGCTCTGGGTCCGCTGAGGGAAGGAAGCCCGAGAAAGCCTGCATATGAAAACGAGACAGTGCATCAGCCGCCTGATTCTGTACCCCTGGGACATGTTTTGCTCTGAACAGCACATTCAGTTGCATGCACAACAAAACAATCTCTTTGAGTAGTCTTAAAATCAGCTTACATCGTGCTGCCTGACTATTGATGCACTCAACCACAGTCATATTGTCGGACCAAAATATCACAGAGTGATCCTTGAACCCTTCTGGCCAGGTTCTCAAGGCCACCAAAATGGGAAAAAGTTCCAAGAAAGCAATATTACTTGTCAGACCATTGTCGTGCCACCACGTCGGCCACCTTTGTGCTGACCATTTTGTGCCGAAGATGGCACCAAAACCTATGCTACCTGCAGAATCTGTCCATAGCCCCAGCTCTTCAGAGGATACGGCTGGTTTGTTCCATATGACTCGACCATTAAAGTCCGCCAGAAATGCTAACCAAATACGCACGTCCTGGCGGACCTCAGCCGATAGTCTCGTGCGGTGGTGGCCCTCCTTTAGGCCGACCATAGCTTGTGCAATTGAACGAGAAAAGGGGCGGGCCATTGGTATAACTCTCAGGGCAAAATTCAACTGTCCCACCAACTGCTGTAACTGATGCAGCGTAATTTTTGACCCATTTAGACACTCTTGCAGGGTTGCCCTGAACTTTAACACTTTGTCAGCTGGCAAACGAAAACAACCTTCTCTGGAGTCTAACTCGATCCCCAGAAACTCGAGGCGAGTTGCAGGACCCACCGTCTTACCTGGTGCCAATGGCACACCAAACTGTTTCATTAATAAACAAAATTCGGCCAAGGCCCGGCCACATTCAAGATCCCCGGCTGCCCCAAGGAACAGAAAATCATCCAGGTAATGCATTACATGTTGGAAACCCGTCTTCTTTGTGAAGACCCATTGCAGAAAACTACTGAATTTCTCGAAATAGGCACAAGATATAGAGCACCCCATCGGCATACACTTATCCATGTAAAAACAACCCTGAAAATTAAATCCTAAGAGACGCTGATCGTCCGGGTGTACCGGGAGCAACCGGAACGCTGACTCGATATCTGACTTCGCCATCAGCGCCCCGGGCCCCAGGCGATTCAAAATGGCTACGGCCTCATCGAAGGATGCGTACCGCACCGAACACACTTCTGGGTCTATTGCATCGTTTACAGAAAGACCACGTGGAGCTGACAAATTATGAATCAATCGAAACTCACCCGGGTCCTTCTTGGGGACCACCCCTAAAGGAGAACAAACAAAATACTGTACCGGGGGTGCAGTAAACGGGCCGGAGACACGACCTCGGATAACCTCTTTCCGGATCTTCTCCTGTACTACAGTCGTATGCTGCAGGACGGAAAGTTGATTTTTGCATATCCCGACACCCTGAAAGTCCCCCACCGGAATGCGGAAACCATATGAAAAACCGTTTCGCAGCAATCCAGCAGAAGTACGATCTGGGTATTCACTGAGCCAGGGAATCATCGCCAAGGTATCAATCGGGGTTGGTAAAGGCGCCCCTCGGACTATGTTAGACCTGTTTGGCGCCTCCCCTACCCCCATTCTCACCCGTTCTGGCTCTGCACGAGGACTCAGGATGGGACGAACCGCAACCACTACATTCGTGCTTGAATTTACACGATCCCTGTGGCCTAGTACATTTACCTTTGTTGAAATTGAAGCAGAAACCCTTTTTCCCTGCATTACTGGCAGATCTCGAGTAATCGTCGGTACTCGTACCTGACCGAAAGGGCGTCCCCGCATATTGGCGGGAGGACTCGCCAACATTGCTCCCCACCAACGGCATTTTCAACATTCCTGACTCTTTCATTTTATCCCATGTCAAAGAATCATAACAGTCCCAGGTTAAACTTTTGTTATGCTCCTTCGCCTTCCTAAAGAGATTATCATAACAGAACCAGTGGTTACCCTGGTGAGACGTCGAGTACCCCATAATTCGTGACTGATAGATTGGTAACTCAGAAAGCAATTCAGGCCTACGTTCCCCTAAGATCGACGTAAAAATCCCCCAAGCATTGCCCCAATTGCCAATATTCTCATTTACTTTAAAGGCGGCCATTTTTGCGCGCCAAACACTCGGATGCATCAGATCCTTCTGACCTTTAACATGCTCCACCTCATAATGGTCGACAAGCAAGGAGAAAATGTTCACATATTCCCCTGCCCAAATCTTTTCCTTTATTGCCAAAGGAACATGTTGCCCCAACTTTTCTCTACGAGAGGGTGCTGACTCGTCCCTCGCGATCGGCAATGGCCGCTTACCTGCACCGGACGTTGCTTCTGTGGCCGCAACCGGGGCCTGCGGCTTGTCTATCACTGCCGCCGGCGCGGGCACCTTGGCTGCATCTCGCTTCTCGCGCAACTGTTTGATCAGCGCTTGTGCCTCGGCAGCCGTGGCGCCCTCGCTACTGTCGCCCAACCACGCTGCTAGCTGTGCCGCCAGCTCGGGGGGCATATCCTCAGTGGATGTCGGGGTGACCACGACGGGAATCGGATTCCCCTCCACCGGTACCGGGGTTGGCGCCTCGAGCGGGGTACAGGGAACAGGGACGTCTCCCCCGGCTGGTCCCCTTCTAGGCCTCTTGGCTCTCCCTCCAGGGGTTGCTCCAGCCGATGGACGCTCCGATCCCCCCTCCCCATCTCGCTTCGCCACCTGCTTTCTCAGTTCGGACATCTCCTTCATGAGGACCCGAACCATCTGATCCGTCGTCATTCTCTTCGCGCCTTTTTTGGGCATTGTTTCCGACCAAGTATCTAGAAGACAAAAAGAAAGATTAAAACGCTCAAAATTGGCTCTTCGTTCCGTCTCGAGCTCACGTGCAGCGAGGAGGTGCAGCTTCAGAGCACAGGAACAAGAGGATGTCTTCCGGTCTTGCGTCCCTTTTTATCCGTCTTCAGGGCGGGCGTAAACCCGCCCCTGCCTGCCCCGAGGGCGTGGCCAGCTGCGTCAGTGTCTAGGCCAGCCCACTCCAGGGCGGGAAAGAGCGCGCCCCGGCTACGCCGCTTCGGGCATACCAGCCGAGACGCGCCTCCCGCCCAAAATGGCTTCCCGGGGGGATCGAGGTACTCTGCCATAAGTTCGGGGGGACCGAGTGGTCGCCCCTTTCCAAAAGATTTCCTTGTGCAACAGGACAGATGCGCCGATGTGACTGTGAAGAGCCAGGTTTACCCTGGCAAAGGAGCAGAACCAGAGACACAAAATGAGAAGGACAAAAATAAAGTGAAACCAGAAACAAAAGAAACGCTGTTTGGATAAAAAGTTAAAAACTGCCAAGGAAAACAATCAAGCGGCCAAGCGGAAAGAGGAATTGTTAAGTAAAAAAATGCCATATGCTGCTCTCTGTAGTGGTATCGTCAGAGAAAATAGCCAATTTTTGAGAAAACCTTGGTCTCTGCAGCAGATTCCCGTGTTGGGGCTGATGTGCTGTAGGGTGGATGACAGTGACATGGACAATGAAGCTGCTGCCACAGATGACTCAGTACGGGACTGGGACAAGTTTATATATCTGCTGTTAGGACACGGAATAGGTGTTTCAACGTACAATTATAAGAGTGTAACGGGTGAGGTCTGAGGTGTGAGTGTTTGGCTGCCTTTGTGACAACTGTGACATAGGGGACTTTTTATTCTGAGGAGTCATTTGACGCTAAACTATTCAATTTGAATAATTCTACGTAAACATTGCTCAACTGCCACATCACAGGTCCGTGTAAGCCTGTCTTCCTTTAATTACATTGGGCAATGTTCAAAGTTACATTTTTCACCCATTGTTGGCCAAAATGTATAGGATTTAAAATCTGAGAACACACCATAATCTCCTTATACTCGTCTCTTGTGTTTATCAGTTCAGAATGTCTGTGCTATGTAGAGGGTTCTGATAGTTACACTGCATGTGCCAAGAAGCCTATCACATGTTACATTTCTCATTTCTGCCTTGAAAAGCAATGTTGCCAAAACTTCATAGTGTGATCCAACCAGATGAATCAGAGTAAACTTTTTTGAAGATGGGGTTATAAGAATGTCACTGGTGTGTTTTCCTAATTGTTGCCCCTTGATAAAGAAAAGAATACTAATGTGAATAACATTTGCAAACCTTTGCAAAAAAAACTAACAAAAAAAACAAGATCACCACCCCAAACCATCTCTGCTGACATTATCAGCCGCCTTCCACCCACAAAGGCAAATCCCAACTACTTGCTCACCACCTGAGGCCAGCTCACCACTCAAAACACCACAGCCATCACAAACTCTGTCCACTAAGGAGCACCCACTGCCCCTGCCCCACCTCATCTTCACGCTCGAGAGCAAGATAATCAGCAATGAGCTCACCACCATCTTCAACGTATCCATCACCACAGCCACCTTACCCGAAGAATGGAAATATGCAGAAATCAAACCCCTTCTCATGAAATCGTTCGCCGACCCCAGCAAACTCAAGAAACTCAGAAGAGACCTGTGATAACAAACTAACCTTGGACCTATTTGGGGCAAGTACCGCTCTTATAACAATAGCCGTATGTAGAAAGCAGGCAACACAGCGCTTGAAACATATTGTAGAATAAGAGTGCACTCTATTAAAACACGATATATTAGCTTTCTCTAGAAAAATATTTATCAAACAATCCTGACATTTTACCTTTGGGTGTGAGACTACAAATAGGATACAGCTGTCACTGCTCCATGGTAGGAAGAGGATCTAAATGATGTTCAATGATTCCCCCCTCCAGACGGTGGCAGCGCTACAATAGAAGCAAAACAGGAGAGCTAGATTCCCTGCATTAAGACAGACTATATGTCCACCCATATATAAAAGTGACATTTGGGAGATAAGATTTTTGAAATTCTATTATGTTAGAAGCAGCCTAGACTTAGAAACAATAAACAACAGAAATCTATGAAAAATAACTCTCCTCCCTTTATCGCAGAAATAACACTCCCCCGAGAGGTGGTCGTACTGTGGTAGCATTGAGAAACCCACATGCTACAGATAATTACTTCTTATTCACTGGATATACTTCATCAATTATTTCCTATTCAATTGAAACACCTCACTAAGAGTGGTGAGTGTTACCTTCCTAAATATAGATGAATCTGTATGCTTGTTGAGTGTGACTGGAAGGGGAATGCGCAATGGAATTGTTTAAAAAGAGAGAAGTATTACAAATTTAGAGTGTGGGTTTTAGCCTCTTGTAAAGAGGAGCAAAATACTCATGATTGGAGGGCGGGATAGTGGTTTAGAAAAAATGTAAACTAAAAACCCTGTTTTTATGTTTTCCTTTCCCCTTATAGATGACATACACTGTTACATTTTTGTGTCCGTAGGAAGGTGGTTTTTAAAGAATGTGACTTACCACTGAAACACGCCGAAGCCGAGCATTCCTGAATCCAACCACAAGGAATCTTGGGAAGAACTAGTTTTGTATACTCACCAGGATGCAAACTTGATGTAGAGTGTTGGATCAGCTTATGCAACAGCTCGCTTAGAACTGTGCAAAAAGGGTCCCCTGTTCATATACATTTTTTCTCCTTTTGTTTGTCTCTGTGGATATTTCGTCTGGTTTTTTATATCAATACATATTGTGTTTTATTGTATACTGCATGCTATGTATGAATTTTACATTTCTATTTTTATGCGTTATCAATTACTAAAAGTGCATTGTGATATAAAGTGTTGTTTTTAAGAAATTAAACAATCCTTTAACGCTATCTCGACCTTGATGACACATCAATATGTGGGGCTGCTCTAAATAGACCTGAATCATTATTGTATGCATTGTGTATATTGAATGTGAATGAGTTAGAGAGTGTCAGACATCTGATTTTTAAGGGGAAGTTACATTTTCTCTACTGTTTAGTAGTGCCCTGTTCCCTTGGATATAGGGGCCTCGTCTCTAGTTTAATAACTAAGCTGATGCATGTGCCCCAAAATCCTTCAGAAGTATTGGTTCAACCAACTAAAAGGATTTCTATTGTGTTGTTTCTTACAGTGATATAAAACAGAGGTCCCCGGTAGTCTTAAAATCCTCTGTGAACATCAGACAATGTCATCATTAGCTCCTCACTTTGATTGCAAAGGTACGTAGGTCTTGCCCTTTAAGGACAAACATCCTAGCAGTATTTGTTCCAAAATACCAAGGAATAAATGTCATGGTTTCAGTATGCAAGCATTTACTCTCTCACTAACTCTTACCTTATATCCGCCTTAAGAGTCTCTGTAAATAACACGTCTATGATGTGTAAACGTATCTTAGAATCACTGCAAGGCTTTTACCCATGCTTACATAGAGAAACCCAAACCTACTGTGTAGTAGGTAATTGTATTTTCTAGAGCTTTGAAAGGTAGTTGATAGTGGAATTCTCATTAAAGATATATACATAAAGCCCCGTGATATCAGTACCCTACTTCATGTGCCAGCACTTTTCACTAAATACTAAAGGGGAACATTTGGTAGACCAACATGCAGAGATCTTGGCCACCAAATTGCTGAATTCGGGCCACCCAAAGGTATCACTGTGAGAGGGGAAACACATTTTGTATTGACATATTGAACAAATATCAAAGAAAAGATCAGGAGAACGATTTTTAGGCAAGTCACAACACTGAGTAACAACATTATCAGCTTGTGAAATATTTATTGAAACATTGTATACCTTGTCCTCAATAGGAGACATTAAACATGTGTCTACTTGCCAGTGTGGCTGTAGAGTTACCCAGCCACAACCATGATTGCTAAGGCCATTAATTCAGAGACAGGCCTTTTCCTTCTGCTGGTGCTGACTTCCTCAGCATTGCACAACCTGCACTTCACCTTTTTCAGCAGCCCTGTTTGACGGTAATGATTCCAGTTCCAAAGGTCCCATTGAATCCTTGGGTACAGTCATCTTCATGACCTCCACAGTGCTTGTAGCCGAGCATAAGCAACAAGGCAGAAATCAAAACGTTCCCCTTGAATTCATAGTCACATCACATTCACTTCTCATTATCGACTTCATGTTTCTGTAGCAGCCTTCATCTACTGTTTTCCTTGAATAAAAGAAAAAACCTATAAAGCATGTTATAGTTGTGTCATACCAAGTAGACCCGGGGTAGCTCTCTAGCACAATATGTACTCTAGGGGTTCCCACGCCATTAGATTTAGACATTGCACTACATATTTCGATTTGGTACACATTACTAGAATGCATGTAAAGTATGGGACCATTACCTACATGTTTAACTTGTATTATTTTGCCAAGGTTTTATTTCTTTTAAAATATTAAATCTACTAGTATACCTGTTTGTGCAGAGTGTGGTATATGTGTAGAGTGAGGCGACATTAACATTTCTAATTGGCTGTTTGGCTTAGGTAGGCAAAAAGAGAACCTGCCTTTATCTTAAGTCAGTAACTCATTACTGTCTGTGTCCATCATGGATGGAACCACTCACAGGCCCATAACAAGGGGTGTTTGCTTAGGGGCATAGCCTCCAGAAACAACAGCAACTTAAAAGTTGAACACTGCTGGTGCATTCAGTCTAAAATGTGACCATGTGTTGACACCCAACTACTTTTGATGTCCTTTATTCATTGACTGTCAGCTCAAATGATTAACTGCAAGCACAGCGGGTCATTATCATTAGTCAAACGCTGATGAGCTTTGAGGGCCACTGCGCAAGAAATCCTGTGGGTCCCCAGTCCCCTTACCACAGGCTTGGAGTCACTGTTGAAATGAATGAGTTCTTCGAAAATTGGGCAATTCTGGTTTAGCCTCTGTTAAATGTACCACTTGAAATTTGTTGACAATTGTTTAGCCAAAATGGTGCACTTTAAAATGCATGAACACGAACTCTTCTATCATGTAGACTATTTACTGTAGAATGTCAGATGACAGTAACGTCATGAGTCTATCTATTTTGTTGGTACAGACAGGATCGGATGGAGAGTACAGGAACATGTCACCATTACTATTCTAACAGGCTCATTCAAAGGTATCATAATAAAAATAACTGTTCAAAATTGGCATCTCCATGGCAGATGTTCATATCCGAATAATCTCCGACGCTCATTATCTCTTTCACTGTAAAGAACTGTTGAAGTAATCCTCGTTAGTTTAAAAAATGCAAATAAGTCGAAAAGCGTTCTTGATATTTTCTTAAGCTGCTTGTATTGTAATCACAGGGATGGGCATATTACACTGACACGGAGCATGCGAACACAATAACTTCCTCATTTAGGGGGATGCATAAAGAAAGTGTATTTGCAGCAGCATTGGATTCTGGTCTCAGATGTCAGACGATTTTCACGAGTGCAAAAATTCAGCAGATTATCTCTTGAATAATTTTTCATGCATAATAGGAAATGGAGAAAAGAGATTTTACTTCAGACCATTTTACATGAACAGTTTTACACTAAGGGAAAAATGGAGGAAACAGACTTCGCAATACCTTAGAACAACATAGTACATGGGATTCGTATAGGTTTCATTTTTTTACATCTAAATCATGCCCTTTCCTCGCTATGAGTGTGGTCTATGTAAAATGTAAATTGATACTTGTATAGCGCACTACTCACCCGCAAGGGTCTAAAGGCGCTTGTACGAATACCGCTGTGGAACCCATCCTGGCTTTCCCTGTGAGGCGTCCACTCCTGGGCACCCCAAGGTGGAGGCCAGGCATCCTTAGCGTTGTGGGGGCCGTTGTGGAGATTAAGCAAGCTATTGCCCAGAGTTGCAGAGTGGGACTCCATGATTGGAATAGGCACCGAGGTGAGAATTATCAGGTCCGTGGAATTTTTGAGCCCAAGACCCGCCGAGGCGGGGAATTGAGCCCTGGTCCCGAGCTAGACCTCTGCATCAGGGTCTGCCGCTCTAACCATTGAGCCACACTTCTCCAAATGGGGTTTCAGGTTGGCTAGAGTATGTACCTAAACCAGGTAAAACCCACAACTCTAGTCAGGGCATGTAAGTTACACACCAACGATAACCTAACTTCCTAGTCGCTTGGCACAGAGCAGACAGGCTTATCCTCTGAGGCAAAGTGTAACGCATTTGCGCAACGCACTCACACAGTAACACAATGAACACACCACAAAAGGGACTCCAAACAGGATTATATAAAAATATTTAGTATATTACATAGACTCAGACCAAAGCATCAGGGATCATAAATACTGTGGATAATAAGAACATCCTGTGATACTTCTCGTTATACTGACAGTGCAAGAATCAAAACGACATGCATAAAACGTAGGCTGCAGGAGTCACAGTGCGCCTAATACATCTGATAAGGTAATTGAAGGGATTTCCTCAGTACAACTCTTCACAGGGGTGATCAGGGCCTCCGTTGAGGATTGATCTTGTGGTATTGAATTATAGACTGAGTGCCACACAGATGCAAGGGTCCCCTGGTACGTGCTTGAAAACAAAAACGGGAGGGGGCCCACACACTATAGTACTCAGCGGGGAGACCTTGTTGGGTTCCCCAAATTCAAGGAAGTCAAGTGTGGCTGCCAGCGAGGACATAGTGCAGCTTTGTTAAGTATGCCCACAGTACCCAGTCTGGGATCAAAAAAGGCGTTTTCACAATGCTGCTGCGGTCTGGGAGAAAGTGGCCAGTTGGAATGGAGACAGATCCAGCCAGGTGTCTGCTCTTGAGTGGTACGGTGCCTCAAACACGGTGAGCATGAGGGAACCAAAAATATGTGCTGCTCGGCCCATGAACATTGCCTCTCAATGGGGTCAGCTGCGATGGCCTCAACTCGTCCAGCAAAATAGGGTTGCGCTGATGGGGGTTACTTCCCGCAAGGCCAAAGCAACTCAAAGGAATAAGCAGGTGGTGCCTTCACTCTGCATGGGGAAACAGGCAGGTAGAAAGTATTAGGGCCACCAAACCGAACTTTCACTCATTCAAGAGTGGTGGTAGTGAGCATGCCATATCAAAGGAGGTGCTTGTTTTCCCGTACTGCCTCTCTTAGACAACAGCGCTGCCCTCTCAGGGTGAGCTTCCCATGAGGGTGTCAGCAGCAGGGAGAGCACAGACCTGCCAGGAAATGCAGTGCAGCTTTTTGACTAAAATGAAGTGCGTTCATTCTTGGCTGGAGGGGATCTTCAGGAATCCTAACTGAACAGAGAGGATCCTGCCCACCCGTCTCTGGAGGGCTCTGGGCCCCAAAGAGCAGGCAGGTAGGCAGCAGGCTACCACACTAGTTTCCTTTTGCTGAGTGGCAATATCTCTAGCAGTCAAGCAGGTAGGTACATAAAAGCAAGTAGTCCCAATGGCAGTTTCTCCTGGCAGCACAGCAGTCCTTTGGCAATGTGAAGTTTGTAGAGCCAGCAGCATCTGATTACAAGTCCAGGCAGTGTCTAAAATCATGGGGTCAATGCCCCTGTACGTATACTCAGAATTGCCTTTGTTCAAAGGGGGACTTCAAAAGGAAGCTTTAGAAGTGCTCAACAATCCCTTCAAACCCAGACCAGGCTCCAGACAACAGTAGGGGCTAAAGCAGCCTTTTGTGTGAGGGCAGGACACAACTGATACAAATCTAAAGTGTGAATGTTCTCTCCCTCTCCCAGCCCAAGAAGTCCATTAGTATGCAGATGACTACAGATGTTATCCCTGTCACACCCAGGCCTCGATGTGGATTGGTGTCAGTCTGCAAAGCACAAAGAGTTATAAGCACAGAGAAATGCCCACTTTCTAAAAGTGGCATTTCCAAAAGAGTAATTTAAAATGCAATTACATCAGTAAGCAAAATGTATCACTACCATTCTAAACATACCAAACATGGCAACACCACTCCTTTTGGATCATGAATTACGACTTAAGCATATAAGGGAATTTCCTATGCTAGCGTAGGAGAGGGTTAGACCTCACAGCAGTGAGAAACATAATTGGCCGCTTGTTACTATGAGGATATGTCACACAATAAAGGCACATGTCCAACCTTTTGCTTACACAGCACCCTGCCCGTAGGGCTACCTTAAGCCTGCCTTAGTGGTGACCCATACGTAATAAAAGGGGTGTTTAAGGCTTGGCAAGTAGTTTTGAATGGCAAGTTATAGAGGCATTAAACAGTGCACACAGGCCCTGCAGTGACAGGCCTGAGACACGTTTGACAAACTAGGTCTATGAGTGGCACAAGCAGTGCTGCAGGTCCACTAGAAGCATTTAATTTACAGGTCCTGGATATATGGGATATCACTCTACAAGAGACTTACAAGTAAATTAGTTGTACCTAACACGTGTAAACCACACACACCATATTTAGAGGAGAAAGCAAATGCCCTTTAGCACTAATAAAAGTGGTAAAGTGCCCAAGGTACGAAAGTCAACAAAAAGTAGGTTAGAAAAATAGCCGGAGGAAGGCAAAGGTTTTGGGGATAACCCTCTAGAAAGGGCTCGGTCCAACAACATTATTCCGCCCTGTATGCTGGCCTGCAAATGACAGGGCTCCTCCCTCTACCACATTGTGTCACTATCTGTGAAGGGCCTGCAATATTGTCAATAACCGTATGTCTACTCTCATTTTGTGGGTCCGACCATGTTGTACCTATCCATTTGAAGTGGTCTTAGAGTACAACTCTGAAATTGTCAATGCAGTGAGTTTGTTTAGAAGCTGCAGAGTGGAGGATGAATGTATCTGATAACTGGAACACCCATGACATATATATATATTCCCCTAGCATAGTGGGATGTGTCTGGAATTACTGCTTGACGTTCTGGAGCTAATCAATGTCATTATGATGATCCTGGCATTAAGGCTGTTCTTGGGTTATTATGTGAATCCTTGGCTTGATGGTGCCCGTTGATCAAAGAGAAGAAAGAAAATCTCTTATTCTTTCATGATCTAGAAAATGTAAAATTAGAAGGTCGTAGAGTTGAAAGGAACTCTAAAATGGTCTCCTCCTTGGAACAAAAGGTTGCTCACGCTGCCTTTGCAGTGTCATACAAATGTGGAAGCAGGTAAGCTAAAACAGCTTTTTACTCTAAACGGATTAAATTGGACCCACATATATCTACAGAGCTATTTCATATTGTATTCAAATTTCAGGAATTGTGCAATGACTTTGCCTGCTTTTTCATTGATACAATAAAAAAAATGTTTGATACTATTGCCCCTCATTGGCCACTTAAATGCTCGCAGAGGGGCCATAACCCCCTATAACATATGATCCCTTCTGCAGCTTATCAGGAGCAGTCACACTTCAGGCTCTCTTAAGGTCTCTGGTAGGCATAATATGTGAAGCCACTTGTCTTAGTCTGCAAGGAAGAACTCCTTTCTCTGTCTCTGCTGCCATTGCAAAAGAAAGCCTCACTTAATCAAGATCAAGCTCATGATAATTTATTTGACTACAAAAACATAAAGGTACTGTTCCATTGATATGTTGAATATTTGCCATAGTGCTTCAGGCTAGAGTAAATCCACTGTATGTCTTATTTCCTGCAGAGTGGTCCTATTCAGGTGGAATCCATGGAAGTGAAATAATTGTGTGTATTTTAGGTTTCTGGGCAGAGTTACAGCAGTTTTTTGTTCTGTTTAGTTTTTCGAAAGCTGTCACTTGAGAGAGCATGTAAAAAATCCAAGAGGACCCCAATCTGACAAGACGAGCTGTGTGACTACAAGTCATAGACCTCTCTTCTGTGCTTTCTCTCATATCCCGTTGCCACTTGCCTCCCCTACACCATTAGTTTGGGGCTCTCAACAGGTGAAGAGATGAGTAGGTTCCACGTCATTCCCACAGCTAAATTCGGAGCTAGACGTTAGTGCAGTGGCGGCTTGCAGACGGAGCGCTGTGAGGTGGTGAGGCGGGGCGGGAGGGGCAGGGCGGGGGGGTGGACTCGGACATATGACGGACAGGAGCAAAATAAGTAACTAATTAAATAAAACTATTTACCTTGTGCTCCCTGCTTCACCAACTCGGACCTCATTTAGAGGGTGGTAGATATGGATCAGAGGCCAAAAAGGGGCGGCTCTCCCATCAAACTATTTTAGAGAATATATTAGGGTCTCTATGAATCCCAAACTCCTCAGTTTTTAATGATTCCTTGGAATTGTGTTACATTGTGTTTCCTTCACGTTCCTCAATCTTCAATACATACAGGAAGTGACACCTTGTCTAGCTGATGGTTTGTCACATGGGTGATGAGTTTCATGTGGCTGTTAATGTTGCAACCTTTGCATTTATCTTTTTCCAATTCTGCATGCACTCCACAGCTTAATAGGTTTAAGTTAGCACGGGCTGAATTTCAGTTGTGCTTGACTAAATGTGTGTCTTGTGAATCAACGATTCTATGGCTGCCACACTCCTTTGTGGGGGTTTGTACCTCCTATGCCACTTCCATATTATTTGTTATTGTTCACTTTAGGTGATACGACCAAGGGACAATTGCTCTTTTTTGCAAGAGTAAATATGCTTTGGAACAAACCTTGCAATCTTAGAACATTTTGCACGGTTGTTTGTCTATAGATATGCCGGCATATCACAACCATTTTATCTCGGTGAGTTATGGTAATTTATGTCATGCAAATGTTGCACGTGTATTAAATGATGTCTATTCTCGCATATAACTTCTGCCTGGTGTGTCCCTGATCGTTTGTATGCACCCATAGACAAAATAAACACCGAATTTTGTTTCTACTAAATAGTAGCATTCCCTAAACGAAAAGGAAAAAAATATCACAAACTTCCAAAATACTGGTACCAGGTAACAAAAGGGACCGATTTTAAACCTGACCCTGGACCTGTACATGGAAGAGTAATGCTAGCTCTAATCCTGGAGGAGTATAGCCGGTTCATATGCTCAGCTCCCTCCAATATACCCGCAAAGGATCACAAAAAGCTTTTGCAGATTACTTTTGCGGACCAAACCCTCGAACTTTGTTGATTCTGAAACGTGTTTTTAAAAGTTGGCATTCTATTCCTTCTTAAATCTTGCATTTTATATTCTTGTTTCATTTACATAGAAAATAGACTTGCTCACAGTGTGAAGGTACCCAAAATAGTTATCAAGCCTTTGGGCAGAAACTAGTCAGACATCAAGCTTCATTGTCCAATAATCCCTCGCAGATATAGGGATGATTAATGAGTGAAGATGCTGCTACATTTATATCCTGTAGCAGGAAATCATGTCTGGACAAAGTGTACGAAAGAGGTCTTTAATTTTCATATTATTCCAGCGCGCAAGGCCTTAAGGTAGACATTGGGTAACATTAAGCAAGATATAAAACTATAAAAGACGAGTTCTGTAATGCAGATTTTGATATGTTCTTGGCAAACCTTTGTGATTTCTTTAAGACAGTGCCAGCGGAGGGGACTGAATAACTCTGCAACTTGCGATTTTAATACAGCGGCTGCATTTTTTTGGTCATCCACTGATTCCAGTTTACTAAATTCGATCTGCATAATAAAATTTTCAGACAAGTGCAGCCTACAAACTGTTGGGTTCGCCTGGAAGCTACGATTCTGAATGTTTTGCAAATCTCCATACAAGTACATCTTCACCAGGCACAAGCTAAATTAATATTAGGAAGAGGGTCGCACGTTATAATCACTGGAGTAACGTGGCATTTAGACCTATGTTTTTTTTAATGTAAGTAAGAAGCAACACACCCAATATACTCTGGTTGCCATTCCCCATTAGTTTTTTTGGGGTGAAATTCTGTTCTACTCTTGTTGATGTGCCAATTACAGGTGGGCAACTAATATGCATTCCAGAGCTGTTCTATATTATTTGGTCAGGATGTGTTTCCCTTTATGTAAAAGGATACACCCTCTGCTAGCTCCTTTTTTTCATTTCTTGTAAAAAATGGGGTTGTCAGTGAAGGACTGGGTTATTTAAGACCCAGCGGTGCCAGGGGACAACACCTGAAACCTTCGTGGGTAACCTGCTCCGGCGTACAAATGACAGAGACACGGGACACTTCCTTCGGCGTCAAAGATTCGAGCTTTATTTACTGCAGGGAACACAGAAGTCACGACAAGTACAACGCATGCTACTTGTGGAGACTGCTTCAAATTGGTTCTGTGGATCGCTCCTTTTATACATAATTCACCCATAGGTTTACATGGTACACAAAGGTTTATGGCTTGGTTCCCATAGTTATCCCCCAGAGGGGTCGTTTTGGTCTCTTTGATACATTCAAGGTCCGGAACATAAGTGCGGAAACATTTGGTGGTTCCCAACTGTAAAAACCCATCTTCCCACCATTAGTGCATTCCAATCAGCAGTAAAACAGATCGAAGAAGAAACAAGGACAGGTGCGGAGGAAGATGGAGACAGTGGGGAATTGGAAAGGGTGTAAAAGGGGAGGTATCGGGAAACACGAGCTCCTGGCATCAAAGGGACGTGCCTAATGAGATGCACGGCTGAGACAATAGACTGGCACGGCAAGATGAGCCTCGGGCGGGGCCATTTGCCTTACAGTATCATCCCCCTCGTCATAAAGACATTTTCAAAGGACATGTGTCTTCCGTAGATATCTTGGGAATCCCAGGGTCGCGAAGCGGACAGCGTCCGTTCGCTGACTACTTGAGGGCAAGAGACAAAATGGATGCCATATCTAAGATGGAACCCGTGGGTACAGATAGAATAACCCACGAAACAGACGAAGGGTTTAGGTTAGCACAGCGAAACTACATACACCCACTAAACTCGTCATTTGCGGTTCATAGATACCAGACTCGACCATATTCGTGCGAGTCAAAAACATCACTTACAATTGTCACGGAACCTCAGACGCTCCTTTTGCCCTCATGTAGGCAAGCACTAGTCGTAATCATACTCGATATTCATCAGACCATCTAGATGTTGCTGTAACATAGCTCTGTCCAATCGAGCTTCTTTGGTAACAGGCGGCTGTCTTATACACGTTGTAGCACAGAGGCCACATAAGGCAGGACCACACTGCACACAAAGGCAGCACGTGAACAGGAACGCCACAACAACTCCGATAATCATCAGAATCTTCCAACCCCAAGTCGACATCAGGCCCCAAAACCACCCAAGTAGCGTCCAACCCCCTACGTCCACGTGTATGGACTCAGAGATTTTATGCAACTTTGAGATGGCTTGATAAACAGTTGGAGCGTTATCAGGAATGAAAATACAGCAGCTCGAATGGATCACCTTGCATACCCCACCTCGATCTGCTAAGATCACGTCTAAAACCATACGGTTTTGTAACGTCATAAGTCTATCCGCCTGAAGTTCTGTGGTGATAACACCAAGGGCACTGGCAGTAATATTAGCTGTCGATTCCACCACTCGAGTCAACTGTCTCAGGTTCCTACTATTAATCATAGGCCCCCAAAACAGGAGGAAACCCTTGAAAAAGTCTCCTGCCTCTTGACCGGCAGTGTCCTCTTCGCTAATTACGCCCCTCACAACTCTAGTCTTGTGATAGTCTGCATCTAGAGTGAACGTCGGAGGCAACAAATTTGCAATAAAACATGAGCCCACAAAGTCGAAGGGCAACCATGCATACGCGCGATCATGGCAGATAAAGTATGTACCCTTGGCAGCCAGAAACACAAGGGACGAGACCATCGGCAATATGTAATTTTCAGTGCAAGCACTCTCTCCAAGTCGGGCTTTCGATCTTCGGCCACGACCTATTAGACAAAAATTACCAATGTGGGGTACGACCCATATCGGGGGCGAGCTTTTAAGCTGTTTTTCACTAGTGAACACACTATACTCGCCTCTACTCAGGACCCTATAGGCTTGTACCTCTTCTTCTGGAATAAGCGATGGTTCATAGATATCTCTATCTAGATCCTCTATCGCTATAGACAAAGGCTTTTGATACGAGCCAGGGCCAGAGTAGGGGGATCGTGGCTCTCGATTGGGGTGGGAACCTAGTGCGCTTCGAAACATTGTTTGAAATGCTCGAGCGGAACCCTGGGAACTATACGGCAAAACCAAATATGGAATTCCCTTATCCGTGGTATGTGGCATCAACCCACACACCCAACAATTTGTAGTGTTAACCACTAGCTGGTGCTGGTGAAGGAGCTGAATAAAGGAATTATTGCGAAATTCTGCACGTCTAGCCTGCTCGTGTTCGGGTAAGATATGGAAGGAATGAGGAGATGCAGTAGAGGTGAATTTAGAGTCAGAAGTAGGAATAGGTGTAGGTATGGCAGAAGGTAAGAAGTACAACATCATATAGTACACCCCACCCGCCAGTAATGCAGAAACAATCAAAAGCAATACAAATATCTGAAACATAAAGCATTTCGTACGACTAAGTTGCTGTAGCTCGAATCTTTGTGCCTGTGCTCTTTCCACGTCCATCAGCTTTGAAAACGCCATCCCCTATGACCGTCCGCAACGTTTCTTGACGCACTTCGTTCTGTGTAGCAGTAGTCAATTCCTAGGAATTCCCAGGAACCGACGGTCTTTAACCTAGTGTCAAGACATACTAACCAGAAAGAAGTACGCGCGCGGCCCTACGGCCTTTATTTACAATATATATATGCAATGTCTCTCAGCTGTGGAAGCAAAAATACATAGGAAAAAACCTTCAATATGTACAAGAATAATTGCAATGATACAGGTGTTCAGACTGATTGTGGAAAACGGGATAATGCAATTGCCAAGGGCAAAACAACACTTTATTTGTCCTTAGTACTGGATCACAAAAAGTATCGAGTTTTCCCAGGACGTGTCTGTTCGTCAAACAAAGGATCCGTTGAAGAGACAGCGTTCTGTTGATCAGTTGAATGTTCTGGTCTTGAGTCTTTTGATGACAAATGTTCAACAGTGTCTTTCTGCTGCACTGAGGATTCTCCGACAGGTTGTGCGTCGCTGAAAGAAACAAACGCCGGCAATCCTTCGGTTTCAGTTGATGCAATGCCTCTCCTCACCCACGAGTCTGCCGGCAACGGAATAGGGACTTTCTTCGTATGGGTGGCGTGCACCCAGTTTTTCCGACCCTCTAGACGAACAGCAGTTCTCGTGGCAAGGAGGACCTGGTAGGGTCCGGTGAACCTGGGCTCCAAGTTCTTCTTCCGAGAAAAGTTTCTGGTAACCACCCAGTCTCCAGGCTGGAGCTGGTGGCCTGGACCCTCCGTCTGCGTCGGCAATGCTTCGTAAACCTGTTGGTGAATTAACCTCAGTTTAGCAGTCAAGTCATGTAGATAATCAATCAACATTGGGTACTCAAGATCACGGAACACACCTGGTCTAGGGACCCCCCACACATTTGCAGGACGACCGAACACTATTTCATAGGGACTAAGCCCTACTCGAGAGTGTACGGTTGCCCTTGTTGACAGTAAAGCTAAGGGTAAAGCGTCAGGCCACGAGAGACCAGTCGTAGCCTGGATCTTTGCTAGTTTTAGTTCAAGGGTGCCATTATACCCTTCAACCAAACCAGCTGACTGGGGATGATTGGCGCTATGGAATTTTTGATTAATTCCAAGGCCTTTGCACACACTCTTCATTACACTCCCCACAAACTCACTTCCGTTATCAGACCACACAACCCGAGGCATTCCGTACCGAGGAAAGTATTCCTTCAGTAGGATTTTTGCCGTTGACAAAGCAGTGTTGTCCTTGAGAGGATAGGCTTCAATCCATCGGGAGAACGCACAAACCACGACTAAAACGTATTTCAGGTTATTGCATCGCTCCATATGGATGAAGTCTAATTGAATCACCTCAAAGGGACACAAAGGGGGAGCAAAACTACCAGGAGGAGTTGGGGTTCCCTTACCAGGATTGTACAACATACATACCATACAGTTCTTAACCAAGCGTTCAGCACATTTCGTGATACCATCATTCTTCCACACAGGAGACAGCAACTTACAAATACCTTTCACACTAATATGTGCTAACCCATGTGCCATTGTCACAATAGCCAGCACATACGCATCTGGCAACATCCATCTCTTATGTTCTGACAAGTCTACCCAACAACCACTCGCATCCAACTTTCCCGTACTTTCATTCCACTTCTTTTTTTCAGTCTCGGTGGCCTCATTTTGTATCGCCTTCACACTCTCGATAGTGTCCTCACACATACTAGTCTCCGCAGGCCACCTAACCGAACTTGCCACATACATCCGAGTGCTAAGGTTCCGGGCAGTCTCCTTAGCAGTCTCATCCGCAAACGCATTACCACGTCCAACATCATCCGTCACCTTACGATGTGCACTACATTTAACAATCGCTACCTGTTTAGGCAACGTAAGTGCATCCAAAAGATCGTTCACAAGTTGGCCATGCTGAATCTTCATACCATGCGATGTCATAAAACCTCTCTCTCTCCACAACCGTCCAAAACTATGCGCGACACCAAATGCATACTGACTGTCAGTATACACATTCACACGTTTATCTTTTGCTAACACACACGCTCTAGTTAAGGCAATCAGCTCTGCAGCCTGGGCAGAATTCTGATTCAATCTCGCAGCTTCCACAACAGTACTCAAAGTTACAACAGCATACGCAGTGGTCACATCCCCATTCGGCAATTTAAAACACGAGCCATCTACATACAATGTTCCATCTGGATCTTCTAAAGGAGTGTTTTTAAGGTCCACTCGACCTTTTGTTTCCTCCTCTGTTCGCAAATAGCAGTCATGGGCTGCTATTTCATCTGACTCTGTACTAATGGGTAACAAAAGTTGCCGGATTCAGAACATTGCAACGTTTTATCTGAATATGACTTGCCAGCAACGTCAACTCGTATCCGGACAACCTCGCACTTGTCAAGTGCTGAGTTTTCGTACGATTTAAAAGAGTGTCGACTGCGTGCGGAACCATCACCGTAAGCATATTATCCATGACCAATCCTGCTGATTGTCGGATGGACACCGCAGCTGCCGCTGTTGCTCTCAAACAACTCGGCAATGCTCTAGCTACCGGGTCCAAGGTCGAGGAAAAATATGCACATGGACGTTGCTTACCACCAAAAGGTTGCGTTAAGACACTCAAAGCACAACCTTCCCTCTCGTGAACGTATAATGTGAACGGCTTACTGTAATCAGGAGTACCTAACACAGGGGCCGAACACAATGAGTCACGCAATTCAGAAAAACTCTTCTGACATTCTTCCGTCCATGGTAAAGGAGTTGAAACATCCTTGCACGTAAGAGCCACCAATGGTTTCGCTAGCAATGAAAAATTCGGGATCCACTGTCTGCAGTACGACGTGATACCTAGAAAGGCACGCACATCTCTTTGTGTTGTTGGCACAGTCATTCGCGCAATTGCTGCAATTCTCTCTGGGGTCAACCACCTTCCCTCCTTTGACAATAAGTGACCTAGATAGGTTACTTCTTGACAACAATATTGGAGTTTAGAAGGTGACACCTTGTGATGTAAGTCACAGAGATGTTGCAGCAACGACACCGTAGCAATTTTGCAAATGTCCTGAGTATCCGCCGCTACCAATAAGTCATCGACATATTGGATTAAGGCCGCACCAACCGGCAACGTAAAAGCATCTAGCTGACCCTTCAAGGCTTGACTGTAAATCGATGGACTCTCACAGTAGCCTTGAGGAGCGCGTTTAAACCGGAAACTGCGTCCACCAAGAGAGAAACCGAAAAGGTCTCTGCTCTCCTCAGCAATCGGAATACTGAAGAACGCATTCTTCAGATCGATCACCGAAAACCAAGACGCAGAGGCTGGAATCAGAGTCAGTAGCGCCGTGATGTCAGGCACAACAGGGAACTGAGGAATCACAATTTTATTTACCTCCCGTAAATCGATAACAAAACGATAAACAGGTGGTTTCGAAGGATCAGTACGTTTTAAAATAGGCAGCACAGGGCTGTTGCACACGTTTCCCCGAGTCTCTTCAATAACATCTTTGTCGATCAAGTCATAGATGATCGCTAACAGTGCTCGTTCACCATCAAGAGAGATACGATACTGGGGAATACATGGCAATCGCACATTAGATTTCAACTGAACAACATAAGGGGAGATGTCAAGCAGGCCCACATCATTGGGACCTGTTGCCCATAAAGATGCAGGAAGAGAACTCAATTCCGGTGGAAGCTTATCGAGAGACAAGTACATAGGAGAGACAACCCTCTCTCCTAACGTAAGCTTTACACCCGCAGGAGAACAATACAGAGTTGCGTACAAACGTTTTAGCAAATCCAGACCCAAGAGATTTTCACCACAACCAGTAGTCAAAATCAACGGAGCTTCAAGCTCACGTGGCCCAATTGTAAGAGGCAAAGGGCGTGAAACTGGATTGCTAACGGGGGCGCCAGAGAATCCAACGGAAACATTTGTTAAGCCAGACAAAGGTGCGCCAGGGAGTTTCGAATGCATAATGGAACTTTTCGCTGCACCAGTGTCCAACAGAAAAGGCTCAACGACGCCCGATGTAGCAACTGCGACGTAAGGCCCTCTCTGATCAACCGGAACTGATACCACTCCCTCTCCTTGTCTATGGCTGTCCTAGTAATTACTGTTGTCAGTTCCCTGATCGACGTAATAATCGTCTACATTGTACTGCGCAGATCGTCCTTGCGATGATCCACGTTGATCGAAACAATTATTAGAATTTGATGAGTTATCTGAACGGTCATTTTGAGCACCACGACCCCTACCGCGTAATGTCTGCTGAGAACCACCACGACCTCCTCTAGATGAGTTACCACTATTACGATCATTCAAAACAGGACAATTGAATTTTATATGACCCTCCTGTCTACAGTAGGCACACTGATTGTACCCTAACGAAGATCTTTGGGAAGAGGAGTCATTTCTAGATTGTGGTCGATTAGATTGCGACTGCGATCTATTTTGCTGTGAAGCATTCTGATTCAAACGCAGAGGATATGCTTACTGTAACAACACTTTAGTTTTAAGTTCTTTTGTCTTTTTATCAGCTCAGTCGTTCTCCTCTTTCTCTCTGTTCTCATAATACTGTGCTGTAGCCAATATTTGAGCCGAAGTAGAAACGGCCCACGCACTTTCAGAGTTTTTCAACTTACTGCCCAAATCAGGCAACAAGTTAGAGACAAATTTATCCACGAACAACCGTTGACCACCCTCAGTGCCCATATCCTGCCCACTATGATCGATGAATGCCTCCTCAAATCTCGTAAGAGACACTCTCGTCCTTTTTCTGCTTACAAGCTGACAATTTGTCCCAATTCACCCTCATAGCTGGCATAAGAGTTTTCATTAATGTAATTATTCTCTGAGGGAGAGCAGCAATCAACTGCTCGGGTTTAGCACCACCAGTTTGCAACCCATCCGCCGCTATAATGGCAGCCCAATCACCGCCCAATTCGTTGGGATGGTTTTCCTGACGAATCTTAGCCCAGACCGGTTGCGGTACTACATTGCCAAACAGCAGATCAATATCGGCAAGATTCATTATCGTAGCATCTACGAGCTGTGATAACTCTTTATAATACCCTGCAGGATTTTTGCGAGGGTCAGGCAAAGATTGCTTCACCTGCAACACTTCCGATCGTTTCCATGGGAGATGTATCCATACTCTCTGGAAGTAGGGTGGAACAATGGGGTTAGCATTAGGATCGCCTGGCATCCACACTGGTGGAACTTCACGCATAGGAAACTGACCAGACGCATCTAACTGCCTCTCAACGTCCTCAACAAACAGGGCTTGAGGTACAGGAGTGGGACGGAAGGATAACAACCGCTCAACAGCACGTCGAACGTTGGTATCCACTATCAGTCCATTCGAGAACTGTAGTTGTAGATCAGACAGAGCGGTCAACACCTCGTCAGGTGCATCGGCCGATATCTGATCACGCAAAACTTTACACATTTCTTCGAAAACAAATCTTTGTGTCGGTACATTGAATTGACAGAACGTATCAAGTACAATACGTGGAGGATTTCTAAGAGGATGGGTCATCCAACCCATCGCCATGTTATATAGCGAAGCGCGTTCCCTACCACCGGGAAGCTGACTACGTCTCTGAGGACCATCTGAACCAGCGGACCCAAGGATGGGTCCAAGAGAATGAAAGAAGTTAGCCGCAACAGGAGAAGTACGACTACGAGTAGCTGAAGAAGTATAGCACAAGGGACTGACAAGAGAAAGAGTAGAGACAGGAGCAACAGCAGGAGTTAGTAGAGCAGGAACAGTAGCGGGAGCAGGAGTATGCGGAAGTGGAGGAGCAGTGGGAATAGCAGTAGGCAAACGAGCAGGAACAGTCGGAAGAACGGGTGCAGGTTGAGGAACAGGCTGAAGAACAGGTGGAGGAACAGGTACAGGGGGAACCACTGGAGCAGCGGTACCCTGTACATACGGAGGTGGCGATTTCAGAAGATAAGACATTAGAGGATCCTCAACTGGTTCTTCCTTCTTATCCGACTCCGTAGGCAAAGCAGGATAGCATTTATCTATGGACATACGCTGTAACCTATCGAACACTTCCTTTTCCTTATCCTCCTTATCACGCTGAAACTGCTCTGCTTTCTTTACAATGGTAGCAACACCATCTCTCTGATTACGTTTAGTCTGTCTGATCTCTTTCTGGCGGGATTCTTTACGCCACAACCGAAAGGCATCAAACATGGCCGGCCTTGACTTTTTCGCAAATAATTTAGCCTCTAGATTATCTAAGATTGGAGTCTCAAAGCTACCATGAGGTGGCCAACTAAGGACACCATCCTTCTTAGTATACCGAATCCAATAATCATTAAAAGTAATCGGGCCTAGCCCGTGCTTACTGTAGAGCTCATAAGTGGGAGTTCCAACCGGAGGTATCGGACACGAGTCCTCCAGTCGGGAATCCGTACCACAACGTCTGAAACAACTAAACAAAGTACAGCGACCAGGCATCTTGCACACTAGCCGTGTTTCACAAACTTCAAGGGTTACGGGATTTACCAAGTCCCAGCAAAGAGCAAAAACCCTCGGTTTTTGGCGTCTGCAGTTGTCAGATATCCCAACAAAGTACCAAGAACCACAAATGCAATGGAACCATGCAACAACTAAGTAACCACAACCAAGAACTCTGGGAGCGACCCACAAATACTTAACTCAAAGATCGATGGCGTCACCAGGA
The DNA here is from genome assembly GCF_964263255.1 of Lissotriton vulgaris. NCBI lineage: Eukaryota > Metazoa > Chordata > Amphibia > Caudata > Salamandridae > Lissotriton > Lissotriton vulgaris. The sequence continues at coordinate 988,074,805 of NC_141698.1, read as the reverse complement.
AGGCCCGTCAATCGTCTCGCTATACCAAGGTCTACGCCAAGCGCCAAAACAGGTCTACAGTCAGGGCAGCAGTCTGTCGCAGCGTCAGGAGGCGGGAATCTTCGCGGGAAAAGTCTTCGGGCCACTTATTTCGACAACAGGATCGATGAAGCGGGGTGCACCTTCCCTCGGAGATTTCACACGAAGTTCCTCACGATCGTCGGGCTTGGACCGGTACCACTGATGCAGCCCCACGTTGGGCGCCAACTGAAGGACTGGGTTATTTAAGACCCAGCGGTGCCAGGGGACAACACCTGAAACCTTCGTGGGTAACCTGCTCCGGCGTACAAATGACAGAGACACGGGACACTTCCTTCGGCGTCAAAGATTCGAGCTTTATTTACTGCAGGGAACACAGAAGTCACGACAAGTACAACGCATGCTACTTGTGGAGACTGCTTCCAATTGGTTCTGTGGATCGCTCCTTTTATACATAATTCACCCATAGGTTTACATGGTACACAAAGGTTTATGGCTTGGTTCCCATAGTTATCCCCCAGAGGGGTCGTTTTGGTCTCTTTGATACATTCAAGGTCCGGAACATAAGTGCGGAAACATTTGGTGGTTCCCAACTGTAAAAACCCATCTTCCCACCATTAGTGCATTCCAATCAGCAGTAAAACAGATCGAAGAAGGAACAAGGACAGGTGCGGAGGAAGATGGAGACAGTGGGGAATTGGAAAGGGTGTAAAAGGGGAGGTATCGGGAAACACGAGCTCCTGGCATCAAAGGGACGTGCCTAATGAGATGCACGGCTGAGACAATAGACTGGCACGGCAAGATGAGCCTCGGGCGGGGCCATTTGCCTTACAGTATCATCCCCCTCGTCATAAAGACACTTTCAAAGGACATGTGTCTTCCGTAGATATCTTGGGAATCCCAGGGTCGCGAAGCGGACAGCGTCCGTTCGCTGACTACTTGAGGGCAAGAGACAAAATGGATGCCATATCTAAGATGGAACCCGTGGGTACAGATAGAATAACCCATGAAACAGACGAAGGGTTTAGGTTAGCACAGCGAAACTACATACACCCACTAAACTCGTCATTTGCGGTTCATAGATACCAGACTCGACCATATTCGTGCGAGTCAAAAACATCACTTACAATTGTCACGGAACCTCATCAGCGGCCATCTTTAGTCAGGCGTGTATGCATGTTGATAGTGTGCATTTTTACGCTTTAGTTCTTTCTTTTGATAGCAAGGGCTTTCTTGAATCTCAATCTCTTAGAAAAGTCATTAAATAAAACCCACTACTGGCCTTATGGTAATTTGATTGTCGACGTGAAGTGAAATAAAGGAGCTAACATTCTGAATGCAAAGCGAGTACAGTGAAACTAATATGGATCCACAGAGAGGATGATGTCCAAACCTTAAGGGTTTTATAAATAAATTTAGTTCGGGTTTCATGTCAAATCAATCAGTAACATTGCTAGAAGAATACGGTAAGATCTTTTACATATTTAAATGTTCATGCAGTCTAAACTTGTATGCAATCAAAATGATTATGAAAAACCGAATAACATACAGTGAACAAAATGTGACCTAATCAGGTTCCAAAAAGCATCAAAAGTAGTTATGTGTCGTTACTGAGGAACCAGATTTAAGGTTCAATAGAAGGAGTCTGAGTATTCAAGCATGAAGTTTAACACTCTGGGCAGGGAAATCAGCAGAGGTGAGGAGAGGTCTTCTCTAAGCAAAGCAGTACAGGGTCTGATCTGTCATTCTAAGAGCTCAGTATTAAAGCATGAAATACGTTTCCAGAAGGTTTTTTGTTATCATCTTCCACCAAAGAACCCAATGAAAAGACAAAGTTCTAAGGGAGCAAGTAAGCTCCCTAATTTCCCATCGTCAAACAAAGAAGCAATCATCTGGACAACCTTGGATGTAACATCATGTCCGGTCCGCCTGGGATAGGATGGTGCCTTGAATTGTCTCAGTCTCCATATCCGATGCCAAACATTTTATTGAAGATGAGTGTTCTGCTAGTCAACAATAAACTTGTTCTGAGATAACAAGGAGATAGATAAGGCACCTGAAACGAAAATAGAAAAACTTTTGCACTGAGGCCTGGTTTCAGATTAGGCCAACATTAGATTGGGGTGTGTTACTGTTACAACGCAACTTTTACGTCGTAATGCTGTTACAACGCAGCTTTTACAACGCTGGTTCCATTACATCGGATGCTATTACAACGCAGGATATTACATAGCAGATGCTATTACAACGCATACCATTACATCGTAAGTATAGGTAAGTATATAATTTTTTTTTAATTTTATTTAATTTTATTTAATTAATTTAATTAATATTAATTATAAATAAATATATTTATTTATGTTTTTTAATATTATAAATTAAATATATTAATTTAAGTAATTTTTAAAATAAGTATGAGTATAGGAGTATATGTTTTGGGGTACTGAGGTATATGTTTTGGGGTGTTTGGGTATTTTTAAGTTTTAGGGCTGGGTTTGGGTTTTGGGGTACAGGGGTATTTTTAGGTTTTAGGGCAGGGGTTGGGTTTTGGGGTATAGGGGTGTTTTTAGGTTTTAGGGCAGGGTTTGGGTTTTGGGGTACAGGGGTGTTTTTAGGTTTCAGGGCAGGGTTTGGGTTTTGGGGTACAGGGGTGTTTTTAGGTTTTAGGGCAGGGTTTGGGTTTTGGGGTACAGGGGTGTTTTTAGGTTTCAGGGCAGGGTTTGGGTTTTGGGGTACAGGGGTGTTTTTAGGTTTTAGGGCAGGGTTTGGGTTTTGGGGTACAGGGGTGTTTTTAGGTTTTAGCGCAGGGTTTGGGTTTTGGGGTACAGGGGTGTTTTTAGGTTTTAGGGCAGGGTTTGGGTTTTGGGGTACAGGGGTGTTTTTAGGTTTCAGGGCAGGGTTTGGGTTTTGGGGTACAGGGGTTTTTTTAGGTTTTAGGGCTGGGTTTAGGTTTTGGGGTACAGGGGTATTTTTAAGTTTCAGGGCAGGGTTTGGGTTTGGGGTACAGGAGTGTTTTTAGGTTTTAGGGCAGGGTTTGGGTTTTGGGGTACAGGGGTGTTTTTAGGTTTTAGGGCAGGGTTTGGGTTTTGGGGTACAGGGGTGTTTTTAGGTTTTAGGGCAGGGTTTGGGTTTTGGGGTACAGGGGTGTTTTTAGGTTTTAGGGCTGGGTTTAGGTTTTGGGGTACAGGGGTATTTTTAGGTTTTAGGGCTGGGTTTGGGTTTTGGGGTTCAGGGGTATTTTTAGGGTTTATTTTTTTTAAAGTACGACTTTAATTAAATTAAAATAATTAAATAAATTATAATTAATTAAATTTATTAAATCAAATTAATTACAATTTTAAGATTAATTCAATTATATTAATTACATTAAATTAATTAAATTTAAATAATTACTATTATAAAATTTATTAAATTAAATTTATAAAATTATATTAATTTAATTAAATTACATTAATTCCTATTTAAAATTAAATTAAACTTATTTAAATAAATTATATTAATTACATTTTTACAATTATTTTAATTATATTAGTAAAATAAAATTAATAAAATTAACTTAATTTCATTTTTTTAAAAAAGTTATGCTTACCTATACTTACGATGTAATGGTATGCATTGTAATAGCATCTGCTATGTAATATCCTGCGTTGTAATGGCATCCGATGTAATGGAACCTGCGTTGTAAAAGTTGCGATGTTACAGCATGCGTTGTAAAATAACGCGTTGTAACATCATAGATCCTTAGATTGAAACAAGTTCTAAATGAATACAATTAGCATACGTGAATAAATTAAGTGCAATTTTAAAGAAAGCATACATTCCTTTCACTGAGATTGCATCTATTATAATTCAGCTAAATATATAAGTGGTTCTTATTAAAAAACACTTATTGTAAAATGATTATTAAATTGCATATATTTCATACAGTTAAACACATGTTGAGTATATAAGTTGTGGTGGGGAGACCTGTCCCGACTGTGGACATAAAGACAGTACTCATAAATGCCCTTTGTAAATGTCCAAAGTCGTAAACTTAGACGTTTGGTCTAAGTTAAACCAAACGTCAAAGTTTACCTTTGTGATTCAGGCCCATAATTCAGTACAAACTCTGCCTTCTGTTGTGAAAAAATATCAAAAGCAACCCCGTTTTGAAGACCTGCAGTATCAACAGCCAGCCTGTCAACCAAAGTTGATAACGTTCTAATTTTCACTTAATTTTTAATCACACCTTCAGGAGAAATCGTAGTCCCAATCACTTGTGAAGAAAAACAGATTTCCCATGACTGTTTTTTTTTTCTACTAATTTACTTACATGATATACTTTTGGAAATACTAAGCCCATTTAACAACTACCCACCCAATTAGAAAGCTGTGGGAAATAAGCATTATACATAATACATTCTAGGAACCACAAGGTCTCTTCCAGACAGAATATATTCATTTTGAAACTCTAGTCCTTGAATACACTTACTCCATCCCACCTCTAATGGATGCCAAACCCATTGTTACAGTCTTATAAAACATAACTTCCCTTCCTTTGCTATACCTAGACTGAATCAAATATATATCCCTGTATCTTTTAACTCCTGTTCTACCTTTTCCAACATAGTAGCCTTAAGGTACGCTGAATCCTTTGCAATCTCTTACCTTCTTGCCCACAGATATTCCATGAAGCCCTTTTTCATTCCTGTTCATCTTACGAATAAGATTCCCTGTGTTATAAGACAGTGGTATTTCATCACCCGTGAAATAGGCCATTTCCTTAAAAGCTCAAAGAGTGGAATATGGATTCAGCCCTTTAAACCCTATGTATGGGTTTGTCAACATTTGAAAAGGGATGACCTCAAAGTACCTTGTGAAACAGGGTGTAGTTTTTACAAATATAGTGCCCCAGGCCGTTTCTGTCCACATCTGAAGCATAAGAGTCTCAATTGTCCCTGCCGGCCCATAGACAGGGTTGTGTTAAAATTGTCCACACTGCATTGAGCATCTAGGAGCCAGTAGGCCCCTTGCCCTCCTGTATACTCAGATGTACATCTTTCTGAACATCAAGATGTAGCATGAACAGGATGTTTCTGTCATTTAGAAGAACACAATGGCCGAGAGTAGGAGTGGGGGCCACCTGGGCCAACTGGGACTTTCCACAGCTTTAGAAATTACAAGTGACATCTAACATTTTGTATTCTTCTGCTTACTTATAAAACGTTTCTGAGAAGTGACGCAAATAATTTTTTATAAATGTTAAATTTCATTATGATTTACGGTCAAACCTCGAGAAGTGACCAAATTTCGTCATGTTCTTCCGTCAAGGCACCTGATAATGTTGTGATTCTGTGATCAATAGTTCCTCATTTTGGGCCAGATGTAGGTAAGTTATTTTTTACTGACTCTAAAATACCGAATTTCACCGATTCGGTATTTTAGAAACCGAAAATGGTATGTTGGTAAAAATTCGGAAAAAAATATCCTGGCCCATAGGGATGAATGGTAATTACCAAATCGGTATTTACCGAATCAGTATTTTCCAATTTGGTAAATACCGATTCGGAGATACAAAAATCAAGCATTTCAACTAAGAACCAATCACGTGCCTCCTTCCCACCCCACCCCTCAACCAAGCAACAGAGGAACCAACCAATCCAGTGCCTCCACCCCACCCCACAACCAAGCAACAGGGGAACCAACCAATCCTGTGCATCCACCCCACCCCACAATCAGGAAGTGGCCACACCCATGCAGGTGCAGACCAACTGAACATCCAGCAGCGCTTTGATACACTGACTGGCTGTACTGAGCAGAGCTGTGCAGAAGTGCAGGATGAATTCCCAAGACTATCAGAGGGAAGGTGCTGACAGGAAAAGAAAACTCAAGTTCAGCACAGGTGAACTACAGGTGTTGGTGGAGGAGGTGGTAAAACACCAAACCCAGCTGTTTGGAAGATAGTCTCTGCAGGTAGCAGAGTCTATGAAGAGAAATACCTGGCTGGGGATCCAGGCTAAGGTCAATGCCATAGGGGTGACAACCAGAGAAGTGGACACTTTTAAGAAAAGATGGTATGATATAAGGATCATTACTAAAAAGAAATGTGGCTTTACAAAGAAAAGAGGCCAATGCTACTGGTGGTGGAAAGAACAAGGCACCTGCTCTCATGGATCTGGAACAGCTTGTGGAGTCCACCCTGGAGCCAGAGAGCATAGTTGGGACTGGGGATGCTGACAGCTCAGCCCGAGCTGCATCAAAGAAAGGTAAGGGACATGTCCATAATTCCTCCCCCCTTGCCTGTCTCCCTCCCCCAGTGTGGCTGTGTGTTTCAAAACTCCAGTACAGGCTTTAGTATCCACCAGCAATGCATTATGGGAGTGGTAGTCATTTGAACTCACATCAGTGCAGTCATCATGAAAGAATGTCAGGCATGTCACACAATACAATTAGAGGCAGGTGAGGACTATGACATAGTGTGACTGAATTGTGATTAATATTGAAATACACGGTGAAAGCACCACTTATCCACTGTCCGCATCTGTCCACAGGCGAGACTTCGTGCAAGACTATGCATGTGAGGGAGAAGAGTGCACCCCAAAGGGAGAGGAGCGAGTAAGGATCCAGGAATTCAGGGCCCAGTACCGCAAGACCTCCAGCACCCAGTACACAATCAGCTGCCACACCAGAGGCAGGCACCATGTAACAGCCATCATCGCCTGTGCACCATGCCTCTCCACAACAGGACCCACAAACACATTCCTCATCAGCAGCCTCAGATTTGTCGGAAATCTTCAGGCCCAGGAGGCATGATGTTCCCCCCTACAAATTTTTGAAACATCCTCTGATGATGAAAGGGAGGGTGCGATGCAAAATGAGCCAGTAGCGGCAAACATAGCTGGTCTTCAGTCCACTCCTGTTACTGTGCACAGAGGCATGAGACGCCGTAGGGTCCGTGAGGAAAGCACAAGTGGCCATGGTGACGGTGTCTTCTGTGGCCTGGAAACCACGATGGTGAAGGTGCAGCGCCTGCAGGCAAAAGCAATAATTGCAGTTCAAAGACAAATGGACCACCTGAATAACAACATGGACAAAATGAACAGGGGGGTTACCTCAATGGCGGATAGCATGAGCGACATGGCAGATAGGGTGAGGGACATGTCTCAGTGCGTGATGTCACTTTGTGATGAACTGCATGAGGACCGCACACAGAGGCGCAGGGAGAGGCAGTGCATGCAACAGCAGACAGAGGCCATGCACCGTCTAGCAACAGCAACTTCACTGTTATGTCGCTGTTCTGTTGCAATTCAGGAGGGGCTGGTGCACTGCTGCACAGATCTTACCAGAGGGATGGGGAGAGTAACAACAGCGATGGAAGTGCTGCTGACAAACCAGTCAGCCACGGCAGGAGATGAAGGTGTAGGGGACACGGCTGACACTACTAGCAGGAGCAGCACCCCTATACCGGACATTAGGAGGAGCAGCATACGCCAAAGTACAGGCCCTGGCTCAACAGACAATGTTCAAAACCAACCACAGCCATCCTGCAGTGTTGTGCGTAGGTGCAGACAGTAATGCTGCCAACATTCCAGTGGACATGTGGGGCTGAGGTAACCTGTGTTCGCCCAGTTAGGCTAGGCACACTTCGGACTTGACAGATGTGTCTTTTGACATTTAACGTAGTACCCATTAAACTACGTCTTTCACATTGAACCCTTCGCTCTGTCTCTTTACTTACTTAAAAGTAGTTGTGTGTGATCTCTGCCCGTCTGTGTCTGCCATCTGTTGGTGTTGAACTCCTACTGTGTTGGGTTCAGGTAGTGCATTTTCATCATCATGGTCTTCATAGTCGCTCAATTCCACCTCAGTACCCTTCTTAGTAGCAAGTTTATGCAACATTGCACAAGTTGCAATAATCTTACAGCATATGATTGGTGAGTACTGCCGTGCCCCTCCACTTTTGTGCAGGCAGCGGAACCTGCTCTTTAACAGCCAAAAGGTGTGCTCCACAATGTTCCTGGTTGAATTGTGTGCCATGTTGTATCGTCTCTGGCTGGGGGTTGAAGGGTTGAGGTAGGGTGTCAGTATGAAAGAGCAGACAGCATATGCACTATCCCCTAAGAGAAAATGAGAAAGCCATTACTCACAGGCACACACACACATACCTCTGCGTTATCTATCAAGGGAGTGTCACACAGTAATTTACCTAGAAGATATCCTTCGTCAAATTCCCCCACTGTCAGGCATGTGTAGATCCCACTGTTCTGAATGATGTAGGAGTCGTGGGTACTTCCTGGGAACTTGGCCACTATGTCTGTGATAATGTACTTGGCATCACAGATTACCTGTACATTTATGGTGTGGGTTGGCTTCCTGTTTCTGTAAATGTACTCTGTGGCAGCAGGTGGGCAAATTGGGATGTGGGTGCCATCAATACAGCTGATGACGTGTGGGAATTGTGCAATTTGGTAAAAGTCAGTATTGCTCTTAAGCAGTTCGGCATGTGTTTCAGGAAAGCTTATGTAATGATGCATTCTCTGCATCATGGCCTCTAGGAACTTCCTGAAGAAACCGGATTCGCAGCTCTGGGACACCCCACCTATCGCAGCAATTACATTCTGATAGCTCCCAGAGGCAAGCAGGTGTATGGGGTTGGGTGCTCCAAAAGTGGGTGCAGGTCCCTGATCAAGTCCAGGATGGTGTGGGGGTGTAGCCTGTACCTTTGCAGGATCTCTGCCTCAGTTAGTTGGAATAGCGTGATCCTCTGCCTGTAGACCTGCTCCTCACTTCTCCAGATCCTCTCTACTGCTGCCTGTAACCGTAGCTGCCTCGCTATCACATAGAATGCCGCCATTCTGGTCACACTGTTGCATTTTGGGCCCTTTTTTATAGCCGGCACCTGGTTACCACCTGCTTTCAATGCATGGTAAATACTGACTCTTAAATACAGAATTTCATGCAAATTCGGTATTTTAGAGGTCTCCTACATCTCAAAACTCTTTTTTTTCCATTTCTTATTTACCGATTCGGTATATTTACCGATTTGGTAAATTTACAGATTCAGAAAAATTTCCGATTCGGTAGAGTTACCGATTCGGAAAACGTACAGATTCTGTAAATTTACTGAATCGGTAAATTTACTGAATCAGTGGTTTTTGGAGCCCCTACATCTCAATATCCAAATACAGGTCGGAAACGGCCGAAAATACAGATTTTCGGCCATTACCGACCGGTATTTGGTTACCTACATCTGGCCCTAAAAGAGTATAAAGATCTGCTCTTCAGTCCATTCGACGGACTATCTCGCACAATTGCTCCAATGGGTCATGACGCATGTGTGTGTGTGTGCCAGTCAGCCATCTTCTCTAGCATCTTTGGCTGAGGCTATAATGCTTATTAAATTTTGAAATTGCCTATTGCTCTCTCCTCTGCATTTGCCATGATTTTTAAACTTACAAAATTGCATGATTTACTTTTTCATCTAGCAAGGTGTCTCTGAAACGTTTTATCTTCTAGATTACACAATGCTATTTTTGATGAACAATGTGCCTTTGACATTCATTTTTTAAACTTGTTCTTCGAATAAAGTGCCACTCTGACTCAGTTCCTGCATTTCACACATGTATCTTATTATTATAGACAGCACATCTATAGGCTGAAAACACCACCCTGTAACACTTGCCCATAAAAAAACTCGTTATAATGCTGCCAGTTAGGTGATAAGCTAGTGGAATATGGTGGTGGCTCACACCACCAGCAACAGACATTGGCAAATAAGTGCACATATAGCACATTTTAGCATCTATTAGTGACAAATAACCATGCAACAACTTGAAGAAAACATTATTTTAAAAGTTAATCTCAGAGCCCTTTCTTTGAAGAAGCTCTAAATGAAGCCTTTGATGCTGTATTACATTGTGTAAATTAGGGTCTGGTATGAAGTGTCCCTCAAAACTACTTCGAAGTAAAATCTGCAACTTTGAACAAGACTGCTCTTTTATGGGGGCAAATTGTGCTTCAAGAGCAAGTTACACTGCAGGATGACTCAAACTTACTAATAAGTATATAATTAGAATAATAAAAACTAACTAGTGATACTGTGGCCACTGTACATCTACTGTGGCTTTGTGAAAGGGTCCACATGAAAATCAGAAAGGGAAAGATGAGAAACAAAAATACCAGAAACAAGCAGTCTACAAGGGTCTTCATAAAATTCTGCCAAATTATTGACATGTCCACAAGGGATAGCAAAGTCAATCCCTAACCCTACATAAACCTTATTCTAAAATGGCAGCCCTGCTCTTTTACAGGAGCCTGGGCCCTAAATATCCTCACAAAGTTCAAATCAAAATTCATTCAGATGAAAGAATGTGTTAATTTTTGATCAGTTCAAAAACAAAATTCAATCAAAGTCAAAATATGGCAGATTTGAACCTTTAGGTTTCAAAAAAACAGTCTGCTTATCGTCAGTCTCATGTTTCCTCAAGTCAACTTCACTTTCAGCAAAGTATTTACATTCAGGAGCTGAGTACCTTCAACTAGGCACCTGTGTTCTCCTTAGTTTTCTGGTTACTGTTGTTAGATGTCACTGTCTCTTTACTCATTGGTTTCTCTCTTCTCAATGAGGATATCTGAAATATGTTCTTCAGACACAGACTCTCTCAATTCTTTGGCAACCTTTCATTTCTTGCTCCTCCCTTAGGCCATACTGGTTGTACCATCTCCAAGCTGAGAGTCTGTGCTTTTAGCTTCTTCAGTTTGGGTCAAAGAGGCTACTCATGTCTCATTCACCACAGGCCCTGCACATGTCTTGGGTTGGCTTTGAGACACTTGCCTGCACTCTCCTTCTTCTCAACCTGATCTCTATGGTTGCACTGAGTTGGCCTTTGAGACTCAGTAATGGTTGTCACCATGACTTCTACTTATCTCACTCTCTGAGTGTGTGATACAGTAATCTAGTTTAAAGTCCTCCACATTTAACAGCAATGTTCAAGACCACCAGTATAGCTTGACAGGGACCACGCCACTTGGGATCAAGACATGACTTTCTTACATGCTTCTGCACCAAGACCCAGGTGCCAAGGCTGAGGTCATGGCACTTCTCCATCCTTGGAAGAGAGGAGAAGCCAATTCAGAATGATAAGAGACAGAATGCACAACATCAGCAAGGCCTTTGCAGCAGTCAAGAACCATGTAATCTGTAATATGTGCAAGTACAGTAACAGGCACAGCAAGAAGTGTGATGGCTCTGCCCATCAGAATTTCATGACGGGACAGTGCTGTCCTATCTGGAATACTCATCAACACCAATGGAAGAGCATCAGTCAATGTCAAAGACATGGATGCACACACTTTAGCAAGATGGAATTTCAGCACTCCTTTTATCTGTCCAAAAAACGCCTGAAGCCTCATATCAGTAACTACAGTGGAACCTCTGAACCACCTACAGAATTGCACACAAACATTTTATTACTTCATTCTTGAAGTGACTGCCACAATCTGATTCAAGAGAAACTGGGATCCAGAAATGCGGGAATCAACTCTCCTAGCAATATTTTGGCCACATTAGGCTTCATTTCTCCTAGCGAGGTAACACAGTCCATTACTCACAGGCATATCGACAAAGTTGAGTTGCCTGTGGTTAAATGGAGCACCTGATCTCCCTAGGTGACCCGTAAGGACTGGAGTTCTCCTTCCTGTATTTATCTGCTTATGTGGGTGGCACTTCAGTGACATAACTCAGCTGCAACTGGGGTTAAAACAATATGTGTAAATGAAATGACCCATAGCATCTGTGTGGGTAACACCATGAAAATATTGTGCCATTGTGGGAAACATTGAATTAGGCAGCTAAGCACAACCATCTACCGAGACCCAACCTTCATCTATGTTCTTAGTACACCCTGCTGTGATCCACATTCTAGCACGTTACTGCAATCTCGTCACTTCTTCCCATGTATTCAGAATGGTAAGCAAAAGGTTTATAGACATGTAATGCTCAGATTCATTTGAATATTCTACATTGAATGTGCATGACCCGGATGGCTGCTACGGAGAACCACACCTCCGTGTAGCATCAGGTGATCCTGGCTCCTGCCCCGGGAATGGCAGAGCATACCTGATGGCGTTTGCACTACCTGGCTAGCAGGCTACGAGCTACGGCTACGGGCCACAGACGGAATTCACAGGACATCGGACAGACTCGGCCGGCGGCATTTTTCATCTCTCCTCATTGTTTCCCGATTATTGAAGGAGGCTGCTTACAGAGGTTTACGGCTGCCATACATCAGATTTCCAGCATGAGCCAAGCTGATACTACCATTAATCAACCAGCGCAGAACAGCAGAATGGCGGAGCTCCGTGAGAGGCAGCTGTGAGGAGGTCGGACGCTCTGTTAGGAGGCGGTGGAGGTGAGGAGACGTCGGGGAAGTGGCTATCCAAAACTTAACCTAACTGATTAGAATTGAGCGATAATCCTAGACGTTGCAGGCAGAGGCAGAGGCAGACCATCAGACTTAAATGCTGAATCCAGCAAGGCAAGGCAAGGTTGACTCAAAAACGTGTACTCTGGCAGAGAGAGCTGTTGAAGTTTGAATCAGAGGAGAGCATTGTAAGCAGCTAATATGCCTGGCACTCCAGAATTGGGGAAGCAGCTAAATACTCGTCTTGCAAAAGCCAAGGCACGGCGGCTAGCCAAGGAGGCAAGGAAAGCCAAGAAAGCAGCACGGCTAACAGAGGTGGAAAGCTCCCCCCCGCCTCGTATCACAGATTCTACACCTGAGAGCTCCGAGGGTGAAGTGGAGGAAGAGAGCTTGGACAAAGTCACTCAGCAGCTAGTACTCCCCGAAGAGAACATCAGTAAAGATCTGGCTATCACGAAAACTGTTATCAAGGTTGCCACTGCAACCGCGGTTTTGGCGCAAGATTGTATTCTGGATAAAGAACCGAATTTACAGAAAAAGGGGTGTACAAAGGAAGTTAAGCAATTCTCATTATTCATGAAAAAACCTATGCAGCAGGCCTCTGTTCCTATCCCCTCACCAGGTATCCAGAACTCTAAGAACGCTAAGAAGGATGCAGATAACGGGGGCACGGTCAGTCTAGAAAGTCCAGGTCCGGGTCCGGGCCCTGTTTTCAGCCCACAAGATGCACTTAATAAGATGCAAGGCGTCACCCAATCTGCCTTATCTAACCTGCCCCATTCCCGAAATTCTGACAAAGAGACCAATTCCAGCTCTGTTAATCAAAGTGAGAGGCCAATACCTAATCTGCAGAATTCCAGGAAGGTTCAATCAAGAGAGCAACGGTCCAATTCTGCAAAAAATCCTGTCCCTTCAACAGCTTCAACAGTATCGTAACCTTCGGTTTAGGGTTCAACTCGTCAGCAAGAGGATGCAGTGGCAGTGGATTTGATTACTTCCCCCTCCGTAATACTTCCGCCTCAGCCACAGTTGTCATCCTTGCCTCCGCCTCTTCTCAATGCTAATGTCAATACTGATACTGACTCTAATACACTGATGGACTCTTGAGGAGATTTTCAGATGAGTGTCAAGGACATGCTAAATTTAATTTTAGACGAAGTGCGGGACTTAAAAAGGGTTCATAAAGCAGAATTGGCCTCCCTCAGCCTACGACTGGAGAAATTAGCGAATATTATGGGGGGCTTTCCAATCAAGCTCCAAGAGGCTGAGGAAAGGATTTCGCTCTTAGAAGACCAACTCGCCTCCGTTCTCAAAGAAGTCAAAGTTGCTACTAAAAGAAACAAGCAGTGGAAATGAAACTGGTGGAGTTGGAAAACCATTCTCGAAGATCTAATCTCCGCTTACTTGGGGTTCCCGAAGGTCTGGAAGGGTCCCAACCCCTGAGCTGGGTCAATAATTTTATCAAACAAAGGGTCATTCCTGATTTTCAGGGGTACCTCACGATTATGAGGGCCCACCGTGTTCCACCTCAACCTTTTCCCAACTCAACACTCCCGCGCACGATCCTGATCAACTTTGCAGACTTTCGCATCAAAGAGGCAGTTCTAACAAAAGCATTTCAGCAAAGACAGTTCTCCGTGAATGAGACTACAAAATGTCGAATCTTCTCAGACATGTGTGCCTCTGCCGCTCGCCGCAGGAAAGAATTTGTCAAAATGCTGCAATTTTTCAAGGCAAAGGGGGCGCAGGCGTCTATAGCCGAGCAATCTAAGCTAAGAGTCCTCCTGAAGGGGAAGTTTTTTATGTTTACAGATGTTGATGAAGCCCAGCGGCTTCTGGATCAGATCACTCTGAACGTACAGGGCTAAAATAATTAGAGTCCCAGGATGATATATATACCTAGTCTGCTGTTAGGATTTATGGAATTGTACCAAAATCGTTTGCTCTAGAGAAAAAAAAATTTCATTCCTTTTCTCTCTTTCTCTGTTTTTCTTTTTTTTTCTGACTATGGGCCATATGTAGGTATCCAAATACCGGTCGGAAACAGCCGAAAATACCAATTTTCCAATTTGGTAAAATATTGAATTGGTAAAATTACCGATTCTGTAATTCAACATGTCGGTAGCACTGTAATCAGTGCTACAAGGGTTTAAGAATTCGTTATTTACCACCAACTAGAAGTTGGTGGTAAATAATGAAAACCCTTCAAAAAGCATTTTATTTGCTTTAAAAAACGTGCCATGTTGCAGACAAACATGCCCTAGGGGCATGTATGTCAGCAACATGTGCACCCATGCACAATTGAGGGGTGCAACAGGGTGTCAAAGTGACACCCTGTCCCCCTTGCAAATTCGGTAATTTTACCGAATCGGTATTTACCGATTCGGAAATTGCCATTGATTCCTATGGGCCTTAAGGCCCATAGGAATCAATGGCAATTACCGAATCAGTAAATACCGATTCGGTAATTACCGAATCATTCCAATTCGGTAATTTCAAATGTGAAATTACCTACATCCCATTTACCTACTCTTAAATACTGAATCGGTATGATTCTGTATTTAAGAGTAGGTAAATCGAGATTACCTACATCTGGCCCTATATGTTTTAGCAGAATAACTAAATAATCAGCTCGTTGGCCAGCATTTTGAGATTTGCTGCCAAGGGGGATGGGTAGCCCACACTCCCGGGAAGGCGGGAGCTGAGATCACCAGGGTGTTATAACATGACACCCAAATTGAGTTGGGTAGTGGAAGGTGGTGGGTGTCGGGGAGGGGGGATGTCCACTTTCACTTGGGGGGGGGGAGTGGTAGTTTTGGCAAAGGGGAAAAAATGAAGCCAATTGTTTGTCTAGAATTTATTACTTTTTTCTTTTTTTCTTTAGAAAGTCCTTACTTTTAATATATGGCTAGTACCTCAAATTTAAAGGTTGTATCTTTTAATGTTAATGGACTCAATAATAAGAGAAAGATGTGTGCCATTGAAGCTTGAATAAAAATGGAAAACCCTGGAGTAATTCTCCTTCAGGAAACCCATATTTCATCTACATAGATATCTGAATTTTCTATGTTCAGATTATGGGCAGCTTACCGCGGGTTTTCATCCTCTTCGGCCTCCCACAGAGGGACCGCTATATTTATCAATAAAAGCTTACAAGCTGAGTATATCAACCCGGGTAGTAATCCATCGGGGAGGTGGTGCTGGGCCTCCTTTTCATTTAGATCAAATCCTTGCCCTCTCACCTTTGTGAGTTTTTACGCACCAGTGGAGGATAATACTAACCCCCACGAGGAACTCTTCCTAGCACTGAGCAGGATCCTGGGTCATTTAATTGTGGGGGGGGATTTTAATATTTTGATGAACCCGCGGGTATACTCTGCAGAACAAGTGAAGAGGCAGACAAAGCTAAGATCCTTTAAAATCTTGAGGAATTATGAATCTATATTGAACCTACATGATCCATGGTGATTCGCATTTCCGTCTCAAAGGAAATTCACGTGTGGATCAGGACGATTTTGTTCCTCCTCCAGCATTGATTTTTTTCTGATTTCTCAGGGGCTAGAGTTCGTTCAACAAAAATTCTTTTTTAATGCCTTCTCAGAGCATGCAATGATGACTTTGGAAATCCACCTGGGGGCAGGTCTGAGACTGCCGAAATGGTGGATCTTCAATAAGCAATATTTAAATGATAAGGAATGGGTGAAATTGATGGATTCAGAGATTAGACAATTCCTAAACCTAAATATTGTGTCTACTTCTCCACACATAGTCTGGGATGCACTCAAAGCATTTGTCTGGGGGCTCATAATAGGCAAGGACGCAGCTATGTCAAAGAAAGCAAAGCTTGAGAAACTACAACGTGAAGATAAGATCCATGCTCTTAATGAGAGATTTCTAAAAGATCCCTCTGTTTTAAATAAAAAACTTCTTGATCAGGCCAAGCGTGAGCTCTGCTCTGTCTATAACATCCAAAGTGAGATCTTTTTTCAACGTTCTCAACAGAAGGTATATGAGGAAAGTAATTTCACAGGTAGGCTGTTGGCGTGGCAGGCCAAAGAGCAAGCCGCGGCAAATCAAATAAAGACATTGAAATCCCCCTTGACAGCTGCTCCCACAGAAGATCCAAGGATAAATGCCGACATCATGCTGGCCCACTACGATTCTATTTACGGTCAACTTCAAAGGGTCGATGCCCAACTACTTGCCACCTTCCTTCAGGATAATCCATCACCACCAACCCTATCCGAAACAGATAGCCAAATTATGGCCACTTCTTTCTTTTTGATAGAATTGGAGGAAGTTGTAAAAAGCTTGGCGAACGGCAAGGCCTGTGGCCCAGATGGATTACCAGTAGAATTTTTTAAGGTCTTTTTTGGGGCAATATCAGAATTTTTTTAGCCCTGATTAATTTCTTATTAGAAGGAGGCCCAGTCCCTGAATCTTTTAGGCAGGTTAACATAGTTAGTTTCCCAAAGAAAGGCAAAGATAAGACAGATCCTAGCTCCTATCGCCCGATCACGCTATTGAATTCGGACTATAAAATTGTTACAAAACTTTTATCATGTAGGTTCAATAAATTTGCAGCACAGTTGATCCATGCTGATCAAAATGGGTTCTTGGCAAGTAGACAACTGGCCACCAATACCCACTTCCTTGCAGAAGCATTGGACTATTTTGAGGTTCAGAAAATTCTGGCCCTTGTGTTATTGTTTGACGCTGAAAAGGCCTTGGACATTGTGGTTTGGGAGACATTGTTTTCAATTTTATATTCCTATAATATCCCACAGTCTTTGATACTTTAAATTCAGAATGTATATGATAACGCGGTGGCCAATATAATTATTAACTCTGAAATAGTAGGATCTATTAAAATCAAGCAAGGCACAAGGCAAGGGTGCCCTTTATCGCCTGTGTTATTTGCTTTTTTTATAGAACCCCTAGCAACAGCTATTCGAAATTGTGTTGATATTCGTCCTCCAATCCCAGCAATACCTAATATAAAGTTATATGCAGATGACATCTTGCTGTTAATTAAGCCAACAGTGGAGGTACAATCCAAGGTTTTTAAGCTGTTTGAGGAATTTGAAGCTTTGGGGGGATATCGAATTAATAAAGGCAAGACAGAAGTCATACTGAGTGTGAGCGATACGATAAATCTACACCCCTACATTCAGCGTTCTGTTAAGTCCACCCCAAAGCGATACTTGGGAATATTCTTTTCCAATTTAATAGATGATTTATATGAATTGAATTTTGTCTAAGCATGGGCGAATTTTGCGAATTCGCGATCCACAAATTTGCGGATTTGCGAATTTGCAATCTGCAAAATTTGCGAATTCATGCAAATTCACGGATTTTTTTATTTTTGCATGTTCGCGGGGCACTTTGCGTGTTCGTGGGTGTTCGTGGGGCGCTTTGCGTGTTCGCGAGTTGTTTTTTTTTGCCTGTTTAATCACTGCACCCTCTCGTTTTTTATGCCCTTCTGCCCTCTGTACCACTCGTTTCTGTGCCCTTCTGCCCTCTGCCCCACTCATTTTTATCCCTTTCTGCCCTCTGTCCCACTTTTGTGCCCTTCTGCCCTCAGCTCCACTTACAATGGCGCCGGCAAGCTGCCAGCACCATTCTAAAATAGCTACAAAGAGCTTCCACAGGAAGCTCTAATAGATAAAGTAAAGCAGGTGCTCGAGTTCAAAGTCAAATTAAGTTACACAATCATTAATCACCCCAAGTTTGGGGTGATTCATGATTGTGTAACTGAATTTGACCTTCAACTCGAGCACCTGCTTTACTTTATCTATTAGAGCTTCCTGTTGAAGCTGACTTTTGTAACTATTTTAGAACGGCTCTGGCAGCTTGCCGGCGCCATTCTAAAAGAGTTTCAAAAGTCAGCTTGAACTTTTGACCCAATCCGTTCCGCTCGCGGATTTTGCAGGAAATTAGCGAATATCGCGGATTGCGAATTTACCGAAAATCCGCAAATCCACGAGCGGAACGGATTTTCCGCCCATGCTTAATTTTGTCCCCTTGATAAAGAAGGTCATAGGCCTGTTTTCTAGATGGAACTTACTCCCACTGTCGATAATAGGATGTGTTGCTTTGATTAAAATGTCTGTATTGCCATTATTTAATTTTCTGTTTTCCTCTATTCCATGCACTTTATCGGGTTCCTTTTTCTCTCAGGTCGAGTCAATGTTTACAGCCTTCATTTGGGCAAAAATAAATCTGTTTTTAGCACTCCGCACTATATGAAGATTTAGACCAGGGTGGGTTAGCGCTTCCCAACCTTAAAAGTTATTATGATGCGTATTTTGCACAATATTTATCAAGGTTCAAACCTCCACCACAAGCACATTTTCCTCTAATATTTTTATCAATCTCATGTGCCATGACAGTCAAATTCACTCTCCTCTACTAATGTTTAGATCTCCAAAGTTGGTTCGTTACAAGAGTCTCCAATGGCTTTTCAAAAGAAGGCAGGCTTTTTAAAAAAAATACTACATTCAGGTATTCAATTCCACTTCCTTATTAGAAGAAATCCTCCCTCTGATGGGTGTTAGACAACCCACATATTTAGCCATAAAATGGGCGGCAGCTGGCTATCTTAAAATTTCTGATTTTATAATTAATGGCAACTGGGTGTCTATAGCTGACATGCGCCAACTAATGACTAATTACTTTATTCTTATGAACTCTTATGGCACCTTATTTAAATAGTTTGCTGAAATAAATGTCACCCCCTTTTTAGCTCAAAATCACTTGGTGTAGGATTTATTAGTTAAGACTTCTGATAGGAAGCCAGGCACCTGGAAGAAATATTTAGCCCCCATTAGGGGGGCTGATCTTGAATCTGAAACTTTGAGGAGATGGTCAGAGCAGGAGAACTGTGTAATTTCTCCCCATATTTGGTCTATGATCAATAGGTTAAACTTTACTTCCTTAAGAGGTGCAAACTGGCATAGGATGCTATTTTTTAGTAAATGGCTGCTGTATCGAACTCCAGCTGCCCTTTTAAAGATGTACCCCAATCAGTCCTCCCAATGCTTCCGATGTCTGAATTATCCTGCTGCTAATAGGTCACATATTGTGCTCCACTGCCCAAAAATGTATGTGTACTGGGTTGACGAATTTGAGTATTTGGAAAAAGAATGTAAATTACAATTGGAAGCAAATGACAGGCTAATTTTATTTGGTTATGATCTTGACCTCCTTTGCTCAGTTTAAGGGACTATATTTTTGTATATAGCTATGGCATTTGCAAGGTCACTGGTTTTACAAAAATGGCGCAATGATTCAATTCCGTCAGCCCTGGAATGGGGGCAGAAGATGAGAAGGGTGAATAAAGTGAATATACCTATGCAGCAAGAATTGGAGGACTTACGAAATTTAATAAAATATGGGGCTCCAGTTTTGACTAAAGTAGAGGGAAGGACTGCATTTGCTGCCATATGGTGGAGGGGTGGAAGAAGATTTTAGACCTTGCTAATTATTTTTATATCAATTTATTGTGTAAATGTGTATAGGAGACTGTTTCTATGTGATTTCTATAACTGGTGTAGATCTTTTTGTAGAGTGTTTAATAGATTCTTAGTGACTTAATGAAGATTTTTATTGTCAAGATAGACTTCTTAACTCCATTTCTTTTTTTGTACGATATAATACTGTAGATGTAAATGTTCATGTGTGACAAAATCTGGCTTAAAAAAAAATATATATATAGAAAAATAAAAAACAAAAATAAAAGAATGTGCATGACGCAAGAGCTCTTGTGTGCTGCACACTTTACAATGGCTACTTCAGCCGGCATATGCAATGCATCGAGAAGTTCCATAATGAAGTGCCCATTCCGAATAGAGGAGAGAGGTGGCCATAAGACCTCCCTGGGAACACAACTGGCCAAAGTCGTGCAACACGCCAAACCATACTGGCTATCAGTCTAGATGGTGCCTCCAAATTTGTGAGACACAACAGGCTCCAGTAAGGACAACCAGTTTGGCCACATGTGCAGAGATTACATTATACAAACAGAAGGCTTCTACTACACCCTCTAGGGTGCTAACGGCATATGCTGCTTTCAAAATCCCTTGTTCGTCTCTTAACCCCTTTAGTACGGTTGTCAGCCAATGACAGTCACTCGCACTACCGCCAGTGCATCTTTCTGCCATTGGCCAACACTGAGGAGGTAAACAAATACACCTCTGATGCACAGCACCAGAAGGATTCCTTTCTTATTTTGAAACCTTTTTTTTAGTGTAATGACCATCAGTGTACAGGGTGCGCTACCATCATTACACTAAAGTGAAAGTAAAACAAGCCGATGGCCATTGTTTTACATTCACTGCATCATTGTTCTGAGGCACATCTCATCCCCTGAGCACTGAGTGTGGTGTGAAAAGTATCATTAGAAAGGGTGGAATCTCCCCTTTCTAATAATATCTATGCTCACAGGACCCCTGCTTGGGAATTGCCATAGGATAGTGATCCCCAAGCAGGAATCCATCCACTAGTCACCAGGGATTTTGAGGGAGCAACCCCTTGGGCAAGGGCTTATGCTCTCCCACCCCCATATTATAACAGTATTTCTGTCCTTCATGAGGGTGGTAGGAGGGAATAACACCCGCTCTACCCCAAAGCAGAAAGACCACAATACACCAGGGTCTATTTTTAAAATAAATATAGAGGTGGGGACTGCCCACCATGCGCATAGCCATGCCCTAATCCAAAACACAACTATGGTGAAAGTCTTTCTGCCCCCGTGGAGGGCAGCTGGGGTGATTATTCCCAATCTATCCCCCCCAGGGTGCAGAAAGCCTACTAGACACCAGTGATTTTTTTATAAGAGTATAGAGGTGTGGGGCTGACCACTATGGATATGGCCATGCCCTCACCCCAACAAGAAATCAGGTAGTGTTTCTGCCCCCCCCCCCCTTGGGGCAGATTGGGGCAGTTACCGCAATATGATCCTATTGAGGGCAGAAGGCCCACTAGACATCAGGTTCTATTTTTAAATATAGAGGTGGGCTGCCCACTATGGATATGGCCAAACCCATCCCCCAAAAACTATGGTGACAGTCTTTCTAGACACCAGGGACTACATGTATGCAGTATTGTTTTTGGCGGGGGAACAGCCAATAGAATTTCTGCTCCCCCTCATCCCCAGGGCAGGAAGCCCACTAAACATCAGGCATTTAAAAAAAAAAAAAGCAGAAGTATGTTGGGGCCTACTCTGGCTTTGAGCCATAACTCCTCTCCAGATGAGGCAATAGTGTCTTTCTGCCTCTCTGATGGCAGGTTTGTTCCAACTCGGGAAGCTGCCAAAATTATGTCTCGGGAGTAGAAGGTCCACTTGACACTAGAGATTTTGTCTTTGTGGCAAAATAAAGTGGTAGAGATGTTGCACTCTGGCATTGGCCACATCCCCATCCCCCAAAAATGAGCAAGCTAGTCTTTTTACCCTCTGCCCCCAGGGCAGACAGGAGATATGCCTCAATTTGCTCCTGGGGTCAGAAAGCCAACCAAATGGCAGGAATATATGCTTGAAATACAATAATGGGGTGGGTTTGGCCCATCCCAAAATCCACTTTGACCTCAACCTGAAAGCCTCAAGTGTCTTTCTACTCCCCTGCAAACTGAAATCCCATCCCAATGGTAAATAAGAGGACATTTCAAATCAAAAGAGAGTTTATGCAGCACACAGATACTGCATGGAGTGTCTCGGAACTGCAGGTCAGTAGACCACTGATTTTGTATGTCGGGGGACACAGTCAAAAAATCCTCATTAAAAAGCCAGGCTTTCAGGATATGGTTAAAAGAGTCTGCAACCCTAATAGCACGAAGATGCCAGGGAAGAACATTCCAATTAGCAGCGGCTAGCGCAGAAAAGGAGGTACCTATCCATGTCTCCCTCCTTGTCTTAGCCACTACAACCATCAGTGCCTCAGTCAAAATGTAGGGTTCTGGAGGGATGATAGTGAGAGAGTCACTTAGATAAGTATTTAGGACCTAGTCCATATAAAGCACTGTAGGCAAATACCAGTCTCTTTAACTTTACTCTCACCTGGATGAGAAGCCAATGTAATTCCTTAGGATTAGCCTGAACAGAAACATTCCTTGGAATGTTAAGCAGGATCCTGACAGCAGCATTCTGCACTAGATGGAGTCTTTTGAGTGGGTATAAAGGAAGGCCCCTGTAAAGTGCACTGGCATAGTCCAGCCGAGATGTTATAAGGGCATGCACTGCCATCTTCAGACACGAGGCTGGAAAAAGGAACAGAAACGTCCACACAAATCGCAGAAAGTAGAACAAGTCCCGACTGTGATCTACACTTGCGACTGGAAGGACAGATGGCTATCAAACCTCACTCTGAGGTTTTTAGCCACCATTGTGGAGGTCAGAAGAGATGTAGCAGAGTTAGACCAAATCTAACAACACCACAAAGGCAGGGGGGTATCCAAAGACCAGTAGTGCATTCTTGAGTGTACTGCACTGGAGGTTGCTCTGTCACAACCACTGGAACACTGCTGACATACATGCTTCAAATCTGCATTGGGCACTAAAGATGTTCCTGTCCCAGGTTAGAATGCTCTGTGTATCATCAGCATAAGAGATTACCTGCAAGTTTGCCAAAGGAGACATATAGGCTTTGAACAACGTCAGACTCAAGCCCTGGCAAACCCCAAATTCTATTAACTTAGAATAAGACGCAATTGGTGGCTTCCACACTGACTGATATATGTTTAATACAAAGGATTGCAGTCAGGCCAAGGCAGTCCCACCTACATTTTATTCCTTATGTCTGCCTGCTCAATTAAGATGAATGGACATATAGCTTTTTCTGTTTGTCTCAGGCAAACCCTGGGATTGAGGGAGGATAAAAAAGAAATACTGCCCCCTCAGCATGGGAGAATACTTCCATGGGAGATGACTCCCATGGCAATTGGGGCATTATATTTTTTATTTTTATAATGTCATGTACTTTATTCTATATGTTGCTTCTATATCTCTTCAGCTTTTTCACACTTTCTAATTTGGCAGATTAAATATATTTCCTATTTGCTGCAGTACCAAGAAGTAAAATTATCCATTTGGAATTTCCTTTAAGTGCATACCTCATGCTGTTGGTCCTACATAAAAGTCTATGTTCTGCACAAAATGGATTTCAATGTCAGCAGGAGTATTATTATGGCCTAAATGCTGGCTCTATTAAATTCTGAAATTAGTTTTATTAATTTCTTCTGTTGCTATACCTTGTCAAGAAATGTTTCAATGAGAACACACTTATCTAATGCATTTTATAGCCTTGCTTATCCTTACCAGTATCATTTATTTTTTCTAGAAGTTTAGATAACATGCAAGATATAAAAAAAGTCAAGCCACACTCATTTGGATTTTGAAAGGTTACCCCATGGGGATGGGGCGCACAGTTATCCTGATTTTACACCATTGACTTGTATTAGCTCAATTAATTATTTTTCCGCAGGTACATTATTGCTGGGTCCTTCTAGCACTCCAGCAATCCCCTGGCTGGCCATTTGACTTCTATTTACTGGATACTTATTCCTCAGTTTCCTCTTATGATTGTATTTTGTGTTTACCTTGAAGACCTTGAAGATGTCCTCTTTAATTTTTTGTATTCTTGCCCATAATGTCAGAGTATGTTTTACAGTTCTTATTCAAATCACCTAACTTTAAAGTTACATTTCCCACTACAGTTGTATTTGTATTATTAATGTACTTCATTATCAAGTTAATATATATTTCCAAAAAATGCTGTGAAGCCCCATCTCCAAAACGTCATACACCATTTTGGATTAAGTGTCTACACTTAGGCTCCTCTGTGGTTAGGCAACTGTATTTGCCTCCACCTAAAGAAAGAATATCCTTCAACATTCTATATTTGGTCCACTGTGGCCCTGAGGCAGACAAATCCTCTCCCCTTTTCCATTGTTTCTAACTTCACAATTCCCTCAATTCACAAAATAAATATAAATATATATGATTCCTGAATGCAAATGTAATTGTAATAACAGCAAGTTTTTTTTAATTTCAAGCTCCTCAATTTAGAATGCACTTCCTCTTACCATCAGATGTTTCCCCAATCACAATGCCTATCAGATAGCCCTTAAAAAAAGAGATCTCACGAGTCTGCGATCTGAGATCTTATCATCATGACTTGTCGTGTTCTAATCTAGGACCCCGATCAATACTGTGACCTTATGCCCCTATACGGCTATAATCCATTCATACCCCTATAATGGCATAAACGATCAAGAGCGATATTTCAGAAACTCGTCTCTGGCCTCACACGATCAGAGCCACATTTCAGAATCTCTTTCTTTGCAGCTCATTAAAGCTGATGACACAGCAGAAGCCACTATCTTAGATTCCTAGATTACACTCCGAGTTCTTCAACAAGATAAAACTCAGCAACCTGGGAAAGCCTCGCTTGCGATGTTTTGATTAGTAATAGAACTCTAATGAGCACTGAGAGACGATCACTTCCTAGTGACATCTTTATTGAAGTCTTATGTCCAAAAACTTACGTCAAACAAGGCACCTTTCAGGTATAAATATTACCAACGTTGCCTTAAGCAAACGCTGCTGCGACGACATCGATGATAGTGATGGTGTGGTGAATACAGGAGCAGAACAGCTGTCCCTTGCAGAGTCCAGCGGATGCAAGCTGCCCACGGACGCTGCCCCTCCTCCTCCTTGATGCGCTGAGAAAGACGCTGTCTTTTCTCTTGCCGAGAAAATCCAGCTCTGGCGTTTCCAGCCTACTCTTGCGAGTGACTGGGATATCGAGTCCTGAAAGGAGATACAAGACCTCCAACATTCTATTTCAGAGGTATGGTGTTGACTAAACCCTTAGAGAGAATTCTTGAAGCAAACCTTGGCAAAACCAACTTAACTAAAACTGCTACTTACTTACTCCCTCCCAAGCATTAGGCTTAGGTCAGGTACACTGGGGTAGGCGTAGTTAGAAGCACCAGTTGAGTACGTTAGTCAAATGTATTTATGAATGTATATATTTTATTCATTTAAACCATTGTATGGCTAAGAAACCATATCAATGCTTTTACAGTATCATTTCGCAATCCTCATTTTACTGTACGCTCTTTTTATAATAACAAGTCTTGCAATTGTGGCAATTCATTTCTCTTGCATGAGAAGAAAGACTGTTCAATAAATAATACCTTTTTATTGAAAACGCCCGTCTCTCTATTCTCTGCATCTTGGTGAAAGTAATCTGCACAACTGACTGAGTAAAATAACTGTCTATTGTTTCACACGACTCTAGAGATTGACTCTTATTCTAAGGAGCAAAGTTGTCATGTTTATGCCGTTGTTGGAAAACTGAATCCCTTCTTGTCTGTACCAAGGAAGCTGATCACTTCCTATTCAGTCAAGAAAGTTTCCAGTGACCTCTGAGCTAGTTGGTAGAAACCCAATTAAGTTTAGCATAGTCAGCAGAGACCTGGAAGACCGCACTTCTACGTCCATACTACTGTTTATGTTATTCCAATGCGCAGGGCCTATAGGTAAAATAAGTACTACACTACACCCTATGATGATTGAGCTACCTTTCTTTATTGATTCAAATACCCGACAGAGTGACTCAAGCAATTCTTCTATAACACCAGGGTGAGGGAGCCTTTATCCTTATTTGAACTTTGGGTACATATGAAGAGTATATTCGATGTCTGTGAGGAACATAACCTTCCCTTCTGTAAGGTGATTTGCTGAATCTTACTCATTTGATTCTCTAATATGCCTTTTCATATGTTATTCTGATTCTGTATGGGAATCAACAACATTTCCCCCAGTAGCATGGCATTCATAATGTTTCATTAAATGTAATTAATGTTCAAGACCCTAAAACTATCAATTTTCTAGAAGTGGCCAGATGAGACTATTTTTCAATGGTCATAAAAATTAACATTGTTTCCTGTTCTTCTGACACCTTCTATCAACTCTAGTGATGGTCCATGTTTCAAGGTAGTTTTCTGATTAAGCTTACTGCCCAAGAACCTGGTGACCATTTTTCAACATTGAGTTCAGTGTTGCAAAGTCTTCTTTAAGTGCAGCAATTAGAGGTGCTAACCGCGATGAAATTAAAGCTGCAAGGCACCAATATAGAAGTATACTGAGTACACCAAGCACGGGTTTGAAATCTAGCAGATGGCTGGAAGTAAATGTAGCTACTAAATCAAGGGACAACAGGCTCTGAGGCACATTGGTGCCTCAAGGAAGAACCTTAGCTCTATCAGGCCTGCATTTTTTATGACTGAGGCTGTGTTTTACTCCTAATTTTCATTATAATATTCTGCATCAGAGGTTTATTCAGACTTTTCGATTCACAATATTGAGACCAATAATCTCAAGCTTTTTGCTTTGCAGGAGATTATGTCTGCTTTAAAAAGGCTAAGAAGGACAAGGCCCCTGTCCTCGTTAAGATTCCTGTTAATCTGTATAAATCAGACCCCATAAAATGGGAACATTACATTACTTTATTGAGAAATGCAATCCTAAATAGAGCACTAGTGCTTGCATTTTGGTTGGGAGACCAAATTGTTCCTCTTTTCAAAAACGGTGAGAGGACTAATCCAGCAAATTATTGACCAACTAGCTTCCTTAACACCTTAGCTGCGTGTAAACATTTCTCCCCAGTGCTGCGCTGTCCATTAGAACTAGTGCTGAATGGACGTTCAATGGTCGTGCGCAGCACTGGGGAGGTAGCGCTGCTGACAACCATTGGCCGTCAGCAGCACTTAAGGGGTTAACAACATCGAAAAAATGTCTGCATGTGCACCATTGTCTAGACTTGAGAATAGGGGGAAGAGTAAAGAGATCAAGTCCCATTGCCAAACGAGTTAAAAAAAAATAGCACAACAGATAAGTATTTTCGATTTTCCTTTCTATTACTAAAATATGTGCTGTTATGAAAATTATTATAAACAAAAAGGGTGTGTGGGGGTCAAGGGGAAAGTTTTATGACCTGACTGCTCACTCCCCAATTACAAGATACAAAAACACAAAAGAGCAGATCAAGTCTGAGAAAGAGTGTGTGCCTACAACAGTAGCCGTGTGGTACTGGTGGTGCATGCGTGAGACAAGGGTTGCCAAAACCATAGGTTGGAAGTCGAGGGAGGCTGACACCATTCCCATCAGACCACCCATGCGGTGGAGTTTGCGTCATGTGGGAAAGGTATTGTCATGCCGTCCCACAACCGACCATATAGTGCCGGTGCAGGGATGGATGTAAAAGATATCATCAAAGGCATGCATCCTAAAGTGATGAAAAACTGAGAAGAGTGCAGTGCTCAAATAATAGTGAAAATGAAATTAAAAATTTAACAATCCGGACTCCTGGAGACATTGCAACCGAAGTGCGGGTGTCAAAGATTAAAAGGCACGCTGGGTAGCATGGCTACCCTCTAGCGCAGTGTGATGTGGTCGACATGTTTCTGCTTAAGGGCATCTCGCCCAGCTTTCTTCAGGACCGATGACAAGAAGTCAGCTACTGCAACTACATACAAAGTGTATAGATGATGAGTAATAAACCTGTACTGACAAAGTTACTTATATAGCGAGGGTATGTATACTTAAGTGTCCACTGTAGGGAGAGAAATGAATCTTCTTCCTGTTGACAAACAAAAGACACTATGTCAGACAACACCAAGTTAGACACACACACCACGGCGCGTACACATAGAAACCGTGCAGGCACACATACATGAAAAATGTGATTTTCCATGAAATTAAAGCATATATGCTTGATCACCCCAAGGCATTTCCTCAGCGTGATACTCACCCAGCTTTGTGTGGGTGACGGCCTCACCTCACCCGGCAACCGCTCGGGAGGAAGAGGCCCCGCTCTGTAGTGTAAAAATAGAAGACTCAGTAAGCACCTAACTTTACCGTGTCTAGCCAAATGACTTTACACTGAGACCCAACAAACGTGTGATAGTGACCCCCCTACCAAACCTACCACTGACAATGACCAGGACACATACATATCGCATATTTAATGACACTCAAGGAGTAATAGTAATATAACTACTCATGTGGAGTGAGACCTGTTAGTGACCATGGCCTGTTAGCAAACAGAACGCTAAGGTGCAGATAAAATATTTCAACCTATGTCTATAACAGGCTGCCTGGAAAGGGTTCCCATGTGTCCAATATCAGGTTATGTGGGAAACAAAGAAATAGCCTCCCTATCCCAGCGCAGAGTCTATAACCAGTGAAAGACTCTCTCTGAGCTCACAAAACGCAATATACTTAACAACAGACTAAATGCCAATAAGGTAAAGAAGCAGGGTTCTGGGCAGCCGGGCGACTCACCTCTCCGTCGGTACCTCGGTACTGTCAGCGAGCGGAAGTGGAGGCGAGTAAAGGAAAACGCCCTCCTTCCTAAAATAGCCTCGCTATGTAACGCGTTGACCCTCCGTCATCCAGGGGCTGCGCAGGGTCGCGCGATAATCCCGAGAAGTTGCTCTACTCGGGAGCGCATGCGCGGAGAGATGATCTGCATTACTCTCTCGCGCATGCGCATTCGTCCGCATTAGTCGGACCTACTTAATCATATTGCGCTCTAGATCACCCGCAGGCTCACCAGAATCCATCATGATGGTTCTATTCCTGTCTGGGTTGATCTGACGAACCAAAAATTCGGTTTTTTTGGCATAAATTAAACTGGCATAAATTAAACTGGGGGAACACAGTCATGTGTCCATGAAGGAGACACTGCTCCCTGAACACAAACGGCGAAATACACCAATGAGGGTTCGGCAAGTGTATCAGGTTTTGTGTTTGTTAGTGATGTGAGATGTGAGCATACAGTATACCGTTGCAAAAATGAATTGCAGTCAGATAGATTTTGACAAGGTCATCTTTCATTCACATGAAATCATGTGATGAATATGTGTAAAGGGACCATGATAAAAGAATTACGCTTAAGATACCTGGAAAAAAAGGACCAATAGTGTCTGGAAATAGCTCTAGAGCCATTGATCAAGAGACAACTGTCTTATGATTGTTCAGTATATATTCAGTCCAATGACTAGCCACATGAAGGGTTCATTTCAATTTAAATCTCGATGGATTGGATGTTGTAGTCCTGGGATATGAAGTGGAGGCAGGCAGACAGAGGGTCACGCACACAATTAGGTTGGGTGAGCTGAAAGGAGTAAACTGTACAGTGTTTACATCCTGATTAAATAGACCCGCAACTGAAAAGTTGCACTAAATACTATAAACAAAAAGGGTGTGTGGGGGTCAAGGGGAAAGTTTTATGACCTGACTGCTCACTCCCCAATTACAAGATACAAAAACACAAAAGAGCAGATCAAGTCTGAGAAAGAGTGTGTGCCTACAACAGTAGCCGTGTGGTACTGGTGGTGCATGCGTGAGACAAGGGTTGCCAAAACCATAGGTTGGAAGTCGAGGGAGGCTGACACCATTCCCATCAGACCACCCATGCGGTGGAGTTTGCGTCATGTGGGAAAGGTATTGTCATGCCGTCCCACAACCGACCATATAGTGCCGGTGCAGGGATGGATGTAAAAGATATCATCAAAGGCATGCATCCTAAAGTGATGAAAAACTGAGAAGAGTGCAGTGCTCAAATAATAGTGAAAATGAAATTAAAAATTTAACAATCCGGACTCCTGGAGACATTGCAACCGAAGTGCGGGTGTCAAAGATTAAAAGGCACGCTGGGTAGCATGGCTACCCTCTAGCGCAGTGTGATGTGGTCGACATGTTTCTGCTTAAGGGCATCTCGCCCAGCTTTCTTCAGGACCGATGACAAGAAGTCAGCTACTGCAACTACATACAAAGTGTATAGATGATGAGTAATAAACCTGTACTGACAAAGTTACTTATATAGCGAGGGTATGTATACTTAAGTGTCCACTGTAGGGAGAGAAATGAATCTTCTTCCTGTTGACAAACAAAAGACACTATGTCAGACAACACCAAGTTAGACACACACACCACGGCGCGTACACATAGAAACCGTGCAGGCACACATACATGAAAAATGTGATTTTCCATGAAATTAAAGCATATATGCTTGATCACCCCAAGGCATTTCCTCAGCGTGATACTCACCCAGCTTTGTGTGGGTGACGGCCTCACCTCACCCGGCAACCGCTCGGGAGGAAGAGGCCCCGCTCTGTAGTGTAAAAATAGAAGACTCAGTAAGCACCTAACTTTACCGTGTCTTAGCCAAATGACTTTACACTGAGACCCAACAAACGTGTGATAGTGACCCCCCTACCAAACCTACCACTGACAATGACCAGGACACATGCATATCGCATATTTAATGACACTCAAGGAGTAATAGTAATATAACTACTCATGTGGAGTGAGACCTGTTAGTGACCATGGCCTGTTAGCAAACAGAACGCTAAGGTGCAGATAAAATATTTCAACCTATGTCTATAACAGGCTGCCTGGAAAGGGTTCCCATGTGTCCAATATCAGGTTATGTGGGAAACAAAGAAATAGCCTCCCTATCCCAGCGCAGAGTCTATAACCAGTGAAAGACTCTCTCTGAGCTCACAAAACGCAATATACTTAACAACAGACTAAATGCCAATAAGGTAAAGAAGCAGGGTTCTGGGCAGCCGGGCGACTCACCTCTCCGTCGGTACCTCGGTACTGTCAGCGAGCGGAAGTGGAGGCGAGTAAAGGAAAACGCCCTCCTTCCTAAAATAGCCTCGCTATGTAACGCGTTGACCCTCCGTCATCCAGGGGCTGCGCAGGGTCGCGCGATAATCCCGAGAAGTTGCTCTACTCGGGAGCGCATGCGCGGAGAGATGATCTGCATTACTCTCTCGCGTCATTTGGCTAAGACACGGTAAAGTTAGGTGCTTACTGAGTCTTCTATTTTTACACTACAGAGCGGGGCCTCTTCCTCCCGAGCGGTTGCCGGGTGAGGTGAGGCCGTCACCCACACAAAGCTGGGTGAGTATCACGCTGAGGAAATGCCTTGGGGTGATCAAGCATATATGCTTTAATTTCATGGAAAATCACATTTTTCATGTATGTGTGCCTGCACGGTTTCTATGTGTACGCGCCGTGGTGTGTGTGTCTAACTTGGTGTTGTCTGACATAGTGTCTTTTGTTTGTCAACAGGAAGAAGATTCATTTCTCTCCCTACAGTGGACACTTAAGTATACATACCCTCGCTATATAAGTAACTTTGTCAGTACAGGTTTATTACTCATCATCTATACACTTTGTATGTAGTTGCAGTAGCTGACTTCTTGTCATCGGTCCTGAAGAAAGCTGGGCGAGATGCCCTTAAGCAGAAACATGTCGACCACATCACACTGCGCTAGAGGGTAGCCATGCTACCCAGCGTGCCTTTTAATCTTTGACACCCGCACTTCGGTTGCAATGTCTCCAGGAGTCCGGATTGTTAAATTTTTAATTTCATTTTCACTATTATTTGAGCACTGCACTCTTCTCAGTTTTTCATCACTTTAGGATGCATGCCTTTGATGATATCTTTTACATCCATCCCTGCACCGGCACTATATGGTCGGTTGTGGGACGGCATGACAATACCTTTCCCACATGACGCAAACTCCACCGCATGGGTGGTCTGATGGGAATGGTGTCAGCCTCCCTCGACTTCCAACCTATGGTTTTGGCAACCCTTGTCTCACGCATGCACCACCAGTACCACACGGCTACTGTTGTAGGCACACACTCTTTCTCAGACTTGATCTGCTCTTTTGTGTTTTTGTATCTTGTAATTGGGGAGTGAGCAGTCAGGTCATAAAACTTTCCCCTTGACCCCCACACACCCTTTTTGTTTATAGTATTTAGTGCAACTTTTCAGTTGCGGGTCTATTTAATCAGGATGTAAACACTGTACAGTTTACTCCTTTCAGCTCACCCAACCTAATTGTGTGCGTGACCCTCTGTCTGCCTGCCTCCACTTCATATCCCAGGACTACAACATCCAATCCATCGAGATTTAAATTGAAATGAACCCTTCATGTGGCTAGTCATTGGACTGAATATATACTGAACAATCATAAGACAGTTGTCTCTTGATCAATGGCTCTAGAGCTATTTCCAGACACTATTGGTCCTTTTTTTCCAGGTATCTTAAGCGTAATTCTTTTATCATGGTCCCTTTACACATATTCATCACATGATTTCATGTGAATGAAAGATGACCTTGTCAAAATCTATCTGACTGCAATTCATTTTTGCAACGGTATACTGTATGCTCACATCTCACATCACTAACAAACACAAAACCTGATACACTTGCCGAACCCTCATTGGTGTATTTCGCCGTTTGTGTTCAGGGAGCAGTGTCTCCTTCATGGACACATGACTGTGTTCCCCCAGTTTAATTTATGCCAGTTTAATTTATGCCAAAAAAACCGAATTTTTGGTTCGTCAGATCAACCCAGACAGGAATAGAACCATCATGATGGATTCTGGTGAGCCTGCGGGTGATCTAGAGCGCAATATGATTAAGTAGGTCCGACTAATGCGGACGAATGCGCATGCGCGAGAGAGTAATGCAGATCATCTCTCCGCGCATGCGCTCCCGAGTAGAGCAACTTCTCGGGATTATCGCGCGACCCTGCGCAGCCCCTGGATGACGGAGGGTCAACGCGTTACATAGCGAGGCTATTTTAGGAAGGAGGGCGTTTTCCTTTACTCGCCTCCACTTCCGCTCGCTGACAGTACCGAGGTACCGACGGAGAGGTGAGTCGCCCGGCTGCCCAGAACCCTGCTTCTTTACCTTATTGGCATTTAGTCTGTTGTTAAGTATATTGCGTTTTGTGAGCTCAGAGAGAGTCTTTCACTGGTTATAGACTCTGCGCTGGGATAGGGAGGCTATTTCTTTGTTTCCCACATAACCTGATATTGGACACATGGGAACCCTTTCCAGGCAGCCTGTTATAGACATAGGTTGAAATATTTTATCTGCACCTTAGCGTTCTGTTTGCTAACAGGCCATGGTCACTAACAGGTCTCACTCCACATGAGTAGTTATATTACTATTACTCCTTGAGTGTCATTAAATATGCGATATGTATGTGTCCTGGTCATTGTCAGTGGTAGGTTTGGTAGGGGGTCACTATCACACGTTTGTTGGGTCTCAGTGTAAAGTCATTTGGCTAAGACACGGTAAAGTTAGGTGCTTACTGAGTCTTCTATTTTTACACTACAGAGCGGGGCCTCTTCCTCCCGAGCGGTTGCCGGGTGAGGTGAGGCCGTCACCCACACAAAGCTGGGTGAGTATCACGCTGAGGAAATGCCTTGGGGTGATCAAGCATATATGCTTTAATTTCATGGAAAATCACATTTTTCATGTATGTGTGCCTGCACGGTTTCTATGTGTACGCGCCGTGGTGTGTGTGTCTAACTTGGTGTTGTCTGACATAGTGTCTTTTGTTTGTCAACAGGAAGAAGATTCATTTCTCTCCCTACAGTGGACACTTAAGTATACATACCCTCGCTATATAAGTAACTTTGTCAGTACAGGTTTATTACTCATCATCTATACACTTTGTATGTAGTTGCAGTAGCTGACTTCTTGTCATCGGTCCTGAAGAAAGCTGGGCGAGATGCCCTTAAGCAGAAACATGTCGACCACATCACACTGCGCTAGAGGGTAGCCATGCTACCCAGCGTGCCTTTTAATCTTTGACACCCGCACTTCGGTTGCAATGTCTCCAGGAGTCCGGATTGTTAAATTTTTAATTTCATTTTCACTATTATTTGAGCACTGCACTCTTCTCAGTTTTTCATCACTTTAGGATGCATGCCTTTGATGATATCTTTTACATCCATCCCTGCACCGGCACTATATGGTCGGTTGTGGGACGGCATGACAATACCTTTCCCACATGACGCAAACTCCACCGCATGGGTGGTCTGATGGGAATGGTGTCAGCCTCCCTCGACTTCCAACCTATGGTTTTGGCAACCCTTGTCTCACGCATGCACCACCAGTACCACACGGCTACTGTTGTAGGCACACACTCTTTCTCAGACTTGATCTGCTCTTTTCTGTTATGAAAATTGCCACTTTACCTGGCATTTGTGGATCTTCGCAGTGCCTTTGATGATGTGCCCAGCCATCTTTTATGGTTTCCTCTATGTGTGATGGCAATCCGCCTGAGTTTTCTACACATGCTGATCAGACTCCACGAGGGTAGCTTTCCAAGGATCCACTGGGGCCCTGCTGGGGTATCGTCAAGACCCCTTAAAAAACGGTGTCCAGCAGGATTGTATGTTGGTCCCTTGCTGCTTTGTTTATACGTAAATAAGGTGATTGACGTAGTGGAGTCCTTTGTTAATGATGCCGCCAGTAGTGGTGGCATAAAAATTGGGACATTCGATGACACCCACTTGGTGTCTAAATCCTCTACATGTTTTGCGAGGTTTCCTCCAATAAAGGGTTATCGATCAACACAGGCAAGATAAAATTGATGATGTTTTGCCCACATGAACATGTAAAAAACGATTTTTAGGATGAACTCAAGTGAGGAATGTGCTGATTTAGGAATTTATTGTGCCCATGATCTAAAACGGAAAAACAAATAAATAGGTCAAGAAGAATGATAATGCAACGCTCTGTGGCATTTTGCACTGTACCAGTGACAAGGGAAGCCTGTTAATTTCCTCAGCAGTGGAGGTCCACAGTTCACAGGATCAAAATGATGTTCTTTATTGAATTGAGATATAGCTATACACTGATGAATCTGAGTTTTATAGATTCAAAGGAGTGTTTCTTAAGGCCCTTCTCAGATAGCGCCTTAGCTCCCCGACAATTCCATTAGATATTAACTTTGGAATTATGAATATTGCATCCATTGCTAAACTGAGACCTGCTTTATAATGGATCAATCAATCAATCAATCAACAGATTTGTAAAGCGTGCTGCTCAACTGTTAGGGTCTCAAGGTGCTGGGAAGGGTGCGGGGGGCGGGGGGAGTCGCTACTGCTCGAATGGCCAGGTCTTGAGTTGTTTCCTGAAGGAGAGATGGTCCTGGGTCAGCCGTAGGTGGGTGGGTAGGGAGTTCCATTTCTTGGCCGCCAGGTAGGGGAAGGATCTTCCTCCGGTGGTTGATTTGCGAATTTGTTGGATGGTGGCGAGGGCGAGGCTAGCAGATCGGAGCAGGCGGGGGGGTGTAGAATGTGAGGCGGCTGTTGAAGTATTTGGGGCCCATGTCGTGGAGATCCTTGTGTGCGTGGAGAAGGAGTCTGAACGTGATCCTCTTGTTGACGGGGAGCCAGTGCAGGTCTTTCAGATGGGTAGAGATGTGGCTCTGACGAGGGAAGTCCAGGATGAGTCGTGCAGAAGCGTTCTGTATGCGCTGGAGTCTTTTCTGGAGTTTGGCTGTGGTTCCAGCGTAGAGGGTGATCCCGTAGTCCAGTCGGCTGGTCACGAGGCCCTGGGTGACCGTCTTCCTGGTTTCGGTGGGGATCCACCGGAAGATCTTTCGGAGCATGCGCAGGGTGTTGAAACAGGATGACGAGACGGCGTTGACTTGCTTGGTCATCGTGAGGAATGAGTCCAGGATGACGCCTAGGTTTCGTGCATGGTCCGTGGGCATGGGGGCAGTGCCCAGTGCAGAGGGCCACCAGGAGTCGTCCCAGGCAGAGGGGCCTGGTCCCAGGACGAGGACTTCCGTTTTGTCTGAGTTCAGTTTCAGACGGCTAAGCTTCATCCATTCCGCGACGTCTTTCATTCCTTCCTGGAGGCTTGCTCTGGCGGTGGCGGGGTCGTTGGTGAGGGAGAGGATCAGCTGGGTGTCGTCCGCGTAGGAGATGATGTTCAGGTTGTGTTGGCGTGCAATGGCTGCGAGAGGGCTCATGTAGACGTTGAAGAGGGTGGGGCTGAGCGAGGATCCTTGAGGAACGCCGCAAATGACTTCGGTGGCCGCGGATCGGAAGGGGTGGAGGCGGACTCTCTGGGTTCTTCCGGCGAGGAACGAGATGATCCACTCTAGGGCCGTTCTTTGGATTCCTGTGTTGCTGAGGCGCTGTATCAGTGTGTGGTGGCGTACGGTGTCGAAGGCTGCTGAGAGGTCTAGGAGGATGAGGGCAGCTGTTTCCCAGTTGTCAAGCAGGGACCTGATGTCGTCAGTAGCTGCGAGGAGGGCGGTCTCGGTGCTGTGGTTTGCTCAGAAGCCAGACTGCGAGGGGTCAAGGGATCCGTTTGTCTGGAGGAAGGCGGAGAGTTGTTTGTTGACGGTCTTCTCGATGACTTTGGCAGGAAAAGGGAGGAGCGAGATGGGGCGGAAGTTCTTGAGCTCTGTGGGGTCCGCGGTGGGTTTCTTCAGGAGGGCGCTGAGCTCGGCATGTTTCCAGCTCTCCGGGAAGGTGGCGAATGCGATGGAGCTGTTAATGATGTCCCGGAGTTGGGGTGCGATGATGGAGTCGGCTTTGTTGAATATGTGGTGTGGGCAGGCGTCGGTTGGGGAACCGGAGTGGATGGTGTTCTTCATTAGGGTGGTGTCCTCAGTGCTGACCAAGGTCCAGGTGCAGAGGGTGGTGGTGGGGGGTGCTGGTTCAATGGTTCGGTGCATGATCTGCGCGCCGAAGCTGTTGTGTATGTTGACGATCTTGCGGTGAAAGAAGGAGGTTAGTGAGTCGCAGAGGTCTTGCAAGGGTGTGATGTCGTTGTTGCAGGCCCTGGGGTTGGAGAGCTCTTTAACGATGCTGAAGAGTTCCTTGCTGTTGTGGGTGTTGTTTTCCAGTCGTTCTTTGAATGCTGTCCTCTTGG
This sequence comes from Lissotriton vulgaris, assembly GCF_964263255.1. NCBI lineage: Eukaryota > Metazoa > Chordata > Amphibia > Caudata > Salamandridae > Lissotriton > Lissotriton vulgaris. Next base: position 988,037,607 of record NC_141698.1, on the reverse strand, counting down.
TGGTGCGGATCAGCTGGTGGTGTTTGCAGGTGGCGTTCTTGAGGGCTGTCATGTTGTCTATTGTCTGGTCATGGCCCAAGGCTTTCTCGAGGGTGCGGCAGGTTGTCTTGGAGTTTTTGAGGTCGTTGGTGAACCACGAGGCTTTCTTGCTGCCGGGTCTGCTGGGAGGGTTCTTCAGTGGTGCGAGGTCATCGGCGCAGTTGGTGAGCCACTGTGTGAGGTTGCGGGCTGCTTCGTTGGGGTCCGTCGTGTTCGTGGGGGGGTTCTGGCTGAGGGAGGTAGTGAGCTGGTCGGTGGTGATGTTGCTCCAGCTTCTGAGGGGAACCTGTTGTGGGTGGTGGTGGGTCGTGGTTCTCCTGAAGTTGAAGTGGACGCAGCTGGGATCTGTCCAGTGTAGTCCGGTGGAGTGGCTGAAAGAGATGTGCTTGCTGGAGGAGAAGATGGGGTCAAGCGTGTGGCCGGCGAAGTGGGTGGGGGTGTTCACCAGTTGCTTAAGTCCGAGGTTGCTGAGGTTGTCTAGCAGGGTGGCGGTGTTGCAGTCATTGTTGTTCTCCACGTGGAAGTTGAGGTGCCCTAGGAAGATGTAGTCTGAGGAGGTGCGGGCTGATGAAGTCTGCGATGGCTTCGCTGAATTGTGTGCATGGTCCTGGGGGTCTGTAGATGAGAGTGCCGCTCAGGGTGGTCTTGGGGTCGGTGTGTAATTGGAAGTGAAGGTGCTCGGCGGCGGTGAGGGTGTCGTCGGAGTTGATCGTGATGCGGATGGTCTTTCTGTGGAAGATGGCGATGCCTCCTACAGTTTGGTTGACGCGGTCCCTCCGGGTGATCTTGTAGCCATCCCGGATGGCTATGGCGATGTCGGGGGCTGAGGAGGCGTTCATCCAGGTTTCTGTGAGGAAGGCGACGTCTGGTGATGTTGTGTCGAGGAGGTTCCAGAGTTCGACGACGTGCCTGTGGACGGAGCTTCTGTTGAGCAGGATGCACTCGAGGTGGTTGTTGCTGGTGCTTGGCTTGGCGGGTGCGGTGCCGGTTCAGGGGCAGGTGAATTTGCAGGCTTGGCAAGTGAAGGGTCCGTGGGTGCGTTTCGGGGTGGCTCGGTAGCAGGCGGGGTTCCCGCCGGTGTTGAGTGCGTGGAGGGTGGTGCCGTCGTAAGTCCGTCGGGTGGGATGGCATCGACGAGGGCCAGGGGTTCTGGCGCTGGGCGCGGTCCAGGCGCAGATGGGCGCAGATGGGCTTGCCGCCACCATAAGAGGGTAGGAGGGGTTAGCTGGGAGGTGGGAGGAGGGAGGGTAGGAGATCCAATGGAGGCAGGGGGTCGGGCCGCACGGGAGGCAGAGGCAGGAAAAAAACGAGCCCGGTGACGCTCACGAAAAGGAACAGGAACAAGGGGAGAAAAAAAGGTGAAAAATCAGTCAATCATCCGGGGTTCCGAACAAAAGAAGGGGTGAGGGCAGGCACACGGGAGCACAGAAGGCAAGGGGTACAGGCAGACAAGGTCGGCGATTGCGCAGGGAAATCGGCGCCGAGCTGGGGCAAGAACAGCAGAAGCAGGAACAGCGGTCAGGAGCAGGCAGAGCTGCAGCGGTGGGGAAGCGGTCAAAAACACACGAGGGTCCCTGAAAATAAATGTAAGGGGGAGGAGGCAGGGAAAAAACTATAATCAAAAACAAGAGGATCCCCCCTAAGACCAAATCTATTAAATGGCAAACACTCTAATCAGTAAAAAATATCATTGTAGCCCCACACAAACAGTATTTTTTGGAAAACATATATCTATTTATTATTCTTTTCTGAAGTTTTTCATTTATAGATCCAACCGTAATAAAGGCACAATTATATATACAAAATCTATTTACACATCAGAATATATGTGACACATGCCCTCTCACACCTTCATAGTAACCAACAATCACACCCATACACGCCATCATCAGTCACACCAATAAGCAGTATATACAGAAAATACAAACAATTTACAAAAATGTACACCATAAGGAACAAACATACACATGTACAGCAAAACAAAACAAAAAAGGAAAAGCGCCGACGCGCGTTTCGGAACAGGACCGATATTCACCAATCCTTCGTCAGGGTGCAAAACAGTTACGTATAGTCTCTTCTGTAACTTTATGAGAACAAATCCGTTGGTTCGAAGTAATATAAAATACCCCTGTACCCCAAAACCCAAACCCAGCCCTAAAACCTAAAAATACCCCTGTACCCCAAAACCCAAACCCAGCCCTAAAACCTAAAAATACCCCTGTACCCCAAAACCCAAACCCAGCCCTAAAACCTAAAAATACCCCTGTACCCCAAAACCCAAACCCAGCCCTAAAACCTAAAAATACCACTGTACCCCAAAACCTAAACCCAGCCCTAAAACCTAAAAATACCCAAACACCCCAAAACATATACCTCAGTACCCCAAAACATATACTCCTATACTCATACTTATTTAAAAAATTACTTAAATTAATATATTTAATTTATAATATTAAAAAACATAAATAAATATATGTATTTATAATTATTATTAATTATATTAAATAAATAATATTAAATAAAATTAAAAAAAATAATATACTTACCAATACTTACGATGTAATGGTATGCGTTGTAATAGCATCTGCTATGTAATGTCCTGCGTTGTAATGGGATCCGATGTAATGGAACCAGCGTTGTAAAAGCTGCGTTGTAACAGCATTCCGATGTAAAAGTTGCGATGTAACAGTAACATACCTGTCAACCCTATGATGGAGCACTCTCACTAGGGCATTCAAGGTCTTTGTGTGACTGTGAGGATGTGCACCTTGAATGTTAAACCCAGAGTATGGGTGGGACAGAGAATAGAGGACAGGTGAGCATGATTAGATATACTACTATTCCTTATTCCATATCTATGTACCTTGAAGATAAATGTACCGTGTAGTTACATATATGCGGAGTTTGGGATGAAGGGCCCGATTCACAGAACTAACTTAAGACAAAATCCTAAACATACTAATTTTGGTATTCACAGAAGTTAGGATTTTGTGTTAAGTTTGTCTTAAGACAGACTTAAAACAGACTTAAGTTAGGATTTTGTCTTAAGTCTGTCTTAAGTCTGTCTTAAGACAAACTTAAGACAATATCCTAACTTCTGGGGTGTCTTTGCAGGTCTGTGTGGACCTGCAAAGACACCCCATAAACATGACACAGCTCCCAATCAAGCTGACTTGCCTACACTAACTTTGCGTCAAATCCTTGGACCAAGTCAAATCAGGCATAAATAAGCGAGTAAGGTATATATTGAGAGCTATACTTACTCGCAGTGCTCAATTTGTAATAGAATGAGTGTCGTGCCAAAAGTTCCGCACAGAAATGCCCGGCTGGTGCTTGTGAATGTCAGCTCACACCGCACCGAATACCAAGACTGTCTAGAATTGAATCGACTTCATGGTTCTTCCAAGCACACACTATCAGACAATCCAAGCCCCTTTATCTCACTCGTGCAAGTTCATCTTTTTTGAGGTTTTTCTCATCTTTTTCCTCTAACTTCTTTCCAATTCGGGTGTGTTTTCCCTCTCTTGCTTGCGGTCAATGTCTGATGAGGAAAAATAAGACACGGTCCTCAAAAAGGCGTGTTGGTTGCCCCCACTGGCAAGCACTGTGGTAAATTAAACGCTGCTTAGTCTTAAAATGTGTGATTCACACAAATTCACACGTCTTGTATGGCTTAGACATATGCAGGTGTCTACCTGTCATAATTTGTACTGGAGGGAGTACAAACCCATGCTGGACACCTCTGGTTCGGTGCTGCACTGCAGTTCAAGGCTGAGGGGCATATTTACAAGCCCCCACTATCACCGGAGTGTCACTTTTTGATGCTCCAGTGGTCCCGTGTACTTGCCCATATTTACAAGGCCACACAAAGTCACCCTGCGTGGATTTTAATGACCTTGTATATACGGCATCATTTCAAGCATCCCTTTGCGTGAAAGGGGTGTACACCCATTGTTTTTTGATGCTGCCGCAGATTTACAAGGATCTGTAAATCTGAGGCAATGCCAAAACTCCATTGTAAAGCAGGCATTAGTGGTGCAACAAGGAGAAATACTAATTTCTCCTTGTTTTATGCTCTATCTATGCGAGCTGCATTTTGCAGCACACATAGATGGAGCAAATCGCCTTTCATGATTGTTTATGTGAAGGAAGGTGTCCCTTTCAGCATATAAACAATCATGGTGCAGGCACCTTTGCACCATGGCACAAGGGTGTTTGCATTGGTACTATTCAGAAAAGGGGGTGGTGATGAACAGAGTGTCTGAATTAAGCAGACCACTCTTACCCAGTCCAAAGATCAGGGCTTGATCCATCACCGTTATTTATCTCACTGCACCATCCCAGCTCAGAACCTGGCTATATGCAAATCAGTCTGTCCCTTGCCCAGTGCATCATGGGAACAGGGCAGACTAAACTACCAAGCCAATTCTTCACCAGAAAGGAGACAAGCTTCCGGGGACCGGTTTCTGGCATTTCAGCCGTCTTCGGCCCGGCTTGCTTGAATCCTGATGGAGCAGTGAGAAAGGGACTCATGTCTGAGCATACCCTGCCACACCTATAGTGGCCAAAAACGATTCAGAAAAGGGGGTGGTGATGAACAGAGTGTCTGAATTAGGCAGACCACTCTTACCCAGTCCAAAGATCAGGGCTTGATCCATCACCGTTATTTATCTCACTGCACCATCCCAGCTCAGAACCTGGCTATATGCAAATCAGTCTGTCCCTGGCCCAGTGCATCATGGGAACAGGGCAGACTGAACTACCAAGCCAATTCTTCACCAGAAAGGAGACAAGCTACCGGGGACCGGTTTCTGGCATTTCAGCCGTCTTCGGCCCGGCTTGCTTGAATCCTGATGGAGCAGTGAGAAAGGGACTCATGTCTGAGCATACCCTGCCACACCTATAGTGGCCAAAAACGATTCAGAAAAGGGGGTGGTGATGAACAGAGTGTCTGAATTAAGCAGACCTCTCTTACCCAGTCCAAAGATCAGGGCTTGATCCATCACCGTTATTTATCTCACTGCACCATCCCAGCTCAGAACCTGGCTATATGCAAATCAGTCTGTCCCCTGCCCAGTGCATCATGGGAACAGGGCAGACTAAACTACCAAGCCAATTCTTCACCAGAAAGGAGACAAGCTACCGGGGACCGGTTTCTGGCATTTCAGCCGTCTTCGGCCCGGCTTGCTTGAATCCTGATGGAGCAGTGAGAAAGGGACTCATGTCTGAGCATACCCTGCCACACCTATAGTGGCCAAAAACGATTCAGAAAAGGGGGTGGTGATGAACAGAGTGTCTGAATTAAGCAGACCACTCTTACCCAGTCCAAAGATCAGGGCTTGATCCATCACCGTTATTTATCTCACTGCACCATCCCAGCTCAGAACCTGGCTATATGCAAATCAGTCTGTCCCTGGCCCAGTGCATCATGGGAACAGGGCAGACTAAACTACCAAGCCAATTCTTCACCAGAAAGGAGACAAGCTACCGGGGACCGGTTTCTGGCATTTCAGCCGTCTTCGGCCCGGCTTGCTTGAATCCTGATGGAGCAGTGAGAAAGGGACTCATGTCTGAGCATACCCTGCCACACCTATAGTGGCCAAAAACGATTCAGAAAAGGGGGTGGTGATGAACAGAGTGTCTGAATTAAGCAGACCACTCTTACCCAGTCCAAAGATCAGGGCTTGATCCATCACCGTTATTTATCTCACTGCACCATCCCAGCTCAGAACCTGGCTATATGCAAATCAGTCTGTCCCTTGCCCAGTGCATCATGGGAACAGGGCAGACTAAACTACCAAGCCAATTCTTCACCAGAAAGGAGACAAGCTTCCGGGGACCGGTTTCTGGCATTTCAGCCGTCTTCGGCCCGGCTTGCTTGAATCCTGATGGAGCAGTGAGAAAGGGACTCATGTCTGAGCATACCCTGCCACACCTATAGTGGCCAACAACGATTCAGAAAAGGGGGTGGTGATGAACAGAGTGTCTGAATTAGGCAGACCACTCTTACCCAGTCCAAAGATCAGGGCTTGATCCATCACCGTTATTTATCTCACTGCACCATCCCAGCTCAGAACCTGGCTATATGCAAATCAGTCTGGCCCTGGCCCAGTGCATCATGGGAACAGGGCAGACTGAACTACCAAGCCAATTCTTCACCAGAAAGGAGACAAGCTACCGGGGACCGGTTTCTGGCATTTCAGCCGTCTTCGGCCCGGCTTGCTTGAATCCTGATGGAGCAGTGAGAAAGGGACTCATGTCTGAGCATACCCTGCCACACCTATAGTGGCCAAAAACGATTCAGAAAAGGGGGTGGTGATGAACAGAGTGTCTGAATTAAGCAGACCTCTCTTACCCAGTCCAAAGATCAGGGCTTGATCCATCACCGTTATTTATCTCACTGCACCATCCCAGCTCAGAACCTGGCTATATGCAAATCAGTCTGTCCCCTGCCCAGTGCATCATGGGAACAGGGCAGACTAAACTACCAAGCCAATTCTTCACCAGAAAGGAGACAAGCTACCGGGGACCGGTTTCTGGCATTTCAGCCGTCTTCGGCCCGGCTTGCTTGAATCCTGATGGAGCAGTGAGAAAGGGACTCATGTCTGAGCATACCCTGCCACACCTATAGTGGCCAAAAACGATTCAGAAAAGGGGGTGGTGATGAACAGAGTGTCTGAATTAAGCAGACCACTCTTACCCAGTCCAAAGATCAGGGCTTGATCCATCACCGTTATTTATCTCACTGCACCATCCCAGCTCAGAACCTGGCTATATGCAAATCAGTCTGTCCCTGGCCCAGTGCATCATGGGAACAGGGCAGACTAAACTACCAAGCCAATTCTTCACCAGAAAGGAGACAAGCTACCGGGGACCGGTTTCTGGCATTCCAGCCGTCTTTGGCCCGGCTTGCTTGAATCCTGATGGAGCAGTGAGAAAGGGACTCATGTCTGAGCATACCCTGCCACACCTATAGTGGCCAAAAACGATTCAGAAAAGGGGGTGGTGATGAACAGAGTGTCTGAATTAAGCAGACCACTCTTACCCAGTCCAAAGATCAGGGCTTGATCCATCACCGTTATTTATCTCACTGCACCATCGCGTGGAAGGGTATACTCAGATTTGAGTCCCTAGCTCATTGCACCATCAGGATTCAAGCAAGCCGGGCCGAAGACGGCTGAAATGCCAGAAACCGGTCCCCGGTAGCTTGTTTCCTTCCCAGTATAAGAATTGGCTTGGTAGTTTGGTCTGCCCTGTTCCCATGATGCACTGGGCCAGTGTCAGACTAATTTGCATATAGCCAAGTTCTGAGCTGGGATGGTGCAGTGAGCTAAAAAACGGTGATGGATCAAGCCCTGATCTTTGGACTGGGTAAGAGTGGTCTGCTTAATTCAGACACTCTGTTCATCACCACCCCCTTTTCTGAATCATTTTTGTCCACCATAAGCGTGGAAGGGTATACTCAGATGTGAGTCCCTAGCTCATTGCACCATCAGGATTCAAGCAAGCCGGGCCGAAGACGGCTGAAATGCCAGAAACCGGTCCCCGGTAGCTTGTTTCCTTCCCAGTATAAGAATTGGCTTGGTAGTTTGGTCTGCCCTGTTCCCATGATGCACTGGGCCAGGGTCAGACTAATTTGCATATAGCCAAGTTCTGAGCTGGGATGGAGCAGTGAGCTAAAAAACGGTGATGGATCAAGCCCTGATCTTTGGACTGGGTAAGAGTGGTCTGCTTAATTCAGACACTCTGTTCATCACCACCCCCTTTTCTTATTCATTTTTGTCCACCATAAGCGTGGAAGGGTATACTCAGATGTGAGTCCCTAGCTCATTGCACCATCAGGATTCAAGCAAGCCGGGCCGAAGACGACTGAAATGCCAGAAACCGGTCCCCGGTAGCTTGTTTCCTTCCCAGTATAAGAATTGGCTTGGTAGTTTGGTCTGCCCTGTTCCCATGATGCACTGGGCCAGGGTCAGACTAATTTGCATATAGCCAAGTTCTGAGCTGGGATGGTGCAGTGAGCTAAAAAACGGTGATGGATCAAGCCCTGATCTTTGGACTGGGTAAGAGTGGTCTGCTTAATTCAGACACTGTGTTCATCACCACCCCCTTTTCTGAAGCATTGGTACTAGGCAGCTTTTTTAGCGCCAGCACAAGGGAAAACACAGGGTTGAACCGTAGTCTTGTGGTTATATCACACATCCCTGTGTTTATTAAATGATGCTGCATATGGCTGCTAAATTGCTTGCAGAGTTGTGCTGCGCTATTTGTTTGTAAATATACTCCTGAGTGTCATGCACAGCAAACATTTCTTGTGTGCTATTGATGATATAATTGGGGCAAACAAATAAACAACGAAAGAGTGAAGCAAGAAAAGCAAAGGAGCTTTTAAATGGGATCACTCATTTTTGTTAGAAGAGCCCTCACTCACCAACCTAGTTGGTGACATGCTTCATCATTGGGCCCCCACCAGAGAGGCCGAGTGCCTCTCTGGTGTCCTACGATGCCTGATTAAACCAGAGCAGGTTTTTTGGGTGACAAGTGCTGGCCCATAAGGTGAGAGTAAAATGAGCTTACTTCTTCCGAAGAACATTTTGATTAGGTGGAGAGTAAGGCCAGGTTAAAAAGTTATGGATGATGCTGTGATTGAGTAAATTGCTAAAGTGCATCCAAAATTTAGAAAGTCAGGTATACATGTGTCTGCAGTTGAATCGTAATTGCCAGGCTTTCATCAGGACCAGAGACCATGGCGGTGTGCACACGCTATGGCACATCTGACCTACGGTCTACAAATGGGACCGTATTACTCGCGTTTCCACGTTTATTGCCATCCAGAATATAGGACGCCTCTTACGAACCTGTAATAAGAAAAAAAGGGGGGAGGGAAACATAAAAATAACACAAACATAAGACATGACATTAGTGGGTCATGGTGGGAAGTTTAAGAATGAATTTCTGATGCAAGTCCGTGCCTGTGGCCATATCGTAGCACTCATGTGTGTTTTGCCTCCTGTGGCAAACAAGATCAAGTCAAAACTTATTCGTGATCATAAACAAGTGAGTGAAAAACACTTGTTGCGGCGCATTTGAGTCTGAAAGCGCCTATGTGAGAGAGAAACGTCTTTCGAGTGAAACGCTGTTGCTGCCTTGCTGAACACCCGGTCTGTGCGGGCATTATAAAATCAATGGATAAAAAGGCTTACATTTGTTGAGGCGTAATGTTACTGCATGGGTCTCATCAGGAGGCGGTGACTAGTAGTCACACGCTAGTGGGTACAAGGGAAAAAGCAAAGAATCACTACCTTGTAACACAGCGGTCAATTTCCTTGTGTTCCCCTGTTAGATGTAGGTAAACTTACTTATCCATAGTACACCACCAGCGTTGTGCCTAGAAGGTGCCCATGTCTGGGACCCCGATGGTATAGCAAGGCTGTTTGCGAATATTATCAGTAATTGAAACCGGTAGCGGAGGTGAAGTCATAACGTAATCATACCTGATAGTGGGCACACTGTTACCTTAAAGGAAGGTAAAGGTAAAAAATGCGAAATGGTCTTTGCCATAAGGACAAATGAAGTTCTACAATAAAAACACGGTATTACAAATTTGGCACCCAAATTGATATTGCATACATCTGGTGGTTTGCAACAATAATTGCATACAACTGCTTGAGTGTAACAAAGCGCCTGCTCCCTCAATGTCAGGATAGTGCCATCTGGCGCATGCGTTCTCAACATCAGAGTAGTAATGCTGCTGTCGGGCGCTTACGTATGCTTACTAGTGAGCGTACTGTGAACCCTGGAAGAAGAAACAATAGAGAGCGAAATTCGCATTGGCAAAAATAATGCTGCCCTCAGAGTTATTAATGTAAGTACAGTCCTGATAGTGGCATTGTCTATGTCTATTGGTGTTATCTCTAGGAAATGCCTCATTAAAAGAAATGTGGCATAACACTTTATTTTGCGAGTTCAGTGAGTTACAATTACCAAGCTGTTAGGTTTGTGCAAACAATCTAGCCCATCCCCATTCTATATATTGATTATTTGTATTCTGTAGTTTTCTTTTGACATGTGTATTTATTTGGGCTGATTTGCTTCATGTTAAAAGTCCCTTTCTGTTATAAAAACTAATATTGTCACAGGAGTATGCTTAATATCCACAAATGTGCTTTCATCAGAACAAAAATCAGTTTGCACATGTTATGGCTAATTTGGTTACACAAACATTGTTCTGGCAAGCTCTGAGTCAACCTGGCCCATTTTAAAAACCCCACCCTAACCGCCAGAACCCCAACCTTCCCATCTCCTATAAAATAATGGCTGAAGCAATGAGACGTGCTTCCGTTCGTTTATTATTTCTTCTCTTACCTGAGTTCCAGCACGGACATGATTCCTGGACGTCTTTTGTTCCTCTGCGACGCGGCTTCATTTCGAGCTCCGTTCCGATCTTACTACAGCTTCCAGCGTCCTCCCTGGTTTCCAAGACAATCTCGTGGCATCGTGGTGCTTCTGCTTCTGCTCTGATCCAGACCCTGAAAACTTCAGACCTACAACAAAGATAAAAGGAAAAAAAAACAAGTAAGATCTTTCTAATTTAGCTTTAAGGAAAGAAATAGCGCACATTATTAATAATCACTACAAAAAGATAAAGATTACATTTTCCTCGATTTCCTGATTTGAAAGGCAATCGGATTCACTCGAGTTTCAAAGACATATCTGCAAAGAACGAGGAACAAAAAGGAATTTTACATTAAAAAGAAAAGACTTTAATAAAAGGACAAAAGTGAAACTTTTCTTTGTTTCATATGAACAATATCATTAAGACTCATTTGAGATTACTAGTAGTAAGTTTGTATTAAGAAAGAGAATAATAATTCTAGATTTGATATTAATATGAATCCAAGTATAATAATATTTATTTTTCGCAGCACAAAGTAAGAGTAGTTCCAGAAAAAATCACACTTCAGTAAAAGAGAAAAAGACTACATGAAATTTAAAAAGTGTGACAATCTAAAAGATATTTATTGAACATTGTGTACATTATAGAATAACCACACAGAATGCAGGAGTTTATACCTAAAATGTTTTTATAATTGTTTCCATGTTTTTAGTTGCATGGTCATTGAAGAAGTAACGTCTTCCGAAGTTATAAACATATCTTCAAGATAGGAAGAGTCACATCTATTAAAGCGGCAATACTGGAGTGTTTTCTCGTTTATTTTCTTTATTTTGTCCCATTTTTCCCATTCCCCTGGAAATCTATAAACTGGATATTCTAATACAGTTTAGGCTGGCATAGGTTTTTGGGGGCGTAGGGAAATATCCATGGATCTCTCAAGTTGAACAGCCTGGAATTCAGGTGTGTGAAGGTTTAACAAAAACGCAAGCCTTCACAGCAAACTGGGTTCTTCTTGAGAGATATGGAACAAGATAGTGACTGAATGAAAATAAAAAAGTGTGACAATCTACAAGGTATTTAATGAACATTGTGTACATTATAGAATAACCAAACAGAAAGCAGAGGTGTAGACCTAAAATGTTTTTATAATTGTTTCTATGTTTTCAGTTGCTTGGTCATTGAAGAAGTAAAATCGTCTGAAGTTATAAATATATCTTAAAGAGAGGAAGAGTCACATCTAGAAAAGCGGCAATACTGGAGTGTTTTCTTTTATTCATTTTCCTTTATTATTTTGTCCCATTTTTCCCCTTCCCCAGGAAATCCATTTTAGCTAAACTAGATATTCTAATACAGTTTAGGCTGACATAGGTTTCGGGGACATAGGGAAATATCCTCGGATCTCTCAAGTTGAACAGCCTGGAATTCAGGGGAGTGAAGGTTTAACACAAGCGTGGTAATTCAATGATAGAGCATAAGGATCAGTGCGTGCCCTAAGAAACTGAGTGCAGCCTAAAAAACTGACCCTAACGGAGTACTGAGAGCTCATACGATGTAAGAGATGCAGTGGCGCTGTGTCTATTGCAGTTAAAGATTGGTGCGCTGTGTGCTCATACAATGTTATAAGTATGAGGTGCTGTAGCCCAATGTCTATTATAACTCAGTGTGGGTGACACACCCATCCGGTGGATGCACATATAGGATGCTTCTTCTCTTCAATACTGTGCCCCAAGGAATGTTGCCGTTCTGACCCTCTTTTTGGGTGCCTAGACGATACACCCAGCACTGTTCTGTTCTGACACTTAGGTGTCTTTGGGCGAGTGTGTACCAGACAGCCTCTGATGCTTCTGGCTCTTTAGAAGGAGAAGAGTGGTTTATCCAATTTCCTGTTTACGGTTTCTAGGTTTTTACTGTTTTTTCCAATAGACTTTATGATTACGTTTGAGGCAGTGCTATACATGGTCACACAAGCGCACAACACAAAGGAGATGGTCTTCCTAGATGTAACTATCAGAAAGGAAGGTTGTAGACTAACACCAAAAACTTACTACAAGGCCACAGCTAAAAACAATCTCTTACCTTTTTCAAGCTTCCACCCGAGGTCTCTCTCCTATGGTCAATACCAGGATAAGGAGGAACTGCAGTAACACTGACGACTATCGCGCCCAAGCTACGGACCTATCTAGGAAACTACGAAACCGTGGTTACCCAGAACATATCCTCAACAAAAGTTGAGGATGTGTTATAGACGGAAGAGAGAATACCTCTAACACATATAGCATTGCTTCAAATGCAATCACAAAGTCTATCAATAGAAACCTGAAAATCCTAGAAACCGGATACAGGATAAACCACTCTCCTCCTTTAAAAGAGCCAGAAGCATCAGAGACTGTCTGGTACACACTGAGGGCAACAGCAGTCCCTCAGTACTAAACACCTGGGGGTTACCAAATATAGTGGGCCATTTCCCTTGCAGCACTTGTAGTGTCTGCCACCTTACCTCTGCCTCAAAGACACTCGCACTCTAACCCAACAAAATCTGGACACAGAGAGCCCACACTAACTGTAATTCAAGTGACGTGCTATACCTTATCACATGTCCATGTGGCTTAAGGTATCTAGGTATGACCAGCAGGAAGATCAAACAAAGAATGTGTGAACATCAAAGCAATATCCGCGGCAAAAGGAACACAACAAAAATGACAGACCACTTTATCCAGCTGAACCACACAACCAATGACATTCATTGGACCGCGATTGAACAATTGAAACAAGGCAAAAAAGCACAGCAATATGTGTGTATTATCTAGGCACCCACAAAGAGGGTCTGAATGGCAATATTCCTTGAGGCAATGTCCCGGAGATAATACCAATAGACATTGACAATATCGCTATCGGTACTGTACTTACATTATTAACTCTGGGGGCAACATTACTTTTGCCAATAAGTAGACACGCAAATTGCGCTCTCTATTGTTTCTTCTTTCAGGGCTCACAGTACGCTCACTAGTCAGCATATGTAAGCGCCCAACAGCGTCATTACTACTCTGACGTTGAGAACGCATGCACCACATGGCACAATCCTGACGTTGAGGGAACAGGCGCTTTGTTACACTCAAGCAGATGTGTGCAAATATTATTGCAAACCATCAGATGTAGGCAATACCAATTTGGGTGCCAAATTTGTAATACTGTGTTTTTATTGTAGAACTTTATTTGTCCTTAAGGTAAAGGCCATTTCCCATTTATTACCTTTACCTTCCTTTATGGTAACAGTGCTCCCACTATCAGGTGCACACCAGATAACATCAGCATAACTGGAAGCGCATGCACGAGCTAGCACACCGCAGTTCCACACGCTCTGGAAGTTAGCAGTGCACACATGCAGATGGATGCGTCACGCAGTTACGCTATGACTTCACCTCCGCACCCGGTGCCAATACTAATAGTACTCACAAACGGCCCAGCTATACCATCAGGGTCCCGGGTCCCGGACATGGGCACTATCTACACACAATTCAGATGGTGTACTGCAGATAAGTAAGTTTACCTACATCTAACAAGACGACACAAGGCAACTGAACGCCGTGTTACGGAGTAGTGATTCTTTGCTTTTTCCCTTGTACCCACTAGCGTGTGACTACTAGTCACTGCCTCCCGCCGAGACCCATGCAGTAACATTACACCAAGACAAATGGAAGTCTTTTTATCCATTGTTTTTATAACGCCTGCACAGACTGCTTGTTCAGCAAGGCAGCAACAGCATTTCTCTCGTAATACCTTTCTCTCTCACATAGGCGCTTTCAGACTCAAATGGCGCCGCAACAAGTGTACTTCACTCACTTGTTTATGATCACGGATAAGTTTTGTCTTGATCTTGTTTGCCGCAGTAGGCAAAATACACATGAGTGCCACAATATGACTGCAGGCACGGACTCACATCAAAAATGTATTCTTAAACCTCCCACCATGACCCACTAATGTCATGATTTGGATCGCTTAGCTTGAGGGCAGATAACCAGACCTAACTGTGTGCGTATTATCAAGTCATATGTTTGTGTTATTTCTATGTTTCCATCCCCCCTTTATTTCTGCTTACAGGTTCATAAGAGGTGCCCTATATTCTGTATGGCAATAAATGTGGAACCGTAAGTAAAACAGACGCATTTGTAGACCATAGGTAAGGGTGCGCCTTAGCGTGTGCACACTGCCATGGTCTCTCGTCCTGACGAAAGCCTGGCAATTACCATTTAAAGGCTGAAACATGTAGACCTGACTTTCTAAACTTTGGATGCACCTGAGCAATTTACTCAATCACAGCATCCACCATAACTTTTTAACCTGGCCTTACTCTCCTCCTAATTAAAATTTTCTTGGGAAGCAGTAAGCCCATTTTAATCTGACGATATGCACCAGCACTTGTCACCCAAAAAACCCCACTCTGCTGTAATCAGGCGTCGTAGCACACCGGAGAGACAATCAGCCTCTCTGGTGGGGGACCAATGATGAAGCATGTCACCAACTAGGGTGGAGAGCGAGGGCTCTGCCAACAAACATGAGTGATCCCATTTAAAAGCTCCTCTGCTTTTC
Source organism: Lissotriton vulgaris (assembly GCF_964263255.1). NCBI lineage: Eukaryota > Metazoa > Chordata > Amphibia > Caudata > Salamandridae > Lissotriton > Lissotriton vulgaris. The sequence continues at coordinate 988,022,585 of NC_141698.1, read as the reverse complement.
TAGCTTCACTCTTTTGTTGTTTATTTGTTATTTCCCTGGGGAATACGAGTAGAAGCAGCAGCTTCCCTTTTTCTCTTCTTGTTTATACAATATAATTGGTGCACCACTCTACATCTATTGCTTCCCTATGTTTTTCCTTTGTGATAGAAACACATGTTACATGTTATATGCATGGCTTCTTTATTTGAGACATAGTACAAGGCCTAAGTCACAGATTGACTAAGGGCCAGATGTATGACGTGCAAAATAGTGCCTCGCGAGTTGTGACTCATTTGCGACTCGCAATTTGCAAGGTGCTATTTGACATGTACAACAGTGTTTTAACACTGTTTGCGATTCCTAATGTTGTCTAAAATTGAGAGACTCTTGAATATTAATGAACCTCTCGCAATTTGCCCGGCCATTTGGAATGACAGGCCCCCCTATGGATGGTGGCCTGTTGGGCTCAGCAGACCAACATGGAACTGCTTAGAAATTAAGCTGTTTTTTTTAAATGCAGCCCGTTTTTCCTTAAAAGAAAACATGATGAATAAAAAAAAAATGGATGCCTGCCCTTAAAAAATATTTTCAGAAACAGTCACAAAGCGGAAGGGTTCCCCTGAGGTCCCCTTCCAAATTGCAACTGCATTACCACCCTCTTGAAGAGGGTGGTAATTTGCGAGTGTTTTGTGAATGCAATTGTGGTCGCAAAACATTCATACATGGGGTTGCGGTCGCTATTAGGAAGGGAAGGCCCCTTTCTAATAGCGACCCGAAATTCCTCATTAGCGAGTCCCAAATAAATTGCGACTCGCTATTTAAGAATTGTACATAGCCCTTTCACATTTTGCATGCGTTAACCAGTTGCAAACCCGTTTGCACATGCAAATTAGGGTTGTACATTTGGCCCTAAATGTTGCACAGATCAATTTTTCTTCAAAAGCGGATGTGTATTTCCCATCTAATCTCGCACACTAAAGTAGAAAACAGACCTACACGGCTTTCGGTTGAGGCTAAGTCCTCATGCTTCCAGAACCTCGGCAACACAATGCGTCAGATCCTCTCGTCCTCAGCACACTGGCAGTGTTCTCTATGTATAATTTATTGGAAAAGTCAGCAGACCTAAGGTACTATTTTGGAAATTGTGGGCACCTTAGCTGCTGATGAGCAATATTGTATGGCTTAAAGTCTACTTTAATGCAATGTATCCATCTGTGGTGTCTGGCACAGATCTGAGGTGGCAAGATGGAGGGCAGGTGGAGTTAAGGGGGTAAAGAAAAAAAATAAAACGTACTTCTTCTTCGCGTCTTTCCTCGCTGTCCATCATCATCATCCCTCCACTCAGCCAGAACAGGAAGCACCCAGGCTCCAATGACCAATCGCAATGCTGCAATTTAGGGTTGTGAACGGTCTAAGCACCGTCGATCACTGCTCAGCCACGGAATAGGAGCCTAGACATGTATTGCAGCCTGGGTGTGTAACATGCAAAGTGCGCATGACTGTTTGGCCTGCCCAAGAGGGCTGACCAAACAGTCATACACACTTACAGAGTTCCCACTACTCCTTCCCTGGCTCTGAGAGCAAAGCAGCCCCACCCAACCCACAAAGCTGCCACAGCAGGAACAAATAAAATGATAACAACAACAAGTTATTATTATTTTATTTTTTCTTTATTTCTACTGCTGAAAGCAATGTGACAACGCTCCTCTGCCTTAGCAGAGGAGCCACCACTCGTGACCATAATTAACCAGAATACACTGCATACTAAATGAACACAATCATTTATTGCCTCATAAAAATTATAATTTTAGATTCTTATATATTCATGTTAGACCTGGCATCCATGAAATGGCTTCCCAGTCTTTTCCCTTTACCTCTTGTATTTTTGATTTTATGCTGGACTTTGTTTTGCTGGTTTGTGTACTCTGGGCACTTTACCACTGCTGATCAGTGCTAAAGTGCAAGTGCTTCCTGTGAAAATTGTGATTATGATTGATTGGCATATTTGATTGACTGGTAAGTACCTAGTAAAGTGCACTATGTGCCCAGGGCCTGTAAATCAAATTCAACTCGTGGGCCTGTAGCACTGGGAGTACCACTCACATGCGTAGCACTGTAAACCTGTCTCAGGCCTGCCATTGCAGTGTCTGTGAGTGCAGCTTTCAACTGCCATGCCGACTTGGCAAGTGCATCCACTTGCCAGGCCCAAACCTTCTGTTTTACTACATATAAGGCATCCCTAAGGTAGGCCCAAGGTACCCCCATGGGCAGGGTGCAGTGTGCGTGAGAGGTAGGATATGTACTGGTGTGGAATGTATGTCCTGATAGTGAAATACTGGCAAAATCATTTTTCACTAGTGCAATAATTAGCACTCCTTTAGGTTATAATTAGAGCTGTTTTGCAACATTTTACAAGTGTAACGTTCAATTAGGAAAAGCTAAAATTTTGGAGTTTGGGCTCTCTGAGCATCCTGTGCCTCTGCCTGCCTGTGGAATCAACTTCTGGTTTAGACATGAAAGCTGGGTTGTTTGTGTATTCACTCTAGACATCCACACAAGGGAAGCTGAGGTGCGCCCTGCATATCCTGATTGTGTTTCACAAGGTTGATGGGCCTTCCTGAGCTATAGTGGTGGGACTTACACCTGATTAGGGCTGCGCCTGGCCTCTCACAATGCTGTCTCTGCCCACCTGTAGTGTGTACGGAGACAAGGCAAGAGCTTGCACACTACAAATACTCTCCTTTGAAGTATGCCTACTATAAAATCCAAAATGGGTATACGTTTTGAGCCTAAAATTCCAGACTTGTAGAGCACTTTTGGATCAAGAGGAGACTCGGCTAAGAAGAGGTACTGCCCCATTGCTGTGTGTTGCTTAGCTGAGTTGGCCTGCAGTTACTACTTCTGTCTTGGAGAAGGAGAGGACTGGACTTTGCTGTGTATCCCGCCTCTCCAAAGGCTTGTGTGGGCTTGCCTCCTGCTTAGAAGTCTCAGGGCCAACAAAGACTTCAGCTGCAGCATCCCCGAACTCCACTGCTGGGAGTTATGACCTGCCAAGTGGTGACAATTCCAGTTCTATGCCCTCAGAGGTTGTTCCTGCTGCTAAAGACATCAAAATTGAGGCATCACCCTTCCACCACCTGCTTTTGTGATACAGCACCACTGTGCAGGAGAACTTTCAAGCATCACAGCCGTGTGACCAACGAAAATGACACAGCGCCTGCCCGTGGCTGAAGAAACTGCCATAGCCCAAGTTCAGCGCACCGTGTCTCCGAAGTCAGAGACCACGGCTCTGACTCTGACCAGGCCCAGCTGTGCGGCTGAAAGCATCTGTGCATTGTTGGACCACAGATGAAAGAATTGACACAGCACCTGTTTGTCGCTGCCGCATCGATCTCCAGCGCGTCCAGATATCCATGCATTGTTCATCTGCACGAAGCTTTCCACAGCATCACCCCCAGACAAGAACCGTCTTGGATTTCGCTGCATCGCTTTCCCTTACAGTATGGAACTGATGCTATAGTTCTTATGTGTGCAGCAGCACTGACACATTGCTTCACCAGGGGCTCAGTAACTCAGGGCTCGACACATCGCTGTGTTTTCCAACTCTTCCCTCCTCTGTGGCTGCTTTTCCTTTGGATTTTCACACAGCCAAGGAACTGTGTGTAAAAACACCAAGTTCACAGAGGTCTATGGACAGAATTGCTACACACCTTTAAAAGGGATATTTTGATTTATGAATTTTGGATTTTTGCCAATTTTGTTTGATTTAGATTAAGATTGTTTATTTTTGTAAACTGATGTGGTGTCCACTTGTAGTTTTTCTACTGTGTTACTGTGTCTGTTATGTACAAATGCTTTACACATTGCCTCTGATATGGGCCTAATTGTTAATGCCAGCAGGGGTTATCTTGGGTGCTTAACTTCCTTACCTTCACTAGAAACAAGGGTACCTACTTGGGCAGGGTGCATACCACTGCCAACTAGAGACCCCCATTTTTAACAATTATATACTTGCATGTACAGTCTTGTAGGAGTTACATTTTTTTGTGTTGTAATCATGAGTGTTTCTTTTTCGTACAAGAGCTGGATTGTGAACACACCTTCTTAAGAATATTGTACGCAAACCATTGCAGAGCATTAGGTGCTTCATAAACTCAAGCAATGGGTTACAGAACAACTTCAGCTTTGCAGTTTAAATATATTTTCTAGTGCTGTGTGTGCTTGTACTACTAATCATATGGTAGAGTGCAGCTAATAGGTACAGAACACCAAGTAGGATTTGTCTATTAAACACAAAATGGAATTAATTTTCCCCTTGCGCAGTACATCTATAAAAGTAATGCCTGTTTTTATGAGGCGTCTATGAATGTCCTTTTTCATTTCATTATTTTTATTAATTAGTAAACATATTCATTTCCATTTTGGCATTTGCTTTATGAGCTTTTTTCTATTCTGTGAGTTAGGAAAACAGATTAACTAGGGAAGAAATATGTAAATTGAAAGGTTATTCATGTTGTGATTATCCCAGTGACTCAGTGCCTCATATGCATGAAATGGATTTGAATTCTCCATTTCTATTAAATCCTTCAAAGCAAAGGTTTTAGTGCTCCAAATTGTTTTTCAGAATGGTGATATTAGGTCATTCAAACACATTTGCCACTCTTTTTTAAGGACATATATAAAGTTTATGGCAGAATTCACAAATAAAAATCACAAAACTGCTATTGGGGTGTTTATCTCCCACAATGGTATATTTTCAGGGACTTTTACAGATTCTCAACACGTTTTAAAATTATGCCTGGAAAGTTGCAAGATTCATACCTTTTTAGGAACAATCATAGAAAAATGTTGTGCATTCTTTATTTAGTGTTGGTTTGTCATTTCCTCAATGCGTTATTGTACAGATTGTAAAATTACTCAATGTGATAAGTCAGTGCCTTGTTATTGAAGCACAAGTTAATATTTTTCTCACTTTGAAATAGTTTTCCCCATTTAAAAATCACTTCCCTTAATCGATATGCAGGCAAATGTCGCTCTTGGAAACAGGGGAGGCTTAGGTATCTGTAGCACAGGAAAGGTCATTATAACTGATCCCATCTCAATTCTAACAGAGTTCTCAAGGTTCTGTGAGAATGTATATGCACGCACACCTCAAGCGGACCCGACATATATATTCAGAATAAGGTCACTCTACCAGGTGACAATTACTTGGCTAGATGGTGACACTAGAGAATTATTAAACTGTCCTATTACCCTTGAAGATATTAAGAAGACCATAATGAGTCTCCCTAGTGGCAAGGCCCCCGGTGGAGATGGTCTACCTATTGAATTTTATAAAGCGTATATTGATATACTTGCCCCCAAACTCCTTGATACGTATATTGTGGCCATTGAATCATGGCGCCTCTTGTACTCTTCAATGGAGGCGACCATAACAGAATTGACCAAATCCAACAAAGAGCCCACCAAGTGCTTCTCCTATTGCCCCTTGTCCCAGCTCAATGCAAACAATGCGATCTTTACAAAATTCGTTGTCTTGCACGGCCAGTCTGGCTTAATTCCCCAATGACCTACATAGTTCAACCTCCGTACATTAATGGCTGTATTACATAGAGTGGATCATCAGCTTCCCTCAGCCGCAATACTACTAGATGCAAAGAAAGCATTTAATTCGCTAGACTGGTCATTTATGAGGAAGGTCCTTCGCCGACTGGGTCTAGGGTGCTATTTCTTATTGCTTATCAATCAATTATGCACAATCCCAACTGTGAGAGTGCATCTTAACAACTTACACTCTGCTTTGTTTACAGTTGGCAGGGGCACGAAGCAGGGGTGTCGCCACTCCCCTCTTAACTTTACACCGGCTATAGAGCCTTTAGCTTGCTTCATATGAGATCTGCATTTGCGTTGCAGAGTATCCCTGGGCAATGTGTTGCTGATTATCTCCTTGTATGCTGATGATGTTATTCTGTATGTGCAGCAACTGGAAATTAATCTTGTTCCTATTGTCCGAGAAATAATTCGCTCTGGGGGCTACTATGGGTTGCACAATAATTTGTCTAAATCAGAGTTTTTCCTTCTCACTGACACTTGTAAGGAAGGCACACTGCAACACTCTTTGAGATGGAGCACTGAAGGAGTGAAATATCTTGGGATCTGGGTCACTCTGGATGTTGATGATCTGATACACAGTAATCATGATACAGCGCTTGCCAAAAGAGTTGACCTTCAAGAGATGAATTCAGCTGCCTTTATCCCTCCTTGTGAGGATCTTCTTAATAAAGATGGTGAAATACCTAAGCCTTTTTATATCTGTCCACAAAGATCCCTGTATATCTCCCACATTACTTTTTCCGGTGACTGCATCAGACTCTCTCTTGATTGATATGGCATGGGGGTCAGCCTTGTATGTCATGGGAGATGATGGCATTCCCTATGCAGAGATGGGCTTCGTTTACCTGACTTTTACATACATTATGTTGTAGCGCAGGTTCATTACCTATACTACCAGTGACGAGCTCTCTACACACCCAAGCACGTCAGGGCTAAGCGAGTGATAGCTCAACCACACACGTTGCTAGGTCACATCTGTGCACCACCCCAATGGGCACGACGAGACATGGATGTGCTTGCCTTGACAAACGGTGAGAGCTAGCTCGAAACTTGTATTATGATATTGCCCACTCCCAGATGCTGCCAGCTGTAGATAATACCCAATTGCCTCCTACTGGTGGGAGGGCAGTCAATGGTCTGCTGTGGTGGACAAATATACACACAATTGGCGACCTATTAAAAAACAGATACTTTTGTCTCCTATAATAGTTTCTGTGCTCGCTCCGATGCTCCGACGCTACTCCATTGATGACCTACTGCTATCTCAGGCTCCAATTATCGGCTAGGGTTAGCCTTTCCACGTACCCTGCACAATTGCCATACATGTAACTCCTCACAGCATACATAGATAGAGCCAAAGAGGGATGCTCAATCTTGTATCTCTCCTCTGCATTCCTAGCGGATGCAACAGATAGGTTACCGAAAGCTAGACATTAATGGGAGACCTCTTTGGGGCATCTGCTGTATGAACAACCATAGGAATACTGTTGTGGACTAGTGAAAAACACACCGCTCTCCTACAAGCAAAAAAATATACCATTAAATTTTTTTAATTCTTACACCATTACTACTACACTTCAGAATTTATTACTAAATTTAGTGGGGGCACTGAAATTAAATGTGCTAGATGTGACCTACATAATGCAAATCTTCTCAAAATGGCCTGGAGCTGTTCTGAACTTACCTCACATTGGCGTGATGTTTTCTTGGTGATTTCTGAGATCATGGAGAACACAGTACTGTGAGGGACCTTCAACCTCCTCTCCTCATGCCGGTGTCTTGTCACTATTCTCCTCGTTCCAGTTAAATAATGTGTGCCCGTGAGGTGCATGAGGAGACGGGTGCTGTCACTGAGGGGGTGGTTACGTTATGCTTCCTACAGTAAGGACATGCTGGAAAAATGTGCTCAGACAATCCTCCAAACCCCTTGTCCCATGGACATATGGGTACCATTTCATCTCTAACTGCAGCATACAACTGGGTCGCTGACATATATCTTGCCCGCTACGGAAACTGATGTGGCGCCCATTCTAGTGGAATCCTGCAGTGAAATGCTTCACATTGTGTTTCATGTTTTCCTTGTGTTTCTTGCTACATATCAGTCAGAACTGTAGCTCATATGTATGTAATGTGCCGTGATTACTCTCCCGTGTGAAAATCGGACTAAATAAAGTTTTTTTTGTTTTTAAGGAAATCACTTCTCTTATGCTACACAAAGTTTGTCGGTGTTCTCTTCCCCTTTGAACCTTGGAGAGAACTCTAACAAGAGTACATCTCTATCTTTTCAGGGATAGTAGGGGTCTGAGCGGAGTTTGGTATTGCCCATGAACTCACATTAAGCAGTGTTCACACCACTTGAATGTTGTAATTGTACAAGTGCGTCAAAGAGTTTACAACTGTGTGTTTATCTTTTATAAATTTGTTTCAGTCAGAAGTCAAGCCATTTAGACGAGAAGGTCAAGTATGCATGTGCAAATGGCTTTCTGAATTGAGTCTTGGTTTTGTGCATGTATTAAGTAAATTGAGACACAGTCACGGACAGTGGAGATTAGTTCATTAGTGTATCTGGCTAAATCATTGGACCCCTCCTGAGGCGACTAGCCGGGAGGTAGACTGTTTATTGAACTGTGTTTTCGTGTTAATTTGCTGAATGCGAGCATTTGAAACGGCGATTTTTAAAACATTTACTTTTATTTACTGCACCTTGTAGAATTCTGCCCTCACTAGACCTTGACCCTGCACATTGACGGTAACAGCCGATTTGCGGGCTGAACACCGAGTCCAATGGGAATTCACTTGTAAACGGCAGACATCTTAGGTGGGAGGCGTGAGCTTCAACAGCGCTCTAGCCATCCCTACCTAAGGAAATGGCAATCCGCCGCGATAGCGTACGCGATTTGTGGACGCGCCTGCATCAGCGCCGGAGTCACGCCAGAGTCAGCCCGTCTGCGCCCGTCCGCGCCTTGGACGCGCCCGACGGACATGGCTCATATTCCTCTGCTTCCTCCATATCCATCACAGGTACTTCTTAGTGGATCTACAAATAGACCTAATATTATTACACGTTCTATAAAATATAGTTCTGAGTAACTATTAGCTCTGAAATCCCCTAGACAACCGCTCTGCTGTCTTTTTGAATTAGACAGAGAGAATAATGTCTGCCATAACTGCACTCTTGCAACAAACTCTGTTGGGACAAAACAAACGGAGGATAGAATCAATACAAAACACTCTAACCTTGATTCTAGACTATTTACATTTCTCAGCTTGAACTGCCGCTCCCTACCAAAACATAAAACAGAAATATTTAACCTATTAATAGATGAGGCTCCTGACGCTTTGTTTGTGACTGAAACATGGCTTCAAGCAAGCTCCGGACCTGATGTCGCCATGGCCCTCCCTGATTCATATGCGATTATATGCCTTGATAGGATAAATAAACTAGGAGGAGGTATAGCCATTATTTTTAAAAAGATCTATAATTGTGATTTTAAAAAATATCCATGCCCCGGGTCCGAAGGCGCCATCTTTAAAATTATACTTTCCCCTAATTTTACCTTTTCAGGAGCACTTATCTATCGACCGCCTGGTGCGGCATCAAACTGGTTGACCAATATGTCAGAACTTATTGGCCCCTTGGCCATGAATGCTGCCAACTTCACAATTATTGGTGATTTGAATCTACACCTGGACAATGATCACTGTATAAATGCCACTGAACTTATTGCTGATCTTGCGTCCCTTAACCTAAGCTTGAAGAACTCTGGCCCCACGCATACGGCTGGTCACTTATTAGACCCAATATTTTCCAATATTGCTAATATGGACACTTTCCCTGCCTTGCCTATTCCATGGTCAGACCATTTTCCCATTAAATTCTCATTTCGAGTACAACTGACAAATAAAGACACATCGTTGGTTTCAACTTCTGTTGTTATAAAATGGAAAAGATTAGATATTAACATTCTGAATACTTTTCTAGAAGACACTACACCTTGCACTAAATCAAGAGTGCAAAATCTTTCGATTTCTGTCCAAACATGGCTTCTGACAGCCATCGACTCATGTCTGCCTAAAACAAAGCTAAAGGGTCAAAATTAGCGCCCACCTGCTCCCTGGTTCAATGATTCTTTAAAGCTAGAAAAAACTAAATGTAAAAACGCTGAGCGTCAGTGGAGAAGGTCTTATTCCATAGAAACCAAGAAAGAATATAAAATACAACTAACACACTATCAAAAGATGTGTAGTAAAGCTAAAGCCGAATTTGTTTGTACCAAAATCACTGCAGCCTTAAATCAATCCAAAGCACTTTTTAAAATAGTGAAAGAGCTGGCTGGCTCAAATACTTCACAAAGTCCACCTGACCTTAATAAAACACAATGTGACTAACTAGCTACCTTTTTTGTAAACAAAGTAGATAAAATATACCAGAGCATTGAACAAGAACAGAATGAACAAAACGAAGCTCATATAGATGCTCTAAACTCCTTCCTTGACAGACCGAGTAATCTAGCTGACATCCTAGACCCCAATGTCTGTGATACTCATACCGTCTTACTAGATAATTGGCCCATGCTTAATATTGATACTGTCATAGACCTAATTAACACGATCAAATCAGGTTCACCCAGAGACCCTCTACCATGTTCCATTTTAAAACTACTTAGTAGGAAAGCTATGTCCATTACCACCGATCTTTTAAATACATCCCTACAGGAAGAACATGTGCCAGATGAATGGAAACATGCAATGATCCATCCACTGCTAAAAAAAGCTGATGCTGATCCTAATGTGCCCTCTAACTTCCGGCCAATTTCGCTTCTCCCCATTTTTGCTAAGATTCTGGAGAAACACGTTCACCGTTGTCTCACGAATTTTATAACCACGCACGACTTGTTGCCCTCCCATCAGTCAGGCTTCCGGGCAGGCTTCTCAACTGAGTCTACTTTATTAGGTGTTATAGAGAATATCCCCGCTATGATAGACAGAGGAGAAACGGTGGCACTAGTGCTTCTTGACCTCAGTGCCGCATTTGACACTGTTCAGAAAAGGGGGTGGTGATGAACAGAGTGTCTGAATTAAGCAGACCACTCTTACCCAGTCCAAAGATCAGGGCTTGATCCATCACCGTTATTTATCTCACTGCACCATCCCAGCTCAGAACCTGGCTATATGCAAATCAGTCTGTCCCTGGCCCAGTGCATCATGGGAACAGGGCAGACTAAACTACCAAGCCAATTCTTCACCAGAAAGGAGACAAGCTACCGGGGACCGGTTTCTGGCATTTCAGCCTTCTTCAGCCCGGCTTGCTTGAATCCTGATGGTGCAGTGAGAAAGGGACTCATGTCTGAGTATACCCTGCCACACCTATAGTGGCCAAAAACGATTCAGAAAAGGGGGTGGTGATGAACAGAGTGTCTGAATTAAGCAGACCACTCTTACCCAGTCCAAAGATCAGGGCTTGATCCATCACCGTTATTTATCTCACTGCACCATCCCAGCTCAGAACCTGGCTATATGCAAATCAGTCTGTCCCTGGCCCAGTGCATCATGGGAACAGGGCAGACTAAACTACCAAGCCAATTCTTCACCAGAAAGGAGACAAGCTACCGGGGACCGGTTTCTGGCATTTCAGCCTTCTTCGGCCCGGCTTGCTTGAATCCTGATGGTGCAGTGAGAAAGGGACTCATGTCTGAGTATACCCTGCCACACCTATAGTGGCCAAAAACGATTCAGAAAAGGGGGTGGTGATGAACAGAGTGACACTGTGTCACATGCGATACTAATGCGGACTCTCCACTCTATTATATAGGCATTTGTGGCGCTGCCTTAAATTGGATTAAATCATTACTATAGAATAGAACGTTTCAAGTCTTTTCTCAATCGGCCTGCTCTGAAACCCTTACCTTCAAACACGGAGTACCACAAGGCTCGATTTTAAGCCTGTTACTTTTTAATCTGTACATGAGTCCGCTCGCAAAAATAGTTGAAGAGACCGGTTTGCTGATGTTCTCCTACGCTGACGATTCTCAGCTTCTCTTCTCTCTTTCCTCGTCGGGAAGTAATAATCCCTCCACATTAAATCTAGGATTGGGAAAAATTGCAGGGTGGATGCAAGAAAACTTCCTGAAACTAAACGGTGAAAAACCGAGTTAATTGTCTTGGGGAAAAACAAAGAACTTTGGGGACCCCAACATTGGCCATTAGAAATGGGTTCTCCCCAAACTCCAAATTCAAAGGCCCGTAATCTAGGTTTTATTGTGGATGACTTGTTGAATATGCACCAGCAAGCGGTGAAAACATCGGCAACTTGCTTCGCTATTTTAAAGTGGCTAAAGAAAATTTGCTGGATGCTACCAGAACACACAAAAAAAACGGTCATCAATGCCTTAATAACATCAAGGCTTGATTACGCCAATGTGTTATATATGGGGGCAAATAAAGCTACAATTCACCGATTGCAAACTGTGCAGAACGCAGCTGCGAGACTGCTAGGTAAAATTCCTATCTTCTCATCCACCACCAAATTTATCCGTGAGCTGCACTGGCTGAAAATAGAGAACAGGATCAAATTCAAATCCCTATGCTTCATGCACAAGATTTTTACCAAAAAAGCCCCCAAGTACTTACAAAATCTGGTCCGCTGTTACCATCCATCTAGGACTCTAAGATCTGCAACTGCCAACAATTTTGTTATCCCTAAAATAAAACTTTCACGCATGGGTGGCAAATCCTTTGCTTTCCTTGGACCCTCACTGTGGAATGCCATGCCACAGGCTCTGCGCTCTGAGGTGAACTACATGAAATTCAGAAAAGCCTTAAAAACCTGGCTATTCAACATCTAAGTCAGTTGTCCTGTCAGTTATTACTGAATCATAGTGCCGGGAAACCCTTTGTTGGGTAGCTGTTGCGCTATATAAGCTAAATAAATAAATAAAATAAATAAATCTGACAACAGCATGTTTATATTTCATAATTCTGTACAGTCACAGGACGTTTACCTTTCATCCAGATTGGTTGGTCAGATATGCTTACCAGAAATGTGTCTTTTGACTTTTCATCTTTTACAGCTTTGAAAAGGGGCACTTCTCCTTCAGTTCTCTCTGAAATAAATATTTTATTGTGGGATGTTAACCAAAATGCATACTTCCAAGGATGTTGTGAGTTTCGAGATGCTAAGCAGCTATGATTCTGGTTTAGCAATGAATTTGAAAACCTCATCAGTACTAAACCTGATACAAGTATTCAGTTTTAGCAAGAATAATACTATAACATGCTTAGGTAATGCCGTTTCTAAAGTGGATATCAACCACTGGGGCATGGGTAAACATCAAAAATATTTAAGCCAAGGTACAGATATTACTGACACTGATGCTTAGTTATTGGACTCTATCTAAATAGTCTATTAATTGAAGGCTGATCTTCCTCACTCTAATTGAGTGGGTAGCAGTCCACAAATTATATAAAACAATTGATAAAATATATGGCAAAGATGAAAACAATGTGAGGACTGCTGCCAATTGGGTACCACTTTGCACACAACATTTACGCCATTTGGCTATGAAAATCTATGGTTTTGTCATGTGCTGATATACAATTTTGTATTGAAACCCGCCATTCACCTGTGGCCCAAGTACCTGGCATTCTTATATTCATGAATGGGACTGTAAAAATTCCCACGAGATGGTTCATATGCTGCATTCGACACCATCTAACTGTCTTCCTACAAATCAATACAAATCATTTGTCTTGAGTACTCTAAGACAGAGAGGCTCACATGTATTTATTCGGGGGGCTCCTCTACTCCAAGGATATTGACTGATAGCCCAGTTGGGTTCTCATAGACTGGGCCTTACAGGCTGAAGGTTTTAAGGTTTTGTGCTTTCAAACAGGTAAATATCAAAGAGGTGTGAAGTAATTACACATAGAGTCGTGCTAAGTAAGATCCATTCTTCAGGCTCCTCAGATGACAAGGTTGTCAACATTCAAAACTGGTCACCTCAAGCTAATACCAAGGAGAGTCAGGGAAGGGAAAACAAAGGACAGAAGAATGGTACATTCTACCTCAAGGGGATATGTTCAGTAGACAGCTTAGAACACACCTTTCCCCTTACAAGGGATAACAGCTGTTATGTTAGTGCATTATAAAATCCTTGTGCCATTTAGGAGCTACCCAGGTTCTATGGTAGGATGTATCGCAATATAGTTCATAGCGGTGTGGTCCTTGTAGCCTGGACCCTTGCAAGCCTGTCCATTCTCCAGATTTCACCATTCTCTAGTTTGACTACATTACGTTTCACATCGATTATATGCAGAGGTTTAGAAAAAGTATTGCCATCTCCCTGATATCTAACTGGTTTCTTGACAATCACTAAGTCTCCTAGGGATCACTGACAGAATATCGACAGTCAAAATATCGACTTGCCAAAATATCGAGGTAAAAATATCGAATGCCAGAATATCGACTTCCTATCTACAAACAGGTAAGTACAAAAATATCGACTCCAAAATATTGATAGGAAAAAATATAGACAGTCAAAATATCGCATTTTTTAAATATCTTAAAAGTAATTTAAAACTAATATAATAATAAATATAATTAACTTAAACATACTTAACATACTTAAATAAACTTAAAATTAATAAATAATGAATGTAACTTAAAAAAAAATATATTTAATTTTAAAACATATATATATATATATATAATGTATATATATATATATATATATATTTAGAACACAAGGAGGGCGGCACAACCGGATACTTTTTAAGAAGCCTTTATTTGCACTTCACAACACTCCACCGACGCGTTTCAGCCTCACGGCTTTTCTCACAGTCAGCAAGTCCTTTTTTGCTTTTCATTTATATACTGCCCCATTTTAGCCTCAATGTGGCATTATGGGATACGTAGTTTATGAAGCAAACATTAAAAAAACAATTATAACAGACAAAGGACTGGTGTGTTCTACTCGTTCAAGTATAGTACTATGCGTCCAAAGTTAGTTTCACTTAGGGTATACGTTATCAAGTATTTTCTACTAATGAGTCATGTGGAGTGTTGTGAAGTGCAAATAAAGGCTTCTTAAAAAGTATCCGGTTGTGCCGCCCTCCTTGTCTTCTAAATTGAAATTTGGGCTTTGATCCAGCCCTTGGGCCGAGCACACACTGTGGAGCGCTCTCATGCATGAAAGGATCGTTTTTGTGGAAATATATATATATATATATATATATATATATATATATATATATATATATATATATATATATATATAATATATATATATATATATATATATATATATATATATATACATATATATACATACATACATTACCTACTGGCGGTCGCCAGAAGGTAGTTATAGTTAGGATTTTTTTCAATGTTAAATCTCAAAATTCTATTTGGAATAACTTTGGCGCCGGTTGACGAATCTGCCTCAGAATTTCCTCAAAATGGCCTTGCGGCGTTCCGGTCCTTTCCTGGAAGTTTGGGGGGGATTCGTCAAGCGGGGGCTGAGATAAAAGGGGGGTCCCAAAACGCGTTTTCCCCATGTTAATTTCCATAGGGCGGTCGATTTCACTTTTAGCCCGAACGGCTGAATGGATTTCCACCAAACTTGGCAAAATTGTAGGGACTGGTAGCCCGATGTGCCTTTGCTATGTCTCAAAATACGTGCTCCAGTCGATTTTGAGTAATTAAGGTTCAAATAAATATATATATCTATAGCCGCGCACTGGTACGTGCACCGGTATGCGCACCGGGCACGCCACGCGAGGTGCGCACGGAAAGCTGATTGGCTCTCGGGTGTCTGTAAACATTCGAAACAGTCCAGAGCGGCCGCCATCTTGTATCTCGGTAGGATCGAGACACGAGAGGTGGGCAAAACTAAGAGGGAAATGACCATAAGGGGGCAGGGTAGACCCCCCCCTTGACCCCCTAGGTTTGATGTGGGGGCTATAAAAGGGCCCCGCGGGGCATTTAAAATATTTTTTTTTTTTCGTTTTGCGCGGGGGAAGCGCCCGGTACGTGCACCAGGTAGCGCACCGGGGAGCATAAAATGAGGGAAAAAGATGACAGTTTATAAAAAAATGAAGCCTTAATTTAGAAATTGGAGGTAGTTCTAAAAAGAACTTTTTGTTGTTTTATATTTTTTTTGTGTTTTTTGAACTTTTTGAACTTTTTTTGGCTTTTCAAAACAGTTTTATATTTTTTTTGTATTTTTTTAGGGGGAGAAACTAAAAAAGGGAATTGAAACTGGCTCAACTGGAGCAAAGAAACAAAAAACCCAAAAAATTATTTCTTTTTGGGGCACTTGTGATTATCACCTGCAAGGACGATGAGCTTAACGCTTTTTTCACCATAGGCGATAAGCTTGCCACATGCAGAACAAGTGATTTTAAAATCAGCAAATCTTGGCTGAATGCAAGGCATCATCTCGGATGTTTCTGGTCCCGATGAAGTGGGTTGGTTTCTTTGGGAGGTGGTCCTTGATGACTGGGGGAGGTTACTGGCCAGTTCCCTGAACTCTGCACAAGAGTAGTTGTTTGGGTGCTTTCGGGTCATATGACGAATCATGGTATGGTTACCAAATGAATATTTTTTGTTTGGGTTGCCCCGTGAAAGTTCTTCATTGCAGATTAGGCAAGTTACCTTAGCCGCATTCTCTTTTTTCTTGCCCTCTGGGAATGAAAAAAACTCCCATACAATGTGTGGCTTGGGTTTGTATGGGGTATTTTCTTCAGGCAGCCATCTTCTCCTCCCCTCCTCCTCTTCCTCTTCCTCCTCCTCCTGTTCTTGACCACCAATATAATCTGGAGCTGGTCCTGTTGGTGGTGGTGGTGGTGGTGGTGGGGCAGATGCACCAGCTGCTGCTGCTACTGAAGCCATTATTAAGATCAAAAAGGTACAGAGATGTACAAACAGGTCTTCCTCAGTCAAAGGACAAAGTCAAAATAAGGAAAAAAGGTGGGGTCTTTCATCATTTAGAAAAAAAACTGTCCTGAACCAATGAGAAGTGTTATTTTCAGGTCACAAGACCAGGGGCTTCATCATTATGAAACTAAAACTGTTATGAACCAATGAAAAGTGTTATTTTCAGGTCACATGACCCGGCGCGCTTACGCTACGCGCCCCCGGGCACGCCCGGGGGCGCTCCGGGTCGCGTAGCGTAAGCGCGTCGGATGTTTACGTTGCGCGATCGTATTCGCTCGAGTACTTCCGGGTGCGCTTACGCCGTGCGTATCACGCGGACGCGGCTACGCGATACGTCATGATCATGTTTTCGTTCGCGATATAGGCACTTACGGGACGCTCCCCGGAGCGCGCCCGGGGGCGCTTTATAAAAGTACGCTTTTCGGGGAGCTCCCCGGGAAGCGCACCGGAAGCGCTCCAAAGCAAAAAATAAAAAATAAAAATTGGGAAAAATTGTTGGGACTGGTAGGCCTATTCTTAAGTGGTTTTTACGAAAATTAACTTTGATAAAATATATATTGTGCTACATTGGGCTATATATATGCCAAAATGTAGCCCAAATGTAGCCCAATGTAGCCCAATGTAGCCCAAAGATGGCCACCAGAGACCAAAAAATGCAAATGTAGCCCAAATATCAGCTAGATGTAGCCCAACTGTAGCCCAATGACAGAATGTACCAGAGTGTTCTAAAGAACAACTAGAGTGCTAACAGTCTTATTTATAAAGTGAGACTTATAGTTAGGAATTAGAATTTTAAAAACGTTTGAAATTCACTGAAAAAAACATAGGTTTCACACCAGTTATAGTTAGGAATTAGCATTTAAAAAACCAATGAAATTCACTGAAAAAACCATAGGTTTCACACCAGTTATAGTTAGGAATTAGCATTTAAAAAACCTATTAAATTCACTGAAAAAAACCATAGGTTTCACACCAGTTATAGTTAGCTGGAAATTTTACTGACATAAAACCATTGAAATTCCCACGTTATAGTTAGTTGGACTCACTATAACTTGCGCGCCTGCAATGCACTGCTGATGACGTCACATATTACATCACTCATGACATGGTCAGTGACATCACTCATGACATCACTGATGACACCATCCTTGTGACAGAGTGACAGACCTCCTTTTAGTGTAATGTAAGCCTTGAAACACATATTCAAAAATAGAAACTAAACTTTTCAAAAAAATAGAGATACCCATACCAGTTTCAACAACCAATTCAGTAATTCCACCATCTAGATACACATCCACTCATTCACCAACAGTTCTATATAGTCACTCATACATATACTCACTCATCATATGTAGTGATACACCTATACATCCTGTTGCACACCGACAGTCATCCAAAAGTTACTCACACATATAATCACACATGCAAATAAACTATTGAACATCCATTTATTTGCATATACAGCTATACACACACTACCACCTTACTTCTAAGGAAACTTACACATACTTACTCTCTTAAACAATGACTTATAGAAACACATACTTATTTAAACAAGAACTATTTCAATCTCTCACTCTCACATATACTCACTCATCAATACTCACATATACTAGATTAAAACATATGTAGTTACTGATAAAGACACTAGTGAGACAGTCATTCACTCACTAACACACACATATACACACTCATCCACCCATACAGTCCTGCACATATGCTGTCTTCAAAACACATACAGTGAGTCAGTCATTGATGCATCAATGTGCTAAGTAACACCCCCACCAAACCATACAGACACTCATACTGATACTAAAAAAAACATCTAAAAACCCATATACACACACATGTAGCTACTCACCAACACAT
Source organism: Lissotriton vulgaris (assembly GCF_964263255.1). Lineage (NCBI taxonomy): Eukaryota > Metazoa > Chordata > Amphibia > Caudata > Salamandridae > Lissotriton > Lissotriton vulgaris. The sequence goes on along the minus strand of NC_141698.1, from coordinate 988,004,188 downwards.
GCAGCCACTTATACACAAAGTGAAACACTGATACAAACATTTAAATATTTAAACAATACTCGCTAATATATGTATTCACTAAGATACACTTAATAAGCCAGTCAACCAATCAATTTTTTTTTTAAAAACATCCATTAAGACACTTATTTAACCCCTTCGAGGCTGATGACGAGCTGGGCTCGTCATGGTGTAGCCTCCTCAAACACTGATGACGAGCCCAGCTCGTCATGAAGGATGGGATTTTTAAAATGTCAGCATACTAGCAGAATAAGCACAGCGCGCATGTGGTTAAACATTTATTCTTCCATCGACCTTTACATATACATATATAAAACATATTTATTTTTCAGAAAGACACACATTCACTGGATGGTGTCATCAGTGATGTCATCAGTGATGTCACTGACCATGTCATGAGTGATGTAATATGTGACGTCATCAGCAGTGCATTGCAGGCGCGCAAGTTATAGTGAGTCCAACTAACTATAACGTGGGAATTTCAATGGTTTGTTGTCAGTAAAATTTCCAGCTAACTATAACTGGTGTGAAACCTATGTTTTTTTTCAGAGAATATATATATATATATATATATATATATATATATATATATATATATATATATATATATATATATATATATATATATATATATATATATATATATATATACAAAACATATACAATATTTTTTCCGTAGGATAGCAAGAGGGTTAAATTTACTATTCCCACTCCAGAGAGTGCAACAGTAGGGAAAGCGTTGGATATCGTAGGGGTAAAAATAACTATTCCAACTCCAGAGAGGGCAACAGTAGGGAAAAGGGAAAGTGTTGGATGGCGTAGGGGTAAAAATTACTATTCCTACTCAAGTGAGTGCAACAATAGGGAAAGCGTTGGATAGCATAGGGATAAAAATTACTATTCCTACTCCAGAGAGTGCAACAGTAGGGAAAGCGTTGGATAGCGTAGGGATAAAAATTACTATTCCCACTCCAGTGAGTGCAACAGTAGGGAAAGCATTGGATAGCGTAGGGGTAAAAATTACTATTCCAACTCCAGAGAGTGCATCAGTAGGGAAAGTGTTGGATAGCGTAGGGGTAAAAATTACTATTCCCACTCCAGTGAGTGCAACAGTAAGGAAAGCGTTGGATAGCGTAGGGTTAAAAATTACTATTCCTATTCCAGAGAGTGCAACAGTAGAGCAAGCGTTGGATAGCGTAGGGATAACAATTACTATTCCCACTCCAGTGAGTGCAACAGTAGGGAAAGCATTGGATAGCGTAGGTGTAAAAATTACTATTCCAACTCCAAAGAGTGCATCAGTAGGGAAAGTGTTGGATAGCGTAGGGGTAAAAATTACTATTCCCACTCCAGTGAGTGCAACAGTAGGGAAAGCGTTGGATAGCGTAGGGTTAAAAATTACTATTCCTACTCCAGAGACTGCAACAGTAGAGCAAGCGTTGGATAGCGTAGGGATAAAAATTACTATTCCCACTCCATTGAGTGCAACAGTAGGGAAAGCGTTGGATAGCGTAAGGATAAAAATTACTAATCCAACTCCTGAGAGTGCAACAGTAGGGAAAGCGTTTCATAGCGTAGGGGTAGAAGTAACTATTCCCACTCCCGTGGGTGCAACAGTAGGGAAAGTGTTGGATAGCGTAGGGGTAAAAATTACTATTCCTACTCCAGAGAGTGCAACAGTAGGGAAAGTGTTGGATAGCATAGGGTTAAAAATTACTATTCCCACTCCAGTGAGTCCAATAGTAGGGAAAGTAAATACTTCATATATAAATATAAATAACTTAAATATTAATACCAATTACAAAATAATGTAAATATTTTACAATTTTATAAAATATATTAATTCATCAATTAAAATTACAAACAAAAATTAACTAATAATACAAATTACCTACTAATACCAATTATTTACCAATTACCAATAAAAAAAAACAAATTAGACACAAAAAAAATAAGAAAATGTAATTACTTACAAGTAAATTACTTCCCAAGCTATTCCCCTATAAACACACAACCCACTACAGAAAATAATGTAATAAAAGTAACATTTTTATCAATCAATTACAATAAATTACAAATTATAATTTAATTAATTACTAATTAATAATTAATTAACAATTATTTCTAAATAAATAACAATAAATAAAATAACATTTAATTAATTATAATTAAATTACTTCCCACCCTATTCCCCTATAAACCCACAACAGAAAATAAATTACTAAAATTAACATATTGATCAATTAATCAATTAAAATTAATTACCAATTATATTTTAATTATTTACAAGGTAATAATTAATTCACAATTATTTCCAAAAAATAAGGGAAGTCTTTTGCATCGCATTTCTGCGCTGGCCAGCAGCGCTTCAAGGAAGCCCCTGCCACGCTCATGGGCCCGGACAAGGCTGGCACGCCGCACGGCAATCTTGTCTTTTCTTCATGGAATTTGTCCGGCAACCCGCCCCGCACAAGAAGGACGTGATCAGTTGAGGTATCTTACCTCTACCGTGGCAATCTGCATCCCGCAATTAGCCCGTAAAACTTGAACATTGGACTTTTGACTGTGGGGGAAGTGGCAGTTTCGAGGGGACCCGAGGAGAGGCTTTGGAACCAGGGGACAGCGGGTGGTCTCATGGTGTCCTGCAGTACTCTGGGTTTCCGCAGCCAACATCTACACTCCCCATATTTTCACCTACCTGGGCTGTTGAACATTGTGGCATTCTGGGAGTTGCAGTTCTACAAGACACCAACGAACTGCAACAGGTGGTCGTCATTGCGAAAGGGGAGGAGCAGACTCGAGCTAATTATTTAAAATGCAGCAAACATTAGCACACTGTAGATTCTACTTCAGGTATTGGGCGCTGAGGAAGGAATGAATCCGAAATGCATTCGCCGCTGCCTGAGCTGTTCAATGGTGAATAAAGTCCTTTCTAACCGGTCTCCTCTGGGCTCCTGCTTCTTCGTTTGTGGAAGTCTTTTGTATCGCATTTCTGCACTAGCCAGCCGCGCATCAAGGAAGCCCCTGACAAGCTCATGGGTCCGGACAAGGCTGGCACGCCGCACGGCAATCTTGTCTTTTCTTCATGGAATTTGTCCGGCACCCGCCTCCGCACAAGAAGGACGTGATCAGTTGAGGTATCTTACCTCTACTGTGGCAATCTGAATCCCGCAATTAGCCCGTAAAACTTGAACATTGGACTTTTGACTGTGGGGAAGTGGCAGTTTCGAGGGGACCCGAGGAGAGGCTTTGGAACCAGGGGACAGCGGGTGGTCTCATGGTGTCCTGCACTACTCTGGGTTTCCGCAGCCAACATCTACACTCCCGATATTTTCAATTACCTGGGCTGTTGAACATTGTGGCATTCTGGAAGTTGCAGTTCTACAAGACACCAACGAACTGCAACAGGTGGTCGTCATTGCGAAAGGGGAGGAGTGGACTCGAGCTAATTATTTAAAATGCAGCAGACATTAGCACACTGTGGTTTCTACTTCAGGTCTTGGGCGCTGAGGAAGGAATGAATCCGAAATGCATTCGCCGCTGCCTGAGCTGTTCAATGGTGAATAAAGTCCTTTCTAACCGGTCTCCTCTGGGCTCCTGCTTCTTCGTTTGGGGAAGTCTTTTGCATCGCATTTCTGCGCTGGCCAGCAGCGCATCAAGGAAGCCCCTGCCACGTTCATGGGTCCGGACAAGGCTGGCACGCCGCTTGGCAATCTTGTCTTTTCTTCATGGAATTTGTCCGGCACCCGCCCCCGCACAAGAAGGACGTGATCAGTTGAGGTATCTTACCTCTACCCGGGCAATATGCATCCCGCAATTAGCCCGTAAAACTTGAACATTGGACTTTTGACTGTGGGGGAAGTGGCAGTTTCGAGGGGACCCGAGGAGAGGCTTTGCAACCAGGGGACAGCGGGTGGTCTCATGGTGTCCTGCACTACTCTGGGTTTCCGCAGCCAACATCTACACTCCCCATATTTTCACCTACCTGGGCTGTTGAACATTGTGGCATTCTGGGAGTTGCAATTCTACAAGACACCAACGAACTGCAACAGGTGGTCGTCATTGCGAAAGGGGAAGAGCGGACTCGAGCTAATTATTTAAAATGCAGCAGACATTAGCACACTGTGGTTTCTACTTCAGGTATTGGGCGCTGAGGAAGGAATTAATCTGAAATGCATTCGCCGCTGCCTGAGCTGTTCAATGGTGAATAAAGTCCTTTCTAACTGGTCTCCTCTGGGCTCCTGCTTCTTCGTTTGGGGAAGTCTTTTGCATCGCATTTCTGCGCTGGCCAGCAGCGCATCAAGGTAGCCCCTGCCACGCTCATGGGTCCGGACAAGGCTGGCACGCCGCACGGCAATCTTGTCTTTTCTTCATGGAATTTGGCCGGCACCCGCCCCCGCACAAGAAGGACGTGATCAGTTGAGGTATCTTACCTCTACCGTGGCAATCTGCATCCCGCAATTAGCCCGTAAAACTTGAACATTGGACTTTTGACTGTGGGGGAAGTGGCAGTTTCGAGGGGACCCGAGGAGAGGCTTTGGAACCAGGGGACAGCTGGTGGTCTCATGGTGTCCTGCACTACTCTGGGTTTCCGCAGCCAACATCTACACTCCCCATATTTTCACCTACCTGGGCTGTTGAACATTGTGGCATTCTGGGAGTTGCAGTTCTACAAGACACCAGCGAACTGCAACAGGTGGTCGTCATTGCGAAAGGGGAGGAGCGGACTCAAGCTAATTATTTAAAATGCAGCAAACATTAGCACACTGTAGTTTCTACTTCAGGTATTGGGCGCTGAGGAAGGAATGAATCCGAAATGCATTCGCCGCTGCCTGAGCTGTTCAATGGTGAATAAAGTCCTTTCTAACCGGTCTCCTCTGGGCTCCTGCTTCTTCGTTTGGGGAAGTCTTTTGCATCGCATTTCTGCGCTGGCTAGCAGCGCATCAAGGAAGCCCCTGACATGCTCATGGGTCCGGACAAGGCTGGCACGCCGCACAGCAATCTTGTCTTTTCTTCATGGAATTTGTCCGGCACCCGCCCCCGCACAAGAAGGGCGTGATCAGTTGAGGTATCTTACCTCTACCGTGGCAATCTGAATCCCGCAATTAGCCCGTAAAACTTGAACATTGGACTTTTGACTGTGGGGGAAGTGGCAGTTTCGAGGGGACCCGAGGAGAGGCTTCGGAACCACGGGACAGCGGGTGGTCTCATGGTGTCCTGCACTACTCTGGGTTTCCGCAGCCAACATCTACACTCCCCATATTTTCAATTACCTGGGCTGCTGAACATTGTGGCATTCTGGGAGTTGCAGTTCTACAAGACACCAACGAACTGCAACAGGTGGTCGTCATTGCGAAAGGGGAGGAGCGGACTCGAGCTAATTATTTAAAATGCAGCAGACATTAGCACACTGTGGTTTCTACTTCAGGTATTGGGCGCTGAGGAAGGAATGAATCCAAAATGCATTCGCCGCTGCCTGAGCTGTTCAATGGTGAATAAAGTCCTTTCTTTCCGGTCTCCTCTGGGCTCCTGCTTCTTAGTTTGGGGAAGTCTTTTGCATCGCATTTCTGCGCTGGCCAGCAGCGCATCAAGGAAGCCCCTGCCACGCTCATGGATCCGGACAAGGCTGGCACGCCGCACGGCAATCTTGTCTTTTCTTCATGGAATTTGTCCGGCACCTGCCCCCGCACAAAAAGGACATGATCAGTTGAGGTATCTTACCTCTACCGTGGCAATCTGCATCCCGCAATTAGCCCGTAAAACTTGAATATTGGACTTTTGACTGTGGGGGAAGTGGCAGTTTCGAGGGGACCCGAGGAGAGGCTTTGGAACCAGGGGACAGCGGGTGGTCTCATGGTGTCCTGCACTACTCTGGGTTTCCGCAGCCAACATCTACACTCCCCGTATTTTCACCTACCTGGGCTGTTGAACAGTGTGGCATTCTGGGAGTTGCAGGTCTACAAGACACCAGCGAACTGCAACAGGTGGTCGTCATTGCGAAAGGGGAGGAGCGGACTCGAGCTAATTATTTAAAATGCAGCAGAAATTAGCACACTGTGGTTTCTACTTCAGGTATTGGGCGCTGAGGAAGGAATGAATCCGAAATGCATTCGCCGCTGCCTGAGCTGTTCAATGGTGAATAAAGTCCTTTCTAACCGGTCTCCTCTGGGCTCCTGCTTCTTCGTTTGGGGAAGTCTTTTGCATATATATATATATATATATATATATATATATATATATATATATATATATATATATATATATATATATATATATATATATATATATATATATATATATATATATATATATATATATATATATATATATATATATATATATATATATATATATATATATATATATATATATACATATACATATACATATACATATTATTAACAAAACATATACAATATTTTTTCTGTAGGATAGCAAGAGGGTTATATTTACTATTCCCACTCCAGAGAGTGCAACAGTAGGGAAAGCGTTGGATAGCGTAGGGGTAAAAATAACTATTCCAACTCCAGAGAGGGCAACAGTAGGGAAAGTGTTGGATAGCGTAGGGGTAAAAATTACTATTCCCACTCCAGTGAGTGCAACAGTAGGGAAAGCATTGGATAGCGTAGGGATAAAAATTACTATTACCACTCCAGTGAGTGCAACAGTAGGGAAAGCATTGGATAGCGTAGGGGTAAAAATTACGATTCCAACTCCAGAGAGTGCATCAGTAGGGAAAGTGTTGGATAGCGTAGGGATAAAAATTACTATTCCCACTCCAGTGAGTGCAACAGTAAGGAAAGCATTGGATAGCGTAGGGTTAAAAATTACTATTCCTACTCCAGAGAGTGCAACAGTAGAGCAAGCGTTGGATAGCGTAGGGATAAAAATTACTATTCCCACTCCAGTGAGTGCAACAGTCGGGAAAGCATTGGATAGCGTAGGGCTAAAAATGACTATTCCAACTCCAAAGAGTGCATCAGTAGGGAAAGTGTTGGATAGCGTTGGGGTAAAAATTACTTTTCCCACTCCAGTGAGTGCAACAGTAGGGAAAGCGTTGGATAGCGTAGGGTTAAAAATTACTATTCCTACTCCAGAGAGTGCAACAGTAGAGCAAGCGTTGGATAGCGTAGCGATAAAAATTACTATTCCCACTCCAGTGAGTGCAACAGTAGGGAAAGCGTTGGATAGCGTAGGGATAAAAATTACTATTCCAACTCCAGAGAGTGCAACAGTCGGGAAAGCGTTTCATAGCGTAGGGGTAAAAATTACTATTCCCACTCCCGTGAGTGCAACAGTAGGGAAAGCGTTGGATAGCGTAGGGGTAAAAATTACTATTCCTACTCCAGAGAGTGAAACAGTAGGGAAAGCGTTGGATAGCATAGGGTTAAAAATTACTATTCCCACTCCAGTGAGTGCAATATTAGGGAAAGTAAATACTTCATTTATAAATATAAATAACATAAATATTAATACCAATTACAAAATAATTTAAATATTTTACAATTTTATAAACTATATTAATTCATCAATTAAAATTACAAATAAAAATTAACCAATAATACAAATTACCTACTAATACCAATTATTTACCAATTACCAATAAAAAAAAAAATAGACACAAAAAAATAAAAAAATGTAATTACTTACAAGTAAATTACTTCCCAAGCTATTCCCCTATAAACACACAACCCACTACAGAAAATAATGTAATAAAAGTAACATATTTATCAATTAATCAATTACAATAAATTACAAATTATATTTTAATTAATAACCAATTAATAACTAATTAACACTTATTTCTAAATAAATAACAATAAATAAAATAACATATTTAATTAATTATAATCAAATTACTTCCCACTCTGTTCCCCTATAAACCCACAACCCGCTACAGAAAATGAAATGAAATTAAATGAAATGAAAACGGGATTTCTAGAGCGCATGGCTGCCCGGGGGCATCCCAGCGCTGGGATTGTACTAGCCACTGAGGGCGGAAGCAAAAAACGGGAAGGGAATAGGCAAATTATTGTGGAAACAGGTGGGTTTTGAGAAGCTTGCGAAATTTGTTGTGATTCGTTTCTTCTCGAATAATGGATGGGTAGGGCGTTCCACAGTATTGCTGCTGCAACTGAGAAACGACGTCCTCCAGTACGGGCTTTCTTAATTTTATGTACTGTGGCCAAGTTACCATGGGAGGAACGCAGAGATCTGTTGGGTTTATAAGGGAAGAGCCTAGTTTATTACAACGGGGGACCCTGATCTTGTAGAGCTTTGTGCGTTATACATAGTGCCTTGAATTTGACCCTTTCACAGATTGGGAGCCAGTGAAGGGTCTTCAATGCAGGTTTAGCTGATGTTCTGGGGGAGGTGCCTGTCAGGAGCCTAGCAGTGGCATTTTGAGTTCTCTGCAAGATGTTCAGGGTTGCTTCAGGGGCTGCCAGGAAAAGGGCATTGCCATAATCTAGCCTCGATGATATCAGCCCTTGTATTAGGAGCTTTTGAGAGGGGGCAGGGAGCAGGGGGAGAATTTTCCTGGCTGAGCGAAGTAGGCCTACGCAGGTACCTGCGTTTTTTTTTGCCTGGGTTTTAAGAGAAAGGTCCTGTTCTAACCAGAAACCCAGACTTTTGAGCTCCGGCTTGGGTTGGGGAGGGGTCCCTAGGTAAGATGGCCACATTGCGCTGGGGAGGAGAGATGTTTGTGGTCCCAGTAGCATGAGCTCGGTTTTAGAGCCGTTCAGTTTCAGTCTTGAATCACACATCCACTGATAAATTACTAAATTACTAAAATTAACATATTGATCAATTAATCAATTAAAATTAATTACCAATTATATTTTAATTATTTACAAAGTAATAATGAATTCACAATTATTTCCAAAAAATACCAATAAATAAAATAACATATTTAATTAATTATAATTAAATTACTTCCCACCCTATTCCCCTATAAACCCACAACCCGCTACAGAAAATAAATTACTCAAATTAACATATTGATCAATTAATCAATTAAAATTAATTACCAATTATATTTTAATTATTTACAAAGTAATAATGAATTCACAATTATTTCCAAAAAATACCAATAAATAAAAGAACATATTTAATTAATTATAATTAAATTACTTCCCACCCTATTCCCCTATAAACCCACAACCTGCTACAGAAATACAGAAAAAAAATTACTAAAATTAACATATTTATCAATTAATCATTTAAAATTAATTACCAATTATATTTTAATCAATTACCAATTAATAATTAATTAACAATTAATTCTAAATAAATACCAATAAATAAAATAACATATTCAATTAATTATAATGAAATTACTTCCCACCCTATTTCCATATAAACTCACAACCCGCTACAGAATTATATTACACAAAAATTAAAAATTAATATTAACTTACCTTAAATTCGATATTTTTGTTGTCTATATTCCGTCTAGTCGATATTATGTCCAGTCTATATTTTTGATTCGATATTATGTCCATTCTATTCGATATTAACATTTTCTAGTCGGTATTTTTGTAGTCTATATTCTGTCTAGTCGATATTATGTCTATTCTATATTTTTTACTCGATATTATGTCTAGTCGATAATAAAAACTCGATATATTGACTCTATGCCGTCTCCTAGTGACCACTTTTTGTTCTTAGTGCTGTGTTTCAAATCATAGTACGGTTTGCACTTTTATTGATGTCAGCAATCTTTTTTTGATTTTCTGTGGTATTTATGGATACCTTTTTCCCAACTCCCAGCCAACCAAGATTTATTTTGGTGCACATGTCTCTTCCATTGAGAGGAGCAAAAGGGGAAACACCAGTTATAGTACTTGGTGCTGTGTGGTAAGCACATAAAAGTTCTTGTATAGCTTTTTCGACGGGACAGCCATTTGCGACAGACAATTGTAAGCCTTCTTTTACCATTCTGTTTGCTGGCTCCACTGGTCCATTAACCCTGGAGCAGTCTTCTAGTGTTTGACAGTTTAACCTGGAAATCTTTCAGTTCATGTGAAGTAATTTAAACACCGCTGTTGGTAATTAGTGCAGATGGTATGTCTTCCAAACAAAAATCATCCCACAAAAATTCTCTGAGGTTTTTGGTGGTGATTTTATTCACCATTCTGATGTAGATCCAATATGAATGGTAGTCTATCATTATCAACATGAACTTCTTTGTTACTCCTGGTTGATTAATGGGACCAATAATATCTATGGTTAGCCTGATCCCTGGTTTGTCTGGCACCTCAAATGGGGGCAAAGGTGGCTTGCATGTGGTTTTGGTTTTGTCACTTAGGGGAAAGCGAATGCAATCCTTCACCTCGTGTTCAATGTTGGTTTCCATTTTGGGGAATCAATGTGAAGAACTCACTCGTCTTCTGCCCTGGGGTCCCTGATGAACTAAAGCAACTATTTTGTTTTTTAAGTTTGTTTGAGGTGTTATTTTTGTATTCTGAAGCACAAATTCACGGTCTATGTTCAGCTCGCCCCTGACCTCCCAAAATTCTTCATGTCATTTTCAAGCTCACTGTATTTTGATGGCCAACCCTCTATGATGTTCTTCTTTGATGTGTTGTAAAACGGGATCCTTCTTCATGCAATCCTTCCATTTAGCCCCGTTAAAGCTTTATCACAAATGGTCATGATTGGGGCATCCAAAATCTCTTCCTGTCCTCTCCTGCTATTAGTGCTTTTGATGCGAAGTCTACTGCTGGGGTTTGTTTACAAGCTAAATATTCAAACTTGAATGAGAATCCTTCTAAACCTAATTTCAATATGACAATTCTGAGCATGCTATTGTTGCATCCTCTAAACGTCAACATAAATTTCAAGGTTGATGCTCAAATTGTCACAAATCCATGGTAAAGAATGCCTTTCAACCCAGATGTTTTCATTCAGGCTGTGAAAATTAACACATACATGCAACCCTTTACCATCAGCTTCTTTGGCTAATACTATTGGGGCTAACCACACTGAGCAATCAATATCTTGTATAACTCTTATAGTTCTCAATTTGGAGAGTTTCTGTTCTAGGGCCACTCTTTGAGGTGGACAATGGGTCATAGTTTATGCACCACTAGTTTTGAGTTATATTTCAGCTTGATCTTGTGCTGTAAAGTTTTCAGAAGACCTACATTTTCTGTAAGCAAGTTGGTGAATTCATTGCACAAATCATTATAGGTGCCCACGGACCTATCAACAAGAAGTACTTGTTCTTTATTGTTAGAATCTAATGTACTCTCTCTTTTTGATGTTGCCACCCCAAAAAATGTGAAGATTTTGAAGTCACACAAATTTTGCCATATCATGTCAGCGTACATTGAGACCACACTACCATCGAGGCACATAAAGCATTTAGGATATACATGATTAAAATCACTATCTCCCTTGCATAGCTGAAAAGTATTTTTTTCTCCTCACATCTAACCTTTGGGATTGATCATTTTAACTTTTCTCTCCCTGCAACCCCTTGCGTAAAGTCCTTTTTTGTTACACTACCTACAGACTACTGACAGAACCGTTTGAAAGATGGTTACTGCTTCCACATCTGAAACAAATTAAATTATATTGTTCATGTTTATGTTTAGTATCAAGGTTTCCCTCTTCTAGTTTTTTGTTTCAAAATCTTTTTATTGAATTTAATCGGAGCGTCACAGTAATCAAAAAACTTGGCAGGTACATTCATACAGTAAACAGGTCAAGTGTTATAGATATCTTCCTGGTAACTACAGCTTGTGAATGAGGACTCAACCTAGTACACATCTATGCTTGTACTCCGCTTCTTAATCCACCCGCTTCTACCAGCAGTTCTTCTCGTTATCGACCCAGTTGTAGGGGCACTGAGTTAGAATGTGACTGGGTACTGTCCATACTGTCCGCTCCATTGAAAGAACATAAACAACAAAAAAACTGTGTAAACAGTGTATAATAGTGTGAGTGGTGCATAGTGGCGTATCTTGTGGGGTGGGTCAGTGGGCAGAATCCAGGTGCATCTCAAATTAGAAAACACTCCCCTTTGAGGGATTCCCTTCCTGGTTAGATGTGGAAAAGATAAAGGGCCTTTAGTCTGGGTCTGCATGGAAAAAAGGGTAAACCCTCTGAGAGGTATGTCACCTACAGGGACCCAATGTAGTCAAAGCCTTTCCTTGTGTCCTCCATAATGTCCGTCAGTCGTTTGAGCACTAGTGCTCACCACAATCTCACATGCCACTGAGTGATGAATGGGGCCTCTGCCTTTTTCTAAGCCAATGGGATCGCCATCTTAGCAGCTCTGAGACACAACCACTTGATGGCACAATCACTGTGTGTTTGTCTCTTCAGTAGCGGATCTCTAAGCCCCAGGAGGGTGTGCTCAATGGGCTCCGGTATGGGATACCTTAGGATCAGTTTTAGTTGAGTCATGATTTCTTTCCAAAATGGCTTAATGGATGGACAGTCCCACCAAATGTGTCTAAAATATCCCAACAAAGCACAGCCTCTCCAACATCTATCATAAGTGTTAGGGAATATTTTATGAAGCCTCTGCGGGTGCATGTACCAATCATACATTATTTTGTGATGAGCTTCCCGGAGATACCTAGAGCTATTATGTTTGGTTATGTCTTTATATAGGCGGCTCACCTCTTCTCCACCACTGGTTTAGACAGGATGGCGTTCCAGAAAGCTCTGTGTCCTAACTCTCCCGAGGGCCCAGCGACCAGATGAGGATAAACAAAAAAGAGGTGGAGGTCCCGACTGCAAATTTCTCTATTGGACGCAGGTCCTTGGTGGTGGCCAGCTGCTCCTGTGGTTGCTGCACCCAGAGTTGGAGTAGCGTGTAGTGGAAGCCCTCTGATGCCTCTAAATGGAACTCTTTAACGCATTCCGTGATGTCATTAGTACCCCCTTCTTACATAGGTGAGAGATCATTAGACAACCCCCCTGTTTCCACTGTGTGAATGGCCCCTCCTGCATGGCTGGGGGGGGGGTAAATCGGGATTAAAAGGAATGGGGTTGTAGGGCAAGGAAAAGGAAGACAGGGATACCATTTTAGTAAGCAGGTCCCAGACTCTCAGGGTAGCGGCCGAGTGGGTACTGATGTACGCATTTGGTGATCTGTGCTGTTTTTTTAACCATAAAAGATCCCCAAGGTTCCTGCCTGCGCATTATCTGGCGATACATATGCAGCCAGTGCTTTTCAGACTCTCTAAGCGACCATTTAGTGATGACCCATAGCTGGGCCGCTCGGTATTAACTTCTAAAATCCAAGAGGGCCAGGTCCCCCTCTGATCTTGGCCTGACCAGAATCCGGTGCGATAGTCAAGCTTTTTCATCCTGCCAGATAAATTTGGGGACTGCTTTTTTGAGGTCAACAAAAAATTCCCTGTCTACAGAGATCGGGAGGCCTTGAAATAGGTAGAGAAGTCTAGGGAGGATTCTCATTTTTACCGCATTTATTCGTCCTATCCATGATGTGTAGGCTGCTTTCCACTTGTTGAGGTCAGGCTGAATTTGTCTCAGTAGAGGCGAACAGTTGGCCTTGTAGAGCCCTAAGAGTTTTGGAGGGAGTTTGACCCCTAGGTGAGTAATGTCTTTGCTTGTGCAACAGAAAGGCATGGTCTCCTTTATGCGCTTCCAGTCATCCGCTGGTAAGGTCAGGTTTAATGGGAAAGATTTGGAGCTGTTCACCTTAAACCCCGCCACTCTCTATAAACTTTCAAGCTCTGCTAGAATTTCCAGAAGAGAGTTCTGTGGGTCGGTAATAGGTAGGAGCACATCATCAGCGAAGAGGGAAACCTTATGGCTATCCGTGCAGAAGGGAACTCCCTTGATGTCCTGCTTGGCCCTTATCTTCTCTTCTAGTGGCTCAATACTAAGTACAAACAACATGGGGGACAGAGGACAGCCCTGCCACATCCCCCTTGTGAGCGTGAAGGCATCGGACACCGTTCCACTTACTAGAACTCTCGAAGTAGGGGAGTGATAATTGGCCTGTACCATACCTATGAACACGTCGCAAAAGCTGAATCGTTTCAGGGTTCTAGCTAGAAAGGTCCAATCTACCCGATCAAAGGCCTTCTCTGCACCAGCGAGAGGATCGAAGCGGGGATAACTTTCCTCTTTACCTTTTCAATTATATGCGCCATTCAACGGAGGTTGTCATGGGTCTGGCACCCCTTGACAAACCCCGATTGATCAGAATCTATCAACGCCAGGAGGAGGTGTACCAGGCTCGTAGCTAGAATTTTAGAGTACAGTTGAGCATCAGGATTCAGGAGAGCGATTGGCCTATAAGAGGTGCACGCTGTTGGGTCTTTACCTGGTTTGGGGATGACTGTAACCAGGGCCTCCCCCATAGTGCCTGTGAGTCTGCATGCCTTTGCTATTTCATTAAATAGGGTCACTAGGTGTAGGGTCAATTTCGGGAGCAAACGTACGGTAGAAGTGGACATTAAGCCAATCCGGGCCGGGCACCTTTTGTAGTTTCAGAGCATCTATGGCCTTTTGAACGCCCTCCCTGGTGAAGGGCTTACTCAGTTCCTCGTTGGTATGAACTGAGACCTGGGGTTTGGAGAGGGTCTGCAAGTATTGCTCTTGGGCTTGGCTGTCAACTGGATCTGCGGAATATAGTTCTTTGTAGAACTAGCCAAAGGCATTCTAAACCCGTTGCAATATGACAAAACTAAGAGGAGGCATGAGAGGAGGACAAAGGAAAGAAGATGGTACATTTTGCATCAAAGGGATATGTTCAGTAGACAGATTATAAAAAGCTGTTTTCCCTCTCTATTAATATCATTGATATTCAGCTGCTGAATAGCAATTGTCCCTAACAGAGAACATTCTCAAGGCAGTAAAAACTGCTGTCTTAAAGGGGAAACACTTTGCCAAAGGTAAAAAATATAGTGATCCCTCCTTTACCTTCTCTACTAGCTTCTAGAGACACAAGTATTTCTAAATGCCAATGCCCTACACCTGTGGTGGGTGCAATAGGCTTCAACACAAATGTCATTGGATAGATAATTTGAATATAATGCCACACTCATAATTCTAAAAATGTTACTATATCAAAAGGAACAGGCAATACCACAAACTCAGATTATCATAGTGATAAATTAATATAAAAGTGTGTTGTATATGGATGGCTCTGCACTGCCTGCATTGGCCACAAAACAAACATACTCAATGTGTTGTCCTGCTCTACGAGGAGTTTTTGTTTTCAAATGCGGGAAAGTGTAAGCACTAAACTTCACATGGAAATCTTAGGTGATTCTAGTGCACGCATATCAGACCTTCAAGTTCTTTTTCCAGCCCTGTGGAAAGTTGATCCATTGGTTCCCATGCACATAGTGTCAGATTCCACCTCCAGTGTGCCAGGTTACACTATGGACCAAATGCACTGACAATAAAATTAATTCAGAAGTTCACTAGCTAAATTGATAAATGCTAAACAGCTTTAGAGAAAGGTGGCCAAGATAATACCACATTGGTCTTCATCCCAGGAACTGAGCACAGGCATGTTCCAAATGAGTGAGTTAGGGTGTTCCTCATTAAAGCAGCTCATGAGGTAATGACATCTTCCCAGGATGACATTAGCATTACATTATCAATGATACAGCAAGAATATTTGTAGCCACAAATTCCTAAAACCACTAGGATATATGTAAAGTAATGTGTTTGTCAAAAAATAAAGTACCACAGCACATGAAGTCCAATTTTCAAATCTCTGTCCATATCAGTTTGCCTCTTAAGTGTCATTTAACTGAATCACATTAGGCATGTGCTACCTACCAATCAGTATAAATACATTCTTTTGTATTTGAATCACATTCTTGAGTGTGCCCACAAAAGATTGCCACTGCTCGAAGAGTCAAAAAACTCATTACAGCAATAGGTGCACTGGGAACCTGTCATTCATGCAATGGTTCTGAGTTAGCAGCAATGGATCTTGCTGATGTGATCTCTGCTCTGGGATTTTGTCTAATATTGTCGGCTCTTTTCCACATGCAATCCAGTATCATGAAGATTGTAACTTGAACAAACTATCACAGCTAGGATAACGGATAGAGTATGTTCATGTTAATACCATTTAGATCAGGTCCAGAGTGCAACAAATAACCTGCTGAGAGGTGCATTTCAAGGCTGCATACTCTTATGTAATGTGATTATGCAATCCCATGCATATGCCAGATCTCCATCTCCCTGAGGAAGTGGAGCCGATGCCTAATCTATTTCACACCCTCCAAGAAACAAGAGTGAAACTTTTAACAACAAAGGGCTTCTTGAGGATGACTCCTAAAACTGGGAGAATTTGTCCAAGAGAAGATTTAGTAAAATACACCATTTGGCCCCCATACCAATGATTTCAGTTCTTGGGATAGAAAGCACTGGCTCCATTGTCCTGTCAGAAAGAAGTTCTATATTAGGGACACTACTGCTTTGATATATAAAATGGAGGGAGTATATTTTGATAGGAACTCTAATTAGATAGTAACTATAGATTTAAGGTCGGTATATGCTAATATATCCAGAAAGACAATACAAGCATTAGAAACTATCTTGCAACACTACATTTATAATAGACTGCGTGAACAGCATTCTTCAGAAGGATGTATAACATCACAAGGCATGCTTTTACATCGCATGCTTTTACATTGCAAGTTTTACAACGCATGCCTTTACAACGCATAGTGTTGAGGGGTGCTGGATAGTGAATAGTTTAATTTACTATTCCAACTCCAGTCCCCGTGGATAGTAGGGAAGGTGTTGGATAGTAAATTAAATCTATTCCCTATCCTAGAGCGCCCCCCAGCGCAATGCGTTGTAATGGTTTGCGTTGTAAAAGTTGCGATGTAAAAGCACTGCGTGGTAAAAGTTGCGTTGTAAAGGATGTTTCCCCCTTAAGAATAATGTGTTCCTTTTCAATAATTCTTGTACAAACCAACAAAGAGGACCGGCATGGGTGCAACTTGTGTGCTGACTTTAGCATGTTTCTATGTAGGAGTCTTTAAAGACCAACATATTTATAATGAAATGGCTCAATTTTCCAAGAATATGAGTTATTGGTCTCAGTATAACTATGATATATTTGTTTTTTGGCATTGTGAAAGAGAATCCCTTACTGATTTTTTAGAATGGATCAGTTGTGGGGACCCTAATCTAAAATTGACAGTAACACTGAGTAACCATATTGTAAACGTCTTAGAACTTAAATTAACATTGTAAGCGAGTCCCTTGAAATTGAACTATACACTAAAGCCACAGACGGTAATATGATGTTACATTAAGAAAGTAATGATCCTAGGAGTCAATTTGGCAGCATCTTCTTTGGACAATTCCTCAGTTTGAGGAGGAATTGCACTAACATGCAGGATTTTGAAAAACACATGGAGGTCCTTAAAGGTAAATTGATGGCACATGGCGATATGAACAGACTGGTTAAAGATTAATATGCGTTACATACCAATGTGGTTACCCAACAATAACCCGAAGGACCTGGGTAACCTATGATATTCAACAACAGTGGCCTATTCAGAGAGACCAAAAGAAAGGATACGGCAATCTCAATCAGCATATTCTACTCTAAATTACCAAAATCCACACTCTCCGTCTTGTGGTAGGAACTAAGATACATTTTATTCAATACAGCAAAATGTATATATCAGTATGAATAATTATCACACACAGGAAAGTAAATGCATACATTTGTTTTATATATGCAAATTTAGCAGCATAAACAATTTTTAAATTGTTTCTTTTGCATATGGTTGCTTCAGACAGGGAGCGTCAGGTAAAGGAAGTGCTCAAAAAGCAGTGTCCATGGGTGAATTGATAATGAAAGGAAGACATTATAAATATGTCATAATCCATACAGAGAAGCCTGTCAGGCACAATTATTGTGTAACATAAATGTGAGCTTGATGCAGATGGGCGTGTCCAGGCAACATGGCTGCCTAGAAGTGTTTCCACAAAGCTGAAGCCGACACATCTATTATCCTTAATCATCTTGCACATTGAACACCCGTACTAGCTGCATTGGGACGGGCGTGACCCCCCCCTGTGGTGACCCCCCACTGTGGGCGGTTGGAGCCGGAAGAGAGACCGATATATGAGGCTGCTAACCGGAGCGGCCCACCTCTGAGCAGCCTGGTGCTGGAGAAATGGCATATGGCCCCAGTCTGAGGCCTGCGGTTGGGGGGTAGAGCTTGGATGCCCCCCATGAAGAGTGGACTGCAAGACTGGGGAAAGCCCGGAGGAAAATATCTGCAGCACCGTCCAACTGGTGCTACCGTTTTAGTACCGGGACCCGGATCATCACCGGATTGAAAGGTGCTGGGGGTCAGTTGAGCTGGGGATACGCTGGGGTGGGGAGTGTGGCACTAAGGCCTGTCCTGGCATTTCCCCCCTGGGACTAACCATGAGATAGTCCACATTCAGTGCTGAGGCTGCCTGCAGGACGCCATGAATAGCGGCACTGCTGGGCCTGGTTTCTGCACCCTTGGCTGGGGGGCGGCCAGCTACAATCTGTAGCTGACCTGTGGTGTTGACGCAGTGCGAAGATTTATTTTGTGTATTTTATAAAGCGCGCAGCTACCCCAACGGGGAGTCCCAGCGCTAATTGAACAGATAGCAGAAGGTCCAAGGCGAAGACTTATGAACAGAAAAGAAAGGTTTTAAGGGATTTGCGGAACTCAAGCTCTGACTGACTCAAACGGAGGGAAAGCGGAAGCTTGTTCCAACGCTGTGTGGCACACACTTTGAAAGTTTTACCTCCAGATCGTGCTTTTTTAAATCTAGGAGTGGCTAGTAACAGTTTGGTATTTGAACGAAGAACTCTAGAATTGCTGTAAGGGCGGAGGCTTGACCTCAGATAGGCCGGTCCTGCCTTTCGTAGTCCGATAGGCCAGGGTCATTGCTTTAAACTCAATTCTTTTTGGAATGGGAAGCCAGTGCAGTTTGCGAAGGTATGGGGAAATGTGTTGCCTGGGTGAAATGCCCTTGACCAGACGTGCAGCGGCATTTTGCACCGTCTGGAGTCTGTGGCACAGACCTGCTGTCATGCCCAGATATAAACCGTTGGCAGAGTCAAGATGCAAAGTTATAAGTGCCTGGACTATGGTTTTACGGTTATCGTTGGGCAGGTAGTTTATAAGCTTTTTTATAATTTTAGTTTTGGAGAAGCATGCAGCCAAGACTGTTTGTACCTGATCCACAAAGGATAAACGGTTGCCCCATCGGACCCCCAAATTTCTAACCAAGTCCTTTGGGAGAGGAGCCTGGCTCAGATCTTCTGGCCACCATAGATTAGTGTCTAAAGGAGATGGTTGGTTGAAGAACAAGACTTCCGTTTTTCCTGCGTTGAGTCTGAGAAAATTTGAATCCATCCATTTCGCGATATTCCTGAGGCATGGCTTCAGGGGTTCAAAAGTGGTCGATGTTGGCTCATCAAAGGAAAAGAGAAGCTGAATATCGTCAGCATATGATGTTGTTTTAATGCCCGATTGTGAGATCATTTCGGCCAGAGGGCTAAAGTACACATTAAAAAGGACCGGACTTAACAATGAGCCCCGAGGAACACCCCGTTTGAGTGGCCTAACTGAAGAGGTGTGAGGTGGAGTGTGAACCTGTTGTTTGCGGTTTGATAGCAATGAGGCAATCCAGTTTAGAACCATTCCCTGAATACCAATGGATCTCAATCGTCTCAGCAGGATTGAATGAGAGACGGTGTCAAATGATGCTGATAAATCCAGCAGCACTAACACTGCCCTCAAACCACGATCCAGCGTCCACCTGACAGCACCTTGCGGGATGACAGCTGAGGCATGCCTGGTGGCCCCTTTAAATGAACCAGGACCTTGGGCCTGCTGAGGTGTGTGGTGGCTCGCCACCGGGCTGTGGGCAGCGGCGGCCCTGCGGACTGGAGTGACTGCCCAGTTGCTCACACACTGCAGGTGCTGCGCTCTACATCGAGGCCATGATGAAGGCATGGGGCAGGGCAATTGCACAAGAATTCCAGACTGAAGTGGGAATTGTGTGCTGAGCCTTGCAAGTGTTGGAGGTCCTGTGATAAAGGGCCATTGGAACACTGCCAGAGGTGAGAGCTGGCTGGACCTGGTTCTGCATGTCTGTGGGTGGATGAAACATATGAGTTAAGGAAAGAGGGAAGACCCCACTTGTTCCAGGGAACAGGGTGCTATAGTCGAATAAAGTCAAAAGAGTAACCCTGGAAATTCCAAAGTATCACTGTATTTGCTTCACTAGCTCAATCTTGCATCCCATTCATCAAGCATCCTTTATACAAATATACATCAGATATATCTGAAACACTAAAATGTAACGTTTACCATCTTTATTGTTTTCCCTTTAGAAGAGAAAGAGAAAAGGGAAGAACCTTTTTCTTCACAGTTGTCAAATTTTTAACATTTCAGAAAGATTCCTGAAAGCATATACATTAAAAACACATTATAAAGTACAGTGCATAGTATTCGGACAGATTGCCCATTTCATTAGACAAAAAACAATTAAAAAAAAACAATTTTAAAAAACAATTTCAGTAACATATGATTAAAACATCACAGTTATTTCCAAAAACAAACATCTTCCTAGAGTAGCTCTAATACCGTTGCTACAAATTCACCAGATCCAATTGCCCTTTGTCTTTTTCAGTTAGACCTACAGTACTCAAAATTTCAGCCGTCTTTAATGTGGACAACAAAGTCGCCCTCCATATGTTAATGAAATCCTCACAAATTACTAAGAGAAGGATATGAACAAACAGCGAACGGTGACCACAAAAGAACATTTTGTCCTGAAGTTTCCACATCTATTTGATTTGAACACCGAAACGTGTTGACGCATTTTTTTAATATAGAATCCAAGTGGATCCTAAAAATCTTCAGATACACATGAAAATTGTTTTTTGTCTAATTAAATGGGCAATCTGTCCAAATACTATGCCCATTAGGCCCTCCTGTTCGCCTAAAAAACACTATTCTCTGCAAGGGTGTACATTAAAATCTCCTAGTAAGATTAGTTCGAAATTAGTGTGATTCTTTTGACTGAACGTGGTGAGACATTGTTCCAGATCAACTAAGTGGTCGTTTCCCCTATCCCTATCCCAAGAATTATAAACATTGATTAAAAGATTTTTACTACTAGGTAAGGCTGTCCATTCGACAATTAAGATGTTCGGTGAGATATTATGAACCCTCTTAAAGGTGCCCCTGGGATTAAGAGAAAAAAGAAAAACAAGACCACCCTTTGCCTTTCCAGCAGAGCTAGGAGTGGCCGGGATAGAATAAGATGTAAAGCCATCTAGCCAGAAGTTCGGTGAAGTATTCCAAGTTTCTTGACACACTACGACTTCGTGGCTACTAACAAACTCAATCCATGCCGGATCTGCCCTCTTGGTTCTAATCCCAGCTATGTTCCATGTTATCAATTTGTTGCCTACTAATTTGCCTGGGTTATGAATCTCATGGATTGCGGGCTGGGGTGGAGCTGGTTGTCAATCGATTTCTTCAATATCAGAGAGGGGTGAGAAACGGTTGCTCAGTGCTAACCCTCCACCCTCCTTACGTGTGTGTACCGGCTGCAAGCTTGAGACTGGCTGCGTTCCTGGGTTCTACCTTGTGTTGTGCTGTGTATGTCTAACCAGTCTGGCCCCAACTACTGCTGAGTTCCAGCTTCTAGCTGGCCCCGAATGGGTGGTGCAAAAATGTGTGGCGGGAGGTGGGTCAAAGAACCCCAAGGGGACTGGTCACATGTAAACGGCCCCCTCTATATCCGAGCCATCCCAAAAAAGGCTGGTGGCCAGATCTGGACTATCAAAATTGACTACTACGCAATCCCCCTGCACTGTCTTAGGGCGTTTCCCAATCCATCCCACACTGTTGGCAAATATGACCCTGTCTGATATATGGGTCCCACCACTACTGACTTCCGCACACCATGACCTGGCCTTTGTTAATAAGTCAAAAGCTGTTTCCCTCTTCGAGTGGGGGTACACCGATGAAAATAGCTGCTAATGGGGCTGCCTCCGGGGGTAGATTTAGTTTCAACTTGCTACCCCTGGCTCACCTATTGGGAGCTGAGTTGCTTAGATAGGTATTGCTCCCCGTGTTCCCTATCAAGGGACCCCCTGCATCTGAGCCGGTAGCAGCAGAGTTAGTGTTCCGTGCCCCATCAGACAATGTGTTCTCCCTGGTGAAGGACAAATGGGGATCAGGGATTCCTTTTGTCATATCAGTAACAGTGGTAGTACCGGATACGCCTGTGTCCCCTCTAAGTAGAGCCGGAACAGATGAGAGGTCCTTAACAATTTTATCAATTAGTGTACATTTCTTCAAAAGACCAGTAAGGCAAGTGTTCAGTGTATCCACAATATCTTTAGCAATGTCCGCTATCAGTGGCTCAATCCTAGCAGAAAATAGCGCCTCCAACTGGTCGCCATATTTACATCAGTCCCAGTGGGCGGGTTCTGGCTGCCCTCCACTTTCTTCTTCTTTTTAGAGGTCCTTTTGGGTTCATGGCCCGGAGTCTGATCCCTCTGTATTACGGGCAGGGCTGGGGTTATAGCAGATGAGGGGCAGTCCGATGGTATCACCGCGGGTTTATTATTCACAACAACCACCTCGGGCTCTAGGGGGATATGAGGCCTTCGGTTGCAGTCAATAGGTTGTGCTGCTGTAGGTGGTGGGGGGATGACAAGCCCAGTTCGTGTTCGGCAATCGCTATTTCCTTAGATAGTACCCCCATAGCGGAGGAGAGATAGGAGATGATCGACTCAGAGTGTCTCGGCACCTTTGCCTTCTTACCCCCCTCCTCCACAGTAACAGTATTCTTACGCTTACCCGTGAGTGAATGTCAGAGGGCTGGCCCAGCCCTGCCTCCTCCTGCCCACAACTGCCTCAGACTGCCCGCCCTTTGCCCGGGCTTCGCCCGGCGTCCCGCGATGGGGGGAGCACGCTGTTTTAATACGCCTCCTGGTGCTGTAGTGATGAGTGCGGGGCGCACCGCCACTAAGCCTGCTGGTTAATGTAGTCCCGGGGCGGCGGCGCGAGGGATTAGCAGCTGGTGGCTCTTGGTGGTGGTGGAAAAGGGAACCTCCACTCCTCCTGTCCCGCGGTTATGCCTCCAATTCAGACCGTGTCCAGCACCTCAGCTTCTTGCAAGGTTAGAGCCCCCTTAAAGCCCGAATCGGTAAAATTACCGATTTGGTAAAATTACTGAATCTGTATTTTAAAATGCCCTACATCTCAGTATCCAAATACCGGTCGGTAACGGCCGAAAATCAGTATTTTCGGCTGTTACCGACCGGTATTTGGATACCTACATCTGGCCCTAAGTTATTTCATGAAGGGGAGGATACAAGCACCCTAAAAAGTTTCAGCAGAAGTCGTGCTGCAGTATTTTGAACTAGCTGCAGTCTTTTCAAGAGAAAGACCATCATCAATAAAGTGAGTTGGCATACTCCAATTGTGATGTGATCAAGGCCTTTATCACTTTTTTCTGCTGTGGAAGAGGGAGAAGAAGGTAGAGAAACCTTGTTATGTTTTTTTAATAGTCCAAAACAGGAACCTACTACACTGGCCAACAGGTTGGCAAAGGTGGCAGTGCTAATAAATTTCAACCCAAGATTGAGAGCCACAGTAGCAGGTGGTGTTGGATCCCACATAACCAGATGTCATTGTCCCAAATGGAAAGAGGAATCCTGAAGAGCAGGATTTCTATTTTGCTGGCATTGCAGTGAAGGGCATTGGCATGCATCCATAAAAACACTGCCAATATGCAAGCCTTGAAATTGCTCGGTGCATTGAGTACCTCTTTATCTAGGGTGAGGAGCAATTGTTCATCTTCGGCATATGACATTATTTGTACGTCGTATGATTCTACAAGGGTTGCAAGTGAATTCATGTTAATATTGAATAGTCTTGGGCTCAAGGCAGACCCTTGGTGTACCCCGAAACCCAGAGGTTTTTGTTCAGAGGAAAATAGAGCTATCCTATCAGATTTGTGTCTGCCAGTTTGGAAAGAGCAAAACCATGCCAATGCAGGACTACCAACATCTATGTTGCCCAAACATTGCAAAAGTATAGTATGCAAGACAGCAACAAAAGCTGTGGCTAGATCAAGGAGTAGCAAGCCACCTGGTTCCCCCGATCCAAAGCTAGCTTGATTGCGTTGGCAACCTCCAGCAAGTTGGTCTCAGTGCTAAAGCCAGGGCAAAAGCCTGAGTGGAAGATGTGAAGCAACCTATGCTGTTCTACTGATTTGTTGTTAGTGTAGTCCGTTTGAGCTGTAAAAAAATGTGATTGCACTTTCCTTATTGTGTGATGGTATTGATTTAAAAATAATTGTTTAATCACTGTTCCAGCTGGCCCCTAAAATAGGAGAAATACATGTAATATTGCTTCCTACTGTTTCTCTGGGGAACAGCTAGCCTTGCTACAGTTAAAAAAGCTTTTGAGTGCTAGTCAATGTGAGGCCAACTTAACTTTAACTTTCTGAATATCCTACTTCTAAATATATTGCAACCTGCCTTGGGGCTACAAGGGCTACATAGGAGGGAAATATAACAGTTAAAATGAAGGTTTTCTCCTGTCTATATGGGTTTATATTTGACAGCTAAGCCGCAGGTTTTAAACGGTGGAAGAAATGCTACAGTGGCAGGGCTGGAGTCATGGTTTCTTGATCACACTAGTGGATGGCACAGTAGTGCTGTAATACATAGGTGGCAGTTAAATTACCATGCCACAGGTGTTGTTTGGGCACCATATACTATGGCATTGTAGGAAAGTAAATATGTAATTTATGTGTTAGCCATTTATAACATGTTTTAGAAGTCATTCCAAGTGCACAGGGGCCTGGTCAGCAGTGTCTCAATTCACAGAGTATAAAAATATTGGAGCAGCAGTCCACATAAAATGGGGGTGAGCATGCAAAAATAGGCACTTTATTCTTAGTTAATATATATCAGACCTTGTGAAAGTGATAGTGACTCCACCTCCTATAATTGCAGGAGGAAAGTTGCATTTGGGGCATTGGGGAAACCTTCTTAGGGAGGCAGGGAGGAACGCCTACCATCCGCTTGCTCTACTGATTAACTGTCTGAACACTTCTTAATTTATATACTGTATTCAACCAATCTGCCCATAGCCAGATCGCACCATCCTTCTCACTGCAATCTCCCTGCTGTCTGGAGTTCGTGGACTGACAGGACTGCCAGGTGCCCTGCCGAAGACTCAAGGGCTGATGAGCTCATGGGCTTCCCCCCACCCTCCTTTGGTGATAACCCATGGACTGCCTTAGCCAGGGTCAACCTCACACTACAAGACCCTTGTTCCTGGGTGAGCATGATCTAGATTGAGCCCAACAGTTGTATTTTTTCCTTCCCTCTGCCCTGCCTTGTCCCCTGTGGGCTTCCTAGTGTTGCTGTTCTGGGCTTGCGCCCCTCCCCAGTCTCTGCCCATCGCCCCCTTCTAAATCACTGTCATCCCACATGTATGTTGTTTCTGCCCTATTTTTTCTATAATGTATCCTGTCTATCTCTGATCCGATAGCATCCCGTCTTACCCCACTGCGAGTACATTGTATCCCGTCTCAATGCGGCTTCACTATTATCTTGGTTGATGTCCCAGCTAGGTATGCCTGTCTGGAGGATACCGTCTTGCAGCCTTGTGTTATTAATGCCACAGACTATTCCTGATTATTACCTACTGATTGTAATCTAACATTCTATTTGCCTTTTTTTTCCTGCTCAAACAGTATGTTGCTATGCCCCATTTTTATTGTAATGTATCCTTTTCCTCTCTATTCAGATAGTATGTCATTTTACCCCATTGAGATTTCATTGTATGCTGGTGCATGACTTTAGTGTTTGTTGGTGCATGACCCGTTTTCCTTCCCCTCTCTCAACTTGTGCAGTTGTCCTTATCAAGAGATCTACCCTCTGGCCATGCCAATCCCTACCCTGATAATGCATGCAATGATCTCATCACACTACCATTGGGCCCTCTGTCCTCTCCCCAGGATTGTCATGGGCCTAGCTGATCCTGTCTTGCTGAACGCCTTGCTGGCTTGCACGGGAAGTGACTCATTTGTTTTAAAATAACCCTACAACCTATCCAAAAACGCTAAGAGACATCTCAAACATAAAATCGTCAAACTCAGCAAATGAAGCCTTTTCACCAACCCCTACTTCTGTCACAACTTGGGCAACAATCTCATCTTCTCAACCAACCGGTGTGCCAAATGGAGGAAGGTTCTTTCTTCCTCACTCAACACCACCACAACCAAGAAAATTCCTCATGGCCATAAACTTACTATTAAGCCCTCTACACTGTACCACAGGAATGCCACAATCTTGTCTATAGCAAAAGGCACCGTACTCATTCAATCTTCAGATCATAACCTGGAACTCTTGTGCAATCTCTTCTCCTACCTCAAACACAAATTTGAAATAGACACTCCACTATCTTTCCCCTTTCCTACCCCCTCGAAATACCCCCCTTAGATAACCTCCTCTACTACTCTACTCAGGTGGTCTCCCATCAGTCCATGGACACTACTGTTGCCCATCACACCCCCCCACTACTGACAACTCTAACTTACCCCTTCATCTACACCAGTATGGCATCATCACTGACAATTCCAGCTCCCCCCCCATCTACACCAGGCTGGCATCATTTATCCCCTCAACAAACTACTCAACCTTCTTGACTCCTATAACCATTCCCTTGCAGATCTCACCCAACCCACCACCAAAATCTCTTACTTGTCAAGACCATCCCTCAATACTAGGTCTAATAATAATTCTATCCTCACCCCCGCTCCATCTTTCACTCGCCCTCTAATATGATTACCTCTAACACACCCTTGAAATGTGAATTACTAAACTGCCACTCAGCTGTGAAACACTTGGCTGAAACAACTGCTCTTATTCTCGACCATGACCTTGACATTCGCATGCTCACAGAATCCTGTTTAAACATTTCCTATGCTCTCTCCTTTGACATTTTGCCACTCCCCACCCCCCCCCCCGGTATGGTATCTTTAGATTTGACCACCCAGGGGGTAGCCTTTATTTACACAGCATCTCTCTGTGAAAGAATCACACACTTCATCTCTGCCCTCTTGTTAGTACCTTATGATCGGCATCTGCACCTCCAGTAACTCAAAGTACTCCCTCCACATGCTCCAGCACCCACCCAGGGATAATCGTACTTTCATTTACCAGTTCATGGAGATTATCTACTCCAACAAACGACCCATAAGAAAGGAGCCACCCTGGACCTAATCATTGCCAATGAGAACACCTTACAAATAAACTTTCCTCTCCCTTGAATTTGGACAGAACACCACTGCATCATCTTTTCCCCAATAAAGCCAAACACTGGATCAGCAACACCCATTAAATTAAATCAATTTCAATATCTAATGTTAGTTACAATACCTTGCTTGCGCCTTCTACCATGACTAATGAACAAGACCTCACTGATCACCATTTCAAGTCCATTAAAAAAATCATAAACACCATAACCCCAAAACAACTAAAATGAATACTGTCCAAATGTTCCAACCCCTGGTTTAACAATGATCTTAATGAAGAAAGATGAACCCTTCAACTTGCTGAAAGAGCATGGAGGCACACCCCTTCCTTGGCCAACCTCAAACTCCTACGTCAAAGATGCAGCACAAACAATATGCCCATGGGGGATTCCAAAGCAGTTTTCATTCAAAATCAACTAGGTACAGCTACCAGTAGACCTAAGAAACTGTTCAAAATGATCAGAAAAAAATCTAACTGCAAAAGCGACGCTGCTTCCACAAACAACAGAGCACTACCTAACTGTGAAACCTTAACCTCCTTTTTTACAGAGAATATGTCAATACCCACTAACGACTTCCAGAACGCTTCCAATCTTCTTTCCACCCAACCCCTCCTTCACCCTCCACAATGGACCATGTATATTGTCCGTATAACCACCTCATTCCCTCCAAAAATGACACCACCTGGTCTAGCTTCATAACCCTTGATGAGATTGGCACTCTAAATCTTTTGGCCACATTGAAATGTTCTAACCACTTTATTGATCCACTCCCCTCCAAACTTCTAAATAAATCCATTTACCTCATACCCCCTCTGTGGACTAAGATAATCAATGCCTCTGACACTCAAGGCTACCTACCCGACTGCCTCAAACTTGATCAGGTTACACCTAGCATAAAAACTGACCAGTCCGACCCCAACTAGTGCTCCATCTCCAACATCCCTTCTCTAGCCAAACTCCTAGAAATATTTGTGCATTTATAGCTGCACAATCATATTGAACTGTTCCAACTCCTAGACCATTGCCAATCTGGCTTCCAATCAGGTCACAGCACCACACCTGCCATGGTCCACATTGTCGACAACACCCTTTGCTCACTTGACCTGAATTAACCTTGCCTCTTGATCCTTCTGAATCTGTCAGCAGCCTTTGACAAAATCAATCATGCCACCCTGCTTGACGTTCTGGAACATAGGATGGGCCTCTTCGGCATGGTGCTAAAATGGTTAGCCTCCTTTCTACACAACAGATCGCAGCATGTCCTAATTTGTCACACTCTATCCAAGCAGACTCCTCTATCCCTGGGCGTCGCCCAAGGCTCAATCATCTCCTCAACATTATCAAACTCTAAATGGAGCCCTTAACTGATATCCCCAAATGCTCACACATCTTCTACCATATTTGTGCTGAAAACACCTAACCTGCATTGATGACATCCACACCCTCAATGACACCCTAACATTAACACAACAATGGCTGCCTTGCAATCACCTCAAACTTAACACCCTTAAAACTGAAATCCCACAAATAGCACCTCCCACTACCATCTCAAACATCAATGATCGGCTCCCCCTACTCTCTGCCTTGTACTGCATCCCACATATTGTTACTTCTGCCAAATCCCTAGGTATTACTTTGGACAAATACCTCACCATGCAAAAACACATCAGCGCCATCACTAGAGGAGCTAATCATGACCTGCATATCCTTAGGAAAGTAACACCTTTCTTTTCCAATGCTGACCTCACAACGACGACTTACACGCTTGTGCTTTCTCAACTGGATTATGGTAGCACTACTCTTGTGGCCCTCCCAAAAACCTCACTTGCTCCTCTGAAGGCTACTTCTAATACAGAAGCTAGGCTCATCACGGGAACTAAA
The DNA here is from genome assembly GCF_964263255.1 of Lissotriton vulgaris. Classification (NCBI taxonomy): domain Eukaryota; kingdom Metazoa; phylum Chordata; class Amphibia; order Caudata; family Salamandridae; genus Lissotriton; species Lissotriton vulgaris. Next base: position 987,974,969 of record NC_141698.1, on the reverse strand, counting down.
AAAAGTGATCACATCACTCCTGACCTAGGAGCTCTGAATTTGCTCCCATTCAAGCCTAGGATGCACTTCAAAACTGCTTTTATGAGCTCCTTACTTCTCAAGACACAACAATTCAAAAAAAAGAAAATCTACAACCACTCTTTCTTTGGAAGGGGTCCAAATATGTGAAACTCTCTCCCTTCTGAGATCAGATGTAACTTAGCCATATCCCTCTTCACGAAAGAAGTAAAAGTATTTCTAGCCAACAAATTCCTCTCTCACGGATGGACTTGGCCATGCTCTCGTTCCCTGTCTATAACACAGCCTCCTTTTGTCTGCTGCCTCTTGTCACTCCAAAACATGCCTGAGTCTTGGGTCATGTTACACTATACCCCTCAAGTAAATCTATGCAGCACTACCTTGGGGCAAACTGTGCATTTACTCTCTGCACCCATGCTCCTCCCTCCCACAACTACCTCAGAACCTGTGTACATTGTCTATCGTATTCTTTGATTTTCTGTAACTTTTTGATTTTTTATTTACCCTTTATGTATATCTGTAACCTGATGCTATTCTGTTTACAATTCCCACTGTATTTTGTTTACTCTTCTGTACTGCTACTATATATTTGTATCTACTCTCTATGTACCTCATGCTTTTGTTGATATGCTTACTCTGCATACCACTAAGTTGTCAGGTATGTAAGCACTAAGCTGTGTTTTTTCTCTACCTCAGTGGATAACTATGCATCTACTCTCCCCATCATCACATCTCCCTACCTCATCTAACTCTGATGAGCGCACATGGCTATTGTCCTACTTTCTATTAGATTCCTCAGTTTTATAATGTTGTAAGTATTCTTGCTTATGCATTATGGAACTCGGATACTTGTTCCTAACTTTTTATCTATCCCACTGTGTACCATTTAATCCATTTACTATTACTATTTTTTTTATGCTTACTCTGTAAGCACTCTGATAAATGTGGGTTATGTCTGCGCTATTTAAAACTCATAAATAAACAAACAATAATCTTGCTTTTAAATTGTCTAGAATGGTCAACTGTGGTGGCATAGTGAGCAAAAGAATTATGGATTAAACCTAGATCTCTTGACTGGGTGTGAGTGCGTGAAAAGTGTCAGCACTACGTCCATCGTCTTGTTGTGTTTGCTATGTTTGCCCTAAGTGGCCAAGGGAATGCCCAGATATGGTTCCCTTGTTTGCTGTGGCACTGGATTCAAACTAGCCTGGCTGATGAGGGGTGAAACCCTGAAAGCAGTGCTTGGATGCTTGTTTCTGGACTAGAACGGACCTGCCTGTTAGCTGGGGTTGACTATTTCCATGAGGAGCAGAGTTAAGACTTATTTTCATATGGCTGGGTCGAAACTGGGGTGGCATAGTGAGCAAAAGAACAATGGATTAAACCCAGATCTATTGACCGGGGCTGAGTGGTTGAAAAGTTTCAGTACTCCTTCCATCATCTTGTTGTGCTTGCTATGTTTCCCCTAAGTGACCAAGGGTGTGCCTAGATGTGGGTCCCTTGCTCCCTCTGCCACTGGATTCAAGCTTGCCTTGCTGATGAGGGGTGATACCCCCGAAACCGGCCCCATGACGCTTGTTTTATATCCAGGGAGGACTTGGCCTGGCAGTTCTGGCTGGGCTATTCCAATAAGGAGCAGAGTCAAGACTGATTTTCATATGGCTAGGTCCAAACTGGGGTGGCAAAGTGAGAAAAAGAATGATGGATTAGACACAGATTTTCTGACTGGGGGTAATTGGTTGAATGGTTTCAGCACTTCATCTATTGTCTTGTTGTGTTTGCAAAGACTTGGGAAGGTCCTTGCAAACTTTGCTACTTTTATATGTAAATCTATTTATTACCGGAAAAAGTATGATGTTTTAACTTTGTTCCTTTTTATCTGTATACTATAATGTAATTGTTTTTTGCCTGTATGCTTTTATGAACATTTGTATAATATGAACCGAATAAAGCTTCATGAAATGAAAAATGACTTGGGAAGGTAGGAGATGGAGAAACATCGAACTGGTGTTGAAAGAGTTTAAGGTATTATTTATAAAGTATAGTCATTTACACCTCACACTAATAAGAGATATTAATGCAGTAAGAATGGCAGTGCTCCCAAACTTACTTCTTCAAAGCTATTTCTCTATGTTTAGCAGCTGTTTTAAAAAATTGTTCAAAATAAAGTCCTAAGGTTAGTAATATGGTATGGGCGCTCAAGTGGCAGTGCACCCAAAGGCCCTTTAAATGGTATGTAAATCATGGCAAAGCACCAGGGCAAAATGTTGGTTAATGACCTATAAAATGTCTGGCAGGGAAGAGTCAGTGTCAGTCTTTGAAAAAGGATGGATGGGTTTCCTCAATATACAACTGTATTATTGGAGTTCACATCAAAAGCGTTTACAAACTTTATGCCTATTAATTACTAGAATAAGCTCCATGCTGCAATGAAAAGGGCTATCAAAGTACACTTTAAAGCCATAGTTTTTTCTGTAGGTTTTCATACACTCACATCTACAGAAAAATTAGATGTAAAGTTGTGTGAACTATCTTTTTCTCTGCTTAGCACAATGTAGGAAATTGTTATGGACTTGAACAAAGAGATCATTTAAATGACATTGTTACAAGACAACTTTCACTTGATTCAAGGCTTATTTCCAAATAGAAAAGTGACACCCGTGGAGTCACATACAGATGGGGAGGACTGTCTAGCTTTTTTGGTGGGCATTTTTTCAATTAAAGAAAGTAGAAATGGATACAATATGGTTGATCTTGATTGGGAAGTGTACTTCTCTGGAGGAAGAATGCAATCAACTGTGGGGAGAAGCAAAATCATTTTTATCTGACTATTAGTATTGCTAGCGGCTGACAAAAAAATCACAATGGTGAATTAAACTAGGTGGATGGTGATATGCTCCTTCATTTTCACTGATTGCTTATTAAACAAAACAACAATAATGATGAATTACCCATTTAACTATCAGCTTTCTTCAATAAAAATGTGAAGAATGTTACTACTAACCCTGGGCGAAGCACTACGCTACGCTCGCGGAGTTTGCGAAGTTTGCGAAACTTAGCACTACGCGAGTTGCACCTAGCACAGTGCGAACACGCGTAGTGCAGCGTAGCGTAGTGCAGCGGTCATTTTTTGCTTGTTCGCAGTCCTCAAAGTAAAGTAAAATGACATCCCGGCGAGATTCTGAACGCGGGGAGGTCAGGTTTCTCATTGTGAGTGGTTGCACATGCTCGCGACCGCTCTCAATGAGAAACTACCAGTTCGCGTTGAGAAAGCTGCCGCTCGAGTAATAATCTACTCGAACAGCAGAAAACTACAGCTCGCACTGTGCAAGATGCCGTTTTCAATAATTGCACAGTGCCAGATGCTTGTCCGCACTGTGCAATCATTGAAAACGCATCTTGCACAGTGCGAACATGCTACTTCGCAGCTCGCGTAGTGCTACGTGAAGTTCGCGAAGTGCACTTCTCGTAGTTTCGCGTAGCGCTACTTCGCGAACTACGCCCACCCCTAGTTACTACTTGTACCTGCTGTTACCTCTTTGGAGAATGTTGAGTGACACCAATATCTAGAGGTATGGAGATGACTAATGTAATGTTCACAGTGATCAATCCATGGAAATATTATGGGTCGATGAGGTGGCACACAGCAAGCTGTTTATGTATGCAGATTCACGCTCGTGGTCAGAATAAAAACCCAAGATATAGCAGTTGCAACACGGGTGGGCTTGCAGTCAAATATCTTTGAGGAATCAAGTCAAAATTCAACAGTTGTGTCCAAATTTATAAGCAAGAGTAGGAGGAATTCAGTTTTTTTCGTTTCAAGCTTTAGGTAAAGTAGAGACCTTCATGACTGAAGCTCATTTAAGGTTTCAACCTGACTATCAACATATCCTCAGGAGATGGGACTTTCAGAAAGATCTGGGTATCATCGGGGTAGATGTAAAGGTAATTATTACAGAAAGAAACAAATTGGCTCCATGTACATGATAAAGAGAGTCCGAGAGAGAATGAAGCAATGGCATACTCCATGCTTGAGAAGGAAAGGGGTAGAGAGAAAGTTGGATAGTTTAACCTGTTAAGAATAGATAACTTGACAGGATTAAAACCTCTCACATGGTCTGTCATTTATTTCCATTTTGTCTCTCATGATTGTTAGAGGGAAGACATGATTTATCCCACTGAAAGCCGCTGACAGGCTGAAGGACTGGGTTTTTCTAAGACCCAGCGGTGCCAGGGATAACACCTAAAACCTTCGTAGGTAACCTGTTCCGGCGTACAAATGACAGAGACACGGGACACTTCCTTCGGCGTCAAAGATTTCGAGGTTTATTACTGCAGGGAACACAGAAATCACAAGAAGTGCAACGTGTGCAGGTTCGAGGAGTCTGTTTCAAATTGCATCTGTGGATCGCTTTTCTTATACAGTTTTCTGAGCAGAAAATAACATGGTGCACAAAGGTTTACAACTTGGTTCCCATCGTAAAGGTCATAAGGGGTCGCTTTCATGTATTCAGGGCCCGGAACATAATTACAGTAACATTTGGCGGTTCCCAACTGTAAAAGTACATCTTCCCACCAGTAATACATTCCAATCAGCAGTAAACGAATCAAGGAAGAAACAGGTGCAGAGGAAGACGAGAAAAGTGAACAGATCGAAAAGGGTGCAAAAAGGGGTGGCATAGGGAAACACGAGTTGCAGGCATCAAAGGGGACGTGCCTAATGAATGCACAACTGAGACAATAGACCGGCACGGCAAGATGAGCCTCGAGCGGGGCCATCTGCCTTACAGTGTCATCCCCCTCATCATAAAGACACCTTCAAAGGAAACGTGTCTTCCGCAAGAGTTTGGGAATCCCAGGGTCGCGAAGCGGACAGCGTCCGTTCGCTGGGTACTTGAGGGCAAGAAACAAAATGGATGACGTATCTAAGATGGAACCCGTGGGTTCAGATGAAGAAACCCACGAAACAAACGAACGGTTTAGGCTAGTACAGCGAAAACGCGTACACCCACTAAACTCGTCATTTGCGGTTCATAGATACCAGACTCGACCATATTCGTGCGAGTCGAAAACACCACTTACAATTGTCACGGAACCTCAGACGCTCCTTTTGCCCTCATGTAGGCAAGCACTAGTCGGAATCAAAATCGCTCTCGATATTCATCAGACCATCTAGATGCTGCTGCAACATAACTCTATCCATCAGAGTTCCTTTGGTAACAGGCGGCTGCCTTATACACGTCGTAGCACAGAGGCCACATAAGGCAGGACCACACTGCACACAAAGGCAACAGGTGAACAGGAATGCTACAACAACCCCGATGATCATCAGAATCTTCCATCCCCAAGTCGACATTAGGCCCCAAAACCACCCGAGTAGCGTCCAATCCCCTACGTCCACGTGTATGGACTCAGAGATCTTATGCAACTTCGAGATGGCTTGATAGACAGTCGGAGCGTTGTCTGGAATGAATATACAACAACTCGAATGGATCACCTTACATACTCCACCTCGATCTGCTAAGACAACGTCTAAAACCATACGATTTTGTAACGTCATCAGCCTATCCGCCTGAAGCTCTGCTGTGATATTGCCAAGGGCACTGGCAGTGATATTAGCTGTCGATTCCACCACTCGAGTCAACTGTCTCAGGTTCCTACTATTGATCATAGGCCCCCAAAACGGCAAGAAACCCTTGAAAAAGTCTCCTGCCTCTTAACCGGCAGTGTCGTCTTTGCTAATCACGCCCCTTACAACTCTGATATTGTGGTAATCGGAGGCGACTGTAAAAGTCGGTGGCAACAAGTTTGCAATATAACAGGTGCCCGCGAAGTCAAGGGGCAACCATGTATATGCACGGTCGTAACAGACAAAGTACGTACCCTTGGCAGTCAGGAGAACAGGGGAAGAGAGCATTGGTAAAACATACATCTCAGAGCAAGCACTCTCCCCAAGGTGAGCTCTCGGGCTTCGGCCACGGCCTTTTAGACAGAAATTACCAAGGTGGGGTACGACCCATATCGGAGACGAGCTTCTAAGCTGTCTTTCGCCCACGAGCGCACTATACTCAACCTCACTGAGATCCCTATAGGCTCGCACTTCTTCCTCTGGGATGAGCGACGGCTCATAGATATCCCTATCTAAATCAGCAATCGCTATTGCCAAAGGCTTATGGTACGGACCGGGACCAAAGTGTGGAGAACGTAGCTCTCGATTGGGGTAAGAATCTAGTGCGCTTCGAAACATTGTTTGGAATGCTCGAGCTGAACCCTGGGAACTATAAGGAAGGGCCAAGTACGGAATTCCCTTATCGGTGGTATGTGGCATTAACCCACACACCCAACAATTGGTAGTGTTCATCACCAACTGATGCTGATGAAGGAGCTGAATGAAAGAATTATTCATGAATTCCGCACGTCTGACCTGCTCGTGTTGGGGTAAGATGTGGAAGGAATGAGGAGAGACTGTGGAGGTAAGTTTAGGTTCAGGAGAAGGGGTAGGTGAGGCAGAAGGCAACAATGACTGTATCATGTAATACACCCCACCCACAAATAACGAGGAAACAGTTAAGAACAGAAGGAACACCTGAAACATGAAGCATTTTGTATGTGCAATTCTGCACAACTCGAATCTTTGGGCCTGAGCCTTTTCCATTTCCGACAGCTTCGGGAAAGCCATCCTCTAAAACCGTCCGCTTCGTTCTTGACGCACTTCGTTCTGTGTAGCAGTAGTCAATCCCCAGGAGTTCCTAGGAATCGACGGTCTCTGACCTAGTGTCAAGACCTACTAACCAGAAGGAAGTACCCGCGCAGCCCTACGGTCCACCCGGATGTAAGGTATTTTTTATCAACAATATATACAAAATCTGCTAGCTGTGGAAGCAAAAACACTTACATGGAAAAAGACTCAAAATTTACAAAATCACAATTATACATGTGTGTTCAGACTGGATAGTGGCAATGGGGTAACGTGGATGTCAGGGGAGAGAGCAAAGATATTTATTTATTTGTCTCTGGTGTTGGAGCGGAGAAAATATCGGCTTCTCCCAGGACATGTCTGTTCGTCAAACAATTGGTCCGATGATAAGACAGAGTTCTGTTGACCAGTCAATTGTTCAGATCTTGAGTTCTGTGATGACAAATGTTCACCAACATCGTTCTGCTGCACTGAGGTATCTCCGACAGGCTGAGCGTCGCTGAAAGGGACAAAGTTCGGCACAGTTTCGGCTTCAGACGAGGCGATGCCCTTCCTCACCCACGAGTCTGCTGATAAAGGTATAGGTACCTTTTTGGTATGGGTGGCATGCACTCAGTTCTTACGCCCTTCCAAACGAACAGCAGTCCTCGTGGCAAGGAGCACTTGGTAGGGTCCGGTAAAACGAGGCTCAAGGTTGCGCTTCCGGCCAAAATTCCTCATCACCACCCAGTCTCCAGGCTGGAGCTGGTGGCCTGGACCCTCCGTCTGCGTCGGCAGTGCTTCAAAAACCTGTTGGTGAATTAACCTCAGTTTAGCAGTCAGATCATGAAGGCAATCGATTAACATTGGGTACTCAAGATCAGAGAACACACTGGGTCTAGGGACCCCCCAAACATTGGCAGGGCGGACGAACACAATCTCATAGGGACTGAGCACTACTCGGGAGTGTACAGTCGCCCTGGTTGACAGAAGAGCTAAAGGCAAAGCGTCAGGCCACGAGAGACCAGTCGTAGCCTGAATCTTCGCTAGTTTCAATTTAAGGGTGCCATTATACCCTTCAACCAAACCTGCTGAGGATGATTGGCGCTGTGGAATTTCTGTGTAATTCCAAGGCCCTTGCACACATTCTTCATCACACTCCCCACAAACTCACTTCCGTTATCAGACCATACAACCCGTGGCATTCCATATCGAGGAAAGTATTCCTTCAGTAGGATTTGTGCAGTGGACAGAGCAGTGTTGTCTTTGAGAGGGTAGGCTTCGATCCATCGGGAGAATGCGCAAACCACAACTAAAACATACTTCAGGTTATTGCATCTCTCCATATGGATGAAGTCTAGCTGAATCACCTCAAAGGGACATGAAGGGGGAGCAAAATGGCCAGGGGGTGTAGGAGTTCCCTTACCAGGATTGTACATCATACATATCATACAATTCTTAACCAATCTCTCGGCACACTTAGTGATACCATCATTCTTCCATACAGGGGACAACAACTTGCAGATACCTTTCGCACTAATATGTGCCAAGCCGTGTGCCATCGTCATAACAGCTAGCACATACGCATCCGGCAACATCCACCTCTTTTGCTCCGACAAATCAATCCAACAGCCATTCGCATCCAACTTTCCCGTACTCTCTTTCCACTTCGTCTTTTCAGTCTCGGTGGCCTTGTTCTGAATCGCATTCACGCTCTCGATGGTGTCCTCACACATACTAGTTTCTGCAGGCCACCTTACCGAACTCGTCACATAAATTTTAGTGCTAAGGTTCCGGGCAGTCTCCTTAGCAATCTCATCCGCCAACGCATTGCCACGACCAACATCATCCGTCACCTTACGTTGTGCACTACATTTAATAATCGCCACCTGCTTGGGCAATGTAAGTGCATCCAAAAGATCATTCACAAGCTGTCCATGCTGAATCTTTGTACCATGCGACGTCATGAAACCTCTCTCTCTCTACAATCGTCCAAAACGGTGAGCAACACCAAATGCATACTGGCTGTCCGTAAACACATTCACCCGTTTCCCTTTCGACAACACACACGCTCTAGTCAAGGCAATCAGCTCTGCCGCCTGTGCAGAATTCTGATTCAATCTCGCAGTCTCCACGACCGTACTCAATGTCACCACAGCATACGCAGTCGTCACATCACCATTCGGCAACTTAAAACACGACCCATCCACATACAGGGTCCCATCGGGGTCTTCCAATGGAGTATTTTTCAAATCAACACGACCTTTTGTTTCTTCCTCAGTCCGTAAGTAGCAGTCATGAGGTGCTACTTCGTCTGATTCCATACTGATTGGCAACAAAGTCTCCGGGTTCAGGACATTACAGCGTTTTATTTGAATGTGACTTGCCAGAAGCGTCAACTCATACCCAGACAACCTTGCACTCTTCAGGTGTTGGGTTTTCGTACGATTCAAGAGAGTGTCGACTGCATGCGGAACCATCACCGTAAGCATATTATTCATGACCAATCCTGCAGATTGTCGGATGGACACCGCAGCTGCCGCTGTTGCTCTCAAACAACTCGGCAATGCTCTAGCTACTGGGTCCAAGGTCGAGGAAAAATATGCACATGGACGCTGCTTACCACCGAATTGTTGCGTTAGGACACTCAACGCACAACCTTCCCTCTCGTGAACGTATAGTGTAAACGGCTTACTGTAGTCAGGGGTACCTAACACAGGGGCCGAACACAACGCATCACGCAGTTCAGAAAAACTTTTCTGACATTCTTCCGTCCATGGTAAAGGAGTTGGAACATCCTTGCACGGAAGAGCCACCAATGGTTTCGCTAGCAATGAAAAATTTGGAATCCATTGCCTGCAGTATGACGTGATACCTAAAAAGGCACGCACATCTCTCTGAGTTGTTGGCACAGTCATTCGAGCAATCGCTGCAATTCTCTCTGGGGTCAACCTTCTTCCCTCCTTTGACAATAAGTGACCTAGATAGGTTACTTCTTGGCAACAATATTGCAGTTTAGAAGGTGACCCCTTGTGATGTAAGTCACAGAGATGCTGCAACAACGACACCGTAGCAATTTTGCAAATGTCCTGAGTATCTGCAGCCACCAATAAGTCATCGACATATTGGATCAAGGCCCCACCAGGCGGCAACGCAAACGCATCAAGTTGGTTCTTCAAGGCTTGGCTGTATATCGATGGACTCTCACAGTAGCCCTGAAGAGCGCGTTTAAACCTAAAGCTACGGCCACCAAGAGAGAAACCGAAAAGGTCCCTACTCTCCTCAGCAATCGGAATGCTGAAGAAAGCGTTCTTCAGATCGATCACTGAGAACCAAGATGCAGAGGCTGGAATCAGAGTCAGTAGAGCCGTAATATCAGGCACCACAGGGAACTGAGGAATCACAATTTTATTCACCTCCCGTAAATCGATGACAAAACGATAAACAGGGGGCTTTGATGGATCAGTGCGCTTCAGAATGGGCAGCACAGGGCTATTGCACACGTTTCCCCGAGTCTCCTCGATAACATCTTTCTCAATCAAATCGTAGATGATTGCTAACAGCGCTCGCTCACCATCAAGGGAACTACGATACTGGGGAATACGTGGCAAACGCACATTAGATTTCAAGTGAACAACATAAGGGGAGATATCAAGCAGGCCCACGTCATTGGGACCAGTTGCCCACAAAGATACAGGAAGAGAACTCAATTCCGGTGGGAGCTTATCGATGGACAAATACATAGGAGAGATTACCTTCTCACCCAATGTAAGCCTCACTCCCGCAGGAGAACAGTACAAAGTCGCATATAGACGTTTCAGCAAATCCAGGCCCAAGAGATTTTCCCCACAACCAGTAGTCAAAATCAAAGGAGCTTTCAGCTCACGAGGCCCAATTGCAAGGGGCAAAGGGCGCGAAACCGGATTGCTAACAGGGGCGCCAGAGAATCCAACGGAAACATTTGTTAAGCCAGACAAAGGTGCGCCAGGGAGTTTCGAATGCATGATGGAACTTTTCGCTGCACCAGTGTCCAACAGAAAAGGCTCGACGACGCCCGAGGTGGCAACTGCGACGTAAGGCCCTCTCTGATCAACCGGAACTGATACCACTCCCTCTCCTTGTCTATGGCTGTCCTAGTAATTACCGTCGTCAGTGCCCTGATCGACGTAATAATCGTCCACATTGTACTGTGCAGAACTGCCTTGCGACGATCCACGCTGATCGAAACAATTATTAGAATCGGAGGAATTATTTGAACGATCATTTTGAGCACCGCGGCCTCTACCACGTGATGCTTGTTGAGGACCACTACGGCCTCCTCTAGATGAATTACCACTATTTCGATCACGCAAAACTGGACAATCGAATTTCAAATGACCCTCTCCCCTACAATAGGCACACTGATTGTACCCCAACGTAGATCTCTGCGAAGAGGAGTTCAACGATGATCTTAAGAAATCCAAGAAACTCTGTCGCTCCCTCGAGAAAGCATGGAAAAAAGACCCAAACTCCAACACCAGAGACGCCTTCAAAAACGCCACCCGTATACACCACCAACTAATCCGGTCTGCCAAGAAAGCCGCCTTCAAAGACCGACTAGATAACAACACCCACAACAGCAAGGAGTTATTCAACATCGTCAAAGAATTTACCAACCCATCAGCCAACTCCAACGACATCACCCCCTCTCAAGTCCTCTGCGACTCCCTAGCCTCCTTCTTCCACAACAAAATTGCAGACATCCACAACAGCTTCGACAACCGACCCGAAGACCTCCCCACCCAACCTTCTGCAGGACCTTCTCCCCCCTTGAACATCCTTAACGACTGGAACCCAATCTCCACTGAGGACACCATCCGCCTGATGAACTCCATCCACTCAGGATCCCCAACTGACCCATGCCCTCACCACATCTTCAACAAAGCAGACTCCATCATAGCACCACGCCTCCGAGACGTCATCAACTGCTCCCTCAACTCCGTCATCTTCCCGGAAAGCTGAAAACACGCAGAACTCAGCGCCCTTCTGAAAAAACCCACAGCTGACCCCACCGAACTCAAAAACTACCGCCCCATCTCGCTCCTTCCTTTCCCGGCCAAAGTCATCGAGAAAGCTGTCAAAAACCAGTTTGCCGCCTTTCTCGAAAGCAACAAATCCCTCGACCCCACACAGTCCGGATTCCGAGCCAAACACAGTACTGAGACCGCACTCATTGCAGCAACAGATGACATTCGAACCTTACTGGACAATGGAGAAACAGTCGCCCTCATCCTCCTTGACCTCTCCGCAGCCTTCAACACAGTCTGCCTTAGCACCCTATTACAGCGCCTCAGCAACATCGGAATCCAAGGAAAAGCACTGGAATGGATCACCTCGTTCCTCACCGGAAGAACTCAGAGAGTCCGCCTCCCTCCATTCAAATCAGAGGCCTCTGAAGTCATCTGCGGCGTGCCGCAAGGATCGTCACTCAGCCCCACCCTCTTCAACGTGTACATGAGCCCCCTCGCGGCCATCGTTCGCCAACACAATCTCAACATCATCTCCTACGCTGACGACACCCAACTGATCCTCTCACTCACCAAGAACCCCAACACCGCCAAAAACAACTTACACGAAGGAATGAAAGAAGTAGCCGAGTGGATGAAGCACAGCCGTCTGAAACTGAATTCAGACAAAACAGAAGTCCTAATCTTAGGTACCTCCCCCTCCGCCTGGGACGACTCTTGGTGGCCAGAGGCCCTTGGAAAAGCACCCATCCCGACGGACCACGCACGGAACCTAGGCGTCATCCTGGACTCCTCACTCTCAATGACCAGACAAGTCAACGCTGTCTCATCATCCTGCTTCAACATTCTTCGCATGCTCAAAAAAACATTTCGCTGGATCCCCACCGAAACTAGAAAAACGGTCACTCACGCACTGGTTACGAGTCGCCTGGACTACGGAAACACCCTATACGCCGGCTCCACCGCAAAACTCCAGAAAAAACTCCAACGCATCCAGAACGCCTCAGCCAGGCTCATACTTGATATCCCGCGTAAAGTGCACATCTCTGGTCACCTGAAAAACCTCCACTGGCTCCCCGTAAAAAAGAGGATTACCTTCCGCCTCTTAACCCACGCACACAAAGCACTTTACGAACTTGGACCCGAATGCCTCAACACTCGACTGTCCTTCTACACCCCCTCCCGTCAGCTACGATCCTCCAACCAAGCCCTTGCCACTGTTCCTCGCATCAACAAAGCCACCATGGGAGGTAGATCCTTCTCCTACCTGGCAGCCAAAACCTGGAACTCTCTTCCCACTCACCTTCGCCTTACTCAGAACCACCTAGCATTCAGAAAGCAACTTAAAACTTGGATATTCGACAAGTAATTTCCTCCCCTTCCTCAAGCGCCTTGAGACCCTATGGGTATGTAGCGCGCTATATAAATTTCTGACTTGACTTGACTTGACTTGCGTGATTGGGACCTATTCGACTGAGACTGCGATCGATTCCGCTGTTGCGAATCATTCTGATTCGAACGTGGAGGATACACTTGTTGTAACAACACTTTAGTTTTGAGCTCTTTCGTCTTTTTATCAGCACGATCATTTTCCTCTTTCTCCCTATTCTCATAATATTGGGCCGTACCCAATATCTGAGCAGAAGTGGAAACAGCCCACGCACTCTCTGAATTCCTTAATTTGTTGCTTAAGTCCGGCAACAAATTTGATACAAACTTGTCCACAAACAACCTCTGACCTCCCTCAGTGCCCATATCCTGACCACTATGATCAATGAATGCCTCCTCAAATCTTGTAAAGAAATCAGAGACACTCTCATCCTTCTTTTGCTTGCAAGCGGACAACTTGTCCCAATTCACCTTCATAGCTGGCATAAGCATTTTCATGAGAGTGATTATTCTCTGAGGGAGGTTAGCAATCAGCTGTTCGGGCTTAGCCCCACCAACTTGCAAGGCATCCGCAGCAAGAAGGGCAGCCCAGTCACCGCCTAATTCTGCCGCATGATCTTCCTGACGAATCTTTGCCCATACCGGTTGCGGTACGACATTGCCAAACAACATATCAATGTCGGCAAGATTCATCACCGTCGCATCCACTAGCTGAGACAATTCTTTATAATACCCAGCAGGATTTTTGCGAGGGTCAGGCAAAGATTGCTTCACCTGCAAAACTTCTGACCGTTTCCACAGAAGATGTATCCACACCCTATGGCAGGATTACAGGATTAGCGTTTGGATTACCTGGCATCCATACTGGTGGAACCTCGCGCATGGGATACTGACCAGGCGCTGCTAGCGGTTCCTCAATGTCTTCTAAAAACAATGCTCGAGGCATTATAGAAGGACGAAAAGATAGCAACTGCTCGACAGCACGCCGAACATTGCTACCCACTATTATTCCGCTCGCAAACTGGAGCTGAAGATTAGTTAGAGCAGTCAATACATCATCAGACGCATCAACCGATATTTGATCACGTAAAAGCTTGCACATCTCCTCAAACACGAACCTCTGTGTCGGTACGTTGAATTGAGAGAATGTATCAAGCACCACACGTGGAGGATTCCTAAGGGGGTATCTAATCCAAGCCATCGCCATATCATATAGCGAGTCACGTTCCCTACTACCAGGAAGCTGACTTCGTCTCTGGGGACCATCAGAACCAGCGGACTCAAGAACCGGTCCAAGAGAATTGAAGAAGTTAGCAGCAACAGAAGGGACACGACGTTGAGCAGATGGGGTAGTAGAGTAACACACCGGGGTAACAAGAGAGGTATCAGGAACAGAAGGGACAGCAGGAGTAACCAGAACAGTAGGAACAGCGGGAGCAGGAGTATGAGGAAGTACAAGCGGGGGAACAGTAGGGACGGGAGCAGGTAGAGGAGCAGGAACAGGTTGGGGAACAGGAACAGGAGCAGGTGGAGGAACAGGGACAGGGGGAACCACGGGAACTGCGGTACCCTGTGCATACGGAGGTGGTGACTTCAAGAGATAGGACAACAAGGGGTCCTCTGCTACTTCCTCCTTCTTATCCGTACCCGTCGGTAAAGCGGGGTAACACTTATCTATAGTCATGCGCTGCAATCTATCAAAAACTTCCTTTTCTTTGTCCTCCTTATCTCGCTGGAACTGCTCTGCGTTTCTTACCGTTGTTACAATTCCTTCTCTCTTACTACGCTTAATCTGCTTGATTTCTTTCTGCTTGGCTTCTTTACGCCACAACCGAAAGGAATCAAACATGGCCGGACTTGCTTTTCTTTGGAACAATTTAGCTTCAAGATTATCTAAAATCGGAGCCTCAAAACTACCATGAGGTGGCCAACTAAGGACACCGTCTTTTTTAGTGTAACGAACCCAACACTCATTGAATGTAATTGGCCCTAAACCATGTCGGCTGTACAACCCGTAAGTTGGAGTTCCAACCGGAGGTATCGGACACGAGTCCTCCAGTCGGGAATCCGCACCACAACCTCTAAAGCAACTGAACAAAGTACTACGGCCAGGCATCGTGCACACTAACCGAGTTTCACAAACGTCAAGGGTTATAGGATTACAATGTCCCTGCAAAGAGCAAAAACCCTCGGTTTTTGGCGACTGCAGACGTCAAATATCACAACAAAGAACAAAATACCAAGAACCACAAATGCAATGGAACCATGCAACAACTAAGCACCCACAACAAAGGACTCTGGGAGCGACCCACAAATACTTAACTAAAAAGATCAATGGCGTCATCAGGAAGGCCCGTCAATCGTCTCGCTGTACCAAGGTCTACGCCAGGCGCCAAAACAGGTCTACAGTCAGGGCAGCAGTCCGTCGCAGCCGTCAGGAGGCGGGGATCTTCGCGGGAAAAGTCGTCGGGCCACTTGTTTCGACAACAGGATCGATGAAGCGGGGTGCACCTTCCCTCGGAGATTTCACACGAAGTTCCTCACGATCGTCGGGCTTGGACCGGTACCACTGATGTAGCCCCATGTTGGGCGCCAATTGAAGGACTGGGTTTTTCTAAGACCCAGCCGTGCCAGGGATAGCACCTAAAACCTTCGTAGGTAACCTGTTCCGGCGTACAAATGACAGAGACACGGGACACTTCCTTCAGCGTCAAAGATTTCGAGGTTTATTACTGCAGGGAACACAGAAATCACAAGAAGTACAACGTGTGCAGGTTCAAGGAGTCTGTTTCAAATTGCATCTGTGGATCGCTCTTCTTATACAGTTTTCTGAGCATAAAATACCATGGTGCACAAAGGTTTACAACTTGGTTCCCATCGTAAAGGTCATAAGGGGTCGCTTTCATGTATTCAGGGCCCGGAACATAATTACAGTAACATTTGGCGGTTCCCAACTGTAAAAGTACATCTTCCCACCAGTAATACATTCCAATCAGCAGTAAACGAATCAAGGAAGAAACAGGTGCAGAGGAAGACGAGAACAGTGAACAGATCGAAAAGGGTGTAAAAAGGGGTGGCATCGGGAAACACGAGTTGCAGGCATCAAAGGGGACGTGCCTAATGAATGCACAACTGAGACAATAGACCGGCACGGCAAGATGAGCCTTGAGCGGGGCCATCTGCCTTACAGTGTCATCCCCCTCATCATAAAGACACCTTCAAAGGAAACGTGTCTTCCGCAAGAGTTTGGGAATCCCAGGATCGCGAAGTGGACAGCGTCCGTTCGCTGGCTACTTGAGGACAAGAAACAAAATGGATGCCGTATCTAAGATGGAACCCGTGGGTTCAGATGAAGAAACCCACGAAACAAACGAACGGTTTAGGCTAGTACAGCGAAAACGCGTACACCCACTAAACTCGTCATTTGCGGTTCATAGATACCAGACTCGATCATATTCGTGCGAGTCGAAAACACCACTTACAATTGTCACGGAACCTCATGGCCTAGAAGAATGAGATGAAAGATCCACTATCATCTCCAATGTGCAGCACATTATTTGTGGCATTGCTGTGTCTGGGTTCCAGCCACTCCTCAAGCCCAACTAGAAGTCATACAGGCGATTGCTTGCTGTAATGTGGTTAACATGTGGTTCTGCAACACAATTTACAAGAATTTTACCTGAAACAGGAGGTTAGATATCAATTGAAACTTGTTTAGGTCAATAGGTCCAAATCTGTTTTGATAAGCAGTGTGATGACTTGACAAGGTTCCTGCCAATCAGGGACAGTTCTTTGAGACAATGAGTAGTTGAGTAACCTATTCATAAAGGGGATGAAGGAGTGACAAATGTCTTTGAAACCTTTTGCTGGAAGTTGGCCAGCAAAATAAAGCACAGATTTAAGGATTTTGGTAGCACTTGTGAATACATTTTGAGTGGTCTCTTTGAAGGAGAACAGTTTTTCTGGGGTTTCAGGAGGGAGGATCACTTGAGGAGTCATTGCAATTGAGAGTAAGAGATAGCTATCAACCATATATATATATACATATATATATATTTTTTTTTTAAAGTGGGAGAGATTTATGCATAATTCTATCATGGAGATGTTAATATTTAGACACTGGTAACTTACGCTTTTCTGTATCCTACAATTTTGACTATGTTTAGTACTTTTCAGTGTTCACAAACAGCACTTTTGTAGTAACTTGTAATTTTGTAGTATCTTACACTTTTGTAGTAAGTCCCTAAATTAATTCTTTTCTATGGGAGAGTGTTGCAGTACCAGTGGTTGCTTCCACTGATCAAGGGGGAAAGTAGTCATTGTAACAAAATATATACAAAGAGCTCATTCTTTCATATGAATCTGTCACTGAACTAACATCACATTTGTTAGATTTTGTGTATAAGGCAAAAAAGGGTAAGCAAGTGAAGAATCCCTAGCTTTTTCCTTGTGCTAAGATGACTCTGAATAAGATGAGATGCTACACATCATACTCCGGATAAGCACTATTTACCTACTTTCATTCACAAAGCAAGCATATCCATTGGCAGGTCATCAGTGGAATATGAAAGCTATTGTAAACCATGCATGCTGAGTGCAAATGAAGGAGATGAAAGTTTTTCACATTGAGCCATTACTCACTTGCCATTAAATGTTTAATCGAAGTACATTCAAATATTTCCTCACTAAGCATACACTTCTAAACCTTCCTACTTTCTGTAATCCTTAATTATCATCAAACAATGCAATCATCCAAAAATAGTTTCTCTTGCCTTCAGCTTTCTTCCTGAAAAAATGAATTGGTATTGCAAAAATCATAATGCGTTTCTTTGATCAACTAAAAGAAAGAGCACATATGTTTCACTGGAAGATAAGGCAGCAAAATGGGAAAAAAGTAATTTAAAAACTCTGAAGTGATTGACAAGTAAGATATTGTAGCTCCCAGTAAAGCAAGCATTTATACAAGTTTTCAAATCGTTTGTCAAGCAAACAATGCCAAAAATGTGTATTTTGTGAGTTATATTTTTTAGTCAGTTATGCATAATTCACTAAGAACTAGATAAATTGCTGTTAACAAGAATCGATTGAGTATATTCTAAGCTGCGGTTGTTTTTTTATGTTGTTATTCCAATTTGAATGTGATTCAAAGTACTAATCAGTGTAGATATCAAGGTGCCCCATAACTTTACTGTGGCATTTGCACTTTGTGGTAATGAAAGTTTTTCTGACCCCTAAAATCCGCCATGGATACTGATTCAGAATTTGTAAGGGGTGTGTTGTAGGCACCATTTCCAAATACTGAATGGGTATTACAAATATCAATGTATTGCCACTAGAATCTGGTAGCAAAAAATTGGAAATCTACTGACACCTCAAAGGAAATTTGACGTTTATTTACAATGGCGAAGAGGTCTCCTTAGGAACCCTTCCTCTTTGTGAATGTAAAAAAAAATTGAGGGGAAGAAAAAGGAAGTGGTCCCCCAGACTGCTGCCACCTCTCAAATAAACGATCAAAGAAATCATTTTTTTTTTAATGCATTTCAACTTCCTTTACGGAAAACAGGTTGCATTTAAAAAAAGTTTGATTTGTTTAAAATCAATCACACACAAGGTGATCTTCTGGCCCCAGAAGGCCACCGCCCCTGTGAGGCCTCCAGTACATTTGCAACCTGTCTCATTTCTGAACAGTGAATCTAGTTTGTTCAAACTTCTACTGTCCCCCAATTTCACTCTTTCAGGAATTCTGATCTACCGTGCCCCTGGACCTGCTAGCGCATGGGCAGCTTCCCTACCTGAGTTCATTGCACCCTTTCTGCTAGAGGCCACCAACTTTTTGATTGTGGGTGATCTGAACATTCATCTGAATGATACTTACTGCCCTACTAGCGCAAATCTTATTTCTGACTTAGCTGCGATGAATGTCATCCTCCAGAACTCCGGCCCTACACACAAAGCAGGAAATCTACTTGACACTTTCACATTTAAACTTCATGTCCCTATCCCCTGGTCTGACCATTACTTGGTGGAATTTTTCATTCCCAGACAAAATTTCCCCACCAGCCAAGCACCTTTTACCGGTTCTAAAATGGCCAGAAATTGGAAAAATTTGGACCTGAGTAATCTTAACCAGTGTCTCGACAACACCAAGCCCCTCACTACCATAACCAACATTGAGGAGGAAGCGGCCATCAATAGTTGGCTCGGCTCTGCCGTTAATGCATGTCTGCCCCAGAGTAAAAAGAAGTATAATCAGCATCAACCCCCGCCCCCTGGTTTTCCGACTCGCTAAAAAGGCAAAAAAACAAATGTAAAAACTTAGAGCGACGATGGCGCAGCCAGTATGACCCCTGCATTAAGCGCTTGTACAAATCAGCCCTCACTAAATACCCTGCGCTCTGTAATACGGCTAGGGCAGACTTTGTCAACTCTACCATTTTGAATGCTCAAAATCGCCAGAAAGCACTTTTTGAAGCAGTGCAAGAACTTTCTGGAACCACATGCCAGCCAAAAGCCCCATGTTTGAATTCCTCACAATGTAATGCTCTAGTGCAATTCTTTATCAATAAGATTGATAATATTTATGCTGACTTTGAGGATATGACTCCTACTCATGCTCCTCCTACACTTTCCGAACCTGTCATCCACTCTGATCATGACCTACCAGAGCTCATTTCCAGCAATACAAGTAGGCGTTTAGCAATTTGGAACCCCCTTGACATAACTTCACTACGCAATATTATCAGTACTATCAAATCTGAGTCTCCCATGGATCCCATCCCCCCACAAATCCTACATGCTTTGAACACCTCAAGCCTCAATCTTATTGTAGAATTACTCAATATGTGCCTTAGGGAAACCAAGGTACCTGAATCATGGAAACATGCTATGATAGTTCCCCTGTTAAAAAAGGTAAATGCTGACCCGGAAAATCTCTCCAACTTTCGTCCTATATCCCTTCTTCCGTTTTTTTCTAAAATCTTAGAAACACACATTACCATGCAACTTACCAGCTACAATGAGCCAAGAAACCTTTTACATTCCTCCCAATACGGGTTTAGGGCAGGATTCTCTACAGAATCTACTCTCTTAGGTGTTTCTGAGATCATTTGTCGACAGGCCGACAAAGGGGAAACAGTGGCACTCATTTTATTAGACGTAAGTGTCGCATTTGACACGGTTTCCCACTCCATCCTTCTCAAAACTCTCCACTCCTGCGGCATCACCGGTCTAGCCCCTGAATGGCTCTTGAGCTTTCTTTCGGTCAGAACTTTTCAAGTTTTCTCCCCTACATCCACATCTGAAATTCACAAATCGCAATATGGTGTCCCCCAAGGCTCAATTTTGAGTCCCCTACTCTTCAATCTGTACATCAGCCTGTTAGCCACCATTGCGGAACAAGCTGGGCTTACAATTTACTCTTACGCGGATGATACCAAGCTTATTTACTCACTTTCCGCAAACTCATATTCAACTTCATCCTCTTTACGTTCTGGACTCAATGACATTGCCGAATGGATGCATGACAACAAACTCAAACTTAATGGGGGAAAAACCGAACTCCTTATATTTGGAAATAACACCACACTGTGGGGCCCCAACATTGGCCTCCTCAGATGGGTCCTCAACCCGTTCCCTCCAAATCTGCTCGCAATCTCGGCATCATTTTTGACGACCTCTTGACTATGAAGCAACAGGCTGTCCGAGTTGCCTCTACCTGTTTTGTCATCCTCAAGTGGCTCAGAAAGATTATATGGATGCTTACTCTGGACACTCAAAAAACTGTAGTCCAAGCACTAATAACATTTAGACTGGACTACGGTAACATTCTGCACTTAGGTTCCAGTAAGGAAGTCATTTGCAAAATTCAGACAGTACAAAATGCAGCGGTCAGATTACTCTGCAAACTTCCCAACAAATCCCCTACTTCAACCTCCTTAAGAAACTTCCGTTGGCTCAAAATTGAAAATCGCACTAGGTTCAAAGCCATGTGCTGTATGCACAAAATCAATTCTGGTACCCCTCCTCTTTATCTAAAATCCCTAGTTCACCACTACTGTCCCCCTTGCATCCTCCGTTCTTCCAATCAGCACAAGTTCCAGATACCCATGATAAAAAGAGCTAGAATGGGGGGCCGCTTCTTCTCGTACCGGGCTCCAGCACTCTGGAATTCCATTCCTTTTCACCTCAGTACTGAACCCAGCTACAGTAAATTTCGCAAAGATCTTAAGAGCTGGTTGTTTAACCAATAAGCTTCCTAATTACTTGACCCTGTGTCCCTTTTCCTGCATTGTCCTTCAATCGTCCTGTCTCTAGCGCCGGGAAACCTCAGGGTAGCTGTGCGCTCTATAAATTTAAATATAATAATAATAATATTAATAATAAAAATAATAGTAATAGATGGAGGTAAGATTAGGACTACTATTCTGATTCTTAAGAACGAACCTACTTGTGACCTATTAATAAATAAGGGGCATATTATCAAGAATGACGTTAAAATGATTGCTGTTTTAGCAGCAGAAAACTGCCGCTAAAGCGGCAATAATGGGCTTGATAATATGCCCTGGAGAATTCCAATAGAAGCCCATGTTCACACTAGAACTTGGACTTCTATTGAAATTCTCAAGGGCATATTATCAAGCCCAATTTTTAACGCCATCCTTGATAATATGCCCCTAAGTCCTTTATCTATCTTTACTGGTCGCAATTTATAACCAGTATTTATCATCCATTTTTTGGTATGTCCCACCTACTGTATTTGTCTGCTTCTGCCCTCTTACTCATCATGTCTTTTACTGTTGAGTCTTGTTTTCTTATATTTTAGGTACTTCCTTGTTATAAGATCTACATACAAACTTACTCTGAACACTGTCAATTAGCAGTTTCTGTTTTATCAATCATATGACTGATGTAGTTTCTGTTATTAATGGTATGGCTGCTGTTATTTAGCTTAAGATTCATGGCTATTTAATTTCTTGCTTATCAACTCGCATTATATGGTTCGCTTCATCCTGCTAGAGTGTAAATAAAGTGCTATATATGAAATAAAAATATAATACAGCAGAATTCTTGACCTTCTGACGTTTGTGCCCCAAATGCACTTTACGGTTCTGGATAATCTGAAATTACGGAAAAAAAGTACAACATTCTCCCTAGCTGAAGAAAGTTCTTAGAAGCACTGCTTAATGGACTGCACACTCTAAACATCAACTTCTGTGCTCTAGTACTTTAATCATACATCTGTTCACAAATAATTTGTTACGCTCTTTTAAAATATATTAGCATTATTCGTTTATTCAATTAAATTGTCCAAACCTGATTATAGTGTTCACAGAGAAGTGCATTTATCCATATCATGTAATCACTTGTATTGCTCCTAACATTATCCAATGCATTTCGGGCCCCAACGTTGGCCCTTTGTTAGGGGAAGCGTTTTCATTATTACATCCGGAAATGTATACAAACACTTTTCATTCATGCAAATGTATTTGCTCAAAACAGCGTTATTATGCAGGCCTGCCAGTGTATAGTCACTTGGTGGCGATAGGGGCTTGTGAATATGCCCCTAAATTTTTACAGTGAACCAGGGGAGGAATGTTCAGCTACCTATCACTGATAAAACCTGCACTTCAGTGAAATAAAATGTGCGTGCCCAGGGCCGGAGTGACTACCGGGCATTTTGGAATGGTGCCGAGCTGGGGGCTGATTTCACTGCGGTGGGGGCTGATTTCGTTCATGGAGACCTGCGTCTTCTTAAAATATGATATCACTCTGCTATTTAAGGATAACTTGAAAAATGAAACATGAAAAATGAAACACATGCTTCATAAACTTACAGGTAGATTTAATCTGTGGAGTTCGTTTGTGTGTGGACCATTGCATTTTATTTTCAAGACTTTTTCTGCTGACAGCAGCTCAAATATCGGTTCCTATTTCCATCTCAAGAAACAGCTCTTTCTGCATTGTTTTATGGCCAGTTTATTGAGGATCTATGGTGAATGAACATAATTGTGTCCATATCGGAGCCAATCCTCCCACTGGAAACATTTGCCTTTGTGTGGACACAGGTATCAACTTGAGAAAGGTTTCTGATATCCTACATAAAAGGTTTACTTATGTCTTCTCTCAGATAGTAACTGCTCTGTTGTATAGAGCCGGAGAACATTTTTGTTGTGTTTTTCCAAACGAATGGTCTTCAATATGATTGGGAGAGTGAAGTTACGTCTGCAAGCGTGACACAGTGAAAGAGGCCTAAAGGACAAATCGTGAATTCCATGAATATGTCATATGATAGTTTCTGAATATTTGTTCACAAGCTTCTGGTGGCATAATGTGCACACCTGTGCAGTCCATGCAATCTACAACATTTGGACAAAATGCTAAAGAGAACAATTTGTTTTTCACCACTATGGGCTCACCATTAGATTGGATACATTTCATGTAAATTTGCCCGTCATTGCATGAGTGACTTGCTGCACCAAGCTGATAATGGTAGGTTGAGATATACCAGTTGAAACGCTCTAATCACCTGAAAAGAGCAAGTCACAAAATAATGGATCACTAATAATAATTTCGTCAGCAGTGAAATTGCAGTCCCACTGTTACTACAAGGCTTCAATTTGGTGACATTCCACCCAAGCAATTACAAAATGCTGCTATTGTCACCCAGTTCTGAGCTAACTTGCTCCAATTCTTTTCAGGCAGATGTTTTTATGTTAATTTAAAGTTTCTCCTAATATAAAAATAACAAGAACAATAGATGTCACAGTCACATAACCTCCCCCACCAAAGACAAATGCAGAAAGTGTTCAAAGTTCCTGCTCCCTCAACTCAAGGTTGATAGGAATATTACACTTCATCAATACCATACTTACATCGTTTTAAGCATTCCCTGGGTAAGAATGAAGGAGAAAGGCTCTCAAAGTTTAACAGTACACCCATGCCACGTCTATTCAGCATGTTGTGTTTTTTAGCTTAATAGCAAAGTCCACTACAGTCATGACTGTTGCTTCAAGCTTTTTATGAGAGGGTAGCAGTGTTAGTGGAAATACTTTCCCTCACGATAGAATTACACAAAACTATGAAGTATATTCACAAGATCGTGTTATAACTACTGCAAGAGTAGCGTAACGCAACTTTCAACATCGCAGCCCATCGCGGGAAAACTACTCTGTGACAACGTGCAATTCACAGCAGTATGAGTAGGGCTGGCGCACAGCTAGTTTAGTATTCCAGTTGATTTAAAGTTTTAGGTGCTATACGAGTGATGTCAGGCGTCCCGCGACATCCAATATAACAGGCTATGTTGTGGGGTCAGTGGGACACTGGCCCCATCCTTGTATGCACACTGTATTCCCTCTGTGGTGGCAGAGGTTTCCACAAATGCTTTCAAGACCAATTTGTAATCATGATTTTTTATTCATAGTTTTTCTTTAGTTTGTTGTAAGCATTTTGTTAGTTCATTCATCCTTAGTGTATTATAGTACAATCCTTATGCGCATCCAATGCATTTCGGGGTATTATGCACCCCTTCATCAGGGAAAGGACTCTGAAAAAATAAATAAATTGTGTGGGTCGTAAATAACGTAAAAGGCAAAATTAGATTACAGTCGGCGAACTGAGCATGCATCTCATGCAGCGTTGTTTAAGTGCTATAATGTGTCAGTTGTTTATGCGAGGCACCTATTAGTGACCCTATTAACCCCGGGTGCGGTGAGCAGACGGTGGAAGTTACAGTGCTTACTTGTACTGTTCTCAAGAGTTGGTGGGTTCCTGTAACGGAAAAACGTTGGGGAACGTATTAGTTAAGTGTGGTACGTCTCGTGTGTGCGAGCGCGTTAGTACCGGTTTCTAACTGAAACTGACCTTAAAGTTAATGGATGGGATCCTCCTTTCTTAGTCGCTGGTTCTGGCGGAACGCCATTACCCGCGTTTGGCTTCGTTAAAGAGATGTGTGGTCACGTGGGTTAGTGGGAGGATAGTGGGAGTGGTTTCGTTAGTCGTTAAAGGAACAGTCTAGAATTAGCGTGTATGTGGCTTGATAAAACATGCGGTGCAATCTGGGAATGGTAGTGTTGTGACTACGGGCTGGTTAATAAGATATGGAGAGCAGTTCGGTAAATTAAAGGTGTATGAGTAAACCATGCTTGTATGTATAATGCGTGAAACAGTATTCATAAACAGTAAAACAATCAGGAATAATAAAAAGCAAACATAAACGGCAAAGTCCTTAAATCGATCAGGAGTCAATGACTCAGTCCTTGAGCAACTTATTAAAGGTAACAAGAAAATTCGATTCTTTCGTTAAGTCCCATTGGCTTCTGGGTTGAGAGTCTGTAGATCCAAAAGTTTTCTCTTTGAAGTAAGAATTTGGTGTTGTCTCTGCCTTCTTCTTTAGCAATGGTTTCCAGTATTAAAAATTTCAACTGGGCAATGTTATGTTTTTCTTCATGGAAGTGGACTGCTAGTGCTGATTTGATGTTTTTCAAGCGTATATTCGATTTGTGCTCAGTTAGTCTGGTTTTGATTTTGCGTTCCGTTTTCCCAATGTAAAGTTTGCCACAGGGGCATTTCAGAGCATAAATTACGTTGCTGGTGTCGCATGTGGCGTTTACTTGTAACTTGATCTTGTTGCCCTTCATGGGATGATTAATTATATTGCCTCTGATAATGCAGTTACAGTTCCCACAGTTATGGCATGGTTTCGTCCCTGTGTAGGTGACTTGTTTGGTTGGCTTTTGGCGTACAAGTTCACCTAAGTTGCGTGATCTGGTGTATGCAAACAACGGGGGTTCTAGAAAAATTTGGTTGAAGTCTGGTTCCAGGTTTAATAGTGGCCAATGTTGCTGAATGATCTTTTTAAATTTGTTGGTCATGGTGGAGAACTTTGAGACAACCACTACTCGTGTTTGCTGTTTTTTAGGACTAGGTTCTAGCAATTTTTGTCTTTCCAGATTATTGATCCTCTGTATGGACTTTTCAATGATGTTTTCCGGATAGCCTCTTTTGTGGAACTTCTGTGCCACTTCGTTAATCCGCTGTGTTGTGTTTTGGGGATTGGATGTAATCCGTTTTGCTCGTGCCATTTGGGAAAATGGTAAGTGCGTTTTCAAGTTAGATTCATGGAAACTACTGTAATGCAACATGTTGTTTCTGTCTGTGGGCTTGGTATAAAGATCTGTTTCGAATTCTGTTCCATTAAAAGAGACTTTTACATCCAAAAAATTCACACTGGTATTCGAAATTTCCCAGGTCAGTTGTATCCTTTCATCTATGTTGTTGAATTCCAGCAGTCTCGTTTGTAATTCCTCTTGGTTGCCCTTCCAGGCGATGAAAATGTCATCTATGTATCTCGTAAATAGTAATAGCTGATCTGTCCAGTTTCTGTTGGTGAGGATGTGTTGCTCCTCGAAATATTGCATAAAGATGTTCGCATATGCTGGGGCTGCTGAATTGCCCATAGCCATGCCCACGAGTTGCTGATACCATGTGTTTTGGTGTTTAAAATAACTATGGTACAACGTGAATAACATGAGTTCCATTAGGAAGGTTTGGAACGGTCTCTCAATATCAGTTTTAAGCAGGGCTTGTTCAATGGCTTCAATTCCCAAAGAGTGGGGTATTGATGTGTACAGGGAACGTACATCCGCTGTACATAAGATGAGTTCTTGGTTTGTTTCTGCTTTGAGGTTCATAAGTTTGGTGATGAAGTGTGTGGTATCTTTCGTGTATGACTTCATATTTTGTACTGTGGGTTGAAGATATTTGTCCAACAATTGTCCAATAGGTTCATGCAGGCTCCCACACGTCGAGACTATGGGTCTCATAGGTGGGTCCATTAGGTTTTTATGAATCTTTGGAACCATTCTTAAGATGGGGCTTCTAGGGTTGGATTTGGTGAGAAAATTCTTGGTCTTGGTGTTGATTATTCCCATTTCATGTGCTTTGTCTAGTATATTGTTTAAGTTTTTCATGTATTCCATTGTGGGGTTTGCATCCAATTTCATGTAAGTAGTCTTGTCACCGATGTGTTGTAACACTTTCGATTCATACATGGTTGTATTCATGATGATTAGTGCACCGCCCTTGTCAGCTTTGACACATGTGATGGTACTGTTGTTGGCTATTTTTCTCAATGTAGTTAGGTCCTTCTGGGTGATATTCTTAGTTTTGGTGCGTTTGGGATTAAGTTTGTTGAGATCCTGCTTGACTCTGTTTTCGAATAGGTCTAATGTTTTATGGCTGGTCGGTGGCTGATATGTGCTGTGGGGTCTTAGCCCAAGAAGTTGGTCTGGTTCCACTTGAGTGGTGGGAGGTAACACATTATCAAAAAAATGACGGAGTCGGAGTTTCCTCATGAGTTTAAAAAAACTGACTTCCATTTCCAAAGTATTGGAATCCGTGGTTGGTACAAATGATGTTCCCTTCTGTAAAAGACTGATTTCTTGTTGGGTGAGGTGGTGATCACTGATATTGATTACTAGTTGTTCTGTGCTTTCTTGGTTTGTTTGTCCTTGATCGTTCCCGTTGTACTCCTCGTGGTGGGTGGTTCTTTCCTTGTTTCTTTGTCTTTTGTTCTTTCCTCTCCGGGGTCGCCTTTTTGGGTTTGGCCCTGTTCTAAAAAAGGACTTTGGTCTGATTCATGGCTAGTCGTGGGTTGTTGTGCTCTGCTTGTATCCGGTTCTGTTGGTGTTTGTTGGGGTCTTTTGGTTCTTTGGGCGCTGTCGCTGTCAGATGACGAGGTGTCTGTCTGTGATGTATACGGTTTGTTCCGTCTTTTTTGGGCATAAACTTCCGCCCATGTATAAACTTCTCCGAGTTTATAATCTAGAGTATCTCTCCTATATTTGCGTATTTTTCGTTCGTTAATGTCTTTAGTGTGTTTGTCCATTTGGGTTTGGATGTCCTCTAGTATATCTTTTAATTCATCCTCAGTTAACATTTTAGACAGTTCGGTTGATGTCTCCTCAATTTCTCTAGTTAATTCACCAAGTATTCCGGATAGTTCTTCTATAATTAGAAGGATCAAATCAAGTGAGCATTTGTTTAAAATCTCGAACCACCTTTCTTGGAAGGTTTTAGAGTTCTTGCAGAGCGATGGTCTAAGGGCAATTCTGAGTCCCCTTGGTATGCGTAGGTTGCGGTGGTACTTCACCAGGGTACTCGCGTGTAGTTGTTGGTTTATGCGTCTCTTGCTTAAGTAAATAAGTTGTTTTATATGTTGCTCTTTGGAACGAGTTGTAGTCTCCTGGGCATTTTCCTCCCTAATAAGTGCGTAAATCCGATTAGCTTCATCTGATTTGAACGCAAAGGTTGAGGCCCTTGCCTCCGTGCTTTTAGAAATGTCGTCGAAGTTACTCATTATAAATTTACTTCTGCGTGCAGCCGGTCCAGTGGTGGACGCGAAGATATATAACAGCAGTATGAGTAGGGCTGGCGCACAGCTAGTTTAGTATTCCAGTTGATTTAAAGTTTTAGGTGCTATACGAGTGATGTCAGGCGTCCCGCGACATCCAATATAACAGGCTATGTTGTGGGGTCAGTGGGACACTGGCCCCATCCTTGTATGCACACTGTATTCCCTCTGTGGTGGCAGAGGTTTCCACAAATGCTTTCAAGACCAATTTGTAATCATGATTTTTTATTCATAGTTTTTCTTTAGTTTGTTGTAAGCATTTTGTTAGTTCATTCATCCTTAGTGTATTATAGTACAATCCTTATGCGCATCCAATGCATTTCGGGGTATTATGCACCCCTTCATCAGGGAAAGGACTCTGAAAAAATAAATAAATTGTGTGGGTCGTAAATAACGTAAAAGGCAAAATTAGATTACAGTCGGCGAACTGAGCATGCATCTCATGCAGCGTTGTTTAAGTGCTATAATGTGTCAGTTGTTTATGCGAGGCACCTATTAGTGACCCTATTAACCCCGGGTGCGGTGAGCAGACGGTGGAAGTTACAGTGCTTACTTGTACTGTTCTCAAGAGTTGGTGGGTTCCTGTAACGGAAAAACGTTGGGGAACGTATTAGTTAAGTGTGGTACGTCTCGTGTGTGCGAGCGCGTTAGTACCGGTTTCTAACTGAAACTGACCTTAAAGTTAATGGATGGGATCCTCCTTTCTTAGTCGCTGGTTCTGGCGGAACGCCATTACCCGCGTTTGGCTTCGTTAAAGAGATGTGTGGTCACGTGGGTTAGTGGGAGGATAGTGGGAGTGGTTTCGTTAGTCGTTAAAGGAACAGTCTAGAATTAGCGTGTATGTGGCTTGATAAAACATGCGGTGCAATCTGGGAATGGTAGTGTTGTGACTACGGGCTGGTTAATAAGATATGGAGAGCAGTTCGGTAAATTAAAGGTGTATGAGTAAACCATGCTTGTATGTATAATGCGTGAAACAGTATTCATAAACAGTAAAACAATCAGGAATAATAAAAAGCAAACATAAACGGCAAAGTCCTTAAATCGATCAGGAGTCAATGACTCAGTCCTTGAGCAACTTATTAAAGGTAACAAGAAAATTCGATTCTTTCGTTAAGTCCCATTGGCTTCTGGGTTGAGAGTCTGTAGATCCAAAAGTTTTCTCTTTGAAGTAAGAATTTGGTGTTGTCTCTGCCTTCTTCTTTAGCAATGGTTTCCAGTATTAAAAATTTCAACTGGGCAATGTTATGTTTTTCTTCATGGAAGTGGACTGCTAGTGCTGATTTGATGTTTTTCAAGCGTATATTCGATTTGTGCTCAGTTAGTCTGGTTTTGATTTTGCGTTCCGTTTTCCCAATGTAAAGTTTGCCACAGGGGCATTTCAGAGCATAAATTACGTTGCTGGTGTCGCATGTGGCGTTTACTTGTAACTTGATCTTGTTGCCCTTCATGGGATGATTAATTATATTGCCTCTGATAATGCAGTTACAGATGAAGGGGTGCATAATACCCCGAAATGCATTGGATGCGCATAAGGATTGTACTATAATACACTAAGGATGAATGAACTAACAAAATGCTTACAACAAACTAAAGAAAAACTATGAATAAAAAATCATGATTACAAATTGGTCTTGAAAGCATTTGTGGAAACCTCTGCCACCACAGAGGGAATACAGTGTGCATACAAGGATGGGGCCAGTGTCCCACTGACCCCACAACATAACGTGCAATTCACACCACGGCAATAGCTTGTGATAGTTTGCCGACACCGCGGCCAATGCCCACGACACAACCACCTCGACGGAGATAAAAAGACAAACCCCAACGCAAAAAAACCTGTGAAGGTCAAAAGCGCGATAAGAAAACAGTGACAACCAGCGCGAGAGTAGCAATACACACCCGCAATGCGGGAACATGCACAAGAACAGCTTACAGAAAATGCCACAGAACAAAATCCAACAACAGCGGAGTACCAGGGATGCACCCTGGCCAACTGCAAAGGACTACATGTACACCTCAACTACCAAGCTCCGTGGAAGAACAGAACCGACAGGCACACCACATGAAAAAGACCAGTGGCAGACAAATCAGAGCCACACGAGCAACACACCCACTGTGCAGCATATGCACATAGGCAAGAGTGCACCTCGACATTGACAACATACCAGTAAAAACAGCACCCTCACCACATGTGAACACAGGACACAACTGATACCGCAAATGTGCACAACCTGGCAGATCACGTCTGAATTCGCAGGGAAAAGTAACAGTAAAATCTACAAGTACAAGCTAAAACCTGCAAATATGTTTTATTCACACATGCAGTGCATTTGGACATTTACTACAGTCGCTTGATTGCCATGGACGGTCACAATGTTATGTGGTCATGAGAAGTAAGTGTCAATGATAGTATTCCTACGGGCCATTCCTGCCGCTGCTGCAGTGGGATGTGGCCCACCTGCCCCATCACCACCATCCTCGTCCGGTACCTCTGGGACTGGGATCGATGGGTCCCTTGTGCGAAGACAGATGTTGTGCAACACACAACATACATCGATCAGCTTGCACACAATGTCTGGGCTGTACAGGAGCTTCCCACCTGTGCCATCCAGGCACCTGAAACGTGACTTCAACAACCCAAATGTGCGTTCCACGATGCCCCTGATGCGTATGTGGGCTGCATTGTACTTACTCTGGGCGGGTGTGTTCGGATCTCGGAGGGGTCTCTGCCCTGTCATCATCCAAGGGCAGAGTGCATATCCTTGATCACATGGGACAGTGCAGGGAGAAACAAGTCAATACTTGGCTCAGCAGAATGTGTTGGCATGTCAACCAATACAGTGACGCCTGTGCTGGGTGTGTATGGGGTGAGTGCAATCCAGCCCACAGGGAGTAGCTGATGCTGGCAACTACACCAACAGTCATCAGGCACCCAATAATGTTATGTCCAGAACTACAAGGGGGGATGACAAAAGTCGCACAGGGTTAGTGGCCTGGATGCACAGCGGGCTACACGGGCCCACCGCCACGGGACGCTGACCTGCGGGAGACTGTGGTAGGGTCATATGGCCAGAGCAGTGCTTCAAATGTGTTATGGCTGCATTTTGCATCTCCACACGTTCAACTATTGTGTGGCTGTGGTGCCATGAAATGTCTGTATTGGGTGCAGGGTTATGGCCAGGATGATGGTGAAGTCGTGTCTGGTAGGTAGTTGTTTAGTTTGACATGTTGATTGTGGTGTGGTCACGTGTGCATCCCCACAGTTGTGCATTGTGCTTTGGAGGCATTGGAATGTGTGGTGTGTTGACTTAGTACTTATCAACGAGGAGTCCCATCCATATGTGCCATCCTGGAAGCGCTGGTTGATGATGGACTGTCGGAAGATGAAGGGATCATGCACACTGCCTGGGTAGTTGGCGACAACATTGGTAAAGAGTACCCGGTGGTCCATTATTGCCTGCCCATTGATGGAATGCATGTGCTTCCTGTTGCGGTAGTGGTGTGCAGTATCCTCAGGGGGCACAAGTGAGAAATGTGTGCAGTCGATTGCTCCCAACACAGCCAGGAATTTGGCCATGGTGTAGAAGCCTTGCTTTGTCTCTAGCTGTTCCTGCGCAGTGTTGGGGAAGTGAAGGTCCTGGGGTATGAAGCTGAGGATGGCATCCAGGACAGGTGTGATGAACTTTGATAGGGCTAGCTGTGAGACCCCTCTGACTCTGGCAGTTGGTGGTTGGAAGGTACCAGAGGCCAACAGGTGCAGAACAGCCAGCAGCTTTGTCTGCGGAGGGATGTTGGTTCTCTGCTGTTTTGGGACTGTCAGCCTGTGGGCAATGTGGGTCACTATGCGGTGAATGGTTGTCCTTTTGAGCCTGTAGTGGGCAACGACTTCCTCAGGCTTCAGGTCTGTGAGAGTGGTGCATTTTTGGTAGGTCCGCTGTCTTACTCTGGGCGGGCTCTGTGGTGGATCTGGGGGCTGCAGGTCTAGGTCCTGTTGGGGCTTGCATCATGAGTAGCTCCATGGCGTCGTTAGTTCTTCGGGTGTTTCTGTGTGCGGGGCTCCATTGCCTACTGTGAGGAGTCATCCATCTTTACACCTGCTTGAGGCAGGTGTTAAATGCCTGCGGCTACTGGGGCTTATCGCCTGTTTTCAGTTCGCTTTGCGGATCTGTCAGTTCATTGTGAAAGTGGTGTTGTTGATTTTTCATGTGTTTCTGCACAGGAACGCCTACTCTGCATCTCATTAGCATTAGTTGGTGGTGTCCGCCGTGGTGTTAGGTTTTGGGACTGTTATTGCGGGAATTCTGACGATGTCTGCTGTTAGCACCAGCTTGTGAATGGTGGGGTAAATTTATCACGACTTTGGCTGCGCTAAAGTGCTGTTATTTGGGCGATAGCTCCTTGTGAATATGCCCCTACATGTTTGGACAGAAAAAGATTGTTGGTAATGTTGCATTGACAAATATAGATTAAACATTGGTTGCAAATGAAAAAAACATTTATTGCTTATTTTAATTAGTTTTATCTTTTCTCATGACGGTATCTGCTTAGTAATTAGTGATTTTACAGAGAACAAGTGTTTTGCCCCTAACTGCAATGCAGGCTTTTGTTCAGATTGATCTATCGCCAAATGTTTTCCTGAGAGTAAGGTTAATCAGTGTTTTCTTCTTTGGTTGGCCGGTCTCTCTGGTCCTTGAGATATTAGTATTTTGCGATCTGTGTCACATGCTGTAAATGGAAATAAAGAAAGTCCTGAAGAACCTATGCTCACAACTACATGTTGATATGTCACAGTTTGAAAAAGGTTACATATGTAGGACTTACTGCAATTGGGTTACTAAACTCAGTTTCTACCATACTTAAACAGGGATCTTAGACATTTGCCATTAAATGCTGTACTATGTTTGAAAGAATACCTCTGTTCAGCTAATAAGGCCCTTAAGTTTTGAAAATTGGGGCAGCGTTAACAAAATTCCACACAAAATATACGAGCGTAAATAAACATTCAACTCTTCTAAATGTATTAAATGTATCTTCTTAATATTAATTTTGATACTATAAATAGCTGACCATTGTGAGTCCTTCTAGAACTGGAATGGAACATAACTGCTCAAACCGTATGCTTCAGTGAAAAAGGCCTCAAGGAGCAGTGCTTTACAGTGGTAGGTAACAAATAGTGTAGTATAGGTCTTCGCTTTCAGTACCTGACATTCAATTTCTATCCCTGCTATTTTCAGATGGTAGGGTTCTGGCTGACTGGATCGATAAGTTAATTATGGTCAATCAATACAACCATTGCACTTTAATGATCACACCAAACAGACTAACAGAATAATAGACAAAAACTGAATTCAATGTTGTGGATGAAAGGCTATCTGAGAAAGCCAAGGAAGGATCAATTTACTGTATGCGCTGACCTATGTCCTAGTTGTCTCACATTCTTGGAGATGTGCTTCTCAGTAGAAGGCACATGACACATTTTTACATTGTGTCAAATATATCTGAAATCTGAAAAATTCATCTCATCTCACATTTTCATGCTTTTAGTCTCCATGTCCAATCTGAATCACATCTTTCCAAATCACAAAATTATTTTGGAATACCTGAAGCCTTTCCACTAACATCTTGACATGCATATTACTTTCCTCTTCACTCAAATGTGAGAATTATTACAAATTGGTAAAGATCGTTATGTGCAACAAATGAAAGAATGGCCTTAGTATGTAAGCTCTAAAACAAAATGCAGAGCGCAAATCCCACTCCATGCTCAAGAAGCTCAAAAGCCACATGGCCAGTCCAAAAAAGTCCATACACAAATTAAATCAGAACATCCAACAAGAATAACCTTGCAGCTGTCATAAAGGTCAATGTTTGTAATTGTGAACAACGAAAAACAACTTTTAGGGTTTGTGCTCTTGTATGTGCAAAAGCAATCACTCACACCTTAGGAGCACGTTTAAAAGTGGTCCTCCGTGTTGCTTCCCTTTAGGTTGTGGGTGTCACACTCCCACAAGATTTATCGGGGTACTAGGATTATCCGGTCATTTCCTGGGATCGGATTAGATGTCTGATCACTGTGGCAGATTTGCTGTCTAGTTGTAGCGGCATTTAAGTCGGATAGCTTTCAGTACTTGATACTAAGCTGAACGTTTTTACAGATGTTGGTATTACCAGAATTTGGCCATTTTTAGGACGAGATCTAAAAGCATCTGCCATTTTTTATAAAAATATAATTTATAGGGGAAAGTATCTAAGCAAGAATTCCAAACTAAAGATCTTCATATGGTGCATTAGTGCTCGGTGTTGTTATTAACATATGTTTGAATATATATATATATATATATATATATATATATATATATATATATATATATATATATATATATATATATATATATATATATATATATATATATATATATATATATATATATATATATATATATATATATTCACTGAAAAAACCATAGGTTTCACACCAGTTATAGTTAGGAATTAGCATTTAAAAAACCTATGAAATTCACTGAAAAAACCATAGGTTTCACACCGGTTATAGTTAGGAATTAGCATTTAAAAAACCTATTAAATTCACTGAAAAAACCATAGGTTTCACACCAGTTATAGTTAGCTGGAAATTTTACTGATATAAAACCATTGAAATTCCCACGTTATAGTTAGTCGGACTCACTATAACTTGCGCGTGCAATGCACTGCTGATGACATCACATATTACATCACTCATGACATGGTCAGTGACATCACTCATGACATCACTGATGACACCATCCTTGTGACACAGTGACAGACCTCCTCTCAGTGTAAAGTAACCCTTCAGACACATATTCAAAAATAGAAACTGAAATTTTTAAAAAAATGGAGATACCTATATCAGTTACAACAAGCAATTCTGTAATTCCACTATCTATATACACATCCACTCATTCACCAACAGTTCTATATAGTCACTCATACATATACTCACTCATCATATGAAGAGATACACCTATACATCCTGTTACACACCGACATTCATCCAAAAGTTACTCACACACATATTCACACGTGCAAATAAACTATTGAACAACCATTTATTTGAATATAGAGTTATACACACACTTCCACCTTACTTCTATTGAAAATTACACATATTTATTCTCTTAAACAATCACTTATAGAAACACATACTTATTTAAACAGGAAATCTTACAATCTCTTACTCTCACATATACTCACTTATATACATCAATATTCATATATACTAGATTAAAACATATGTAGTTACTGATAAAGACACTAGTGAGACAGTCATTCACTCACTAACAAACACATATAGACACTCATCCACCCATACAGTCCTGTACATATGCTGTCTTCAAAACACATACAAACAAAGAGTCAGTCACTCATGCATCTATGTGCTAAGTAATACCCCCACCAAACCATATAGACACTCATACTGATACTAATAAAAATATCAAATAACCCATATACATACGCATGTAGCTACTTATCAACACATGTAGCCACTTATACACAAAGTGAAACACTAATATATGTATTTAAATATTTAAACATAACTCACTAATATTTATTTTTCAGAAAGACACATATTCACTGGATGGTGTCATCAGTGATGTCATGAGTGATGTCACTGACCATGTCATGAGTGATGTAATATGTGATGTCATCAGCAGTGCATTGCACGCGCAAGTAATAGTGAGTCCGACTAACTATAACGTGGGAATTTCAATGGTTTTATATCAGTAAAATTTCCAGCTAACTATAACTGGTGTGAAACCTATGGTTTTTTCAGTGAATTTAATAGGTTTTTTAAATGCTAATTCCTAACTATAACCGGTGTGAAACCTATGGTTTTTTCAGTGAATTTCATAGGTTTTTTAAATGCTAATTCCTAACTATAACTGGTGTGAAACCTATGGTTTTTTCAGTGAATTTCATAGGTTTTTTTAATGCTAATTCCTAACTATAAGTTTCACTTTATAAATAAGACTGTTAGCACTCTAGTTGTTCTTTAGAACACTCTGGTACATTCTGTCATTGGGCTACAGTTGGGCTACATCTAGTTGAAATTTGGGCTACATTTACATTTTTTGGTCTCTGGTGGCCATCTTTGGGCTACATTGGGCTACTTTGGGCTACATTTGGGCTACATTTTGGCTCTAACATATATTAAGCCCAATGTAGCACAATACATATTTTTCTAAAGTTAATTTTTTTACAAACCACTTCAGAATAGGGCTACCTGTCCCTACAATTATCCCATTTTTTTTTTTTTTAATTTTTTTGGGGAGCGCTCCCGGAGCGCGCCCCGGGGAGGGCCCCGAAAAGCGTACTTCTGAAAAGCGCCCCGGGGCGCGCTCCGGGGAGCGTCCCGTGAGCGCCAATATCGCAAACGAAAACATGATCGTGACGTTTCGCGTAGCCGCGACCGCGTGATACGCACGGCGTAAGCGCACCCGGAAGTACTCGAGCGAATACGATCGCACAACGTAAACATCCGACGCGCTTACGCTGCGCGACCCGGGGCGCGCCCCCGGGCGCGCCCCGGGCACGTAGCGTAAGCGCGTCGGGTCATGTGAGCAGAAAATAACACTTTTCATTGGTTCATAACAGTTTTAGTTTCATAATGATGAAGCCCCTGGTCTTGTGACCTGAAAATAACACTTCTCATTGGTTCAGGACAGTTTTTTTTTCTAAATGATGAAAGACCCCACCTTTTTTCCTTATTCTGACTTTGTCCTTTGACTGAGGAAAACCTGTTTGTTGCTCTCTCTACTTTTTTGCTCCAAATAATGGCTTCAGTAGTAGCATCAGCTGGTGCATCTGCCCCACCACCACCACCACAACCACCAAGAGGACCAGCTCCAAATTATATTGGTGGTCAAGAACAGGAGGAGGAGGAAGAGGAAGAGGAGGAGGGGAGAAGAAGATGGCTGCCAGAAGAAAATACCCCATACAAACCCAAACCACACATTGTATGGGAGTTTTTTTCAATCCCAGAGGGGAAAAAAAAGGTGAATGCGCCCAAGGTGACTTGCCTCATCTGCAATGATGAACTTTCACGGGGCAACCCAAACAAAAAATATTCATTTGGTAACTATACCATGATTCGGCACATGACCAGAAAGCACCCAATCAACTACTCTCGTGCAGAGTTCAGGGAACTGGCCAGTAACCTCCCCCAGTCATCAAGGACCCCCTCCCAAAGAAACCAACCCACTCCATCGGAACAAGAAACATCCGAGGTGATGCCTTGCATTCAGCCGAGATTTGCTGATTTTAAAATCACTTGTTCTGCATGTGGCAAGCTTATCGCCTATGGCGCAAAAAGCGTTAAGCTCATCGTCCTTGCAGGTGACAACCACAAGTGCCCCAAAAAGAAGTAATTTTTTGGGTTTTTTGTTTTTTTGCTCCAGTTGAGCCAGTTTCAATTCCCTTTTTTTGTTTCTCCCCCTAAAAAAATACAAAAAAAAATATAAAACTGTTTTGAAAAGCCAAAAAAAGTTCAAAAAGTTCAAAAAACACAAAAAAAATATAAAACAACAAAAAGAAGAAAAAAAAAAGTTCTTTTTAGAACTACCTCCAATTTCTAAATCAAAACTTCATTTTTTAAAAACTCTGTCACCTTTTTTCATCATAGTACGCTCCCCGGGCCGCTCCCCGGTGCGCGCACCGGGCGCTTCACCCGCGCAAAACGAAAAAAAAAAATATTTTAAATGCCCCGCGGGGCCCTTTTATAGCCCCCACATCAAACCTAGGGGGTCAAAGGGGTCTATCCCTGACGCCTTATGGTCATTTCCCCCTTTTTTTTAGCCACCTCTTATGTCTCGATTTTACCAAGACACAAGATGGCGGCCGCTCTGGACTGTTTCGAATGTTTACAGACACCCGAGAGCCAATCAGCTTTCCATGCGCACCTCGCGTCACGCGCCCGGAGCGCTCCCCGGTGCGCGCACCGGTGCGCTGCTATAGATATATATATTTTTTTGAACCTAAATTACTCAAAATCCACTAGAGCACATATCTTGAGACATAGCAAAGGCACATCGGGCTACCAGTCCCTAAAATTTTGCCAAATTTGGTGGAAATCCATTCAGCCGTGCGGGTTAAAAGTGAAATCGACCGCCCTATGGAAATTAACATGGGGAAAACGCGTTTTGGGACCCCCCTTTTATCTCGGCCCCCGCTTGATGTATCCCCCCCAAACTTTCAAGGAAGGACCGGAGCTCAACGAGGCCATTTTCAGGAAATTTTCAGGCAGATTCGTCAACCGGTGCCAAAGTTATTCCAAATAGAATTTTGAGATTTAACATTGAAAAAAATCCTAACTATAACTACCTACTGGCGACCGACAGTAGGTTATATATATATATATATATAGATATATATATATATATATTAGCACAATCACCGAGTAGAAAAACCACACGCTGGCGAGACTGTGTACCAGACAAATAAGTTTATTTGTCAACCCTCGTACATATATATATATATATATATATATATATATATATATATATATATATATATATATATATATATATATTTCAAACATATGTTAATAACAACACAGAGCACTAATGCCCCATATGAAGATCGGTATATAAATATACCTCAATTATTGGCAGACTGGATCTAGATGGATGATCCATATATTGATCTGATGTTATACTAGCACAATGGAATAACTATATTTAAGCAATTGTATAACATATTTCGCTGTTTCTATTGTAAATGCGTTTAATAAACATATTCAACATTTAGTTTTACACACATATACCAATCATTAAAAATGAAACAAAATAAGAGAAAACAAACAGCTTTAGGAAATCGATGGGAAAATTTAGTAGCAGTTTAAACTTGGTTTATCTGTAATGAAGATAGACTTTCACCCTGTACGGCATTATATTTGTGATGGTGAATTATTTTGATGTAAATTCTTGAAGATGATAGTGTTTTTAACCATGCGTTCAGGGAGTGTTTTCTCCTGCTGCTTTGTTATTTTTTGGTTGGAGGTCTTCTTTTGGGCAGTGCTCATATAGTATAGGCTGGACCGAGCCTTTTTTAAAAACCGGAAAACCCTCACAACTGAGCTTTAAACCTTTTAACACAGTACAAAAGTCTCTGTGTAAATGAGGGTCATTTTGTTGTCAATAAAAAAGAATAATTTGAACAGACATAAACATTCATTAGAGAACCAAAATTAAGTAAGAAGTAGCACACATAACCTTCAATGATATTGGCAACTGGCAGTAAATGCTAAAATTACTTATGCCACGAGGGTTAAGGTAAACGCACATTCATACACCCTTTAATTCAAAGTGTGTCTCTTACAGCGTAATCTCACCTACTACAGGTTTCAGGCTGTGCACATAAAACACTTTTGGAAACAGTATGGCATGCCTTCACCCAACATCAATCTTTACCTGCTGTCCATCAATTCAGTGTGGCAGTTCAATCAATAGTCAGATGCAATCAAATAACTACTTCCTGTCCCCTGGAAAAACAGAGGTCGCTGACAGTGCCTGCACTGTATTTCAGATTCAGAAGCCACCACTTGTCTCTTCCCTAAAACAATTGAAACCGCTATTCGAAGTGTAAGCCGGAACAAGGAGGAAAATGGCTGATTTCTGTGGACTGCAGGAAGCTTCTATATGAGTACAAACTCCTTACTAAAAAAAACACGTTCATGTAATTTGACTGAATAATTTTGAAATAAAAACAAACAAAATTATCGAGAAGTGGTACGAGAGAAGAGCAACAGAAAACATTTCTGAAGTTCAATAAAATTAGTTTGACTCGGTTAAGTTTTGAATTTTGGCCTACCTGACCCCACCAACAATGCAGATATGTCTAACATTGTATTGTATTGTATTGTATTGTATTGTAATTGCATTTATATAACGCTTACCACCCCTGACGAGGCGTCAAAGCACTTTTTCAGCGGGTAGCACGCTACTCCGGGATCCATAGAGGATTAGTGTTGAATTAGTATAGTGAAACATGCAAGTACATTTTAAGTGGTGGATAGGTTAGTCAGTTATTTGGATTCGGAATGATAGCAGAAGGATAGAGGAGGACGAAGGTTTGTATTTATTTATCGCTTGATGACGCACGCTATTCAGGAAGCCTATAAAGGATTAGTGGTGAATTAATATGGTGAAATATGAAGTAATTTCAGTGGTGGATATTGGTCTGTTACTTGGAGTGAGAAGGATAGCGGAGGGATAAAAGGGGAAGAAAGATTTGCATTCATATAGCACTTGTTACCCCTGATGGGTGTTGAAGCGCTTTTCTGGCGAGTAGCACCCCACTCCGGAACCCATAAAGAAATAGTGTTGAAAACTAGTATAGTGTAAATATGAAGTAATTTGAGTAGTAGATATGTTAACAGTTATTTGGGCAGTAAATTAGTATAGTTGAATATGGAATTTGAGAAGTGAACATGTTAGTCTGTTAATTTTGATTGAGAAGGATAGTGGAGGGATAAAAGAGTGAAGGATTTTAGTTTAAGGTCTTATCAGTAAAACGAGGCTTTTGGATGAGTAAAAAGGAGTTTTGGAGGGAGGAGTCAGAGGGAAGTGTTTAGAAAGGTATGTTTTAGGGGATCGGTATAGTAAAAAGAGGTGTCAGATGATGCAAGGAGGGGTAGAGCAGGAGAGAGTATAGAAAGGGTTCTTTTTGGCGGTCATAGTAGTGGTATGTGGTTTGGGATAAATGAGAGAGTGGATGTAGAAGATATATTGATAGATGTATAGGATGAGAGATAGTATAGTGCATTGAAAGGAGTAGTAGAAAGAAGTTTGAGATGAGTCAGAAGGTTGGGCTAGAAGATATATTGAGCAAAGTATAGGCGGAGAAACAGGGTAGTGCATTGGAAATGCTAAATTAGAAGAAAGTGATAAATATATAGATCCATAAGTACATTGAAAGTATATTGTTACATAAAAGAAGTAAGTATATTTAGATTAAATATATTGATAGAGGCAAAGCATGAGAAATAGGGTAGTGCATTGGATATGCTTTTTCAGGAGAAAAGTAACAGACACACAGATCCAAGTACATGGAAGGTACATAGATGCACAATGGTAGTATGTACATGTAGACCAAAGATGATTTTTATTTATTTATTAATATTATATATAAATATATATATATATATATTTTTTTTCTTTTCTTTTAACAACATAATTATTTTACATGTTTTATAAAGTAATACACAAAGATAGGTACATATCTATAGTGAAAACAAATGCTTATATACAGAGGAATATGCTGTAAATTTCGGTTTGCATATGGTGCTTATGTGGGGAAGAGCCAATCTTGAGTAGTTTTCTGAAGATAAGGTGGTTGTCGGTGGATCTTATGTTGGGGGGTAAAGAGTTCCATAGTTTGGCTGCTTTAACAGAGAAAGATCTGCCATCCATGTTTTTTTTCTTGTATGGTGGGATTTTGAGGCGAGATGCTCCTTTAGAGCTGAGGTTCCTTTGTTGAATGTATTTGGTGATTTTATTCCTGATGAAGAGTGGTCCTATTCCATTTATTGCTTTGTGGGTAATACAAAGCAGCATGAACATGGATCTTCTGGCAACCGGTAACCATTGCAGGGCCTTTCAAGGCAGGGGAGATGTGGTCTTGTGGT
The DNA here is from genome assembly GCF_964263255.1 of Lissotriton vulgaris. Taxonomy (NCBI): domain Eukaryota; kingdom Metazoa; phylum Chordata; class Amphibia; order Caudata; family Salamandridae; genus Lissotriton; species Lissotriton vulgaris. The sequence goes on along the minus strand of NC_141698.1, from coordinate 987,932,805 downwards.
TTGATATACAAGAGTAGTCTGGCAGCCGAGTTCTGAATCCGTTGTAGTCTTTTCATGGTCGTTAAAGGTGATCCGTCGTAACGGCTATTGGCGTAATCGAGTTTGGCTAGAACAAGAGAGATGGTAGCTTGGACCTTGTGTGGAAATCCCAAATGAGGGAAAATATGTCGCAGTGTTTTTAAAGTAGCAAAGCTTGATCTTGCTAGTTTATCCACTTGGGCATTCATCGACAGCTTGCAGTCCATGGTCATTCCGAGGTGTCTTACTTCCTTTGATACTTTAGACAGTGATCCCAGTTTATCGGGCCATGCGGCAAGCGGGTTGTAATTTTTCCAATTGCCACACGTGAGTATTTCAGTTTTTGAAGCCTTCAATTTGAGATGGCTCCAAGTCATCCACTGATCCACGGCTCTGAGACAGCTGACAATTTGTGATTTTCCAATGTCTTTGGGGCATTCCAGTTGAAGGAGTATTTGCATGTCATCTGCATAGTTGTAGCACGTGAGGTGAAATGTATTGATCAGTACTGGTAAAGACTTCATGTAGATGTTGAAAAGCATAGACGAGAAGATTGAACCGTGAGGGACCCCTGCTTTTGTGGAGTACAGTTTGGACGAGAAAGGTGGGGTATGGATGACATTAGTTCTGTTTCGAAGGTAGGACGCGATCCAGTCTAGAGCAATCATTCTCTGAAATGAATTGTGACATCTGGGCGAACTTTGCTCTTTCTATCAGTTTACCCAGGAAAGGTCCATTTGTAATGGGTCTCTAGTTGTCAGGGTTCAGCGGGTCCAAGTTTGTTTTCTTCAGTAAAGGGCGTATGTATGACTTTTTTAGGTCTTCTGGAAATATTCCATTAGTTAAGGAATCGTTGATGATTCTTCTTACTGTAATGACAGCAGAGGTTGTTAAAAGAATTGTCTTGAAAGTCTGTGGCACACAGGGGTCAGAAGGGCTGCCGGCAGGCCTGCTTGCTTTGACCAGGTCCATAAATTCATTGTGTGAGATGTGTTGGAAGGAACGGAGAGGCTTGATTAGAGCATTCTTGGATAGTTGTTTTGTACAAAGGTTAGTGCTGGTGCTTTGTTTCAGTTTTAAGTACGATTCCAATGTGTCTGCTTTGTTCGTGTAATGATTTGCCAGTTTGTCTGTGAAATCTAGAGTAACAGGATGAGTTCCTTTTATGCAATTTGGTTTGTGAAATTCATTGAGTATTTTCTAGAATTCTTTATTTGCACATTTAGGGACCCATTAGGATGGCAAGCGGATTGCCCCCGCCAAGCTGGTGGTAGCCACCGCCGGCCTGGCTTGGGCAATCCGCCCGCCATCCGCACTGAAATGACCCCCGCCGCATTAGGATGGCTGGGGGTCCGCCGCGGACAGAAAGACCGTCAGACGCTTTTCCGCCCTGGTCGCCTTGTGGCCGGGGCAGAAAAAGGTTTAATATGGTGGCGGTGTCTATTAGACACCGCCAAACATATTGCCGCCACGGAAAGGCATGCGGTCTTCACTTTGGGGGTCCCCTGCCGGCCCCCGGAGTGCAGGAGAGGTGGGGGGGTGCACAAGGGGGGGTACCTGTGGTACACCCCTGCATTTACATGAACAAAGCGGCAGGCACCGCGCGGTGCCTGCCGCTTTGTTAATGCAAATGCATTCGTGCATGTTTAGCATTGTGGCGGGCGGTGCTGAGAGCACCGCCGCCACAATGCTAAAAATGCAGGATGCGCCCACCACAGTGGTGGGAGCATCCTAATACTCCACATGGTACACCCGAGCTTATGGCGGGCGGTCCCAATTACCCCCTTAGTATTTTGAATAGTACCTTTTCTTAGCTTTTTTGATAGCCGACTTATATAATCTGTTAATTTTCTGTAGATGTTGTTTGTAGTGTTTGCCGTTTGTTTTGAGCCAGGTATGTTGCAGCTTTCTAATTCGTTGTTTTATGTCTTTTATTTCTATGTTTCTCCAAGGCGCTTTTTTCTTTTGTTCTGTTGTGTGGTTTTGAGTGGTATCAGGATGTCAAAAGCTTACTGTAGCCATTCATATAGATAAGGAACAGAATTTATGGTTTCCAGATTTATACAAGATGTTAGTTGTGTTTCCAAGTGTTCCAAATGGAGTTTGTTCCACGGCTGATAGTTGGATGAATGTAATGTAGTTTTAGGTGAGTCGCTTAGTGTTGTTTTATGTTGGAAAGCAAGCAAGTGGTGGTCTGACCATGTGACTGGAGTTATAGTTTGAAAGGTAACTTATTCAGTATTGGCAAAAATGACATCCAGGATATCTCCAGCGGTATGTGTCAGATTGTGAACAATCTGATGCAGGTTCAATGCGTCTAGGCCGGGTATTATTGTTTTTGGATGGGTCATATTGGGTTTATCAAACCAAATGTTAAGGTCACCCAGAACGCATAGGTTGGAGTGTATTGTTATCAGGTTTGAAACTGTGTCTAGATGTGCGTCTGGGAATGTTGCCTTGCTAGGTAGAAGTCTGTAAAGGAGCAGGAAGTTACAGGTGGAAGACGGTGTAGGATTGTATCTTGTTAGAAGAGCTTCACAATTCTTTATGGAGATGTTGTCAACTTTAGTGATATGTATTGTTTGCCTGAATACAACACGTCCAACTCCTTTATTGGCTATATGATTTTGGGTGATTATTTGATAGCCTAGAGGAATGGCTTTATGCAGGACTGGAGCCATATCCTCTCCCAACCATGATTCGGTTATGAATAGTGGGCCTGATTCACAGAACTAACTTAAGAAAAAATCCGAAACTTACTACTTTTGGTATTCACAGAAGTTAGGATTTTGTCTTAAGTTTGTCTTAAGACAGACTTAAGACAGACTTAAGTTAGGATTTTGTCTTAAGTCTGTCTTAAGTCTGTCTTAAGACAAACTTAAGACAAAATCCTAACTTCTTTGAATACCAAAAGTCTGCGCCTGCCGCCGTGCACCTCGATGTTGGTGCCTTACTTTGGGATTTTCATTTGTCACAACGTCGTAATAGCTCAAGGTGGAGTTATTTGTTGCTATAAGCTTAATTTGTGGGAATAACCTATTTTTGCAGATATCTTGATAACTATATTGTGGATTTTTATTGTTTTGGTCTTGTTTGCTTTAGATAAAGATGACTTATTTTTCCAAACTGGTGTGGTGTCCATTTGTAGTGTATTCACTGTATTATTGCATGGGTTCACAAATGCTTTACACACTGCCTCTGAGATAAGCCTGTCTGCTCATGCTAGGCTACCAAGGGGGTGAGCAGGGGTTATTTTAGAAGTGTATCCCCCTTACCCTGACTAGGAAGAAATGTCCTTACTTGGACAAAGGTGCAGACCCTTGCTAACTTCCACAAAAAGAGAAATGGGTGCAGAGCTTTCTCAGATATCGCACCGAAGATTTGGAACAACCTTCTCCCAGACGTAGGCAGAATCTCTTCTGTTTCTGCCCTCAAAGAAGAAGCGAAATGTTTCTCATTAACAAATTGACTTTCTAAACCTTTTACTTTCTGATGCCTACTTGCCACCGATTTTACTCAAACAGCAATGTCTACCTCATTTGTATTATATGCGATTCCCGGTTGTATGTATAATATGTGATAATTATGTACTGTAAAGTGCTCTGATTCCCAGTGGGTCATGTTCGCGATGTATAAAACTTTATAAATAAAATAAATAAAAATAATTTAGAGACCCCCATTTCTAACACTACTATTATTACCAGGTATTTTTTGGTCCACATCAGGAAGTAGCAGGAACTGTGTAAGGGATTATCTAGAGACAGTGGTCTCTCTGTGGCCTCTACGCACAAGGCTGTTCTAATGCTCCTTCAAGTCTACTTACATAAAAACATCAGATCTTTTGTAAAATACTTTATTAAAATACCAGTGGGTATAATTTATTTTTAACTATCAGTGAATAGGCAGCTGGTCACCAGTTCAATACCAACCATGGAAGCCTTAAAAATATCAACTATAGACATTTGTTGTGACAGGCTGTCAGTGTCAGTTCCCCTGACATCCAGGGCAGTGGTCTGACCTCCAATATACCAATAGTCGGAGTGCAGTGGTCAGGGAAAAGACTACCACCTCTGACGGGCTCAGCAGCGGTCGGACTATAATCCCTACGATGGAGGTGGTGCCTGTGCAGCCACTGCCATAGGGATTATGATGTCCCCTTCCCTCAGCCTTTACTTGTGGTTCCACCACCCTGTAAATGCAGATGGAAAAGACTTTGGAGTCCCCAAGCAGGTCCCCTGACCCACGTTGCCCAATGCTAAGTGGCTAGGGGGGAAGATGTGATACCCCCAAACATCCATGCACCATGTGCCAGACACCATGTAATGCCTGGCACACAGTGCATGGATGTCCACAGAGTGCTCAAGAACACTGCTGCTTGTACTGGCCCCATTTTCCAGGGCTGAATCACAAGCTGCAGTGTTATTGAGCACATTCTGACTGCCATGCTGACGTTCCCATCGTAATACAACTTCTTGTCGGGCGTTTCCATTCCAATGTAACTGACCGGCACCGTAATAAGCCCCTTAATTCTCAAAATATGTTTTGTGAGAAATCAGAATGAAGCTAAGGAAAAAGTTATTTAAGGAATTCTGGTATCAAGTCCTTTCTTCTTTTACTTAATTTCTCTTCCATTATTATGAAGGATGAAAAGTGAAATGTGAAACAATGAGGAACCAGGACATAAAGAAGGTGAAGAGTTGTTTTCCCTCTTATGCTCTGAATTTCAGGAGATGATTGCAGAGGCGATAACTGCAGCCTTGGATCCTGTTGTTGTCCTCCAAATGGACCAAACCTTGAACCCTCTAAAATTGATAGGGAACAGTAACATGATCCCTTGCCAAAAGAAAGTATGTTCAAGGAGATCAACTTTTGCAGATAATTTGGAACATCTGGAATTTAGTTAGTTTCCAGAAACCTGAGGTGACATTCCCTGAAACCAGATTTGGTTCAATCCTCTCTCTAATTCTCAACTTAGATTTAAAGGAAATTATCAAGTACATCCACTGTATCTTCTTCCAGATGGAACCTTTGTAATCCATGATTCAATCAGTGCTTCTAGTGGACCTCTTATCGCCCTAATCCTCAAAGATGACTAATCTATGTTTCAAATATTACAGTTTCTAATCTTTTCTGCGGTTTGCAGTGGGGACAAATCTGTATTAGTTGAGGGACAGGCCATTCGATCTCTCCTCAGCACCACAAGTGTTTACCAAGGTACTAGGATCTGTGGTGTTTATGTTCCATTTGGAGGGGATACAATTGTTTTCTGATCCGGATGAATGGCTAATTTCTACACCTTCATTTGTACAGCAGAGACAACAGGCAGATTTGCATTGATCGGTCAGATCTGAGATTTTTTCTTAACTAAAAAATATGTAATTGCATTCCCACCCAAGAACATCAATTCATAGGAGTCAACATGGGCTTGGTGTTTCTTGTAGAAAGTGGAAGGATTTGTCTTCAATATCAATTAAGGATTCCACAGCTGCGGTAGTTCCTAGGGCTTGGGCTCACATGACACTTTTGATGTGTCATCGACTTTCTCATTGGTCACCAGAATTCCAAATTTACAAAACCCTAATTCCATGAAATACAAAGGTGCATGAGCCCTTGCTTGGTGGTGGGATCCAACTCACTTCACAAACTGAGTATCATTGGCCCCTACTTTTCTTGTTGTCCTCACCACAGATGTGAGTCAATAGAGATGAAGTGCAACTTTGCAAAATCAGGACATGCAAGTGAAATGGAGCCAGATGTAGTAACCTTTTTACGGTTATAACCACATCAAATCAGACATTGCAACTTTAAAAAAGGTGTTCCTATGTATAATTCCATTTTAAGAGTCAGTACATTTTTGCACACTCTTACAATGGGCTGACTGATGGATATTGATTCGGCATTTTGAAGGGGCATGTTTTGGGTGCCTCTTGCAAATACCAAATATATACCCTATACATCAATAGTTTGCAAATTCTGATCACATACCATTGAAAGGTTTCTGCCTCTATGTGTCGGTATTAACTTATTTGCAAAAGTGAAGGGACCCCCTTTGCAACATTTTGTGAATTGTGGCAATATTTTCTAGGGAAGTAGGCAGTGATCCAGGGGGCTACTGCCAAAACTCGGAGATTCTCATGAAAAAAGAAATGTTATTTTTATAAAAAGAAACTCCATTTCCTTTAAGGAAACTTGGCAGTTTTAAAAAGAAAGACAAGTCATCCTTATTTAAAAACAATCTTAGACTTGGTGGTTTGCTGATCATTGCAGGAGACTGTCCCTGTGATTATGACCGATTGGACTGAAACACAGTTTGCCAGGAGGTAATGCAACATCATTTAAATCCTTATTTTGCAAACTGACCTATTTATCTGTAGGTTGGGTGTCAAGGTATTAGTACGTATGGCCCATGGTTTCCTTTCATTCTTCAAATTGGAGAAGGTGCTCTACCTTCCTTAGGCCCTTCAATAGCTTCTTTCTCTTCTTGAGGTAAAAGTATTGTTTGGTCAAAATGGACAATTAGTAGGCAGTAAACGCTGGAACAGGTGACTCATCTCCTTTGTTCCTGGGCAGAAAAAACAGGTCTCACTAAAGGCTTCCTATGTACCAAGATGCAAAACGTTAGTAGCAGATTGCTAAGCAGGGAGTTTCCATCTTCAGTATTTTTCATCTTTTTCCAGTCAATAACAGGCAAGTTGCTAAAACTGAGGTTAGATCTCTTTGCACTCAAGAAAAATACTTTCATTCCACATTTATGTTCCAAGGTTTTGGGATCTAGGGTCATAGGGGACAGGAGTGGATGTCCTGTCTCCACTGTGACTCATGGCCAGAGATACCCCTTCGGGGGTGATTCCTGTGCTTTATACATCTGATACATACATACATACATGTTCCTATTCTATGCTGTTTTTCTTATACTCTTCTTCCCAAAGCACTGATAAAGATTCAGGGAGAGGAAGCAATAACTAATAACTCAATTCTGGTCAAGACGCCCTTGGTTTCAGTCTATCCTCAGGTTAGCAGTAACCTCTCCTTATCACCTCCTATTAAATATATGATCTGTTTAGTTCCCTCAACTGTCTAACCAGGTCCTGTGCTGTGTTTTTCCCTGATGGCATGGAACGTGGCAGTAAACATGTGGGATGACATTTACATGGCTGTTCCAGGGAAGTGGTCTTAAATATTTGGCAATCCCAATTCCCTTTGACTGTAGCCTATTATACTAAGGATTTGCCACATTTTCCTATTCTTGACTTGATTTGTCATGGTTTTTAAAGGTTCTACATACATCTTCTTCTGGTTGCGTAGTTAGCAGCAATTTGCAAGTTTAGGAAAATGGGGAAGACCTTAATGGAAATACATTATTTAGCTTCCAAGCTCTTCATAGATTTTGAATGAAGGGCATAGTCTGATGGCAGTCTCAATAGCCATGTTTGTTCTGGCTCTGATCGCCAAAAATTTGACTATGCGGTGGACAACCCAGTATTAGAGCTTGTCGTCCATCTCAAGGCTTGTGAGGAAGGCATGAGGAAAGGAGCTCCTGTATGACTTTGTATGATTCCAGCAGACGGAATAAGGGTTTGCCAACATAGTGGCAGCAGGATAAAAAAGAGGAGTACACAACATGGCTGACAATTATTGAGGAAAGTCAGGAGATATTCATTCAAATACCAGGCAAAGGAAAGGTAAGAAACAGCTGGAGAAGATGGTGAGGAGATCACAGAGGGTTATCTTGTTGAAGGGATGTAAAGTATGGTGGCAGCATTAGATTCAGTGTTAAAAAGGGCCCGAAAGGTGTAGACTGCACCAGTGGTGGTACATGCGAGGTTGCCTAGAGTGGATGACAAAATGCCAGGAACAGACTTGTTTGTCATAGACGTGGACTCAAAACTACTACACTTGGAGAGCAGAGTGCATCAAATCAAGGGAAAGAAGAACAAGTAAAATGAATTTTATAACAATCTGCTAAATCAATACTGGTTCTAGAAGGCAGGTTCAAGACTCTTGAAAACGTAAGGAAAAGTTTTCATATCAGAGTTTTTGGGCACCTTGCCCTAGCTCTTAAGATTTCACTGAAGGAGGTGATGAACTCTTTTTTATGTGCAGCACCTTACATCCCTAACCTTCAGGAACAGTGCACTGTTATTAATTGCATACGCTTCTATCCAGGCAAATAAATACACCAATTGTGAATGGGGTAGGTACTATATTTATGTTTCTTTATTATCAGACCTCTGAAAACCTATTTTGAAGGAGGAAACAAGGTGGTGCAGCAACAGACAGAAACTGATTCTCTTGTTTCCTAATGTACCTTCTATAACACAATCCACATGGAAACAACTCCTCCATAAGATGTTCTGGGAAATGAGGGACATGGGTGTACATGTTCCCATATCCCATCCAGCCCAACTGGACAAGATCTATATACCCACCCTTAAGCAGCAGAGTCACTACATGCCGAAATTAAAATAGTCATGACTGAAGCAGATGGTGGATGAACTTCACAGCTATGTTATTGAGTTTTAGGTGTATCCATATATGCTGCCAGAAATTTCTTATGGGCCAATAAGGGTTGGTGGTGCAATCCAAAGGTACATGTTGCTTCTTGGCCAAAAGCAATTTCATGTTCTGTACGTTTGGCCTATCTACTACCTTCAGTCCCCCCCATTCCCCTATCTATTTCTTTTTACTCCTTGGTCATCTCCCTTTTATTTCCCAGGAGTGTTTGGGCCCCTTCTTTATGTCTATGAGGCTTGGAACATTTAAACCATTTAAAAGACTTAAAGAAGGCCATCAGGACTCAGGACTACATGGGGGATATTAACTTTAATAATGTATAAAGAAGGGCTTTTTGGCTTAATGTTGTTTTGTTTATATTGTTAATCAAAACAATTTTAACCTCACAATGTTTGTCTAACAAGGCTTATAGTGCAATCTCCTTGACCTCATTAGGAGCTGACAACTGGCTTAAAAGGATTGCAGTCACCTGCATTTGAACATTTAGAAAGTGTACAGTTATTAAGACTATATGCAGACATTGCCTTTCTTGTTTCAATCATGTCTGCCCATAGGCTGAGTTTTTTCTGGGTAAAGTGATTTTGTTACCTGGTTTCACTCCTAAGAAGCTTTCAGGGTTACATGAATCTCAAGAAGTTATTCTGCCACTTTTTTATTCTGAAGGATGAGATAAAACTCTTCAGTTTATGGAAGATCATATAGTATTCTCTATTTATGTAGAAACAACAAAAGTTATTTCATGCCTTAATGCTTGATTTGTTTCTTTTGGAGAACCTAATAAAGGCAAGAAATCCTTATGGGTCAAGTTGGCAAGCTCCCAATCTCTAGGTCAGGAAGTCTGTGAAGGGATTTAAAGTCATTCAACAAGAGGTGTTCCTACACCCTGCGACGAGGAATGAGGAATCCATTTGCTTTAGATTTCTAGGGCCGTTCTTGGGCCTCTTCCCATACTTTTCTTTATCTCACTACCACCCTTTGGATGTGTTGGGTTGGATGGAAATCATTTAGCTGAATATCAATCAATCAGGGGTTTATAAAGTGCAGTTAGTCACCTGTGAGGGTCTCAACGCACTGGGGGGGAAGTGGGGGGGGCACTGGACCCTCTGGGTGTGGTGGATCATTCGAAGAGCCAGGTTTTGAATTGGATCAGTGACGTGGATTGCTTGAGGTAAGGTGGCAGGGTGTGCCAGGTCTTGGGGGTGAGGTAAGAGAAAGAACTTCCTCCGGTTCAGGTTTTGTGGATCCTGGGGACAGAGGCTAGGGCATGTTAGATGTAACAGATTTTTTGGGCTGGTACATGGAATGTGAGGCGTTGGTTCAGGTATGCTGGTCCTATGTTGAGGAGAGGTTTGTTGGAATGTGTGAGGAGCTTGAAGGTGATCCTTTTGTTGACCAAGAGCCAGTGGATTTGTCGTAAGTGTTGCGTGATGTAGCTGTGGCAGGGAATGTTGAGGACAGCGACATTTTGCATTTTGCATTTTACAGCGGCATTTTCAACATTCTGTAGTTTCTTGGGCTACTTCTGGGTGACCCCCGGGTGGAGTGCATTGCCATAGTCTAGTCTGCTGGTGATGCATGCATGGGTGACAGTCTTTCTGGATTTTTGGGGAATCCATCTAAATGTGTTCAAAGCAGGTGGAGTGTGTAGAAGCAGCCTGAGGAAACTGCATTGATTTGGCAGCTCATTGAGAGCAATGAGTTCAATATGATGCCAAGGTTGTCTGCGTGGTCCATAGGAGTAGGAGGGGGTCCCCGATTGGCTGGCCACTAGGAGTTATCCCAGGCTGAAGGTGTAGGATACTGAATAAGAACTTTTCTCTTGTCAGAGTGGAGCTTGAGGCAGCTATCTTTTATCCAGGTGGTGACAGCCTTCATTGCACTTTGGAAGTTGGTTTTGGTGGTTGTGGGTTCATTGGTGAGGGAGAGGATCAGCTGGGTGTCGTTGTTGGTGTAGGAGACAATGTTGAGTCCGTGGCTTCTGAGGATGTCTGTGAGGGGGCCCATGTAGACGTTGAAGAGATAGAGGCTCAGGGAGGAATCCAGGGGGATCTGTGGAGCTGAACTATTTATATCTATTGATTGTAAGCTAAAGCGTATTTTTGCATCCTAACCTGTGTATTCTCGGTGTCTTTCTTTCAGGACGAGGACTTGGTTACACCCTCAAATGTATCAGGATTGAGTTGAGGATGTATTGGTTTGATTACTTATAGTTATTCTTCATACCTTTAAGTCCTAGTTTGCCTCATCTCAGCCCCCTTCCCTCCCTTCTTATAATTCAATCAGATACACCTTCGTTTGGGGGTGCTGTGTCTCCAATGCTTTGGTACATGCTGTGTTTCTGTGGGAAGAGAGAGAGTTTATAGGTAAAGGGCTGGGTTTTTAAAAGATGGTAAAGATGAAAGAAAAGTGGTTAGACTAAAGAGCAATTTTCTTCCAACCTATAGTTAGTACAGTAAAACTGTCTAACCCTGTCAGGACAGGAACGGGGCAGACTAGAACACGGAGTAATGTAGATTAACAGTAAGTAGTTGAAACAATAATGGGGAGTGTGATGCATACAATTTGTGCATGATTACTCATTTTAGTAAACCGACAAAAATACACCTGAAGAAATCTTGCCTCCCCTATTTCACCCAGGAATATGCTTGTCAACTTTAACCCTTACAGAATGCCCAAAGTGCAGAAATCTTTTGATTTAGGGCTTAGGAAATTTGTAAAAGTGCATTGATTTTTTCTGCCTTTCATTCTCAACCATTTCTCACTTTGAGGAACTCATTACCTTATGATGTCACATATTTAGGGCTGTTTGGGGCACTCTCATACATGGGCTGCACCACTTAAATTTTAGGTGCAGGCCAGACATGCAAAGGCCACACAAACTACATTAAGAGAGCATCTGCAGTCATTTGATAGAAAGACCTAAATAGGGAGCTGATCTGTCAATAAATTATTTTTACCTTTAGAGAATTAGAATTTTGCAGAACTCTTCCCTTCTGTTTTAATAGTACAGCATCAAACAGGACACCACCAGGAAAGGATTAGTGATAGCGACTGTGGGGCAAAATGAGGAGGTTATGCCTCTCCTTTCCTAGTCTGTACACTGTACTTACTTTCAAATGTGCATGCATATGCATACTCAATTCCAAAACACACATACCACTTACATATTAAGGGTTGACAACATATTTTAACTGCATAACAATATAGGATATGTTTAACTCTGAGGTCTACTTATAACTGCATAAATTCCTAACTGGCAAGAAATTGCAGGATCCCAGCTCTCTTTCCAAGTGGTCATCAACATTTATGTCAATATTATACAAATGTGGGTATTTATAAACCAGGCCATATACAATGTTACATCAACCACAAATAAGTGCATTAGCTATAGAACGAATATGATTGACTGTGTGCCTAATTGGAAAACAAGTTAAAGTACAATTTGGATGTCACAGAACTATTACTGTCCAAGTGCAGAGGGAAGGACGACCATTTTTATGGAAGAGGAAGCCTCACAAGCATCTTTGTGTAATGCTTCATCATCAGGAACTTCTCCTCACCCTGGTAGGACAGTGTCACCAGGGCGAACACGACCTCCTGTTGGACTCTGGCCAGGGAGGAGTTCTTAGATAAAAAGCTACTGGGGACCCTTGCTTGCTGTGCCACTGGATTCAAGCTAGCTTGCCTGATATGAAATGATACCCCGAAACCGGTCTCAGGATGCTTGTTTCCAGTCCACGGAGGACTTGGCCTGGCAGTTAGGGCTAGACTGTTCGAATTAGGAGCAGGGTCAAGACAGATTTACATATGCCTGGGGTGGGTCCAAACTGGGGTGGCATAGTGAGAAAAAGAACATTGGATTACACCCAGATATCTTGATTGCATGTGAGTGGTTGAAAGGTTACAGCACTCCATCCATCATCTCTTTGTGTCTGCTATGTCTAACTTTCAGTTGCACCCATTCCTGTGACTTTAGACAGGCTGCAGGCACCAAAAAAGCAAAAAGGACAAGGGCAGGAAAATACCCACTTTCTAAAAGTGGCATTTTTAAAATTGTAAAGAAATATATGACTTAGTCATTATGAACTATTTTTCATTACAATTTTATAGATAGCAAACAAAAAAGATTTACCAGGTCACTATCAAATGTTAGTACTTATTATTGTAATAAGGCAACCAAATGTTATCCGATGGTAAAGGTAGGCCTCCCAGTAGTAAAACACAAATGTAGTTGTTTTTTCACTACTAGGGCATGTAAAAATTAAACATTCATGCCCAACCTTTTAATTACAATGCCCATTGCCCTTTGAAGTAGCTGGGCCTACCTTAGGGAAGCCTTACAAGTAACAAAGCATAGTTCAAGACTTGGCAAGGGGGTTATATTGCCAAGTTGAATTGGCAGTTTAAAACTGCACTCAGGCCGCTATGGTTTAATGTGCTACTCAAGTGGGTAGCACAATAAGTGATGCATGCCCATTAGTAATATTTAAACTATAGGCCCTGGGTATATGGTATAACACACTACAAGGGGCATATATGTAAGTTAAATATGCCAATCAGGTGTAAGCCACTTAAACCAAGTTTTGAGGAGTGAGCACAAGCATTTTAGCACTGGTTTACAATGATAAAGTGCACTGATTCCTAACACCAACAAAAGGAATTTCAGCAATAAAAAGGAGGTAAGTAGGCAAAAGATTTGTGAGAAGACCACACTACTGCTGGCTGGTCTAACAAATATAAGAATCTTAAATGTAATAATTCAGAGACTGGGGTCCTGGTCATGAGTAGTCAAAAAAATCTATGCTTGCTGATTCATGGACATCAGATATAGTTCAGTGTCCATGTCTAGGCTCACAAGTTTTAAAAACTGGTCCTCCTTTATGACCACAAATGTTCTACTGACCACCAGGCCAGCAGTGTTTTTTGTGTTTACTTAAATGACTTATCCATAATTGATTCATACTGTAATTTCCTAGATACTAGCACGCGCTGATTTACAAATGATATATTTTTGGAGTTCCTCAAACGCTACCTTCATTAACTAAAATGCTGTGGAATTGTGGGATTTGGGTGCACCCTTCACTTTTGATTTGGGGAACCTCTGCCTACACCTCACAACAACATTGATTCTGTGTTTTGAGAATACAAATAATAATACATAATGATCTGTTGGTATTTGTAAACTGTTATGGAGAAAGAACCCAGGATGAAAAAACCTGATATTAGAGGTTAATTCTTTACTGATTTTAAAGAGCTATTAAGAAATTAATGGCCACTTCAGCTTAGGCTTTCAATTCTTGTTTCGTATATATTAGAGAATGCCATCTGGGAAAGGATGATTAATTCCTAATCCCCACTGGGCAGTATGCAACATTTGTTCTGCCCTTCAAAAGGCATTATCTTTGTTTTCCTCCTCTCTCATGATCCCTCTGACAGCTACTGCTTCACATCCCAGGCATCTCCCACCTCAAATACTATCTAGTCCATCACCTTATTAGTAAAGAGGGTCTTTGGTTGGCATGTAGGCTGAAGCGCGAGTGTTGTGTGTTGTTCTAATGGATTAGGCTCTCCTACCCAATGAGGTTAACTATGTAGTTGTTAATCATTTCTTTCGATTATTGGAAGTCACTTTGGATATCAATATCGACTGATGCTGGCTCTTAAAATATCACAATGTTGTAAGGGTTATAGATATAAGAGGAGGAATAACATTCACAATAGCTGTACTATGTGCCTGGTGCTGTAGGTTGGAGCTGGAGGGTAGTGGCAGGGATGTAAAACAGCAGACTGTGGGTGTTCTTGAAGAGGGAAGAGGATAAATGTAATGCTTACCTTTTGTGGGGGATGTTCTCCCTAGCATGATATACAAATGCTATGAAAAAAACACATCTGTTTGGTGTATTTTATGTTGGATTGGATGTGTTTTCCAATCTAGGCAGGGGTGGCTCCTCCACTTGAGCAATGGAGCGTCACCCCTAAAGTTTATTTATTACCGTTTTATTTTTCAGCAACCCATCCGGAACTAAGGGGCCGAATAGGATTGCGGTGAATCCGCATCCTCCGGGCCAGCGGAAGTCACCGCTGGCCCGGAGGATGCGGATTCACCGCTGCGGTGATTGAAAAGACCCCCCGCCAGATTAGGATGGCAGGGGGGTCGGGAAGACAGTCCACAGCTTTTCCGCCGCGGTCCCACAGCGGGAAAGCTCTAATATGGTGGCAGTGTCTATCAGACACCGCCAGCCATATTAGGATGCATGCGGAAACAGGCTTTTCCTCGGCGGGTTTTCCGCCTTGGAAAAGCATTTGGTCTTTGGTGTTTGGGGGCCCGTTGCGGGCCCCCAGGGTGTCGGGGGTTGGGGGGTGCACATGGGGGGTACATATGGTACCCCCCAGCATTTACATGCACAAAGCGGCAGGCATCCTAATGACCCCCTAAGTGTCAGGATAGGGCAGGGCCAGCATTGTTGAGTGGCAGCAGCAGAGGGCTATATGCTTTAAAATATGCATGTCTCTTTGGCCGGCCATCTTGGCACATTTAAAAGTTTTCTAACCTAGCTGTCTTAGACAGCTGGGCTAGAGAATGCACAGGCCTCTGGTGCTCTTACGAGCACTAAGATAAGCCATCTAACTAATCCTGGCATTGCTTTGATGCTGTGAAAGCAGCACCAGGATTGGGTAGTGTAGTTTCCTACTTCAAGGGCTCCCAGACTTCACCAGAGGGAGGAGGACGTTGCACTGCGATGAAAGGAAGGTAAGGTTTTTTTTCTTCTTTTTTGCGAAGCTCCCTACCCTTGGTACATGCCATCCGCCACTGAATCTGGGGCATAAATAGACTCAAGTGCATTACTGAATCAACTGCAATTTGTGGAGACCACCCATCATACAAGCGTACGGTAATTTTGGTTGTGCACTGGTCGAAGCTCATACCTGCTAAGTTCTACTGTTTTGTAGGCGGACTGCCCACCGAAACTAAATGCAACAATAGAATCCAGTAAAACTCAGAATTGTGTACACATTCGGAACATTCAGTTGCGGCTTTTTTTTTCCTACTATAAACAGGTATTTTTGTTTTAGCAATATTTAATTGCAAATTACTTGTGTTGTGTTCGTGGTGTTTTCTTTTAGAACATTTGCTATTTAATTGAAACTACATTTCAAATAACACTTTTATACTCGGCTCAACCTATTGTAAACCAAAATTGGGCATTAGCAAGATTCAGTATGAATAAGACCAGATGGAGAATGGAGGTTTGTTTTGTCATTACATCTATCTTTTTGCATGAATTGCGCCCACTGCTCTTCTGTTGCTTTTACTTGTCCAGCTGTGACTCCGCGTGTAAAGGTCAAAACGCTAAAAATAATTTCACGGTTGCACTAGATGTCTGTGGTCTTTGATACCTCTTCATCCACACCAAAAATCTCCTGGATTTATTGAAGCAGAAAAAAACAATTTTCCACATGACTAAAATCAGCGAAAGATTCCAGTGGAAGTCAATTTTCTCTATGCTTGGCCATCCCATTGACACTTGGTAATTTGTCCAAGGCTGCGTAGACGAGCACATCCTCACTGTGTGCAGATACACACATAAGATAAGCAAAGCAAAAACTGTACGAGTATGGGTGCCAGATTCTACGAATTTCACTCATTCTGTAAGTCCATGCCGAAAAAATATGTTCCTGTCATTCATTGTAAAGAATATCAAGACATCAAATTGTGAGCAATTTACAGAATTACATAGTTGTAATTATTAATTCATGTTCAACATGGAGAATGTTCAAAAGTACAGAGAATCAGATATTTCTTGTTTGCATGAGTGCATTTTGAAAAATAGAATGTTTTGCAACTATTTTGCTCCTGTTTTCATAGTTTTAACTGAATGCAAGCTTTTCAACACTGCAACATCCTAATAGGAAGACTCGGGTAGCTTTCCAACGAGACAGATAATCTAGGATGCACAATATGAATACCCTCAAAGAGTCACTCCCCACTTTTCAGATTTTTTCATACTAACGTACTAAAAATGCAATACCTTTTTATAATGAGAACGAAGAACATTTTTGCATTTCAATTTTAAAAATTCAAAACGTTGTGGTTTCCTATTACCCTAAATAAAATGTGAATAAAAGACAAAAAACATATTTGTAGCAAAACAAATGTAAAGCTATGTCATATGGTTTCAAATGGGAGTATTGGTTGGATACCTTCCAAAGTGCTTGTATGTACATACCTGCACAGTACTGGTGCGAGTGTTCAGGTCTGGATGCTTACCATTAATCTGGGCCTGGGTCTTCTGCTGTCTGATGTATGGGCAACTGTTTCCGGAAGTCACAATGTACCCACATACTGGTAAATGCCAGTGCCCTCAAGAAGCTGTTACCTTCTCAAGATGAAAAAGTCAACGAGTATAAAATATGCTTGATGGACAAAGACTTCAAAAGATTTAATAAAACCAGGTTCTCAATAGGGTAAATTCTTCAGGAGTGCGGAGTGAGGATCAGCAAGTGAAGAAACTGAGGATACATGAGAACAAAGCTTTGTTGTGATGCTCCCTCCATCCAGACGGAATCCTTTATATAGTAAAAGAAGAGGACAAGGACATGACATCCAAAATCCCAAGACAAGAAAACTTGCAATGGGTATGCGGAGATCCGTCCCGAGTGTGGACATAAAGATAATACTCGTAAATGTCCTTTGTGAATTCCCAAAGTCGCAAACTTAGATTTTTGGTTCAAGTTGAGACCAAACGTCTAAGTTTACCTTTGTGAATCTGTCCCATGAATTGTCAAAGATTTAAGACAAAAAGCGCTAAGAAATAGTAAAGTGCCAGTTGACTGTGACCTATGCCCAATTTCCGATAGACTATGATGGCGTGGAGGATAAATACTGCAAGCAGGTTCACATCAGTCAAAGATTTTACCTTTAGACTCATTCTCTAAAATGGAAGTCAAAATCCTCCAGTTTGGCACGTTTGCAGGTTGTATCCATTGAGGTTTTCTTGAAGCCGGATAGCCACTGGACCAGGTTCCGCTAAAACCTTTGATTTTAGCATGAAAAGATTTTTGCAGAAGTTAGTATTTTGCAGTAGCTGAAGTCCAAGTGTCGGGTGCAAACTTTTTATACCTTTGCCTAGCCTCCATTAACATTTTGGTATGGTAAACACCCTAAATCTGCATGTTATTCTCCTGAAAATGGGTAATAGGTGCTATTTCTTGCACCTTATAAATAACAAAACACAGGGTATGAATATTACCCATGTGTGCTGATTAACAGCTAGATTCCTCAGTCTTTTTATGGAACTCAAACTTCTCCAGCAGGACAAACCTGCACTATCTGATGTATCTTCTAAACTGGATACCTTCACTGTGAAGTCCCACTGATGCTCCAGAGGATTTGCCTTCATAAAGAGCAGCTCCACTGGTCATATATTAGGCGCACAGGGCATAAGGAACAGGACTTAAGGGCTAGGACCCACTCTAGTAGAGCCCAATAACAAGGTGCTGTTCCGTTCCAGTTGCAAATGGTCAGCTGGGCATTTTAGGAAAAGGGCCCCTTGCAGCATGTTGTGCCTCTTTCTCCACATAGGAGGCCATCCAACTGACTCTTGGAGTTTTCTTATTATTCTTGGGTGCAAGTGGGAGCAGGTTCTGCCCTTCAGACCTATACACTGGTCTCCAACAGTATGTCCAGTCGACTTCTCTTCTTCCACAGGCCAAGAGAATATTCTGATGGTCTGTGAGCGAGGTGCTAGATTGGTAGATTTTACCAGTCAGTGGGTGGGAGTTACTTTTGGACATTCCCTAAGCAATGACTAAAAAGTTATCATGGGCAACTCTTCCCAGTATTGCAGCACATTCCTTTTGCTTTACTGCAAAGAATCCTACAGTGCACTATTTGAAGGCAAATCCAACATGGCAGAATCGTTCTGCCCCCTGAAGGGAGTTTGTTAGATAACCAGGGGTGTGGTCAGGAAAATGGGATCTATGGTTGGCAGAGGTTTGCACACTATCCAAACAGTGTGCAAACTCACTCTAGTCAGGGTAAGTAAGTTACACCCTCAGAATAACCCATGCTTGCCCCATTTGTAGCTTGGAAGAGCAGTCAGGCTTATCCTAAGAGGAATTTTGTAAAGTATTTGTACACACACACAATAACACAGTGAAAACATCACAAAAGTACTCCACAACAGTTTAGACAAATAGCCAATATGTATTTGAGTATAACAAGACAAAAATGACAAAATCCAACATACACTGCTCAAATTATGAATCCCCAAAGATTAAATACAGTTATAGCACTTAGAAACACATTAGCTCTAAGTGGGTCTATAACAACATGTTTGATGGAGTCGAATTTCAAAGTTCGGGCTGAGCCGTCTACGGAGTTGTAGAGACCCTGGTTACAGTTGCTTGGAAACAATAACAAAACAAAGACGTTTATGGGCTCTGGGGCGGTGTAGAGTCACTGGGGCTCGTACGGCGTTGGTTGTTTACTGTCGGTGCAGGATGTTGGTATGTTGTGCTTAGAACATTGCAAGGCACAGGGGAGGTGATACGGTGTTGGCAGTGAGGTTTTGTTTCCACTGGTGGTACGTGGTTGATGTCACGGCATGCAGTTTCGATTTCACAGTGTAAATGTCACCCCAAGGGGCCACTGGTGTGGCAGCAGAGTTGCAGTTGGGCGCCACACATTTCACTGAGGCAGTACCCGTAAAACCCTGTGAAACATCCATTACAATGCAGGCATTACAACGCAATGAATTTACAATGCAGCCAATAAACATGCATTGTAATTGCTTGTATTTGAAAAGAAAGACCATGTGAACTGTAAAAAAAAAACATAAGTTGTTGGACACAAAAGACTGTCATCAGCATTCTATGACGAGAGATAAAGGCGTTTGTATTGCCGCCAGTAAACTAACTAACCTTAATGGATCTACTGAGATATGATTTGATTTGAACTCCTTTATCTAATCTACGGTAGAGAATCACTAAGATCTTTTAACATTGATTATGTTGTACTATTCAACATCAGGGATTCGGAGCTTGACCAGGCAGTGGAGATGCACCTTGGGATATGTAGTGTTATGGATGAATAGTGGGGTGGACGTCGTAAAGCTCATTAGTTTAAGTCCGTCATTGAATGTAGTGATACACATGCACGTGATAGTTCACCTACGTGGAAAAGAAGGAGCGCTTTACAATTAAGCAGGTTCATAACAGTGTATGCAGTTCGGGCTGCGACACGTCATTCAGCAGAAATCACGAGGATCTGGTATGCACTTCAGTTTGGAGAATGTGCTGTGACATATTGGAATTTGGTTTCAAAATTTTGAAACTAGAACTAACTTCACGGTAAGCCCACCACATTTGATTAAATAAAAGGGTGATAGTGATGTAATGCCACGGGCGTAGGTGGGGAAAACTTGTTCAAGTGTAGGCAGGAGTTTTTGCTTACCCATGATGTCTGATGGATGCAAAAGGGGTGGCCCAGCCCAGCCCCCTTTGGCCCCCGACGGCCACAGACGGCCCGCCCATTGCCCGGGCTTAGCCCGGCGCACGTCCCGCGGGACTGAAATGACGTGTTGATTATAAAGTACCACAGGTGGGAATGAAGGGCTGTGCTGCTCGCTATCTGCCCCCAATGGCTCCTGGGGCTTGTAGGCTCTGCTTCTGGCCCCCACGTGCTCCAAACACTCTGCGCTGCGTCTCCCCTTTTTGGTATCTTTTGTGACCTTGTTACATGAGATATGCTCTAGCATGAACATTTCACATGGGATCATGGCAAAACATATTTTACAGCAGTAGCATAAGCTTACATAATAGTGTGTATTTGGTTGTGAAATTTCATAAAATAATATGCAATTTTTTTACATCCTTAGTAATGAAATACTAATTAGAAGACTGCTTGGCCCACCTATTTCTAAAAGCATAGTTAATTTTAGGTCTTGTGTTTTTCCTATTAACCTTGCTGCATGATCTATCCCTTCTGTATAAACTGTAGGACTGGCTTCTATCTTTAACATTTGATAGGAATGAACTAACAAAACATGATTTGCAGTGCATTGATAAGTATGACTGAAGCAAGTATTGGTGACTTTAAAGAAGTTCTGTAGTATACAATATATTCTGTCTGAACACAGCTGAATTGCATTTTAAAAGGGGTGATCATGTTTGTCTTTAAAAACCCATTTAAAACAGCCTGTGCCTGCCAGCTTTCTTTTCAAAGGACTGACCACACAATGCTCATGATGAAATGTAGGAGTCCATTAGGGGCATATAATAAGTCAGTAGTCAAGGGAGAGCCATTGTGAGACCTGTCAACCTCGGGGTGGTCTTCCTCCAAGCGTTTTGCTTTAACCCTTCAGCTTTTTCTGATCTTGTGTTGTTGGCGTTAGGACTTTGAGCACTTTACCACTGCTGACCAGTGCTAAAGTGCATGTGCTTCTTCCTGAAGTCAATGTAACATTGGCTTGTCTACAATTGGCATTTTATTGTACTTATTAGCCCCTAGTAAAGTGGTACTACATGTGCCTAGGACCAGTAAATTAGATGTCACTAGTGGGCCTGCTGCAGTGATTCTGCTACCTATTTCAGTAGCCCTTTAAACATGTCTCAAGCCTGCCATTGCAGCCAGTGTGTGCAGTTTTGAACTGGCATTTCAACCTGGCAAAATGAACCTTTTGCCAGGCCTAACCTTCCTTTTTAAAACATATTACCCACTCATATGGTAGGTGTTAAGCAGCCCACTGGACTGACTGCAATGTATTTACAGGACCACCAGTGACTCCAAGTGCTAATTTCTTGTAACCAGCACTTGAACTCTGCAATTGTGAGTCCTACCCTGCCAAGAGATGCCACCTCATTCCTAGACCCTCGGAAATGGGCCTGAAGGTGTCCTGCCAGCTGATCTGTGGCTCCAGCAGAACCAACGATTCAGAAAAGGGGGTGGTGATGAACAGAGTGTCTGAATTAAGCAGACCACTCTTACCCAGTCCAAAGATCAGGGCTTGATCCATCACCGTTATTTAGCTTACTGCACCATCCCAGCTCAGAACCTGGCTATATGCAAATTAGTCTGTCCCTGGCCCAGTGCATCATGGGAACAGGGCAGACCAAACTACCAAGCCAATTCTTCACCAGAAAGGAGACAAGCTTCCGGGGACCGGTTTCTGGCATTTCAGCCGTCGTCGGCCCGGCTTGCTTGAATCCTGATGGTGCAGTGAGCAAGGGACTCATGTCTGAGTATACCCTGCCACACCTATAGTGGCCAAAAACGATTCAGAAAAGGGGGTGGTGATGAACAGAGTGTCTGAATTAAGCAGACCACTCTTACCCAGTCCAAAGATCAGGGCTTGATCCATCACCGTTATTTAGCTCACTGCACCATCCCAGCTCAGAACCTGGCTATATGAAAATTAGTCTGTCCCTGGCCCATCATGCACTGGGACAGGAACAGACTAATTTGCATATAGCCAGGTTCTGAGCTGGGATGGTGCAGTGAGCTAAAAAACGGGACATTACCCCTGTGGTTCATGTGTTGTTTGCCATTTAACTAAAGCCTCCAAAATCTGGACATTGACACCAATCTGAAATGGACCTTGAGGAGACACACTAATTGCAATATGATACACATCGGGTTCGATTCTGATTCGGTAAAATCCCCTACAAATAGCCGTATGGAGTATTTTTCCCACACAAATCGTACACCTTCAACGTCCCTCAACGTACGATGTAGTACTATTCGGACCCAAAGCAGATCTCCGTACAAATTGTACGAAAGACCATACAACTTACAAATACGTACAAATCACAAACACGTAGTACGCAACGTCCGTACGGATCAAAGCAGCTTTTTCCGACCCAGCAAGTATGGTTCGTTACGACAGCACTCCGGACGACTCTTTTTCTACAGGAGTTTAAAACGTCCGTAAAAGCAGATTTCAACTAGAACCGCATGCGAAACGGACCCCCTGGATACGTGAGTACACCCCATGATTGCAGGGGTATGGTGCATAGGGGTACAGTGCATCGGGGTACGGTGCTTAGGGGTACAGTGCATTGGGGTACGGTGCATAGGGGTACAGTGCATTGGGGTACGGTGCATAGGGGTATGGTGCATCGGGGTACGTGCGTAGGGGCACTGTGCATAGGGGTACGGTGCATACCCCCATGATTGCAGGGGTACGGTGCATATGTGAATGTGAGGCTATCCATATGAATTGCTCATACGATGTTTTCCGTACGAATCGCGTTCTCGGTCCCCGGTCCGGATCGTTCTTGTCGGGTGGTACGGCATGTTTACAATTCGTACGGTTCACTTTCAGGGTCCGTATCGTACGGATTTTCCCTTGCTTTTCGTACGGTCGCAACGATTCTGACATATTTTTTTCCTACGAATCATACTACGCGATTCGTACGGATTTGTACAATTCGTACGGAAACGACTACGAATTCGAATCATCGTACGGATTAGTTTCCCGATTCGGAATGGACCCCATAATGTATATGATTACATGCCCTTGCAAACTTAGGCACGTAGGGATGACATGCAGGAAGATAAAAACCTGCATAGAAGAACACCGAAATAATATCAAGTGAAAGGAAATTAAAACACAAATGAGCAATCTTTACCTGATAGAAAAACATGCTGCTCACGAGCTTGAGTGGGTCACTCTGCGAAACATTAGACTACACTGACAATAATGCAGAAAACATTCTTTTACAGAAAGAGCAGCGTTGGGTCTACTTTCTCTAAAATTACAGCAAGGGCCTCAATATTAATATTCCTTGGTTAGCCCTTAGCTACTAGATCTACCAAAACATGTCTCTGTATTTTGAATATTCCACCTCACTGATATTAAAAATGAGACTTCAATATCTTGCCTCAATGAAAAGACAAAAATACAAGCACTCCCCCATCACCTTACCAGAGAGCACATTACAGAGCCTCACCACTTAATAAAGTTAATGGGAGCTAACAGTGTACAAGTGTAATTTTGGTAATGCCTCACAATCTGATCTGCATCATGACCTTTAGAATTTCCCTCTCACATGGCGCACTACATCATTTGTTGTCCTATTTAACATTCTATTCTTTGACAATTCACAGATATGCAAACATGCGAAAAAAATATTCTAATTTTGCTGTAAAATTTGTGTATACCATTACAGTCTTGGATTTTAGGCAACAAAGACTGGTACTATATGGTATCTCTTTCTGTCCATTAAGGAAAGATTGAGCCTGAATGGTGTCTCAATCCATGTCGTTATTTACACGCAACATTCAGGTCTTTTTCTGAATAAAATCTATCCCTTCTACCATCATAACTACCATAGCAGGCGACCGCTGACAACTGCAGTCCATTAGCACAAACTGGACGCTCATGTTCACCCTTAAATACCCGACAATACATAGTCACAATTAAGATTCAGGATGGGGAGGATGTTTCAGTTGCAGACGCCCGACAGTCTCTTGAAACTAATTAAGCGAGGATTCTGGGAGAAAGCAAAAACTTTTTCTTGAATATATTATGCTCCTTACATCATTCACTACATCATTTGCACTCACTAGTTCAGGGTGCACTGAAGGTGAATTACGCATCAGGTTTAAAACCAAGTCAACCACTTGTGAAATTTTGCTGAATATTTTCATGCATTTATTTCCTTTTGTTTTTCTTAGGTTATAGGCAACAATATGCCTGTAACATAGACCTATAATTGAACGTACTTACCTGAGTACCTATTTAGCATCAATATGGAATAGGGATCTGATCTACAAGTTCCTGACGAAAACCTCCCGACCTAAGATGACACCTATGGCTGAAACATGTAGACTGTGAATGTGTGACAGAATACCGACAGACAGAAAATTGACCTGCAAAAACATCGGCACAGAAATATAGAAGTCAAAAATATTGAAGTCCAATCTACATAAAGGTAAGTACAAAAATATTTAAAAAAATACATAGTTGTCAAAAATATTGAAGTTAAAAATATTGTTTTTTCTATGTTTTAATAATACTGTGAAATTAAGTAAATAATACATATAATTAAAAGAAATATAATTACAAACATTAAAAGGCATCTAACTTCTTTGTTGCCCTGGTACATAATAAGACATATAGAACCCATTCATATTGGATTTTATCCAATTGCTTACATTTCTGCATTCCTTTGCACAAAATTGCACTTCGTCACTTTATGATGTTTATATAATCAACATGAATTGCACATTGCATTTGCACTTTATTAGGATATTTATTAAAAAACTTGCACATGATTGCGTAATTTGCACAATGTATGGGTTTTACCATGAAAGATTGTATTGTCTTTTTAAATGAATTGTAACATGGCGCTTTTCTTGCTTGATTTTGCTTGTATTTTAGGCAATCTTATCACATGCGTCAGATTATATTATGTTTGTCGCATTTGTTGGCCATTAGATGTATTCTTTATGATTAATGGACTCTAGTAAATTCTCTTTTTTTATATTGTGGATTTGAACCAATTACTTTTTGTAGTAGATAACAACTGTTGATACAACTGTTTGGAAAACAGACTTTTGAGTGCTCAGAATGGAGTATGTCCTTCCTTTCCATGATCACATGGTGTAGTGTTTGAAAAAAAGAAAAAAATGCTAATTGAAACAAAAAAAACTGTGAAGCACTGGGTATTTAAATGTGTATGCCACATTAACTGACTGTCTGTGAGCAAGGGCGGATGCCCGAAACGCGTCAGATTCTGTTGGACTTTTAATAAACTCTGTGCCTTTATTTACATTTGGATTCGTGTGGTTTTCCTGGGTCGATGGAAATGCGGAGCCTTTGAAAACTGCTGTTGCTGCAAACATTAAAAGATATTTAAAAATAGTAACTAATGCATCAAATGTTAAAATAAGTTAAAGATATACATATAAATTAATATATATACTTAATCCACATAGTGAACATTAGGGATAGTGTTGGAGAGCGTAGGTGTAAAAACGTACTATTCCCACTCGAGAGAGTGCAACAGGAGGGAAAGCGCTGTATATCGTGGGGATAAAAATTACTATTCCCACTCCAGAGAGTGCAACAGTAGGGAAAGCGTTGGATAGCGTAGGGGTAAAAATTACTATTCCCACTCCAGTGAGTGCATTAGTAGGGAAAGCGCTGGACAGCGTAGGGGTAACAATTACTTTTCCCACTCCAGTGAGTGCAACAGTAGGGAAAGCGTTGGATAACACAGATGTTAAAAGTAACATACTTACAAATGAAATAAACATTGTAATTAAATAATGATTTATAGATACAATTAGAAAAAAACTACAATATATCAAAAATTACATTAATATTATTAAATACTTCCCATCCTATTCCCCAATGAACACATAACGCACTCCACATAAAATTTCACACAATTAAATACATTTTCAATTAATCAGTTCATAAAAATGAATTTGCAATTACAAATTCTCAATAACAATAAATAATATGTAATAAAAATGAATAACCAATTAATAATTAATCAACACAAAATAGTTTGCAATACAATACATAATATTTAATAAAAAATAATAACAAATTAATAAGTCATTAACAAAAATATCAATACCAATAAATAATATCTAATAACAATAACCAATAAATAATTAATCAACACAAACATTAATTATCAATACTCAATTTTTCCTAATTATTTACCTAATTGCAAACAATTTACTTACCACCCTCTTCTCCTAAAAATAATTACCAATTAATAATCAATACTTACCAATTAATAATTACCTTACAATAAATTAATTATTAATAACAATAAATGAAAAGTAATAATTACTTAATTACAATTAAATTACTTCCCACCCTATTCCTCTATAAACCTACAACCCGCTACAGAAATAAAACACAACATTTAATTAAACTAAATTAATAATTCCTAAAAATTATTATTTATTTTACTATAATTAATTTACTTCCCACCCTATTCCCCTATAAATCCACAAGCCGCTACAGTACTAAAATGCAAAATTTACTTTAAAAAAATTACTAATTTCTTAAAAAATATATACATATATTAAAAAAAAAAGTACAATACTTAACAAAAAATATAGAACACTTACATATTAAATATGTACTAAAATACATAACACATATAAATATTGATATTATTAACATCGATTTTTTAACTATCAATATTACTAACATCGATATTTGCAACATCGATATTTCTTACCTTAACTTCGATATTCTGGTTATAGATATTCTTGACTTCGATATTCTGTCCCTACGATATTTAAAACTGGATATATCTGTGCTTCGATATTTAAAAATCGATATTTTGACTGTCCACCATAGACTGTATTACAAGATGTTAATGAGTAGTAGTATGTCCAACAAACATCCCTCTGTTTTTAACCTTACCCCTATCCCAATGCACATTAAAGACACTAGTATAGGAGGGATTTTTATCTTTTTTTACTGATCTCAGCATTATCTTCATCCAGAAACTCTTCCTCAAGGTGGAGGCATTATATACTTTTAAAACTCAAATCCCAGGTAGGAGACCCGATGAAGAGGCTGTCCATTATAGCACCCCAAAGGAGATTATATACACTGCTGATTGTAAATAGATGTTGAGGATTACTGAGACAATCCTTGTGAGACTCTGGTATTAAGGTTGTAAGGTTAACTCTCTTTTTGATGTTTTTATTTTTGGCAAATAGACAGTAAGAGGTCCACCTGCTTCAGGGGGTAGAGGGTGAGAGTGTTGCCTTCGCGTTTGTTACTTTCTGGTAAGTCATGCCTGCCTACTGTGACTATGCAGGGTGATTGGCCCCCAAGGCAAACACTCTGACGGTGGTTGGGATCCTAAAGCTTTGTCTTTCCAAGAACCCAATGCAACTAACAGGGTCAAGGAGAGTCTAGGTGCCTCGGAATTAGGGGGATCAAGAGTGTCATTCTGAGAGTGTTCGATCCACCCTGGTACTTTTTCACTAAATGCAGTGTAGGTTTGCATGTCCTCCAATAGCAACTATATCTCAGTGACCCAAATGACTTATTTTAACTGAGAAACATTCTCATCAGTGTCTAACTTCATATAAAACAGACCATACAGGGAGCAAAGTATTATCACACATTTCATTACCTTGGGTTTCTGAAGCCACCTCCTAACGCCCCAACACACAAACCATCTGATACAGCACCTCTCTAAATTGAGTTGTGTCTGCTGGCTTATGTCTTTGTGGTTCTACCTCTCCTCCATGTTGTCTAGTGCGTGACATTCAGAATGTATTCGGACGCTGTAGAATGGACAATGTGTTGATCTCCACCAGTCACAGCCTGGGGTGCTCGCAGAGACTTTCAGCAGCTTGAGTCAATGTGTAATCCACAAATAAGTGGATTCCAAACTTCCAGCGCTCAGTTGAGCTGGGGATGGAGGATGACATACTGTTCTCATTCCAAAATGCCTTCATAAAGAGTAAATCCACTTATTGCCGTTTTATGTTCATGAACTTATAATGGTGGTCATGTTGGATTGGAATTTTGTGTAGACTGGTTGGACTGATGTATGTAGAGGTGTACGTGGGCAAGGATTGCAAAGACGAACACCCCTCTACATCTAAAGTCACGTGACTACACTGTTCATGGTACAGGAAGCGCCAGTTCTTGCTTCCAGCATTTCACAGCAGTTAGTACAGAAGGCATGCAAGCACTGGCTAGAGCGGGTGATATCTATTGAGAGAGGTGAAATATAATGAAAGGAAGGAGTTCCAATTTGTGATAAGGTATCAAAGGTAGCTAAACATGATCAGGCAGTTTTACACTGGTCGGAGACAGATATGTGATTTTTCCATGGCACTGTTACATGTTGCAGTGGTCCGAGCAGGTGTAAGATTGTAGGATGTGAGGGGACTCTGCAAGCATACGGCAGCATTGTGGCAAAGATTAGTTTTGAAGCAGTATGTGCATGGCAGAAAGTTGAACAGAAAGGGGGGCACTACAAAGGGGTAGTAGTTTGGTGACCTTCCATTTCAGGTGCTTTGTGGCAGTTTCAAGATGTTTTTAGAGCTTCTCAGTGGTGTAGCTGGGTGGGAGGGCTCTGCCCTGAGCGGCACTGTTTTCGGGGGCAGCGGGAGTTATGTCTGTCTTCTACCACCATTCCCTCTGGCCCTGAGAACAAGTCAACTATTTGCTGCTCCCCCCATCTCCCCACCCCCTGTCCAGAAAAAAGTCGGGTGTTGGCCGACTTGCCCCTCCTGGAACAAGTCGGCTGCCTCTCCCCCACCCCGCTCTTGCCTGTACCCAGGCGGCAAACTTGGGGGCCGGCCCGGGTGGTACTACAGCTAGCTACGCTACAAAGAAGGTGTAATTTCTGATATTCATTACTTAGTTATGCTCACAGGAAAGTCCCACTCCAAGTGACATGCATTTAGTTGTTGAATGTCACTCATAAGTGCACTGTAAACTATGAAAATGTCACACATAGGCAATCTGAAAACTTGCCAGCTATGAATGATATCCTTTTGAAAGTGCCTATAATACCACCACAATGGCAGACGAGGCCAGAGTGTACTGAAGACTGCTGGAACTAAGGAGCAAAAAGAGCTTTTGCTATGGAACTTGTTTCTGATATATAGAGAAAAAACAGGTTAGATCACACGTAGAAACAGATAGCCAGAGTACAATCCGCAATGTACAATTGAGGTTCTACTCTCAAGAACAATGAGAATGGCACAACGAGTGCTACGAGCCATCACAGCACTGATTGCGCAATGTGCAGCTACAGCATCATAGGCAATAAAGAATTCTTGCTTACCCCAAACATTTCTGGGTAGTTGATGGAACTAACTAGACTTAGGCACACTAGTGCAGGTAAGAGCGACACGGTGGAGAAATCCAGTTGGTATTGTACATGTAGGTCCTTGTCCTCTGTTTATAATTAACTGTGTTCAGAAAACACCATAGAGCACAAACACTTAAGAGTACCATTTTTCGAGAAACAATGTCATTTTACAGGACATCACATTATGGTCTGTACATCTTTGAATTACTAGAGCAGCAGATGCTTTTCTTCCACTTCCTCCTATCTTATCCTTTTTTCCTGGATTTCTTTCATGATCCAGCACAGGCCGGGTGGTGGATCATGATTTGAGGGGTGTGATATGATTTGAGGGGTGTGAGGGGTCTCACACAACATCCTGCTGAAACGACTCGAAGCCGTTGGGATTGGCGAATCAGCCCTTGAATGGTTCCAGTCCTTCTTAGAAGACAGGTCCTTTCAAGTTTCAGCCCCCCCCCTACATCTCTCAACCCCAATCCATCCGGCAAGGGGTCCCCCAAGGATCGGCGCTCAGCCCATCCCTTTTCAACTTATACGTTCAGCCTCTCGCATTGGTAGCAAAAGAATGGGATCTCACGCTGGTATCCTACGCTGATGACACTCAGCTGGTCATCACACTCTCAGAAGGTCCCTCACCTTCAGCAACCAAATTCAGAGAGGGCCTCGCGGCAGTCGCACAGTGGATGACACTTAACTGCCTTCAGCTTAACGCCGGAAAAACGGAGGTCCTCCTCCTGGGAAAAAACCCCTCCCTCTGGAACCATCACTGGTGGCCCTCTGTGCTTGGCCCCACCCCCGTGCCAAAAGAAGTCGTCAAAAACCTTGGTGTCTGGCTCGACCCCTCACTTAGCTTTCAGTCCCACACCAAGAAAGTGGCATCCACGTGTGTGGGTCTCATGAGGAGCCTTTACCCCATACTCGGATTTTTTGACGCGAAGACCCGCCAACTCATTATGCAAGCCATGATTCTTGCCCGGCTGGACTACGCTAATGTCCTGCTCTTGGGGGCAAACAAAGCTGAACTAGCAAGACTGCAGCGAATCCAGAACTCGGCCGCCAGAGCAGTGGTAGGGCTCCCACGCAGGTGCTCTGCCAGAGTCACCATTCGAAATTTGCACTGGCTGCCAATCGAATCACGGATCCAATTCAAAACACTGACTATGGCATTTAAAATCCTCAAGTCGGACTGCCCTGAACTCCTGCGCCCACTCCTGGTACCATACACGCCCCAGCGCAACCTGCGCTCTCTGGGACAACACCTCGTGATGGTCCCCCGCACTAAGCTCTGCAGACAGGGTGGACGCTCCTTTAAGGTCCTAGGAGCTAAGCTTTGGAACTCCCTACCTCCGCACATCCGCGCCCTTTCCAATCTGATTGCTTTCCGAAAAGCACTCAAAACCCATCTTTTCACTGTCATCTAATCCCTCTGCTGGTTCCCCCCCCCCCCTCAGGTACTGGTTAGGTTCAGCGCCGGGACGCTCCGTTGCTGGGGCAGCTGTTTGCGCTTAACAAATAAATAACATAACATAACATAACATATGAGCAGACAGCAAAACCCTCTGAGACCCTGAGGGGGAACCTATGGTATATTCTGAGACATTTATTTGTGTTACCTAAATGATTGTAAGCAACCAAGGGCATTCACTGTGGGCTACGTTTTAGACGAAACTGTGATGCACTGGAAGGGCCTGCTCAATTTCCAATTACACAAGGTTGTGCTTCAGAAATCTGAGTGGTAATGCAATTTCAAGCAAGAATAATATTCCTATTAAAGAAAACATCTAACAACAATCATTGGACACCAGTGGACAGTGTATGAATCTAGGCATGTGCATCACCACACTTTGCCACATTGGCATTCATAAGTTTTGTATATATGCTTCCGGCATTTCGAAACGCTGTTAATAACAGATGCCTCTATTAGTATCTTATGGTTCAGAGTTTGCTCCCACAGGATTTATTTCAAAATGTTGTTTTCATTTTCAATTGCATTCATTTTAAAAGCCCGACAAGTAGTGTCTTTCGACGTTTTTATTACCAGTTTCTGGACACACGTTCACCTATTATCAGTCCATGACATCACAGGCGCTTCACAGCCAAAGCAGGCACTAAAGCAGATGCGGCCTCATCGCTCAATCCTGCCCTCAACCCTCACCCTATATTTTTCATCAAGCTGTTCAAGAGGGCATTCTCTGGACTCCTTTAATCTGCATCGTCTTTCTGTCTCCAAGAGAAGGATTTCACGTACTTGCCAAGGTTTTGTTGTCACGGCGCCTTCATTGAACAGCTGTGACTTTGTATGAAGTGCTATACAACCAGAGCAAAAACCGAATTGAATGATTCAGGCACGGTTCACTCTTGCAGTACATTCTGTCATCTACTTCACATACATTAATGTTAGCCTCCCAGCTCTGAGATCTCAAGTTGTCTCCAGTGAAGGTGTGTAACCCTTGAGGCAACATTTTTTCTTTGCAGTCTCTTGCTTGTAGTTATGGATTTTTTGCAAGTCTGAGAAATCACAATAAAACAACAGGGCTGCATATATTACTCAAAAACCTTGAGCCCAGGACACACAGATGAATAACAGAGGTATCCCAATTAAAAGAAGGTTTTGAAAATATGTGAGCGGGTGTATTAGTCACATGGACATGTTTTCTTTGTCTTTTCTAAACATCTTACAACCCTTTCTATCTTTCAACCCCACCTTCCTCTTTAATGCCTCGTCCAAATTCTAATATCCTTCCACCTTTATTTTCATTTTTCTTAAAGAGATGTCAGATGCTCTCGTGAATGTGACTATTAGGCTATGGGAGAGTGGAGTCATAGTCCTGATTTGGAAGACAATATGGGGCATATTAGAAAGAACCTCGTTAAAATTATCGCTGTTTTAGCGGCAGAAAACTGTCAGGTTAGATGTGCAGGGAATCTAACATGTGCTTCTATTGGAATTCTGTAACGCATATTAGCAAGCCCATTATCGCCGTTTTAGCGGCAGTTTCCTGCTGCTAAAACGGCAATAATTTTAACGAGGTTCTTGCTAATATGTCCCTGAGTTCTCACATTGCCCAAACCGGGGGACCATCACAAAGTGAAAACGGGTTTAATAATGGTCAAACTTGTTGTACGTTTTGTAGCTTGGCCAAAGCAGGGCTATAAGAAAATATGGGGCATATTAGCAGAACCTCGTTCAAATTATCGCCGTTTTAGTGGTAGTTTCCTTCCTTTAAAAATCACAGCTATTGTAATTGAAATGTGGAACTTTGGTAAGAAAAATATTTCATGAATGAAAAGAAATGAATAAAAGATCAACAGTTATGAGAAAAAGATTGGGATACAATAGGGAAACTGTTACATTAAAGTCAATTAGAAATGGAAACTGTAAATAAAAAGTGTGCCAAATGGTGCAATTTGTTTCTGCAAACTACGATGAAACTTTGTGAGTGAAATATATGGTGTCGGTTTGTCAAATTAGTGTTTTTCACACAACGGTGCACTTTGCATAAAAAACCCTCATGAGCTTTGGGCACGAGACTGGTTTGATCAAAAATCCCACGCCTACTGAAAATCATGTGGCTTACCTGAACTAGAACCCTCTCAGGCCTCAGAAACTATGGGGCATATTAGCACACTACAACTCCAGTAGTGCGCCGTGCCTACTTCCCTTTTCATTCTGCATATTAGCAAGGGCACTATCGCCCTATTAGCAAGCTGTCGCTAACAACAGTTATCAACAGCTTTTAGGCGATAGCGACCGGTTTGGGGCGCACTTTGCATGTCAGCGATATTTATCGCTAATGGCATGCAAAGTGGGCGTACCCAACCTGTTAGCGACTAAAAGCAGTCGCTAACACAGCTATCGCCTATTAGCAAGGCAGGCTGTGAGATTACAAAAGTCACGCTAAGCACAATTATCGTCAGAACCTAACGCCTGCTCAGACCATGGCTTAACCTGCATATCCAATGGGAGGTGGATATTCAGGTTAAGTCCCCATTAGCGTTAATGCCTGAATATTGCTGGATTTCCAGCGATATTCATGCACTAAGCCGCTATCGCTGGATATTTTATCGCATTAGAGATAAACGTTGCTAATAGCACATTATCTCTGCGATAATATCCCGCGATAGACAGCGATAAAAAAAATGTGCTAAGCGCATTAAGCGATAAACATTGCTATTTGTTGCTAATATGCCCCTCAGTTCCAGAGCTAATCATTTCACCAAATACAACTAGTGCAGTAAACTCTGGATTGAAAAAACTCAAGTTAAGTGGTGGGACTTATCTCAGAGCAGAGCAGTTTTGATGAGCCTGTTTGCCAGGTTAAGATGTAGAAGAACTGGAGTTGTCACATGATTAGTGTTAGACCTGACCCTTTGGCAAGTTTATCCCCAAACCTTATTTTTCTGACCCAGTTTTTGTTGGCAATAGGATTCTGGGGACTTTACCACTGCTGATCAGTGTTACAGTGCATATGCTCTCTGTAAAAATGATGATATGATTGGTAATCCATGATTGGCATATTTGATTTACTGGTAATTCCCTAGTAAAATGCATGGCGTGTTCCAGGGCCTGTAAATCAATTGCTACTGGTGGGCTTGCAGAACTGGTTGTGCCACCCACATGATTAGCCCTATCATGTGTCTCATACATACCACTGTGTTGTGAACTGCCATGTTGGCCTGGCAAGTGCATCCACTTGCCAAGCCCAATCCTCCCCTTTCCTTACATTTACGGCACCCCTAAGGTAGGCCCAATGTACCCTCATGGGTAGAGTGCAGTTATGTGAAAGGCAGGACATGTATTGGTGCGTTTGACATGCCCTGATAGTGATATACTGTGAATTTCGTTTTTCACTATTGAAAGGCTTTCTGTCCCATAGGCTTATAATTGGGGTTGCACTGTACCATTTTCACATGTGTAATTTGCAATAGGAACAAGATAGGAAAATGGAGTTTAGGGTCTCTGAACTCAACTGTCGCACTGCGTTGTGAGGGATTATACTTCTCGTGAAAACTCACTACTTAAACCAATCATAATCCATCTTTTCTCGTTATCTTTGTTTATATTCATTCCATGGTTTCATCACTTTTGTCTCTTTTTATAAATCATCATGGAGAAAGCAATGTTGCCTTTAAATACTTTATGTTCTGTTTTAGGTGTCTCCTGCTGCCAATCCAGGCTTTACACAGTGACATGTTTAGACAACACATGCTTGCAGAAATGAACAATTGTCATAATCCAATGCATTTCGAGCCGAGCGGCTCTTCTTCAGGGGTTCTCTAAAACAATAAGAAACAAGACTTAAATAGCTTTGTAATGAATAACATGTTGCTGCAAATAATCACTCACTGGCCCTTGTGCTCCCACCCTCAATCACACATCAAATCTCAACGCCCTCAACAGTAATCAAAAATGAATAACCTCCCCAATTTTCTACCAGCATCCCCTATTAAATATTGATCTGTCCTAAATGTGAAAAAATGTATGTGCTTGTATTACCAATGCCTAACAAACTAACCATATGCCAAAATACCTGATGCCCCTTTACCGATATTGTCTATTCCCCAAAATCCTACATGCCACATCTCTTTCTAACCCTCTTATGCAGTGTACCACTCCAAAAGTATTGCTATCTGCCCCTTACCTCTTAAACGCCCAAACCGGCAAGCTTAATATTTGACATCCTCACTCATTGTGCAACTGATAAATACTCCCTTGCTCTGCCATTGCATCTATTATAAAAGAGCGTGCTCTCCCACGTGTGTCTACTCATTCTGATTTCTCTGTGAATTAGTGCTGACCCCGTGACTTCTCGCTCCCATGGCCGTGCTCCCAATTCGAAAGACTTGATAAACAAAACTCAAACTCCCACAATGCACTCCGCTGACATGCTGCTACCTCATGTATAAACCACCCATGCTGCCTACCCCGACTACCCTGCATGAACCCATAAATGCTGCTTCCTCAACAGAAACTCACAAAATACATTCCGCATCATCGTTCAATAAAAGTTGTGTAATTACATGCTCAGGTCCAAAAGTGAGTAGAAAATAACACATGCTAATACAAAACGTCATTGACATTAATTCAAGTCCAGCCGAGTGCCTTGATTAAATATTTGTTCAAATGTTCTTAACAACAAAGTCCACTTCAAGTATGCCGATCTTTCGCTCTCTCCACGATGATATTTTTTCTGTTATTATTCTGAACCAGTTTTTGTACTCAATGGGGTGCAACTCCTCTTGGGACGGTAAATCGCGTGAGCAAACAACATGAAGATGTGAAGATGCACTCCTTCCCTTACTGTATAGCATGAAGTCAACCAATACATTTTTTTGTAATGCGTGCAGATAGTGGCTGTGAACCATCCCAGTCACATATTGTTAAACCCAAAAGCTGTGACTGGGATGGTTCACAGCCACTGTCTGCACACATTACAAAAAAATGTATTTGTTGTTTGCTCACTTTTAGATAGTGGGCATCTTCTTACTTTGCCAATCTGTGTGCCTCTAGATGTTTGCGTATTCAGCATCTGATGTTTCAGTGACAGGAGCTGGGATGTGCATTCACTGTAAACAATCATTGGGGGGGTTGTGGTGCACCCTGCCATGCCTTAGTGACTCATCACAGGGCTGAATAGACCTGGTCTTCATTTAGAGTGGTGGGAGGAGTTTCACTTGCACCTGAATAGTCTCCTTTTCACAATGCTGTCTCTGCCCCCTGTAGTCATGCTGCACCAAGGAGGACAGGAGTGGTTTGGACTTGGTTCAGAGACCCTGCTACAAAGAGAACAATGACCTTTTGGGGTATAATTATTGCACCTGCTATAACCACAGGACTTTAGATTACTTCCAGGAACAAGAGGACTCTGCCAAGAATAAGAGTGGAAGGACTGTGTGAGAATCACTGCCTTTTCTGACTGAGGGGTGGGTTGGCCTACAATTGCTGCTTCTGTCTGTGGTGGAGGAAAAGGACTGACTCTTTTTCCTCTGCTGTGGTATTCTGCTTGGGAAGGAAATGTCCGAGGCCTTGCGTGTGCTGGCCTCCTGTTGGAAGTCTCAGGGATACAAAAGACTTCATGGTAAAGATTCTTGCCTGAGAAGCTGTGTGAGGAATGCTGGCCCTGCATTTTGTAGGGTAGAATGGCCTGTAGTGGTTGCTTCTTCCTTGAACAGGGGGAAGGACTAGACTGTTCTTTCTCCACTTTGCAAAACAGCGCATGGTGAGTGATGTATGTTACCGCAAAAGAAAGAGGATTTCATTTCCCTGTGCACACACTATTTTGAAGAGTGCTCTAACTTTCACTTTATTTGGGAAGTCCTGCGGCCTATCTGAAGTCTCTTGCATTTACTAAGGAGTTTGTGCCCTTAACTTGCAACTACCCGGCGTGGTACTATTTGTGACGTTGCCTTGCGCTGCTGTGATCACAGCCCCAATGCCAACGTCGAGCTGCCTTGTGAGGGAGACAACTTTCAAAAGCAGTGACTGCCTCAGGAGCCCCTTCTGTTGCCCTGACAACCGGAAAGCAGCTAAGGCAGCCTCTGCTGATCAAGTTTGGGTGCAGGCATTGCCAAGGGAAGCAAGGAGCCTCCCCTCTGCACCTAGCTGACGGGCAGCATACCCCTTTGAGCGTCTCACGCCTTCTATTTGGAGGACCAGGCAGGGTACCAATGCAGGAATCTTGTTCAGCCCCCTTCCTGCTGAGTACTGAGGAGAGCGAGGAAGCTCTTCAGGGAGAGGAGAGCCACTGCCTCCCACCCACAACAGATCGCTGTGCAGCCGGCAGGCAGGAGGAAACACTCCCAGGCAGTCTGGGAGGCTGCACTGACAGGGTCCCGAAACTGGAGCGTGGGAGGTTCCTTCCCCAACTCACCTCTAATTTGGAAAGCGCAGTGCCGTCTGAGTATGGGCAGTAACATTTCTCCTACTATTGGCAACATTATTCAGAGCCTGCCAAATGGGGTAAACCTCAACGGAGGACCCCCTTGTGTTTCTTTTTATTTGATAAAGACTCCACAAATAGTAACCTTACGAAAGGGAAGCCTCCATCTATATTGTTCCTGATAGGAGGGCAGGTGTTCCTGCACTGTGGAGGCAGAAATTACTGTATTGCCCATATTAGGAGCGCAGATGCGGCTTAGGGTTGAATTAGGTTAGGCCTCCAACCTATCTACAACCTTTTCTATATGCCCTGATGGTGTGTCTCACAGATAATACAAAGAGTTTGGCTTAATGGTGTGGGTTATGCCAGTTACACCTGGCCATGACAAGGGGTTGAGTACCCCTCTCAGAAGCTGAACCATATGTACATTGAGGGTGCACTAAATATGGTGTTATATGTTTTCACAATGTTTTAGGACCTGTGCAACTCATAGCTACTTCAGTGTACTAGAGGTGATGTCATGAAAATTGCCTGGTTGGCAACCGGTTTATGTGATTTGTGGTCTAATGTGCTTTATATACTACAAGGTGATTTATGGTCTATGAAACATACAAAGGATATTTTATATAACCTTGTGTGGAGTCTCCTTTTGTGGTGTGCCTAGTGTGTCACTGGTGTGTGTATGTGGTGCGCAAATGCTTTACACATTGCCGCTGGGATAATCCTGACTGCTCTACCAAGCTACCAATGGGTAAGCAGGAGTTATCTTGTGTGTGTAACTCCCTAACCCTGGCTAGAGTGGAGGGTTCTGTCTGGCTTAAGTGCACACCCTAGCCAACCAGATACCCCATTTCTAACAATTAGATTACAAATCAACCTTTCCATTATATGAAAACAGAATCTTGATTATTATAACATTGTTATACTTTTGTTGCTGTGTTGCCTGAATGTCCCTTGATGTATTCTTTTAACCACCTAATAATGGTAGATTTAGCTTTAATGCTATGCTTTAAATCACATCTTTTTCTGAAGGGTGATTAATCTCCTATTGGAAATTCTATCCATTTCAAGTACAACTTTGTTGGACTTGGCCCTTTTTGCAGGGTCATCCCTGAACTTTTTGCCTTCCTCCTATATTTTCTCTGACCTGTTTTTGTTGGTTTAAAGACTCTGGGCACTTTACCACTCCTGATCAGTGATAAAGTGCCTATTCTCTCCCTACTGTAAATAAATGTATTAATTGGGGATTCCATGATTGACTATTTGATTTACTTGTCAGACCCTAGTACAGTGCACTGAGTGTGCCCAGGGCATGTAAATCCAAATGCTGCTGGTGGGATTGCAGCACTGGTTGTGCCACCCATGGAAGCGGCCTGGTAAAATGTGTCGAGGTCTGCCACTGCAGAGCCTGCGTGCAGTCTGGTACTGTCATGCTGACTGGGCAAGTGCACCCACTCGCCAGTCCATAAACCTTCCCTTTTCTTCATATTAGTCACCCCTATGGTAGGCCCACGGGCAGGGTGCATTGTAAGTATAAGGTAGGACAAGCCCTGTTGTGTGTGGCATGTCCTAATAGTGAATTACAGCCATTTTCGTTTTTCACTATTGCAAGGCTACCTGTTCTCCATAGGCCAGAATGGGCTGCTAGATTATTACATGTTTATAATCCTAGCAGACTCAGAGAACATGGTAGAAATTTGAGTTTAGTATGCCTGGACTCAGAATAATAAAATACATCTTTTTTAAAAAAAAAAAAAAAAATTTAGCTTGACAAAATATAATCAAAATGCAGAGACATAATAAGTCGTGGCAGAACATTTTACAGAACAGAAAAAATACAGGCATTTAGAAAAAAACTAAGGAAAGAAAGAAAGAAAATACATACAAACTCCAAGGCAGAGGGTCATGCAAAAGAGGGAACAAATATATCCAAACTTACATTGGAGGCTCAAACAATATAACACACCCAATAGAGCAGGGAGTGAATAATTTTCCGAAGCCACTCCGCCAATGGGGCCCAGACCTTCTGACCCGTCTCCCGCCTCCTTCTGCCCCACCTCTGAAAAACTCTAAATTTTATAGGGCAAGGACCCTCAATCTCCAATTAAAAAAGGTAGGAGCATCTGGGCTAATCCATTCTGAGGTAATACAAAGCCGGACTAGAGACATAGTAATGAATAGAAAAGCAGAAACATGCCTCGATCTCTCAGGCGGGCCATTACTTTCACAACCGAATATCAACATCTCTGGTGAAAGATTAACCGGAATACTGAGCGTGGAGATTATAAATCGCTCTGCATCCGATAGAAATACCACCAATTTTGGGCAGGCAAGGAACATATGTGCGTCATTGGCTGCTAAAAGGCCACATCCCGGACAGCAATGGCCCCTACAACGACCCCGTTTTGACATTTTAGCCAGCGTATACTAAAGATAAAGCAAAGCCATAAAACTTTGGGAGCGTAAACTTCCAGATACTAACACACTGCTGGCCAATTCGAGTACCTGATTGATATCCAGCCCTGTCTTACCCAGCTTGGCCTCCCACTTGGCAATCTGTAAGGAGAGATCATCCGGGAGACCAGATAATAGGTGCTGATACATTACACCAATTTTTGCCCTCCTCTGAATCAGTTCAAACAACAGAATCTTATCAAACAAAGTGGTGGCTTGACCCTTCAATTTATCCACAAATCTGTAGTATTTTAAAAAATCATGCGTACTAAGATGGAACATATCCTTTAATTATGCAAAAGAGGCCATTTGCCCATCCAAACCTAAATCACCAAGAGCTTCCAACCCAAACGACAGCCACCTGAAGGTGGTCTGATCTTGAAAGATGGCCAGCAAATGTCGAGCGTCAGTGAAATGTGTATAAAAATGAATATTGGGAATCGACCATTTATGCCGGATCTTGCGCTAGACTGAGAAGATAGCCCCAAAAACCTTGAACTTAGTCTTCTTATAGTAGCTTGGTTCAAGAATCCACATTAAGATCCACTTAGCGTCCTATCCAAGCCCTATTTCAAAAATAATAGGTCTACAGAACAACGGTACCACCGCCCCGTCCCCAAGCAATGGCAGGCCCAGATGTTGGAGCAATGCGGACCAATGGTAGAGCAAAAGATTCTGGACTGACCAGCCCTCCCGATCTCTTGAGAGGCACATCCACTTAGCTGCCCTACGAGGGCGATGATACCCCCAAAGAAATCTATTGCAGGTCCTTTCTGCTCTGGCCAAGCTTGATTGTGAGAACTCAAGTGGGATGGTTCTAAATAAGTACAAAAACTTCGGTAGGACCAACA
The DNA here is from genome assembly GCF_964263255.1 of Lissotriton vulgaris. Classification (NCBI taxonomy): domain Eukaryota; kingdom Metazoa; phylum Chordata; class Amphibia; order Caudata; family Salamandridae; genus Lissotriton; species Lissotriton vulgaris. Next base: position 987,892,271 of record NC_141698.1, on the reverse strand, counting down.
TGTTAAGAACGTTACACCGACCATACAAACAGAGATGTAAATTGTCCAATCTTACTATTTTAGAATTAAGTGATTCGATAACCGGCAGAATATTCAAGTCTGGGATGTTGACAACTAAGGCAGTAATTTTGACCCCTAGATATGTTGCGACTTGAACCACTGGAGCTTGAGAGGGGCCATAGCAGAAGTTTGAATGACCTGGGTTTTGGTGACATTGAGCTTGTAGCCAGAAAACTGGCCATCCTGTTCTGCTAAGTTCATTAGGGCAGGAAAGGCAGAGGCAACATCCCTGGTCAAGACTACAATGTCTTCAGCGTAGGCCAACGTCTTCTACTCTGTAACATAGACTCTAACCGGCAAAATATTTAAAGAGCCTTCAATCCTACTTAGAAAAGGGTCGAAGTACCAGGCAAAAAGCAGGGGCGAGCAGGGGCACCCCTGCCTAGTGCACCTGCTGATACTAAATGATGTTGAAACCAGACCAGAAACACGTAGAGTGGCCGCTGGAGCAATGTAAAGCGATTGAACCGCCTGGATGAACATTAAGGCTGAAACCTTTCCAGCAGAGAACTACCCATAAAAACCCCCAAGCGACCCTATCGAACGCCTTCTCGGCGTCCAACAGGATCGCTCCAAGGGGAGACTCAGTAACCTGAGCCCAGTCCAGAAGAGCAATGACCTGGCGGATATGATCAGCCATGTCCCTGCCCGGAATAAAGCCATGCTGGCGTAGTGAGACCAATGGAGTAATCACCAAAACTAGTTTGGTAGACAAAATTTTGGAATACATTTTACTGTCTGTATTTATAAGAGATATGGGGCGAAAGGAAGAAGGGTCCAGCTCTGGCTTATCTTTCTTCCTAAACAGGACAATCGCAGTTTGGCGCTATGAGTCTGGTATGTTACCTTCCTTGGCTGCTCTGAGAACTGAGAGAAAATCCAACCGAATCTCAGAGCACCCTATAGAATTCCAAAGGAATGGTATCTGGGCCTGCAGCTTTTCCATTAGCTAGTGCATTAATTGCTAACTCAACCTCCTCCCATTCTATGGGGGCAGAGAGAGCTTTATTCTGTTGGGCCGTAACATGGACGGTATTGATGTCCTGAAGAAAAACCTCAGCTTCGGATTCCATCTCTGAACCAATATTTTCCTCTGTATACAGTGTGAGATAAAACTGCAGAAAGACACCCATGACCCCTTCCTGTGTATCATGAACATGGCATTGATGATCTTGGATCTTAATGTTACGGTTGCCCAAGCTCTTCTGCTGGAGTTGTTTGGCCAAAACCCTGCCAGATTTTTCCCCGAATTCAAACATCATTGTACGAAACTGTAAGAATTTGGCAGCCAAATCCTGACCAAAGAACTCCAGCAAACTAGCCTTGGTTTTACCAACCAGTAACTGACTTTGACCTGTGTCACAACCCTCCTTAATTGTGCATGTTAACTGGACCTCTGCCACCCTCAACTCCTCAATACACCCTCTAGTTTGTTCTTGGATTGTCCGCCATCGAAAGGCCGAAAAGCTCTTCATCTCCCCCGGACTGCAGCCTTAAGGTTATCCCAAACTGTAGCACCAGAAGCAGTCCCCCTATTAATATTTAAAAATTCAGCCATCCAATTCCTCATATGTTCTAGATAGGGCTGTTCCAATAATAATTTTCTTTCGAATGGCCAAACCCTTGGGACAGTAGGCCCATGAAAAGGAGGACATTCGACAATTAGAGGATTATGGTCTGACAGAATTATTGGGGGGCCTTAAATAGAAGTAACCTCAGCAAGCTGATCCGACGTAAAAAAATAGTCCAAACGGACAATTTTTTTATGAGGGGAACAATAGTATGTGAAGTCATCCTGTTTTTTATTGTGGCGAAACCAGAGGTCAATCAGACAATGTTCCTGTACCAGAGCTTGAAGCGCCCTAAAGACCCTAGGCTTCTGACCCAAGTATCTTTGACCCCCCAGTAAATTAAAATCTGCAAACAGATTAATACTCATATCCCCACACGGATACATTGGATGCAGCCATACTGCCAGCTCTACATTCAGGAAATATAATACTGCTGGATCATCTAAATTTGAGCCATACACTGTACAAATGGTTAGAGGTCCACCATTGACTGCTAATTCTACTATTACCCATCTCCCTGCACTATCTTGACTAGTTTTGCTACAAGATCCAGCCCCACATCTCATTAAAATTGCCACCCCTCTAATCATAGAGGTCTGGCAGGAACATCCAATTAAATCAAACCCTGGAATTCTCAGATCATCACGATTGCTCCAGGGCACATGTGTTTCTTGTAGACAAAGTATATCTATTTGCAAAGCCTGAACAATTCTAGCAAACAAAGCCCTTTTCTTACCATCATTCAGAACGCATATATTCCAAGAACATAAGCGCAATTTACCCTGCGTCATTTGTTGTCATAAGAAAGCCTGACCCAACCAATATATGCAAAACAAATTTGATCCAACCTTCTGGAAATTAGCATACCCTAATAATATCAATACCAACAAAAGTGCCATGATTATGCTGTAAATTTAAGCATTTTTTAGTGCCCCACCCCCTACTGCTCTCCCGCTCCCCCCCTCTGCCACCCTCCCAACCCTTCACCACCCCGAACCCACCCCCCCAGGGCCCTCTACCCCCACACCTCCCTTGTAGGGCAACATGATAAAGGTCCTTGCAAAGGAGGAACTGGTTTAACTCGATCTTCCCCGGTGTCATCGCCCAGCCATTGACACCCACGTGGGATGAGGCCGTAGGGGGAAAAAAGAAAAAAGAAAAAAAAGAAGAAAGTAGGACCCAGACTTTTCCCCTACAAATGGCAATACCCCCACTTAAGGACCCTTAGGCTCTTAAAGAAAGAGAAACATAAGAGAGTACAGCTTTGGAACCTAAATTGAGTTTAAAAACTCCTTAGCCTGAACTTCCGAAGCAAAAAATCTGGTCTGACCATGAAAAATAACTTTCAGTTTTGAGGGAAAGAGCAAGAATACTTGAGCTACCTTTAACTGAAAAGGTGCTATTAGCTGTCGAAGCTGCCACCTCCGCTCCACAGTAGCTGGACAAAAATCGGGTCTAACAAAGAACTCACATCCTTTCCCAGCCCGCCTCCAATCTGGCCTGGCTAAATCATAAATCTTTTCCCGGGCTAGATAAATATTCAAGCAAATTAAAATAGCGCGAGGCTTATCGTCAGTCTGGGCAGTCCACTGCCTCTGCTTAAACAGTAAACGATGTACCCTCTGAACTTCAAGTTGCCAATCCCACTGCTTAACCTCCGGAAATGCTTCAGTGAACAGTTCGACCACGAACTGCCTGGCGTCCGAACCTTCCATCCCTTCCAGGACTCTCAAAACTCCCAGGTTGTTCCTCCTTGCCCTGTTTTCAAGGTCTGTAAGTTTCCACAGCATATACTCCCTTTGAGTTTTGATGAGGTCTGTAATGCCCCTCTAAGTGGCCATGTCGTCTTCCAGAGTGGAGATCCTCTCTTCCGCCTCCACAATTCTAGAGGCAATGTCAGAGCATGTTTTTGCCACTCTCCGAAAAGAATTTTGCACCCTTAGACACGCGCCCTGAGTTCGCACATTTTTTTGCATAGTCTCTTCGCGGTGGGAAATAATGGTCTGATAAATTACCGCAAGTGTCATCTACCCTGGTGGGTAAGAAGAATTGGTCCTGTTACCACCCCCCGCATCAGTAGAGTTACCCTCCGGACCAGTCTGTGTGGAAAACGAATAGTCCCAAACTAATGAGCCTGTGTTCGGGCATGATGATAGGAGCCCCTGCTCACTAGATGCTTTCCGGACTGTACGAGGACCATAAGATGAGGTTTCTGAGGTTAAAATTTCATTGGGTCGCCAATCACCCAGCTCACTGTCATCATCAGTCCAATATTTATCCAAGCCAGCATCCTCCTCAGATGACCCAGTATGCTCAGATAGGGAATAGAATTTATCGCCACCTTCTATATCTCTAGCATCTCCATTTAGATTTGTCATTCTGAGAGGCCACTTGGCCTACAGCCCCTGACATAGTTTTGTTTTCCTACGGCAGCTCAGCACTCCTTTGGTCAGAGGGGGCTCCAGAAACAACACTAGGCACCATTGAAACTACTAATCACAGAGTTCCACTGGTCAGGGTTGAGTGATCTACCATGTTGACGGGAGCTTCGAGATTATTATCAGCACTCTTACCCCCCACCTCCTGATGTACAGCCTCACTCATAGAGTCAGACCCCTAGGTCACCCCATCTAGGGGGACCTTGCTGACATCCGATGCTGTTGATTCCGACAGAGACAGAGAAAAAAGCGGCATCTGCCTTACCCGAAATAGAAGCTCCCGAACATTTTGGAGATACGGGTGCTGGCAGACCACGTTTATTTATAATCTCATGCTGCTGCCTCATGTTCTTATTAGCCTGCGATTTGAACATAGCAGGGAGGGTGTGACTGGATTTTGCTGCCACTGGTATTGCTGTATCCACAGGAACCGATTTGCCGCTCGCCGCGTCTCTGCCAACTCCCGCTCCAGATGCTGCTGATGCTTGAACTGCTGGTGACTGCCCCTCCACGCCAGCTGACTTCAAAGAGCTGGCTCCCTGGGCTGTCGAGACACGACCCGCAGTAGCAATGAATGGATTCCTCCCCTGGGCTTTGGGAGGCATGATGAAACATGGAGAGCCAGACAGCCAAAACACAGAGCCGCGGCCAGAGCCGTAAGCTGACGAGACCGCCCGCAAGGAGAGGATCCAGCTAGTGAGCCGATTCTGAGATACCAAGGGCCCCCACAGCATAGCGTTTGCTTTTACTGGAGTTTATTGGCTCAGTTTTTCAAAAGTCCGTCCTGATTTCAGTCTTCAAGAGCCATAATACAACATTAACTGGTGAGTCGACCGGGACAGCCCGTTTCACCCAGCTCACTCAGCCGAGTGACCGGCCGCCATCTTATAAAAAACACCTTTTAGTGAAGTTTATTTTAATATTCTGTGTTTGCAAATACCACTTTTAGAATGTAGGTATTTGCTTGCCTAACCATTTGAGCCTGCCTCTGCGAGGCTGTGTATTCCTTTGTCTGGTTTTGTGAGTGACAGGGCTGGGGGATTACAAGAGACAGGCTGGGGCTAGCCCGGGGGTGAATAGGGACTTCTGCATTTAGATGGGAGGGAGGAGTTGCACCTGGAACCTGAATAGGGCTGGGGGTTTCCCTCTACAATGCTGGCTCCACCTCCTATGGTGTGTCTGATGTCTCTGCCCTGCACACTGAAAGAAGAGAAGGAAGACTCTCAACAAAGTGCTCCAGGACTGTACTCGCCTTCCACAATGGTGGCTCCACCTCCTGTGGGGCGTCTGATGTGCCTGCCCTCGCTGTGAAAGGAAAGGAGAAGTCTGGTAAACAGAGTGCTTCAGAACTGGCTTGAACTGGGCACAGGCCCCTCTCCCCTCAGAGAACAAAGGACTTTGGGGTATAAGTATTGGGACCCTGATCCCATGAAATTAGATCACTTCGGGACTTACAAGACGAAACCTCTGCTGAGGAGAAGGAACCTGAAGAAACTGAGGCGAGACTATTCAAAAGCTGAAGTGCTGCTTGGGGGATTGGCCTGCAGTGGTTGCCTGGCTGTCAAAGAGAGGAGAAAGAACTTTGTGGACTTTTCTTTCAACTTGTGCAAAGATCTCCAAGGGCTTGGAAGAGAGCTTGTCCCCTGACCGAAGTCCCAGGACCAGTGGACTTCACCAGCCTTTGTGAATTGCTGCTAGAAACGCTGTTTCAGTGGCTACAGAGGCAGGGAGCTGTGACTGACTCCCACAACTGGCCCGGTGTCCTGTAGGCACCGCATCAAGCAACATCCGCCTCGAACAACGCAAGCTCTGAGCTCACGTTCTCCGCCCTGATGCCGTCACCGAGCCGTAGCCTGCACTGCGACTGGTGGACACCGCAACGTGCAACGCCTCGCTACACTGACTCGTACTGGTCTGACCGAAGCGGTACCTGCTGCTGACTCTGAGTCCTGTGACCGCACCAAAGTTGGGCACCGCCTCTCACGCTTTTGCGACGCACCACCCGACTCGCACCGCTGTCCCGACTGATCAACGCCAGCTCCCGAACTCAGGCTCTGTCGCCGCACTGCAAGCTGCAAGCGCCGCATCGTAGCACTGTCTCGCCCTGCAACGCAAGCCTTGGATCCACTGACTCTGTCAATGGGCTACTGCCTACATCGCATCGACGGGTCAATGCGTCCTGCAACGCTTTCTTTTCAGCACTGCGATAAACACCGGAACCGGCTCGCACATCCGTGCTGGCTGCCCATAGTAAAAGGTACTGTGACTGAGTATGTCGATATTTGAGTGGGCCTGTACCGACGCAGTCAGCTGGATTTGCTAGACTCTGAGTTATTTACAATAATGCTGTAGCCGGACCAGGCTACAGACTCGCAGAGAACCTTGATTTAAGCCTTTTTACAAGAACTCTTGAAATCTAAGAATACTGTGGATTCTTTTTGTTGTTTATTGGTCTTGTGATAACGCTATATAAAATATACTTATTTTTGATATAAAACCTTGTGTGGTGTCCATTTGTAGTGTTGTCACTGTGTTACTTTATGTGGTCACAAATGCTTAACTTAAAACGCCTCTGACATAAAGCCTTGCTGCTCATGCCAAGCTACCAAGGGGGTGAGTAGGGGTTATTTTAGGAGCCTAATCCCCCTTACTGTGACTAGAGGAGAGGGTCCCTATTTGTTACAAGTACCTACCTGTGCCAACTAGAGACCCCCAATTCTAACAAACTTCTAAATTGAAATCGTTGAGCTGAGATGATTCTCTCTTTGCTCGTGTGGTTGGGAAACTGTGCCACCTTCTCCCAGTTCTTTCAGTATTATATTCTGGTACAAATCTCATGATGGTAATGGACCTATAGTAGACTTACGGTGGAATGGAACATCTTGCAGGTTCTACAAGAAGGTACCAGGGGTGGCTCATGCTCTCTCAAAGCTGGTCTTGGTGCCACTAACACACAGGTTCCCTAAAACGAATTCCTACCTTTTCTTAGGCCCATTTGGTTATCGGGGTAATCAAACTCTATAAAGGGTGACAGTATTGGTGTTCACCATTAGCTCAAGATACTTAGTCTGGTATGGAAATATTGCATTCTACACTTCCTTGATGGAAAGTGAATTCTTAGCTCAAAGGATGTTGTTTTGAATTGTGCAAGGAATATCACATGAGATTATCTTGCCACAATTGCGTGTGTTTTTTAAGCACACAATTCTACACCTGTATTTAATATATAAATGTATTTGTTGAAGATCTGCTGTTTCTGTGTGATCATCTTGAATTTTCAGAATGTTCCTGGATTCTCTATTTGCTGAGCATTTCACCCTGCTAACCAGTGGTAGAGTCCAGGTGTTTCCCCTTTAAACATAGTTGAATTGGCATATTCCTAAATATTATATTTACCTTACATGCAAGTCCCAAGCATATGGTACAAAATGTACCCAGAACTTGCAAGTTAAAAGTCACTAATGGACTGCAGCACCAATTATGGCATCCACCTAAGTGGCAGTGAAAAGCAAGGCTTCAGGCCTACCTTTGCATCCTGACTGTGACAGTTTAAAACTGTCATTTGTCTTGTCAAATAAATCGTTATGATAGGTCAAAAGCCCCCTTTTAAATATTAAAAGGGCACCTCTATGTTGGCTTTGTAGTCCAAGAGGCAGTGTGCATTGTATTTCAAAGTAAGACATGTAGAAACATAATGCTAACCTGTGCTTTAGTGACTAGCACCCAAAAGCTGATTTTCAATGCGATAGGCCGCGATGTCCTATGCAGAAAACTATAGTACAGATTGAAATCATAATAATGTATCTCAGGAATGGAAGTAGCTAGAACAAATAAAGCAACAAATATTTTTAATAGTTATTAAAAATCCAATACAGTGGTGAAGTTGGATTTTTAATTAATAAATAAGAAAAGTAACATTTAAAAAGTTACCTTTTAGCTGTCTGACATTCCTGTAAGCTACATTTCTATTTGTTCTGCCACTTCTGCCAGCTAGTAATTAGCATTTGAGTACATGTGAAAAAGGTGTGAAATGCCTCATAGGAGCAGACAATAGGCTGACCTGAATGAGCAGAAATTATTCCTCTGAACCTTCCAAAATATGTGGCATGTGTTGCCTTTTTATCATTAAAAAGCCAAATCCTGCTTGAATGACAACTAATGTTTGACAGGTCTGCTGAGTTTAAATTTAGCACTTTGGGACTCACTTGAAAGGAAGAGAAACAGTATACCTAGATAATTCCTGTGTATGCAATGTCTGGTTGCTTTTCTGGAAGTATCCAGCTTACCAAAGGCAACTGGACCCGCTGTTGGCCTCGGCCTGAAATCATGTGAGTCTCTTAGTGCCTCCACTGAGGTCGTAGGGAGCTTCAGAAGTACACACCAGTCATGAATTTGCACTTGAAGGAGTAAAGTTAGAATGTAAAAATTTTGATCAAGTTGATGTTTCTGACCTGTACTCAATCACAGTCAGCAGCAAATTGCGTGCATGTCAGGTTCTACATGAACCTTAACTATCATGGGCCCTTTAAGCTTCTTGGTGCTAATCCTTCTAATACCTCTGATTATCCTTATTGTCATTTTGGTGTCATTTTATTTAGTAAAGTTTACTAAGTTAAGCGTGTCTTGTCTGTACAATAGCTACCATGGGGTTGAGGTCACGTTAATTAATTTTGTGACTTTGAGTGCTCACCCTGATAAAAGGATGTGATTTTTCCTTGAGGTGGGAAGTCACCCATGCTAAATAATAATCCAATTTCCTATACAATGTGCATTTATAAGCGAAATGGAGGCTGAATAGAAGAAATAATAGTATGCAAATGGTCATTAAAGAGCAAAATCACATAAAATCCAAGACCTAATCAAAAAGAAATCAAACACAATGTTATGAACAATCAGGCCCCTGTAGGTAAGCACTATTCAACATCCATAGTAACTTGAAGATCATGAACAACAAAAACCTCCTGAAATTGTGAAAACTCAACACAATATCAAATCAGTTACTACAACGATAAAGTGGTATATACAATCTTCCAAAAACACTGTGTATTTTACCGTTGCATCAACTCAGGTATTCTGTTATGGTTTGCAAACACTGTTCACAATACTGCTCATTACGAAGTACAATTTAACAGAATGTACTTAGATCTCCCAAACATATGTTTATGTTAAATTGTAGTGAAAATTAATTTCATACATGTATTTGAAATATTTGAAATGTTTAACAAAGTAAAAAAACAACTATAGCCCTGGTAAATTAATTTTGAATTGCAACTTTAATTAATAGAAATATGTTAAATTCAAATAAAATTATTTTTCCGAAGGTTATGTTAAAAAAGTAAACGGTCCTTGTACTCCTGTGAGTGCAGTCGCAAGGTGCACTGACTGTAAGTGCTTGACCGAGCTTTCAACAAAAACTTTACACACTGTGTCAATGTTTACATTCATCACTTTTATAAATGTACTCGTTCATCATCGTTTCTCACATTCTCTTTGGGTAATAGCTGTTGATACAGTATGTATGTCATTGTTTCATTCTTAATCTGAGTTATGTCAAGATACGTTGTTGTACATTCTTTATTTGACAATGTATCTTGTTTCCCCCTTCATTCTGGTCTTTCATGTTGGGGATGTTTACACTAATCTACACATTAAACAAAATCATAATCCTATTAATACAATTCATCCAAATTCGAAACATTGACCAATTCACCAAAACATATATAATCTTAAATACAAAGGGGTTCTTGCACATATTATCATAGAAGAGTCTTGTCTGCGCCCATTTAATGCATGGGTGTATCCCAACTTACACTTTCGAATTTAGTGGCATGGAAGTACAATATATCACAAGTTAACTTTTGTCAAGCTTTTTCTAACTATAATAGGCATCCTTTAGGTCTCATAAAAAGGACAGTAAAATATGATTACCTTTTTATCAGAGCTTCAGCTGTCAGGCTCTTTTCTGCCTCTTGTTTAGAAGTGACTGGATAAAAAATCAATAATATACAGCAGTAAGTATTTATTACACTAATGTGATAGTGACAGACTAATTCTAGATTCCATCACTCCTCTTTCTTCCCGAGCCATTTGAACGTTAGACCTTTACATGAGTCCATTACTGACAAAAAAATCAAAATCGCAGTTTTCAAATTAACGAGGATCGGCTTGCATTATAAGTGAAAACAGTTTAATGCCTCGCTACGCACAGTGCACTTTCTGTTTACTTCAAATAACCAAACTATTTCCCATGTAATATTCTACAGTATCAGGCGAGGATGTTTCACTCGCATATCCGCTGAAATCGAATGATGGTAAAAGACTGGTGTCTCTCAAAGATAAAGGAGAAGCCCACCCCCCACCTCCTCCCCACCCCGCACACCCTCACGTCCCCCCTCCCCCCAGGAGGGGGCAGTGCACAGGCTCGGGAGAGATCCATTCCTTCCACAGGACTCAGTGGAGGATGAAAACGCTAATGCAGAGTAAATTGATTTTGTGTTACTACTGTGGTGATTTAATGCTCTGGAAATACACAGTAACAACTAAATATAGATCCGTGACCAAGCAAAAAAAGATATATCCATTTCTAATTTGCTGTCATGCTCCATAAGATGCGGCAGGCGGTGGGGGTCGGCTTGAGGGGAAGCTTGGAATTTTATTTATGATTTAAACCACATGCCTGCTGGGAAAGAGGCAACACTGCGGTCATTTGTTCACGTTAGGACTGTATTTCGAGGCAAGCTTATGACTTCCATTGTGTCTACTCACAAAAATGTTTGTAGTAAAGTACATGAACTCAAACCGATAACTTCGACAGCTCGCACTTCCCTTTGCCCTTCATGTTTGTAACAGTGTACAACGCAAGAGCACGTTTCTCTTTTAGTCTGGTGACAGCTATAATTAATTATTTTACATTTTAGTCCCACATTAGGAAAGGCCGATGATTCTTTTCTAATCCCTGCGCAAACCTCTATTGTAACAGTTTTGTGTGTGTGTTTTTTTTGCAGTTTTTTACAGCGCAAATTCGACCTGAAGTTAATGGAGTGTTTTACATGAGCCTTGGTTACATTACACAAGGTCACATTTTTTGGGTAGGGAGGGGCACAGATAGATTAAGGGCCTAATTATGAGTGGCTCGTTAAATTCCGTCCTGTGTGTAAATTCCTATTTATGCATGAGACTTAATTACGAGTTTAGTTTTATTTAACACATCCAATAATTTTAGATAAACCAACTTCATTAGATTTCCACAGGTCAACCTGCCGAAATGTATCTTGGGAAAGCATACAGTAATTATTGTCTCATGCTAATTTTGGTAGATCTGCATTCTATTCCCACTAAACTCATAACTGGTGTTATTTATCACACCTGACAAATAAAGTAACCCTGATGTTGTTATTTATTATGGGTGGAAAATAATGCCTCAGAATCAGAGACTGTTGAGCCCAGGCCCATACTCCAGCCTGGTTCCGCAGTTCCAAAGTCCAAGGGCCAGATGTATGTAAGTTAAATTTACAGATTCATAAATATCGAATTTTACCGATTCGGTATTTATGAATCTGTAAAATACAAGGGGGGAGATGTAGAAAGAATCGGTAATTGAATTACCGATTCTGTAGGAATCGGTATTTACCGAATCGGTAAATACCGATCTTTGCAAGGGTGTAGGGGGTGTCACTTTGATACCCTCTAGCACCACGATTTAAGGCATGTGTGACATGTGGCACACAGACATGCCCAAGGGCATGTCCGTCTGTCACATGCCATAGGTGTGCATGCACACATGTGCATGCACACCTGGAATCGGTATTTTACCACCCAATTGGATTGGGTGGTAAAATACTGATTCGGTAAGGCCTGTGGGACTCAGAAGAGTCCCACTTACATTGCAAAATTAGCGAATCGGTAAAAATACCGATTCGGAATTTTACTGATTCGGTAAATTTACCGATTCTGTAAAAAGGTGCCCCAACATCACAAATGACCATTTACCGGTCGGTAACGGCTGAAATCGGCCGTTACCGATCGGTAAATGGCCACCTACATCTGGCCCGTAGACTCTGGGCATAACCACAAATCTTCTCTAGATCTGTTGCAGTTGCAATATCCCTTGCAAATAACCAGGAAAGAATGCTTGGTAAGCATCTGTACATGTGAATTTATGGCTTAGGGCCGGATTATGGGTTAGGAGATTAACAATATTTAAAATTTCAGACTCCAATCTTTCGACATATTGACTCATATTATGAATTGAACACCGCAGAATGGGAAATAGCTGTGCAAAACTGGTTTTACCAGACTAAGGGGTATATATACAAGAGTTGCCTCTAACTAACGCTAACGTTAGTTAGCTGCAATTTTCTTACCACCGCGTACCTCTGAAACCAATTGCCATGGTACCGACGTATTTACAATATTGTCGCTACATGGTGATAGTTTCTCTCTGCGGCAGGAATTATCAACGTTAACACCAGCGTTATGGTGATAAAAATCTTGCCGCTAATGTGAAAAAAGTGCCGGCCGGCCAGTCAGTGGGTAAAAAATGCATGTTAATCAGCGTGACACCACTTGTTTTTAAATAAACTTCAAAAAGCCAGCGAAGTACCAAAAAATATAAAGCCCTCAAGAAACAAGGATCAAGCAGGACCAGTAATGCAGGAGAGAACAACCCCACTAGCCCCTCAAATACACAGGAGGACCAGCCAGAGACCCAGGGGAAGAGAAAGAGGAATAACCAGGTAGTAAAAAGAAATCCTGATTGCGGAGGTGACAGACAAACAACAGCAGCTTTTTGTCAGCTCAAAGGTGTCATTGGGAACAGAAAATGCAACATGGCAGTCAATTGTAGCCAAAGTAAATGCTGTAGCAGAGGTCAAGAGGACAATGACCAACTGCAAGAAGCACTGGTGCTAAGCGCAAGACCAAGCAGAAACTGTCCAACAATTGGCAGTCAGCACTGCCTCCCAGAGGTGGGAGTCCAGCACCACAGGAGGAGCTGGATGCCTTGGAGGACAGGTGTCCGCGGTCATCTGCGAAGAATCGGTGGTTGGAGTCCATAAACAGGATAGTGCTGAAAAATGACCAGATACATCAGCAACAGGGTAAGTAACAACCAGGGACTGGGCAGTCAGGGTATCGACTAATGTATCTCATGTGTAACTCAATATTCTTCAGTGCACACCCACACTCTCTGCAGATCTATTTTCAGATACTTAGATACCTGGGAGTATAGACACATGTCACTTTAGCTGTTGAATACATATAAAGACACTTAATAGTGGTGTCACTGACTTTGAATTCAGCACATAAAAGTATTCAAATATAGAGCAAAATTAACATAAATTAGTCTACAATATAAGGGCAACAAGAAAAAGCACACAGGCATATTGACTGGAGAGGTGGCAAAGTGTTGCATTGGCCTCCTTGGCTCAACACCACGCTCAGCCAAATTGGCAACACTGGGCTGCATCTCATTGACAACAATAAGATGCAGCCCTGTGAACCACCCAGCTCTGATGCAAAAGTTAGCAGACCACCATTGATGCAGGCACATATGCCCCTTTGCCTGTACATGAGATGCAGCCCTTTGTTACCAAAGTGACAAAGCATGTTGTGAGTCTTTCTGGCATAAACACATGCATCACTACCCCATTGTAAATATGCACCCTTGTGTCTAAAGGGTGCATATTCCATATTGTCCAAATTTGCATATTTGAGAGCAAATGTGATGTTCAACTATGAGTAGAAGGGATATGCATCCAAATGTACAGTGTAAGGACTCTGCATATCAGGAATGTGTCCCATATAAATTACAACATGTTTGATCTATGTGCCATGCTGACAGAACCATACAGTCACTGTCAAGGTGCATGTCAAGTGAAGAATGACACCAAGCAAGAATTCCAATGTTGGACCAATGCATTTCATCTTGCTACATGTCACCTTCACCCAATATATCAAAATGCACTCATACACGTCAAAGTATCTACATGTGTCACACCGTTACCAGTATTGTATAGTTAGCACAGTCCTGGAGTGAGATGGCCTTGACACATTGACATGCCTGGAAACAAGTCCTTAGGTAAAGTCAACAATGGCAATGAACAAATGCATAGGCAGTCATATCTGTATACATCTTTACACAAACAAATGCATCCAATCACCCTGAGCAGAACAGCATGTATTATCCAGGTGTCCATCTGAGGGGCATATTTAGAAGTCCCCATCACTATGCTAATATCACTTGATGTGAAGTTGGGGTGGCGATAGGGGCTTAGCACCACATACTAGCTAGTGTAAACCGCTGCCATATAATCAAGGCCCACTTAAACACTTTACGTGGCATGAAAGGTGAGGGTAATGGGTGTTGGGTTTGCTGCTCCCCCGCAACAGCCACAAAAAACACTCTGCCCCATACCCACAAGAGTGAAGTCAATAGGAGGCTAGTAATATATTGGCAAGAAAAAAACAAGATCTCTAATATGCAAATATACAGAAAATCTTAATTTGCCAACAATTTTGCAGTTTCCTTGTGTAATGCATTGTGCAGCACACATAGAAACAGCATATTGTCAATAATTGATAATGTGCCTGAAGGGGTCCCTCCCTGCACATAAACATTCTTACCCTGAACCCAGACACACTTGCACTATCTTGCTAAGCTGCCTGTCTTTGCACCATGCTGAGAAGTTAAGTGCCAGTGCAGGATGAAATGCATGGCTTCACCATAAACTTGTAACTATGGAGCAGGCCTGTGTTATTGAAGTGGAGGAGCTCAGAGTCAATCCTGTGAGGAGAAGGCTTCACTCTGTCACTTCAGGGTATCTATGCCCCAGTGATGCAAGAAAAACATCTGTAGTCCAACAATGCACAAGCCATATGTCCTCCGGCTTATCACCATTGAAAATGGAAAAAAAGTGCAGGGGTGATTGGGTGAAATGTATAGGGGGCAATAAACTAGAAGCTGTACCATTCCTGCATATCACCATACATCAATGAGAATGTCATTTGTCAATGTGATTTTGCCACTTTAAAATAGATTTACACTGGTTAGAGCATGGCAAATCTAGCACATTTTTTTTCTTTTTAGAGTTTTATATACCACGAACTAGACCCGAGACATCGGGTATCAGAGCGCTTTACATGAGCACCAGTTTCCTTACAAATGGGCACATTCATTTTTGTTAAGACACAGGAGATTAAGTGATTTGCCCAGGATCATAGGATGTTGAGCATCATTGACGAGACTCGAACCCAGTTCCCCAGCTTTGAGGTTGACATCTCTAGCCGTTAGGCTACATCCTTCCCCATACTTGTACCCAGGTGCAGCTGAACGCTGCACAGGGAGGAGGGGGAAGGTCTTATGGGAGCTGTCCGGATCAGGGAAGGAGTGAAACTCTGCACTGTTTGGGAATTAATGTATGTCTCCCCCTCCAGACCCATCCTGGCTCCCACGTCTACCACCCTCCAAAGCTTCATGTTAGTGCATACATACCACCCCTAGAGCACAACTCCCACACCCTGCCTTGCTCCCAGAGCACTGCTAACTACCATATCACGGGATACATCACATTAACCCTGATCTCAACTGCATGATTGCCTTACTCATGCCACAATAACAAGCATGTGGCATTTCCAATGGCAAGATGGAGTGCCATGCAATCTACACCTCTAAAACAAACTAGATAATAAAAAAACATGTGAACTTGAATGATTAGGGGTGACTTAAGCACAATGCAGTGTATGAACAGATAAATCAGATCAAATCTGCATTGACAAGTATGTGGTACAACCTGCACCACTGTCACTACTGAACAGAGGATGCAAATGGTGCATCATGTGTGTAGACCTGGCCCCTCACATTTGGCATACTGGGAAACTGTAAAAAATCATTTGCAACTCAAATCTCACATAAGTGATGTAGTACGAAGGATACTATCCTGCATGTAATAGGTGTCGTTTAAAAAAAATAGGGATTGGGCACTGTCATGCAGTCTGCTTGTAAACCGCTTAAATGCATGACCATATTTGAGATACACATACAACAGTATCTCCCCTTTACTTTGCAGAGGGACAACATCACCAGCCTATCTCCGGAAGCAGGGACATCCAACAGTATTGTGGAAGCTCCACGTCCTGCAAAAAACACCCAGCAGCAAGCACCTAACACCACAGCTGTCTCACAGGACTTTGAAGACCCACTTTAAACATTTCAATGCTGTGCAGTAGAAGTTCAGCCTGAGATGGCTGGTCAGGTGTGTATGGGGCTTTACAGCCTGGCGGCCAAACTAGATGGAGACCGTGGGTGTCTCAGTCCCATTAGGGACCACCTAGAGTCCATCAGAGGCACCCACAGCCCGCTCCATGCTCTCTAGCATTCCATGGCTGACATTGCTGGAGTACTTACTCAGAGGCAAGAACAACTGTCCAGTCAAATTGGCTCCAGCGATGTCACCAAGGAGTTGTATTAAATGAAAACGATCATGTGGAACATGGACAGGATGCCTACTTCACAATTGGCAGCCATGGCTGAGAAGTTGCTGGAGTCTTGAAAGCCCTGCAACTCATCATCACTGCAGTGCTGCTTCATCATTTGGCACAGATGAATGCTGCTGCACCTTCAACATCCACATCTTAACCCCATGATGTGTCACAGCCTCACAGTTCTCCAGCCAATCCTCCTTCATGCACACGAAAGGAACATGACTCATCAGTGGAGAAAGATGTGGATGAATCAACGTTCTTGTGAAAAAGTCAGCGGTAGCATTCATCTCTGTCAAATGGACTGTTTCTGTTTTGACCTGTGCCCACCATCACGCCTCAGAACATCAGCTTCAACTGTCCTCTGAATGACTTTGCTACACTCACCTTAGACTTTAACATGGACTGCCAATTTTGGCAATGTTCCCAATGACACTGCAATCAGTCTGCCTCGTCCTCAACATGTCTCTGGACATGTTTTCCCCTTAAGGACTCTGCCTGGCCCTCCAATGGGCATTCACCCAATGGGGATTGTTGCACAAAGAACTAGGCAAGTCTCCTATCTCAGTTACTGCACATGTAAATAAAGAAAATGGAGTCACTAAGATGTGTGTTGCCTGTGACAATTTATGTTTAAATGTGCTAACAAGGCATGGTCAGTTTAGTCATCACTACAAATCAAGAAACATTTGGCAAAGGAAATATACTTACTCTGTGTCCATGATAGGCAATGTGAGGGTCGGACACATGTGACTCTACCAATGCTCAGATCTGTAAGACAACACTGTTTCAGCAACATAAAAATACTCAATGCCCATGATGTTGATCGTGACTTGGAACAATGCTTACATCAGTGTAAAGCCACATGAGTGTCTCCAAAAATATTTCACAAAAAATTACGTAGAACACGTATTCATTGTCAATGTGGTGGACAATGTTTGAGTAGATGTGTGTCATGGCATGACACATGTGCATACAGTTCCCTCAACATGTCACATGCCAAAAAATCTATCTAGCAGAAAGAAGAGGAATAGTGTAGGAAACATATGTTAAAAATTGTTACTGGTTCAAAACCGTGTGCATGTTTGCAGTAACGCACATCACAACATCCCTTGCCAACACTTGTATACAAATGTGTTCGCAGTTTTGTCCACAATGTACAAGGCTGTGTTGAAGCATGTACACAGGTGGTAGGATGACTTGTAAATAATGCAAAGCATACATCCTCTGCACTCTCATCTGGAAAATGAAGCTGTTGGGGGGACCGGTGTAATGAAAGATGGCCCAAAGTATCCTCACACCATACATACAGCATTCAACAAATGCTGTGTGAGCACAATGCCCACAGTGTATCCTGAGTAATTCTGTACTTGCTTAACAGTCACATATGGATAGATATTTCTCAGACCACTCCAAAACCTTTTCCTAACTGAACTTTGTTACCCTAAACTTCAATCACTTTGCTTCAAACACATTTTAAATGAAGATTGATGGTAGCCTGTCCCTTGAAGATGGTGTAATTACATCTGAAGACATTCAAATTGATTGTGCGTGTGATGTATCTGTTGCAATCCACTACCAATTCCACAGGATCTGTCCAAAAAGTCAATGGCAGCACAAACCATCAACCATTAGCAATTTATTCTTACAAAATACAATCTTAACAAACTAGACTAATAATACTGACTAATCCTAAACTACACTAACCTAACTTGTACGAATATTAAGCTATAGTACACTAACTAGCTTACCTAAGACTATACACATAACAACATAGATTATATATCAATCCACCTCCCCCCTACAGCACATCCAGGGACGGCACAAAGACAACTTAACTTATACATCAACTAACTTAAACATACATGCTAAACAAATATATATTTTTTTGTATTTTTGTATTTTTTTAACAAGTCCAAAAACACCTCAACCCCCCACTCTAAGGAAAATTAAACTTAATCGAAAACACTAAGAAGAGAATATCCAAAAAGTAAGAACTAACTACACCTAAAACTATACTAGCCCTACATTAAAACTACACTTAACACTAAATACCAAAATATTCTGTTAAACAGGAGGTAAATAGAAGAGAGAAAACATAGGACCATACAGGGTGGGAAACAAAAATCCGTTGCATATCAATAGGGTAGCCCCAAGGCCCCCTTAATGTCCATGAGGTAGCCCTCGACATCATCATTGTCTCGTTCCAGTCGGGCCACCCAAACTCTTACATTGAACAGCAGCCTCCTCTCCCTCTTTGTGAGGACAGACCTCTCTTTGTGTCCTGAAGCTCTTGAGGATGTGCCCAGTTGAGCACTCTATGAGGGGGCTAGGCTTTATGTTGAAGAGGTGTGTGCTGCACGTGAAGCACCTCTTGATGGTCCTGGTATTGTTGACCATTTCTTTTGTGTGTCAAAATGTAATCCTGATGGGCCAGCGATTGGCTGGGACTGGCTCTAGTGTGTTGTAGAGGCAGGAAGGGTAGCGCATCGTTCTCCACCTTTCTTTTTTCTCTCTGATATGGACTTCCACCTGCCAGCACCCCTCTCCTCATGGTATCTTCTTGCCATTGCATTGTATCCCTTTGTCACATGCCTAATGTGAAGGTAATGCTCCTTACACTGTAGGAACAGCCGCTGCTCCCCCGGTGACATGTTGTCTGAAAAAAACAAATACTGTTTCCTGAATCCAAAAACATGATGGCATTATGCTTATTAGGCACACCAAAAAATAATAAGCCATATGTTACATGAACATCATCATAAAAAAAGCAACAACACACATGACCTGACAAATCATAAACACATTAATCCCGGAATCAGAATAAGATGCTCATGACAACATGGCAATTCCTGGGCTTGGAAAAAGCAGGCATTTAGTGTAGTGACAACAGTATTAGAATTGCTGTTTGCAATTTGGCTGTGCAAATGAGGAACGATTGAGTCCAACAAGGGGAATTCAGTAAATATGAAATGTAACAGGCCCATAGCAGACCCTGCCATTCCAACTACACAAAGAAAGTGGGCTGCACAGTCTGCAATCATGTCAGATGACTAATCACAACAGTGGTAGTCATGTAGTACATTTGAGGAAATGGAAAAGCATCATATTGAGACCCTTTGGAGGTGTCAACACAGCTACTTAACCATATTAGATCATGTACACATGTACTTGCAAATATGTGGAACACTGCATATAAATTGACATGCATGCAAGAAAAAAGGGCATATGGTCCATGCAGCAATGTATAGCTATATTAACCTGCTCCCCATATTTCTGTGGAATGACCCAATGGGACAGCAAAGCTGCTGCAGGTCAACCACAAAATTGGCTGCACTGCTTTTCAACGAGTAGCAGTGTGAACACATTTATGCTAGTGCTAAGGAATGCACCCTTGCCCTACAGTGCTATGTTGTCTGACTTAAGCACATGGTAGTCAATGTGATGCAAGGATCACCATCCTGCACTTGATCCATCTTTGAACTATTGTGTTTTTCATATGTGACACACTCTGATGACCAACTTGTAACATATTAATTGGAGAACAGTTGAGCATGTCACCGTAAAGAGCATTTTTCAAAAATATTTTGGACACAGTTTAGAATTTAGACACTCCACAATATTCAAGGTGCCCCTGTGGGAATGGTCTGAGTGATGATGAATGGGCTCAGCAGTGTGACCATATGTAGTGACCAGATATTTTGTCCTATTTCTGAGTGATGGTGACTTTAGTCTACTACCATCTTAGTATAGTGGATAGACCCTTATCTTCAGCCTATTATTAGGGTTAGCCTATTGACTTTGGCAGAAGAATATGTCCTTTCATCATTTTCGGGCCCTAAGGCCTATATTAGAGGGTATATCCTTTATTCCTGATACTATATTACCTATTGGCAGGGCTTCTTTATGTATTTAGATAGAGCTATTGGTCTCTTTCATCTATTTCGGGCCTACAGGGCCCAAACGAGAGAGACTCCATTTTCTTTCCTGCCTCGGCTGCGCGAGGCGCTTGTAGGTCAAGAGTGATGTTTTAGTTATGAGCTGCTGTTCACTGGAGAGGAACCAGTCAGAGCTGGCCCTTATCGGAGGAATGTAAGCAGAGCTCGGGTTTTAGACGAAACAGCAGTTGGCCACTGTGGGAGCGTTGGAGGCCCGAAGCCTGGTACAGGAATCTGGTGGGCGGTAGGGTACTGTCTGGAAATTTCCATGAACGAGGAGCTATTTATATTATCGAGGTGTAGAAACGAGAGGCAGACAGAAAGCAGTTGGCAGTTGACAGTTGCAGTTGCAGATGACAATTGGAGTTTGGAGCGATCGAAGGCTGATGATCTTTTGAAGAGACTGAAGTTACATCGTGAGTCAGTCTATTACAGCAGTTGGAGATAGTTAAACGTCGGAGTTAGAATAATCAGAGTGAAGAAGTTAGTTGAACAGATGGTTTCCAGAGCGGCTGAAACTATATTATTAGATTGAAGTCTGGAGGTGAAGACAGTTCGTGGGAGAGAGGAAGCAGTGTAAAGTAATCGGTGCAGAGCTGAGACACAGAGAAGAAGAAGACGGTAGAAGGGTTCCAGTGCTTTGAAGGGGCATAGCGGTGCAGACGTGTATCCGTGGGTGCAGAGTAGAATCTGAGATGAGCCAAGGCACAGACGAGAGAGGGACCCAGATGACAGCTAGAACCGGACTCCGTAATTATAAGGTGAAGTCTGTCCTGCTATTATAGTGTATTTATACTAATTACTTCCTTTACTTTTCAGGCTATGCTTAGATTTTTAGGTAGTATTGTAACTTTATAATATAATGTTTTCTTTGTATGTTATTGTGTAATAAAGGGACCCCAGTTTGTAACGAACACATACTTTATAATTATTTTCATGATAAAGCTAACCTTTTTTTACAGCCAGATGCTATCGTATGGAAGAATGAGCGATTCCCTTCCTACAGGTAACTGACGCGGGAGATTGATGTGAGTTTTATATCAGGGAATAATTCTTAAGTGTAACAATTTGGCAGTTCTTGTGTGAGAGGATCGGATCTCCTATCTATCACATGAGGGATAACAATTTATATAAGATAGACCCCCAGTAAATAATAGTTATAAAGAAACTTCCCCAATAGAGAGAGAGAGAGGCAGGTATTAATAGGACATTGAGATCGCTCAAGATAGGGC
This sequence comes from Lissotriton vulgaris, assembly GCF_964263255.1. Lineage (NCBI taxonomy): Eukaryota > Metazoa > Chordata > Amphibia > Caudata > Salamandridae > Lissotriton > Lissotriton vulgaris. The sequence goes on along the minus strand of NC_141698.1, from coordinate 987,870,555 downwards.
GTTAATGAGAACACCAATTGGGATTGGTGTGTAGTGAGATTGCTCAAGATAGGGCATTAGTGAGAGTACCGATTGGGGATGGTGTGTAATGAGATCGCTCAAGATAGGGCGTTAATGAGAACACCAATTGTGGTTGGTGTGGTAGAGTGAGCTGCTCTTCACCATGAGAAGGAGGGTAGAATAGTCCGGGCTAGATTGTCGCGGGGCTATAAGGTAAGATCATAGGATGGGACATGGAATTCCGTAGTTATTAGTGACTATTCTTAGTAACCCCTTAGATCTAGCAGTGTTTGTGATGATATGAGTTTTTATATTGCGCGTGGCCCATTCCCGGGTAAGTATTCAGGAACCATTGTAAATAGGGTCCGGGAAGGGATGGTGTTACGTTTTGGCCGGGTTGGTTTTATCTAGGTGAGTGGGTGATTCTTGGTCTGAGAATCCGGTCATTACATTATGTCAAACCCTCAACACCTAAATGTAGTGTGAAGGTATGTCTGATGCATGAGTTGACATTGTCCTACGTTGATTTGATTATCCCTGCTTTGGCTGGGATAATCTGAGATAGTCTGTCCAAGACAATGTTGTGACACCAAACTTTGCATTGGCTACAGAAGCCAGCTTACTTACATCAGCATGGAAATGATTCACAAGATTCCTCATCAAATACAAAAGTATTGTATGGGACAGATTTATGTACCAACAATCTGTGTTACTTTGGAAAGGTTTTTCTGAAAACCTTTTGTGAGACGTACTCACGTTGTCATTATGGTTATGTGACCTGCTCTTTGGACAATTAACTGTCAATGTCAACTGGAACTGGTGTAAAACTTGACAATTACCAACATGTATATCAGTGCTGGATGCCAACATTTTCAATGTCTGTTCGTACACATCAACATCATTACTCATATCTATCTTCTGAAGTGTGTACACTCTGGGATGTACCTACAATGGCTGGTGCGATATACAAAGTTTGTATTACTGGTCTTATAATTCAGTAGCTCAAACTGTACTATATTCATGTGACAAATATTTCCATGCTCAGGAAACATATTTAACTTAATTTATCAGTGGACATGCAACATGTCCACAAGCTGACCTGTACACATTATACCATGTCAAAGAGCATTTACCATTTTGAGTTTTGGATCAGATCATGCATAACACATCACATATGTTTCTGTCCATTGTTCCTAAATGACATATCAAATTGAACGTGTTATGAGTACCCACAGACACCGCTTACATCAAATCATTGATTTGTGGTGACATAGTTGATACCATGGGGCAAACATCATAAGGTGATGGTAGTACATTCTATTTTTTTACAATAGGTTTGTATGTTTGTTTTTGTCACTAGTTCATGTTAGAATGCCACATAATTTAGCAAATGATAATCAGCAACAGATGTGACATGTTCAGTGGAACAAACTTATAATTATGTACAACAGTCTACAATTGAAATTGCCAGCAGCACATCTGGCACCCTTGCACAATCATGCCAGGGTGCATAGATGTTTGTGATTCTGAGTGATCGTCTCTATACCATGGCAATGACATCATCAAAATCATGAACTCTTTGCTTGTACATAGCTAGGGTGTTGTGAAACATATGAGGAGTTGCAACATCAAGTTAGGAAGGGCAATGCTGATGTGCAGAACTCTTGACTTGATGAAGCATCATCACACCAGAGGTGAGGTTCATGTGATGCACATCCAGACTGTGTACAAAGACATAGGTAGTGGGCGACACACTCAACATTGGTGTGTGGGTCCATCAATGCATCACCATCTCCTTATGTGATCAAAGCTCTTCCAGCTGTGGAAAATGTATGGAAAGTGCGATTAATGTCATTGACATCACATTTTACAAGACATCATTGATGGCTTCATGATACAATTTCATCCACTATCATAGTCAGGGGTGGTGACATGTTAAATGCATGTTGCAATGTGCTTAGCCTGTCTTACAAACAACACAGGGCAATTTCACCCTGGTGGCCTAATGGACCTCCCTGCCATGATCTGAGTGACGTAACAAACTACAACTTGTTCCACAGCTTCATGATTAACAAATTTGCTCTCAATAGATGTGACATTTGTAGATAAAATCTGTTTTTTCACATTTGTATCACAAGCTTTGACACGTTGGTGACCCACATTGCGTATCTCACTGAGATTGACAGCCAGTTGATCATGTAAAGTGTACCAATAACAAAGCATGTATGGGTGGTCAGTATATCATGACAGGCATGTATTTTTGCCATATGGCACATTCCATGAGGGGTGCATATATGTTGTACTCAACCTAATTAGTGTCCTGTGGATTCGTCCTTTGATGTGATACAAAGTTGGTCTTGTAACATAGATGATTTATTGACATTGCCTTGGCAGGTACATGCTCCTATATACATGTTGTTGTGTGCTGCTATCTTGCCATTTGTTTAATTTCTGTCATATGTGTCATACATTGCCTGCCAATGATGAGTCCAAAGTAATCCATGAGGTCACCCTCATGGCTCACACAATCCTGCCACTGGTGCTTCATTAACATTGCCTTGGCAGGTGCATGGTCCTATATACATGTTGTTGTTTGCTGCCATCTTGCCATTTGTTTCATTTCTGGCATATGTGTCATTGTTTGTGCTTATGTGACTATAGCATTGACAGATCATTGCTGTCTTGTAGAATGATACATGCACTGTGAATGATGCCATGTGAGTTTTGATCATTACAATGACATGTGTCAACTTTTAAGTTATTCACAATTTCAGTTGTTGTTTCACTGTGTGTGTTGGTGTTTGAGGCAGAACTGTATTGACACCAGTTATTGTATCTGCACTATCATCTGTATCTCCATCCTCCACACCCATACCTGGATGCAGTACAGATCTGCAATGTATATTTGATACTGTTTTCACTTACCTTTATTCCTGTGTAATTACATTTACAAATATGTTTAATTACACATATTATGATAGTTTTTTGCTATGGGGGCACAGCTATAATTACGCATCAGACATACAGTGTATATTGTACTACAGTCTTGTATGTCATCAGGCATGTATGTGCTCCTGGGATGACACAAAATACACATATTAATTCTCACTGAGGGACAATACACATTAATTTGTTCATATGCCCAATATGTTGCTTCAGCCCAAATCTTCATTTGATTGATATACTCTCCACTGCTACATGTGAGAAATGTATGGCACAGTTTTATTGTTAACTTTCACTGAACGGAAATCATAACTTCCGAGGATATACACCAAGCACACAAGTTGTTTGTGCAATGATATTTTATTTTACAAAGTAACATTCTGTGTTTATTTAAAGAAAAATCAATGTGATGGGATCTTTGTTTATCGTGATTATGTAAAAAAATATTCTGATGACTTGATTCCTTCTCGCTATTCCAGCAGCAGAAGCTGTGGTGTGTCTAGCATCTGCCTCTTCTGCTTGGCCATCCTCTGGATTTTCCTGCTCCTCCTGGTCTTAATTCAATGGCGTGTTTGTGCTGACAGAAATATTGTGCAGAATGAAACGTGCCATCAGGATCTTGAAAACAAGTTCAGGACTGTACAGGAGTCTGCCCCCCTTTATATCTAGCTACCGGAACCTGGATTTAGGAATGCCAAAGGTCTTTTCAACAATGGCCTTGTGCGTCCTTGTGCAACGTTATAGTTTCTCTGGGCCTGTGTGTTGGTCAATTTGATGGGCCTCATCAGCCATGGCGAGAGTGCATATCCTTGTTCATCTGAAAAAGATAATGGAGAGTGGTGTCCATTAGTATTTTTGCCTGCTGTGTTTGCATAGTGCCTTTTTTGGTATGTGTGCATTGTGTAACTTTGTACTTTCTGGTTTGCCACGTGGAGCTTCAGACAATTAACCTACATCACTGAAATTAACTTGCCTATACTTGACAACCTACACATCATCATGTTGTCATTGTACGGGTCATGTGTATTACCTCCGGGTTCTGACTGTCAGGCGGTAAGTGACACTGAAAAGGAGATTAGAGTTTCTTTATTGGCCCGTTGCACAAACTGTACCTCTCCTGTGCATATATTTTATAGGGTACACAGTTGACTGAAGCATCTACCTAGACTTTTTGTAGATTACTATGTTGGGACATCATCTAGATACCTCATTCCGAGTGATTGTGCTGAGGGTACCTGAGAGCGAAAATCCTTGTCTGCTAAATGTTGAACTCATTGTGGGCTCTTCACATTCAGTTTGCCCCCAAGGTGGTCTGTGTTTAAGTGAGAGTGGCACTGCTACCTAGTGCACTTGCACTTGACTTACTGGGACAAGTGAAGACAACGTGCATATGCATTGATGTCCTTGTGCATGAGTTGGCTTTGACTCTGCATGTATGCATGCTGGGGTAGTACCCATCAATATTGCCATGTGTGTGTCTGTTCCCAATCGACACACATTATAATTTCTGAATTTGTGCATCACATTGGTACACCTCACAAGGGGAGTCATATGGATGCACACCATGTAGTGAGGTTGTGTTTTGGATTGTTTGTATACTCTTCCTGTGCATGCTCCATTCTGCAACAACACAGACAGATGTTTAATCAACTTTGGTGTTTATTTGGGTGCAGTTGGTGCTCCCCTCATGCAGCACTACTATCAAACCCATGATGCCGGAGCACCCGCTGCATGGTGCATGGCTGACTATGTTTTTGCATGTCAGCTATTTGTGTACCATCACATGTGAAAGGAAGGCGATCTGTCATCTTGTTGTACTTATGGCACATGTGTTTATTTCAAGAAGTATGTGGCACAGCAGAAGCATATGTTCTGTGTCATGTGTTGCATTGATTATTTTAAAAGTGTGTCTGATGAGTTCTGCAAAATCTATATTCCAAGGGTGTCATAGTGGTTTTTGTGAGATTTTCTAGGCTACTCCCTTGTTGGGCTGGCTAACATAAATCTTGATTAATTTGCATTGGGTGCCTGTGTATCTTGTTGGGACCTGTTCCAAGGTATATTGTATTACATTTGCTACATGTGGATTCTCACCTATTTGAGCTACATTCTTGTGTACTTGAGGTGTGTGGTGTGTTCAGTCTATACTTACCAACAAGCAGTCTATTTCCATATGTGCCATTCTTAAACTGCTGGTTGATGATCGATTGGCGAAAGATGTAGGAGTCATGCTCACTTCCAGGAAACTTAGAGGCAACATTGATTAACAGGCCTAGGTGACCCACAATTTCCCGAACATTCATTGAGTGTGTGCACTTCCTTTTCCTGTATATATGTGCAGTGTCTGCAGGCGGCACAAGTAGAAAATGGGTCCAGTCAATTGCCCCCAACACATGCGGAAACCCAGCAATGTCATAGAAGCCTTGCTTGATGTCAAGATGTTCCTGTGCAGAGTTGGGGAAGCGTAGGTGCTGCTGCGTCAGGCTGTTAATGGCATCCAAGACAGTTGGGAGGAACTGTAGAAGGCTGACTGAGAGACTCCCACAACTCTGGCAGTGGTTGGTTGGAAGGTACCAGCGGCCAAAATGTGCAGCACTAAAAGTACTTTAATCTGCAAAGGGATGTTTGTGCAGTGGTGTGAAGGTGCCTGCAGCCTTAGTGCTATCTGGGTGAGTATCCGTAGGATGGAGATCCTTATTAGCCTGTAGTTGGCTATTAAATCCTCTTGAGGGAGGTCAATCAGGGTAATGCATTGGCAGTAGACCCACTCTCTTCTGCGGCCCTGCCTCTGTGGTGGTGCTGGTGAAGGTGGCAGTGGCGGGGGTGGTTGTGGTCTTCTTGGAGAGTAGTACCTCCATGGAGTCATTAGGTAAGCAAATGAGGGTCTGGGTTGGTCTCCCTTATGTACAGGTGTGTTTGCACCATTTTGTAGACTTGCTGTTTTCTGGTCTTAAAAAGCAGTGGCTAACTGGCCTTAGCTGCGGTTTTTAAAATTATTGCTGGGCCGAAAATTCCTTGTAAATATTGTGAAGTGGGGTTAGCGGCAATTTTTACATGGGAACGCCCAACTTGCACGTAATTTTCATTAAGTCCCCCTAACAGAGTGGCAATCCTAAAACAAAACAGCTGCTAACCGTGGTTTGGGGAAAATTGTAAATACGGCAATAAAAAAAAGCCTCGGTAAGGTCAAAAAATGTACGGTATTGCGGCGTTAACTCCTTTCGGCATGACATTTACAATTCTATGTGTGTTGACGCACAACGGCTGTGAGCATCTAGAAAATGTGTGCAAGGAGACAAGTGTGGAGTGAGGGCTTAGGAAGAGGGTGGTGAGTTTGTCAGAGGGTCCGGCAGTGTAGGGCATTACTTGTTCCCCCTGGTTTGGCTTAGGGTTGTTGGAGGCAGGGACCAAGTTCCACTGCAGCCTTTTCCGAAATTGATGTTGCTGTGTGGATATCCCAGCTGGTTAAATCAGGTCTGATGCTCCAGTGCTTGAAAAATCTGGGTACAGGAACACTGGAATGTCGACTTATAACTGTGCAGAGTGAAATTCCACACAGGAATTTCTCTCTGCACAACTTTTAGGGCCAGATGTAGGTAATTCCTATTTACCGACTCTTAAATACCGAATTTTACCAATTCGGTATTTAAGAGTCGGTAAATAGGAAGGGGGGAGATGTAGGTAATTCGAATTTAAGAATTACCGAATCGGTAGGATTCGGTATTTACAGATTCGGTAAATACCGAATCGGTATTGCCCATTGATTCCTATGGGCCTTGAAGCCCATAGGAACAAAAAATGTTCCACAGCGGATCAAACAACCAGCACCTCAAATTTCCAACGTCCCTTAAAGTATTCAGTCTTGTTGTGCTGATAACCTCCAGGACCTGCTGCGGTTCGGTCCCACTGGAATTCCAGATAGAAACTTTGGAGAAGAATGGAGGCAGCACCAAGCACGAAGTAAATCAACAGGACCGGAGTTGTATCAAAAAATATATTTTTCTTTTTATTTTCGTATTTTCAAAGTGCACAGGACAGCCAACGCGTTTCGCTCCCCAACCATGGGAGCTTCGTCAGGGCTGAAAACAAAGTGAATCTAAAACTAGAGTCTGAGGTGCATTTGAAACTGCCCGTGGATGGGGCCAAAAATATGTGAAGAGTAGCACTGGTTACCAGAGCAGGGAGCAGTGTCTCCTCAACAAGCCTGTCAGTAGAGGAGCTGACAGACAGGAAGGAGGAAAGAAAATGTAAATATGAGCTTGCTACATTGGATCAGACTTGTGATCAGGCTCATGAAGAAAAAAGTCTGGCCATGGAGGAGAGGAAACTTGTCCATGAGCTCAGCCTCAGAGAGCTGGACAAAAGGGCCTGACAGGTGGGGTCCAGCAAAAGCAGTAATGTTCTCAGCATACCTACAAGATCTTCAGGTGAGTCCGGGTTCCATATACCCAAGGATATGGTGCCCAGCTTCAATGTGGTGGATGACATGGTGAACAGAGTCCTAGAGGAGATCTCGGGGGTAGTCTTTGGCATTACATGCCCACAGTGGGGAGGGATACACTCCTTACATTACAGGTGGGGGACCAGACCACCTACACTGCCATGAAGGCCATTTTAGCCAGGAAGTTTGGTTTGACCCAGGAAAAGTACATACAATGGCTCAGGGCTAGTCACAAACTCTCAAACCTGACATGGATGGATTTCACAATCTTGAGAATTCAATTCAATTCAAATGATCTTTATTCGGATTTTTAGTACATCCATAAAAGTACATACAGAATGAAAATACATTTAAAACAGATTAAAAACATGTATAAAAAATTAAAAACTGATTATCCAGTTGGGTTTAGGCAGCATATATATCGTAAAGTGCGATGTACATAGTATAAAGTGCAAAATACATAGTGGAGGGAGAAACATTAATCTATTAGTGTACTTAATCACAGAGTTCAATTTGTATACTCCCGAAGTGATCGTTTATATCAAGACACATATACAATTAAATCTGTAGTCAATTTGTAACATAGTGATAAAGTGCAAAAAATGCATAAGATAACATAGTACTGTTGTCCATTATCCATGTTCCATACTTGCCCTCGATCTCACACAAACTTTTATAAAGCAGCTTACAGTATATATAACTTCATCTATGTGCAGCATTTGAAAAAATTTTAATGCAAGATTGAAGTCTCTAAGGTTGTATTTGCGAAGAATCGGCCTTAAATATTGATAGGTATACAATTTGTAATGGCCACAGAAGAAGAGATAGTGCAATAAACTTTGTTTTCTGCCCTGAGGGCAGGGACAATCCAACTCTTCTAGTTTTTTGTTATAGCCAAGGGGGAAGCTAAGCAAATTAACTATGCTTCCATCCCGAAACCTGAATAAAAGGCTCCGATTCCATCTTCCCATTGGGATAGACAGGTATCTGAAAAAATTATTCAAATTATCACTGCCTGAGTCAATAATGCGCAGATATCTGATAACAACAGGTTTAATAGATTCAGATCTCATTCGTTCCTCTTTATATGAGTCAAGCAATGCCCGTTTAATACTATTCTTATGAGCGGGTACAATAGAATTAGGGGAACTAAATAAAGAACCTTGACCCACGCTCTGCAGGCTATTCTTGACTGCATTTAACCAAGGTATGTGATGGAATCTATCGCTTAACAAACAGTCAGATATTATACTGCGCGTTAAGGATGCTGCTGGATTTAACCATATTTTGATCCAAAAAAGCGCAGGCCTAGACCTAATAAAATCAACAATGTATGGCAGCCTCAGTTCATTGTGACAAATAAAGGTAGGGGCACAGAGAACTCCCCCCAGCACCCTCCTACAAAATCTATTTTCCTCCGACTGGAGAGCCGTGCTGTTACAGTAACCCCACACTTCTGCTCCATATGTCCCAGTTGGCTGGCATTGAGTGCGATAAATGTTGAGCAGGGGGGTAACGACATCAGCCAGTTTGGGTTGTCGGAGAGATAAAATTGAATTGATTGATTTGCCAATTTTATTTCTCGCATAGGCAGCATGTGGCTGCCATGACATGGATGGATTTCACAATCTTGAGAATTGTTTTTCAGAGCTACGTTAACACCTGGTGGATAGCAAGCTTATTGACCCAGGAAACTTGGTATGGAGGCGTACAGATAGGTTCGCACCAGAGTGTCCAAGAAAGTACGACGGGGGCACCCAAAAGGGGGACCAGGGTTCCCAACAGAAGAAATAGGAGAGAGATAAAAAGAAGGCATTCTCTAAAGGCCCCCAAACAACTCACAGAGAGAAGGGTCTGGTTCTCATTCCCAATCTGGCCACCAGAACCAAAACTACCCTGCCAAAAATCAGCATCCCAAAACTTCCTATTGCTATGTGTGTGGTGAAAATGGACACTAGGAAGGGGATCCCAAGTGTCTAAAAAGAGCACCCCCTCCCACTGGAGGTAAAAATCCATAGGTAGCTAGCATAGTGCTGGGGGAGGAGTTTGCCCCAGTAAATCAGGGGAGTTTAGCTGTGTTACCCTAGTATCCCTAGGTGACAGTGAGATGTTCCCTAAGATCCATGTGCCCTCAAATACTACAAAGTATAGGCAATGGGTCACCATCAATGGGCAAGGTGTTGAGGCTTTGAGGGACACATATGCCAGTATGACTATGGCAAGGAGTCAGCTGGTGGCTCCAGAGCATCTGATTGCCAATGCATTCCACCAATTGTTGTAGCTGAGAACAGGGGGATCACTATCCGGTGGCTCTGGTTCCATTTGAGCAGGGGGTACAGGTCTTCTGAAAGTTATTGTGAGCCCTGCCATGCCCGTAGACTGTTGTTGGGTTTTGACCTAGAGCACACTATCTGGAAAGAAGTGGAGCTCAGGGCTCATTTTGAGTTGATGGGGTTACTTGAGTGGATCTGTGGCACAAGGTCCATGACTTCCTGGGAGGGGAGTCAAAGGGCTGGAGCCTGGAATAATGGCCCAGCCCACTGCTGAAAAGGGGAAAGGCAGAGGGCATAGGAAGCCAGCCCTTGAATGTATCTCCAGTAAAATGGATGGGGCACCTGTGGTGGCTACCCCAAGTCCACTGAGGGGGACATTGCTCCCTTTGGTAACCTGCCTATACCTTCTGATTGGAATGCAGTAGGAGAACTCACCAGGGAGTAGTTTTATAGGGCAGAGAGGGAGTGCCTAGCCCTGGAGGGCATGAGGCACCAGGTTGAATCCCATGCAATAGGTGATGTCTCTGGGCGCTATCACATTTACTGGGAAGAAAACCTCCTTTACAGTGAGCCTAAGGCTCCTATGCATGGGACATCAAGGGCCCTGGTGGTCCCCAGTGCTATAGAGCCTTCCTACTGGAGATGACTCACAAAAACCCCTGGCTTGATACTTGGGTCAATAAAAGACCTTTGCAAGGTGTGCCGCTTACTAAGAAGATTGTTTTTTGCCCTTGCTGCGACGTGACTCAGAGGTCTTTGGAGGAATCCCTGTTCACTTATCGCGACCCCCGCTCCGCGAGTGCCGCTCACTGGGCTGGGAACTTGGGCATTGGACGACAGGGCTGTACTGAGGGACTGCGAGGACCAGCAGGCTTTCCCAATCACAGCTGCAGCCTCTTCCCTCAGCGCCCACGCCGGTGCCTGCTCACCTGGACTGTTACTTAATCGCTTCATGGCTCCTGCACTACAGGTGCTGCTTACTAAGGAGATTGTTTTTGCCATTGCTGCGACCTGACTCGGAGGTCTTTGGATTTGGAGGAATCCCTGTTCACTTATCGCGACCCCCGCTCCACGGGTGCCGGTCACTGGGCTGGGAACTTCGGCATTGGACTACAGGGCTGTACTGAGGGACTGCGAGGACCAGCAGGCTTTCCCAATTTACAGCTGCAACCTCTTCCCTCAGCGCCCACGCCCCTGTCTGCTCACCTGGACTGTTACTTAATCCCTTCGCGGCTCCTGCACTACGGGTGCCGCTTACTAAGGAGATTGTTTTTTGCCCTTGCTGCGACCTGACCCGGAGGTCTTTGGAGGAATCCCTGTTCACTTAGCGCTACCCCCGCTCTGCGGGTGCCGCTCACTGGGCTGGGAACTTCGGCATTGGACTACAGGGCTGTACTAAGGGACTGCGAGGACCAGCAGCCTTTCCCAATCACAGCTGCAGCCTCTTCCCTCAGCGCCCACGCCCCTGCCTGCTCACCTGGACTGTTGCTTAATCCCTTAGCGGCTCCTGCACTTCGGGTGCCGCTTACTAAGGAGATTGTTTTTGCCCTTGCTGCGACCTGACTCTGAGGTCTTTGGAGGAATCCCTGTTCACTTATCGCGACCCCCGCTCCGCGGGTGCCGCTCACTCAGCTGGGAACTTCGGCATTGGACTACAGGGCTGTACTGAGGGACTGCGAGGACCAGCAGTCTTTCCCAATCACAGCTGCAGCCTCTTCCCTCAGCGCCCACACCCCCTGCCTGGAAGGTTTAAGACAGACTTCACTTTCCCTCGATGCGGGACGCGCGCAGGTGTGCGCCGGGCGAAGCCCGGGCAAAGGGCGGGCAAAGGGCGGGCCGTCTGTGGGCCCCTCCATTTACATCTGGATTCAGACTGGCAAAGTAAGAGAGTGTCACTTATGGTGATACTATTTCTCCTAATTATTACAGTGTCGCTATGGTGGCTCTGGCCTAAGACCTTAAACATCACGACTGAATTGACCTACTGTGGTGGCCCTCTTTTCTTGACAATCTTAGTTCAATTTCTACACACCAATGACCACACGGGCTAACACCACCAAGCAAACCCGGGGGTTGGGTCGTCTAGAGAGACTTTGGACAATGATATCACCAGGGAAACAGCTAGGCTACAACATGAAATAGCGCTTACGGAACGGCGCTTGTCCTCGGATTTATTCCAAAATAGACGCTCATCTCTGGGCCCTATTTGTCATGCATCAACCCCATCAGTAGGTAACTCGCAAAATGATACAAATGGGGACACAAGTATTCCTTTTCTACTACAAGATATAACAGCTTCTATACAATTAATTAGGGATACTACCATAAAAATTGCGAACATTAATTCATCAGTGGATAATTCTGACGAAGGTTCCCAGGTAATCCCTCTAACACAACTCCCAACAAAGGAAACCCCACGCACACAGACTAGTCCAGCGCCGCCATTGAAGAAAAGAAAGCGTAAGGGAAATACTCAAAAAGGTAGATATGCAAAAACTCCAAAGATGGGCACACACAACTTGGGATCCGTCTCAGAGAGCACTAGGCAGGATGACATCGCCCAAAATCAAGCAGTGATCAAAGTACTTCTGGGAGGCGTTGAAACATTATTTAAATCACTTCTACTACCACTAGTGGAAAGGGTTTAATGATTGTCAGATCAACTAGGAGTAATACAAAATGCACTCACTAGGAACACTGACCTTTTGAAAGACCTTTCAACCCCCAGTCAGGGTCAAATCTTACCACCCCCACCTCTCCCAGTGACTACAATGATAAATGGGCCAACCAACGTAAATCCCCCGACTACCTGTGCAGCGAAGACACTGCCCCCAATGCCCCCTGATAAGGTTTTGCAAATACCTAAAGTTGCAGGAACGAGCTGTAGTACATCTGATTGCCCACAACCTATCCCCACAAGGAATACCTCCCCCCGAAAAAAGTAAGACCTTCCCCGCCCAAAGTTGATTTGCCCCCAGAAGCGGCACCTTATGTCGTGGTACTAACAGGGGTCCCGAAACTGGTAGCTGGTAAAATCGAACACTACCATGCCTGAAAAAATAAAGTTGTATTCTGGTTGAGGAACAATCGACCATTACCATCAAATATCAACGGTGAAATTCTTCACGTTAGAGGATTGGATTGGATAGGGCATAGGCCCAAGGATAGTAGGGGGGACATAATTATCGTTAACTTTAGAGACTATAGGGCCACCAGTTATATTGGGGATTGGTATATGGGAAGAGGGAGGGAGGGAATTTCCACACGTGACCTTACCAACTTCTACCCCCAGTCCCTGATATCAAATACGGTAAGAGATTGGGTACCTCAGGGTCCCGACTTGAATTTTATCACCCCTACCTTCAACCGCTTTGTGGCATTCTCCGGATGAGACGGAGTAGATTGACTCCCAAATCATTCACCCAGGAATCGGAACTCTCCTATAAAAATAGTTCAAAGGCAATTTACCCATTGCGACCACCCAGGTAATTTGGCTATGTTTATAGTACCAGAACGAACACTTGTGTGACCGAAACTTAGAGACCCTGGGTGAGAGTATCCCGAAGTTGGGAATAGCCGGAATGGAGAAATAGAACCAGCGCATCCCCGCACCGATGAGGGACAGGCTGTGATAACGCCTCAAAGTGGGGTTCCACCAGTGAGAGCTGATTCAAGGTCACTGGGTAACAACCATTCCTCAGATAAATTGCCAATCAGGATACTGTCCTGGAATTCAGCGGGATTGCGACATAAGGTGAAGAACAGCCTTTGGTTGGACTTCGTCCGGAAATTTGGCATAATCTGCCTTCAGGAGACTTGGTCTACCAATGGAATTCACCTTGTGGGCTTTAAAACATATTGCTCTCCGGCTCTAGCGGTATCTTCTGGTAGAACTAAAGGGGGTTTGATTATTTATATCTCCAATACCCTTGGGGCTATGAAAGTTTCTAATGTAAAATCTGAAGCGACTTTCCAGATACTTACTATTTCTTTCAACAAGACAGAAACAATAATTCTGGTGAATTTCTACAATAACCTTCCTGACGCATAGTTAGTCTCCATACTATCCCAGCTTTAGCTGAACTATCCACTCCTATAAGGGGCACCATAGGGTCAGCTTCAATTGTCTGGGGCGGTGATTTTAACCAATACTTATGTCAATCCACCAGTTCTATTTTATGTGGGTTAACGGATGAAAAGGAAGATCCAATTGTCCACTTTTCTCATTCGAGAATAGGGAGTTTTCTAAGTGACATACTATTTGATCTGAGCCTTGTTATTATTAACCCAAGAGATCCCTCCTCCTTTCTCTATGAACCAACCTTCTATGGTAGTGGCAGACAGAGTACGATAGATTTTATCCTTATATCTACCACACTAGAACAACAGATAACAAATTTTGAGATCCATACAACTGTTCTGAGTGATCACTTTGCCCTTAGTATTACATTCCAACCACTACATAAATTTGCGGCGCATAGTTTAACTAGCGCTCTAAAGCAAAACACTCTGACCCTGGGTAAAACAAATGGGTTTACATTAAAGTGGGAGCAAACTGACTCTCTGGAAATTACAAGGAGAGTTTTCAATATAGCCTCACCTGCTATTGACAAATGTTTAGATTTGTCCACAAAAGACGTGGGCGTATTAACTAACTTTATGGTCATTCTAAAAGCCATATTAAAGGAGCTTTCTGTAAACTTGAAATTAAATGAACAGAAACAACATAGGTGGGTCAATCACAGATGTACTATCGCCCATTCCACATTAAAAAAGGCGCTCAACAAATCAAATAGGGCACCTCAAGAAATAGCAAAGCTTAGGAGGGAATATAATGTAGCAATAAAGGATAGGAAAAAACAATTAAAACAGGCCCTGAGGGATCAATTGCAAGAGAGTAGTAGGAAAAAAGATAGCTCAGCATTTTGGGCGGTGGTTAAGTCGCCAAATCTAACCGACAACAAATCGGCACCAAGTATTGATGTCACTATCGATGAATCTACCTGGATGGACTACTTCTCAAAGATTTTTGCCTTAGGGCCAGATAATTTGAGGCAGCAAGCAGCTCGGGGTCAAACACAATTAATGTCCCCTTACCCTATTCAACTAGATATCACAATCGAAGAGGTTCTCATTGCCCTTACATCTAGCAAGAATAGAAAGGCACCAGGACCGGATGGGGTCCCAGTAGACTTTTTTAAGTCCAATTTAGATCTATGGGCCCCATTGGTGACAAGAGTATTTAAGGCTTCCTGTGAGGTAGGCCTATTGGACTCATGGTCCAAGTCAATTATGGTCCCCATTTTTAAAAGGGGGGACCGTCAGGAGGTATTCTGCTACCGCCCGATCTCACTGCTGGACTCCTTTGGAAAGGTGGCGGGCAGAGTCATCCTCGAATGCCTCCAGCAGTGTGCGGAAGATGGAGAGATACTCTTGGACCTTCAATTTGGGTTTCGAGAAGGCCTGGGGACGATAGACCAAGCACTAAATCTGGCACTGCTCTTAGGTAAATATGTTAGTGCGAAGGGAGCCTCGATTTACATGGTCTATGATGACCTATCAGCTGCCTTCGATTGTGTAGCTCATAATAAACTCTGGGGCATTTTAGAGGAAATGGGAGTGGAAGAACCATTGCTGAATTTCCTGCGTGAACTGTATTCAAATGCATCAGTGAGGGTAAGGTTTGGCACACAGGGCGAGTTAACAGCATTGTTCGGAATAGAGAGAGGAGTGAGACAAGGGTGTGTCCTGGCCCCATTCCTCTTCACGCTTTATACCAACGGGCTGGAGAGGGGTATGCTCACTGGGAGCCGGGACCTTGCTTTAATAAAAAATCGACCTATTCCCGCTCTTCTCTATGCCAACGATGCGGTGATACTGGCCAGAACGTTCCTCGAACTCCAGAAGTCATTAAATAGGTACACAGAAATTATGAGCAACCTGGACCTACGCATGAACATTAAAAAAAACCTTTAATATGACAGTAGGTCCTGGAAAAAAAAAGCAAGCTAATATCTACCTAGGAAAGGATAAATTAGTTTCCACAGACCAGTATCCATATTTAGGCATCATTATGGATGATAGACTTAATTGGAAACCGGCCATCGAGTCAAGAAAACTCCTCTTAATGAGATCAACAAATGCCCTGGTAAATTTCTCAAAAAATTGGGTAAAAGACCCCCATTAGAACTCCTCCAGATATACAAGGCTAAATGCCAATCAGTTGCATTGTATGGGGCAGGTCTCTGGGGGTACATAAAAAATAATGCTCTACAATCTGTGGAAAATGTTTTCCTGAGGTTCTTGCTAGTTGCCCCAAAGACCACCTCCACGTATTCTTGCCACATTGAGCTGGGTATGCCCTATTTGAATTATCTACTAAAAATGGAACCACTTCTCTTGTGGCACCGTATTTGGTCAACAGATAAAAATGTTTTAACTCAGGGTATTATTTTAGATTGTATGTCTCTCGATCAGTGCCATTAATTTGGCTGGTTAGTATATGTAAAACATTTTTTAACGGACCTAGGCCTGGAAAAACATTATTCTGTTCCCTCTTCTATCCGGTCTTTAATAAGGAAGACATTGAAGGTTATGTGCTTAGCACATTTAGATGAATTAAGATTGGCGAAAGAAATCGTAAAACCATTTGTTCAACAGTCCATAGCCATTCAAACCACCTTCACTATTCAGCCATACCTAACCCAAAAGTTCACTGTATTTGAAAGATTTCTTCTGGTTAGATTTAGGCTAAATGTCTTTGTTGGGTTGCCTTCCCGCAGGCCAAAATCTGGGCTTCGGAACTACTACCTTGCCCTTGTGATGACACCTCGGTGCAGGCAACAATTCATACCCTGTTTCTTTGTAAATTTTATACGGAACACAGAAAGACCTGGTTGCTGCCAATACTACAATTCATGGGCATTAGAAGATGCCGCCCGGCCCTGATCTATTTACAATTTCTGGAAGTGGAGGGCATATCGATGCACATTGTTAGATTCTTGAAATCTATTTTCCTACATCGTTCTAACGTATATTGAAATCACGTTTTTAGCTTGTACGCTACACTGTGTGTTTTATACTGGTTATGTATAAATTATTAACTGGAAATTATGATAATTAAATTGTGGCACTTGGTTATACTGTACACCTAATTCTCCTCGGGAGATATAAATTGGAATCAATTTTTAATATATTATGTATATCAAATATCTATTTTAAAATGTAAAACTGAATTGTATTTGCAATAATTGCTTTTATGTTTTTTTTCTTGTTACAAAAAACCGAATAAAGTCCTTTCTGATTCTGATTCTGATTCTGACCTTTGCAAGGCTTGCCCCACATTTCTATTGGCCCAAGATCAGGAACATCCTCAGATATGTTCTGTAGGGGCCTGTGTGACCTGTAAGGCTAGTTGGAAGATAGGGGAAAAGCTGGAAGATCCACTGGGGTCACTACCTGTCATTATCACCCCCTTTAAAAGGGTGGACATTGCCATTGTTGGACCTATGTATCCCCAGACTGCTACAGGAAACAGGCTCATCCTGGTCCTAGTTGATCACACCACACTCTAACCAGATGTCATCCATCTCAGGTCCCCCTTGCACCTCCGGTTGGAAAAAGGATACGATGGTGACTTTAACCAGAAATGGGTTTCCACAAGGAAGATATGTCTGACAGGGGCACACACTTCATA
Source organism: Lissotriton vulgaris (assembly GCF_964263255.1). Taxonomy (NCBI): domain Eukaryota; kingdom Metazoa; phylum Chordata; class Amphibia; order Caudata; family Salamandridae; genus Lissotriton; species Lissotriton vulgaris. The sequence goes on along the minus strand of NC_141698.1, from coordinate 987,853,202 downwards.
TCGGCATATATGCAATCAATGTGGAACGAGTGTGGAGTTACTTACAAGTTCTCCATAGCTCACCACCCCCGACAAATGGGCTTGTTGAAAAATTCAACAAGACCCTGAAATGCATGATCTGAAGTTTGCCTTAAGACCTGAGAAAAAAGTGGGATTTCCTATTGACCTTCTTCTTGTTTTTCTACAGGGAGGTACCACAGAAGGAAGTGGCCTTTAGCCCCTTGGAGCTTCTTGTATGGTCATTCTGTCAGAGGACTTCTCAGTTTGGTGAAGGAAGAGTGGAGCAAGCTCCCATGAAAGTTCCCAAGGATGTAGTGAGAGACTTGCTGGCCTTCGAAGCCGAATGGGTAAGTTATGGAAGCAAGTTTTTGAGAACTTGGAAGCAAGCCAGGCTGTAATGAAGGAGTGGTAGGACCAACATTCTACCACTGTGGATTTACAGCATGAACAGAAAGTGTGGTACATGAAATGCATGGGGCTCAGTGCCTTTCAGGATGGTTGGACTGGTCATTACATGGCAATGGAGAAGAAGGGTAGGGTCATTTATGTAGTGGACTTTAATACCCCCTGGAAACCCCACAGGGTGCTTCATATCAATCGCCTCAAACCACACTTTGAGAGCTCTGAGCTCACCATGCTGATGGTGACAGTTGGAGCAGAGGAAGGGGAGAGTGAACCTCACCCTGACCTTATGGCCTCCAAGGAAAAGGATGGGTCTGTGGAAGGAGTACTCCTTTCCCACCTCTATGACTCCTGAACAGCAGAGGGGCTGTCGCCAAGTATTGGAACAGTAATCCTACTCCTGGGATTACCCACCTGTGTACCCATATTCTAGATAAAGAGGACAACCTCCCTGTCAAGAATAAATCTTACAGTTTGTTGGATAGGTGAAGGCCGGAATCAAGGGTGAAGTCTCTAAGATGCTGGAGTTGGGGTTATAGAACTCTCCAGCAGTCCCTCATCCAGTCTTGTGGTTCTGGCACCAAGCTGTTCCACTGGGCATCACACCTAAACTGAGGTCCTGTATGGATTACAGAGAGTTACATTCTGTAACCACGAAGGATGCTGTTCCTATCCCCTGGGCAGATAAGCTCATTGGCAGGTTGTGGGCTGCCCATTGCTTAAGTACCTTTGATCTTACATCACAGTACTGGCAGATCACCCTAACAGAGAGTGACAAGGAGAAATCAGCCTTCTCCTCTTGAGAGGGCCATTATTAGTTTAGGTGATGCCCTTTGGACTAAGGACCTTCCCAGATGCTGATGAACCAGGTTCTTTATGGGTTAGAGGCCTTCTCAGCTGCCTTACTGGATGACATAGCTGTCTTCAGTAGAGGTTGGGAGGACCACTTCTTTCACTTCTGGAAATTGCTTCACGCCCTGCAACAGGCAGACCTGACTATCAAGGCCTGTGAGTGTCAGATAGGGCAGAGGTCTGTTATGTATTTTGGGAAGCTGGTGGGAAGGGGAAAGATGTAACTCCTTCAGGCCAAGATCAAAACCATCATGCCCTGCCAGCCCCCTAAAACTCAGACTGAGCTCAGAGGATTCTTGGGTCTCACTGGGTACTACAGGTTTGTCAAAGGTTATGGACCCATTCCCTTTGACTGAGATGACTTCGAAGAACAAGCACAGACATGTTATTTGGACAGAGGTTTGATGAATAGCATTTGACTTCCAGAAGTAAACCATGTTCACAGCTCCTCTGCTCAAGGCCCCTGACTTCTCCAAATAGTTTATCGTTCAGACGGATGCATCAGAGCATGGTATAGGGGCAGTTCTTTCACAGCTTAATGAAGAGGAAAAGGACCAACCTGTGGCTTTGATCCTCAGGAGATTACTCCTCAGGGAAAAGAGGTGGAGTACAATAGAGTGGGAAGCTTTTGCTGTGTTTTTGGTATTGAAGAACCTGAGGCCATACCTGTTTGGCAATCATTTCCTGTTTCAGACTGAGCACAGGCCCCTCAGGTGGCTCATGCAAATGAGAGGTGAAAATCCAAAATTGTTTATGTGGTAAATTTCCCTGCAGGGTATGGACTTCAAAGTGGAATACAGACCAGGAGTAGACTACCCCAATGCTGAAGGTCTGTCCAGGTTTTTCCGCCTTAGTGATGTGACTCCCTGGAGGTGGGTAGCTCTCCCCACTTTCAGCTGACAGGGGAAATGTGTTTGACCTGTCATCCTTATGGTGTCTTTACCACAAAGTTTTGCCTGGTTCACTCCACTTTTTACTGTATATTTTCTGTTGGCTTTAGGACGATGACCACCAGTTGCTAACCAGTGCTAACATGCATGTGCTTCTCCCCCAAACATGTTGACATTGGTATATATCTCATTGGCATATTTAGGTTATCTGTAAACACCTTGTAGAATGGTATACCTTGTACACAGGGCCTGTAACCTAAATGCTACTAGTGGGCCTGTAGCACTGGTTGTGCCCCCTACAAAAGCAGTCTTTCAAACTTGTCTCAGGCCTGCCATTGCAGGGCATGTGTGTGCAGTTTACTGCCACATCAATGTTCCATTTAAAACCACTTGCCAAACCTTAAACTTCCCCTTTTATTGCACATAGGGTCACTTAAGGCCTGCCTTACGAGTGACCTTAGTTCAGGATGCCATGTAACTAAAAGGCAGGACATGTACTTTTAAGTTTTACATGTCCTGGCAGTGAGAAACAGCTAAATTAATTGTTTCACTGCTGTGAGACCTACTCCTTCCATAGACTAGAATTGGGGATTCCTTCAATTACCTTTCAAGCTATAATTCCTGATTGGAAAAGAGAAGCTACCTCATATTTACTGTCTTTGGAATGGTGGTGATAAATCCTCTTTAATGGTAAAGTTGAATTTGACATTGCCATTTTTTAAATACCACTTTTAGAAAGTGGACATTTCTCTGCTCTTAATTTTGCTTTTCTACACGTTGTGAATTCCCTCTTGACAGCCACAGCACACTTAAAGCAGGGTGTGACATAGGATACACCTGCATTTATCTGCATACTGACAGCCTTCCTGTGCTGGAAAGGGGAGAGGTGGTTCACACTTACACCTGAATAGCTTGTGCCCTTCCATCACACAAAGGGCTGATTTACACACCACTGGTTGCCTGGAGTCTGGGCTGAGTTGAAAGGAATTTGTGTGCACTTCAGAGAGATCATTTGAAGTCACCCCCTACATAAAAGGGACGTTTGGGTATAAGTACCAGAGATATCGCACTATCAAATCAGTACACTACTGGGATTCACAAGAAGTCTGCTTGCGTAAAGACATCTGTGCTTAAAGGATTGTCACTTTGATGTGATAGACTGTTCTGAGGAACTGCTTCTCTACTTTGCTGATCTGATCTGCTGCCTGCTTGTCTCTGCCCTGATGAGGACAAGGACATGACCCTCTCACTTGAACCAAAAGTGACTCTAATGGCTTTCTGGCTCGCCTCCTGTTATCTGAAGTCGCAGGGACACAAAAGACTTCATGCAATCCTGATGGCAATGCTGGACTCTGCCATCTGTGAGTTCTACCCTTGCCTGAGGGGCCCCCTCCAGTCCAGGGCCTCAGAAGTGTGTTCTGCAGCTGATTTCTGCAAAACTTGATGCATTGACTTGACCGATTGAGAGTTTCAGCTGCACTGCCACTTCGAAGCTGATGCCGAGGATGTTCAATTATGAAGAATTTACGGCCTGCATGGCTCGATGACGAGGCAGAGGCAGCTCGATGACTACGCTTTGCATTCACTTCAACAGAGCTCGACAATGATGCAGGACTCTCTCTGCGTGGTACGACGAAGTTGCAGTAGAGTCCCTACATCAACAAAAGCTCCATTCAAGGTATTTCTTCAGTGGAACCTGCCTGGGTCCTGTAGCTGGCCCGCCCTTCATTGCTGCCGGCCTGAACTTTAACTTTGCTCTTGCCCCACGTGACCTCAAGTAACATTTTGACCACTAATGACTTCTAAGCACTATTTTTGGTGTAATCATATCTCAACTTCTGTTTTTGTTGTCATATGGCTGATGGGTACATTATCGAAATTACTAAGTTAGCATGAGGCCTGCAGTCATGACACTGCTTTTGCGCACGTTACTACAAAGCTTTTTTTTTGCAAGACTCTGTTGCTGTGTTAGTTCTCTGCTTGTTCCTGGAGTTTAGTCTGCACATTGTGAGCAAGGTCGATAAACAATGCCCCGTTTTATTATTTTCTGGTCAGGCCCTATTACCTAGACTAAAGACACTAGCGCAGTTGCTGCTGGAAGCTCGTAATTTGATATTAGAAGGATACATACTTAGGTAACATACAGTTGGAGAGGGACCTTTCCCCGGAGGTGTAGTGTAGTTCCTATATTCCCAATAGGCTCTGTGCATTGGAATAATATATACTATGGATTTGACGTAGGACTCAGGTCTACTAGGTCTCTATCGAATATATTAGACTTAATTGTGAGTGCCAGTTAGCTCAGAGGTCACTAGAAACTTTCTTGAATGAACAAGAAGGGATTAGTTTCTGACAACCGCATAAACATGACAACTTTGTTTCCCAAGAGTAAGAAATGTATCTCTAGAGTCGCGGAAACAATAGATAGATATTTCACTCAGTCATTCGTGCATGCTTCATTTCACCAGAGGTGCAGAGAAATAGAGAACCGGGCGTTTTCTATAAAAAGTATTTATTGAACAGTCTTCTTTCTCATGCAGAGGAAATGAACTTCTACAATCGTACTACTGGTTGCAAAGTACAATGCGTACAGTACGAAGAGTATTATAAAATAATACTGTAAAAGCATGATATGGTTACTAAGCCATAAAATGCATGGAATACATACATTAATAAATAAAGACTAAAAGTACTCAACTGGTGCTTCTAAAATACGCCTACCCCGGTGTACCTAACCTAGGTCTAGTACAAGGGAAGAAGTAAGTGAGGTGTAGCTTAGTTTCAGTACTCTTTTGCCAAGAACCTATCCGAGAATTCTCTAAGGGTCTAATCAGCTCCGTAACTTGGTTTAGAATGAAGGAGGTCTGGTACCTCTCTCAGGACTCGATTTCCCAACAAGCTTGGAAACACTGGACCTGGATTTCTCAGCAAGAGAAAAGACAGCGCCTCTCTCAGTGCGTCTGCTGGAGGGTCCGCTTCCTTCGGCACATGCTTCAGCGAGCTGTGTCGTGTAGGGAGATAGTCGAACTGCTCCAAACCACCGTGTGTTTGCCTGGGCAAGTGTGGGCATATTTATACCTTGAAGGTGCCGAGTTTGGCATACGGTTGTATATAATAACTTCATCAAAGACTCAGTTCTTTGAAAACTCCATGAGTTCTTGGTTAAATCAATATTCAAGCAAGAGGAAGTCCCTGACTACTTAAGGCGGGTTTTTCCATGAAATCGTTGTGGATGTTTCGGAACTAGTGGAAGTAGCCATGCCGTATTTGGACTGCATAGGCTAAGTCTAAATATGGTTATGATTTCTATGTCTATATAAGGATAGGGTGATTTATAGTTATGTATGGACATGAATCGGGAAAATTACACTAGTGTCCTAAATTCATATACAACAGAGGGAGAAGAGCAACATGCACCTAAAATGTAGACATACGATCTATGGTCTAAGGTATGGGGTCCGCTGACAAAGCCCAGAGATCTTATATTATATAATAATATTCCTTCTAGCCAAGGAGAGGGAGGTTAAGCACTACGCATGGGCGAATTTTGCGAATTCGCGATCCGCGAATTTGTGGATTTGTGAATTCGCGATCCGCAAAATTTGCGAATTTGTGCGAATTTGCGGATTTTTGTTTTTTGCGTGTTCGCGGGGTTTTTGCGTGTTCGCAGGGTTTTTTGCGTGTTCTCGGGGCTTTTTGCGTCTTCGCGAGCCGCTTGCATAGCGAAGTTACCCATGCAGTCATTTATGGGGGAGGGAGAGAGAGATAGATAGATAGATAGATAGATAGATAGATAGATAGATAGATAGATAGATAGATAGAGAGAGAAAGAGAAGGAAAGAGAAGGAAAGAGAGAGGGAGAGAGAGAACGAGAGAAAGAAAGAGAGGCCGGATCTCTGAGGGCCAGATTCCTGAGTTGCCCCTACAGAACATACAGCTTTTTATTTTTAGCAAAATGCATATGAAAATTGTGCTGTAAAGGTCTCTTTTAGTTTAACCCCTCCTGACAACTCAAAATGGGTGTATTTGCCATCCTCTCCCTTCTTCCTGTTTTTTATATCTGTAAGTGCTTCCTGATGAGGTATAATTCCTTGGACAGGTGCCTGGTTGCCTACTTGTAACTATTCTCTGACCCTGCTTCAAGGGTCAGAGCAGGGTCAGAGAATAGTTGGAAGTAGGCAACGAGGCGCCAGGAAGCAATTAGCAGCAGGTGTCCGAGTTGAAGTTAATTTGTTTGTAACCCTTTTGTAAAAGGTTACAAAGAAATTAGGTTCAACTTTTGCACCTGCTGCTGTAACCCTTGCTTGGCTGAAAATTCGTCCCCGCTGATTCGCGGATTTTACCGCGATTTCGCGAGATTCGCGGAACGCGAAATCGCGGAAAATCCGCGCATTCGCCCGCGAAACGGATTTTACGCCCACCCTTAGTCCTTTCCCCATTGTCTATATAGGATGACATCTCCCTTTATGATGTATGGCCTAGCTACAATGAGAACAATATTTGTGTTATGCATTTTTCTACTTGTTGTGGCGTGTATACTTCATGTTAATGCACGTTCGTTAAAATAAACATTTTAAACTTTTTTTGTATCTCAGTCAGATCTTTTTGTGAACAGGTACGATAGTGTAAGCGAAAAGGCATGTCTTTTTAATGAGATTCCTGAGAGATACAGGAGTTTTGTGTTCTGGGGTATCTAATCATTTGCTTCTCCAAGAGTGTGTAGGAGGGCGAGTGAGACACTATAGCTAGTCGGTCCTGTGCTCGTGGGTACAAAGGCTGTAGGAAAGCACAGTCCCTATACACCGAGGTCCCATAATCCTGCGCATAGTTCTGTTCTGTGTATGTGAAGAATCGCTGCAACATTGCCTTGTGTTGCTCATATACATATTCTCTATGTTTCTAAATCTGTATTGAAGTCTTTTTGTGGTGTTTACATTGAGTTACTGTAATTTAAGTGTTAGACAAATACTTTACACATTGCCTCTTAAATTGAGCTTGACTGCTCTGTGCCAAACTACCAAAGGGTGAGTAAGGGGTAAATTTAGGGTGTGTATCTGATTTACCTTGACTAGAGTGATGGTCGCTCCTTGGACAGGGTGCATACTTCTGCCAACTAGAGACCCATTTTAACAGTTGTCTTCTCTCAAACATTTCACCTGCTTGCCTCCAATTTTGCTGAACTTTTTTTGTTGTCCTCAAGACTTTCAGCACTTTACCACTGCTAAGCAGTGCTAAGGTGAATGGGCTTCTCCCATAAACATGGTTTGATTGACCTATCTACAATTGACATAATTAACTTATCTATAATTCCCTAGTAGTGTATACTACAAGTATCCAGGGCCTATAAATTAAATCATGCTAGTGGGCCTTCAGCCCTGATTGTGCCACCCAAACATGTATCCCTTCAAACATGCCTGCAGAGCCTGTGTATGCAGTTTACACTAACATGTCTATTTGGCATTTAAAACCCCTTGCAAACCCTAAATTCCTCTTTATACTTATCAGGCATCCCTAAGGCAGGCCCTTGGTAGCCCACAGTGCAGGGTGCTGTGTAATCAAAAGGTAGGGCTGGTACTTGCATGTCCTGGTAGTGAAACCTTCCCAGATTTGTTTTTCACTGCTGTGAAAACCTACCTCTCTCATGGGTTCACATTGGGAACTCCTTACTACACTTATAAGCTGTAATTCCTTATTGAGAAGGAGTAGATCTGCCATATTTCATATCACTGAAATGGTAATGAAAAATCCTCTTTACTGGTAAACTTGAATTTATCATTACCCATTTAAAAATGCCACTTTTAGAAAACTAGACCAATGAGTGGGTTTAGGCCCAAAGAACCAGGGTCAGGTAGGACCATATAACTTATGAAAAAAGGGAGGAGAACCTGACACCTGCTTAATTTCTGTGCTCTCTCGTTATATCACCAGTCAAACACCAATTAATTAGAGTTTGATCTGGTTATTTATTTAACCTTTTCATTCATTCATTATTAATTTACGTTTTTTTCACACTGATTCAAATGTGTGAAAAGAATAGCACTTAAGCATTCCATGGGACGTAAACAATTTACAAACAAAAGATTCAACAATAAACATTTAAAACATGCAACATCACAGCACAAAACAAATGTCTAGTGTTGCAATACACCATATCATATTTCTAAACAAGACAAACCTAGAGGCTACCACTCAGTCTACCTCAAAGGGATGCTAAACACTTGGAACAAATAATAAAAGTAGAGGGAGTCACTTTTCATTTTATTTCCCTCTAATTAAATTAATGGTAATTCGCAGTTCCTCAGTGTTGCTACATGCCAATGTGTTTTGAATCCCAGGCAAGAAGTACTGAGGCTCTCATCAGGGCTTCGTAATTGTCAAACGTTGATATAATCTGATGGAAGCTGGTCACGCAAGTCCAACCACTCTCACTGGGTCTTGAGGTAAATTTCCTACCCTGCACCAGTGAAACAATGTTTACACAGGGCATGTGGATTAAATCTTCAAGGGAATTTTCAGTTAACCAGAATGGGCGCTTTCCTCCTGAGCCGGTATCGTTTTCCCATCCGACTTGGATTCGTGTGGCTGTGACGAAAGGAAGGATTAGGTTCTTTCTTAAAGAATGTCAAGCATTTAAAAAGAAGATGAACAATGATACTGACTCAGGAGGAAAGCGCCCATTCTGATTAACTGACAATTCCCTTGAAGATTTGATTCACATGCCATGTGTGAACATTGTTTCACTGATGCAGGGTAGGAAATTTACCTCAAGACCCACTGAGAGCGGTTTTGTAAAAGATATTAAGGAAAAGTAACTTTTAGAAATTTACCTTTTCCCTGCTTGACATTCTTAGAGGCTAATTTGCTATTGCTCTCCAGCTTCTCACAGCAAGCATCTAGCCTTGAATGGGTGCAAATAAGTGTGAAATGCCTTCCACGAACAATCATTAGGCTGACCTGAATGGCAGAGATGACTCCTCTAAACTAAGCAGAATATGAAGGGTGAGGGCGGTAGTCATGCAAAACAATGAAACAGCAAGCCAATGCACCAGTTGCATCTCCCTCCTTATCCCCAAAGGCAAGTCCAAGTATTAAACATAGAGAACAAAATTGCGTGCACATCCACTGCCCCCGCTGTTTCCAAGGTGCGATCTCAAAAGATCAAAAAAGTTCAACAAGTAAATGTGGAGTGCAAAGCCGAATCAGAATTCCACAAAGAATTAGTCCATTCTTTTCATTTGGCGTCCAAAGTAAACTTTATTTTCCATAGAAATGGCACAGAACAGTTAACAGATGACGGTTTAGAAGTCGGGAGACGGCACGCGTCAAGTTGCTTCTTTGCCATAAACTTAGGAATTTTGATGAGTTTCGCTCGCACCCTAAATATTTGGGTTCCTAACGAAGAACAGGCAAATATTCATACCTGCACTGACCTATATGACATATTACAGCATGCCTCAGACTTCAATATTTTGAAAAAATTTCACCCTGATGAAGTCCACATGCAGTGGACAGAAACGCGTTGGCTATTTTGGGCCATATCTATGGAAAATAAAGTTTCCATAGATTTGCGAGTCACAAATCACAGTGTACAACAGTGTCTCAGACACTGTTTGCGATTCCCAATGGGGTTGCATATTGCATGCTTCATGAATATTAATGAGGCACTCGCAATTTGCAACCCCCATTGGGACTGGCTGGGCCTGTTGGGCTCAGCAGACCTCCATGTCTGGCACTGATTTTACATAAAGCAGTTTTTTCTTAAAGAAAAACGGAATGCATATAAACAAAAAAAGAATGAAACATTTACATCACATTTTAAGGGCAGGTAGTGGTCTGCCCCTACAAAATAATTTCCCCTACATTCACAAAGGAGATGGGGTCCCCAGGGGACCCCTTCCCTTTAGCAAGTGCTTTACCACCCTACTGAGAAGTGGTAAACTGCAACAGTTTTGCGATCGCAATTGCAGTTGCAAAACAGTCATACATAGGGCTCAGACTTGCTATTAGCAAGGGACACCCTCGGAACACCCCTTACTAATAGCAAGTAGCTAATGATTAGTAAGACACTAAATAAGGTTAGTTAGTGGTCCTTTTTCTATGTTGCATGTGCAAACGGGTCGCAAACACGTTTGCGCATGCAAAATAGGGTTGTACATCTGTCCCTTGGGGAAGATCAAAAGAGGACACAACCTGCTGTCTGTGGCATAAGGAGAGCCCTAAAGTCTCCAAATGCATTTAGATCCTGGTGTACTGCGACCAGTGACTATCATTGATGCTTTGTGCTATTTAATGCTATTTTTACTTATAACGTTAAGAATTCACATCTTCAGGTTCACTTATTATTAGGTCCCCGAGACTTGGGCTACTGATAATGAAAAAAGAAAATTATCTGGTTGTCCTGGATGAGAATTTGGACTCCCAAAATATTTTTTTTAAAACAATAATATATGGGGAAAAGGAGCCACTCATTTAATATTCACTGCTCCTAGCAAGGAGCACCCCAAATGCCCCAGGTCATTTTAACAAAATATGTTTTCATGCTTGTGGTCCCCATAGATGAGGCAAGGCTACCTCCAAATATTTTTTAATGTTATGGGGATCTGCAGCTAGTGCAACAGACCCTTCAGCAACATTAAAAAACGAAACAGTTATCTCCTAGGTCATTGAACCCAAGACCCCAGGAGAACTTACCATATTTTTTAAAGCACTTCTAGCTGGAGCGCTCTGCTCTTCATCTGGAGTGCACAAATCCCTTGTGGTTAGTTCTATGGCTGACATCTTTAGCCTGAAAACTGTTAATAAAGGATTCAAATACGTGTTCATTTTTTTAAATAAAACTTTATTGCAAATTTCAATAAGACAATCACTTTTATTGAACATTATACTCTGTGAATTATTGAAATATACATTTTGTTGGACTTGGCCTTTCCCCCCAAAATTTTTTCGCTTTTGACCCCCTTATCTAGGATGTCTCCCCCATGGGATTAAACCTGTATAGGCCATGAGTGGTGTGAGACACCTTGTTGAAAATGTAATTACATGTAATAATGTGAGCACTTGTAAATTTCCCCATTTTAGAACTGCACCTGACTAAAATGTACTGAGTCTTAAAATGGATGCCATGGCCCTGGGTAGTGCCACCTGACTGCGTTAGGTCAGCGGTCTAGATAATATTACCCAGCTACCCCTAGTTTTTGGAGGGAAGCCTGGTACCCAGGGTGCTCAACCCCTCCCCTTGAGCCAGAGTGAACCAGTTTTCCCCAACATTCCGGAAGGTGCTGGCTCTGTGAGGGAAGAGAGTTTAAGTAGGGAGAAGTGCCACCAGGAAGTCAGTCAGCGCTGGGACAAAGAAGAGAGGGGACCTGCTGTGAGGTGCTACCGCCACATGGGCCTGTGAGCTGGGCCCTGCACCCCTATAAACCCCCCCCCCCCTCTGTTGTCCCCATGGGCCCCTGACAAGGGAGGGCCCCTATCCAGGTCACTGACGCTATTTGACCGGGTACCACGCCAGCGCTGTGTGAAGAAGCGCCCAGGAGGTGAGGAGTATGCCCCTGAGGAGGACTGTGGGACTGTTCACCCCCCCCTGTGAGGTGTGCTGCCAGATGCTGTGCTGCATTAGCGCTGTTTTGGGGAGGTTGATGCCCCCAAGGAAGCTGGGACCCTTTGGAAGCGCTGGGCTGTGAGGTGCCTATGGTGAAGGGCTGTGGACAGCTGTCTGGCGTAAACTGCAGTATCGCCCCCTAAGCGCTGGGTGTCTAAAGACTGTTGCTGCCTGTGGAGCTGCCTGGGGAGGATTGTGCCCCCAAGGGACTGTGCCCTGTGATTGGTGTGGCCCCCGAAGTGCTGTTGGCCCTGAGGAATTGCTGTGGGACTGTCTGCCCCTTTGAAGCACCATGGGGAAGATTGTGCCCCCAAAAGAAATGCTGCTGGCTGAGGTGCTGTGAGGCCCTGTGAAGGCGCTGGGCCCTGGGACTGTTGTGGCCCCCTAGTGCTGTAAAGCCTGCCTGTCAGGCGCGATAATTGCGAAGCGCTGAGGAAGTGCTAGATTTCTGCCCCCTCTGCGTGGTCTGAGGAAGGAGCTGAGGTTGTGGGCAGAGGGAGGAGCAGTGCGCTGTGAATAGCGCCGTCTTCTGAGGAGCAGTGCGCTGTGAATAGCGCAGTTTTCACTGTCATGAGGAGGGGGCATCGAGGCATGGGTTCGGTGCCTGCCCCAGTCCCTGCCTCAGAAGCCCGGTGAAGCGATGCTGCTGGCGGGGCTCTCCTGAGCTGTAGAGAGCCCCACGCACCCAAGTTGGCCGCATTGAATCCCCTGGGCCCCCGTGAGGAGGAGAGGTCCGGGTGATGCAGAGAGAAGGGGGAGGCCTCGAGGCACATTGCGGTGCCTGGCCCCTCCTCTGGAAAGGAGTCCTGCGACTCGAGGCACATTGTCGGTGCCTGGTGACCCCCCCCCTGCAGTGGAGACCCCAAAGAACGCCTGCAGGACCTACTGAGCCCCGCAAGAGCCATCGAGGAGAGTCCGGTGAGTGGGGCCTGTCTTAAGCTGGTGGAGGGGGGGCAACGGGGTACATTGCCGGTGCCCGCCCCCTGGGACTGTGTTACCCTGTCAGGCGGCCCGTATGGCAGAGGACATCTGTGACTTGGGCTCCAGATTTATTGAACTGCCCTGACTTTCCTGCAACTAACTGCCCTACTAGACAACTCTGGAGCAAGCTGGTTGCCTTTATTGCATATTTTGGGGTAGAGAGTCTTATCCCCCCCTCATTGCAAATTTAGGTCCCTACTGTCTGTGTTGCCCTGAGATCCCCAGTTATTAAGGAAGCCTGAGGGAGGAACGGTCTAAGGGAGTCTAGAAGTAAAGAGGGTTGACTGCTGTGTACACCCTGATGTTTGATACCCCTAGTTTGATGGTAGAGGGAGCCTAGTTGATTCCTGACAGGTGTTCCTGATTTAGGAGAAGGGCCCCTACCTGATATTTATGCTGGGCGAAGTATGTTCCGCCTAGGTTGGTCAATGGGTTGGCCTGATGTTATTCCAGGCCCGTGTTATGTACCAGATTGATGGGCCAGATAGGCTGATTTATTGCAGGTGTTCCTGTCCATGTTATGCCGTGATGCCCTAATGTTTTCTTTCCCTAACAGGGGTTGGGTTGGTGTTAATGTGCATGATGGTTAACTATGCTAATGTAGAACTTTTGCATTTACAGCCTTCCCTGTAGGATGAGAGTCTGAGTTGGCCCCGCCAGATTGGGCTCCAGATCTAATGACATTTTGATTCCATCCTTTTTCTCTTTCAGCATGGACTACTTCCTATGTACATAATTTCCCCCCTTTATTCACTTGGCTCTGGCGCCATTGGGCGTCTTGTGTGACACTACTGTTTTGCATTCTTTTGCCTTGCAGGTTGGAGATACTAAACTGTTTAATTTTCCAACTCAGATTGGTGTCCTGCCTCTTTTGTAGTGTGCCTGGTGTGTTGACTGAGGGTACTGCGTGAGTGCTTCACATGTCCTCCAAGTTTGGCCTGCCCGCTTGATGCCATGCTACCCCCTTTGAGACTTGGGCAACCCCCATTTCCAACATTTGGTGGCAGAGCGGTGGGATAGGACTTGTGTTTGCGCAGTACCACAGCGGCCACGGGTTACACTGCAAATAGAGCTTGGAGGTAATCTGAGCCTTGTTGTGGGGATTATTGTTTTTTGATTGCTTCCTCCAGAAGAGTGTTTTGAATTGTCCCCTTGTTCCACTGGGAGGGTGTGTCCCGGGTGTACCTCGCCACGATGGGGTTGATCTACCAGGAAGTGGAACTGATGGAATACACCGAACAGGAGGTGATAGACTTCCTCCTGGAGAGAGGGATACCCCCAGTAGGGAACATTAGGAGGAACCTGTTTCTCTATGAGGCCCTCAAGAGGGGAGAGCCCTTAGAGATTGATGGGGACTTGTCTGACTACCCCCCCGAGGTTTTGAAGGGTCAGTGGGTTAGAGACCAGAGAGAGGGCTCCCCATCCAGAACCCTGGGAGGTAATTACTCTGATGAGGAGGAGGAAGAGTTTGAGAGGGCGGAGACGCCAGTAGCTGTGGAGGACACCGAAGATAGGGAGTCTCGCACTGGGTCCAGTCCCGGGGCCACTGCCCCATCCCTTTCCCTGTCCCCAGAAGAATGGGTAGATAGGAGGGAAGAGAGGGAGTATCAGCTGGCGCTGGCAAAGCTCAGGCATGCCGAGGGCTTAGCGCAGCTGAGGGTAGAAGAGCAGCGACTAGAGACTGAAAGAGTCCTAGCGCTGGAGAGGATGGCGGAGGCGGAGAGGGCCTTCGCCAGGGAGAGATCAGCTCAGGTGGGTAGGTTGACCCCTGAGAGTGGTTTCAGGAGTCTGGATTCACCGAGGAGGGTGGGATCCAGTGGTGGCAGCGAGTGTAGGTCCAGTGCAAGGAGTCCCACTCCCGAAGCTCAGGAGACTGTGCCTGATTCCCCGGAAGAGGAGGACGGGTTAGTGTTGAGGGGCAGGGGAAAGCTGTCCCATCAGTCCTGGGGAGAATTTGAGGAGGAGTGTTGGACTGTACTGGAGGATTGGGTGGTGAGGAGAGCAGTGGAGGATTGGGAAGGGCTGTGCCATGCCGTTATCCGGGAGCACATGCTGAGGAGTTGTTTCCCAAGACTGCGTCACCATCTGTTGCAGTGCGGGTTCTCAGACCCCAGGGAACTTGCACAGGAGGCAGACCTCTGGGTAAGTGCCAGAGCGTCTGGGAAGGCTGAGGGGAGTGATCCCGAAGGGAGTGAGACGGGGAGGTGTCCCAAGGTACCCCAGCTGCGGCCACCAGGCCTGGAGTGTTCTTTAAGAGAACCCCAGCTTGGGAGGCTAGGCTGCCCCGATGTGTCATCCAGAGGGAGGGATCCCCTTATGTCAGGAGAACCCGGAGCATCATTAATCAGAGCTCCAGGGGTTCGGGGGACTGACCAGTCACAGGGTCTAGATCTTGGACTGGGGTTCCGGGTTCAGGAGTTGCCTGGCCTGGAGGGTGGGGTTCCTGTAAAGCAGGTCCCTACCAAGTTGACTCCCAGGGGTACCACTTCCAGTGGGAGGGTGCGGAACCCTGGGAGGGGGTGCAGAGGGAGGAAGGTCTCTTCTCTGTCACCAGCTCAGCCACAGGGCGCAGATCCCGGGTTGGGTGGCCAGGGACAGGAGTTGCCTGCCCTGGTGGGAGGGACATCTGTAATCAGAGTCCCCCCGGAAGTGACTCCCAGGGGTACTTCTCCGGGTAGGAGGGTGCAGAATTCTGGGAGGGGGTGCAGGGGGAGGGAGGACTCGCCCGTGTCACCAGGTCAGCCTGTGAGTTTCGATTCCAGGTTGGGGAGAGAGTTGTGTGAGGGTGTCCCCAGGCGTAGGAGATGGAGGAACCCTAGGAAGAGAAGTAGGGGGAGGAGAGCCTCGCCCCTAAGGGCTGGTCAGTCTGAGGGTGTAGACCCCAGGTGGGTGGACCAGTGGCAATTTGGAGAGAAGAGAGTGGTCCAGGAGAATTACAAGCCTGAGGCTAGAGCCTCCCACTCTAAGAAGGAAAAACATCCCACTAGGGAACACCAGTGGGGTGGTTTTGTTGGTGAAGGGAGGGTTGCGAAAGAGAACCATTGGGTTCCAGAGTGGAGGAGAGACTGCAGGTGTTCCTGTAGTTGCAGGCCTGCGTCCACCTTTTTCCGCCCCAAGCAGGGAAGCCCATCAAGGCATTGATATGTCTACCCTGGCTTTTGGCTGGGGGGGAGTTGTGTTGGACTTGGCCTTTCCCCCCAAAATTTTTTCGCTTTTGACCCCCTTATCTAGGATGTCTCCCCCATGGGATTAAACCTGTATAGGCCATGAGTGGTGTGAGACACCTTGTTGAAAATGTAATTACATGTAATAATGTGAGCACTTGTAAATTTCCCCATTTTAGAACTGCACCTGACTAAAATGTACTGAGTCTTAAAATGGATGCCATGGCCCTGGGTAGTGCCACCTGACTGCGTTAGGTCAGCGGTCTAGATAATATTACCCAGCTACCCCTAGTTTTTGGAGGGAAGCCTGGTACCCAGGGTGCTCAACCCCTCCCCTTGAGCCAGAGTGAACCAGTTTTCCCCAACATTCCGGAAGGTGCTGGCTCTGTGAGGGAAGAGAGTTTAAGTAGGGAGAAGTGCCACCAGGAAGTCAGTCAGCGCTGGGACAAAGAAGAGAGGGGACCTGCTGTGAGGTGCTACCGCCACATGGGCCTGTGAGCTGGGCCCTGCACCCCTATAAACCCCCCCCCCCTCTGTTGTCCCCATGGGCCCCTGACAAGGGAGGGCCCCTATCCAGGTCACTGACGCTATTTGACCGGGTACCACGCCAGCGCTGTGTGAAGAAGCGCCCAGGAGGTGAGGAGTATGCCCCTGAGGAGGACTGTGGGACTGTTCACCCCCCCCTGTGAGGTGTGCTGCCAGATGCTGTGCTGCATTAGCGCTGTTTTGGGGAGGTTGATGCCCCCAAGGAAGCTGGGACCCTTTGGAAGCGCTGGGCTGTGAGGTGCCTATGGTGAAGGGCTGTGGACAGCTGTCTGGCGTAAACTGCAGTATCGCCCCCTAAGCGCTGGGTGTCTAAAGACTGTTGCTGCCTGTGGAGCTGCCTGGGGAGGATTGTGCCCCCAAGGGACTGTGCCCTGTGATTGGTGTGGCCCCCGAAGTGCTGTTGGCCCTGAGGAATTGCTGTGGGACTGTCTGCCCCTTTGAAGCACCATGGGGAAGATTGTGCCCCCAAAAGAAATGCTGCTGGCTGAGGTGCTGTGAGGCCCTGTGAAGGCGCTGGGCCCTGGGACTGTTGTGGCCCCCTAGTGCTGTAAAGCCTGCCTGTCAGGCGCGATAATTGCGAAGCGCTGAGGAAGTGCTAGATTTCTGCCCCCTCTGCGTGGTCTGAGGAAGGAGCTGAGGTTGTGGGCAGAGGGAGGAGCAGTGCGCTGTGAATAGCGCCGTCTTCTGAGGAGCAGTGCGCTGTGAATAGCGCAGTTTTCACTGTCATGAGGAGGGGGCATCGAGGCATGGGTTCGGTGCCTGCCCCAGTCCCTGCCTCAGAAGCCCGGTGAAGCGATGCTGCTGGCGGGGCTCTCCTGAGCTGTAGAGAGCCCCACGCACCCAAGTTGGCCGCATTGAATCCCCTGGGCCCCCGTGAGGAGGAGAGGTCCGGGTGATGCAGAGAGAAGGGGGAGGCCTCGAGGCACATTGCGGTGCCTGGCCCCTCCTCTGGAAAGGAGTCCTGCGACTCGAGGCACATTGTCGGTGCCTGGTGACCCCCCCCCTGCAGTGGAGACCCCAAAGAACGCCTGCAGGACCTACTGAGCCCCGCAAGAGCCATCGAGGAGAGTCCGGTGAGTGGGGCCTGTCTTAAGCTGGTGGAGGGGGGGCAACGGGGTACATTGCCGGTGCCCGCCCCCTGGGACTGTGTTACCCTGTCAGGCGGCCCGTATGGCAGAGGACATCTGTGACTTGGGCTCCAGATTTATTGAACTGCCCTGACTTTCCTGCAACTAACTGCCCTACTAGACAACTCTGGAGCAAGCTGGTTGCCTTTATTGCATATTTTGGGGTAGAGAGTCTTATCCCCCCCTCATTGCAAATTTAGGTCCCTACTGTCTGTGTTGCCCTGAGATCCCCAGTTATTAAGGAAGCCTGAGGGAGGAACGGTCTAAGGGAGTCTAGAAGTAAAGAGGGTTGACTGCTGTGTACACCCTGATGTTTGATACCCCTAGTTTGATGGTAGAGGGAGCCTAGTTGATTCCTGACAGGTGTTCCTGATTTAGGAGAAGGGCCCCTACCTGATATTTATGCTGGGCGAAGTATGTTCCGCCTAGGTTGGTCAATGGGTTGGCCTGATGTTATTCCAGGCCCGTGTTATGTACCAGATTGATGGGCCAGATAGGCTGATTTATTGCAGGTGTTCCTGTCCATGTTATGCCGTGATGCCCTAATGTTTTCTTTCCCTAACAGGGGTTGGGTTGGTGTTAATGTGCATGATGGTTAACTATGCTAATGTAGAACTTTTGCATTTACAGCCTTCCCTGTAGGATGAGAGTCTGAGTTGGCCCCGCCAGATTGGGCTCCAGATCTAATGACATTTTGATTCCATCCTTTTTCTCTTTCAGCATGGACTACTTCCTATGTACATAATTTCCCCCCTTTATTCACTTGGCTCTGGCGCCATTGGGCGTCTTGTGTGACACTACTGTTTTGCATTCTTTTGCCTTGCAGGTTGGAGATACTAAACTGTTTAATTTTCCAACTCAGATTGGTGTCCTGCCTCTTTTGTAGTGTGCCTGGTGTGTTGACTGAGGGTACTGCGTGAGTGCTTCACATGTCCTCCAAGTTTGGCCTGCCCGCTTGATGCCATGCTACCCCCTTTGAGACTTGGGCAACCCCCATTTCCAACACATTTGATTATAATTATTGGTAATTTAAAAAAAAAAACAAAGGTGTGTTTTATATATGTTGACATGCTGAGCACTTCCTAAAGCCAATAGGCCCACTATTTATATTTTCATGTTCTGACCCATTGACAAAATCTTTAGGTCTGCTTTACTTAAAATTACACTGTTTATATTGTGACATCACATAGTCAGCCGTGCCCACCCGAGGCGGGTTAGGCACAATGCACTGGGCCCGTTCCCCCACCAGCCTCAAGCCTTCCACCAGAGGTTAGAATATGTAGCCAACCATACACTGTGCGTGGCAGGGGTTGGCTGTCCACGAGGGGTTTATCTGTAGGGCCTGGCCATAGTAAAATATTGCTTTGCATTAAAAAATCTCTAGAAATTTACTGAAAAAACAATGGTTAAAGTGACGTTATACTTAGGAATTGTAAGTATCTCTGTTTTACATTTTTTAAAAACCTTAGGATTTCACTGAAAAAACACAAAGGTTAAAGTAACATTATAGTTAGGTAACATTTTAGTGACAACATAACGTTTTAGTCTAAAAAAACAAACAAATCACCAGTCATAGTTATCTCAAGTAACTATAACTCATGCCCTAAGAGAACTATACCTTGAGCCCTCACCATGCCCTGCTTATTAGCTCTTATGTTATGTTATGTTATGTTATGTTATGTTATGTTATTTCAACTTCTATAGCGCACGGCTGCCCCAGCAAAGGGGCGTCCCGGCGCTTTATCTGGATGAAGGAACACAACCGAGAAAAAGAACAGAAAGAATGAAATAACAGTAAAACAGTCATTGGGATCCAGGAGGGAAAAGGAAAGTTTTAATGGCCCTCCTAAATGCAAGCAGCTCATCCGGAGCACAAATGTGGGCTGGGAGTGAGTTCCAGAGCTTTGCCGTCAAGACGCGGAAAGAACGCCCTCCCGCCCTACAGCGTTTAAATCATGGGACTATGGCCAGATTTTGCCCCAGTGACCTCAGGTGCCGGGAGGGAACATAAAGGGTAAGGAGAAGCTCAAGAATCGGGTGAGAGGAGATTTTAAGAATTTTAAAGGAAAGACATAATGTCTTAAATTCAATCCTTTGTGTCATAGGTAGCCAGTGGAGTTGCCAAATGGTTTCCTTGGCTGAACAGAACCTAGGTAAACCTACCAAGGCTCTGGCTGCAGCGTTCTGTATGCGCTGCATCCGGATGACTTCCGCCTGATTATCCCCCAGCAGGAGCGAACTAGCGTAGTCAAGCCGTGACAGGGTAGTTGCCTGAATTATCAGCTGCCTGGTGGGGGCATAAAAAAAATTCAAAATTGGCCTAAGTCCACGTAGGATCCCGAAGCAAGTGGCAGCCACTTTTTTTGTATGACCGGAGAAACTGAGGGCGGGGTCGAACCAGACCCCCAAGTTTTTAACCTCAGATGCCGGAGTGGGAGTTGGACCTAATTCTGAGGGCCACTTATCGCCCCAGAGGTTGCTATGCTTACCAACAATTAAGACCTCCGTTTTCTTAGCATTAAGCTGTAAACAATTAGCAGTCATCCAACCATTCGCTGCTGTAAGACCATCTCGAAACCTGGAAGCCTCAAGGTCGGAGTCCCCGCTAAGTGCAACCGACAGCTGCGTGTCATCGGCGTAGGAGACCATAGTCAAGTCCCAACGCTTGACAACCGCAGCTAGCGGCTGCACATAAAGATTGAACAGCGTGGGGCTACGTGCCGAGCCCTGAGGTACTCCCTGTTCAATAGCATGGGGTTTAGACTCAAAAAGCGGTGTAGCGACCCTAAAAGTACGACCTGTTAGAAATGACCAAAACCAATCCAGTGCTACATCCGAAACACCTGCTTCTCCCAGTCGCTGCAGTAGTATCGCGTGGGAGACAGTGTCGAACGCGGCACTGAGGTCGAGTAACACCAGTGCCCCAGTTCGACCTGAATCCAGCACGAGACGCAGATGTTCCGTCATGGAGAGAAGGGCAGTCTCGGTGCTGTGTCCCGCACGGAATCCATTCTTGGAGGAATCCAGAATCTTGGCAGTCTGCAGATGATTAGACAGAATACCATTAGCATGGGCCTCAGCAACCTTCGCGGCCCATGGTAGAAGGGAAATGGGTCGATAATTCTCTAGATTGAGAGGGTCTAATGCAGGTTTCTTCAGAATAGGGGTGATGTAAGCTTGGTTCCACTAAGGAGGTACTATGCCTGAAGAAAATGATAAGTTGACAAGTTGACGTACAGGGGGAAGGCATAATGTAGCCGACTCTCTATACTGCGCTGGTCTAAGTGGATCTGCAGGGGACCCGGATTGAACTTTGACCACCAGCCTACCAAACTCTTCCTCCGAGATACCAGGGAGTATGGATAAGACCAAGTTAGTAATAGGATTAGGCCTCTGGTCTTCATTCAAAGAACTGGTACTAGGAAAAGAACGATAGATAGTATATATCTTTTCTAGAAAGAAGGTAGCTAGATCTTCACAGTGGGACAATGAACAAATCTCAGCTGCTGGGGCTCTTTTGGCAGTCAGGTCTTTTAGAACTTTAAAGATCAGCTTCGTGGGATTGGAGCTACTTCTAAACTCTTGGGAATAGTAAGCTGCACCGGCCCTACATATGGTTCTATGATAGCTTTTGACTTTAGCCAAGTAATACGTTTTTTTACCAGCCTCATAGGTCTTACGCCAGTCTCTTTCTGCTTGTTTACACATTTTTCTTTAAAAGCTAAAGAGTGCTGTCATACCAAGGGCTGGGTTCCAAGGAGCGACATTTACTCCATGCCGCAGGGATCAAAGAATCCAGTGCTTGGGAGATCCAATCACAGAAAAGATCGTAGCCCGACTCAACATCATTGAACGGGCCAAGCAGATAGCCACTAAGCAATCGATGGTAATCATCTACCTTTAATTTCTTCCAAGGACGTTTAAGAATGACTCTATCTAAGGGTTTGAAAGGGAGATCCTTAATCGTAAGATGGAGTTCCACCAGAAAATGATCAGACCAAGCTACCGGCCTCGGCGGCAAGGCCTTAGCCGCAGTCAGGTTTGTAAATATGTGATCCAGAATATGTCCGCCTACATGCGTAGGGTGGGTGACCACCTGATTAAGCTGCATCGCCTCCAAATCTGCAAGGGTACTACTAATAGCTGGAATATGAGGAAGGTCAAAATGCAGATTAAGGTCACCACCAACGCTGAAATTTGCAGAGCCCATCACAAGAGAGCTCACAATATCTGGAAGAGCCGTTCTAAAAGTAATATCATTGCCGGGGGGTCTATAGATCAGAAGTCCAGAAAAAGTAAAATGATGACTAATCGTGATGCAAAAATGTGCACTTTCACATCCGTCTATGTCCGAGTTCTTCCAGACACAAGGATAGCATGATTTAACTACCAAGGCAATACCCCCTCCCCTTGAGTTACGAATATTAGTATAGATGGAATATTCGGAAAGAAGTGCAAGGTTCAATACAGTCGTAGCCTCATCATGCAGCCATGTTTCAGTCATGAGAAAAATATGCGGGGCCTCTTCAGATAAAAGATCGTAAATGACCGAGTAATGTTTGACCAGAGATCTAACATTAAGATGCCAGATTTTTAGATCTCGAGGGGCCGAAAACTCAATAGATGGAAGTACAACAGGAAGAGACTCAGTAAAGGCTGCGATAGGGGCAGGGGGCGGAAGTGCCAGTTTACCACATGCACACTGAAAAGGGCCGCAAAGTGGATCAAGAGAAGGATGGCCACAAAGTGGGGATGATTTCCGAATCCTAAGTAACTCCTTCCTAGAATACATACCTCCTACTAGCTTATGAGGTACAGCATCCATAGCACACAGCGCTTCCTTAGCTCTGACGGGCGCAGACGGGCAGGACTCTGACACGACTCCGGTGCGATTACGGCACGCCCGGTGCACACAATCGCTGCGCGCTAGCATAACTGGTTTAAGTAGGGTTCAAGCGTGGTCACTGAAGCACTAGAACGCTCCCCAAAATGGCGCCCGCAAGACGTCCCTTTTTACCCCCAAAATGGCGTCAAAAGATCGAGTGCACCAGGAAAGGACCAGCTAAAGCAGCGGTGAGCTACACAATTACAGTGCAGGTATGCACAAATGACAGAATGTAAAAGCAGGGGTCAAGAAATAAAATATTAAACCAAAATACAAAAAAGGGAGATGGTATTAAAATCGCCAGCTGTCTCAGAATGATAGAGGCTATGAGCGCGAATAACCTAATGCGCTCAGCAAAATCGAAGGGTACCTTGTCCTGGCTGACCCACCTGCAGTAAGCGTCTTAATCATATCACAACACGCATGAAGTCTTCAGTGAAATCATTGATAACATTACTGATGACAACTGAACTGACATCATTGATGACAACACTGTGCATGGTGGGGGCTTTAGTTACTTCAAATAACTGTAATTGGTGTTTTTGTTTTTTACTTTGTAACATTAGGTTTTACTGAAATGTTCATCTAACTACAAGGTTACTTTAACCTTACATACCCATGCATATGCATGTGCTTTGTTCTTATACCCATCTTTCATGCACGTTTCAGGACAAAATCTTTTGATTATTATTTATTTCTTTGAAGAATATCAGTGCCTTAAATGTTTTACACTGTTTTAAAAAAATTGTTCATTGATTGCCAAAGAAAATGCGTTTGTAATATTACCAGCAAAATTAATTTGCAGCTTATAAAGCTGATTCCAATTATGTTTTTCCCACAACACATCAACACCTAAATGATGCAATTAATCACCTTAAAATATAATGTCTACATAAAGATTATACTAAAGCTGAACAATAACACCCACTTACGGCTTTGATGCAAAGCTGACCTAGCCCATACTTTTTATGAAATCCCAAGGGCTGGTATTAGGGATATTATGTCGCATTATACAAGACTTATTGCAATGAACACACTGAAGACATGCAAAAGGGATCAGTTAAACGTGCGCGCAAGAGTTATTGTTATTACAGCTGTGGGAAAATAAACCATGAATAAAGAGTTTAAAATCTTCATACAACCTGAGACAATACAAAGGCTAAGTTCTACTTAGGGATGCATTTTATTTGTGTGCCAGATTTGAATTGATTTAATGCATTACCCGCAGCACTGAAAATCACAGGCTTATAAATGGGCCAGATTGTTCTAATGGTTTTTCTCATGGATCCAACTAGAAGAAAAGTGTTAGCCAAATGCAAACCTCAGAAATCATGCTTTACATCATACCTGATGCTGTACATTCACTTTTGCTAGCAACTAATCAGTAATATGTGCTGATTGCCGAGCCTTGTACATACATATATATATATGTATATATATATATTACCTACTGGCGGTCGCCAGTAGGGAGTTATTGTTAGGATTGGCTACCATAGGAAATCAGCAACATTCTATTGGGAATAACTCTGGCGCCGGTTGAGGAATTTGTGTGTAATTTTCCAAAATTTTGGCCAGCTCCGCTGAGGTCCTTCCCTGAAAGTTTCGGGGAGATTCGAGAAGTGGTGGCTGATAAAAAAGGGGGGTCCCAAAATGTGTTTTCTCCATGTTAATTTCCGTAGGACGGTCTGACAAGTCTACAGCCCGAACCGCTGAAAGGAATTACGCCAAACTTGGCAAAATTGTTGGGACTGGTACTCAGATGTGCCTTTGCTATGTTTGGTGAAAATTGCTCCAGTGGTTTTTTAGAAAATTAACTTCAAAAACACATATATATCTATAGGCGCGCTGCTGGCGCTCACCGGTGCGCGTACCGGGGAGCGCTCCCGGCGCACTACGGGAGTGCGCGAGCGGAAAGCTGATTGGCTTTCGGGTGTCTGACAACATTCTAAACAGTCCGGAGAGTCTGCCATCTTGTGTCTCGGTAGAATCGAGACACAAGAGGTGAAAAAGAAAGGGGAAAACAATTAAAAGGGGGCAGAGTAGACACCCCCTGACCCCCTAGGTTTTCTGAGGGGGGCCTAGAAGGACCCTGAAGGGCAAAAAAACCTTTTTTTTTAAAAAACATTCACGGGGTAAGCGCTGTGTGCGTTCCCGGGTACGCTCCCCGGTTCGCGCACCCTGAGCGCACCATGGGGGAAAGCAGTGTGAACAAAAAGAGAAAAAAATAGTAGAGTGTTTAGAGGAAAGTGATGCATTGCTGGAGTGTGTCAAAAAAATGATGCAACTCCAGCAATGTAGCCTTTTAAATGGGTCTAGTCCCATGTGAAAGGGCCTGCGTCCGTTTTACGCCTGCTGTGAGGCAGGCGCAAGAAAAGTGACGCAGTGAAATCTCATAGATTTCACTGCGTCACTTCTACGACCCTTTCTTGCGTCAATACGCCCCCTTTGCATACATTACACCTGGCGCAGGTATAATGTGGCGCAGGGGTTTACAAAGTGACGCATCTACCTAGATGTGTCACTTTGTAAACATGACTCAACAAGGTGGAATTTTTACACCACTGGTGCGTCACAAAAAGTGACGCACCGGTGGCGTAAAAGTGACGCATGACTTCGTAAATGAGGCCTTCAGTCTTTTACTCATGCGTCATATTTAATGTATGACGCTTCATGTCGCAAGGAGTTACAGATAAGTCAGTATTTCTGATGTATCTGTAAGCGCAAAAGTGATGCTTTGCTGGAGTGTGTCACAAAAGTGACGCAACTCAAGCAATGCATCCTTTCACATGGGGCCAGCCCCATGTGAAAGGGCTTGCGTCAGTCTTACGCCTGCTGTGAGGCAGGCGCAATATTTTGATGCAACGGTGTCGTAAAAGTGATGCAGTGAAATCTCATAGATTTCACTGCGTCACTCCTACGACCCTTTCTTGCGTCAATACGCCCCCTTTGCATACATTACACCTGGCGCAGGTATAATGTGGCGCAGGGGTTTACAAAGTGACGCATTTACCTAGATGCGTCACTTTGTAAATATGACTCAATAAGGTGCATTTTTTACACCACTGGTGCGTCACAAAAAGTGACGCACCGGTGGCGTAAAAGTGATGGACGGCCTCATAAATGAGGCCTTCAGTCTTCTACTCATGCGTCATATTTAATGTATGACGCATTATGTCGCAAGGAGTTACAGATACGTCAGTATTTCTGACGTATCTGTAAGCGCAAAAGTGATGCATTGCTGGAGTGTGTCACAAAAGTGATGCAACTCCAGCAATGCATCCTTTCACATGGGGCCAGCTGCATGTGATAGGGCCTGCGTCAGTCTCACGCCTGCTGTGAGGCAGGCCCAAGATTTTGACGCAACGGTGTCCTAAAAGTGACGCAGTGAAATCTCATAGATTTCACTGCGTCACTTCTACGACCCTTTCTTGTGTCAATACGCCCCCTTTGCATACATTACACCTGGCGCAGGTATAATGTGGCGCAGGGGTTTACAAAGTGACGCATCTATCTAGATGCGTCACTTTGTAAATATGACACAACAAGGTGCATTTTTTACACCACTGGTATGTCACAAAAAGTGACGCACCGGTGGCGTAAAAGTGACCCATGGCCTCATAAATGTGGCCTTCAGTCTTCTACTTTAACTTTTTTTTTCACTTTCTCTGTTTCTTCACTGCCTTACTCACCTTGTCTCACACTCAATTGACACATTCCCCATGTTCACTCTCCTTCCCCTCACTCTCGTTCCCCACACTCACCTTCTTTCAGTCCCCCTTCTTCACTTCCCTTCCCCTCTCGTACCTTTCTTTGCTTTCTTGCTCATTTTCCTCTCTTCTCTCACTGCACTCCACTTCAGTTACTCTTTTTCATTTTTTTAAGAATACAGCTCTTTGATGAGAATTGGAGGTAGTTCTGAAAAGAACTTTTTTTTTCTTCTTTTTTTCCTTTTTTTCAACAGAAACAAAAACAGGGAATTGGAAACTGCTCAACAGGAGCAAAAAAAAATAATCAAAATTAGGACTGGGGTTGGCAGCGGTGGTTGTCTATTGCTCGAACCATGAGCATTACACTTTGTTCCCCATAACAAAGTAGCTGATCAAATTTTTTGCATTTAATTACGGCTTCATTAAATGCAGGCTGAATGTTGGGGATCAGCTCTTCTGGTCGCCCTCTCACTGATGTTGTTGGTCCTCAGGTTGAAATAGAGGCACCATCCCTGGGAGCCTCTTGTGCCAGAGCTCTGACACTCTCCCGGGCAAAGTTCTGGGGGTGCCTCCTCTCGACGTGGCGAATCATAGTGGAGTTCCCAAATGAATATTTTCTGGTGGGTTCACCCCGTGAGAGGACGGTATGACAAATCCGGCACTCCACCTTTGGAGCATTTACTTTTTTTTGATCATGTGGAATGGAAAAAAACTTCCATATGAAGTGTTCTTTTACCCGGGGTGGAGGAACCTCTTCATCAATAAATGTCTCTCTGTCATCATCACTGCTGGATGTTCTGGCAGCCATGGTAATCCAAGAAAGATCCAAGAGCAAAAAACAGGTCTTTCAGTCACAAAAGTGAAAGAACATGACTTGACGCGCTTATGCTGAGCGCACCGGAGCGCTTCCGGGGGCGCTTACGTGGCGCGAACGTAGGCACTTCCGGGGGCGCTTACGCGGCGCGAACATAGGCGCTTCTGGGGGCGCTTATGCGGCGCGCCTGAGTGATGTTTTGATAGCTTTACAGAAATGTAAATTTATTTTCATTTCATAAATTAAAAATATTGCTTTTATAAGTATGGTACTAAATGTCTTGCGTTATTATTTACTTTTCAAACATATTTTTTTTAACAAACGCAGAAATAGCGCTCTCGGTGCGCTCTCGGGAGAGCTTACCAGTGCGCGCACCCTGAGCGCCCCAGGAAAAAATGATTAAAAAAAAACATTGGAAAAATATTATTTCAAAAATAAATTATTAATAATTAATACTTACACAAAACAGCAAATTAAAAAAAAATTGTAGGTTACAAACTCGATATAGAAAGGAATTAACTTTTAAAAAACCTTTGAAATTCAGTGAAAAAACCAGAGGTTTCACAATCGTTATAGTTAGGAATTAGCATTTAAAAAACCATTGAAATTCACAAAAAAAAACATAGGTTTCACATTTGTTACAGTTAGGAATTAGCATTTAAACAACCTTTGAAATTCACTGAAAAAACCATAGGTTTAACACCAGTTATTGTTAGCTGGACATTTTACTCATACAAAACCATTGAAATTCCCACGTTATAGTTAGTTGGACTCACTATAACTCGCGCGCCCGCAATCCACTGCTGATGATGTCACATATTACATCATTCATGACATGGTCAGTGAATGTAAGCGGAAAGTAACCGGAGCAACAGCCCACGCCAAACTGTATGAACCAAGGGAGCTCCCGAGATTCAGGAAGTAGAATGTATTGGTTATCTTGTGTATATTGATTAACACAGGATCCCCATTATGGTGTGGCAAACCATTCACAGCGGAGTCATAATATTGACAAATATCCGAAACTTCCGGACGGGTTTGAAATCAATTGATAACCCGTAGTTATGGGAGTTCTCACTACATTTCCCGACCTCCTTAGCGATTGTGTAGTTCACGATCGCGGAGCTGAGGATAGTGGCGGTCCGTAACAGCAAAATCACTCTCCGTGTCCCATTTACAAACTAAACACCAACATTTGCCGAAATATGTTGCAATTATAAATGTTGATATGTATATAGACTGTTTTTTTATAACAAAAGGTATACAATTGAAGTATTTCTTTTATGTTTATGAATTAAGACATGGATGATGGACTTATAAAAGTGTAAAATGCTAAATGGTGGCTACTTGAAAAAGGCTAACGCCGAAACGCGTTGTTCTCTTGGTGTGTCGTCTCTGTGTCCTTTAAACTAACGGGACTCGGAAGCTGTGGATATTAAGAGTAGCGGCTGCTACTACCAACGACATCAGCGGTGATTGGTTGTGGTTCGCTCGAGCAGCATTTTCGAGCGGATATATATATATATATATATATATATATATATATATATACATATATACATATATATATACATTAGGTCCAATCCCACTCCCGAAAGAATGGGTCCGAGTCCACTCGTATGACAGGGGATGATGTTTATTGCCAATTTTGCAAGCGCAGACAAAGGAGTAAGTAATGTCCTTTTAAAATCACTTCAGAGGGGATTGCTGTGCCCAGAAACCACTGGACAGGGCAGACGCGTTTCAGCCTTTCTGCTTTCTTCAGTGCCCGTTTCTCCCCAGCAGCGATGACACACCTGAGGGCCTGTTTAAATCTTGGTTCGTCCACTCCCATTGGAGTACTGCACTGGCCCTTCCTCCTCGGCTGCTGAGTGCGCTGTTCCTGTTTCGGAATCCATGCCGGGTTTTGTGTTACCACGTAGCGGGGGCAATATGCAGTGATTTGCCATCCCGAACACTCAGTGGCATCCCAGACTTGCTGGCCACGATCCTCACGCACCCCAGCAGGCGACTCAGGAAACAGAAAAGGTCAGTCTTTC
The DNA here is from genome assembly GCF_964263255.1 of Lissotriton vulgaris. NCBI lineage: Eukaryota > Metazoa > Chordata > Amphibia > Caudata > Salamandridae > Lissotriton > Lissotriton vulgaris. Next base: position 987,824,194 of record NC_141698.1, on the reverse strand, counting down.
CCCTGTCACCTTCACGCTGTGAAATACTGCTTCCTTTCTCCCCAAACGGCGGATATATATATATATTACCTACTGGCGGTAGCCAGTAGGTAGTTATAGTTAGGATTTTTTTCAATGCAAAATCTCAAAATTCTATTGTGAATAACTTTGGCGCCGGTTGACGAATCTGCCTGAAAATTTTCTCAAATTTGCCTCGCGGCGCTCCGGTCCTTCCCTGAAAGTTTGGGGGGGATTCGTCAAGCGGGGGCCGAGATAAAAGGGGGGTCCCAAAACGTGTTTTCCCCACGTTAATTTCCATAGGGCGGTCAAACTCACTTTTAGCCCGAACGGCTGAATGGATTTCCACCAAACTTGGCAAAATTGTAGGGACTGGTAGCACGATGTGCCTTTGCTATGTCTCAAGATATGTGCTCCAGTGGTTTTTGAGTAATTTAGGTTCAAAAAAATATATATATCTATGGCCGCGCCCGGTACGCGCACGGGGGAGCGCACCGGGCGCGCTACGCGACTTGCGCGCGGAAATCTGATTGGCTCTCGGGTGTCCGTAACCATTCTAAATAGTCCGGAGCGGCCGCCATCTTGTGTCTCGGTAGGATCGAGACACAAGAGGTGGCAAAAACAAAGGGGGAATTGACCATAAGGGGGCAGAGTAGACCTCCCCTGACCCCCTAGGTTTGATGTGGGGGCTATAAAAGGGCCCCGCGGGGCAAATTATTTTTTCTTTTTTCGATTTTTGCGGCAGGAGCGCCCGGTACGCGCACCTGGAAGCGCACCAGGGAGCATACCATGTGGAAAAAAGAATGAAAGACTTTTTAAAAAATGTAGGTTTCTTAATAAAATTGTTCTTTTTGTTGTTTTTTTTTATTTAAGTACCAACATGTAGGTACCAATGCAGAGTCTAACATTTATTGTACACCGTCTCCTTTGTAGATATCTTGCATGTTGTTACAGAAGTTATTGTGGTATATGGAATTCATACCATAGTCTGTCAGGGAAGCAGAAACAACATGGAGGCAGGAGATGATAAAGAGATGTTAAATACACATTGGAGATAATATAGTGGGAGAAAGGAAGTAACTATGAGCAAAATTACTATGTAACATAAAAAAGTTGCACAGTGTACTATAAGTCTCACTTTATATTATAGCTATTTTGGTACTATTTCATAATTTACATATAAAAAAGAATATTGTCTCGAACAATTTTTTATTTTTAAATAAAAATTTATTGCTGTGATTATTCAAAATCTAAAAGAATTTCCAACATTATTTCATCAGGTATGTCCTCATTTGGATTCAATGATTCAATTTCTTCCACACAATTAAGTAAGTCTTGGTCCAGAGACTGATCCAAAAAGTCTAATTCATCAATCTCTTCCTTAGGATTGTTCTCCAGATCAATTTCAAATGAAATATTAATTTTATTTTGTTCTCCTTCCATTTTCTTGCTGTAAATTGCATAAAAAATAAACATATCAGTAGAGATAGGGCACTGTTGGGTTTAAGTTCAGACAGGTACTTGTGAGTTTTTAACAGTGAAGTTATCTTTGGACAGTGTATGGTATGAGGTAGGAAGTAGAAATATAAAAAAGTGTATGTGAAGAAGCCTATATGGCTGAGATACCCGCCACCCCCTCTCAACACAATCCCCAAAGGAGGGAAACCGGAAACAGTTCTTGAAGTTTTTGGAAGAGGGAGGGAGTGACCCTCCCCGGCCGTATTTATTAAAACAAAAAATTAAACGTTAAACAGTTTCATATTAATGTACAATTTCATAACCACATTGCGATGTTTGGCTAACCTTAACAGATTCTCTAATACAGAGGTTCTCCTAGCCGAACTAACAACCTACAAAACATTTTCTTGAAATAATGAAATTGTACATCCTAACGTTTTAGGGCCAACGGCAAGGTCGTAACCGGTGTCAAGATCCCTAACCAGAAATACCCCCCCCACTTGGGAGGGGCGACAGCACTGAGGCGTACCCCAAGTGCAACTACCAATTTCCCTTGACTTGACGGGGGCCCCAATAAACTCGACGCCACTTAAAGGTCGTTCGAGGACTCGTGTGAGTATCTAGAAGGTAGCGTAGACCTCCCCCCAAACCCCACACAACTTACCACATCTGCCGTCGCAGACGTCACTGGCCCCGGGAAATTCCCCAGGAGGGGGCTGTAACCCCTCCTACACAGGAAGGGGCCTTGACCGCCTTTCCTTTCCTTCCGGCGGCCTCTCCTTAGACAGGACCGCCTCCCCGTTGAGGGGCCAAAGGCCACCTCTCCCGAGCGCTCCCATCCGTGTTGGGTGACGCCCACTCATAGGGATCTTCCAATTACTGCTCACCGATCATGACCTTACCGCCCGACCAAAATAAATACGACAATGCTAACTAAACCAACAATACATTGGCCACTATGACCCGAATAAGCATGCTTATAAACGGACACTAAAAACCGAATATCTTTAATCACAAAACATACATAAAATCGACCAACTTTATTACACACTCAATATCAACATGATAATACCACAACCTGTAAACGAAAATAGAATTATCGATCTATTTTAAAACAACTGGCTGTCCTCAGGGGCTGGTGGGTGGGTCAAAATTGGCTCTTCGTTCCGTCTCGAGCTCACGTGCAGCGAGGAGGTGCAGCTTCAGAGCACAGGAACAAGAGGATGTCTTCCGGTCTTGCGTCCCTTTTTATCCGTCTTCAGGGCGGGCGTAAACCCGCCCCTGCCTGCCCCGAGGGCGTGGCCAGCCGCGTCAGTGTCTAGGCCAGCCCACTCTAGGGCGGGAAAGAGCGCGCCCCGGCTACGCCGCTTCGGGCATACCAGCCGAGACGCGCCTCCCGCCCAAAATGGCTTCCCGGGGGGATCGAGGTACTCTGCCATACGTTCGGGGGGACCGAGTGGTCGCCCCTTTCCATATGGCTGAGATACCCGCCACCCCCTCTCAACACAATCCCCAAAGGAGGGAAACCGGAAACAGTTCTTGAAGTTTTTGGAAGAGGGAGGGAGTGACCCTCCCCGGCCGTATTTATTAAAACAAAAAATTAAACGTTAAACAGTTTCATATTAATGTACAATTTCATAACCACATTGCGATGTTTGGCTAACCTTAACAGATTCTCTAATACAGAGGTTCTCCTAGCCGAACTAACAACCTACAAAACATTTTCTTGAAATAATGAAATTGTACATCCTAACGTTTAAGGGCCAACGGCAAGGTCGTAACCGGTGTCAAGATCCCTAACCAGAAATACCCCCCCCACTTGGGAGGGGCGACAGCACTGAGGCGTACCCCAAGTGCAACTACCAATTTCCCTTGACTTGACGGGGGCCCCAATAAACTCGACGCCACTTAAAGGTCGTTCGAGGACTCGTGTGAGTATCTAGAAGGTAGCGTAGACCTCCCCCCAAACCCCACACAACTTACCACATCTGCCGTCGCAGACGTCACTGGCCCCGGGAAATTCCCCAGGAGGGGGCTGTAACCCCTCCTACACAGGAAGGGGCCTTGACCGCCTTTCCTTTCCTTCCGGCGGCCTCTCCTTAGACAGGACCGCCTCCCCGTTGAGGGGCCAAAGGCCACCTCTCCCGAGCGCTCCCATCCGTGTTGGGTGACGCCCACTCATAGGGATCTTCCAATTACTGCTCACCGATCATGACCTTACCGCCCGACCAAAATAAATACGACAATGCTAACTAAACCAACAATACATTGGCCACTATGACCCGAATAAGCATGCTTATAAACGGACACTAAAAACCGAATATCTTTAATCACAAAACATACATAAAATCGACCAACTTTATTACACACTCAATATCAACATGATAATACCACAACCTGTAAACGAAAATAGAATTATCGATCTATTTTAAAACAACTGGCTGTCCTCAGGGGCTGGTGGGTGGGTCAAAATTGGCTCTTCGTTCCGTCTCGAGCTCACGTGCAGCGAGGAGGTGCAGCTTCAGAGCACAGGAACAAGAGGATGTCTTCCGGTCTTGCGTCCCTTTTTATCCATCTTCAGGGCGGGCGTAAACCCGCCCCTGCCTGCCCCGAGGGCGTGGCCAGCCGCGTCAGTGTCTAGGCCAGCCCACTCTAGGGCGGGAAAGAGCGCGCCCCGGCTACGCCGCTTCGGGCATACCAGCCGAGACGCGCCTCCCGCCCAAAATGGCTTCCCGGGGGGATCGAGGTACTCTGCCATACGTTCGGGGGGACCGAGTGGTCGCCCCTTTCCATATGGCTGAGATACCCGCCACCCCCTCTCAACACAATCCCCAAAGGAGGGAAACCGGAAACAGTTCTTGAAGTTTTTGGAAGAGGGAGGGAGTGACCCTCCCCGGCCGTATTTATTAAAACAAAAAATTAAACGTTAAACAGTTTCATATTAATGTACAATTTCATAACCACATTGCGATGTTTGGCTAACCTTAACAGATTCTCTAATACAGAGGTTCTCCTAGCCGAACTAACAACCTACAAAACATTTTCTTGAAATAATGAAATTGTACATCCTAACGTTTAAGGGCCAACGGCAAGGTCGTAACCGGTGTCAAGATCCCTAACCAGAAATACCCCCCCCACTTGGGAGGGGCGACAGCACTGAGGCTTACCCCAAGTGCAACTACCAATTTCCCTTGACTTGACGGGGGCCCCAATAAACTCGACGCCACTTAAAGGTCGTTCGAGGACTCGTGTGAGTATCTAGAAGGTAGCGTAGACCTCCCCCCAAACCCCACACAACTTACCACATCTGCCGTCGCAGACGTCACTGGCCCCGGGAAATTCCCCAGGAGGGGGCTGTAACCCCTCCTACACAGGAAGGGGCCTTGACCGCCTTTCCTTTCCTTCCGGCGGCCTCTCCTTAGACAGGACCGCCTCCCCGTTGAGGGGCCAAAGGCCACCTCTCCCGAGCGCTCCCATCCGTGTTGGGTGACGCCCACTCATAGGGATCTTCCAATTACTGCTCACCGATCATGACCTTACCGCCACAGGTCCGGATAGTTGACCGGCTATCCGGACCCCCCACAAAGCTCCTACCTAAAGGTCATGCTTTAACGTTTTTTAACCATGCTAAGAAGTCTCCTATGAGTAACTCATTCCCCACCCGAGACAAATGCACACCATCCCCCGAATACATACTGTCATCATTAATACAGCCATGCGAAATAGAATGCAATGTCCCGGAACGGAACAACCTATTCACTTTGTTATTAAGCTTTCTAACAGACTGATTCAAAGCAGGAATAGAAATAGCCCCCCGCCACACCTTTCGTGGGATCATATGGGACCACGCAATTGTGCACCCCGGAACTCTCCTCGCCAACCAACTTACAGTGGAAAGCATTGCCTCCAGGGGAAGTCGTCTACCGGTGGTGACCAAATCATTGCCCCCTAAATGCACTATGACTATAGACGGCGGTGACCTCGTCCGCCCTAACAAATCCTCAAAATATGCTTGAAACTGGTCAATACAGAGACCGCCTCTTCCGTAGAAGGACACCCTGTACCCGTATTCCCCAGCTACGTGAATCATGTCACCTGCTTTGAATACGTCCGCGGCACGCCTCACGTATGAGTGGCCCACGACCCACACCTCCTTTTTCACAGCCGGTGATGTCTGACCGCTGGCCCGGTGTTGGGTCGACTGCATAGTCCGCCCCGCCTCGTAGGCTTGCGCAACTGAAAACCAAACAAAAACAAGAGGCGTGAGTACGTCATTACAGCTTTACAACATGTGCAACCGCACATACCTCTTATAACACTTGGAGGACCAACGCCCCACTCGTTTCACTTGTTCAACATTAAGACCCCTGGCTGTAGCTTCCGTAGCAGCCCCTATCCGAAAGGAATGGGTCCCAAACTCGCCCGGGTTCAAGCCCGCAGCGGCAATTGACATCGCAAGCACTCGCTGAAACTGAAACTTCGTCAGTGGGGTGGCGTCCGCGTGTCTCAACAAGGTCCCCCCCCATAATGCCACCCTTCGTGCTAGGTAATCTTCTAAACACTTTACCGGGCACATGGAGGACCCGGGAATCCTGCGTATGATTATGCAGTCACCCATCCCGTCTTGATCGGTCTTGGACCTGACAAAGGAGACCGTCATTGCCTCTCCTCTGATCTGAACGTGTTCTTGGCACAAACCCCCTGCCACATCCTGTTTGTTCCTTGCCACCAGTTCGCTTACTCGCATCGCCCCGTGAAATGCTAGCGTAAAAGCGGCTCGGAACAACACCGCCTCAAACTGAGATGAACATGTGGCAGGGAGTGTAGCCAACAACTGGGCCAACCTATCCAAACCTATCGGGCGCCTCTCATCTACTCTGCGACCCTCAAGGCGTTGCCACCCACGCAGCGCTTTCTGTACAACGAAAGACGCTGTCGGGTCCTGGATACTATGAGCCCTGGCAACAAAGGAAATAGCAGCACGATGCCTCTGGGCCGTAGCCACAGATTTCCCAGCCCTACGTAAGGACATCAGAAAATTCACTACCCATTCCTCGTGGCCCCAAAGCCTCTCTCTATCAGTCCCCAAAAAGGCTAAATAGGACCTAAACGCCCCTTCATATGCTTTCCTCGTCCGTGGTGCTAGACTCTCTCCCACGAGGTGACGAAGTTCGGGGCACCGAGAGACCAGAGAGCTTCGGGGAAGGGTGCCGGCTCTGGGTCCGCTGAGGGAAGGAAACCCGAGAAAGCCTGCATATGAAAACGAGACAGTGCATCAGCCGCCCGATTCAGTACCCCTGGGACATGTTTTGCTCTGAACAGCACATTCAGTTGCATACACAGTAAAACAATTTCTTTGAGCAGTCTTAAAATCAGTTTACATCGTGCTGCCTGACTATTGATGCACTCGACCACGGTCATATTGTCAGACCAAAATATCACAGAGTGATCTTTGAACCCTTCTGGCCAGGTTCTCAGGGCCACCAAAATGGGAAAAAGTTCCAGGAAAGCAATATTACTTGTCAGACCATTGTCATGCCACCATGTCGGCCACCTTTGTGCCGACCATTTTGTGCCGAAGATGGCACCAAAACCTATGCTACCTGCAGAATCTGTCCATAGCCCCAGCTCTTCAGAGGATACGGCTGGTTTGTTCCAGATGACTCGACCATTAAAGTCCGCCAGAAATGCTAACCAAATACGCACGTCCTGGCGGACCTCAGCCGATAGTCTCATGCGATGATGGCCCTCCTTTAGGCCGACCATAGCTTGGGCAATTGAACGAGAAAAGGGGCGGGCCATCGGTATAACTCTCAGGGCAAAATTCAACTGTCCCACCAACTGCTGTAACTGATGCAGCGTAACTTTAGATCCATTTAGACACACTTGCAGGGCTGCCCTGAACTTCCACACTTTGTCAGGTGGCAAACGAAAACAACCTTCTCTGGAGTCTAACTCGATCCCCAGAAACTCGAGGCAAGTCGCAGGACCCACCGTCTTACCTGGTGCCAATGGCACACCAAACTGCTTCATTAATACACAAAATTCGGCCAAGGCCCGGCCACATTCGAGATCCCCGGCTGCCCCAAGGAACAGAAAATCATCAAGGTAATGCATTACATGTTGGAAACCCGTCTTCTTTGTGAAGACCCATTGTAGAAAACTACTGAATTTCTCAAAATAAGCACAAGATATAGAGCACCCCATCGGCATACACTTATCCATGTAATAATAACCCTGAAACATAAAACCTAGGAGACGCTGATCGTCCGGGTGTACCGGGAGCAACCGGAACGCTGACTCGATATCTGACTTCGCCATCAGCGCCCCGGGCCCCAGGCGATTCAAAATGGCTACGGCCTCATCGAAGGATGCGTACCGCACCGAACACACTTCTGGGTCTATTGCATCGTTCACAGAAAGACCACGTGGAGCTGACAAATTATGAATCAGTCGAAACTCACCCGGGTCCTTCTTGGGGACCACCCCTAAAGGAGAACAAACAAAATTCTGTACCGGGGGTACACTAAATGGGCCGGCGACCCGACCTCGAGTAACCTCTTTCCGGATCTTTTCCTGAACCACGGTCGTATGTTGCAGGACGGAAAGTTGATTTTTACACTTCTCCACGCCCTGAAAGTCCCCTACCGGGATGCGGAAACCATTCGAAAATCCGTTCCGCAGCACCCCAGCAGAAGTACGATCCGGGTATTCACTGAGCCAGGGAATCATCGCCAAGGTATCAATCGGGGTAGGTAAAGGCGCCCCTCGGACTACGTTAGACCTGTTTGGCGCCTCCTCTCCCCCCGTTATCACCCGTTTTGGCTCTGCACGTGGACTCAGGATGGGACGACCCGCACCCACTACATTCATGTTTAAATTTACACGATCCCTGGGGCCTGGTACATTTACCTTTGTTGAAATTGAAGCAGAACCCCCTTTTTCCTGTATTGCCGGCAGGTCTCGAGTAATCGTCGGTACTCGTACCTGACCGAAAGGGCGTCCCCCCATAATGGCGGGAGGATTCGCCAACATTACTTCCTACCAATGGCATTTTCAACATACCTGTCTCCTTCATTTTATCCCATGTCAAAGAATCATAACAGTCCCATGTTAAGCTTTTATTATGCTCTTTTGCCTTTCTAAAAAGATTATCGTAACAGAACCAATGGTTACCCTGGTGCGATGTCGAGTACCCCATGATTCTTGACTGATAGGTCGGCAACTCGGAAAGCAACTCGGGCCTACGTTCCCCCAAGATTGACGTAAAAATTCCCCATGCATTGCCCCAATTGCCGATAGTCTCATTTACTTTAAAGGCGGCCATTTTTGCGCGCCAAACACTCGGATGCATAAGATCTTTCTGACCCTTAACATGCTCCACCTCATAATGATCAACAAGCAACGAGAAGATGTTCACGTACTCCCCCGCCCAAATCTTCTCCTTAATTGCCAAAGGCACATGTTGACCCAACCTTTCTCTACGAGAGGGAGCTGACTCATCCCTCGCAATCGGCAATGGCCGCTTACCTGCACCGGACGCTGCATCTGCGGTCGCAATCGTCCCTTGCGGCTTGTCAACAACTGCAACCGGCGCGGACGCCTTGGCTGCATCCCGTTTCTCGCGTAATTGCTTCATCAGCGCCTGGGCCTCGGCAGCCGTGGCGCCCTCCCTACTGTCGCCCAACCACGCTGCAAGTTGTGCTGCCAGCTCGGGCGGCATATCCTCGTTGGACACCGGGGTGACCACCACAGGAATCGGATTCCCCTCCACTGGTACTGGGGTTGGCGCTTCGAGCGGGGTACAGGGAACCGGGGCGTCTCCCCCAGCCGGTCCCCTCCTTGGCCTCTTGGCTCTTCCTCCCGGAGCTGCTCCAGCCGACGGACGCTCCGGCCCCCCTTCCCCGTCTCTCTCCGCTACCCGCTTCTTCAGCTCAGTCATCTCTTTCATGAGGACCCGAACCATCTGTTCGGTCGTCATTCTCTTTCCGCCTTTCTTGGGCATTTCTCCGACAGAGTATCTGTAAGACAAAAAGAAAGATTACAACGCTCAAAATTGGCTCTTCGTTCCGTCTCGAGCTCACGTGCAGCGAGGAGGTGCAGCTTCAGAGCACAGGAACAAGAGGATGTCTTCCGGTCTTGCGTCCCTTTTTATCCGTCTTCAGGGCGGGCGTAAACTCGCCCCTGCCTGCCCCGAGGGCGTGGCCAGCCGCGTCAGTGTCTAGGCCAGCCCACTCTAGGGCGGGAAAGAGCGCGCCCCGGCTACGCCGCTTCTAGCATACCAGCCGAGACGCGCCTCCCGCCCAAAATGGCTTCCCGGGGGGATCGAGGTACTCTGCCATACGTTCGGGGGGACCGAGTGGTCGCCCCTTTCCAATATAATCCTTAATTATACCAGAGAAGCCTTATTCAATCTATAACTATAACAGAGAAGCCTATCTCAATCGGTAATTATAACAGAGGGACAGTAAATAACTGTCAGAAAACGTTTTTACAAATGAACTTAAAGTGCCCCTTCACAAATGTAGAAAGGTGATGAAGATAAATGAGAAATTCTTTTAAAGATGTATCTCAGGTAGTTGTAGTCAAAATGGCCATGTTTTCCTCTCATTTTTCATTTATATTCATGTACATAACCAATCAAATGTCAGGAAAAAAAAGTAGGAAATGAAAGTAACATTTTAATTGGTTGTAAATTCCAACATTTTCATATGTTTTTTTGACATTTAATTTACCTCAGGATATTTAGATAGGGCAACAGAGTAGACCAGGTCCAATGGGGTGTGCTGCCCAAGGGGTAACTAAGGATCACGCGGTCACATGCACAAAAACTTGTATTTGAGTCACACTAGGCTAGAGATTCCCATCAGACCACCCTCGTGGCGGAGTTTCATCATGTGGGAGTAGGCAGTCAATCCAGACACTGCCCGAACATGCAAGTGCCGGTGCAGGAGTTAATCATGACGCACTAGCCAGAGTATTGCTCAAAAGGTAGTACTGATAAAGTGCAGTGCTCAGGTGATGGTGCTCAATAAAAATGACTACATAGACTACAAAAATTGTTTTGTAAGAGAAGATTAGTCTAGGTGTCAAGATTAAAATACGCCTAATAGTTGAAGAGTTAAACTACATCAAGGCGCTGTGCTAAATCGGTACTCTGGCTAGTGCGTCATGATTAACTCCTGCACCGGCACTTGCATGTTCGGGCAGTGTCTGGATTGACTGCCTACTCCCACATGATGAAACTCCGCCACGAGGGTGGTCTGATGGGAATCTCTAGCCTAGTGTGACTCAAATACAAGTTTTTGTGCATGTGACCGCATGATCCTTAGTTACCCCTTGGGCAGCACACCCCATTGGACCTGGTCTACTCTGTTGTGTTTTTGTATCTTGACAGTTGGGGCACGAGTTGACAGGTCGGTAAATTATTTCCCCTTGACCCTCCACACACATGTTTTTTGATAATATTTAGATAGGGCTACAGCCCAAATGGCTGAATGGAATACTATCAAATGTGGGATAATGGTAGGGAGTGGTATATAGTAGGGTCTATGCTATATTTGGTGAAAGTCTGTCCAATGGTTTTTATGTAATTTCGTTTCCCACATTTTTTTGGTGAGCGCTCACCGGTGCCCGCCCCGGTACGCGTACCGGTGAGCGCCACTGGAGTCCGCCATTTTGTGTTTCGGTCGAATTGAGACACAAGATGGAGGCCAAACAACGTTGGGAATGGGTAAAAAGGGGCACATTAGACACCCCTTGACCCTCTAGGTTTGCTGAGGGGAGTTTCGGAGGGGCATTTATGTAAAAAAAAAAAACAAAAAAATGTTTTAATTTCGCGGGAGGAGCGCCCGGTACGCGCACCGGGGAGCGTACCGGGGAGCGTACTCTGGTGAAAAATAGTGAAAAAAGTTAGAGAAAGATAATCATTTTGAGTGATCAGAGGTAGGGTAGCTCTGAAAAGAGCTTTTGGGTTCTGTGGCTGATTTAGGTACCTACAAGTAGGTTCCAATGCACAGTCTTAAATTCGGGAGGAATATTCTATTCCCCTCATCTGAGAAGTGCACACCATCTCCTCTGTAGATAATTCGCATGTTGAAACGCAAGTTATTGTTGTATATTGAACCCATTCCATAGTCTCTCATGTAAGCAGAAACAGATTTATTCACATATTTCCGTGCTTTCTCAAATTGTGGGCAAAATTGGTTGGACCAGTTCCATTTCTGTCTTTGACATATATTGGAATATACCAAAGCAGTTTGTGGAAAAAGTGTCAACAATTGATCAAAGGTGTCCTTTAAAAGCATTTCCAGACCTACCCCAGTCAAAGTGCCCAAGTCATTTCCTCCACAGTGCACTATTAAGAGGTCAGGTTTTGGCAGATGCAAAAAGGTTTTCACCAATGGTATCAATTGGTGACATCTTAATCCTCTCTGGCCAATCCACTTGATTTCCACATTTGTTAAATCAAGGTTGTGAAAATGTCTGCTAGCTGCATAGCTTTGAGCCCAGTGGATGTAGCTATGTCCAATAATCCACACAGAATACATGATGAGAGAAGGTCCTGGTGCAGTCAGATGAAGTGTGGGAATGAAATGGCAGTTGGAATAGTAGGAGTTTACAAAAAAATTATTGTGGAGTTTGACAGCTCTGGAATCACAAGCAATGAGTGGTGGATTCAGATAGTTGAAAACTAAAAGTTAGGGTGCATGGTTGTGTTTTGTGAAAGAAGCAATTTGAATGGTTAAGAAAAAGTCAATTAAAGAAACATTTCATCAGATAAAGCTGGTGTATTGAGAGGTCAAGCATCCTTGCTTAGTTCATTTGCAACATTGTAGAATAAACTTTTGAACCTGAGAGTTCAGTAAGGAGGGAGTTGCTATGGTAACAGATAGAAAGGGCTGAGGGGGGAAGGGTGTTGGTTTGAAAATAGTGAGGGAAGAGTTTTGATTGGTTGAAATGAGGCATATCTGTGTAGAATTAGAGGTTTTCTGTGCCAGTCATGGTTGCAGTGTGTGGAATGCATACCTTTTGCTCTGCTAAAGAAAAATTGGTGTGTGTGTCTGACATTGTTCTCTATCTCCCAAAGCATTTGGAAAGGGGCGACCACTCGGTCCCCCCAAACGTATGGTAGGGGGCCCGGATCCCCCCGGGAAACCATTTTGGGCGGGGGGCGTGTCTCGGCTGGTATGCCCGAAGCGGCGTAGCCGGGGCGCGCCTTTTCCCGCCCAAGAAGGGTTGTCCTAGACACCTACACCGTTGGCCACGCCCCGTAGGCGTACCAGAGGAGGGTACACGCCCTCCCGAAGAGGAATAAAAGGAGCAACAATCCAAGGAAGCATCCTCTTGTTCCTGTGCTTGGAAGCTGCACCCTCTCGTTGCACGTGAGCGCTCGACGGAACAAGGAGCAATTTTGAGAACTTGTAATTTTTGTGTTTCTCTTCCAGGAGCCTTCTCTTCACTTCGGACCTCCGGATCCAGGACCTCGTTGAGCAGCTAAGCAGCAAAGGTCGAGTATCCGACAACGATGCCTGGCAAGAAGGCCGGAAAGAAGGCAGGGACGGAGCAGATGCTCCGCATGCTGATGAAAGATATGGCGAGCATGAAAAAGCAGATGGCGGCAATGAACAATACGGGCAGACCGAAGAAGGTCATCGGACCAGCATTGCCGGGAGTAGTCCCCGCAGGGAGAGGTAAAAGGGCCAGGAATAGGGCGGCAGGGGGGGAGGCCCCAGTTCCCGAGTCACCCCCGGCAAGCCCAGTTAGTCCAGTCGAGGCCCCGGTACCGATCCCGGATGCAGGCCAACCGATTCCGGTTGTAGTTACGCCCACCAGCGAGGAGGAAATGCCTCCGGAGTTGACCGCCCAGTTGGCCGCATGGCTTGGAAAGAATACCGAGGGTGCAGCGGCACCCGGAGACATGGCCAAAGAGGCTAGGTTGCTAATGAAGCAGTTGCGGCAATCGCGAGATGCTGCAAAGGCGAATCTCCCTCTTGTCCCCCCACAGATTCCCTCGGAAGAACCAGCGGCTGGCGGTGGAAAATCAGCGGGACCAGCTATGGAGTCTGGTAAGCAGCCATTGCCAATGGCAAATGGGGGGTCTTTGCCCTCAAGGAGGGAAAAAGTAGTTCAGCATATTCCACTGGCCACGAAAGAAATGATTTGGGCTGATAAATATGTAAATATGTTTTCGCTCCTGACTGACCATCACGAGATTGAGTATGTCAAGGCTCAGAAGGATTTGTTGCATCCGAGTGTGTGGCGCGCAAAAATGGCGGGCTTCAGGGTAGATGAGACGATCTCTAATTGGGCCAAGGCCTTTGGGATGTTTACTGCTATTATGGGTGAACGTAAGCCAGAGATTTTGACTGAATTGGCCTGTTATCAGACACGCATAATGGATTTCTATGAAACATATGAGGGCGATTAATGGAGGGGTTATGATAGTAAGTTTCGTAAGGCCAAGGAGCACGATTCGTCTCTGACGTGGGACTGTCTCGACTCCGTCTCTTGGCAGAAGCAGCTCCTGCCTGGCACGACGAAGTCGTCCTCGCTTGGCGAGTATGGGTCGGCGCCCTTTCGAGCAAGCCCCGCTGGTGATCACCAACCCAGGAGTGGTGGGAATGGGGGTAGGAAAGGGGTTTGCTGGAATTTTAACAGAGGCAAGTGCACGAGGCCCCAGGGGACATGTAAGTTCAGGCATGAGTGTGCAGGATGCGGACATTCTTCACACCCTGAGAGTTCGTGCAGAGCCAAGAACGGGGATGCCGGGGGTAGAGGAGGTGCCAAACAGGTCTAATATCGGCCAAGGGGTACCACTACCTACCCCGTAGATATCATGGCAATGATCCCCTGGCTAAACGAATACCCTGATCATGTCTCCGCTGGGGTGTTACGGGACGGCTTCTCATATGGTTTCCACATCCCGGCGGGGGATTTTCGGGGGGACTCACTGTGTAAAAATCAACTGTCTATTCAGCAGCACCCGGTGGTGGTAGAAAGCAAGATTGCGAAGGAAGTTGCCCGGGGCCGGGTTGCCGGTCCATATAGGCACCGCCAGTTCCTAATTTCATTTGTTCACCGTTGGGAGTAGTCCCCAAGAAGGACCCAGGTGAGTTTAGGTTAATTCATAACTTGTCGGCTCCTAGGGGTCTTTCGGTAAACAATGCGATTGATCCAGGAGTCTGTTCGGTGTGATACGCATCCTTTGATGAGGCCGTCGCCATGTTGAATCGCCTGGGGCCCGGAGCGCTGATGGCTAAATCGGATATTGAATCAGCATTCCGGTTGCTCCCGGTACACCCTCAGGATCAGCGTCTGTTAGGTTTTGTGTTTCAAGGACGCTATTACATGGATAGATGTATGCCAATGGGTTGCTCCATCTCTTGTGCTTATTTTGAGAAATTCAGCTGTTTTCTGCAATGGGCGTTCACCAGAGCTACAGGCTATACACAGGTTATGCACTACCTAGAAGATTTTTTATTCTTGGGGCCAGCCGGTGACACGGAATGTGCACAGGCTTTACTGGAATTTTGCAATCTCATGAAACGGTTCGGCGTGCCATTGGCACTGGGGAAAACGGTGGGGCCATCTTCTTCACTCGAGTTTCTTGGAATTGAGCTCGATTCAGTGGAGGTGATGCTTCTGTTTGCCCAGGGACAAAGTAATGAAATTTAGGGCCTCGCTAGAATTGTGCATTAGCAAAGGAAAGGTAACTCTCCATCAGTTGCAACAAGCGGTGGGCCAGCTTAACTTTGCCCTCAGAGTGATACCAATGGCCCGCCCCTTTTCCCGCTCTATTGCACAAGCCATGGTCGGTCTCAAAGAAGGACACCACCGCACAAGACTGTCTGCAGAGGTTCGCCAGGATATGCGCATATGGTTGGCATTTCTGGCGGATTTCAACGGTCGAGTGGTATGGAGCAAACCACCAGCATCCTCGGACGAGCTGGGTTTGTGGACCGACTCGGCAGGGATCATAGGATTTGGCGCCATCTTTGGTAATCGATGGTCAGCGCAAACATGGCCGACGTGCTGGCACACCAGTGGGCTCACAGGTAACATTGGGTTTCTTGAGTTGTTCCCCATTTTGGTGGCCCTGAAGGCATGGCCGGACGAATTCCGTGATCGCTCAGTGGTGTTTTGGTCCGATAACATGACCGTGGTAGAATGCATAAATAACCAGGCAGCACGCTGCAAGTGGATTTTGAGATTATTAAAGGAAATTGTACTACTGCGCATGAGACTGAACGTTCAGTTTAGGGCAAGGCGGGTGTACTGAACCAGGCGGCTGATGCACTCTCTCGTTCCCACATGCAGGCCTTCAGGGGTTATCTACCTTCCGCGGATCTAGTGGCGGCACCATTTCCCAAAGCTCTCTGGTCACTCGGTGCCCGGGATTACAGGACCTTGTGGGAGCCAGCTTAGCCCCCAGGACATGGAAGGCGTACGAAGGAGCGTTTCGTTCCTATTGTGCATTTTTGGGTCCAGCAGGAGGGGATAAGTGGGGGCAGGAGGAGTATGTGCTGAAGTTTTTGGTAGCACTCTACAAGGCAGGCCGATCAGCAGCAACGGCCAATAGACACCGGGCCGCCATTGCATTCATGGCGCAGGCGTATGGCATCAGGGACCCTACATCGTCCTTTTTGGTAAACAAGGCACTGCGAGGGTGGCAACGCCTCGAGGGTCATAGAGTAGATGAGAGGCACCCGATTGGGTTAGAAAGATTGTCCCTGTTGATGTCGGTGCTCCCTGCGACATGTTCCTCCCAGTCCGAAGCAGTGCTATTCCGGGCCGCTTTCGCATTAGCATTCCATGGGGCTATGCGGGTGAGCGAGCTGGTGGCAAGAAATAAGAAGGATATGGGGGAGGCCTGTGTCGGGAACACGTTCAGATCAAGGGTGATTCAATGGTAATCACAATAGCCAGGTCTAAAACCGATCAGGGTGTGATGGGGGACAGTATTGTTGTCCAGCGCATGCGAGGATCCCCCATGTGCCCGGTGCAGTGCATTGAGGAATATCTGGCGCAAAGGGCGGTAGCATGGGGGGGAAGCTTGCTGAGACACACCGACGCCACCCCACTGACAAGGTTTCAGTTTCAGCGGGTGTTAACTTTGGCAATCGTGGAAGCAGGCTTGGACCCGAGCGATTTTGGGACCCATTCCTTCAGGATAGGGGCTGCTACAGAAGCTACAGCCAGGGGTCAGAGTGTGGAAATGGTGAAACAATTGGGACGATGGTCATTGAACTGTTATAAAAGGTATGTGCGGTTGCACATGTTGTGAAGCTAATGTCATGCACTCACGCTTCTTGTCTTTTGTTTGGTTTACAGTTTCGCGAGCTTGCGAGGCGGGACGGACTGTGCAGTCGACCCGACACCTGGGGACCAGCGGTCAAAGACCACCGGCTGAGGAAAGAGTGGTGTGGGTCGTGGGCCACTCATACGTGAGGCGTGCCGCGGACGTATTCAAAGCAGGTGACATGATTCACGCAGCTGGGGAATACGGGTACAGGGTGACCTTCCACGGAAGGGGCGGGCTCTGTATTGACCATTTTCAATGTTTTGTCGAGGGACTGTTAGGGCGGACAAGGTCACCGCCGTCTATAATCATAGTACACCTGGGAGGCAATGATTTGGTGGCGCTCGGTCGGCGAGTACTCCTCGAGCGGGTTCTATACACTGTTAGCTGGTTGGCAAAGAGGATTCCGGGGTGCACGATAGCATGGTCACACATGATTCCAAGGAAGGTGTGGCGGGGGGCCCTCTCTGTGTCAGCTTTGAATCATTCAGTAAAGAAAGTCAATAACAAGCTTGGTAGATTGTTTCGTTCAGCACAGTTGCACAGTATTCCGCATGGATGTATTCGGGGGGATCACATGTATCTCGAAGATGGGGTTCATTTGTCCCGGGAGGGGAATGTCTTACTCATAGGAGACTTCATAGCATGGTTAAGGGGTTTGTATAAGCATGACCTTTAGTAGGAGTGTGGGGGGTCCGGATAGCCGGTCAACTATCCGGCCTGTGGTGGTAAGGTCATGATCGGTGAGCAGTAATTTCAAGATCCCTAGAGGAGGGGCGCCACCCATTATGGATGGGAGCGCCCGGGGGGAGGCGGCCATTAGCCCCTCACACGGGGAGGCGGCACCCACTAAGTATGGGGTCGCCTAAGGGAAGGCGGTCATAGGCCCCTCCCAGGGGAGGAGGCGGCTCGATGCCCCTCCTAGGAATTTCCCGGGGTCAGGATATCCGCGACGGCGGATGTGATGAACAGTGTGGGGTCGGAGGGGGATCCACGCTACCTTCTAGACACCTCACACGAGTCCTCGGACGACCATTAAGATGGCGTCGAGTTAAATAAGGGGCCCCCGCTAAGACAAGGGAAATTGGAAGTTGGCACAGAGGTACAGTCCTCTGTGCGCCCGCCCCTCGCACCGTGAGGGGGGAGTTCTGGTAGTAGGGATCTGACACCGGTTACGACCTTGCCGTTGGCCCGTAATGTTAGGATGTACAATTTTTATTTAGAAAGTATGCATTTGCAGGATGTTTAGACTCGGCTAGGAGAACCTTTGTATTAGAGATTTGTTAAGGTTAGCCAATAAACATGACTGCATCGTAATGTATAAATCAAAAATTGTACATGATATGAAACTGTTATTTTAATGTTTTAATTTTGTTTCATATTTTAATAAATACGGCCGGGAGGGTAACTCCCTCCCGCCTTCCAAAAGTTCAGAACTGCGTCCGTCTTCCCATCCTTGGGGATTGTGTTGGGAGGGGGTGATAGGCATCCCGGCCATATGTAAAGGTAAGAAATGATTCATTTAATTTAGATAGAGACTTGTATGCTCTGTGGAGAAGATTTGGAAGCAGATTGTTTTTTTTTAATGTTGTTTTGTGTCATATTTTTTGATAATGCTTGGTTGAAACATTTTAATGCATAAAGGAATTGTATTTTGTGAAATAGTGAGTTTTCAGTAGTGAAATTGAATGCTTGTATATAGGACCTGTGCTGTGTTTCTAAAATGTTATTTAAAAAACGATTTTGGGGTGAATTAATGCTTTTTATATTTTTGAGAATGAATTATTAGTGCTTGCCTCAATAAATAAATATATTTGAACCTTTTACAATGATATCACTTGCATTACCTCAGATTAGCATGCAGATTGAGCTTCTTTCTGGTTGGTTTGTGTCATGTTTTTAGATAATGCTTGGTAAATAGGTTTTGCAGCATAGGGGAATTGCATTATGTAAAATTCAGAAGTTTCTCTAGTGACATGAAATGCTTGTACATAGGACCTGTGCTGTGTTTCTAAAATGTTATTTAAAAAACGATTTTGGTGACAATGAAAGCTTTTTATATTTTTGAGAAGGAATTATTAGTGTTTGCCTCATTAAATAAATATATTTGAACCTTTTACAATGATGTCACTTGCATTACCTAAGATTGGGATGCAGATTGAGCTTCTTTCTGGTTGGTTTGTGTCATGTTTTTGGATAATGTTTGGTAAATTGGTTTTGCAGCATAGGGTAATTGCATTATGTAAAATTGAGAAGTTTCTCTAGTGACATGGAATGCTTGTACATAGGACCTGTGCTGTGTTTCTAAAATGTTATTTAAAAAACGATTTTGGGGTAAATGAATGCTTTTTATATTTTTGAGAATTAATTATTAGTGCATGCCTCAATAAATAAATATTTTTGAACCTTTTACAATGATGTCACCTGCACTACCTCAGATTAGGATGCAGAAGGAGCTTCTTTCTGGTTGGTTTGTGCCATGTTTTTGGATAAACAGCTTGAAAAATCGGTTTTGCAGCATAGGGGAATTGCATTATGTAAAATTGAGAAGTTTCTCTAGTGACATGGAATGCTTGTACATAGGACCTGTGCTGTGTTTCTAAATGTTATTTTAAAAACGATTTTGGTGAAAATGAATGCTTTTTATATTTATGAGAAGGAATTATTAGTGTTTGCCTCATTAAATAAATATATTTGAACCTTTTACAATGATGTCACCTGCATTACCTCAGAATAGGATGTAGATTGAGCTTCTTTCTGGTTGGTTTGTGTCATTTTTTTGGATAATGCTTGGTAAATAGGTTTTGCAGCATAGGGGATTTGCATAATGTTAAATTGAGAAGTTTCTCTAGTGACATGGAATGCTTGTACATAGGACCTGTGCTGTGTTTCTAAAATGTTATTTAAAAAACGATTTTTGGGTAAAGTAATGCCTTTTATATTTTTGAGAAGGAATTATTAGTGTTTGCCTCATTAAATAAATATATTTGAACCTTTTACAATGATGTCACCTGCATTACCTCAGATTAGGATGCAGATTGAGCTTCTTTCTGGTTGGTTTGTGTCATTTTTTTGGATAATGCTTGGTAAATAGGTTTTGCAGCATAGGGGATTTGCATTATGTTAAATTGAGAAGTTTCTCTAGTGACATGGAATGCTTGTACATAGGACCTGTGCTGTGCTTCTAAAATGTTATTTAAAAAACGATTTTGGTGTATATGAATGCCTTTTATATTTTTGAGAAGTGCAGAGTGAGAGAAAACACTGGTTTGCATGGGAATTCACTGGCTTGTCTTTCTAGAAAAGTATGTCAGAGTGTTTTTCATCATTTTAGGATGTTAGCGGTGCATCATAATAAGGTGAGGAAATTAGTGAGAAGGTTGTATTATGCAAAAAGTCCAGCACTTAAGCTTAAACAGTTAAACAGTGCTCTTTTGCATGGATCTGAAGTAGATGTGAATACTATTTGTGAAGAAATTGAGTTTTGTTATTTTGGGAACAAAGAGGACAGTGTAGAAATGGATATAGTAATGGATGGTAATGTGGAAGATAATGTACAGATTTCAAGTATAGAAAAGTTTGAGGAGGAAATTACCAAGTTTAAGGTGAAATCAAGTGAAAGGCCTAATTTAACTTGTGTGTGTTGTCGACGGACTCATTATAAGATTCAGACTAAGTTAGTTGATTTATATGCAAAATGTGAATTAGAAAATTATAGTGAATGGAAGGATTTTGTAAGTTACTTGTTGGTGGAGAATTCTTTTAATTTGAGTTTTGATCAGCGTATTTGTAATTATTGTTTGAAAAAATTAAATGAAAATAGAATGCCTGCTAGAGCTGTTCATAATAATCTTCAGTTGAATTTGAATTTAAAATATTTATATAGCGCTACATACGCCGTGCGGTTTCTTGGCGCTGTGGAGACTAAATTAGCAGTAGGAACGCAAATGCTGCTAAGGAAACAGGAAGTGAGATCAGTTTACATTGGAAAAGGCCTGGGTAAACAAAGAAGTCTTAAGATCTTTACGGAAGAGGGAGTAATGTCTGGCCAGACGTAGATGATCGGGAAGGGAGTTCCAAAAGGATGGTGCCAAGAATGAAAAATTGGCTCCACCCCATTTCTTACGTCTGTAGCGGGGTACCTGAAGAAGCGATTGAGTAGATGAGTGAAGCTCACGGGCAGGGGTGTACTCTTTTAGCAAGGAGGAGATGAAGGCAGGGGCTGTGCCCTGGCGCGCCTGAAAGACCATGCAACCTGTTTTGAAAAGGGATCGCTCCCTGACAGGTAACCAGTGCAGTGCCTTCAGTAAGGGGGTAGAATGATGAGAGCGGGGGAGACCATGGACCAGTCTGGCCGCCTGGTTTTGAACCAGCTGGAGCTTCCGCAAACTATACGCTGGAATGCCGTGGTATAGGGCATTGGCGTAATCCAGCCGGGAAATCACCAGAGCGGACAAGATAAGTTTAAGTGCGAGGGGGGAGAAAAAGCGAGAAACAGAGCGAATAGTTCGAAGAACAAGAAAGCAAGAAGAGACAACAGAAGTTATTTGTGAGTGAAGAGTGAGATGATTGTTAATTCTAATGCCCAGAGTCTTAACTGAGGGAGATGACGTGGGAGGGGGTCCTAAAGAAGAAGGCCAGAATGAAGAGTTCCAAGGACTGGAAGAACCACCCGTGAGAACCAATTCCGTTTTATCGGGGTTCAGCTTCAGATGATTGTGGTTCATCCATTCCCTGATGAAAATCATAGTAGTCTGAAAATTAGAAATAGAATGAGAAGAGGAAGAAAGATTAAAGATAAGCTGGAGGTTATCCGCATAATTATAAACGGTGACCTCCAGTTGCCGAAGTGCAAAGATCAAAGGATAGATGTAAAGGTTAAACAAAAGAGGGGAAAGAGAAGAACCCTGGGGAACACCACATGTGACCTTGAGTTGAGTGGCCGAGAAATCCCCCAGCCGGACTGCCTGGGTGCGGTCCCTCAGAAAGGACGATAGCCAAACCAGGGCTGAGCCCTCGATCCCCGCCGCTCCGACACGGGAAAGTAAGATGGAATGATCCACCGTGTCGAAGGTGGCGGAAAGATCGAGGAGCACCAGGGCCTGGTGATTGTTCTGGTCCATGCCCTCCCTGAGGTTGTTCAGGACCGACACCACGACGGACTCGGTGGAGTGCCTAGGCCGGAAGCCTGCCTGCCGGGACGCTAGGCCCCCATTCGCTTCTACATGGGCACTGAGGACCGATGTTACATGTCGCTCCAGCACCTTGCCCAAATATGGTAGAAGCGAAATGGGGCGATAGTTAGCTGGAGCAGAGGGATCCACGCCAGGCTTCTTCAGGATGGGCACTATAGTGGCAGATTTAGGTGCTGGGATTACCACCCCCTGGGCCAGAGAGCTATTGAGAAAGGAGATTGGTGGTTTAGGGCAAGCAGAATAGATCTGTTGCAGAATATGGGCTGGACAGATGTGCGCCGGGGAACCAGACTTTACTTTGGGAAGTATTGCAAGGAACACTTCTTCGGTAAGAGGAGGGGCAACAGTGAACAGTCGGGGGAAGGGGCTCAACACATGAAGGGGAAGGAAGTGGAATATTGGCTTTAATATTGCTGATTTTATCCAAAAAATAAAAATTCAAGGAATCACAAAGGGACTGGGTAGGGGGAGGCTTAAGTGAAGCCCTGTCAGAATAGGCCAGGTCATGAACGATGGAGAAAATCTCCCTGGATTTGTTCTCCGCCACCAAAATTTTGGCTGAAGTACGCAGTTTTAGCGCCTAGTATGGCCCTTTTGTAGTCGCCCAGCAGAGTCACATAATGGGTTTTTAATAAAAGACAGTAATCCTTTCTCCATTGCCTCTCGGCCCGCCGGAGGGTCAGCTTTTTTATCTTCAAGTCATCGCCGAACCACTGATTTAACTCCTTAGGTCGTCGGGTTGATATCCGACGTAAGGGGGCTACCGTATCGCAGCCTCCAGCAAGCCAGGCATCAATGGCAGCGGCTTGAGAAAGAGAAGATAGACCCTCTAGGTTAGGTGCAAGATTCAGGAGGGAGGATGATAGTGCAGAAAGGTCTACCCTATTCCAGTTCCGCGCCCAGGTGTTTTTGGCGAGCGGAATCTTTACTGCCGGCTTAAGGCGAAGGAGGAAGGAGATCAAGGCATGATCTGACCAGGGGCATGGGGTCACGGACATGGAGGAAACCGAGACATTAAGAGACCAAACCTGGTCTAGTACATGACCGTGAATGTGCGTAGGAGTTTGCAAGTGGGAAACAAAATTTAGGGATACAAGTGATTCAGAGAACTGCTTAGAAGAAGTACATTCATAGGGATCGGTGGGCCAATAATTAAAGTCCCCGAATGCTAGTACTGAAGCGTGGTTAATCGCTAAAGTGGCTAATACGTCCTGAAATGCTGGCAAAAACAGGTGAGAGGACTGGGGAGGACGATACATTAATAAACAGGTAAGCGGGGGAGAAAAGGCAAGAGAGCGAGCAACAAGATGCTTGGTAGGACTAATAGGAGGGGAGGGAAGTAGTTGAAAGTTGTGCTCAGATCGGGCAATAAGAGCCACGCCACCCCCTGCCTTGCCCGCCGGTCGATCAGCGCGAAGGGCCACATAAGAGGGAGGAAGGGCAGCCAAAAGAGAGGGCAGGGAGGACTCACAGAACCAGGTTTCAGTTAAAAGTAACATATCAGGCTGATGGGTGTCAAGTAGCACAAAAAGCTCCTGGTGATGCCTTACTGCCGACCTAGTGTTGAGCAAAATGATGGACAAAGGAGGGGAGAGGGATGAGGGGCCAGAATCGGGACTGAGGGGCAACGAAGGGATCGAGTGGGTAGGGAGGGTATGATGAGAAGTAGGATCAAGCCCAAGAGCAGAGATGTGCCTAATAATAGGCACAGGCAGGGGCCAAGGACCCTGAATAGCAAGTAGGTCTTCGGATGAGTACGAAGGGACATGGGGACACGCCCCTAGCCCCGTCCGGCCGCGGACGGGCGCAGACAGGCTTGACTTAGGCGCCACTTCGGCGCGCCTTCGGCGCGCCCGCTGCCCTCGTCCGCTGCGCTTCCTCATTAGGTACGTCCTCATTAGGTACATTTAAATAGGGGCGGAGCGCGGGGGTGTGGCGCCGAGCTAGGTCGCCTGACCAGCCCAAAGGAAGATGGCGCCCTCACACCACCGAGCCCTGAAGAGATGAGTTTTAAAAGTTAGTCTCCTGTTGACTTAGAGATGGTTAAAACAATGAAGATGTCAAGCGCCGCTGCTCTCCTTCAGCAGGGCGTAGCAGTCGCATTCAATAAAAGCACAGTCTCGTTCCTGACTGCAGGCGCAAACCTTCTGCCACCGGGGTCGCCTGCCTCCAATAGCGAGCGATAGAGAGCCACTCCTAAATAGGGGCGGAGCGCGGGGTGTGGCACCGAGCTAGGTCGCCTGACCAGCCCAAAGGAAGATGGCGCCCACACACCACCGAGCCCTGAAGAGGTGAGTTTTAAAAGTTAGTCTCCTGTTGACTTGGAGATGGTTAAAACAATGAAGATGTCAAGCGCCGCTGCTCTCCTTCAGCAGGGCGTAGCAGTCGCATTCAATAAAAGCACAGTCTCGTTCCTGACTGCAGGCGCGAACCCTCTGCCACCGGGGTCGCCTGCCTCCAATAGCGAGCGATAGAGAGCCACTCCTAAATAGGGGCGGAGCGCGGGGTGTGGCGCCGAGCTAGGTCGCCTGACCAGCCCAAAGGAAGATGGCGCCCACACACCACCGAGCCCTGAAGAGGTGAGTTTTAAAAGTTAGTCTCTTGTTGACTTGGAGATGGTTAAAACAATGAAGATGTCAAGCGCCGCTGCTCTCCTTCAGCAGGGCGTAGCAGTCGCATTCAATAAAAGCACAGTCTCGTTCCTGACTGCAGGCGCAAACCCTCTGCCACCGGGGTCGCCTGCCTCCAATGTTCAGTTGATAGATATTTCTTCTGAATTGATGGATTTAAATAATTATGAATCTATTTTGATTCAATGTGTCCATCCTTTTCAGGCTATTGTTCGCATGGAGCCTAAGATAGGGAAATTACCTCCTACAGATTTACAAAGAGGATTAAAGTGAAGAGTTGTTTATTTGCCTCTAGTTGTCAAGAAAAATATTGATATAATTGGTGTAGAAAGAGTAGAAGAGGATCCTCTGGTTATTCTAGTTAATGGGGTTCCGACAAAGAGTAAGAAAATCTGGCAAGATTTAGTGGATGTTAGGAAAGTCAAAAAGGCAACGTTGTATTTGGTCAAAAACAATGAGTACTACAAAGATGTAAGTGTTGGAGCAGAGGAAACAGCTACAGAAGAAGACAGTGATTGTTCAGTTGGCCAAATTGAAAAAGTTGATGTGTCTAAAAGTGAAGAAATATATGAACATTATACTGTTCATCCTTTGCATTCCAAAGAAGTAATGGGGAATGCAATTGACTTGTTTCAAATGAAAGCAGCAAAAGGAAGTCCTATTAGTGTATGGGAAGAAAGTTTGGAAGCTCGTTGTTTTCCACAGTTATTTCCAACAGGTCGAGGTGGACGATATGACGATCGACCAGTTCAAATTCCTGCAGCTGAATACCGGACTTTAAGATTATATGCTGAAGATCCAAGGTTTCGTCAATGCATTCCGTATTTGTTTCATCTACTGTATGAAAGTAAAGTGTCTGCGCTTTCTTATGCAGTTAATCATATACTGAAAAGTGGAGCTCATCTGCAAAATGTTTCGGCAAGGGACTTTATGGAGAAAGTCAATCTGCAAGACAGTATTTTGGAATCTCAGCTAATCAATCTCATGGCATGTCAGCGTGGAACAAACGAGTATTGGTTCCGTCGTCATGGAGAATTGAAATGTATGCTAAGAAACTTAGGAACTCCTACATGGTTTCTCACTCTTAGCTGTGCTGAGTATGCATGGGACGACTTACTTCAATTTCTACGAGAGGCAAATGGAAACATACAAAATATAGAATTGAAAACACCTGGAGAACTGTGTTCTTTGGATCCAGTGAATGTTTTCAGATATTTTAATCATAGATTTGAAGCTATGATGTCTTTGATTACCAACAAAAAAATTCCTCCCCTTGGAGAGGTTTTGGATTTCTTTTGGAGGAAGGAGTATCAACCGAGAGGTGCTCCTCATATACATATGTTGTTATGGATTAAAGATGCACCAAAATTTGGAACTGATTCGGATGACACAGTGATGAGTTTCATTGAAGAATATTCAACATGTGCTGTTCCGAAAACTACTGAAGAAAACAGTTTAAGGCAACAAGTTTTACGTTTTCAATCTTATCGTTGTGGAAAGTACTGTCGTCGAAAATTTAAAAACAAGTACAAATTCTACACGAAATGTCGTTTCGCGTTTCCACGACCAGTGATTTCTAAAGGAAGAGTAAATAATTTGATGTCTTCTTTGCGACATACTGTGACAAGGAAATCACCAAAAAATACATACAATTTAAAAAGAAACGAAGAGTCCAAGTATATCAATGACTACAACCCAGTGATTTTATCCATGTGGAATACTAACATGGATATTCAGTTTGTTGCCGACAACTCTATTGCTGTGGCTCGATATGTGACGTCTTACATCACAAAAAAAGAAAAGACTGAACTGAAGGAGATGTGGGAAGACATTTCACATGAAAAGAGTATAAGTAAAAAATTATACAGTTTCAGTCTGAAGATGTTGTCACATCGAGAAATTGGAGCATATGAATGTTCTGATCGGTTATCATCAGCAAGTCTCTATGCCAAATCAAGAACAATCATTTGGGTGAGTCTAGGTCTTGCTGCAACACGAAACCGAGTTTTGAAATCTGTACAAGATATTGAATATTTGGCGGAGAAAGAACCAAACAGTACAAATATTTTGAAGACAAACATGTTGGATACATACTATCCAAATAGAAGTACTCACCTTGAGAACACTTGTTTGTATGAAGTTCTGCAAAACTACAGTTATAAGAGGAACATCACAGAAGATATCAATAATGGAAAATATGCTGTCATTGGGTATGAAGGATGTCTAGTGAAGCAGAGAAAAGGCCATTTGATTAATCATCGAAAATTGAGTTGCGAAGCTCCAGACAAAAGAGGATTTTACTATTTAGCTCTTTTGCAACTCCTTAAGCCATGGCGTACAGAAGAGGAACTACTTGGAGATTTTCTCTGTTATGAAGACTCTTTTAATGCAACCAAGGATACCATAGAATGTCCTGTTTTTCCAAATTATCTGCAAATGTTGAACGAAGAAATAGAGCAAGAAACCACAATTGCTGAAGAGATTGCTAGAGACAGTTCTCAAGACAGTCAGAGTTCTACTTCATTGAGTCAGGATACACTAGGAGGACCAATTATCCAAAATGAAGCTCCAACTGCCATGGGTGAGGTGGAAAGAGCTATGGAACAAGCTTAAGAGGATGTAGTTAACTAAAAAGATTTGGTAAAGCAACTAAACATTGAGCAGAAAAAGATATATGACGAAGTCACAGTACAGATTGAACATGGATTCAGACATGAGAAAAAAGTGTGCTCATGTACATCATTTAAGCCTGTCCGACTGTACGTAAGTGGAGAAGCGGGAACAGGTAAAAAGTTTTCTGATTAAAGCCATTGCAACTTATTTGCAGAAAAGGACTAGATCACCGCTGTCTTGTGTTGTAACCGCTCCAACTGGACTGGCAGCACATAACATTAAAGGGATTACTCTACATCGTTTACTGATGCTGCCAATTGAGCATGATAATAAATTGCATTACAACAAGCTATCTGGAGATGCGTGTTCTGAAGTTTCCAGAGTCCTGAAGAAAATGAAACTTCTTATCATTGATGAAGTAAGCATGGTCTCAAATCTAATGCTTGCTTTTGTGCATTTGAGAATGCAAGAAATTCTTAGAACAGAGTATGATGTGTTATTTGGAGGAAAACACATTATTATTTTTGGAGATCTACTGCAGTTGACTCCAGTAAAAGGAACCAGTGTTTAAAATGCTCACGCATGAAGATACCAGGAAGTCCCTTGGAAGCATTGGAAACGTTAATATGTGGTTACATTTTAAATATGCAGACCTGCTTCAAAATATGCGACAGGCAAAGGATGAAGATTATAAAAATATTCTACAAGATGTAAGAATCGGAAAAGTAAGTGAGCTTGGGAAAGAAGCTTTACATGCTCGATTAATTTCAAATTTGTATCCAAATGAAAACATTCTTCCAGAGAATATTTTTTTAAAAATTACTGAGAAGAAATCTCGGATATGTTTGATGCCAACTCTGCAAGACTGTTCCATCTTCAACAACAAAATGTTAAAGTTAGAAAATGAAGAGATTGTGAAACTGGAAGCAATAGATAAAATAGAGCATATGGGTGCAACAATTGTTTTGTCAGGAAATGTGAAAACAAAATTGGATTCATTAGAGAAAAGTATATCTAAAACAGCTGGTTTTGAAAAGACTCTGAATGTGTGTTTAAATTGTCATATCATTTTGAGAAGGAATTTAAATGTTGAAAGAGGTCTGGTAAATGGAGCAATGGGTCATGTTGTTGATTTTATGAATTATAGAAATAGAGATGGAATTGAATTTTTAAAAATAAAATTAGATGGCATTGAGCAAGTACAACAAATCAATCGTTGTTCTGCTAGATTTTTGCTTGTAAAAGACTTATATGTTCGCCGAAAACAGTTTCCTGTTTGTTTGGCATATGCGGTGACAATTCATAAATCTCAAGGTTTAAGTGTAGATAGTGCTTTGGTGAACATTGGAAGTTCTGTGTTTAAAGAGGGTATGGCATATGTGGCATTATCACGAGTCAGAACTTTATCAGGATTGTACTTGATTGAGTGTGATGAGACAAAGATTTGTGCAGATCTAGATTGTGTTAAAGAATACAATAGGTTAAGAAGAGAGTATGCTCCACATTTGCCTCAATATCCTCTGTTTGAAAAACATGTGGTAGGCCGAAAAAGAAGAAATGAGAATAATTGCAGTGAGGTAGTAGCAAAAAGTAGATGAAAATGTAATTGAAAACAGAAAGAAAAAGGATTCTGATGAAAATGTTGTTGGATTTCAGTTTGAAAACAGTTCTGGTGTCAACTGCTATGCTAATGTAGTGGTTAATGTTGGTTTTTTTCTTCAAACTTTTCAAGAACAGATTGTTGAAAATAGGGATCAAAGATTGTGTGGTTTATTGAATTCTGTGTTTGAGAAATGTAGCAGTGATAGAGCAAAAATAGAAAGTGTAACAGAAATTCGAAATATTTTAGACATGTGTTCTGGTCAAGATAAATTTTCACAGAACATTCAGCAGGATTGTCAGGAATTTTTAATGTATATGTTTGGTGTTTTGGAAGATGAAGGTGTAGATGTAGAAAATCTTTTTAGCCTTTCGTATCAATGGCAGCATGACTGCGACAATTGTAGTTTATCAAGTACTACTAGATTAGACACTGAAAGATTTCTATATTTGACTTTACCAGACTGCAAATCAGTGTCATTTAATAATCTAGTTAAAGCAGCTGATCATAATATGGTGTGTACCCAATGTAAGTGTCCAATGCTGTCCATATTATTTATACAAACTTATGGTCAGTATGTCATTTTAGTTTTCCAACGATGTAGACCTGATGGAACTAATTTGACAACTTGTATCAAAAATGTTGTGGCTTCTCAGTTATCAATTTCAGGAAGAACCTTTACAAATCTAGCTATTATTTATCATGACGGTCCTTCCACAACATCAGGACATTATACATGCTACTTAAAATGTCAAAAAGGTTGGAGTTACTGCAATGATTCTCATTTGACTTATAAACAACGTTTGCCTTTTGACTTAAAAAACTCTTACCTAGTGTTTTTAGAACCAAAGTTTTAGTAAAGGTAATTGGCCTATGATGACGGGAGCAGTTAATAAAAGTTAGTTAGTTAGTCTAATGTTTAAAATTATTTATCTCATATAGGTACTGTAAGTGGATCTCATAGTAAGTGATATCAGTTTTATAGGAAATGTTGAACATGAGTGATCAAAAAAGAGAATATGAATTTTTAAACATTGTGAAAATGTCATATGAGCTTTTCTTTGAAAACTTCGGATAAACTGTAATTTCAGAGTTTAGTTAGAGAAAATTCAAAATATACTCATATATCTGACACTATTTGGCCGTAAGGAAAGTTGAAGGTATGAGTAATAAGTCATAACTTAACATAAGGAGGAAAATGAAAATGTTGAGAATTATTTCAGATGTTCTTAGAGCTTTTTTATAGAAAGTCGATGAAATGGAAGTTTTAGAGAACAGCAGAGTATTTTCCTACGAAAAGGACCTTCACTATCTACTATTTGGCCTCAAGGAAAAGTAAGTGAATCAAAGATTAGTGTACATATATGATTTGTAAGTTTATATGTTTTTCTTTAAACACAATCTTTTAGATTGTGTTTTTTTCCCGCTGTTATATGATGAAGAGTTTGAACTCACTGTTTTTAGTGAAATTCAATATATTCTGAAAACAGCAAAAATAAACTATGTAACATGTTGTATAAGTTATTCTATAGTTTGCATTGTGTAATTTATATTGTATTCCCATTGTCTCACACTCATTTTCCTTTTTCCACCCTTTTTCAGCTCTCTTTACTCACTTACACTGCCTTTCCTTCACTTTGTTTCATCGCTGTTCCTTTACTCCACTTCTTTCACAACTCCTCAATCCAATTTCAACTGTCTGCATTTCCTCTCTCCCTTGCACCACTTTTCAGCTTTCTCACATTCTCTCAGTACCACGGCTTTAGTTCTCTTCCCCTCTCTTTCCTTCTTTTGCTCCTTTACTCTTTTTCCTTTCTTCACTCATTGTACTGCACTTCACTCAGTCCTTCCCTTTGTCTTTCTGTGTACTTACTTCCTCACTCCTTTTTCCTCTATCATTCTATATTAACCTCATTCCCTTCATCCCTTCACTCTGTGACTCCCCTTCACTCACTCTCAGTCATCTTCCATTCCTCTTTCTTGTAAATGGATCCTCATTTAGACTCCTTTCCCTTTCACTCATTTTCCCTTTACTTACTTCTCTTTCCTGATATTGTTTTTGTATCTCACATTCTTTTAGTATCTTACTTACCTTCAGTAATTTGCTCTCCTTCTATTTCTTTTTCCCTCTTTTTTGTCTTTCTACATTACTTTATTTCCGTTTCTGTATCCTTCACTCTTGCTTTATTTTTTAGTACACTTTTTTTGATTTTTTACCTCTTGACCTGTTTCTTCTATTTTAAAATATATATTTTACTAAATATAACTTTTATTTTCTTTTGTCTTTCACAGATACAAAGTGTAGTTTAAACATGCAATTAAGTTTTCATTAATTATATGGTAAGTGTGACTAAAAAATGTAGTTTGTCATCACCCTTTGCTTTAACCTCACTACTTTTCTCTCACCCTACCTCACCCCTGTTTCCTTACTCTGCTTCCCTCACTTATTCTTATCCTTCATGTTTATTTCCCTTTTCCTTACTTTCCTACCACATTATTTTTTAAAATTTTTTTTTTGGTACGCTCCCGGGACGCGCCCCTGTACGCGCACCGGGGCGTGCCGATTTACTGCGCTCACCGGTACGCGCACCGGGAGCGCTCCAGGGTGAAACATAAAAAAAATTAAAATACTTTTTAAAAAAAGTATTATATTATTATACATATATATATATTCACTGAAAAAACCATAGGTTTCACACCAGTTATAGTTAGTAATTAGCATTTAAAAAACCTATGAAATTCACTGAAAAAACCATAGGTTTCACACCAGTTATAATTAGGGATTAGCATTTAAAAAACCTATTAAATTCACTGAAAAAACCATAGGTTTCACACCAGTTATAGTTAGGGATTACCATTTAAAAAACCTATTAAATTCACTGAAAAAACCATAGGTTTCACAACAGTTTTAGTTATCTGGATATTTTACTGACATAAAACCATTGAAATTCCACGTTATAGTTAGTTGGGCTCACTATAACTTGCGCGCCTGCAATGCACTGCTGATGACGTCACATATTACATCACTCATGACATGGTCAGTGACATCACTCATGACATCACTGATGACACCATCCAGTGATGCATGGGTGCCTGACCGCCTTGACAACAACGCACACAATAGCAAGGAGCTCTTCAACATCGTGAATGAACTCTCCAATCCCAGCTCCAACACCAACGACATCCAGCCATCGCAAGCCCTGTGCAACTCCCTCGCCACCTCCTTCCACCACAAGATAGCAGACATTCACGACAGCTTCAACACCCAGACAGCCCCAAGAGACAGCAACACAACAGACCCTCCGCACACCATTGACCACAACCCTCTGCTAGCCTGGGCCAGGGTGAGCATTGATGACACCATCAAGACCATGCACACAGTCCACGCCAGCAGACCCCTTCCCTCACCAAGTCTTCAACAGAGCAAGCAGATCCATCTCACCCCACCTGCGCAATGTCATCAATCTCTCCCTCAAGCCCGCAACCTTCCCAGAGATCTGGAAGCATGCCGAGATCAACGCCCTACTCAAAAAACTTAAGGCAGACCCAAGAGACCTAAAGAACTTCCGGCCCATCTCTCTGCTCCCCTTTCCAGCCAAGGTCATCGAGAAAACCGTCAACAGACAGCTAACCCGATACCTCGAACAAAACAGAATCCTGAACCCTTCCCAGTCAGGGTTCCGCAGCAACCAGAGCACAGAGACTGCCCTCATCTCCGCCACCGATGACATCAGGACCCTGCTGGAAAACGGCGAGACCGCATCACTCATCCTCCTAGACCTCTCTGCCGCCTTCAACACCGTCTGCCACAACACACTACGCGTATGCCTCCACGCCGCAGGGATCCAAGATAAGGCCCTGGATTGGACGACCTCCTTCCTCTCCGGCAGAACCCAGAGGGCCCGCCTTCCCCCATTCTGTTCCAAAGCCTCTGAGATCATCTGCGGCGTACCCCAGGGATCCTCCCTCAGCCCAACGCTGTTCAACATTTACATGGCCCCGCTCGCACACATAGCCCGACAGCACAACCTCAACATAATCTCCTACGCCGACGACACTCAGCTGATCCTCTCGCTCACCAAGGACACCATCACCGCCAAAGCCAACCTCCACGAACGAATGAAGGCCGTCGCTGACTGGATGACGACCAGCCATCTGAAGCTGAACTCGGACAAGACGGAGGTCCTCATCCTTGGCTCCAACCCTTCAGCCTGGGATGACTCCTGGTGGCCGACGGCACTGGGGGCAGCCCCGACACCCACCGACCACGCACGCAACCTGGGAATCATCCTCGACTCAACGCTTTCAATGACCAAGCTTGTCAACGCCATCTCCTCCTCCTGCTTCAACACCACCCATGCACTGCAAGATTCACAGATGGATCCAGACAGATACAAGAAGACAGTCACCCAGGCCCTCGTCAGCAGCAGACTCGACTACGGAAACGCTCTCTATTGGGGAGCCCCAACCAAGCTCATCAAATGACTACAATGCAACCAAAACGCCTCAGCACGACTGATCCTCGACGTACCACACCATAGCCACATCACCCCCACCTGAGTAACCTGCACTGGCTCCCCGTCAACAAGAGGATATCCTTCAAGCTTCTCACCCACGCACACAAGACACTCCACAAGACCGGTCCAGCCTACCTCAACAGATGGCTCTCCGTCTACATCCCCAACCACCAGCTACGCTCCGCCGACCTCTCACTTGCCTCAGTCCCGTGCATCTGAAGAACAACCACCGGTGGGAGATCCTTCTCCCACCTCACCGCCAAGACACTGAGCTTATGACAGACCCAAGACCTGCTGTGACCTTCAGAAGGATTCTCAAGACCTGGCTGTTCGATCAGTAGCGCCTCCCCCACCCAGCGCCTTGAGACCCTTGCGGGTATGTAGTGCGCTTTACAAATGATTGATTGAATGATTGATTGATTGTTTGGGTGGGTGAGGAGTGTGTGACTCTGTGCATAGATGTGTGCATGGGTGATTCACTGGGTGTCTGAATTCAAAACGGTACGTGTGAAAGTCTGTATGGGTGGGTGGGTGAGTGTGTGTATAGGTGTGTTGGTGAGTCAATAGATGGCTCAGTGGTACATGTATGAGTAACTACAGATGTGAAAGGCAGTATATGAGTGTTGGAGTATATAAATGACTATATGTGAGAGTGAGTGATTCTGAGAGTGGCTGTATGCATGAGTGTGTGCTAGTATCAGCGATTGTACAGGAGAGTAAGTATGTGTTAGTATCTGTATGAATAAGTGAGGTGGTGTGTTTATAACTGTATAGGTGAGTAAATGAGAGTGTGATTGATTCTTTACATGACTGACTAGCTGTATGAGTAACTATATGAATGAGTGCATATGATAGTGCTGTATTGATGAGTAACTGCATGGGTGAATGAGTGGAACTGTGTGTAGACCTAAGAATCAGTGATTGGGTATGTAGTTACTGGTATTGGTGTGCCTATGGTTTCGAAAATGGTAGTCTGTATTTTAGAGTAGGTGTATCAAAGGTTATATTAGGGTATGAAGAGGTGCATCAGATTATCATGTGGATGATGTTATCAGTGATGTCATCGGTGATGTCATTTAATATGTCATCAGTTATGTCATCAGTGATGTCACTGACCATTTCATGAATGATGTAATATGTGATGTCATCAGTAGTGCATTGCTGGGCCGGGAGTTATAGTGAGCTCAACTAACTATAACAGCCAAATTTGACTGGTTTTGTACGAGTTAAATGTCCATCTAACTATAACGTCCCTGAAACCTGTGTTTTTTTCAGTAAATGTCTAAGTTTAATAAAATGTTAATTTCTAACTCTAAGGTTGCTGAAACCAATGGTTTTTTCTGTGAATTTCAAACATTTTTTAAATGCTAATTTCTAACTATAACGTCCCTGAAACCTATGTTTTTTCAGTGAATTTCTAAGCTTTTTTAACTATGCCTACAGACGTAGGACATGTGCAGAAGCAAGAGAAATGCAGAATGAGGCAACAGAAGTCCAGAAATACAAAGAAAGGTGCAAAAAGAAGCAAGAGATATACAGAAAGAACCAACAGAGGTGCAGAAAGAGCTCTTGTTGCAAAGTCATCCTGTGCACCCAACTTTTTTCTGACTGGTACTGGTGGTAACTGACTCTGACTAACCAGCCCCGGAGCCAGTACTATGCTGAAAAACACTTAGAATACAGTGAAAAAAACTACATACACTAGGGTACACCATGGGTTGTGGTACCCCTGTGATTGCCATGACCTCCCCTGTAAGGTCCTAGTGCATAATATGGCAGGGGGATTAAAACTATGTTTAAGTCAGAGGTGCAGAAAGAGGCAAGGGAAGTTCAGAAAAAGCAACAGAGGTGCCTAAAGAGGTAAGAGAGGTGCGGAAAGAAGCAAGTGAAGTGCAGAAAGCGGCAACAGAGTTACAGAAAGATTCAAGAGAGGTGCAGAAACAAGCAAGAGAAGTACAGAAAGAAGCAAAAGAAGTACAGAAAGAACCAACAGCGGTGCAAAAAGAGGCTAGAGGGGTACAGAACGAGGTAGGAGATGTGCACATTGAGGCAAGAGAGTTAAAGAAAAAGGCAGGAGGGGTGCAGAAAGAAGGTAGAGCAGTGCTGATAGAGGCAAGAGAATTGCTGAAAGAAGCAACAGAGGTGTAGAAAGAAGCAAGAGAAATGCAGAAAGGGGCAAGTAAGGTGCAGAAAGAAGCAAGAGCAGTGCAGAAAGAATCAATAGAGGTACAAAAAGAGCAAGAGGGGTACAGAAAAAGTTAGGAGAGGTGCAGAAAGAGGCAAAAGCGGTACGGAAAGAGGCTAGAGGGATACAGAGAGAAGGAAGAATAGTGTAGAAAAGAGCAATAGAGGTATGGAAAGAAGCAAGAGAAGTGCAAAAAGGGGCAAGTGAGGTGCAGAAAAAGGCAAGAGAGGTACAGAAAGAGGCAAGAGAGGTACAGAAAATCACAAGAGAACAGCAGAAAGAGCCAAGAGGGATACAACAAAGGGAAGAAGGGTACAGAACGAAGCAAGAGAGGTGCGGAAAAAGGCAAGAGAAGTGCAGAAAGAAGCCGGGGAAGTGCAGAATGAGGCAAGAGAGGTGCAGAAAAAGGAATAAGGGTGCAGAAAGAAGCAAGAGAAGTGCATAAAGAGGCAAGTGAGGTGCAGAGGCAAGAGAACTGCAGAAAGAGGCAAGAGAGTTACACTTATTTCTACAGAAACGTACACATACGTACTGTCTTAAACAATCAGTTATAGAAACACATACTTATTTATACAGGAACTCTTCCAAACTGTCACTGTCATATATCCTTACTTATATACATCAATACTCACATATACTAGTTTAAAACATATGTACATACTCATAAAGACACTATTGAGGCAGTTATTCACTCACTAACACACCCATACACACACTCATCCACCCATATAGTCCTGCACACATGCTGTCTTCAAAACACATATAAATAGTGAGTCAGTCATTCATACATCTGTGCGCTAAGTAATACCCCCACCAAACCATACAGACACTCATTCTGATACTCAAAAAACCAACTAATAACCCATATAAACACTCATGTAGCTACTCACTAACCCATGCAGCCACTTATACATAAAGTGAGACACTGAAACAGATATTTACATATTTAAACATGACTCGCTAATACATGTATTCACTAAGATATAGTTAATAAGTCTTAGACACTTATTTACCCATTTATTCTTCTGTCGACCTTTATATATACATATATAAAAAATTTTTTTTTTTCAGAAAGACACACATTCACTGGATGATGATAACAGTGATGTCATCAGTGATGTAATTTGAATGTCATCAGTGATGTCATGAGTGATGTCACTGACCATGTCATGAGTGATGTAGTATGTGACGTCATCAGCAGTGCATTGCGGGCGCGCGAGTTATAGTTAGCTGAACTAACTATAACTGGGGAATATCAAAGGTTTTGTTTGAGTGCAATGTCCAGCTAACTATAACATGTGTGAAACCTATGGTTTTTTCAGTGAATTTCTAAGGTGTTTTAAATGCTAATTCCTAACTATAACGTGGCTGAAACCTATGGTTTTTTCAGTGACTATATATATATATATATATATATATATAGTCACTGAAAAAAACATAGGTTTCCGGCATTATATAGTTAGGAATTAGCATTTAAAAAACCTTGCAAATTCACTGAAAAAACCATAGGTTTCAGGCCTTATATAGTTAGGAATTAGCATTTAAAAAACCTTTGAAATTCACTCAAAAAACTACAATTTTTAGGGGTGTTATAGTTAGTTGGATATTTCACTCATACAAAACCATTGAAATTGCTCCTATATAGTTAGTTGTAATAACTATATTTCGCGCACCCGCAATACACTGCTGATGATGTCACACGTTACATCATTCATGACATGGTCAGTGACATCACTGATGACATCTCAAATGACATCACTGACGACATCACTGATGACATCATCCATGTGACAATCACATACACCTTTTCACACACTGGTAAAATCTTTCATCACTCTTTGTAAAATACAGAGTATCATATTTGAATCCATTGACACAGCAATACAAGTATCTATACATTCACTAAGAGATTCCTAGATGTATACACACATCTAATCACTTACCTGTAGAGTCACTCATACATGCTGCCAATGAACAATGGAACACTTTCAAAAATACTTATACACCTATATCGACATTACACACCAGCACACAACCTATTCACATATGAAGTTATGCTACTCACTTATGTAAACAATGGATCATACTTACATACTTACTTAGCTACACAGTCATACAAACAACAGTACATCTATTCATTTAGATAGTAAGTCATACTTAGTGTATTATAAAATCAATATTACAAGTATACAGTTATCCATACAATCACTCATTGAGTCTTATCTCTACTTATTTATATACAACAACTGCCACATGCAATGCCTTTTATTTTTCTAGTTTGTTGGACATGTACCATTGAGAAATATATTTGCTCATCACCACACCCATAAAGATATTTACTCACCCAAACAACTGTTAGAACATGTAGTTTTAACTTCATATATCTGCTGAATCAACTATTAACACATCTTTGGGCAGTCACACCCCCCCCCCCATCGAACCACAGACACATTCACTCTCCCATACAAATACTCAGTTAACTAATCAATAACTAATATAGACTTTCACATAGCTAGTAACCAACTGGAGAACCTGTTTACACAACAACTGACAAAGTGATACATATATTCACACAGTTTACTCACTATCCACAATATTTAGTCAGACACTATAAATTGGTCAAGTAAACAGTCAATTACACTTCTACTAAATCCTCCATCCAAATATTTATTTTTATATATCCACTCATTCTTCAATGCAAATTGCTATATATATATATATAATGCATATTTAAATAACGAAGCAAACCACATTCACTGGATGATGCCATCAGTGATGTCATCAGTGATGTAATTTGACTCGAAAACAAC
The DNA here is from genome assembly GCF_964263255.1 of Lissotriton vulgaris. Lineage (NCBI taxonomy): Eukaryota > Metazoa > Chordata > Amphibia > Caudata > Salamandridae > Lissotriton > Lissotriton vulgaris. The sequence goes on along the minus strand of NC_141698.1, from coordinate 987,785,888 downwards.
ACTTTTCATTGGTTAATAGTAGTTTCTGTTCTAGAATCTTCAAAAACCCCACCTACTTCCCTCACTATTTGTTTTATTCTCGTGGGAGAAGGAGCTTTTCCAGCTTTCAAGAGAATCTTCATAATAGCAGAAAAACAGGATTCTTCTTCCGAATCAGAGCACGAACATCAGCTACCTGCAAAGAAAGGGAATGAATCATTTATATGGACATTCTTCACATTTCCAGAAGGACTGAAAAAAGTAAATGCACCTAAAGTCAAGTGCAATATATGTGGATCTGTCCTCTCGAGGGGAAACCCTCAAAATAAATATTCATTTTCATTTCATACAATGATCAGGCACCTCAGAAATGTGCACCCTGTGCAGTTTGCACAAGCTGAGACAAGAGCCATGGCATCAAAAATTCCACCTGCTGTGGCCAGCACATTATCTGCAACAACACCTGCATCACCATCCACTTCAGAATTGGACTTAAGGCCATACTTGAGTTCTGTGCACATGAGATGCAACAAGTGCTTCAAAATTATCGTGTACGGAGAGCAGAGCCTCAGTCTAATTGAGAACAGAATTCGAGACCACCAATGCCCTCAGAAGAGATGATTTTTTTAAAAGTTTTGATTTGATTTGTTTCTGTTGAACAGTTTTGCCGTTACTGTTTCCTATTCCTGTTTGAAAAAAATATATATAAAACTTTCAAAAAAGAAAAAACAACAAAACAAAAAAAAGTTATTTTCAGAACTAACTGACTTCTCCAAAAAGAGCTGAAATTCTTACACACTGTGTCATTATTTTTTTGAATGAATGTGTAGTGTATAAATGAATGACTGAAATTACTGAGTGAAGGGGAGGAAGGGACTAAAGGAATGACTGAGGAAAGGGGTTTTGGGGACTGAGGTAAATGGAATCAAAGAATGACTGAAAGAAGGACACTAAGGGTAGGGGAGTGAGTTAAGGGGAGTAAAAAAGTAAGGGAAGGTCACTAACAAAAAGAGAGTGAGGGAGGGGGAGTAAAAAAAGGGGAGCGGAGGCGTAGACAGGGAAGAGGAGTAAGGGACGGAGATAGGGAAATAGAGTAGGATAAGGGGAGTGAAGGTAAGAGAAGTGGAATGATGGTGAGGGAAGGGGTATGAGGATGATAAAAAGGAGGTAAGTGAAAGTGAGAAGTGGGGAATGAGGGAGAGAGAAATTGAGTGAGGGAATGGAGGGATTTAGGAAAGTGTAGTGAGGGAAGGGGACTAAGGATTTAAATGAGTAAAGGACAGTAAGGGAGAGTGAGGGAAAGAGAGTGGAAAAGACAAGAGGTGTGACATAGAGACAGGATGAAATGTAGTGGGGAAGGGGCGTGACGGTGAATGAAGGGCAGTGACAGTTGGAGAAAGGGTATGAGGGTCAGTGAAGGAGAATAAGGGAGAAAGAGAAAGAGAGGAAGTGAGTGAGAGGGAGTGAGGCTGTTAGACTGAGAGACACAGAAGAAGAGAGGGAGAAAAAAATGGACTGAATGGGAGTGGGGGACTAAAGGAATGGGAGTTAGCAAAAGTGAGTGAAGAAAGTGAAGGGAAGAGGATTGACGGATGGAGTGAAGGAAAGAGAGTAAGGGGGAGTGAGAGAATAGAAGCAGGTGAAAGAGAATAGGAGTGATGTACAGAGATGTGAATATGAAGTAGGAGAAGATGAGTGAGTGTTACTGAAGGGCAGTGACAGGTAGGAAAAAGAAGCATATTAAGAGAGAGGAAACAGTAGTGAGTGAGAAAGAAGGACTTATGGAAAGAGAGAAGAAAGAAAAAAAGAGTGGTGAAGAGAGAGGGAGACAGTGAGAGAGACAAACAGAGGGAGAGTGAAGAAGTGTGAAGGAGTAAATCAGTTATATTGACTGAGACAGAGGAATAGACTTAGATTTGGATGGAGGAAAGGAGAATGAGGGAGAGAATAAAGGAAGAGGAGTGAGCAAAAGCGAGTGAAAGAGTGAGAGAAGTGGAGTGACTGAAGGTCAGTAAGGGATGATGTAATAGAAAGAGAGTAAGGGGGAGTGAGAACAGATTGAGCGATACAGCAACACAAGGTAGTGATTCAGGAAGATGGGAAAGAGAAGTAAGAGACAGGCTGTTGAAAGAGGGAATTAGACAAGGTCAGTTATGATGAAGGAAGAGTACTTTTGAAAAGAAAAGGATTGTAGAGGTGAATGAAGAGCAGTAATGACAACAAGAAAAGGAGATTAAGATCAATAAAGGAAGGTTAAAAAGAGAGAGATTAAAGAATATGAAAGAGAGAAAGAAAAGTAAGAGAGTGATGAAAAAGTATTTTTTGTTTCTCAAACTTACCTTATGAATAATGACAACTTTATAGTATATTTGTTTCAAAAAATATACTATCCGTGGAAGAAAAGAAAAAAATGTAGTTCAAATATATATTTCATAATACAAAAGAAAATAGGAGAGAAGGAAACAGAAAGTGAAAGAGAGGAAGGGTGAGTGAGTGAGAAAGAGATAGAGAGAGTAAGAGAGAAAGAGAGGTAAAGCAAGTGACTGAGAGGGAGTAAGGCAGTTCGACTGACTGAGATAGAGGGAACGAGAGGGAGAGAGAAAAGGAGTGAAAGGAAGTGTGGGACTAAACGAATGGGAGAAAGCAAAAGTGAATGAGGAAAGAGGAGTAAGGGGAGAGAGTGAAAGAGACTGAGGGATGATATGAAGAAAAATAATTAAGAAGAGACTAAGAAGATACTGAGTAATACAACAAGACAAAGGTAGTAATAGAGGAAAATAGAAAGAGAAGTGAGGGACAGAGAGGGTAAAGAGAAAATTGGATGCATAGTGAGGAGAACATGAAGTGGAAAAAATAACTCAAATGAAGGGCAGTGACAGTGAGGGAAGGTATAGAGGATTGAGGGAAAGGGAGTATTCAAAAAGAACCATATTTATAGAAAGAGAGAGAAAAAATAAAAGAAAGAGTAATGAAGAGAGAGGAAAATAGTAAAACAGACAAACAAAAGCAGAGTGAGGGGGTGTGAAGGAGTAAATCAGTTACTGTGACTAAGACTGAAGAAGAGATTTAAAAACAGATGAAGGAAAGGTGAGTGAGGGAAGGAATAAAGGAAGAGATTTGAGCAAAAGGGAGTGAGGAAGTGACAGAAATAGAGTGAGTGAAGGTCAGTGAGGTTTAATGTTATGGAAAGAGAGTAAGGGGGGACTGAGAAGAGACTAAATGATACAGTAACACAATGGTAGTGATGTACGAACATAGGAAAGAAAAGTGAGAGACAGACAGGATAAACAGGGAGTTGAACAAGGTGAGTGACAGAAAATAGAGAGTACTGATAGTCATAGAAACATTATAAAAGTGAACAAAGAGCAATATTAACAATGACAAAAGCAGAGTTAGACGACTAGAGGAAGAAGAGTAAGAGAGAGAATAAAGAAGAGAAAAGATAGAAAGACAAGTAAGAGAGTGAAGAAAAAGTGTTTGTCATACTTTCCTTATAAATAACAACATAATAGAATTATTTTCCATAAATAAAGTATCTGTGAAGACAAGAAAAAAATGATTTACACTATATTTTTTAAAATACAAAAGAAAGTAGAAGTGAAAAAAACAGAAAGGTAAAGAAAGGAAGGGTGAGCAAGAAACACAGAGGAAGAGAGGAACTAAGTAATGGACTAAAAGGAGTGGGAGAGTAAAGGAATGAGAGTTACCAAAAGGGATTCAGGAAACTAAGATTAAGGGAAGGAAATTGATGGATGGAGTAAGTGAAAGAGTGTGAGGAAGAGTGAGGGAATGGGTGCAGGAGAAATGGAATGAGAGTGATGCAGAGAGAAGAGAACATGAAGTGGAGGAAGAAGACTCAGATTGAATAAAGGGCAGGGATAGTGAGGGAAAGGATATAAGAGTGAGGGAAGGGGAGTGATGGAAAAACAAGCATATTAAGAGAAAGGAAAAAGAAGTGAGTGAAAGAGAAGAATTTATGTAAAGAGAGAGAAAACAAAAGGAAGACTGGTGGAGAGAGAGGGAGACAATAAAATGGAAAAACAGAGGGAGAGTGACGGACTGTGAAGTAGTGAATCAGTTATACTGACTTACACAGAGGAACAATCTTAGACACAAATGGAAAAAAGGGTAGTGAGTGAAAGGGAGTAAGGAACTGAAAGAAGTGGAGTGAGTGAAAGTTACTTAGTGATCATATGAAGGAAAGAGAGTAAGGGGGCAGTGACAAGAGACTAATCGATACAGCAAGACAAGGGTCGTGATGGAGGAAGATAAGAAAGAGAAGTGAGGAACAGATAGAGGAAAGAGGGAGTTGGACAACATGAGTGAGGGTGAAGGAAGAGTACTGATGGTGAGAGAAGTAGAGTAAAGGTGAATGAACGGGAGTAAGTAGAATGAGGGAAGAGGAGTAAGATGAGGAAAGGTAAAGAAGCAAGAGAGTCAGTGAAGAAAGGATAGAGAGAAATAGAAATAAAAAAGTAATAAAAAACTATTTTGTTTGTCATACTTACCTAAATATAATATCTGTGGAAGAGAAAAAACAATTGAGTTATAATATATTTTTCACAATACAAAATACAAAATAATTTGTACAATATGTTATATATTTTATTTTGCTGTTCTCAGAATATATTGAATTTCACTAAAAACAGTGAGTTCAATACAACTCATCATATGACAGCGGGCAAAAAAAACACAATCAAAAAGATTGTGTTTAAAAAACCCATTCAATATTTTCATTGACAATGTAACAATTAGAAAAAAACATATCTTAAATGTCTTTTTCAAACAGCAATTTCAGACATAAGTATAGAATGTGAAAAATATTCGCAAAGTAATAAAACAATACTACTTCTTTTTTATACACTGTAATTAAAGTAATGTCCAAACATATGCTAATAACATTTACTCGAAATACTCATTTGTTTGTGATACTATTCCTCATGGCTAAATAGTATCTGCGAATCCCTTAGTTTGGAAGTTACTTAATAGTACTCTTAAACATCCATCTCCCGAACTTCTGAGACAAAAACACCCAGATCTTTTGGACCATCTAACAATGGTTATATCTCCACCCGTTAATATTTATCATGAACATAGAACCTTAAACAAATAGCATGCTATCAGAACCTCAACATCATTTGGTATGCCAATCATACTATTCTCATCCTTTATTTCACCAAGGAGCTGTATATAATTAACACAAACCTCTACAAGGGAATAAAATAAATCATCAACATCTTCAACAACTACAACAAATCTAAAACACCACTGCCTCACTCATGATCAACATTTCATGTAATACTCCTATCTTGATCACTCTGACTTACAAAGTAATTCTCAGCAGCAGATTAACCTTTTTTTACAGCACTAATTTTTCTAGGCCAATTGTTTTCCCTAAAATTTGGGTTGTAAAAACACTAGGTAAGAATTTGGTAAGTGAAAAGGCAAACGTTGTTTAAAAGTTCATTGAGTGTCATTACAATGAGTCCAGCCTTTTGTACATTTTCAGTAAGCTGTATAATGTCCTGATGTTGTAGAAGAACCATCATGGAAAATATTTACTACAGTTACAAAAGTTCTTCCTGAAATTGATATTTGAGAAGCCACAAACTTTTTAATTAAAGTTGTCAATTTTGTTCCATCAGGTCTGCATTGTTGGAACATTAAAATTACATACTGTCCATATCTTTGTATAAATAATGTTGATAACATTTCGGAGTTACATTGGGAACAAACCATGGGGGTCATTAGGATGGCGGACGGAAGGACGTCCGTCGGCATGAAGTGGGTGGAAAATGCCTTTTTTCAGTCCGCCAGCCGCGGTCTCTCCGTCCGCCACATTAGGATGGGAATCACTGTCAAAGGTACGTACGCCGCGGAAGAACAAGCACCGCCGCGGAAATACACCGACCCCGCGGCGGATGTAACTTACCAGGGACACCGCCGTACTAAATGACGTCTCAGACCGTCCACTTAATTACGATAGCGGATAAGACACAACAAATCGCAGTGGAAAAACCACCAGCCTGAACACGGCGGATTCACCACAGCGGAGAGCCAAGACATTGCAGAGATACCCACCACAGGCAGATCTCCGTCATGGACCCAGCTCTGAACGGATTTCCGATCCTCTTCGTGCTCCACCACCAACAAGTCATGGACCGTCGCCGACGTCGCCGCAGGTACGCAAACACAACAAACAATGCCGGAAGGGAAGTACCTGCCGGGGCTGTCACGTGGGGAGGGGGGAGGGGCATGTTGGGTAAACAGCATTTATGATACCACCAATATATCAACAATGCAAGTAGACAACCAGGAATGACACACAGAAACCACTACACACAATTACATTGTTTATTGCACATATTACTAAATACTTTAGTAGGCAGGAGCATGGGCACTGGACACAACAGAAAAGGTACATCTGAGGTTGCACATGAGAGGGCACAATGCAGTATCGTTACAGCAACAGGGCAGTGTTCATAACAGAGCAGGTACATCTGAGGCAGCACATGAGAGGGCACAATGCTGTATCATCACAGCAACAGGGCAGTGTTCATAACAGAGCAGGTACATCTGAGGCAGCACCTGAGAGGGCACAATGCACCATCCTAACAGCAACAGGACACTGTTCGTAACAGAGCAGGTAAATCAGAGGCAGCACATGAGAGGGGCCAAGTGCAACAACAGTCCATGGCACAGAGCAGGTACATCAGTGGCAGCACATGAGAGGGGTGAAGTGCATCAACAGTCCATGGCACAGAGCAGGGACATCAGAGGCAGCACATGAGAGGGGCCAAGTGCAACAACATTCCATGGCACAGAGCAGGTACATCAGAGGCAGCACATGAGAGGGCACAATGCTTCATCCTAACAGCAACAGGGCAGTGTTCATAACAGAGCAGGAACATCTGAGGCAGCACATGAGAGGGGCCAAGTGAATCAACAGTCCGTGGCACAGAGCAGGTACATCTGAGGCAGCACATGAGAGGGGCACAGAGGATCAACAGTCAATGGCACAGAGCAGGGACATCAGAGGCAGCACATGAGAGGGGTGAAGTGCATCAACAGTCCATGCACAGAGCAGGTACATCTGAGGCTTCACATGAGAGGGGCACAAAGCATCAACGGTCCATGGCACAGAGCAGGTACATCAGAGGCAGTACGTGAGAGGGGAACAGAGCATCAACAGTCTATGGCACAGAGCAGGGACATCTGAGGCAGCACATGAGAGGGGCACAGAGCATCAACAGTCCATGGAAAATAACAGGTACATCTGAGGCAGCACAAGGACGTGTGCCAAGCGACCCGTTCCATGGACATAAATAATGCAAGGGTGTTTACAATGGACTATCTACACACCCAGGAAAATGCCATGCGAGAGATGTGAACTACACCTCACAGCACTGAATCTGGTGGAGTGCTCGGCGTACACAGTGGCAGGGTCTGATACCGGATTGTGAGACACAGCCATAGCCCTAGTGACTGACACATGAGCCATAGACCCAGACACACTGCTAGCCCCAGAAACAGGAGTGTGGGACACAGCCACAGCTCTAGTGACTGACACATGAGCCATAGACCCAGACACACTGCCAGCCCCATAAACAGGAGTGTGAGACACAGCCACAGCTGCAGCTGACCCACTAGGACCACTAAAATGATGAGCCACAGGGCTGTATGGGCCAGGAGGCAGGGTGGCTCTGGGAGCTGGGACAGCTGTACTTGAGCGACATTGGGGTGGGCAGGTGTCACAAGTGTGTGTCTCTGTTTCTTTGGGATATGGAAGGGCACCCTGGACATGACTGGACTGGTAAGTGGTGTGGCCTCATCATGAACATCACCCTTCAAAGGTGGATCATGTGCTGGTGTGGGTCTGCTCTCTGGGGACGTGCTGGACCCTGCTTGACATTTTCTGTGGCCCTGCCTTCTGCCCTCTGCATCATGTGGAATGGGGATGCAACAACAGTGTACTCCTTCCTCTGCTTCTGCGGGGTGTGGATGGGAGTAGAGGTATGGGGGGACACCACCGCTGACACATGTGTTTTATGTTCCTTCTCCAATATCAGCCTCAGGGCATCCAAGGGAGATGTATGCCTGTCCTTGATGGTGCTCGTGTCCATGGGAGAACCTTTGTCCCTGGGAGGTGCATTGCCTGTAGGATGTGTCCTGTCTCCGGAATGTGCCTGAACCATGTGCGGTGCCCTGTGCCTGAGAGTTGGCTTGTCCTTAGTAGTGTCCCGGTCCATTGTAGTATCCCATTCCTTTGCAGTGTACTTGTCCTTGGGAGTGTCCCTGGCCTGAGGAGGTGCCCTTTCCTTTGCAGTGTCCTTGTCCTTGGGAGTGTCCCTGGCCTTGGGAGGTGCCCTTTCCTTTGCAGTGTCCTTGTCCTTGGGAGTGTCCCTGGCCTTGGGATGTGCCCTTTCCTTTGCAGTGTCCTGGTCCTTGGGAGTGTCCCTGGCCTTGGGAGGTGTCCTTTCCTTTGCAGTGTCCTTGTCCTTGGGTGTGTCCCTGGCCTTGGGAGGTGCCCTTTACTTTGCAGTGTCAAATCAAATCAAATCAATTATCTTTATTTAGATATAGCACATATATGTTGCTGCCTGTGGCTGCTTCTAGTGCAATATCCCAAAAATGCGCCCTGCTCAGAATTGTCACTCTCTGCTGACACATCAAGTGGTGTGGATGGGGGAACTGAAGTAGAAGCTTGTGGCTGCGAATTTTGAATGGCTGCAGACACTGTGCTGGTTAACAAGTGAACTGTTCTGTGTAGACCAGCAGCATCGCCATGCATCCCCTCCATGAATGCTACCACCTGCCCCAACTTCCTATCGTGGTCTAGGAATGCATTGATCATGTTGGTCTGCCCTACACACAGCTGTCGCAGCAGTTCAACCGCCTCAGCAAAAAGGGCATTTTGTGTCACAGTGGCAGGGGCAGCGGTGCCTGCACCGAAGGCCACTCTGCTCCCCTTACTCTGGCGAGCACGAGCAGTACTTGTTGCAGTTGTTGACAGTGTTGGCCCGGTGTGCTGTGTACCGACTGAAGGTGTAGATTTCCCACTCCCTGTGTCAACCAACAGTGCTGACTCACCAACACCGTCTGAAGATGAGGATGATGGAGTCTCCACATGTGAGTCCTCAGGGACAGTCCTGTCTCCCTCTCCGGGGCTGCTCTCTTCAGTATCAGTCTGCGTGTGTGTGTTTCCGGATTCTGATGCATTGCCACTACTGAGCTCTGTCGTTTGTTGGTCAGTGCCCTCGGCCAAAGCTGAAAGAGAGAAAAGAGGTATACGTAAGTGCCACACTCACGTACTGAAAATTTAAAAACACAAAACACCTTGACTGCTGAGCAACATGTAGCCCCCATCCTGCACAAGAACCACCCCTACCATACATCTTCATGTCAAAGAACTGAGGGTGCCTGTGAAACATGTACTTCTAACTATCAGGGCAAGTGCATGCCGACCACCACACATGTGTCGCCATGAGAACACAGACCTCAAGGGCATGTCCTGTGACCCGGCACTACAATGCAACTGGTGTGTCAACCTGGCTGACATGGGTGCTAACGCATACTCCGACAATGGCACTAACATGCTATTGCAGCACGACATACACACAACGGATGTCACTACTGCATCTGGCAGTCGACATCGAGCTCCGCTGCGGTGAAGGGATGAGACCGGATCTCTCGCACTCTTAACATGGCAGGGTCCCTGACTGTGGCACAACTGCAGCAGTTGGCAGACTGGTCAGCAGCAGCAGGTAGAGGTGATGGTTTCAGGCAGCAGTTGGAGGACTGGTCAGCAGCAGCAGGTAGAGGTGATGGTTTCAGGCAGCAGTTGGCGGACTGGTCAGCAGCAGCAGGTAGAGGTGATGGGTGCAGGCAGCAGTTGGCGGACTGGTCAGCAGCAGCAGGTAGAGGTGATGTGTGCAGGCAGCAGTTGGCGGACTGGTCAGCAGCAGCAGGCAGAGGTGATGGGTGCAGGCAGCAGTGGCTGGAAGCAGTGGATGTGTGCTGCAGAGATTCACACATATATAGGGCCCTGAGCTGATATCAGTGGCATACGTCTGCTGCAAATGGTTTTCCCGGGCTGCCTCTTTCAAAAAGAGCCAATGACTGGCCCTGCTGTGGCTGTGCACGGCTTCCGCTATTTTTTGAAATGGCTTACGCGCCCCGCGTAACCTGTTTCCATTGGCTACATGTCCAAGGACCGTCACGGTCACATACCGGCAACCGCATGTGCGCGCTACCGCAATGGTGCATCATTTGAAATTAAGCACTCACTGGCGTCGCAATGGCGGGGCACGCATTCCGCAGGGGCGGTGCAGGCAAACACATACATTTGAATGTGCAAGTGGGAATGACAGTTGGAACCCCCCCTTACAGTCACATTGGAGCACCCACCGCACACCGCCAGGCCTGGCCGCTCACCGACCGCCGGGTGCATGCGGTGGCTGACCGCCGAGTGCGGGCGATGGTGAACCACCATGTGTACAGATATCAGCCTGGCATGGTTGCCCCTGGCCGACTACCCACCACCGGGTGCAGGTGGTGGCTGACCGCCGGGTGCGGGCGGTGGTGAACAGCCATGTGTACAGATATCAGCCTGGCATGGTTGCCCCTGGCCGCACACCCACCGCCGGGTGCAGGCGGTACCTGACCGCCAGGTGCGGGCGGTGGTGAACCGCCATGTGTACAGATATCAGCCTGGCATGGTGGACCCTGGCCGCTCACACACCGCCTGCACCCAGCGGTCACCCACTGCCTGCACCCGCCGGTCACCCACCGCCTGCACCCGGCGGTGTGTGAGCAGCCAGGAGCAACCATGCCAGGCTGATATCTGTACACATGGCGGTTCACCACTGCCCGCACCCGGCGGTCACCCCCAACCTGCACCCGGCGGTGGGTGTGTGGCCAGTCCCGTCGGTCTGCGGTGGGTGCTGCTATCTGACTGTAAGGGGGGATAACAACTGGCATTTCTAGTTGTCCATTCAAATGTATGTGTTAGCCTGCCCCGCCCACGTGGAATGTGTGCTCCGCAATTGCGATGCCAGTGAGTGATGATTTTCAAATGATGCACCGTCTTGGTATTGCGCACATGCTGTTTGCGCGGTGTGACCGTGATGGTCCTTGCCAACTCAGCAAATGTAATGCACTATTGCACTGTCAAGTATCAACTCATGTGTTGGGGAAGGCGTACCCGGATGTTGTGTGTCCACACAATGCATGTCTCCACACACATGTTATGTTCATAGTTGTACATGTGTGTCAGGACATGTCCGGAAATCGACCGTAATCATTATGTCATGTCAATGGCGCGTGTACACGTGTATCAGTTATGTCCATTTTTGACATGTGTGGCCATACTATTGACCTAGCCGGTGTTGAACATAGGCCAGTGAAGTGAGCCCAAGTTGCGTCACATGGGCATGGCTATGTGTATACGTCTTGTTTTTGGGGTCACACGTTTCTATTGGTACACATCTACACAGTACATCACGGCTGTGTACCCACATCCAGAAGCTGTCGTGAGTGTGTGGTTTGTGTGTGCTAGTTGCATTGATGGTGGTATACATGCTTACTGGGTATGCGTATGTGTGTCGCTTGTTGTATGCCCATGCCTGTCATGTGGGGATGCAGAGCATTGTAGGTGGTGTAATGGGTGCATGATGACAATGAGGGTGTGGTCCATGTTCGTGTTGTGTGTGCACGTCATGGTGTGTCTGTGTCGATGCTTCCCCACACTTGGGAAATCTGGCATGTAATGTTGGCAGTCCTTTCAACATATCTGCACGTGACCTTCAACATTTTAGCACAACGGATGTTGTTTCAGGATTTACATTGTGTGTGTAGTCAGCTGTAGTGCCTTATATTTTGGTCACGTCACACATACAATCAGTGTCTGCTACATGTATAATTTGTATTGTGTTGGTCAAGATGTGATGGTGTGGCCCAGATGTGCGTTGTTGGTGAATTGACATCTGCTCCCATCTACTCCCACACAGGAGGGCTCCAAATATGCAACAACCATAAACTGTGCTGGAGGCCATGGTTGACGAGGAGGTGATCCGCAAATTCCGGCTGGACAGACGGAGGTTGCAGGACCTTGTAGGCCAATTGTCACCTCATCTTCAGCTACGCAGGACATATCCAGGATCAATTACACCCACAGCAAAGGTGATAGCGACACTTCACTTTTTTGCAACTGACACTTTCCAGTACAAAGTTACACATGGCGGGGGGATGTCCCAATCCATGTTCAGCATGGTACTGCGGGATGTGCTGGATGCCATGATGTCTTACAAAGATGATTACATCCCTTTCCCAAGTCCGGCAGAGCTGCCTGCAGTGAAGGGTGACTTCTATCCCCTGGCCCAGATCCCACACGTAGTGGGTACCATTGATGGGACACATATTGGTCTGATTCCACCCCAGGCACATGAAGCTGTCTATCGCAATAGGAAGCACTACCAATCTATTAATGTGCAAGTGGTGTGTCTGGCTGACAATATCATCTCACATGTGTGTGCAAGGTTTCCAGGGTCCGCACATGACTCCCACATCCTGCGGAGCAGCATTGTCCCCCAACTGATGGCTAATTGGTGTCAAGAATGTGCGTAGCTTGTAGGGGAGTGTGCTGTGATGACTACTGTGTTGTATGTGTGACATGCTATTAACACCAATCCTGGTAATGATGTATGTGTCTGTCATCCCCCCACCTAGGCGACTCTGCATACCCAAACCGACCATGGCTGCTGAGCCCCCTATGGAATCCAACTACCCCAGGGGAAATGCGCCACAATGATGCCCATGGGCGGACACGTAGGGTGGTGGAACGTACGTTTGGACTGCTGAAGTCTAGGTTTCGCTGCCTTGATAAAACCAGAGGGGCCCTGCAATACTCACCTGGAAAAGTATGCAAAATCATGGTTGCCTGCTGCATGCTCCACAACCTGGCGTTACGCAACAACATTGCACTGATCATGGACCCTGCAGACCAACAGGCTGCTCCGCCTCCCCTTACCACCCATGTCCAGTGATGAGGATAGTGGGGAGGATGAAGGTATGGACCAGAGGCGTCAGCTCATTGCTTGCTACTTTAGTTAAATGTGAGTAACTACCTCTTGTGCGGGTGTTCAAAGCGTGATGTATGTTAGCTAGTGATGTGTGGATGTGGTGTGTGGATGGTGCCTGTTCTGGTATGTTCTGTTTGCAAATGGGTTTGGGAGATGGTGTACGTCAAATGCTCCCTGATGTGTGTCCTGTGATCCGCTTAATTTGAGATGAGTGTGGTTTGTGGGATGTTGCTGTATGTTGTGGTGTGGTGTGATGGTTGAGAATCAGTTTCCTGGCCTGTGCTTGTTGTTGTCTCATTTTCCCTAGGTCACTCCCACAGAGACATGATTGACAAGTACATTGATACCTGCACCTGGTAATGACAAGTACTAAGACGTACCTTTGAATGAAACATGGAGGTCCCACAGCATTGAGTGTTTCCGTGGTGTTTATTTACAGGGTGTGGATTACTGTTAGTGCATATTTACAAATAGGTGTTGGTGGGGAAGTGAGAGTTGAAGGTCTAATCAGATGAAAACACCGTGGGGACACCACATTGTGTGATGTACACCTAGTCCAACAGACGTAATGAAATGAAATGAAATGAAAAATTATATTTATATAGCGCATAGACTACCTGGAGGCCTCGCAGCACTTGACTGAAATCCAGTGCGGTAGGCTGGGGTGGTTAATAGGCTCTTCCAAACAGGTGTGTTTTTAAAGACCTCCTAAATGACATCCGGTTGGTGTTCTCTCTAAGATCAAGTGGGAGGGAATTCCATATTCTCGCAGCATTGTGCAAGAATGAGCGTCCGCCCCAGCGGACCTTGTTGATTTTAGTCGTGGTGGCTAGATGCAACGAGCTGGAGCGGAGAGCTCTGAGAGGGAGGTAGGGATTGGCTAGAGGGAACATGATAGCGGGACCTGTTCTATGAATGGCTTTTTGAACAAGGCACATAGCTTTGAATTGTACCCTGGCAGTCACAGGAAGCCAATGCAGTTTCTTTAGGGCCTGTTTGGCCGACTGCCAGCGTGGAATATTGAAGAGCAGGCGAGCCGTACAGTTTTGGGTGACCTGAAGTTTGTTAATCGCTGCCACCGGAGCTTCTAGATAGAGGGCATTGCCGTAATCCAGGCGGGAGAGTATCATGGCCTGAACCATGACTCTCCTCGCCTGGAACGGAAGCAAAGCGAGCACTTTCCGGAGCATTCTCATTAGCACAAAACAGGTGGGGGCCGTTTTAGTGGCCTGGAAGGTAAAATCCAAAGATGTATCAAGCCAAACCCCCAGGCTCTTTATCTGGGGTCTGGCGGGGGAGGGGAGCCTAGACACGTGGGCCAACTCGACGCCAGGATGGTAGGTGAGGGGTTGCCCAATAGCATTATTTCTGTCTTCTCCCTGTTTAGTGTGAGGCAGGAGGATTGCATCCATTTAGCCACTGCCTCTAGACAGGGGCCAAGTATGGTCCAATGAGACCACCAACTGAGTGTCATCTGCGTAGGTGACAATATGGACACCAAAGGGATGGACTATCTCTGCCAAAGGCCTCAGGTAAACGTTGAATAGTGTGGTGCTCAGGGCAGAGCCCTGAGGGACCCCACAATTGAGCGGCTGCATGGAGGATAGTACCTCCCCCTCGAACACCTGGAAGAACCGACACTCCTATGCCCTTCAAACGATATAATAAGGTGGCATGGTTAACCGTTTCGAACGCGGCGCTGAGGTCTAATAGTATGATGGCTGCTTCCCCCCCCCCGGTCAAGCACAGATCTTGCTTCTTCCGTTACTGTTAGCAACGCTGTCTCAGTTCCATGCTGAGGGCGGAATCCCGTCTGGGAAGTGCACAGCAGATTATTACATTCTAAATAATCCAATAAGACATTATTAATATGCTTTTCTAGCAGTTTACTCATCCAAGGTAATAACGAGATGGGGCGGAAGTTAGCTGGATTATTTTGGTCTAGAGAGGGCTTTGAGCATTGCACTTTTCCATGCGACTGGAACAGTGCTCGAGGTGATGGAGGAATTGAGGACATCGAGGATGACTAGGCGGATAGCGTCAATGACCCTGGTAAGATATTGAGGGGGTACTGGATCCTTAGGAGATCCTGAGACAACTTTAGGGATTATTTTATACAAAGTGGTGGAATCTAAAAGAGTAAATTTGTCTAACAGACAAGGGGCTAAAGTATTAGGACTTGCAGTGGTGGCAACGTCCGCGCCAATTTTATCCGTGGCAAAAGAGGAGTAGATAGTCTGAATCTTCTGCGAGAAAAAAGTTGCTAGATTGTTGCAACGAGCTAGTGCTCCATCTGGTGACTTACGTTCAGGGGGCGTTCGCAGCCAGATTGATTTTTGATTCGTAAAATTGGGCTTGGGCTAGCTTAATTTCCTTTTTATACAGTCCAATTGCGGCTCTGTAGTCTGCTTTCTTATGCTGTGTACGGTCCCGCCTCCAGGCTCTTTCCAGTTTGCGACATGATTGTTTCATGTCTCTTAAGGTGGGAGAGTACCAAGGGGCCACCTTTTGTCTTTTTATGGACTGCAAAGGTACCTTCGGGAGGGCTATGTTGAGGGAATTGGTGATCCAATTGTCAAAGTTGGTGCTAGCAAGTACCGATTCCCATTTAGAGGAAGGGAGTGAGGCCCATTTCCTACCCCAGTGTTTTTTAGACTCTTGTGTAGCAGATGGGTTTCTAGTAGTCCATGTGAAAGGTATTAAGCTGTGATCAGTCCAGGACAGGAGCACAGGCGACTCAACATTTAGACTATCAAGATTACTATAAATGTGGTCCTTTGGTATGTGTGGGGAGGACTCCTTTTTGGGTCAAGTCGATGGCTTGAAAGTTCAGTCGAAGACTGTTGGCTGCAGGGTCAAGCGGGTCATCCAAATATAGGTTTAAATCACCAAACACAGTAAAATTTGCTGAGGTGAGTACTAGGTTGGCAACTAAGTCAGTCATGTTTTTAACAAATCGGCCTGGTGTTCCAGGCGGTCGGTAGACCAGAAGGCCTGTGAAAGTATTGGTTGGGGATAGCTCTAAAATAAAGAGTAAACTTTCACCGACAGACGTAGTGGAGGGAGTGATGCGACATTTAAACTGTTCTCTGTAAATAATGGCTAACCCTCCACCTCTACCCGTGTTGCGGTCTAGTCTCTTTATGGTATAACCCTGTGGGGTAGCCCATCTTATAGTAGGATCAGCTTCAAGCTGAAGCCGAGTCTCTTTTGAAAAGAGGACATCAGGCTTATGCTCTTCTATCAGCAGGGTCAGCTCTGTATGGTGTTTAGGCATCGATCTGCAGTTGAGAAGGAACATCTTCCAATTGTGATCAGTAGGATGTCTCCCTGAGAGTTTAGGAAATACTTTCCAATTGCAGACATTGCAATGAGTTTTACTACCTACTGGGCGCACCGAATGCATGCATTGGAGATTAATAGTTGGACGCAAATAATGCAAGAAGAGGGAGTCATAGCTGAGTGATTTACCTGCCATGCTACCAGAATCAAGGGATCAGGGAGCGGATGGACGCAGACTGGCTTCTCTTTGGCGCCTCTTTGGCGCATCTACGGCGCTCCCGCTGTGCGTAACTGCTGCACGAGAGGCAGGAGGTTAAAAAGATTGGGCTTGGGGAAGACTGGAGCGTCACCCTGCTAAGATGGCCGTCCACTAATGGCACAACCAGGAAGTGGAAGCGCTCTGTTCTCCCTCCACAACAAACAGTCTAAATCGCTGCGGTGGACGGGGAGTCAGCGCACAGATTAACAGTGGTAAAAAACAATTTTTAAAATAAGACGCAATTTTAAAAGCACTTGCAGCAAGAGTTACAGTGTTGTCACCCAAGGCGCTAGCCCGGTAATGATCGGTTTTCAGTTCTTCAGGCGCGAGGGCGCTGATGTCTTAAGTAGTCAGGGCTCGGGGAAGACTGGAGCGTCACCCTGCTAAGATGGCCGCCCACTAATGACACCACCAGGAAGTGTAAGCACTCTGTTCTCCCTCCACAACAAACAGCCTAAATCGCTGCGGTGGACCGGGGAGTCAGCGCACAGATTAACAGTGGTAAACAACAATTTTTAAAATAAGACGCAATTTAAAAAGCACTTGCAGCAAGAGTTACAGTGTTGTCACCCAAGGCGCTAGCGCGGTAATGATCAGTTTTCAGTTCTTCAGGCGCGAGGGCGCTGATGTCTTAAGTAGTCAGGGCTCGGGGAAGACTGGAGCGTCACCCTGCTAAGATGGCCGCCCACTAATGGCACCACCAGGAAGTGGAAGCGCTCTGTTCTCCCTCCACAACAAACAGCCTAAATCGCTGCGGTGGACCGGGGAGTCAGCGCACAGATTAACAGTGGTAAACAACAATTTTTAAAATAAGACGCAATTTTAAAAGCACTTGCAGCAAGAGTTACAGTGTTGTCACCCAAGGCGCTAGCGCGGTAATGATCGGTTTTCAGACGTGTGCCAATGCTTGGCATTGTGGTGCAGGATAGTTCGCAGACCGAATGCCAAGCTCAAGGAAGGGTGATGTCAGTGGCGGCTTCTCTTTGAGCGGGTGGTTGGTGCATTGCCACTGCTGTGAGCTGTATCCAGCCTCGGATGACCCCTCCGTCTTGGAGCTGGAGCGGTGCCTGCTGTGGCGACAGGTTGTTGTGGGCCAACCTCCCTGTCAGTGGCCTCAGGTGATGTTGGTGGTGGTGTTGGTGGCCTGTCCCACTGGCCACTTGGGGGAGGGGGAGGTGGGCTTGGTGCCTTATCCCGCTGGCCACTTGGGGGAGGGGGAGGTGGTGTGGTGCGGGATAACCACTCCCTCCAAAGAGCTGTTTTCTGCCCCATGATGTCAACTATTTGTCCCAAACGGGTGTCCACTGACCGCTGGCAGGTGTCTATGGAGTCTTGGTGGGCACGATCGGCCTGTGCCTGCGACCGCTTGTAGGAGGCTTACACTCTGGCAATGGCTTCCAGTGCCTCTTTCCCAGGATGGGCTTGGTGTTATTCACGGCCTTGCCTTGCAGCTGCACTCCTGTTAGTGACCTGGGCCGTCACCTGTGTCCTCACCCGTCCACTCTGCCTGCTAGCCTGTGATGTTGATGGTCCATCATCGTCCGATGGGCCAGGCAGGATATCCGTGGCAGGAGTGGTGGTGGTGGTTGTGGTGGTGGTAGCTGCACAGGTCACAGTGGCAGTAGTTGCTGTTGGTCCAGTGTTGATGGCGGTGGAGGCAGGGTTGTCCTGTGAGGCTGATGGCCTTTGGAGTGTAGTTAGGTCAGCATCGTCCTCCGCACCCGAGGTGCCCACCGGATCATCACCTGAGAGTCCAAGCTGTAAGGTGGGTGACTGGTGTTGGCGGCTGTTGGTTTCTCCTGCCAGTTCACGGTCACCTGAGGGACAAGAATATGGAAATCAATGCTGTGGACATGACAGGTTTGTTGTTGTGACATTTCTATTTTGTAGGGCATGAGGACATGGTTGTTGGTGTCATCAAATTGGTGTGTTCCACAGTACTGGGCATTATGGTGGTGGGGAGGTGGGTAGACAATACTTGGATATGTGTGGGCCTGTCCTGCTATTGGATGGTGCCCCTGTGAAGAAGGCTACCTACATATGAGTTTGCAGAGGGAGATGCAGTGGTCTGCACATGGTAGGCGGACTACATCTTGCTGTAGGACGGGACATGGTGGCCTGTTGGGAGTTGTAGTGCTGGACCAACCCCCCCACCCTCCCCCACACTCCTTGTGAACATGGGGGCCTGTTGGGAGTTGTACTGCTGGACCCACACCCTGCCCACACTCCCTTTGAACATGGGGGCCTTTTGGGAGTTGTAGTGCAGGACCAACCCCCCACCCACCCCCACCCTCCCTGTAAACATGAGGGCCTGTTGGGAGTTGTAGTGCAGGACCAACCCCTCCACCCACCCCCACACTCTACCACCCTCCCTGTGAACATGGGGGCCTGTTGGGAGTTGTAGTGCTGGACCCACACCCTGCCCCACACTCCCTGTGAACATGGGGGCCTGTTGGGAGTCGTAGTGCTGGACCAACCCCCCGACCCACCCCCACCCTCCCTGTGAACATGGGGGCCTGTTGGGAGTTGTAGTGCTGTGTGATAGTGGTCATTGGTTTGTACTTACCAGCCTCAAGTCCCTCTTCAATTCCTTCAAGGCTCTCTGGGTGCAGTATGCCCAGCACCTTCTCCTCCCATTCTGCAAATGGTATGGGCTCCGGGGGAGTGCCGCCGCCAGTGTGGTGTGCCCGCAGGTGGTTCTTGGCCCTGATGCTTTTCACCCTTGCCTTGAGGTCGTGCCACCGCCACTGGATCTCGTGTTTGGTGCGTGACACAGTCCCTGAAGCATTCACTCTGGTCACTATCCTGTCCCTCATGGTGTTTTTGGTTGCCAAGGGGGTCTGCTGGACTAGGTTGCTGATTAGATGTGGTTCCACAAGGATGATTTCATCCACCATGACCTTCAACTCAGTGTCTGTGAACTTGGGATTTTTCTTGGGTGCCCTGGTGTGTGTTCTGCAAGGTGTGGGTGGTGTGGGGTGGGGTGTGCAGATGTGTGGTATGTAGGGATGGTGTTGTGGAGGTTTGTGTGGTGGGTGTGCTGGTTTGCAGGTTCGATGTGTGTGCGTGTGTCTCTGCTGTTTGTAGTATTCTGCCTCTTTCTTACAGGTGTGCTATGATGCAATGAATTGTGGAAATGGGAGGGATTCCTTTTATACTCTGTGTGGTTCTTGTGTCCCAATGGTTGTTGGCAGTCAGGTGTTCTGTGGGGTGTGGTGACTTGGGTGCTCTTGTTTGTGTTGGGGGGCCTTGGGGCGTGTAGTTGGTGGTGGTGGGTGTTTCAGGTGGGTGGGTGTCCTGTTTTGTGCGGTTTGTATTTACTTCCATCCGCCATTTTAGAATCGGTTTGACGACAGGGTTGATGTTCGTTTGCTCCTTCCGCAGTCATGCTCCGTTTTCCGATCATTCCGCGGCGGTCGTGGGAGCTAGTGAGTTCCGTTGGGGTTGCGGGGTTATCCTAATCGTGTGGCCAGACCCTCCGCAGGTCGTGATGCGGGTGGCCCTGTTTCCGCGGTGTTTGCGTCCACGGCAGTGAGAATTTATGTAGTACCGTCCGCCTGTGGCGGTCTTTCATGTTATCCGTCCGCCGCGGTCGGTGTTTGATGTGGTCATTTCCGCCGTGGTCGGTGTTTGCTGTCAGCTATATCCTAATCGCTACCGCGGATTTTCCGCGGAGCGGTCAGGAGTATTTTTACAGCAACTGTGGCGGACGGAACACGTTTCCGTCCATCATCCTAATCGACCCCCATGTTTTGATTTGCTTCTCTAACTAGATTAATAAAAGTCACTGATTTGCAGTCTTGTAATGTCAAATATATAAATCTTTCTGTGTCTATTTGAGTACTACTTGAAAACAAACAATTATCAAAGTCACGGCTGTGAACTTTCCTTGTGGTGCATTGTTTGTCACATCTCCCCTCCAGAACCACCCTATCACGTGAGATGCGACCAGAGGAGCAGAGGAGCCGCTGCAGAGTCACTGCGGAGCCGTGACCGCGTTATCGGAGTAATCGGAGTTACCAGAGTCACCTGGAATTTCCGGGCTTCGAGTGCCGAGTGCTGGGTGCTGGGTGCTGGGGGCCGCTGGCCGCCGACGACCGCAAATTTCAGCGCTAGTCCGAGTCCTAGCAGCGGTGGCGGAGGGGGTTAACGAGTGCAGCGCTGCTGCTGTGGAAGGCGCCAGAAACATCAGAGGCGTCAGGGACCTTCAGAGGTGGTGAGAAACTGCCGGTGGCAAGAAAACTACCGGCTTCTTCTTTTGTACAATTCACAGCCCTACGCCCGATCCATACCCCAAACTAGCATCCACGGCTGGGGCGAGGAGGCTGTGCCCCACCCGGCCCCCGAGCTCCGCGTGTATGTTTGGCATAGGCGAGGCAAGGTGAAGTGAGGCAGCGCTTGACGCGTGGGAGAGGCGGCAGAAACAAGGCAGAGACAAGGCGCGAGCGCGGTTACCCATAGAGGCAGCCGCTGAGTAAGAGCCCGGGGGTCGACTGGAAGGCAGTCAGATTAGGTCCGGCTTGCCGTGGTCCTCCCCGTGAGCACCTCTCACTGTCACTATACAGCGAACTGTCATTACACCGCGAGCCCGTAGTGAGTCCTCTGCCACCATTTGCTGCAACCGGTTGCCATCCTTCTTGGCTGGCTGGCTGGGGGTTGTGAAGCTGAGAAGTACTGGCGGCGCCAGGTGTGAGCGCTGAGCTCAGTCGAGCCGAGCGCTGTGAGAGCAACACCTGCGCTGGGGGAACCATACCTGGCAAAAAACTCAGAACTCACCTCCAGGTAGCTACTGCCGGGGGGAAAGGAGCAAGAGAAGGCCATGCCGCGTCCTGGTGGGAGAACCGAGCCCAAGCCCACCAGAGAACAACATCTGTATCCTGGCTAGGCGTCGGGAACCATCGGCAGACGTGAGCTGCTACTGAAGAGCCTTCACCACAGGTAACTCGCTAGCGCCACAATTATTCTGGGTCAGGAGGAGGAGCGAGTGGCAGCGGACAAGTAGACCAGAAGGAGTAGAACTGCCGCAGGTTGACCTGCACGCAGCCAGTTTCCACACTCCCAGCCTGCCCAGCCAGCCCAGCCAGCTCACATACAACACAAGTTACTCACCCCTGAGACCACCACAAACACCGATTTCATCACAACAGCGGCTGTTACAGCAGCCAGGTGTGGCTTGGGTATTGGGTGTGGGGGCTCAGGACAAACCGCTTCCATTACCGGCAACTCTGCAAGGGCTTACCAAGGAAAACTAAGGGACTACAAACAGGCAGAGCAATGAGATCAGGAACAGTCAGGCTAGAATTAAAGCCTAAATCACCTGGCAAATCCAAAACGAGGAAAAGGAAACAGGGTAACCTAGAGCCGAGAACCTCACCAAACCTAGGACATGTCCAGGCCATTAATCTTCAAGTGCGTAATAATATTAGAGAGGACCCTATGCCAGCAGTCACCAAAATGCTGTCACCCAACCAACCACTAACCGCAACTGACTCAACACACAAAAGCTACCAGGCATCCACTGACCCCCTGCCACTCTGTTCAACTACTGTCCCCCAATATTCACAAAGGCCCAAACAAAAGCTATCACAAGCAGTACCGAAGATTCCAATGACAGCTCTGGAAAATCTGGTAATAATTTATAGAATGCCACCTTAGAAAAGGATATGCTCCTATCACCCTAAGATCTACACAAAGTTCTCCTTTCTCAAAGACCCAGGGACAGCCATCTTCTCTAAGACAGGGGACATCAGTGGCCTCCAAACCCCGCTTCTAAAAGGTGCTTCTGTCGGCACCCACATGACAAAGAGCCAAGTAGGCTCACCCAATCGCTCCAATGCCCTTTCTCCATCTAGCAGTGGGGTGGCTACACCAACGCCAACTTCAACACAATTAACATCAACGGACCCAGGGGACACCGACGCACTTAATCTCACAGCCAGTCATGCTCACTCAATCTTCAACTCCTTGGGGAATGGGGCAGACAGGAAAAACCATACATTGGAGCTGAGTCCCCCAAACGAAGTGGAAACAATTGAGCCAGCACGCGTGCAGACCTCAGCCATTCTTAATTTGACTCAACCGAGTAAGCACGGTCTATCTCCCTTGAGAAGCCTAGACAGGTCCAAGGAAACTAAGGTCATGGTTCACAGGGAGGGGGCAAGAGAAGATTCGCCTGGCCTCCATCCAGTCAGCAGTTCCCCAATTCCTGCAATCCCTGTAATGGAAACTCGAGGCGCAGGTATGGAGTCACCAATGGCTTTAACAAGGGAAGAAAGCGGGCATCCCTCACCCCAACCGCCAGGATTCCCCTTGACTCCCGCAAGAAAATTCCAAGGGAACTCGAGCCAAACCATCGAACAACTAACCTCAAATATTGGTCCAACGGTGTTAACGGCATCTCAACGCCGTATCCCACTGCAGTTTAATGACTCCCAATCTATAAATAATTCTATAGACAATGATATGTCTTCCATCGCAGCACAAGAGTTGGAGGAATTAATTGCTGCCTACAATCCCAAACCTACTGAAGGGAAACCGCCAACCAACGCCTCCCTAAGAACAGAAGGGGGCACCAACCTAGGCAAACCAGGCTCAGACACTCTATGGACTACAATCCTAAGCACCTTACAGCAGTCAGCCACCGCCCTGGAATTTCAGTCACAAAAAATTGACTTACAGCTCACTGTTTTACAGTCAATGGCCGATTCAATCTCAGGGATTGATTGGAAAATCTCAGAACTAAATGGACTGATAAGGAGAGGCCAAGACGCAGTTTTTGTAGATAAACAATCCATCACCCAACCCCCACCTTATGACCCCCTCTTAGATAAATTATCATCTTTACCATCAATGTTAGGAGACCTGATAAGTGACTTAAAATCATTAGCTCTACAATCTTTGAAGCAGCAATCCCTCGACCCCCCCGCAGTTCCCCCGGCGACTGCTTAAAGGTCAGTGACCAAGGTGCTAGGCAACCAGAGCCTAGCCACTACTCTGTCACCCCATGCTCCATCTCTTGGGCTACTGGAAATAGAGCAAGCGACTACCACCACGAGCACAGTCGAACTTTCCACACAACCCAATGCAAAGTCCCGTAGAAAGAACAAAAGGAAAGGCAGGAACCGCACGCTAACAGGGGTAAGACTTAATTTAGAAGAATGACCACTCTCGATTACGGTTTCAGATACTGATGCTCGGAGTCCGTCACCCAGTGCCCCCGGTCCCCCCCGCCGAAAGCCCGAGGTAGCGCTCCAACAGAGTACCCATCGCAGCGTCTAAAATCAACGCTCAACTTCATAAAAAATCTGACACCAAAAAAATATAATAAACAGAAACTTTTACAATTCAAAAAAATCCAGCCAGGCCAGACTTCGGATAATAGTAAAATTATATTGGGTGAAGAGGCCGCAACAATCAGGCGGGATGTTCCCCCCACGGTCACGACCTCGGAGACATGCCATGATCCCAAATTAAAAACAATTAGTACCCTCCGGAATACGAAGTTAGCTAACAACCAAGGCGGGGGCTCAAACACCTTAGGTGCAGCATCCTCAAGTCATCTCCCTGAACCACCTTCACAGGCCAACAAGAGCCCACTGACGGTCCCAAAAAGAGGGCAGAGCTAGAGCATTCCAACCTCAATTTTATTAATTCCAGAATACACATCCAGAGGGAAAGAAGACATATTGAACAGGGGGAACATATTAAGACTTCTGCACTCTTTAACAAACCTTGCGATTATCAGCTCGACTGACCTTTTGCAAGTAGGGCTTCAACCCAACACCACGCTCCACCAGTCTGATATCACCAAAACAACTTGGATCTCGCTGGAGATAGCTAATAAAATTTTGGAAGAGGAGGCAATGTTACCGCAATGGGGAATTGCCTTGAAGTTGGAAAGGCAACCTCGCTATCCGACTCCCCTTTTACCTTCCACTCAACTTCAGCCTCAAAAAACCCCTAATTCAATACTAAAGGGAGCCAGGAGCTGCTCACCGGAGCAACGTTCCCAAAATACTAAAAGCCCTCAATTGGGCCGAAACCATAATCCAAACACGAACCTTTCGCTATCTACTGACCCTAATTGGAGATGTATCCAGCGCACCATCACCATAATGACTGCTGACGTCTGACAGAATGGGCAAGCGCCCTTTAACCCTTCTGCGCGACGTGGGGACATAAGAATCTGTTCATGGAACATCAATGGTTTAGCCAGCAAATGGAATGACCCGGAATTCATACATTACTTAACCTCATCTGACCTCTTGCTAATACAAGAAACCTGGGAAGATAATGGATTTTACCTCCAGGGGTTCACGTCACTCTGTATGCCGGCAAACAAAAACTCAATCTTTGGCCACGGTTCAGGAGGACTGATGGTCTTCGACTCTATAACGACAATAGGCAAAATTAGGGCTCTGGACTTTCACATAACTCCCCCAAGTGTCATACAGGTGGCAAAGCTCTCACTCCCCTTAACAAAGCAGCATCAGGAAGTCATTATTATAAATACATATATCCACCCCAAACGGAAACAAAAGTCGGTGGAAGAGCTGGCGCACGTTCTACAGAAAATAAGGGATTCTAGGGCGTCGGACACCTTCATTTTGGCTGGCGACTTCAACATACATCTCATCACAAAGAGCAAGGCCCTGACCTCATTTACGAACTGGACACAGCATGGGGCGTGCCGCCACAAGGCCGAACAAAAAACAATAATTTAATGAAACATTCAAAAAACGTACTTTTGCTACTGGATAACCATAATCTAAGGGCCTTAAATGGAAGTTATGCGGAAGACGACCCACCCGCAGCCACCTTCCACTCTAGTACACAATCCTCGCATCAGGATTATATGTTCATGTCTCTAGACATGTTCAGCTGGATAACATCATTTAAAATAGATGCAACCGACTTCAGGGATCATCTGCCCCTTGTGGCCGAGATAAGATCCAACTTGGCAGAGGAAAAAGAACGCTATACTGGCCCAGAGACAGAAGTCAGCGCTAACCTAAAGCGGATACGGTGCAACCCAGATAACATCGACCTTATTAGCACCACCGCGAAAACCCTCTTCCACCAAGTTCATGGCTCATCCAAACTAGCGAACGTCTGACAAGACTTCATTAACACCATTGGTGAGCAAATGGGAAGTACCAGGTCTATTAACCCTCGCCTCGTGAGGGGAACCGCATGTACGAGACAGATGCGGTTGGATATGAAATTGCAAAAACGTTTGATTAACCAAACTCTGAGGCAGATGCGAAAGAACCAGGGATACCCTAGCCTGCAAGTAGTGCTGAGGGAAGCAAAAAAGCAACTCAAACGGCTGGATTGGGAAAGCCAAAAGCAAAGAAATGACGATCTTTGGGGGAAACTTCTCTATGAAGGGAAGCAACAAAACAGCTCTAGGTTCTGACCAATGGTGAAAAGAATACAGAACTCTGACCATCTGGGTCAAAACTCACACATAGCAGAGGAAGTATTGACCAAATACTTATTGTCACATTTTAATAATGACAACAATACAGATTACAAAGCTTGGTCATGTTGGTAACTTCAACAATCATAGGGGGACAAATATGTGCGGAATGCGGGAACTTAAGGGTACCACCCCACCTCAACCTGACTATCTAAAATTGGAAGGAAGATCTGTAAAGGACGCGGAGACTGTGCTCACAGGATTTACCCCAGCAGACATCGGACGGAGAATCATCAAGGGGCGACAGAATGGAGTTCTGGGGCCGAATGGGATCCCTCCCATGTTGTATAAATCTGATGTAGCTTTCTGGAGTGCATCCCTGGGGCTAGTTTTTAATGAGGCTAGAGTTACTTTGTCCCTTCCGGACTCCTGGCACGGGTCCGTTATAAGCCCGATTTATAAACATGGGAGCAAGAGTAATCCGAATAGCTATCGCCTCATTGCTTTGCTTGATATAGATGCAAAATACTTCGCTGGACTCATTCTGGAGGAACTATCGGCATGGTCGTCCGAAAAAGCCATCATCCCTCCCAATCAAACGGGTTTCCGTAAAGGCCAAGGGACAACAACCAACATCATGGC
Source organism: Lissotriton vulgaris (assembly GCF_964263255.1). Taxonomy (NCBI): domain Eukaryota; kingdom Metazoa; phylum Chordata; class Amphibia; order Caudata; family Salamandridae; genus Lissotriton; species Lissotriton vulgaris. The sequence continues at coordinate 987,759,226 of NC_141698.1, read as the reverse complement.
CTTGTCCCTACTGATGGGTGAAGTAAAAGCTACTAAGCTACCGCTATTCCTCTCATTCATCGATTATACTGCCGCCTTTGACCATGTGGACCGAAACAAACTTTGGGAAAAACTATTTAACTGGGGCATTCAGAAACACCTCCTGGATATCCTAATACTGCTTCACTCTAACACCTGGGTTAAAATCAAACTTGGAACTGGCCAACACCTCTCGAAGCCAATTAGGACAACTAAAGGACTAAAGCAGGGGTGCTTATTAGCGCCATTCTATTCAATTTGTTTATTTCGGATTTACCTGGTGAACTCGACAAATGCCGCAATCATGCACCCAAGCTAGGAAAAGCCACCCTCTCAAGTCTGCTATATGCGCACAACTTAGTACTGATAAGCCGATCGCCAATAGGCCTTCAGCATCTCCTGAACTGTACCCACGCCTTCTCAGTAAAGAATGCCCTACAAATAAACCTTAACAAATCTAAGGTCATGACGGTGAACTATAGGAAGAAAAGGATCCCTTGTTGGTACCTGAACGGAGAAAAGCTTGAACGGGTAGCCACATACAAGTACCTTGGTGTTGTGCTGGATTCTAAGAATACGTCTAGGCCACAGCTTCAGTCCATCGGAGGGAAGGCAACAATGACCTACCTTGCACTAAAATCACTAAAGCCCAAACTCCCTGACCTCACCCTCAAACCCTTCCTTGAAATCCTCCGAGCGAAACTTCAACCAACGCTCACTTACGGGAGTGAATCTCTGCATGGGAAGGCCGCTGCACTGTTGGACACAGTTATACCCAACTCTTATAGGGCCATCTTTAACCTCCCCAAATATGTTTCTCCAGCCCAAATTCGTTTAGAATTTGGGCTCATCAAACAAGCACTAGAAAGACGGAGCGCATATGTAGCCAACTGGCGCAAGATCCGCGATTCAGACCCTGACTCCTTAAATGCCAGCGTCTGGGAAGAGCTACTGAGATGTCGCACTTCACTGCCTAGGGACTACCTATTTGGATCTCTTGAAGTGCTAGGTTTATCTGACATTTGGGAAACAGCCATAGACCTTCATTCCTTCAAAAAATTGGCCAAAAAGTCTGCTTGGATAATCTCAGCAATAGAAGACAAGAAAGATCTCGCCAGCAGAGCGCACAGATGGATAACGGTGGGAGATTACGGTAAAATACGGCCACAAGCCTATCTTAACATAGGGATGAAAATAAAAGTTAAAGAAAAGTTTCTAAAACTGCGCCTTGGGGCTATCCCGATACTACCGCACCTGCCTCCATGGGAGAGATCCCATGCCTCGGACTTGTGTCGCCTGTGTAAATCTGGCAAGGAGGACATTGTCCACGTGATATGCATATGCCCGAGATGAAGGGACCTGAGGCACAACCTGCTGCTATTATTTTTTAGATCATATGCTGTTCGGACTTGTGGGCAGGCAGTTAAACTGTGTTTTACCACTAGCAACATCAAACTGAACTGCCAGGTTGTGAAGTTCTTTGATCTAACAAAGGAAAGACTCAACCACATTTGAAAGACTCCTTGGGGCATAGTAAAAACTTGAATTGACCACAGTAATTGTTGCATTTTAAAAAAAAGTTAAATCATTTTCCTTTTTTAATTGTCATATGGCTTTTATATTTTTGTAAAGATTTTAATTAATCATATACAAATAAAATATTACCTTACCTTCACAGTCATGTTGCCATTTATACGATACACCAAATATATTTTCAATATCTATACCTTCATATTGCAATACAACAAGCATACACATAAGAAATTCCTGACAATCTTGCTGAATATTCTGTGAAAATTGATTTACTCCATTTCGAATATCAGAAACACTTTCTATTTTTGTTTTATCTTTGCTACATTTCTCAAACACAGAATTCAACAAACAACAAAATATTTGATCCTGATTATCAATAATCTGTTGCTGTAAAGTTTGAAGAAAAAAACAACATTAACCACTACATTAGCATAGCAGTTGACTCCAGTACTGTTTTCAAACTGAAATCCAACAACCTCTTCAATACTATCCTTTTTCCTTGCAATTACTGGTTCATCTAGTTTTTTTCTTTTCTCTACAACCTCACTACAATTTTTCTCCAATCTTCTTTTTTGACATACCACAACCTTTTCAAATAAAGGTTATTGAGGTAAATGAGGAGCATATTCTCTTCTTAACCTATTGTACTCTTTTACACAATTCAGATCTGCACTAATCTTTGTCTCATGAAAATCAATGAAGTATAATCCAGATAAAGTTCTGACTCGAGATAAAGCAACATATGCCATACCCTCTTTGAACACAGTGCTTCCAATATTCACCCCATTACCACCCCCTTTTGTACCGTCCACTATATTCACCAAACCACTATCTACACTCAAACCTTGCTATTTATGAATAGTCACTGCATATGCCAAACAAACAGGAAACTGTTTTCGGCGGACATATAAATCTTTTACTAGCAAAAATAGAGTAAATCAACAACTCAATTGTTGTACTTCTTCAATATCATATAATTTGATTTTCATAATTTCAATCTCATCTCTATTTGGGTAATTCAGAAAACCAACAATATGTCCCACTGTTTCCCTTGTGGTCATCCTGTAGCAGGGTGTTGTCTGGACTTTGGGGATGAAAAGGTTAGAAGCGTGGGTAGGCGTGATCAAGGGAGGTGGCCCGGTCCCGGTCTCTCCCGTCCTCGAACGGCCTCAAACGGCCAGCCCTTTGCCTGGGCCTAGCCCCAGGCTGAGTCCCACGCTCGTCCCACGATACACGGGAGGGGGCGTGGTTATATGTGGCGCCTGGGGGCGGGAAGAGACACCAGGTGCACTGTGTTGTTGAGGCGCTACGCACCCTGGGTCTCGCAGTCCCGGCCCCAGCAGCAGCGATGAATGGGCAGAGGTGTTGGAAGCCTCCCAGTCAGGCTCCGTGAAGAGTCTCTGTAATCCGACAGGAAGTGAAGAATCCAGTAATCCCTTCTCAGCGTCAACGGCTGTGAGTGGCTCCCGCGAAGCATAGGCCGCGAGCCGTAAATACCCACGAGGGAGCTGGGGGCGGGGAAGAGACACCAGGTGTGCCGTGTTGTTGAGGTGCTACGCACCCTGGGTCTCGCAGTCCCGGCCCCGGCAGCAGTGATGAATGGGCAGAAGTGTTGGAAGCCTCCCAGTTAGGCTCCGTGAAGAGTCTCTGTAATCCGACAGGCAGTGAAGTGAAGAATCCAGTAATCCCTTCTCAGCATCAAACATTTTGTATTCCAATAAAACCTCCAACATCACTTCATCCGGTATTTCATTATGATTTTCCTCAATTTCTAAATTTTGATCTTCAAATACAATATCTTCCACCGCTTCTAGAAATTCACTGTCCAAAGTCTAATCAAAGAAATATGTATTTTCTTCATTCATTTCCTCTGTAAAAGGTCCATTTAATTCCTCTATTAGTTCGTTTGAGATGTCAAAATTTAAATCAAAGTTCCCCTGATGCTGTTCCCATTGCACCAATATGATAATTTTGTTGCATCTTGCAAAAAAATATAAACACTTAATTATATCATTTTCACTAATAGATAAGAAAAAACTACCTTTATCAATTTTATAAGTACATGTATTACCATATTTTTAAACACACTAACTACGCAAATTATTCTGCCACATTCTATATCCTTCATTCCAACAGGACCTCTGGCAGACCGGGTGGGGGAGTTGCTGCCATCATTTGCTCCAATCTACAACTCACTTCTTTAACAACCACCCCTATACTGAGTTCCGATATTCTTATGTTGAAACTCTCCTCTCCCAAACTCTCCTTTATTTGTGTTTTAGTGTATCGTCCCCCTGTTAATATGCCCTCCTTCCCACCTTTGTTCAGTGATTTTATTTCGCAACTAACCATTAATTCTGCTAGGATCCTGATCATCGGGGATTTTAATTACTGGCCATCCGACCCCTTTGAATCTTCCCTTTCACTTGATTTTTCTGGTTTCCTATCTGGCCTAAATTTTTCGCAACATATCTCTGTTGCTACTCATATCAAGGGCCATACCCTGGATCAGGTTTGGACCACCAATTTGGATATTACCCCTCCTTTGGTGTATCCCTGCACCTGGTCCGACCACTCTTTCATTTCTTTTACCCTACAAATCTCCGTACCCACCCGCCCCCCACTAGCCTCCAATTTCTCGGCACGTAATTGGAAGCACGCCGATACTTCTCTTTTTCAGTCCACCCTTGCCTCTTCCCTCCCCCCTAGCCACCCTGATTTGAACTCTCAAGCAGCTGCAGTGGATCAATGGCTGTCTCAAGCCAGTGACGTAGTTGCTCCAGCCAAATCCATTAAATCTAAGCGACCCCACGACGCTCAGCGCTGGTTCACTGACCAACTTAAGGCCAGCAAACTCCTTCTCCGTCAGGCTGAGCGCCGATGGAGGCGTAACTATGATCCCTTATTGAAGTCTGCCTACACTGATTCACTAAAATCTTACAAAAAATCAATTATCCTGGCCAAATCGGCTTATTTCTCCCAAAAAGTAATCAACTCTGCATCCAAGACTAAAGAAATGTTTTCAATTGTAGCTGAACTTTCTTTACCCGACCGTGTAACCCCTCAACCTCAGCCATCACAAGCTTTGTGCGACTATCTAAACTCTTTTTTTATTGATAAAATCGCCACTATTAAAAGCAATATTCCCTCCACCACTTTGTCTCAGATCAGCGCCCTTCCTCCCTCGAATCCTCACTCCCTGAATGTTTTTCCCCCGATCTCTTTAGACATTTTTCGTTCATTACTCTCGGCTGTGGGCTCAGGCTCCCCCAAGGACTGCTGCCCCCCCCAAATTCTTAGTGACGCCTTTATGGCATGTCCCGGCCCTCCTCTGGACCTCCTAAACCGCTCACTCTCCATAGGCTTTGTCCCTAATGCTTTCAAAAGCGCTGTGGTGGTACCTATTCTGAAAAAACCCGGTTCCGACCCTGCGGTACTGGGCAACTACCGACCTATCTCCCTTCTCCCATATCTGGGGAAGGTTTTGGAAACCTACGTCACCCGTTGCCTGAGTACCTTCATCGAGGAAACTCATTTCCTCGATGATCAACAGGCCGGATTCAGACCCTCCCATTCCACGGAGGCAGTGGCGATAGCGGTTATGGACACGCTGAGACAGGGGGCTGATAAGAACATGGCCCAGGCCCTAGTGCTACTTGATCTCTCTGCCTCTTTCGACACGGTCGACCATGACATCTTGGTCGACCGTGTCAGAAATGCTGGGATCTCTGGCCTGGCCCTGTCTTGGATTGTCTCCTTTCTCCAACTCCGGACCCAATCTGTACACTTATCTTCCTTTTCTGCCCCCTGCACTTTACTTTCCTGCGGTGTCCCCCAGGGTTCTGCCTTATCTCCCCTTTTGTTCAATCTTTATATGCAGCCTCTCCTGGTCGCTCTCCGTCACTCTTCTGTTACCACTTTTAATTACGCAGATGATCTGCAACTTATCTTTCCTATCGACTCCTCTCCTCTCTCTTGCTCTAATTTCCAAACCACCATGCTCTCCATCTACGAGTGGATGAACTTCAGCCAGCTGAAGCTCAATCCTAGCAAGACAGAGCTGGTCCTGATTGGTGGGCCTCCACACCCTTGGACTCCCAACTTTTGGCCCCCTGCCCTCGGTCCCCCCCATTGCCCAGTTGACTCCGCGAAGAGCCTAGGTGTTATCATCTCCAGTGACCTCTCGATGCGGCCGCATATTAATGCTGTCACCTCGGCCTGCTTTTTCCATCTTCGCAGGATCGGGAAGATCCGAAGGTACCTATCCCCAGAGGCTCTTATTCTTGTCATCTTGGCCCTGGTTACCTCACGTTTGGACTATGCCAACTGTCTATACGTGGGGATTCCAGCATACCATCTTCAACGGCTTCAACTGGTGCAAAACCAGGCAGCCAGATTAATTTTCCAGCAACCCAAACACCAACATGTCACCCCGCTGTTAAAAACCCTGCACTGGCTCCCGGTTGCGCAACGATGCATCTTCAAACTCGGTTGCACTATTTTCAAATCTCTTTTTGTTTCTGCTCCTGCTTTTATTTCTCTCTGCCTACACCTTTATGTTCCCCCCCGACACCTTAGATCCTCTGCCCACAACCTGCTGGTCGTTCCCAGGTTCGGACGCAAGAAGCATGGTGGTGCTGGCTTTTCTTTCCTTGCCCCATCCACCTGGAACTCCCTCCCCCTCCCAATTCGACTCATTTCTGACTACCCCACTTTCCGCAAATCTCTGAAAACTCATTTGTTCCGTCTTGCTCACGGTTAGCTGCCTACATTCCCTGTGTCCTATACCACGGTCCCCGAGCGTCAAGAAACCAATTGGTGTATGTGCGCGGTATTAAAAAATGTTAACATAACATTTAACATAACACATTCCTCTTAAATAAAAACAGACTCACACTGTGATATTATACACATAACACTATCCCTTCCAATTCAGTAAAATGATTACTACAATGAAAAGGAGTCTTGCTTTGAATATTTTACAACACTGCAGTTGGGTTGCAAGAGTTTACAATATTTTTCTAGAAATGGAGTTTCAGGATTTAGGACAATGAAGTGAATTTAAAGCAGTTTAGTGAGTCAAGGTGTGATTGAGAATGTACAATTGAAATTCACTGAAATGATTACTACATGCTACAGACACAGTTGCTTTTGCATTTCAACAGAACACCAAGCATCTAAATTGCACACCATAAACACAATTTGAAAATGAAGAGGCCTGAAACACATACTGCATAGGACTTTCTACAAGTACATCACCTCTGTGTCTCTGCTTCATCTATTTCACCCTCTCTCTGCACCATCTTTTCACTGACTGCACCATCTGTCCCTCTGCCTGCAGCCCTGCACCATCTATCCTCTGCTTGTACCATATCTGTGTCTGCTTGCATTATCTGTGTCTCTGCTTCAACCATTTCACCCTCTCTCTGCACCATCTTTTCACTGACTGCACCATCTGTCCCTCTGCCTGCAGCCCTGCACCATCTATCCTCTGCTTGTACCATATCTGTATCTGTTTGCACTATCTGTCCCTCTGCCTGCAGCCCTACACCATCTATCCTCTGTGTGTATCATGTCTGTGTGCAATACACACCAGCAGCCATAAATTAATAAGCCTCTGCAGATGTACATGAGAGGGTGCAGACAGAAGATGGACTCAGAGAAAGAGGGATAGTGCAGGCACTATCTCTTTACCAGCATTTAATCAAAACATGAGACACAATATCAAAACAGACAAGGGAGATTATAAAAAAAGGTGAAAATATAATTCTTTAATTTACACAGGCATTTAGTGTGATCCTGGACAAAAAGTTTAAAACCAAACATTTTACCAAAACACAATTACCACACGAAAAAATGTAAGAGTCAGAACACAGCCTATCTACTGCAGCATTACAATACAGTGCAGAAACCTGAGTCATTTTCAAAATACATTTCCAATTTGCAGAATTACTTTTCTTGCCAGCTTTACATCCAAACTTGAGACACAATATCAGAAGAAAGAATACAGTATAAGCAGGGAGAGGTAGACTGTGAGGAGAGACAGGTGAGATTATATAAAAAGGTGCAAATATTATTCTTTAATTTAACAAGCACTCAGTGTGATTCTGGACAAAAAGTTTAAAACCAAAGATTGTACCAAAACACATTTACCACACTAAAAACGTTTAAGAGACTACATTACAGTGCAAAAACCTGATTCATTTTCAAAATACATTTCCAATTTAAAGCGTTACTTTTTTGCCAGCATTACATCCAAACATGACACTAACACTGTGACCTTAGACACATAACAGAAATCCTTCAATTTAGTCAAAGGATTTCTACAGTGAAAGGGGGGAGGAGGAGGTCTTGCTAAGAGTGTTGTATAAAGGGCGCAAGGGTGAAGGAGAGAGAAAGAGAGAGACAATGAGAGGGAAACAGTAAACAAAAGGAATTAAATCACATGGAGAGAGGGAGTTAGAAAACAAGAGTAAAGGAAAGGGATAATGACATTGAGGAAAAAGATATGAGAATAAGGAAAGGAGAGTGATTAAAAAAAAGCATATTAAGAAAAAGGAAAAAGGAATAAGTGAAACAGAAGGATTTATAGAAAAAGAGAGGAAGGAAAAAGAACAGTGGTGGAGAGAAAGGAAGACAGTGAGACAGAGTGAAAGAGATAGAAAGTGAGTAACTTCCACATTAGAACACATTTATATTCTTAATTTAAAATGCACAACATATACCCTCTCACAAATTAATAACTCACCTTTAAAAATGCTTTTGAAGATTTAGAACCGTGTCAATCACACACCAGATTTTCTCAAGCAGAATCTCTGAAATGTACCTCAGACACTGCAACCACAAATGGCCCTGATTCCCTCTGATTTTCCACACATATTTCTGTACATGACCAATTAAATTTCTTTCCACACTAATTCAAAACCAAACTAAGATTTTAATTGGTTGTACATTTCAACACTACCAACCATCCACCACTGCTCTCTCTGCCTGTTACCATGGTTACTATACATAGAACACCTAACTGAAGTCAAAAGGTGAAAAGTTCATCTCTCAATGTTGCAAACCAAAGCAGCAAGTGTGTTTGACCTCTCATTATTCCAACTTATCCTGTGCAATGTTCTTTTCAATGACTTTTTCTAAACCAATAGTATTATTCCTTTCAAAAACCAGTAGTATGCACCCTAGTTTTCAATGTTAAATAACCAGAAACCACCAATCATTTCTTGTTTTTCAAGTGCACTGAATCTCAACGACATTTTTTTCTAAACTCCTATTTTTCAAACTGCCATTTCATCTCCAAAGCCCATCTGAGTACAACCAGATCTGCCTTCAAGATGCTTACAGTATGGAATGTAGGACATAGCTATATTTTCTGAAGTGAGAGGTATGCAGCAAATAGATGCTTTCTCAACCTTGATTTACCAAATGTGGATATTATGTGGATTGGTCAGAGAGGATTGAGATGTCACCAATTGATGCCATTGGTAAAATCCTTTTTGCATCTCCCACACCCTGACCTAATTATTGTGCACTGTGGTGGCAATGAGCTAGGCACTTTGACTGGGTAGGTCTAGAAATGCTTTTAAAGGACACCTTTGGGCAATTGATATCACTTTTTCCACAAACTGCCTTTGTATATTCTAATATATTCCAAAGACAAATATGGATCTGGTCCAACCAATATTGTCCACAGATTGTGAAAGCAAGGAAACATGTGAATAAGTCTGTTTCTGCTTTCCTCAGAGACTATGGTATGGGTTCTATATACCACAATAACTTGCATTACAACATGCAAGGCATCTATAGGAGAGATGGTTTACATTTTACAGATGAGGGGAACAAAGTCTTCCTTTAAAACTTTAGACTCTGCATCGGTACTTACTTGTAGAGCAACCCAACATCTAAACACACAAACTTGTTATTTGAATGTATGTTTTTTTGTTTTTTATTCTCATGTGCGCGCACCGTGCGCGTACCTCGCAATTTGTTTTGTAAAAAAAAACATTTTTGGGGCCTTCAGGGGTCCTTCAGGGACCCCCTGAAAAGGCCTAGGGGGTCAGGAAGACTCTACCCTGCCTCCTTTACTACGTTCTCCGGTTTTGTTTTTCACTCTCTTCTGAAACTACACAAAATGGCGGCTATAGGGTGTGAGAACCGTGCGCGCACCTAGCGATTTAAAAAATAAATATTAATTTTCTTTTGTCCTTCAGGGGTCCTTCAGGGACCCCCTGAGAAAGCATAGGGGGTCAGGGAGACTCTACCCTTCCCCCTTCTATCAACTTTTGTTTTTGGCTCTTTTCTACCTCAGAAATACAAAATGGCAGATAAGGGTGCGTGCACCGTGTGCGCACCTCGCTTTTTTTTGTTGTTATTTAAATTATTTTTTTGTCCTTGGGGGTCCTTCAGGGACCCCCTGAGAAAGCCTAGGGGGTCAGGGAAACTCTACCCTGCCCCCTTGTCACATTATCAACTTTTGTGTTTGGCTCTCTTCTACCTCAGAAATACAAAATGGCGGATATGGGTGGGTGCACCGTGCGCGCACTTGGCAATTTTTATTTTTAAGGAAAATAAATGGTTTTTTTGCCCTTCGGGGCCCTTTGGGGACCCCCTCAGAAGACCTAGGGGGTCAGGGAGTCTCTACCCTACCCCCTTTTCACGTTATCCACTTTTGTTTTCCAGTCACTTCTGCCTCGAGGGTGCGCGCACGGTGCGCATACGTCTAGACAAGTGACTTGAGCACAAAGTCATGTGACTCTAAAACAACACTTTCAATTGGTTTACAATAGTTTCTTTTGCAACTATTGAAAGACCCCACCCATTTCCCTCACTTTCACTTTGCCTTTGTTGGGAGCAACACCTCCACTGACATCCTGCTTGCTTTTTGACCCTGTTTCCTGGTGAAAATGTCTGCTGCTGCTCCTCCTTCTTCGTCTGACTCAGACATTGACCTTGTGTTTGAGCAGCCACCTCAGAAGAAAGTAAAGGAGAGTGTTGTTTGGCAATTTTTTACGTATCCACAAGGACAAAAAAAGTAAATGCGGCGAAAGTCACATGCAGTATCAGCGACACCACATTGAGCAGAGGAAATCCCTCAAAGCATTATAGCTTTGGAATAGCCAGCCTCATCCGCCGCATGGAAAAACTGCACCCCAACAACTATGCACGGGCGTGCACAAGGGATCTTGCAGGAAATCGTGAATTTGCTGGCCCCACCACATCAACGGCAACACCGGGTACATATTCTGGTGCATCCTCATCTCTGGTGCCCAACATCCAGCCAGAGTTTGCCGACGTGAAAATTCTATGTAAAAAATGTAATGAGCTCCTTTGCTATAGGGAGCAGAGCATTGAACTCATCGTGCGGAGGAAGCAGGCACACTGCTGCTCGACCCAGCAGTAATTTTTCCCCATTATTTTGCTCCTGTTGAGCAATTTTTGATTCCCTGTTAATTTGGAGCAGAGCATTGACCTCATTGTTCGGAGGAAGCAGGCACACTGCTGCTCGACCCAGCAGTAATTTTTCCCCATTTTTTTGCTCCCGTTGAACAATTTTTGATTACTTGTTCATTTTTGCTCCCACAAAAAATTCCCGAAAAAAATATGAAACTGTTCCAAAAATTACAAAAAAAAAAAAAAGAAGAAAAAAAAGAGTTCAACTACACACTCAAACTTGATTTTTAATTGTATTTTTGTAATCAATTTTTTGGTTTGTGCACGCACTGTGCGCGCACTGTGCGCGCACCTCCCGATTTAAAAAAAAAAGGTTTTTTTGCCCGTTTGGGGTCCTTCAGGGACCACCTGAGAAGGCCTAGGAGGTCAGGGAAACTCTACCCGACCCCCTTTTCACGTTCTCCACTTTAGTTTTCATCACTCTTCTATCTCGTTGGGTGCGTGCACCGTGCACGCACCACGTGATTTTTTGAAAAAAAAATAAAATAAATTTGGGCCTTCGGGGTCCTTTCAGGACCCCCTGAGAAGGCCTATGGGGTCAGGGGGGCTCCACCCTGGCCCCTTCTCATGTTTCCCAATTTTTTGGGGGGCTCACTTCTGCCTTGAAGACAAGATGGCAGCCAACAACTCCTGATTTCAACCGATTCGAATGTTGATAGACGACCAACAGCAAATCAGAATTCCGCTCAAGCACGGGAAGGTGCGCGCACTGTACGCGCCTATAGATATATACATTTTTTCAAAATACATTTTCTCAACAACTACTGGAGGTATATACACCATTTAAACAAAAGGGCGTACTGCGTACCAGTCCCTACCATTTTGCCAAGTTTGGTGTAATTCCGTTCAGCGGTTCGGGCTGTAGCCATGTCTAATCGTCCTATGGAAAATAACATGGGGAAAACACGTTTTGGGACCCCCCTTTTTTCTCATCCCCCACTTGACGAATCCCCCCAAAACTTACAGGGAAGAAGCAGAATGACTCACTCCTCGCTTCCAAGCAGAGTGGTCGCTCCCCTGCTGCTGCGTCCTCGTTGCAGAAGGCATACCACAAGATTAGCAGTACTTTTTGGCATTTATACTCTGCTTTACGTTCTGATTGCCGCTGCGCGCTGTGTATGGCGATATGACCCATTTGCATAGTTGATTAGCTGTCTGCTACAATTGTTGCATTGCCGGCGTGACTCTAGCTGCAGATTTAATCCCTGATTGGTTGCGTGTGCTCAGAATCGCCGCTTTGCCTATTGTCTTTGTCACTTGACAGCATTTGTCTGCATTTGTGTTTTTCACCCCAAGCGCTCTCTCCGTCCTGACCCCTCCGCCTCCATTTTGTGTTTGTTGACCTCCTCCTCAGCCCGACCCGCCTCCCAGCTGAACCGCCCTCCCACAGTAAACAAACAGCGCTCCATTGCCTGAAAGCGCCGTGACTCACTCCTCGCTTCCAAGCAGAGTGGTCGCTCCCCTGCTGCTGCGTCCTCGTTGCAGAAGGCATACCACAAGATTAGCAGTACTTTTTGGCATTTATACTCTGCTTTACGTTCTGATTGCCGCTGCGCGCTGTGTATGGCGATTTGACCCATTTGCATAGTTGATTAGCTGTCTGCTACAATTGTTGCATTGCCGGCGTGACTCTAGCTGCAGATTTAATCCCTGATTGGTTGCGTGTGCTCAGAATCGCCGCTTTGCCTATTGTCTTTGTCACTTGACAGCATTTGTCTGCATTTGTGTTTTTCACCCCAAGCGCTCTCTCCGTCCTGACCCCTCCGCCTCCATTTTGTGTTTGTTGACCTCCTCCTCAGCCCGACCCGCCTCCCAGCTGAACCGCCCTCCCACAGTAAACAAGCAGCGCTCCATTGCCTGAAAGCGCCGTGACTCACTCCTCGCTTCCAAGCAGAGTGGTCGCTCCCCTGCTGCTGCGTCCTCGTTGCAGAAGGCATACCACAAGATTAGCAGTACTTTTTGGCATTTATACTCTGCTTTACGTTCTGATTGCCGCTGCGCGCTGTGTATGGCGATTTGACCCATTTGCATAGTTGATTAGCTGTCTGCTACAATTGTTGCATTGCCAGCGTGACTCTAGCTGCAGATTTAATCCCTGATTGGTTGCGTGTGCTCAGAATCGCCGCTTTGCCTATTGTCTTTGTCACTTGACAGCATATGTCTGCATTTGTGTTTTTCACCCCAAGCGCTCTCTCCGTCCTGACCCCTCCGCCTCCATTTTGTGTTTGTTGACCTCCTCCTCAGCCCGACCCGCCTCCCAGCTGAACCGCCCTCGCCCCTCCCCCTCCTCTGTCCATTAATGTCAGATGGTCCCACGCGCAGCGTCCACGCGCTACGGCCACGCCGAAGGTGCGCCAAAGGTAAGCCCGTCTACGCCCGTCCGCGCCTGGACCGCGCCCAGCGCCAGACCCCCTGCCCCTCGCGCTGCCCAGCCCTCCCGCATTACCTACGATGCCGCCACCCTCCTAGCCCTTAACCCCGGTCGCGCCCCCAACTGCATCCAAGCCGCTCCTGGACACACCCATGGCCCTTTCTCCTGCTACTCCTGCAAATTCAGCGGCACCGACAACATCTCTGCTACGACCACTCCACAGATTCCCGACCCCAACCACCTACAATGCATCCTTCTCAACACCAGATCGATCCACAGGCATGCCATTGACCTATGGAATCTACTAGACACCATTTCTCCGGACATCGCCTTCCTTACGGAAACATGGATGAATGCTTCCTCCGCACCAGACATCACAATTGCCATTCCTGAAGACTATAAGATCACCCGCAAAGACCGTACCAGCCACACAGGAGGAGGAATCGCTATCGTCCATAAGAAGTCAATCCGCATCTCAACCAGCTCTGACGTCAATCTCGCTAACTCCGAACACCTTCACTTCCAGATCCACATCGATCCCAAAACAACACTCAGAGGCACTCTCCTCTACAGACCACCAGGACCCTGCGCAAAATTCAGTGAAGACATCACGGACTTCATCACCCCACCGCACTCCCCTCCAAAGATTACATCCTTCTGGGAGACCTCAACTTTCACCTTGAAAAGACCAACGACCGCAACACCACCACCCTCTTGGACAACCTCGCCAACCTCGGACTTAAACAACTAGTCACTTCCCCCACCCACATCGCAGGTCACACACTCGACCCCATCTTCACATCCAGCAACCATGTCTCCTTTAGCCACACTACGGATCTCCTCTGGACCGACCACAGCTGCGTCCACTTCATCTACAACAAGCCGAAACCCATCAACCACTCCCAACCTACCCTGCAAAGAAACTGGAACAAAATCACCACGGACCAAATCTCCGCATCGCTCCTTCGAAACTCCCCAGCCTTCTCTTCCAACGCCAACGATGCCGCCTCCAACCTCACTCTATGGTTATCCAACACCGCCGACACCTTAGCTCCACTGAAAAAACGTCAAAGCAAACCTGGCAGCAAGAAAGCCTCATGGTTCAACGATGATCTCAAGAAGTCCAAGAAACTCTGCCGCTCCCTTGAAAAGGCCTGGAAAAAAGACCCAACCACCAGCACCAAGGACGCCTTCAAAAGCGCCACCCGCTCTCACCACCAACTGATCCGAAAAGCCAAGAAAACAGCATTCAAGGATCGACTTGACAACAACGCCCACAACAGCAAGGAACTTTTCAACATCGTCAAGGAATTTTCCAATCCCTCGGCCAACTCCAACGACATCACACCCTCTCAAACCCTCTGCGACTCCCTAGCCTCTTTTTTCCACAACAAGATTGCAGACATCCACAACAGCTTTGACAACCAACCCGGAAACCAACCCACCCTACCATCTGCTGACCATCTTCCCCCCGTGAACACCCTTAACGCTTGGAGCCCAATCTCCACTGAGGACACCATCCGCCTGATGAATTCCATCCACTCAGGATCCCCCACAGACCCATGCCCTCACCACATCTTCAACAAAGCAGACTCCGTCATCGCACCACACCTCCGAGACGTCATCAACTGCTCCTTCAGCTCCGCCACCTTCCCAGAAGACTGGAAACACGCTGAACTCACCGCCCTTCTGAAAAAACCAACAGCGGACCCCACCGAACTCAAAAATTACCGCCCCATCTCGCTTCTTCCATTCCCGGCCAAAGTCATCGAGAAAGCCGTCAACAACCAACTCGCCGCTTTCCTCGAAGCCAACAAATCCCTCGACCCCTCACTATCTGGCTTCCGAGCAAAACATAGCACTGAGACCGCCCTCATCGCAGCAACAGACGACATTCGAACTCTACTGGACAATGGAGACACAGTCGCCCTCATCCTCCTCGACCTCTCTGCAGCATTCGATACAGTCTGCCACAGCACCCTTCTACAACGCCTCAATAACATCGGAATCCAAGGAAAAGCACTTGAATGGATCACCTCGTTCCTCACCGGAAGAACCCTGAGAGTCCGCCTTCCTCCATTCAAGTCCGAGGCCTCTGAAGTCATCTGCGGCGTACCTCAAGGATCCTCACTCAGTCCCACCCTCTTCAACGTATACATGAGCCCCCTCGCGGCCATCGCACGCCAACACAACCTCAACATCATCTCCTACGCAGACGACACTCAACTAATCCTCTCTCTCACCAATGACCCCAGCACCGCCAAAACTAACCTACACGAAGGAATGAAAGAAGTTGCCGAATGGATGAAACAAAGCCGTCTGAAACTGAACTCAGACAAAACAGAAGTCCTCATCTTAGGTACTTCCCCCTCTGCATGGGACGACTCCTGGTGGCCGGAAGCCCTCGGAAAAGCACCCATCCCGACAGACCACGCACGGAACCTGGGCGTCATCCTGAATTCCTCACTTTCGATGAACAGACAAGTCAGCGCCGTATCCTCTTCATGCTTCAACATTCTTCGCATGCTCAGAAAAACATTTCGCTGGATCCCCTCCGAAACAAGGAAAACAGTCACCCACGCTCTGGTCACGAGCCGACTGGACTACGGAAACACCCTCTACGCGGGTACTACCGCAAAACTCCAGAAAAAACTCCAACGAATCCAAAACGCATCAGCCAGGCTCATATTAGACATCCCACGCAACGAACACATCTCTGGTCACCTTAAAGACCTCCACTGGCTACCCGTCAATAAGAGGATCACTTTCCGACTGCTTACCCACGCACACAAATCACTCTACGACATCGGACCAGATTGCCTCAACTCTCGACTGTCCTTCTACACCCCCCCCGCCAACTACGGTCTTCCAGCCAAGCCCTCGCCACTGTACCTCGCATCAACAAGACCACCATGGGAGGCAGATCCTTTTCATACCTGGCTGCTAAAACATGGAACTCACTCCCCGCTTACCTGCGCCTCACCCAGAACCACCTAGCGTTCAGAAAGCAGCTTAAAACGTGGATATTTGACAAATAATCCTCCTCCCCTTCCTAAGCGCCTTGAAACCCTCTGGGTATGTAGTGCGCTATACAAATTTTATGACTTGACTTGACTTGAATGTAACGGGCCATCTTCTTTAAGAAATTGAGAAAGATTCATCAACCAGAGCCAAAGTTATTCCCAATAGAATGTTGAGGATTTTCTATGGAAACTAGGTCCTAACTATACATACCTACTTGCAACCGCCAGTAGGTAAGATATATTATATATTATATATATATATATATTTATATATATATAATTTGTATATATATATATATATATATATATATATATATTCACTGAAAAAACCATAGGTTTCAGCCACGTTATAGTTAGGAATTAGCATTTAAAAAACCTTAGAAATTCACTGAAAAAACCATAAGTTTCACACATGTTATAGTTAGCTGGACATATCACTCATACAAAACCATTGAAATTCCCCCGTTATAGTTAGCTGAGCTAACTATAAATCGAGGGCCCCCAATGCACTGCTGGTGACGTCACATATTACATCACTGATGACATGGTCAGTGACATTACTCATGACATCACTGATGACATCACTGATGACATCATCCAGTGAATGTGTGTCTTTCTGAAAAATAAATACTTTTTATATATGTATATCTAAAGGTCGATGGAAGAATACATGGGTTAATAAGTGTCTAAATGGATGTTTTTTTTGTAAAATTGATTGTATAACTGACTTATTAAGTATATCTTAATCAATACATGTATTAGCGAATAATGTTTGAATATGTAAATACCTGTATCAGTTTCTCACTTTGTGTATAAGTGGCTGCATGGGTTGGATGAGAAGCTACATGAGTGTCTATATGGGTTATTAGTTGGCTTTTGGAGTATCAGAATGAGTGTCAGTATGGTTTGGTGGGGGGTATTACTTAGCGCACAGATCCATGAATGACTGACTCACTGTTTGTATGTGTTTTGAAGACAGCATGTGTGCAGGACTTTATAGGTGGATACTTGTGTGTATGGGTGTGTTAGTGAGTGAATGACTGTCTCAATAGTATAGTTATGAGTAACTACATCTGCTTTAAACTAGTATATGTGAGTATTGATGTATATAAGTGAGTGTATGTGAGAGTGAGAGATTGGAAAAGTTCCTGTATAAATAAGTATGCCTCTCTATAAGTGATTGTTTAAGAGAGTAAGTATGTGTACATTTCTGTAAAAGTAAGTGTAGTGGTGTGTGTATAGCTGTATATGCAAATAAATGGATGTTTGATATTTATTTGCATATGTGAGTAACTCTATGGATGAATGTCGGTGTGTAACAGGATGTATAGATGTATGAGTACATATGATGAGTGAGTACATGTATGAGTGACTATATAGAACTGTTGGTGAATGAGTGGATGTGTACGTAGATGTTGGAATTACCTAATAGGTTGTTGTAACTGGTATTGGTAGCTCCATTTTTTTGAAAATTTTAGGTTCTATTTTTGAATGTGTATATCAAAAGTTATATTAGGGTGAGAGGAGGTCTGCCACTCTTTCACAAGGATGATGTCATCAGTGATGTCATGAGTGATGTCACTGACCATGTCATGAGTGATGTAGTATGTGACGTCATCAGCAGTGCATTGCGGCCGCGCGAGTTATAGTTTGCTGAACTAACTATAATGGGGGAATTTCAAAGGTTTTGTATGAGTGCAATGTCCAGCTAACTATAACATGTGTGAAACCTATGTTTTTTTCAGTGAATTTCTAAGGTTTTTTAAATGCTAATTCCTAACTATAACGTGACTGAAACCTATGTTTTTTTCAGTGAATTTCAAAGGTTTTGTAAATGAAAATTATTAAACGTATTTATTATATTTCTTTTTTTATACTAATTTCTTACATTTTTTATATAAATATTTATTTTTATTTTATTCTTTAAATTATATTTCACATTCTTAATAATGTTATCAGTGATGTCATCAGTGCTATCACTGACCATGTCATGTATGATGTAATATGTGACATCATCAACAGTGGATTTCGGGCGCAAGAGTTACAGTCAATACAGCTAACTATAACGGAGGAATTTCAATGGTTTTGTATGAGTGAAATGTCCAACTAACTATAACACCCCTAAAACCTATAGATTTTTCAGTGAATTTGTAAGGTTTTTTAAATGCTAATTACTAACTATAACCTGCCTGAAACCTATGGTTTTATATATATATATATATATATATATATTACCTACTGGCGGTTGCCAGTAGGTATATATAGTTAGGATTTTTTCTCTATGGGATTTTTGAAAATTCTATGTCTAATAACTTTGGCGTTTGTGGACGGAATTGGCTGAAATTTTCAGGAAAATGGAACATTTTGTTTCTGAGCAGCCCCTGACAATTTGGGGGGGTTTCATCAAGGGGGGGCAGAGACAAAAAGGGGGGTCCCAAAACGCGTTTTTCCCATGTTAATTTCCATAGGGCGGTTGGCCTCACTTTTAGCTCGAACAGCTGAATGGATTTGCACGAAACTTGGCAAAATTGTAGGGACTGTTACCCCGATGTGCCTTTGCTAGGTCTCAATATATGTGCTCCAGTGGATTTTGAGTAATTTAGGTTCAAAAAAAGATATATATCTGGGCGGAGCCTAACCACACATCTGATCTGATTGGCTGTCAGCACTTCATCCAAGAAGTGTTGGCAGCCATCTTGGGACCAATATACATGATAGCACCTCATTAAAAAGCATTGTAGTTAATAGAGGGTTTTAGGACTTTAGTTACATTATAAATCATTTGTTGATGGTACCATACTCATTTTAGGAATTGTGGTGGGTTCTAAGGTGATTTTACCATGTGAAAAAACCTTCTGCTGTGATATCATGAATATTGTTTGAAAGAAAACTAATATCTCATGATTTTCCCACAGTGGTTTGGAAGGGGATCTATAAGCTAAACTGAAAGCATTTTTTCTGTAAATTCACATTATCTTTCTCAGTCATGTGAAAATGAAGTCTGACATTCTCAGTAAAACATGTACATCCAACAAGGACAGAGACTGTCAGTTGATTCCTTTGTGTTCTACTGCAGCCTCCTAGAGTGTTCTAAAGAACAACTAGAGCGCTAACAGTCCTACTTATTACAAAGGTATGGCACACCTGAAGCCATCTTGATTGGAATAAAGTGGTAACTCTTAAAACATTTAATTTAAAAAGAAACAACATGAGGGGGTATATTTTGCCATAGAAAGTATGATTAGTGCTGCAGAATGAAAAATTAGGGCACATTTTGAGTGACTTCTCAAATCCTTTTCTATTTCATTAAAACATTCTGACATGCAGTCTCCCAAAATGGCCACCAGAGACAAAAGAGCCCAAATGTAGCCCAAATATCACCCAGATGTAGCCCAAGTATAGCCCAATGACAGAATGTCCCAGAGTGTTCTAAAGAACAACTAGAGCGCTAACAGTCCTACTTATTACAAAGGTATGGCACACCTGAAGCCATCTTGATTGGAATAAAGTGGTAACTCTTAAAACATTTAATTTAAAAAGAAACAACATGAGGGGTATATTTTGCCATAGAAAGTATGATTAGTGCTGCAGAATGAAAAATTAGGGCACATTTTGAGTGACTTCTCAAATCCTTTTCTATTTCATTAAAACATTCTGACATGCAGTCTCCCAAAATGGCCACCAGAGACAAAAGAGCCCAAATGTAGCCCAAATATCACCCAGATGTAGCCCAAGTATAGCCCAATGACAGAATGTCCCAGAGTGTTCTAAAGAACAACTAGAGCGCTAACAGTCCTACTTATTACAAAGGTATAGCACACCTGGAGCCATCGTGATGGGAATAAAGTGGTAACTCTTAAAACATTTAATTTAAAAAGGAACAAAATGAGGGGGTATATTATGCAATAGAAGGTATTATTAGTGCTGCAGAAAGAAAAATTAGGGCACATTTTGAGTGACTTTTCAAATCCTCTTCTATTTCATTAAAAAATTCTGACATGCAGTCTCCCAAAATGGCCACCAGAGACAAAAGAGCCCAAATGTAGCCCAAATATCACCCAGATGTAGCCCAAGTATAGCCCAATGACAGAATGTCCCAGAGTGTTCTAAAGAACAACTAGAGCGCTAACAGTCCTACTTATTACAAAGGTATGGCACACCTAAAGCCATCTTGATTGGAATAAAGTGGTAACTCTTAAAACATTTAATTTAAAAAGGAACAAAATGAGGGGGTATATTTTTGCCATACGAATTATGATTAGTGCTGGAGAAAGAAAAATTAGGGCACATTTTGAGTGACTTCTCAAACCCTCTTCAATTTCATTAAAAAAATACTGACATGCAGACTGAAACATGCACTTTGAATACCAGCAGCAGACGTCCCTGGTGAGCAGTAGCTTTACTACAGTGATCTAATGTGCAACTAGAGTGCTAACATTCAGAATTTATGGCAAATGTGTGACACATCTGAATGCCTTCTTGATGGAACCAAAGTAAACAAGCATTGAAAATGCAATAGATCTCGCCCTCGTTTAAGTTAAAGCCATTCTGTTTGTAATGAGGTGGCTTTTTAGCTTTGCTTTTATTAGTGTTTTTTCAACTTTCATGTAAATAACATGCATCTGTATGCATATAAGTATATGTATGCATGCATTTATGTTTGTATTTATATAGATATACAGATGATATATGTTTATATATGTATGTATATATATATATTCACTGAAAAAAACATAGGTTATAGACCATATATAGTTAGGAATTAGCATTTACAAAACCTTGAAAATTCACTGAAAAAACCATAGGTTATAGACCATATATAGTTAGGAATTAGCATTTACAAAACCTAGAAAATTCACTGAAAAAACCATAGGTTATAGACCATATATAGTTAGGAATTTGCATTTACAAAACCTTATTTTACTCACACAAAACCATTGACATTCCATATATAGTTAGTTGCTCTAACTATATATCGCGCACCCGCAATCCACTGCTGATGATGTCACATATTACATCATTCATGACATGGTCAGTGACATCACTGATGACATCACTGATGACATCTCAAATGACATCACTGATGACATCACTGATGACAACAACCAGTGACTGTATGTTTCTGTAAAGTTAAAATATGTCTTACATGTTGAAGAATGAGTGGATGTATAAGTGTCTGGATGAAGGATTTAGTAGGTGCATGACTGACTGTATGAGTGAGTGATTAAATGTGTCTCACTGAGTGCATGGGTTAGTGACTAAACTGTCTTAATTTGTGCATCATTATGTCTGTTGTTCTGTAAACTGTTGCATGTGTTGATAAGTAGCTATATGAGTAACTATATGGGTTATTGATTGGTTGCCCAAGTATTTGTATGGGAGACTGAGTGTGTGTGTGGGTGGCTGGGAGGTGTATGACTCTGTGCATAGATGTGTGAGCAGTTGATTCACTAGATGTATGGTTTCAAAAGTGCATGTGGAAACAGCTGTATGGGCGGTTGACTGTGTGCATGAGTGTATTGGTGAGTGAATGGATATCTCAGTGCTACATGTCAAAGTAAGTACATATGTAAAACACAGTACATGTGAGAGTTGACATATATAAATAACTGTGCATAAGAGCCAGTGAATGTGTGAGTGGCTGTATGGATCATTGTGAACTTGTATCAGGGATTGTATAAGAGAGTACATATGTGTTAGTATATGTTTGAATAAGTAAAGTTTGTATAACTGTATAGTTGAGGAAATGGAGGTGTGATTGATTCTTTGCATGACTGACTAGGTGTGTGAGTAACTCCATGGATGAGTGACAGTCTGTGAGTGTCTGTTTACACTGATTGTATCTAAGGTTATATCAGAGTCTGAAGAGGTTCATCGTATTATCACATGAATGATATCATCAGTGATGTGATCAGTAATGTCAAATGAGATGTCATCAGTGATGTCATCAGTGATGTCATTTGAGATGTCATCAGTGATGTCATTTGAGATGTCATCAGTGATGTCATCAGTGATGTCACTGACCATGTCATGAATGATGTAATATGTGACATCATCAGCAGTGGATTGCGGGTGCGCGATATATAGTTAGTGCAACTAACTATATATGGAATTTCAATGGTTTTGTGTGAGTAAAATAAGGTTTTGTAAATGTGAATTCCTAACTATATATGGTCTATAACCTATGGTTTTTTCAGTGAATATATATATATATATATTCACTAACTATATTTTGCGCACCCGCAATCCACTGCTGATGATGTCACATATTTCATCATTCATGACATGGTCAGTGACATCACTGATGACATCTCAATTGACATCACTGATGACATCACTGATGACATCTCATTTGACATCACTGATGACATCATCCAGTGACTGTGTGTTTCTGTAAAGTTTAAATATGTTTTACATATTGAAGAATGAGTGGATGTATAATTGCCTGGATGAAGGATTTAGTAGGTGCGTAACTGACTGTATGAGTGAGTGATTAAATGTGTCTTACTAAATGCATTGGTTAGTGACTAAACTGTCTGAATGTGTGCATCAGTATGTCTGTTGTTGTGTAAGCTGCTGCATGTGTTGATCAGTAGCTATATGAGTGGCTATATGGGTTATTGATTGGTTGCAAAAGTATTTGAATGGGAGACTGAGTGTGTGTGTGGGTGGCTGGGAGGTGTGTGTCTCTGTGCATAGATGTGTGAGCAGTTGATTCACTAGGTGTATGAGTTCAAGAGTGCATGTGAAAAAAGCTATATGGGCGGTTGACTGTGTACATGGGTGTGTTGGTGAGTGAATGGATATCTCAGTGCTACATGTCCAAGTAAGTACATATGTAAAACACAGTGCATGTGAGAGTTGGCATATATACATGACTATACATGAGAGCCAGTGAATGTGCGAGTGGCTGTATGGATCATTGTGTACTTGTATCAGTGATTGTATAAGAGAGTAAGTATGTGTTAGTATATGTTTGAATAAGTAAGGTAAGGTGTTGTGTGTATAACTGTATAGTTGAGGAAATGGAAGTGTGATTGATTCTCTGCATGACTGACTAGGTGTGTGAGTAACTCCATGGATGAGTGGCAGTGTGTGAGTGTCTGTATAGGTGTATGAGTGCATATGATAGTGTTGTATTGATGAGTGACTGTATGTATGAGTGATTCTATGGGTGAATGAGTGAATGTGTGTGTAGACCTAGGAATCAGTGAGTGCGTATGTAGTAACTGGTATTGGTGTGTCAATCGTTTCAAGAATGGTAGTCTGTATTTAACACTGGGTGTATCAAATGTTATATTAGAGTGTGAGGAGGTGCATCGTATTATCACATGAATTATATCATCAGTGATGTGATCGGTGATGTCAAATGAGATGCAATCAGTGATGTCATCAGTGATGTCATTTGAGATATCATCAGTGATGTCATCAGTGATGTCACTGACCATGTCATGAATGATGTAATATGTGACATCAACAGCATGGATTGCGGGTGCACGAAATATAGTTAGTACAACTAACTATGTAGGAGCACTTTCAATGGTTTTTTAAATGCTAATTCCTAACTATATAAGGCCTGAAACCTATGGTTTTTTAAGTAAATTTGCAATGTTTTTAAAATGCTAACTCCTAACTATATAAGGCCTGAAACCTATGTTTTTTTAAGTGAATTTGCAAGGTTTTTTAAATGCTAATTCCTAACTATATAAGGCCTGAAACCTATGGTTTTTAAAGTAAATTTGCAAGGTTTTTTAAATGCTAATTCCTAACTATATAAGGCTTGAAACATATGTTTTTTACAGTGAATTTGCAAGGTGTTTTAAATGCTAATTCCTAACTATATCCGGCGTGAAACCTATATTTTTTTTCAATAAATTTCAAAGGTTTTGTAAATGCTAATTCTATTAGCGGATAACGTTTATATATGTTTTTATCCTTCTGGGACCACCAGAGCAGCCATATTGTTTCTCAGGAGAAGTGAGGCACAAGAGAGCACAAAACAAGAGTGGAAAACACGAAAAGGGGGCAGGGTTGAGACCACCTCACTCCCTAGCCCTTCTCAGGGGGTCCCAGAAGGACCACAAAGTGCAAAAAAATATTTATTTCTTTTTAAAATCGCGGGGTACGCGCATGGTATGCGTAATGTACGCGTACGGTGCGCGTACCCCGAGATTTTTTTGTTTGCCCTTGGGGGTCCTTTTGGGACCCCCTGAGAAAGGCTAGAGGGTTGGGGGTCTCTAGCCTGCCCCATTTTCGTGTTTTCCACTCTTGTTTTGGGCTCTCTTGTGCCTCAGTTCTCCTGAAAAACAAGATGGTGGCCAACACTTCCTGGTTTGGACAGTTTGGAATGTTGACAGTCGACTGCCAGCCAATCAGAAACTTGCTTGCGCACATAAGGGTACGCGCACGTACGCATAAGGTACGCATACCGTACGCGTACGGTGCGCGTACGGTGCGCGTACGGTGAGCGCATATAGATATATAATTTGCTCAAATTCCATTTTCTCAACAACTACTGAAGGGATTTTCACCAAATATAGAAAAGGCACTACTGCATACCTGTCCCTACCATTTTGCCAAGTTTGGTGTAATTCCGTTCAGCCGTTCAGGCTGTAGCCGTGTCTAAATGTCTCATAGAAAATGCCATTTGAAAAATTTCAAATTCAATTTTCTCAAGAACTACTGGAGGGATTTTCACCAAACATAGCAAAGGCACATCTGCATACCAGGCCCTAAACGTCCCTAAGGAAATTAACACAGGGAAAACACGTTTTGGGACCCCCCTTTTGGCCCCCTCTTGACGAATCCCCCTAAAACTTTCAGGGAAGGAGCGGAGCAGAGCTGGCCAAAATTCGGGAAAATTACACACAGATTCCTCAATCAGCGCCAAAGTTATTCCCAATAGAATGTTGAGCGCATATAGATATATAATTTGCTCAAATCAATTTTCCCAAAAACTACTGCAGGGATTTTCACCAAATATAGAAAAGGCACTACTGCATACCTGTCCCTACCATTTTGCCAAGTTTGGTGTAATTCCGTTCAGCCGTTCGGGCTGTAGCCGTGTCTAAAGGTCCCATAGAAAATGCCATTTGAAAAATTTCAAATTCAATTTTCTCAAGAACTACTGGAGGGATTTAAACCAAACATACAAAAGACAATGCTGCATATCAGTCTCTACCATTTTGCCAAATCTGGTGTAATTCCGTTCAGCCGTTCAAGCTGTAGCCTTGTCAGAATCTCCCTATGGAAATTAACATGGGGAAAACACGTTTTGGGACCCCCCTTTTTTCTCGGCCCCCGCTTGACGAATCCCCCGGAAACTTTTAGGGAAGGAGCGGAGCGAAAGGAGGCAAATTTAAGGAAAATTACAGGCAAGATCCCTCAATCGGCGCCACAGTTATTCCCAATAGAATGTTCGGAATTTCCTATGGTAACTAGGTCCTTACTATATATACCTACTGGCGACCACCAGTAGGTAATATATATATCATGTGATCAAGGTACGTTGTGTACCGAAACGCGTAATGGCCGGCATGCTAAACAGCTAAATAAAGAAGATCTTAAGCACTTACCTGGGTCTGTGCTCCACGTTTTGTTCCTGAAGGAAAAGCGCAAGTGACTGCTCATGGGAGTGGAGTGGCGCAATATATATATATATATATATATATATATATACCACTGCTCAAAGTTGCCCGGTCAAACAAGGAACACTCTAACACCAGTACGTCGCTGAAAGCATGCATTTATTAGGTATGCACTCTGGTCCGCAAGCTGATCAGAATTGCAGCTCTGACATTAAAATACCTGACGCGTTTGAGAGTAATTCAAACTCATTCTTCAAAGGTTTATGGCCGTTCCACAATGCGCATGACACACCCCCTCATTAAATACTGGATGTAACAGGACACAATTTCAGGAAACATAACCAATAAAATAAAATCAGCATTCTAGTAACCGAGGTCCTGAGTGACACTAAAATTAACTAAGCAGGAAATTCCATTTTTGGATTGTAAAAAATAGCACAATAGAGGTGCAGAGGAAAGAAAAATAAATTTGTTTATTTGATTTTATTCCTAAATGAAGGATAACGTATTTGTGCGTGTTCTATGTTGTTGTTTGCATTTTTTTATATACATTTATTGGGAGACAGTGAGAACAATGCGGGCTCGGCCATGGATGTCTGACCAACGCAACTGCAACCACACTTGCTTTAACCACGCATATTCGTGGTTAAGGCAGTGCATGGACTAGCTGTAGGAATGGGCGGGCCCAACAAGAGGAAGGATCGGGAGAGGATGCATTGAGGTAAGTGGGGCTGGGGCTGGGGCTGGGGCTAGGTTTTGCAAGGGTGCCGGTAGCTTTCAGGGTTCAGAGGCTCAGAGTTGATTTTAGGGCTGAGGGAGTCAGGGACATTTTAGGGCTCAGGGAGCGTTGGTAGTTTATAGGGCTTAGGAGGTGTATGGGTAGTTTTAGGGCTTGAGAGGTGAGTTGTGTTAGAGATTAGGCCCAGGGGAGTGGGTCGAGAAGTTTATTTGGGCTGGGGTAGGAAATTATTTAGGGGTAATGGGGGAGGAGGTTGATTTTCAGGAAGGAGGGGGTAGTTTTAGCTCTCTCGGCAGAGGCTTGGGGCCGTTTTAGGGCTCTGGGCAGAGAGAAGGGATCGGGATACTTTTTTAGGGCTGGGAGGGCAGGGAAGTTCTTGGTGCCCATAGGAGAAGGGGTTGGCTTTAAGGAGGGAGGGGGTAGCTCTAGGTCTCAGAGCAGGGGTTGGGGCACTGGTGCAGGGCTCAGGGTAGGCATCGGGGTACATTTTGGACATTGAGAGTCGTTTAGGACTCAGGGCGGGGGCTGGGGTCAGGGTAGACTTCTGGCCTGAGGGTGTTTTAGGGTCGCTGTGGGGGGCAGGGGTTGGGTGTTATACTTACCTGATAAGTCTTAACCACACATATGTCTTTGCCATACATGCCTTAGCAGATCATATTTTGTTGTTAAGTTATGCGTGGTAAACGCATATTTGTTGTTAAGTCTTACCTGGTTAAGACTGCGGGGACATTGGCATGTGTAGTAATCGCATGCATGGTTCCATCACACAACCACATTCTTCAAAATTATAATCAACAGTGAAATACAGGTATGACTTTAAATATTCATGCTCTTAATTTTAGTAAGAATAGCAGCTATCATTCAGCAAGAATAAAGGCGATACTTGTGATGGTAAAAGGATGAATTAAGCATTTTTTACAATTCTAACCGCTCTCTCGCCATTGCTAAAAACATTTGTTTTATGCCCGTATAGAAAAAACTAGCAAGGCCAAAGTGGCCTAGTCTCACCTAAAAAAAAACCATATGAATAAGAGAATGTTAATCCAACCATCTAAAACCGTAGCCACTTCTTTGAGGTCACAGCTACAAACATTGCTTTGCACAGGATGTAGAGATCTGTAAGAAATATATGAATAAGGATACATCCAAACTTAATTTCCAGGAAGCAGTATTAAAAGCATAGTATACATTGAAATAGATGGGGTAATTGCCTAGATATCCAGAGATGGAGAATGGGAGGGAGTGGAGGGAGAACATTCAATCAAATGATTAATGTGTAAAATAATAAGTTTCAGGGCCCTCGTCTGTAAGCCACTGTTACTTGCACCACACTTGTTGAAGCATACCAATATAAACTATTCCTGGCACCCAAACTTATGAGAATGGCTTGTTAATGGGGTTAGAGGCGGCAGACCCGGAAGCTGAGATCGGCCCTGGACCAGGGTTCAATTCCCCGCCTCGGCGGGTCTTGGGCTAAAAATTCCACGGACTCGATAATTCTCGCTCCGCTGCCTTCTCGACTCACGGGTTCACACTCTGCGACTCTGGGCAATAGCTTGCTTAATCTCCACAACGGCCCCTCGCGGCGGGATGCCTGGCTTTCACCTTGTGGATACCCTGCCGGGGTTATCTCACAGGGGAATACCAGGACGGGTTCCCTAAGCAAGCGCCGGGAAACCCACGGGTAGCTGTGCGTTATATAAGCTCAAATACAATACAATACAATACGATGTCTGTTTTTAAAAAAAATTTCGTTTACTGAATAAATAATCAGCTGCTGTTGTGCTTGTTTGCAAATTAGACAAACAGCATCACCATATGGCTGACTGTCATAAGTGCCGGTGTTGACACTTAAGAGCCGGTGCTGAGCACCAGAAACCACCAGCTCAAACTAAGCACTGATTAAATACTATTGCAAAAAGAGTGAGAAGGATGGAGTGACTGAGTGAAACAAGAGATGATCTAAAAAAGGGTTTAGTCTGTAATGTCTCATGGTTATAGCAGAGGGACTAACTGACCTTAAAATTCTTGATTACTGGTGACTTTTAAACACTCAGTGAGAGGTAGTGGGAAGGAAAGTATAATGACTGGAAGGGGTGAGGGTCTAGGGGCAGGAAGGAGGCACAAAGGAGCCATATGTGGCAGTCTTGCCACTTTTCATACATTGGGGCAGGAGTTTTTTCTAGGTGTTCACTGATTAAAGAAGTAGTCTAGATGGCCGGGCACATTTCTATGATGTCATGCAGTTTGTATATGAGTTGTTCACATGATGCTACTTTGTCCATTTTGGTGAGTCATTCATCATGTGTAGGTAATCGTGATGATCTCCAGTGTCATATTATAAATAGTTTAGCCATGATCATAGCTGTCATCCTTAGTCTGAATTTATGTATCATCATCACAGGCAGATCATTTGCATTTAACATTACTAGGTGTGCTGATATAGTAAAAGGGAGAGCTATCGTTGAGCTAAGGGTTTGTCTGATGTGAAACAATTTTCAAATTTTTTAAGCAAACCAGTGAAGAGAGGAACAATATAATATTAACAATTTATCCAAGTGTCAAAGCCCAGCTCACCTGAGTTTCTGTTCAGGTCTGATGGAGGTTGAAGACAGTCCGACCCCACCCTGAAACTGCTTGTTCCAGCACACTAATTTTGAAACAGTGCACTAAGAATCAGAAGCTCAAGGGAAGGGGAGAAGTGGATAAAATAAAAAAAGAGAGACAACACCGTTCTTGCGTTTCCACTGTAGAAGAGCTGCTAAAATCTGCGGCCCTCTCTGACTTCTGTAGAAACTGGTGCCCCTTGGATCTTAGTCTCAAGCTTCCAGGTTTGGAATGTCTTACTGTTCTGGGATGTGCTTTCTATTACTGTGAAATTTTTTTCACACATTTCAAGACTTTTTTATAAAACAAACACTGTACTTTTACATCAAAATACAGCAGGCAATTTGTGAAAGTCCTTGATTTACTGTTTGCCTTGCTGTCAATAGTTTCCTCTGTTCGATTCTTAAAAAAGTTCCATGTAAAACAATGTTTATTTCAAAAAGTTCCACAAAGTATTCTTGTAACAAAGGGTTTGAACCACAAAGTTTGTGGGAGATATCTTGTTCCAAATTGTCTTTACATGAATCCAGAAATCGCCGATAAAGTTCTTTCAGGTAATAAAAGGTTTTGCACTTACTTGTTGCTGAAAAGGGATACTGATCAGTCTAACCTTGACCTCTTTCTCTTTTGCAGGTCGATTGCAGTGGACAGAAGAGGGGCTGAGGCAAGAAGTAGCCGAAAACCAGAAGAAGGAAGAGCCAGAAGCCGCGCCCGCTGAAGTCAATGAAGGTCTGGAGAGAGCAGGAGTGCCAGCGCCGAAGGATCTGTTCTCAGGTAAGTGGGAGGTAGACGAGCACAAGCACTGGGTGAGGCTCAGAGGCTGCCTTTTATAGACAGGACTGGGTGTGGTTCGAAGAGCTGGGTGTGGTTCGAAGAACTGGGTGTGGTTCTCAAAAGCAGGTGTGCAGAGCTTCAGTTATTATGCTAATAAGTTGAAGTAACACATGGCCTAGGGATGAGTGTTCTAAATAAGCTTTGTTAAAAGCAAGGTCCAATGTTTTCTAAATAAGCCTTGGTAAAAGCAAGGTCCAATGTGCAAACAAGACAGCAATGTCCAATCTTGTGAATACATTGAGCAACATACACAGAAGTCTTAGGGAGTGGCTGAGATAACAAAAAAGGCTTTCAGTAGTATGTTTAAAGAGAGCTATTACAGAGACCACTAGTGCAATGAGAGGGGACATGTTCTTTGCTGTGCACAAACCCTAACACCAAGGGAACTACTTATTCAGGCAGAACCAATAACTAAGTACCAGAAGCAGTAAAGGCACTGCAGTACAATCCACTATCTTAGTTCCCATGACAAGGCCAGCAATCTGGGTCTATTTGGGTCCGAAATCCAGCAGCATGGGCTGCCTGCTTGACCCTATAATGATCATGAGATGATGGAGACAAAGGCAGTGCTGAGGCCCCCATACATGCCAGTGACAGTATTGTCATATGAGGAACACCAGCAGGATCATGGAGGGGTGGCCTTGAAATCTCCTCCACAGCCGTACACCAAGGATATAGGCACTGTGCCTAACCCAACATGGCAGGCCAGTCATGACATGAGGTGCCTACTCATACAGACATTACACCAAACGCTAGGCTTCCCTGTCGGCACAACCTTCCTCCAGGAACCTACTGGATACCGGACTGACCACCCTCCTCTGTGGTCTAGAGGAAGTCATGACATTTCCCACACACAGGGTCTCTGGTGCTTCTCTAACCTACCTACCCCACTTAACTTCCCAATCCCACAACTCATTTTATCGATGACCGTGGGATCCCAAATGCAATCCCATCTACCTCTCTTTCTAACACTATTAAATGAGGTCTCCTTCATACCCTGAAATCACAATATACTTCACAAGGCTGTGGATGACAATGTGATGACCATCTTTACTGGAGAAATGGTTGTCTGGGTAATACCTATAACTTACCAACTGGCATCAGTCTCCAACATGACGATGACGCCCATTGCCACCATCTCCCCACTATTGCCGGTTTCCTGATCTGGCATCAACGTTTTAAGATCAAATACCTACTGAAAATCTCTCAAAACATGCAATGAAGACCCTGAGACTCAAATGTTTTGGCCTCTTGGGCAACTTTCTATATTTATTTACAGCAATGGGAAGATAATGTTTGAAGCCAATTATACAATCCTGGCCACAATCAACTTAATTGCTCTCACCCATAGACCCTTGGATGACCCTCCATGCTTCCCCTCTCCATCCATCCATAACACCCCACACCCAATCTCTTCTCCTGCTGGTCCACCCAGACAGAACCTCTCACCCCGGTTTCTCTTGCAATCTGATAGGCCTCCCGCAACCCATAGCTCACCGCCAATACCAAACCTGGTTCCCCCCACAGATCATTACCACTTCTTGCACCTCCAACCTTCCACCAATCCTCATTTCCACTTTGGTTGAGGCCACCACCCATTTTTCGTTTCTTCCATCAGCACATATGTTTCCCCCTACCTCCCTACCTTCTTCGCCCCCTGACCTAACATCTCCCTATACCAGACCCCAGCAACCAGCCCCTCCCCCAACTTACACTTTAACCTCCAAGAGTCCATCCCAGACAACCCACCCCAATCCGCCCAAAACTGCTGAACATAACTGTTTCCTGCTCAACAAGTTCCTTGACTCATTCTCACACCTCTCTCAAAGAATGAACATCCTCACTTCAGCTCTATTCCATCTAAGCGACTCTATCATCTTGCCACTACTACCCTCAGCACTCCTTGAGGACCCCCCACATCCATCCAGCAAACCGAGAGGCAGCCGCCTACACAGACCCAAACAGGCTCAATCACCCTTAGATAACTCAGGCCTCCCCATTTTCTGAAGAGTGACACAGTCTCAAATTCAGCTACCTACATCTCCTATCTTCCCGCGGGGAGCCACCCCATTTCCACCATCATCTCTGAATGTACTTAAACTCCCACACACCATCTCATTGCATGCTCCTCCCCTCTGAACTTGATACTGATCCCAACTACCCTCTCTGAACCATCAAGCCAGAAAGACAACAGCTTCTCGCTGAACTGCAAGTTACACAATTGTCGGTCAGCAGTCAAACACCCTCTAGAGATATCGGACTCTATCCAGTCTCATAATCTTGACATCCTAACCCTCACAGGAAAATGGCTCAATGTCTCTTC
Source organism: Lissotriton vulgaris (assembly GCF_964263255.1). NCBI lineage: Eukaryota > Metazoa > Chordata > Amphibia > Caudata > Salamandridae > Lissotriton > Lissotriton vulgaris. Next base: position 987,726,738 of record NC_141698.1, on the reverse strand, counting down.
TAACCTCCCTCTAGACCTTCTTTTTCCTCTCAACTACTCCATCTTGTGTAGCGACTGGGAAGATAGACACAATGCAGGTCTTGTGCTCATTTACTGAAACTCCTAAGGTGTCAACCCCTCTCTATGACTCACTTTCAGTCTTTCAAATGCATGTCGGTTGAACTGAGTACATCTACTGCCTCCTACTGCAGATTGAATGTGATATTCAACCCAATAGGTCAAATCAACACATTCATCGAGGATTTCATGGATTTCTTTACCTTGCAACTCATCAACTGAGACAACAACATCTTCCTTGGTGACTTCAACATCTACTGGGAAGCGTGGGTAACACTAATGTGGACACATTTACCACCTTTCGTAATGCCAACGATCTCCAACAACGCTGCCATAAACCCACGTACCGCATAGGTGCCGTTCTGGATCTGTTAATCTCCATTTCCCCCAACATGAAGACATATAACCCTATGCAAGTCCACTGGTCCGATCAGATGCAGATTCCATACTCCAAACACGGCTTGCATACCAAAACATACATAACACCCAAGTAAGAGAAAATATGGTTCAGGGATATATCCAACCTTGACACAGAAGCCATGGCCATCTTGGCACTGCCCACCCTAATTTTGATTACACTTCATCTAGACATTAAAGAGGCCAAAGACAAATGCAGCTCCTCCCTGGAATACCTTATTGACAATTGTGTAAATATCCAGACCAAAACCCTACAGGCCATGGTTCTCTAAAGAGCTTCATGAAGAAAGCTTATCAGAAATTGTGAGGAAGAATGGAGACAAGCGCTGTCTCATCTGAGTTTGACTAAGCTTTGCAAAGTGGGAAAACCATACAAGCGAAATCCTCCTACATCAGGGCGCTTGTGAATTCTGCAAAGACTAGACTAATGCAACTGTTCGAGATCATTGCACAGATGACTAACCTCTTCACCACTTCGGCTCTTAATTCAGCTGTGGTCCATTGCAACGACTTCATGGATTTCTTTGATTTAAAAAAGTCAGAGATATCCATGTCTCGTTGCCCATGAGACTCTAAAATTCAAGGCAGTGAAATCATGGTCATCCTTCTCTCCAAACTCCGATCAGCACCTAAAAGGAACAATCTCCACAATAAATCCCTCAGACCACCATCAGGCCAGAATTCCAGGTTCTTTCAGCAAATATCTTGCAACACACCTTCTCCCCATATGGACCACCATGGTGAACTCCTCTCTCAATCAGGGACTCTTCCAAGAAAGACTAAAAATGGGTCAAATCACCCCTCTCCTAAAGAAGCATCCTCTTGATCCAGAGAACCTGAACAACTCCTGCCCAGTCCCCACACTCCCATTCTTAGGCGAACTCCTCGAAATTTACATAGCATTCTAACTCACCTCACACATTTGAACAAACAACCTCCTAGACTCTCTCCAATCAGGTTTCCACCAGGGACACAGTACAAAAACTGCAATCCTCTAAATAGTCGATGACTCCCTCAGAATCCTTGACTCCAGCAAGTTCTGCCTCCCTTTCCTCCTGGATTTTTCCATTGCATTCGACACTGTTTACCATATGGACTTCCTTCATACTCTTGAACTTCGCATCGCACGTGGAGACACTGTACTCAATGGGTTCTCCTCATACCTATCCGACTGTTCCCAAAATTGTAAAATTGGGCAAATCCCTTGAGATTACTCACGTTCACTATAAGGGTACCTCAAGGCTCAATCCTCTCCCTAACCCTCTTTGACCTCTGCCTAGATCCTCTGTGTGTGATTCTTAGAAAACTCAACCCAACTAAAACAGAATTTCTTCTGATCTCATCTCCGAAAGCAGAAACACCAGTACAAGAATGAATGGCCAAGCTTGCTGCACTGGATTATTACCCCGCCATTTTCCAGAGTGCCAGATCACTGGGCATCTCTCTTGATAATCATCTCAATCTTCACAGCCACATCACAGCCATGGCCAACAGTGGACAACATGAACTTAGGCAGCTTTGGGGCATCAGGAAATTGATCCTGCAACAAGACCTCAAAACAGTGGTGCAATCTCTTGTGCTTTCTACACTAGGAAATGGAATTGCCTTTTTGACAGGCATTCCCATGGTTCATCTAGGCCCTCTGAGAGCAACATTACATGCTACAGCACACTTAATTTTAGGTCTCAAGACATTTGACCACATTTCCCCTGCCCTGGTAACCCTCAACTGGCTCGACATTGAAGCTTGTGTAAAATACAAAATCACTTACATTACCCACAAAACGCTGCACTCCTCCTCACCAACCAAACTAAACAAGAAAGTGAAAATCTATGGAGCTATTAGGGGTTCCAGAAATATCCAATCCCTGCTTCTGAAAACCCCACCTTCTGTCAAGAATGATACATGAACACGTCTTTCTCTGGAACTGCTTCTCTCCCTTCATCTAACCACCTGCCTAGTAACCTTCAAAAAAGTCCTCAAGGTCCTCCTTTTTGACAGGCATCTTGGTTAATTCACCCTCGATCTGACAAGCACTCTCCCCACTGCGATCTAACCTGCCCTCGATATATGAACCCACCATCCATATCTATGTTTAATTGTGTAGTCCTCCTACCCATTTGCTATAACTGTGTGTTGTGATAACTCCAGCATATACTCACTTATGTAAACGTCCAAGTTAAATTACCATTACTGTAAGCCACCGGCTTGCCATTCGGCTTGTTGTGTTTCCTGATGTTTATATCTCCCAATGTCTTCCTTTTTAGGTTTCGCAGACCTGCGTTGCAGAGCGCATGTGTTGCTCGCTCTGCGAGGCATCTTGAAATCAAGTAGTCCCAGTGTCTGTATTTCCAAGTATTCTTGTCTGCCAGTGTCTCTATCTCTTATTGTCTGTGTCTCCCAGTGTCTGCTCCTGTCTCCCAGTGTCTGTATTTCTCAGTGTTCATGTCTCCCAGTGTCTGTGTGTGTCTCTCAGTGTTTCTATCTCTCAGTGTTTGCGTCTCCAAGTTTCTGTTAGTGTCTCCCTGAGTGTGTTCATGTCTCCCAGTGTCTGTTCCTGTCTCCCAGTGTCTGTTCCTGTCTCCCAGTGTATGTTCCTGTCTCTCAGTGTCTCTATCTCCTTTTGTATGTGTCTCCCAGTTATGGTTTGTGTCTCCCAGTGTCTGTTCATGTCTCCCAGTGTCTGTGTGTCCCCGGAGGTAAAGCGATAAAATGGTGGCCGCATAAGCGCCAGACCTGAGACGAGCAGGAGAGATCCCGCAGGGGAACAGCGGTCGGGGCGGAACCGGGCGGGGCATTCAGCTGTGACTGATGCTGTGAGCCTCATATTTAAAACAGAGGCTAGATAGCAGACTTGCCTCAGGGGAAGAATACAACCGGGATGAGCCAGAGAGCAAATAGCTTCTCAGGGTTGGCTGCAGCTGCTACAGGTGAGGGAGATTCCCTGAGGGCCCTCTCATCAGTTGGCGGCGAGCCGACCTCTCTCCACCGGCCTTTCAACCCAGCAAAACGGCGCATGCTATTATACCAGGTGAGTGGAGTCACCTGGGGCACCGAGGGGCATTGGCAGACCCTACTTGGGCCCTTGATTGGTGAGGGGGAAGAAGGAGAGCTAACCGGGAAGAATGTTGCGCTTTGGATGGAGCGCGGCCGCAAGGAGAACATGGCGGCTGGGCCACGCTGTTAAGATGCTGCTGGGGGCTGGAGCTAGATCCTCGGCACTGGAGCAGATTTTGGTGCTGTGACCTCCCCCTAGTGCCACGTGCTGGTGAGACGGATTGCTACATGAGAGGTTACAAAATCGGAGGCAATGTTCTTTATGCAGGAAGTGTGATGCCGAACATGAAATGACAGCTGGCTTGTAGTGAAGGCTCCGAGTGAAGGTCCCATGCATGAGAGCATACCGATGCGGCTGAGGACGTCACAGAGAGACAATCATTACCAGGGCACAGGCTACCTTTCAATTACACCATCACAAGTTCCTCTGTGGCATCCTTGACTGCGAAAACTGCTACAGCTACAAAGAGAGGTGAGAGCAATAGCGATACCCCTGAAGACCTGGGGGACCCCCACTTAGCTATCAAGGTCCTCCCGCCTGCCGATCTGTGATGCGCTAGCCTGAGTGGAACCACTAGCAATGGGGCTGAAGGCAGGGATACTGCAGCGAAGGAAGAAGCCCCAGAAAAGGCCTGCCTGCCTTACCTTAAGATGGCGGTTTAATCCTTTATATCTCAAGCTCTTAAGGCACCGGGGGTATACAATAGGTCACGGCCACTCAAAGGACGCCGCACTGAGGCCCTGAGGAATGTGCTCCGTGACAGGAAAGAGACCCTGACCTAGAGTGCCACTTGAGAACCAAAAGTCTACTCCCCACAGCCGACTGAGAGGAGAACATATGAGCGCACCAACGTGCAGCTTGGCCCCATGAATTGCCCATATGCCTCCCAAAAAATCACAAGCCAACAAGGTCTTAAGCTACTTTGGAAACTCTAACATGGGAGACGGACAGGAGCTAGGGCATGAACGCCCAAGGGATGGGGCTGACCCGCGATGATCTCCTGGCCACACTCATGGACTTTAAAAGAGAGCTGCACGATAACATTAAAGCAGACATCAGCGCTTCTCTCAAAGCCTTCAAATCTGCCCCGTAACCTTCCTTGCTCCATCCACCTTGTCCCCTATGTTCCCCTTACCCTTCCTTGCTCCATCCACCTTGTCCCCTATGTTCTTTAAATGCTTTCTTTGATACTTATGTAACTCTTTTAACTGATGTAAATTGCAACATTATTGTACCTCATGTAAAGCGTTCTGATTCCTTTGGGTCTAGCCAGCGCTATATAAAACTCATTAATTAAATATGTTCCTATTTAGTACTCTTTCTCTCTTTGTCTACTTCACGAGCTCCTATCCCCTCTCCCCTGAATCTCTCTCATTGCCTGCTACTCTACCTAGCCCCCTGTCCTTTGTGCCCTTTAACTAAGCACTCCTTCTCCCCTTGTTGGGGAAAGATCCAATAGTTATACTCTGGAGTCTCAGCGATCCAGCTGAGAGAGTCCACTGCACCAAGGGAGCCACTCACAGCTGAGGTATGGTATGCCCCCCTTGCAAAAGCACTCCCTCTCCCCTTTTTGGGGTAGGATACAGTATGTACGCCTTGGAGTCTCAGAGACTCCTCTGAGAGTGTCCACTGCATAAATGGGAGCCTCTCGCAACAGAGATAGGGAAATTATACCACTTCCTCTGGGATCACAGCTTGCTGGACTTTGGACGTTTCTTTGACTCGTCTACCAGTTTGTGTCCTTGTCACCCTCCCCTCCTCTTTCCATGCTGTGTCTCTCACCCTCCCCTCCTCTTTCCCGCCTTCATTATCTGTTTTCTACTCCTGCTCCTACCCCCCTGCCCTGAATCTCTCCCCTTGCCTGCTTTTCCCCTTACATATTTGTGCTTATTTTTTATCTCAACCTTACAAGTAACTATGTTGCCATGCTCTAATAACTGTGTTACCTTTGTAAGAATCTAACCTGTAACTATGATCTGATACTCATGTAAAGTGCTCTGATACCTCCAGGTCTAGCCAACGCTATATAAAACCTTTAAAAAAATAAACATTAGGCAAACTGATATTCCCTGGGGAACCTAGGTGAATTCAAACTAGGGCGCTACAAATTGTTTCAATGAATACGAGCCCACAATCAAATAAAAAAAATAAGCAGCACCTTAACACATTTTTTCAGCAATGTAAACCAAAATACCTAACTAGAGAGTGATCAATTAAAAAAATAATATTCATTAGGGGTGGGCGGCCAGCTACGCTCCGTCTGCAGAGTGTGCGTAGCGCCGCCTACTCCGCATTTTGCGGAGCTGGCGGAGCCAGGCGGCACTCCGCAGACGGAGCGTAGCTGGCCGCCACCCGCCTCCCTCCCGCCCTCCCTAAATACTTTGAAAGAAAGAAATTAAATAATTTAAAAAGCACTTACCTTGCCGCCGCTGCCCGCCGCGTCCCCGGGGCTCACTTACTTCCGTCTTCCGTCTTCCGTACTAATGCGCATGCGCGGGCGGCCGCGCATGCGCATTTTCACGAGAAAATGCGCATGCGCGGCCGCCCGCGCATGCGTATTAGTACGGAAGACGGAAGATCGCGAGCCCCGGGGACGCGGCGGGCAGCGGCGGCAAGGTAAGTGCTTTTAAATTATTTGATTATTGTATTTCAAAGTATTTAGGGAGGGCGGGAGGGAGGCGGGTGGCGGGGCTGGCGGCCAGTGGTGTTTGCGGAGTGGGGCTACGCGGAGTGCGGAGGTGGGCGTAGTTTCTCGCCCACTTCGCGTAGCTCCGCGAAGCCCCACTCCGCGAACTCCGCCCAGGGTTAATATTCATGCACATGCATCACACAGTTATTGACTTAAAGCATCGCACAAATCACACATTTTCATTAGCAGAGATGATATGGAAATTTGCAAGGTGAATAGGTGCATTGCAGCAGTTGGAAATTAGCATCTTTTGAGTGGTATAACCCCAGACCTTTGCCTTGACTAGTTTTCCTGGCTATAGACGTCTTTGCACTCAACCCCTGCTACTAGGGGTAAAGTGCCCATGGACTTCTTTTCAACATGATGAAATTAGCATAACCCTAACTGGCATATTTACTTACTTATTAGTCCCTACTATATTGTACAAGAGTTTACTCAGATCTGCAACACACATTGGGAAACATGACTGCAAGCATAGCACTGTAGCCTGGCTATGATTATTGAAACAGCAAATTTGATCCTTTTTGACAGGCCATAACATTTCTTTTAAATATTAATAAGCTGCCCCTAAATATTCAGTACGTCCCATAAGCCAGGGTGAATGGCATTAAAATTATGACATGTCAAAGTTTAATGTTGATCTTTGTATTTAGGAGGAGCAAGATGGCGGACTGAGCCGCCACGGAGCACAGCAATGGATCCCTCTCTCGCCGGTTTGAAAAACTGAAATTGCCGAAGAAGATAATGTTTTCTCCTTACCTGCTGATACTGGAATATTGCGGAGATAATGCAGTGCTAATGGACCGTGAGGGGTGTTTTCCTGGATGAAAGAAGGTGGCAACATGGAATAAATCCCGGAACAGGTCCCAGTTTGCATGAACAACTGACGGATATGGGGGAAGGAACTGGATGCTGCGGTTGAGCGAGGCTCGTATCTGGTGACGGCTGCGAGTTGCGCGGCTGCATGTGGTGAGAATTTCGGGCCGTTGGGTGCTCGACTGGTTAAGACTGTTGGGTCCTCTCCCCACTATACTCCAGAGCTTGTCAGAGACCAGAGCCCAGGCTCTTCGGTATCGGAAGATGGCGCCTAAGAATACGGCAAGGACCACGCGTGCCGGTAAGACTGCTTTGAATGCTGAAGTCGAAGGGGCGGTGCAGGAGAGAGCGGGTCTGACCTCTAATAAACCTCCTGTTTGTATTCCACTGCTCGCAAAGTCACCAGAGTATGCCGTTTGTAAAAATGGGAAGGGGAAAGAATAGAAGGCAACTAATAACTTTAATAGGGGTCTCTATCGAGACCCCTATTAAAGTAATACAGCCGGGCAACATAGTTTCAACACAGAGCAGTTTAGCTCTCAACATTCTACTTCACGATGGGGGCTTAATGTACGCTCCAGCTCCAGCTCTTGTTAAGGAAACAGTGGGGGCAAGAGAGATGCCAACCGAGGATGTAAGGGCAGCAAATAACAATGACACACTGGCAGCGGCAACAAAAATTAAAGCAACAATGATAGATAAAGAATATATGTGTATCCTTGGCCCCTTGGGGGTGGGTGCTGTAGTTAATCTCCCGAATTTGCCAGATACATCACCGGGTGTGCCGGGCTCTTCAAACTCTGTGCTACTTTCCCAAAATAACACTGGTGTGGATTCAATTACAGAGCTGGTGGCAAAGATATGCGCTGCAATAGACAGTATGACAGACGGGGAAGATTTTTGTGCGGACTCGGGTTCTAATGATGAGTTTGAAGTGTTGGAGACTGCAACCAAAAACCTTACTGGAACGAGCAAGGGTTCTGCACGGATGAACGCCATGGGGAAATTCAAGAATAAAATCAAAAAGTCGGTCAACGTGCAACCTGTGGTAAAAACTAAAACAATTGCTGGTAATAGCCCCCTACAAAAGTGGGTGCAAGCAAAGGGGGGTGGAAAGACGATGGCACTTCGATTGACAGGTACCAGTCCAGTAGAGGGGGGCCCTACGGAAACCTGGATAGGAAATATAATGATATCCGACAGCCCTAAGCTAGCCCTGCTTGATCAAAATGCATCCCCAGCTATACTATCTTCCAATGGGGTGGCTCACAACATGGTTAGCCAGAATATATGCATGAGCCAGCTGCAAACCGAGAATGGGACCAGTGATGAGGATGTATCACTCAATCTGATCGTCTAGCCTTTTGGCGAGCAGAGACATGCATCACAGCAGCACTATTTGCAGATGTGTGAAGATAATGAAAAGATGCAACAATCTTTAAATGCACTGGCAGGCAAATTAGGTGGGCTTACACAGAGCTACAGCAAAGAGTGGTAGACATGGAGGAACTGGCTTCCCGCACAGAGGCTTGTGTGAGTAAACATGAGGCCCAGATTGCAAACCTGCTGGCAAAAGTAGAGGACATGGAAAATCAACAAAGACATCAAAACCTTGAGTTTTTGGCATTCCAGAGGGGGCCAAGGGTGGAGATCCAAGAGCGCACATGGTTCAACTCTTTCAAAAAGCATTTCCGGAGCTCTCTGATTGGGACTGTGTCTCGCAATCGCAAAGGGTTCATAGACTACCACTAGTTCAAAGTAATAGGGGAAGCCAGTGTCCTCGTTCATTTTTGATTTACAGGGTAACTTTTTGCTAAGACAGGAGGTTTCATTGAAAGCTTGTCCTAATAATCCAGTCACAACAGAATCTATAACCTTCTTTGTCAGATCTGATCTAAGCGAAATTACTATGGAGAAATGTTGGAAACTGCGTCAGTATATTGATCCAATCAAGGCTCTTGGAAGCCAAGTTTTCCTCCAAGAACCAGCGCAGCTAAAGGTATTTAAGAATAGTCATAGTTATTTTTTCACGGACGATCAGGAAGTAGAAAAGATGTTGATCAAATAGCGTGGAGAAGCAACAGAGAAAATTGCAGAATAACATTATAGACAATGTACTAATGATCAATGGGGTAAGAATATGTAGTACCTCAATATAAATTCTTAAGAAGGGATTCTGTGTTCTGTGTTCTCTTTTCTCTTTTCTCTTTTCGCTTCTTCTTTTTTTATGAAGAATCTGATTTAGAACTATCGATATATAATTGTATTTAAGGCACTGGTGTTCCTTGGGGGAGAGGGATCGCCACGGCTGTGCCTCTTTTGGCTGCCTAAACCAATGGCAGCTGGTTAGGCAGAGAAATCCTCCTCTTTGGAGAAGGGGGTGTGTGGGGTGGGGGTATGAGTTGTGGGTTGGGTTGAAGGGGGGGTTAGGGGGGTAAAAAGTTGTAAAAGTGACATGAGGAGAATGCTAAGTAAAAAAATGAGTGGCAAGACTTTTTGGTTTTTTAATGTATAAGGGAGAAGCTGGGTGGGGGAGAAGTGGAGAGATTTTTATTGTATGGATGGAATACGGTGTTTAGCCAGGAATGTGGCAGGGTTGAATAGCAGGAACAAACGGAGGTTAGTCTTCGAAGAGCTAAGGATGTATAAACCACATGTCGCTTTACTATCGTAGACACATATTTCTTATAAAGATCGTAATCTATTAAAACAACTGGGCTACGATGTAGCCGTTAGCTCTGAGTTAAATGTGTCAATTCGTGGGGTTGCAATCTTACAGCATAAACAATTTAAAGCCGAGATGGTCAAAACCTCTTTGGATAAAATTGGTAGATGGGCTATTGCTCAATTTATTGTTGAGGGCAACAAATACACGTTTTATGTAGTCTATGGATCGAATGTAGATGATTCTACAGTTAAGGATAAGGTTAATATGGAATTGCTTGACTGGGAGGGTGAGGGTCTGGTAATGGGAGACTTTAATTGTATTATGAACTATGATATCGATTCTACAAGAAGGGGGCATTTAAGAGGATGCGTAAAACACGGGTTGCAAGTAGAGAAATTAGGCGAATACATGACATAAAAGATTCTTGGCGGGTGTTACACCCTGATGTCCCTGGGTATACTTACTATTCAGCTGCACACAAACTGTGCTCCCGCATAGACATGGCCTGGGCGTCGGATAGAATTTTGTCAACAAGTAATATGGAGATATGCCCAAGGGTCACTTCTGACCATAATCCCATCCTTCTTTCTTATAAAATTATGACAAGTAAGCAGATTCCTTGTCATTTTTCATTCCCCAGGCATATTTTGTTCAACACAAATTTTATATTAAAACTTAAGGCACATATAAAAGAATTTCTTGAAATCAATTGGCTCAGCTTCACACACTGTGGTATGGGATTCCTGCAAAGCTAGCATCAGGGGCTTCACTCAGCAGTACATATTTAGAAAGAATTATGATTGTAAAAAGAGTACAGAAGAAACTGTTGCTAGAATACTACATGCAGAAAATCAGATGGCTGAAGCACTTCTACAAGGTTCTAGTGCAGTAGAAGAACTGGGCTATATTTTAATTGATCTTAAATCTGCTTTAAAAAATAGTCTGAGGGACAAAAGTTTGATTATATTGAATAAATATCACTTATCCCAGTATGAGGGTGGGGAAAAAAATAGGAAAAATACTAGCATATATGGTGGCAGAGGATAAAGCCAAAACGCTAGTCAAGTCTATTAAAGGCCCCAATAATGAGGCATATAATAATCCTCAGAAGATACTTGAGCAATTTGCTAACTCTATAAGGATCTATATATCCCTGAAAATCGACCTGTGTTAGGTGATATATATTCATATTTGCAAACTAATCTAGTAAATTGTATCAAGGATGAACAACTGGATATAACAAATAATGATGTTACATTGACCAAAATCAGACTAGCTATATCTGCTCTGCCATCTTGCAAAGCATCTGGGGAAGATTCAATTCCCTTGAAGTTGTATAAAAAGTGTATAGAGGAATTAGCCCCACCATTTCATATGGTAATCGGACACATTGGACTTGGCGGTTAAATCCCTGATTCATGGAATTTAACGCAAATCATATTTTTTTAAAAGAAAAATAAGATATCTTAATGCGGTTCATATAGACCGATTTCTCTCATCAATACTGACGCGGAAATATTCGCTAAAATACTGGCAAACCGCCTCGCTCCAATAATTTCTACTTTGGTATCCCCACAACAACACAGGTTTATCCCAGGTAGGGATACCGCGACTCACATAAATATGGCCTTTACAGCTTTTGATGTTGCCAGGAATAGATCAGCCCCACTCGGTATGATACTATTAGATGCGGAGAAAGCATTCGACCGAGTGGGATGGGACTATCTTTGGGCTGTATTGAAGAGTTTTGGGATCAAAGGTCAATACCTGCAGTGGATACATGCCTTGTATGATAATTCTTGTGCTAAAGTCTGCTATGCAGGGATACAGTCACCTCTACTATTCGCTTTATCTATGGAACCATTTTTAGTGGCATTACAAAATCAGCCATGTATTATTCCATTTTCATCAGGTCTGGATACCCTCAAAATAACGGTATACGCATATGATATTGCGGTTTACTCAAACAACATAGTGGAAGCAGTGAAAGGAATTATTGTGGAGGCTAGGAGATTTGGGCTTGTTTCCGGCTACAGATTGAATACAAATAAGACTCAAATTGTAATGAACTATAAACTAACGACTCTGCTACATGGAGTCTGAAAGGCAGCTACTTACTTGGGGATCAAAATTTCTTCCAATCCTGAAGAAATAGCCATATTTAACTATGAACTATTATTAAAAGAGACAGCTATTATATTAAAAAATGGCACAAGGTTCCTCTTAGTATAATTGGGAGGATCAATGTAATTAAAGTGAAGATACTCCCTAAATTTCTTTATTTATTTCGATCTATCCCCCTTCGTATTAGTAATTCTTTTTTGTTTAAACACCTAGGTGAAGTATTAAGCAGTTTTATTTCGAGTTACAAAACAGAACGTCGGGCAATTGAGAAACTGAAACTCCCATTTTGTCTTGGAAGCCTTGACTTGAGTGTATTTCTGGTCGGATTTTCTAGTACGTATTTGTAGTTTGTTAAATCCTAGCAATAATCCTTTTTTCTATTATGTTTTTATGTTGGGAGCAGAATCTGAAATGTTTCGGTATTGTATTAATGATCTGAATTTTTCGAAGCGGGTCACATTTAAGACTGCACGAGACATAGTATTCATATGGAGGGCTAGCATCAATAAATATAAAATACCGATGCATCATCCTAAATTTCCTTTATGGGATAATCCAGCTCTTCCAGGAATCTTCCATGATAGAGGTGGGAGACAATGGGCTAATTTGGGTATTAAAAGCTTAGGGGATCTATATGATTTTACCGGGTTCTCAATGTTTGACAGATAGGAACTTCTTTATAGTCTTACAGAGAGCATGCAGTTAAAATATTATCAAATTTGTGATTATCTGTACGCCACATGAAGCTTACTGAATTAACAGATTCCAGCTTATGGGACTGTATCTTGTCAGCAAAAGATAGTTCACTGATTAGTGTTGGTTATAAAGGGCTCAATTCTCAGAAAGAAGATGATTGTGGGAAATTAGCTGAACGATGGAGTCGGAAACTGGGGTCTATCATTACTGCTAACACTATATCACTTGCATTGGGCACTATATGTAAGTCAGTACATTCTTCTAGTTTGAGGTTACAATCATACAGAACTATTTGCTCATGGTATTACACCCCTGGACGGATAGCGAAATGGTCATTGGATAATCCAACTAGTGACCGGACCAGATGTCCACAATATGACTTATTTGCAGCTGACCTGCTGCATATGTTTTTTCAATGCCCTTCACTAATTGAGTTCTGGCGAGGAGTTGAAAAAACGATATCTCATAAATTAGCAAAACCAATTTCATTTATGGTAACAGCTGTGTTACTGGGAGATTCTCCTCAGAGAGGACTTATAAGTATCTTGCTGGCGTGTGCTAGGTTAGCCATTGCTCGAGTGTGGATTGCTCAGGACCCACCATGGACGGTGGAATGGTGGGGTATTGTTAAAGACATATATAATATGGAGCATGCATTGGCCAAAATTAGCCAAAATCAGGGGGGCTCAATCGTTACATAAATTAGAAAAAATCTGGGGAGAAAACATATTGTGACAATGTGAACACATGTTTTTAAAGACATACGGTAGTCACATACTGTGCATGTCTTATATTGTCTTTTTTTGTGTTTTCCCTTCTGTAACAGAAGTCACCTTGTCAACTATGTGTGGATGTTTGGACTAAATTGGCGATTTAGGGTTTCCACGTTACGGTGAAAGTCACTCATTTCAAAGCACTTAAACATATTTGAACGTAAAAACTGTTCTGTCTTCCAAGGTTGACAGTATTGTTTGTATCTTTCCCACCCGTGAGGAAGTCGCTGGATAACTCCCATTGGCGACAAAACATGTGCCGTCTGGTTTTTGTGTGTTGCTTTGAATAAACAACAAGAATATACTGAAGATTAAACTTTGAGACTTTTGTTTTTCAAACCTCCTATAAACTTTCAATTGATTGAAACTTCGTCCACGTAAGTGCTATTGATGGAGCAAGGATTCGCGTGTTAAGCGACTTGCTTGTATCAAGAACCTCAAATAACGTTAACAAAATTAAATCAACATGTTCGTGTTACTAATATTGCACATTTATTTACACTACACAGTGTGTCCAAGTGAAGCTTGCCTATGTGTCTACTAATCGTAATACGCTTGCCATTAAAATGGTCGCTGCTACGCGGGAATTTAGTCTGCGCATGCGTCGGTCATACCCATGTGACGTGACGTACTTGCAGTTCTGGTGGGAATTTGTTGCTCATCCGCAATACAACTGATATGGCCGCTTTGTGTTCTCACATGCTCTGAGCTTGCATTGCCGCTTTCGCAAAACTGTTTGTTCTGCACTTACTCATAACGCTATAGTTATTATAAAGTAAAGGATGTAGTATAGCCATTCATGGTATATAGTGTAATCTTCTTTTCTGTATTTCTAAATTGTTTTCGCTTGCTTTTCATGTATCGTATTCTTTGGGCCTGGGAGGAGCTTACTACTCCATTTTGGAAACCTGTATGGTACCAGTCACGTGATGGGGGAAAAGAAAACCATGCAGCAGTGGAACCCAGCCAGCTGGCAGCCACGGCCAAGATGCTCCTGGGAACCTGAACTCCAACCTAGCCAAAGAAGCTGAACTGTACTAGAAAGTGTTACATTTGTAATAACTGCTGTATACACCATTGTTAACTGTAAAACATATGTCATGGGAAGCTAAAATTTAAGGGGTGGGCACGAAGACTGAATATTAAGCCTAGGAAAGTCTAAAATGTAGGTGATGTGATGACTTAATCCTTACACTTGTAACATTGTGGGGTGGTACACTGACCCGAAAAACAGTATAACTAGCCTAGGTTTAGCTAGAGAAATTGTCCGAATAGCTGACCTGTCACTGACCCAACGCAGTCTATTGGTGACTGAACTAAGAGAGCTGCGAAGCACTCTGTTGGGAGGTTCGAGAAACCCTTACGGGGTTTATGCAGACTTAAAGTGCTGGCGAAGCACTTTGCTGGGAGGTTCGAGAACCCAATCAGGGTTATTGGCAGATTTCTTGCAGAGAGGGAGTAGCGCAGGCGTTGCAACCGAAGCTGCGGGTGTTGGTCGTACCCTTTTGGTGAACCGGGTCCTGATCCAAAGTCTGGGGTTATCCTCTCCTGACTGTGCATGAGCTGTACCTGCTTGCCTACTGGCATCTAAGTCCTTGAGGGTCCTTTCCCGTCTTTCCAAACTGACCAGTGGCCAGGGTTGGTCTTCACTCTATCCTAGGTAAATATAAAGTCTGTGTGGGTGATTGTTTATCTGTACTTGCATTCCTAACTCTTGAATAATTGCAAAGCATAATTCATATGTTCCTTTTTCTCCCATGTCCCTTTATAAATGAGATTTTCATGCATTAATTGTCTATTAGCATGTTCCACTTTTCTACCTACCTTTAGTCAAATGCAAAATCGTTATTTTATAGTTTATGTTCCATTCTTACCTTCCCTATAGAGAATAAGCACATCTGGATAAATCAAATTGCATAAGCTTCATTTCCTTTAAACCGTTAGTGAATTACGAAAGTCTATTCTGAATATAGCATGTTCCCTTTCTTTACCCGCCTTTAGTGAAGTTGCGAAAGACTGTTGATCTAAAATAGCGTGTTCCTTATTTTTCTCCTTCCCTTTAATTTTCGATTTCTAAATGATTAATATTCTCTGCCTTATTCATAGCTATAAGATATTTCTAATTCTAGTTATAGATAGTTTGGTCTGTATTAATCTTCTACTCATGGCTCAAGCGCTAATTAGGATTTTTTCTGTATAAATAATTGAATAAATGATAGCAACGAGTTCACTAACGAAACTTCAATTGTAATATAACCTAGTAAGGGTCACACGGGAGGAGTAGAAGGTTCGTCGGAGTTTGAGTGATAGCAAAAGGGTTCTCTAGTGAAACTTTACACTTAGTATATATCCCAAAAAGAAGTGGATGAGTCAAAGAAGTAGCAGGTTCTCTAATGCTTGTGTGAAGGATAGGCAGAAGGGGTCTATCTGCAGTATTTGAAAAGTAGACAGAAGAGGTTTACTTGCAGTGAAACAAATCTTTTCCTTCTAGGCACTCGAGTACATTGGCGAATGTTTTACGTTGTAAATTAAATAAAGCACTTGCACTTTAAGAAAAGAAGTTGAGTTTCCGCTACCTTGTGAAGGAGGGAGTCAGTCGTGGAGCTGGGCTGACGTCACTCTGTGCCGCGCTGGTATTGGTCAAAACAGCGGGGTGTAACAGAGCTGGTATTGTAAAGGAGGGGTGATCGCAGTAGCGTGAGAACGCGTCTCACGGAAAGGCCGCGCTCCCATTGGTCGAAACTATTTGCAACCACAGTGTTGATTGGTTGTCGAAAATTGAAAGACGCGCTAGCATTGTAAGAATATAGTAAACAGGAGTACGTATTTTTACACGATTTAAGTCTTTGCGAAATATATGTGGTATCCGACTCATCCCGAGACTCAACCTGATCCAAGATATCAAGGGTTTGTGAGAGATCAGTGGAAAGGTCGTAGACTAAACGGAATGTTCGGAAGCAAGGGAAAAATTACTCTGGTAAACAGAGTAAAGAATGATTTTAAGGAAGACAAGACAATTAAGACTAGAGAAGGAGTTATCATTCCACCACCAAACACTCCCACTTCATTTATGATGTTTGACAGAGGGTATCATGCTTGTGTATGGTTGGAAAATTGGGTGGAATACACTAAAGATGACGGAATTTTAGCATTTCCCTTAGAAGGTACCTTTAATGGTAGGATTTTGTTTGAGGACTCGAATGAATGATTTGCATCCCAGACCCAGACTAACGCAATATGAGGCCCTAGAAGAATGGTAAATAGAGGCTTTTGAGAGAGACAGACCCAGAATAGACAAAGGGTTACAACATTTTACCCAAAAGCAAAGAAAGAGACCCGAGAGAAAAGAATGAAAGAATGGAGACAGAACATGATGGTAGAAGGACTGTTCCCAGTATTAACTGTAGACGAACCCGTAGGAGGTAAAAGTACAGAGAAAACTAGACACTTAATGACTGCTGATGATTCTGAGGATGAATAGCTGGAGGATGCATTAATGAAAAATCCACCACCATATAATGAGGAACCTAGGTCCCTGAATACGAAAAATCCATTCTTTAGGCCTCCCTGTAATGAGGGGTCGAGCATGTCTGATCGGACTTTTCCATAATATAGGCCTTCCTGTAATGAGGGACCAAGTATGGCAAATCCAAGTGCACCGAATCTTTACCCTCCCTTGATCTCACAGATCGTACATGAAACCACCATGGAAAAGGTATTATAGGACAGAGCTAGAGAGGCTTTAATTAAACAGAGAACTGAACTTATTCAGAAGATTTCCCAGTTAAATACAAGTCCTGAGGCTTTGACAATTCCAGTAACTATTGGCCCAGTTGTTCCTCTTTACGGGGATAAACAGGCTAGTCCAAAACCTCCAGTTGTAACTCCATCTGTAGTGCAGCCAAGAAAAAAGCCCTTAATAGTTTATGATCAGGCAAGTGAATGCAAATCTGTAATTTCCCTGCTGGATTAACCCATAAGGGAGCCAGAAGTCAATTCACAGAGAAAGAACATTCATATTAGTGCAAGAGAAGTGCAGATTGAGTCCTCGTCTGGTACTAGAAGTGCCACAGTAGTTACTCCTGAAGAAATAGATCGATGGACCTGGGAACTAGAGAAAATACCATTAGATATGTTCAAATTAAGAATAGAATTGGAAGAACTGATGGCTGGGAACGTGGGACTGGACAGGCTGAACACCCTTAGTGAGGAAGAATTACTATTCATTTGCAAAAGTATTACCCGAAACACCAGAGTGTTCCATGTGAAATTAATGGACACCGCAGCTAGCATGGGAATACATGTTAGCAGATCCAGAGTATTGCAAAAACCCTACAGAGCAGAATTTTCTGACAAACATTTAGAAAACATGTGTCAGGGAAAAAAGGTGCAGATAAGAGAATTGCTGAACCTGTTACTGAAATGGGGAGACTTAGAAAAATGGAAAGCCTGGGGGGCGAAGAAAAAGGAAGACAGTAGATCCAAACAAATGACGTCTGAATATGTCCTAAAAGAAGCTGACAAGGCAGAAAAATGATATCCTATGAAAGAAGTGGCAGGTGGAGGATATGTACATGTTCCATGGTCCAGACAAGATATTGTTTCATTTACAAATGATTTCCCAAAATTACGAGAGAAACCTGTAGAGTGGTACAGACAAGTTGAGAGATTTGTTAAAGTTCAGAAATGCCTCCTTAAAGATCTAGATGGGTTCTTTGACATTGTAGTTCCCGTAGATTTATGGACAGAATGTAAAATTGCTGTTGATTGGCAAAGTGAATAATACGCCAGAGACCCAAAGACAGGAGCCCCCTCAGGGGAAGTGATGAGAAAGTATAACCAGGTAATGCTGTACCTGAAAGGAAAGGTGCCTGCAAAAGAATCTGATTGGACACGAATTGATAGAACTACCCAGAATCGAGATGAAACTGTGCATTCATACTATGAATGACTGTTACAGGTGTTTAAGACATACAGTGGCCTGGATAATATTGAGATGAAGGACATGACCCACTTCATTTATCGATCTGTGTTAGGATTAAGACCTGAAATTTCACAGTGGATTAAAGATAATAAAATCTGTTGGCAAGCCAAACCTGTAGATGAGGTCCTGAAATAAGCAAAGTATTGTGAAGATGAACTAGTAAACAAGAAAAAGGAATTAAAAGAAAAAGTCATGAGGGCACAAGTAAAATTAGCAGAGCACCAAGAACAGCAGTTAAGCAAAATGACAAATACTCAGAATCAGAACCATGGGGGTGGAGGAAAACCAAGGGTAAAAATGAGTCGAGAGGAGGCCAGAAAGAAGTTCCCCTGCCATGGGTGCGGAAAGATGGGGCACTGGAGGGACGAGTGTAAGGCTATGCAGAATGATAATGTGCAAATTAATGATTTAAATCCACAGGCGCAGAATGAGGGACCACGGAAGAGACAGCAACAGGTAAAACAGAATCAGTTGCCTCGTGCACCTAGGCCAAACTATAGGAGCAAAGCACAACAGGGTGAGGAAGCAGAGGTTTGGGAAAGAAGGGAGGATAGAAATGCAGCAACTTCGCAATTTCTGTTGAATGATACATTCCTCTGTGACGAACCTTTCTGACGGTGCCTGAGGGGGGAGGACGAGGAGTGTGTACTTGGCGCCTCCTTGCCGGTAGACCAGTCAGTGCCATACATTGAAGGAAAGGTTGAAGGGAATGACGTCACCTTTCTGTTGGACACTGGTGCTACCCGTTCTATTGTGAGAACAGCAGACGTTCCAAACCTACCCCTCTCGGGAGAAGCGATCCAAGTAGTGGGCGTTTCTAATACATTAATTAGTACCCCAGTTACAGAACCCATGTAAATTAAAATAGGGAATTTCAAGGAAATGCATAGATTTGTTGTTTGTGATTCAAGTCCTGTGAACTTACTAGGACGAGATTTGCTGTGTAAAATGAACTGCACCATCTTTTGCAAATCAAATGGCGTTGAAATTCAGACCCCAGATGAAGACGGAATTTACAAATTAATGTAAATAAGACCTGACTCAGAAATTAAAAGACTGACATTACAAGACTTACCTGAAGAGCTCCAACAGACAGTGAAACCAGAAGTGTGGGATTTCACTGGGAAAGATGTAGTACTAATGGCAAATGTTGACCCAATAAAAATTTCAATAAAAGAAGATGCAGTTTACCTGAATACTAAACAGTATAAAATGAGTGCAGAAGTGAAAGCAGGGGTTGCTATTGAAATAAAAAGGTTATTGGAAGCAGACATCATACAGGAGGTGTTGAGCAGTCCTTGTAATTTGCCCATAATTGGAATAAAGAAACCGAGTGGTAAGTACAGGGTAGTGCAGGACCTGCGCAAGGTGAATAAAATCGTTGTTCCTTGCTGTCATATTGTGCCAAACACTGCAGTGATCTTGTACCAAATACCCTGGAATGCTGGATGGTTTACTGTTATTGACCTATGCCATGCATTCTTTTCAATTCCATTGCATCCAGACAGCAAATTTATTTTCTCATTCGAATCGACAGTCATGTTTATGTCTGGAATTTTTTCCCTCAGGGGTACACAGAGAGTCCTTTGATTTTCAATCAAATTCTGAAAAAATGCCTTGAATCCTTGGTATTGCCTAGAGAATCAGTCCTGGTGCAATACATAGACGACCTCTTGGTGGCGTCTTAAAGCAGCAAAGACTGTGCCGTTGACACCATTGCCTTACTGAACCATTTAGGTGAAGGGGGACATAAAGTGTTGCCAGACAAACTACAGTTCTGTACCTCTTCAGTGAAATATCTGGGGCACCAGATAGAGAAGGGTATCAGGAAAGTTACCACAGAAAGTATTAGGATAATTCGAAACATGCATTTGCCAAATACCCAGAAAGAAATCAGAATGTTTCTTGGAGTTGTAGGATACTGTAGGCAGTGGATTGTGGGATTTGCAGTCCTAGCAAGACCATTGATAAAAATGACAAAGAAAGGAGCAAAAGACCCAGTGGAGTGGGATGATGAAAGCATGACAGCTTTTATGAAATTACGAGAATGTCTGTGTACAGCTCCCGCATTAGGAATGCCTGACTACTCAAAAGACTTTGCACTGTTCTGTGACACACAAGACAATTGTGAACATTCAGTCCTGACCCAAAGTAATGGTTTAACCAGACGACCTGTAGCATATTTTTCCTCTACTTTAGATCCAGTGGCAGCTGGATTACCCGAATGTTTGAAAGCAGTAGCTGCAACTTGCATGAGTCTTGAACAAAGTGAGTCTATCATTATGGGACATCCTGTAACCGTGTATGTTCGACATGCAGTTGTAATTTTGTTGACCTGAACCAAAACTCAGTACCTCACACCTAGTTGGCTGACTAAGTATGAGAGGATTCTTGTAGGTGCAGGAAATTTAACAATTGCCCGATGTAATATCTTGAATCCAGCCACTCTCCTACCAAACTCACTCACAGCAGGAGTGAGGGGAGAAGTCGAGCATGACTGCCTAGACCTGACTGAGTTCAGCACAAAACCCCGCCCTGACATAAGAACAGTACCCTTAACTGATGAAGATTATGAGCTGTTTGTAGATGGCTCATGCATGAGATATGAGAACAGAGGCTTAAGTGCTGCCTATGCGTATGCACTTGAGGAGGTCCAGTAGTAGCATCCTATTTGTATGGAGTAAAGTCTGCACAAGTAGCCGAATTGGTTGCATTGGCAAAAGCCTGTAAATTTGGGAAAAACATGAAAATAACCATATACTCTGATAGCCAGTAGGGTTATGGGGTTGTGCATGACTTTGGCCAATTGTGGCTACAAAGAGAGTTCCTGACTTCTTCAGGTACTCCTATCAGAAATGGAAGCAATCTAGTTACCAAAAGCATTGGCAGTGGTCAAGCGTGCTGCTCACAAATGTGGCGATGACAAAGTGACAGCAGGTAATCGATATGCTGACCAACTGGCCCAACATTGTACCTAATACAAAATATCAATCAATACAAAATTGGGGGTAGGCGGAAACAGCTGCCAACTTATGGTGTTTGAAGAAATAAAAACATGGGAAGTATTGAGAGATTTGCAGGATGCAGCAGAACCAAAATAAAAGGAAAGGTGGAGAAAATGTGGTTGTCGGAGGAGGAATGAAGATGGTGTAATTATTTACCTTGATGATATGCCTGTGTTGCCAGACTGCATGCTTACTCCTATGGCTAGATTGATACACGGAGATACCCATTTAGGAAGAGATGCAATGATCCGTGTTTTTAGACAGACATGGTTCAATTCAAAATTCAGAAACATAGCAGAGGCACTCTGCCAGAGGTGCTTAATATGTCAGAAATTTAATCCCGGAAAGATAACAGTAGTTTTACCAGGTACAATTGGAAAACCAGAAGGTCCTTTCATAAGATTACAAATTGACCTTATTCAGTTACCCCCTGTCGAGGAATGAAGTACGTCCTCGTCATTGTCTGCCTATTTTTCAAAATGGGTAGAAGCTTATCCTGCATGTAGGAACAACAGCATTACTGTAGCCAAATTGTTACTGAGGGAACTGATACCTAGATACGGTTTTCCAGTCACAATTGAATCAGACAGAGGTGAGCATTTTCAAAGCGAAATAGTAGACAAATCTGTGAAGCATTCAAAATCACGCAAAAACTACACTTTGCATATCGCCCACAGGCTTCTGGAGTGGTAGAACAACTGAATGGCACAATCAAATCAAGATTGGGAAAAATGAGTGAATCGACTCAAATGGAGTGGCCAGATGCTTTGCCCCTTGTCTTGAAGGGACTTAGAAGTATTCCAGACCAGAAGACAGGCTTGAGTCCCCATGAGATACTGATGGGAAGAGCAATGCGGCAAGCATGGGTTCCAGGACACAAACTGATAAACATATCTGATGATTTGGTACTAGAATACTGCAAGCAACTGGGTGGCCAAGTGCATTCTATCTCTCACCAGATTGGAGAAGACGCCGTCGCCAGACCAGCAACTCCAGCCCATGACTTGAACCCTTGTGATTGGGTTGTAATTAAGAAAGATACTCGGAAGAGTTGCCTTGCACCGAAGTGGGGAAAAAGAAGACAGGTGATTCTTGTTACCACAACAGCGGTGAAGTGTGCAGGTGTGCCACGGTGGATCCATGCCAGCCATACGAAGAAAGTGACAGAAGAAGAAGAAACTGAGGCTGAAGGTTGTGCAGCTGAGGGGTTTCTGAAGTTGGTCCTGAAGTAGCTGAAGAAGAACAACCGAGCTCCAGTCAAGATGATTGGGTCCCAGTATTCGACCTGACTCTCGATCCAATAAGAACAAGAAGACAAACCTACTTAGATAGAGAGTGGGATAGTGAGGACGAGACAGGAATAGAAGGAGATAATCAGATCATCGAAATCCAAATCAAATCTGACGATGAGGAAGGCCAGGTAGGGACAGAGCAGGTTATCGACACACCTCCAAAAACTCCTGAGCCTGAAAAGGGACAGATAGAAATTAGAGCAGAAGTTCAAGCGGAAGAAAATCAAAAGATCGAAGTGCTTGAACAGGATCAGATAGAAAAAGATAAATGTGTTCAGGAAAAAGAAATTGAAACAAAACAAAGCCAAATCCAGCATATACCTGAACAAGGCCAGCTTAGTGACCAGGCAGAAGAAACTGACATAAGACCTGGAACTAGTCAGACAGGAAGGGAAGAAGAAGACACTGAAGCAGATGTGCCACAACTGAACGAAAATAAAAGAGTTGAACTGATAACACCGTTGTGATAGCGCTTGGCAGGAAACTCGCATTGCTGCAAGCAGTTATTTTTAAATTGTTTTGTTGACTGTATTTTAATACTGTTGCTCTTCTGCCTTACTTACACGCTGACTCCCCGGTCCACCGCAGCAATTCATGCTGTGTGCTGTGGAGGGAGGAAAAGCGTCCTCACTTCCTGGTCACTCCACCCAGGGCGGCCATCTTTTGGAGGGTGACGCTCTAGTTTCCACCGTCCCTCTGACTACTAAAGGGCTCAGCGCACAAGTGCACAAATTGTTGAACTGATAACACTGTTGTGCTAGTGCTTGACAGGAAACTCGCATTGCTGCAAGCAGTTATTTTTAAATTGTTTTGTTGACTGTATTTTAATACTGTTGCTCTTCTGCCTTACTTACACGCTGACTCCCCGGTCCACCGCAGCAATTCGTGCTGTTTGCTGTGGAGGGAGGAAAAGCGTCCTCACTTCCAGGTCACTCTACGCAGGGCGGTCATCTTTTGGAGGGTGACGCTCTAGTTTCCACCGTCCCTCTGACTACTAAAGGGCTCAGCGCACTCGCGCACGAATTGTTGAACTGATAACACCGTTGTGCTAGCGCTTGGCAGGAAACTCGCATTGCTGCAAGCAGTTATTTTTAAATGGTTTTGTTGACTGTATTTTAATACTGTTGCTCTTCTGCCTTACTTAAACGCTGACTCCCCGGTCCACCGCAACAATTCATGCTGTTTGCTGTGGAGGGAGGAAAAGCGTCCTCACTTCCTGGTCACTCCACGCAGGGCGGCCATCTTTTGGAGGGTGACGCTCTAGTTTCTACCGTCCCTTAATCTATTAATACTTCGGTCCTGTCGCGCAGCGGGAGCGCCTTAGTAGCGCCGAAGAGGCGCCAAAGAGAAGCCAGTCTGCGCCAGTCCGCGTCCAGACGCGCCCGGCGCTCTGCCTCTACCGAGTATCATGGTAGGGTCTTGCATTACATATAGCGCTTCCTCTCTGCTGGCTTTAAGATCTATCGTTAACCCTTCATGCCTACATTCGGTCCTTCCGACCAATCCGATGGCCCACTGTAAAATCTGCAACTGGGTTTTGTCCACCTTGAGCACACTAAAACATCCTCCTAGACATGATCGGAAGAGGTTCCTTCTTAATTGCAGGTCACTACCAAAACACTGTACCGAATTACCCATGTTGATAGAGGAGCTCAACCCTGATGCCCTCTTTTTAACCGAGACGTGGCTCCAGTTGGAAATGGATCCTACTGTAGTATGGGCTATTCCCCATGGTTACACCCTAAAACGACTAGATCGTAAGCTACGTAGAGGTGGAGGGTTGGCCATCATACATAGAGACATCTTCCGATGCCGCATTTCCATCCCGGCTACGCGAGCATGCGAAAGTTTGTACTTCACCCTGGAGTTCTCCCCGACAACCACTTTTTCTGATATTTTAGTTTACCGACCACCGGGCCCTCTTAACAACTTTATCACAGAGTTGACGGATGTGGCCGCTAATCAGGTGCTCTCGGCAGCAAACTTCACGCTGCTGGGCGACCTGAATCTGCATCTGGATGACTCCCAGGATGCAGCAGTTATTTGTCTTCGACTCAATCTCCAAGCCATTAATCTGTTTCAAAAAGGTTTTCACCCGACGCACATCAAGGGCCACCTCCTGGACCATATTTTTAGTAATCTTGACAGTCTAACAGTGGAAACTCCTATACCTCTGCCTTGGACTGACCACTATCTAGTACCCTTTACGTGGTCTACTAACACCCCCCTTATGTCACAAAATAAGAACAAGCACTGGGGTAGGAAATGGGCCTCGTTGCCTCTTTCTGAATGGAAACTGGCCCTCGACGACCAGTTACCTTCCAAATCAATGAACCCCAGTATAGCCACTTCCAATTATGATAATTGGATTACTAATACCTTGGACCAGGTTCTCCAGAAAGAATCTTTACATTCCATAAAATGATCTAAAGTAGCCCAATGGTACTCCCCCGCCCTCAGAACCATGAAACAGTTGTGTCGTAAATTGGAGAGAGCTTGGAGGCGAGAATATTCGCAATCTAAGAAAACTGAGTATAGAGCTGCTATTAAATCATATAAGAGTGAATTGAAAACTGCACAAATCCAATTTTATGACTCCAAAATTAACTCAGCTGCAAACTCGCCCAAAGAAATATTCAAAATAGCAAAGTCATTAATCCCCCCCCCCCTCCTGAGTGCCTATCCTCTGTCGGTGCGCTCGCTCGATGCAATAATTTAGCAACCTTTTTCTTTCAGAAAATTCAGGCCATCTATTCCTCTTTCCCCACTGATGTAGAGGAGCTGGACACCACTGCTGGCTCTAAATCGGACGCTCCTGCTCACTGTTCGCTCGATGAGTTCCCTCTTCTAGACTCCATCTCATTGAAGAAAATATTTTCTAAAGCTACCTCAGGATCTCCCAATGACCCCGCACCTCCTCAGACCCTCCTTAAAGTCAGCGAGGCCATATGTCCTGTCATCCTAGATGTCCTAAATTCGTCCATTATCTCCAGTTTGGTCCCTGCCCAGTGGAAATGTGCGATGGTTAGGGCCCTTCTTAAAAAGCCTACCTTAGACCAGAACAACTTGGCCAATTTCCGCCCTATCTCCCTTCTCCCTTGGATGAGTAAGTTGCTGGAGAGACACATCAATAACATCTTGGTAGATTATTTGGAATCCAATGATCTGCTATGTGCCTCCCAGACGGGATTCCGCCCTCAACATGGTACCGAAACCGCTTTACTAGCGGTAACGGAAGAAACAAGATCTGTGCTGGACCGGGGAGGGAAGGCGGCCATTATATTGTTAGACCTCAGTGCCGCGTTCGACACGGTCAACCATGCCACATTATTACATCGTCTGAGTGGCATGGGCGTGTCGGGCGCGGCCCGGGAATGGCTGACCTCCTTCCTGGATGAGCGCTTCTTCCAGGTGTTTGAGGGCGAGGTAGTATCCTCGAAACATCCACTGAGCTGTGGGGTTCCTCAGGGCTCGGCCCTGAGCCCCACACTCTTTAATGTCTACATGAGTCCTCTAGCAGGGATAGTCCATCCCTTTGGTGTGCGTATTGTCACCTTCGCGGATGATACCCAACTGGTGGTCTCTTTGGATCACACAGAGGGTTCATCCAACATCCTGGAGCCCTGTCTAGAGGCCGTAGCCAAGTGGATGCATTCTTCATGTCTCAGACTCAACAGGGAGAAGACAGAGATCATGCTACTGGGCAATCTCGCACCGACAACTCTGGTTTCCATCTGGCCCGCCTGTCTTGTCTCTCCTCTCTCTCCGAAACCCCACATCAAGAGCCTTGGAGTCTGGCTTGACAAAGCATTAGATTTTTCTGTGCAGGCCACCAAAACTGCTTCCACTTGTATTGGACTGTTGAGAATGCTCTGGAAGATCCTCCTATTGCTTCCTTTCCAGGCGAGGAGAATCATGGTTCAGGCCTTGATACTCTCCCGCCTGGATTATGGAAATGCGTTATACCCAGGAGCCCCGGTAGCAGTGATCAACAGACTCCAAGTCATACAAAATTGTGCTGCCCGACTTTTGATTAACATCCCCCGCTGGCAATCAGCAAGGAAGGCCCTAAAGAACTCCATTGGCTCCCAATAGCTGCCAGAACGCACCACAAAGCTATGTGCATTGTGCACAAAGCATTTCACCGAACAGGCCCAGCTATCCTGCGCTCTTTGGTTGTACCCTACACTCCATCGAGAACCCTTCGCTCCAGCGTCCTGCATCTCGCCACCACAACTAAAGTCAATAAGGCTCATTGGGGAGGCCGGGCTTTTTCACACATGGCGGCGAAGATGTGTAACTCGCTCCCGCCGAATATGCGGGAGATTAGCGACCGGATGATCTTCAGGAAAACATTAAAAACCCACCTGTTTGCTAAAGTGTGCTAAATCTGCCATTGCTCACCACATTATTCAGTTCAAGCGCTGCGAGGCCTTTGGGTATGTACGCGCTATATAAATATAATTTTTCATTTCATTTCACTTGAAGAAAGCCACATTACAGTGCCAGTTAAAAGATTCAAGAAAAGAGATAAAGTACCGAGATTTGTAAAAAGACTGAGACTGAGACTAAAAACTATCAACGAAGAACTTGAACAAGAAAATCAAGACTCCAGTAAAGCTGACCAATCTGGAGCAAAGCCTGAAGCTGTGCCAGAATAAAGAGACAAAACAACAAGTATCAGAGTCCTGAATGGACTTATTTGGTTTTGGAAGACTTTGAAAATCTTGAAATAAGTGACGAAAGTGATGAAGAATTGATTGCTGATCAGACTGACGAAGAAGTGAAACCAACCTGAAAATTGTCCTGTGTAAGCAACCTGTGTAAAGTTACAAAAAGGGGTTGAAGCTTCTTTTGAGCCAAAATGTCTGATTCCACTGTGAATGGAAGACCAAGACAAAATCGTTGTAAAACATGCTGCAAAGTATGTTTATGTAGTATAGCATTAGTACTGATATTATGGATAGGACTAACAATAACTATTCCTTACATGATGAGCAAAGATACTAATTTGAAACCAGTGACAGATGACACAGAAGAGCAACAAAGAGAAGACTGATATGTTCCATTCTTACCTTCCCTATAGAGAATAAGTACATCTGGATAAATCAAATTGCATAAGCTTCATTTCGTTTGAATCGTTAGTGAATTACGAAAGTCTATTCTGAATATAGCATGTTCCCTTTCTTTACCCGCCTTTAGTGAAGTTGCGAAAGACTGTTGATATAAAATAGCGTGTTCCTTATTTTTCTCCTTCCCTTTAATTTTCGATTTCTAAATGATTAATATTCTCTGCCTTATTCATAGCTAAACGATATTTCTAATTCTAGTTATAGATAGTTTGGTCTGTGTTAATCTTCTACTCATGCCATATGATGATGATGATGATTAGATAAAGGTTTTCAAAACTTCCTGAGTCTGTGGTCCTTTTAATGAGTATAAACATTATTAAATTGATATTGTATTGTGTTGACTACTTATTTTACAGCTATTTCCTTGATCCATTGTGATCTTAGGTACCTGTGACAAGGATTGGTAAGTCACGTACATTGGGAATAAACAGAAAGGAACAGGGTTACTGGTAGTAGAGTGTAGGTTACCCGATTAAATAAAAGTGTAGTGAAATATATTATGGGCCCAAGTGTGCATATTTGGTAATAAAAATAGTCGGGTGACCTGTGCGCTCTCTCACTATTACCACATATAAGTCATTCCTCATTGCCGTGGCCACACCTCTGTTGTGGGAACAGAGGCTCTGTGCATGGTGAAAAGGGTTTTACCATCTTGGATTGAGGCGGAGAGGCCACATTGGGATTGTTCGAAAGAGGGCACACAAGAAGTGCTACAAACACTTGGGAACATTTGTACTATGGTTAGGGAGTGGCCAGGAGCCATCCCAACCCACATGCTGCTGCTAGGCATAAACGTAGCACCCACAGTACCCTCCTCTGAATACTTTTTGGACTGGTGGAAGATCAGAAGAGGAGTGGACTTCCTTTTTGTGACCTGAGAAGAGCCTAGAAGGCTGTGCTCAGCCTGTTTTACCCAGGAAAACGAAGTGGACTCTAAGGGTCATACAAATGATGTCCTGTTTAAGTTAGAGGGAAAGAACAAGCTACAAGAAGCCTTTCATGCAACTTCCCAGCTGTGAAGTTCCAACTGGACCTATCAAGGACCATGCTGCTGGCTTCTGCTGGAGTAAGTCATGATCACCAAGTGCTGTCCCCAAGGTCCCCTGGACCCTTGGCCTGTGTCAAAGTACACTACTCCTAACTTTATCTGAAACCTGGGGCTTAGAAACGTTCTGACTGCAAAGACCTCAGATGATAGGGAACAACCTGCTAAGCTGATCTGATGAGGGTGCATTGCTATTGGGCTAAAGATTTAGTCTGCTCCTACTCAGAGTTTTTTCATAGCAGCAAATCTGATTTGATGGCACCTCAAAGAGAATGTATCCAACCTTGTGGAGCCCTCTTCAGCTAAAGTCTTCAGCCCTTCTGAGCTGGAAATATCTGACCTCTAAGAAAGAGGCTAAGTCCAAATGTAGAAATAGTCACTGGGCAAAGGCACCAAAATATCAGATAGGCCATGGATCGTCTCTAGGAATGAAATTCAGATTTCTACCACTATGAGCTTTACTGCTAAAATTCAACAGTTTCACAGAGGTGTTGTAGAAAGCCTCAGCAAGGTCTTCCAGTTCAACGGATTCGCCCTTCTTTGGTCATAGTCCTCAGACCAACAGTAAGAAGTTGGCACAGAAACTGGAATAGAAAACAAAGTATTTATTAAACCTCATGAGGTGGAACCACAACCATACGACACCCTTCGGTAGCGTATGAAGTAGCACACTGACTAGAAGGACCTTGGTCCTGTTATACCCACACGGGGCTGAAATGAAGGCAATACAAGGCACAGAGTGTTGGTTTCAAATACATATAAGGTCATACAGAGAGTGTGCTAGCAACAAGTGGGAAGGGCTGACAGTAAGCTAATTCTGGTGGACACATCTTGGCAGTTACAAGTTAGGAACAGCTGTAATCTCTACTGGGCATGCGCAAAGCAAAGGAGGATAAATATATCTCGTCTCTAGGCAGATTTCGAGAGCAGTTAACAGGAAGGTAGGACAGAGCACATGGTGAGCACATGACAAACAAAATGGCTGCCAGAAATACAATAATCTCTAAATACAGGATGTCTTCTGCTAATGCTTAATCTAATCACTGTTAATTTACAACAGAGGCCTTGTCCTGCAGGTATCCAACAATGTGGAGCCATCCTCTGTTACAGCCTGCTAACTTGCTCTACTGAGGTTTATTGACATCTATTTTAGAAACTAGTGGGCTGATTTAGAGTTTGGAGGAGGGGGTACTCCATCACAACTGAACCTTCACCCACCTGATTATATCAACAGCAGAGACTACTCTGTCTCAATTACTGATATATTCCTCCAGCGGCCTGGTGAAGTAAGGGCCGTCTAAGGTTTGACCAATCAACTGCCCCCACCAGTTTACATTGGAGAGTCTAATGGCCACTGTCTGTCACAACAGAGTAAAACCTGGATGTAAGATGAAGTAAAAACTGCAAAATTACCCCAACACAATGGGAGATAACTCCTAATTGTGTGGGAACCATTCGTTTTTTAACTTTAAAAAAATCCAGCTTTGGGATTTTACTTTTGTAACTACAAAAGCATATTAAAAGACTGGCAGGCAAGAACATCATGTTGATGGTACAATCCACTAAACTTTTAATACATTCACAGGAACTGCTGTGACAGCATTTCCTGTCAATGTTAAGAGTTCTTCTCTGGGCTAGCTGAGATGATCTATTAAGTTGGAGTACAGTTACTCCATCAAGATTAATGATTTTACTCTGTAACCATGACTGGGTAAATAACCTACCCCGAAGTCTAAGTCAGACCCCAAGTCAGAACTTAAAACTTTCGACAGATTGAACCTTATTTTTTTACATCTAAACTTAAAAAACTATGACTACCTTTATTTGAGTATTTTGTTATAGTGTTA
The DNA here is from genome assembly GCF_964263255.1 of Lissotriton vulgaris. Taxonomy (NCBI): domain Eukaryota; kingdom Metazoa; phylum Chordata; class Amphibia; order Caudata; family Salamandridae; genus Lissotriton; species Lissotriton vulgaris. Next base: position 987,696,135 of record NC_141698.1, on the reverse strand, counting down.
TTTTTTAAATTACATTTACTCTTTGTTTTCTAACTTAGTTTAGGATTTTTTATGTGTTGTTTTTTTACTTTATTAATGTTTTGGTGCCGCATAAATGCTTTACAAATTGCGCGTCTTCTTTATACCAAGGCCCCCACAGACCTACTCCGACACACTACCACACTTGGGTACCACAACTCATTATAATATTGGATTCAATTGCACTGTTGTGGGTGATTAGTTAAGGGGCTGGTAATTCCTAGATGCTATAAAGCTGTGCATGAGCAACTACGTCACAACTTACAGATATTGTAATAAATCAGCTGCAAATACATGCTACAAAATTCCTGTATATACTGCTCCTGAAAGCACATGCTGTTAATTGTATTGTAATTGAGACTATTGTTTGTTCGAATTCGCAAATGTAGAATTCTATCTGATCCTTTCCCTCTGTTTGAAGAGGACTGATTAGTAAGTATGGGTAGGTACCTACAGTTAGTAATAAAACAACAATCACAATTAAGGTTGAGTAAAGTCTCAATAAATGAATCCTTGCTCAACCCTTGGTAGCTTGGCAGACAAGCAGTCAGTCTTAACTAAGGAGACAGGGATGTAAAGCATTTAATATCACCAAAACATTACATTATCAAATGGCACAACACAATAAAAATCTGACACTACTCATATTTATAGATAATATTTTTATATTTACAATGAGACCAAAGTGGCAAATATCCATTGTAGGGAACTGGAGGTATGAGTTTTTAAAGTTAAAATTGAAACATTTTCTTTCTAGCACCTAAAAGTGTAAAGCAAAAAACTGCGGTAATCTGGTCTCAGTGAACTGGACTTAATCAAAGTTTCAGGCTGATCACGAGGGAGCCCCGGTTGGATACGATGATGGTCAAGTTTTATCTTCTGACACTTTTTTGGAGCTTTTCTTCTTGGTGCCGAGCGATCGGGTCCTCAGACCCAGATTTCGATTCCACAACACTGGCCTGCTGCAGCGTGATTTCTCTGTGAGTCCTGGAGGTCTTTGTCATCGATGGTAAGGAGCTCCAGAGCTTTTAGTTGGGCAAACCTGTGAAGTCAGGCCGAGTCGCACCTCAACAAGGCCAGCTTGACTCTCATTGTCGATGCTGGTCTTCTCATGGAGCTTTTTAAAAAAAGTTGGTAAGAAGTTCCCAAACCTTTGGATCTTCCGCTGAAAGGTTCCTTGAGGGTCAGAAAGGGTCCCCAACACCAGGGTTCATAAGCTCTGCTTTGCCTCCTGCGGCCTGAGACTCCAACTCCTGCAATGCGCCCAGTCAATCCAAGTAAAATCCAGGTGAAGCTGGTTATCTGGAGTTTGCATTGAGGTGAATGTTGCCGGTGGCTTCTTCCAGTACTTTCCTACCTGTTGCTGCTCAGGGAGTCCACTCCTTATCTTTCAAGACAGGCAAAGTCCATCTGTTGGTGAGCCTTTGGAGTGCAGTCCTTCTGAATGCAATCCTCTTGTGTGCAGTCTAAGGGTCCAGCAGGGCAGTCCCTTCTTCTCTAGATGTTTTCAGGCGTTGTTCTGAGGCGCATTGCAGCTCTACAATATTTATTCAATATTCTGGACTGGCAACTTCAAGAGTGGTGCACCCCAAGCAGTGGGGGTTCAAGTTACCACCCTCTTTTATGACCACTTCCTGGGAAATGTGGTATTTTCCGTCCCAACGCGCCACTAACTTTTCCATACTCTTCCCTTTTAGCCCCTCTCCTAATCTAATTAGAGGTGCTCCCACCTGAAGGGGGATCAAGGAAGTAGGGATGGGCCTGGTTCCTATGCTATCTGGGCTTCTCCATTTGAAGACCAGCTTTTCTCCCCAGCCTCCTTCCTGACATCTGCAGGCAGCAGTTCTCCTCTCACCAGATGGCTGCATTGTTTCAGCCCCTGGTCTCTTCATGTCTAATAAGGGAGCAGCTTGGCTTTGGCTGGCTGTCAAAGGCTGGCCAATCAGAAGAGGCCGCTACAGGAATGTTTTTGGTAACTTCGGGAAAGCAAGTGCTAAAACTACTTTCCTGCAATATTCATGATAAATCCAACTTTGGCATGTTCTTGGAATTATTGTAAATAATATTTTAATCTTTGAATTAATTAAGTTGTTAGTTCACTCCTGTCAAAGGTTAGACTTTATTAAAGTTTAAGAAAGCCCTCCCATGATAGCATATAGAGTTAAATGCACTACTATGGGGAAAAATGACTTTGGCTGCTTTACCCTCACCAGGGCATATACAACATATTTTATAATGTCCTAATTTTTATTACAAGGCACCCTACTCTTGTGGCACCTAGAGCAGACCTTAGGGTGACTTATATGTAATAAAAAGGATGCTTTGTACTTTGGGAGTACTTTTGATTCTCTTTTTTTATTATTATTATTTTGTCAAAGGAAAGCAATCCTTAAACATTTTAATCTTTAGTATTTTTACAATACAAAGAATTACAAACCAGATACTATAGAGTACACAGCAGAGATTAATACATAAACAATTAAGCAAAAGAAAAAGTAAAGAAAAAGAGAAGGGAGTGATCAAATTCATGATTTATCTTATAATTCTTAGCAAATCTATTTCATATAGGATCACATTTCTGTAAGGAGCACACACCTCTAACTCTGGCCAAGGCCATTTCCCCCTCATAAAGTTCTTTACTAATTACCCACCATTCTGCTGCTCTAGGAGGTTTTGACGAAATCCATACCCTTGCTATACAAAGTCGAGCTGCCAATAAGATAATTGAAAAAAGGGATCTAAAGCCGGAGTTTGCTTCCACCATATAACCTAGCATAATCTCATTCTCTGTAAGAGAAAGGGCCACCCCTAACGGCTCCCAGTGATCTGTTTTATTTCATACCAGAATTTCTCAAGCTAGGGACAAGTCCCAAACATATATACAATGTTTGCAGAAATCACTCCACATTGCAGACAAAACCGCCTTTCTCCCCCATCTCCATGCTCTGTCTGATCCCAATTTGCTATCCGGTCCGGAGTGTAATATAGCATGCAGATTGTGTGAAATTGTTGCAATTTTAAACTAGTGGAGTGAAATGGCCTATCCAGAGTATCTAATGCAGTAATTAACTCAGTAGGAGTAATATCTGCACCTAGGCCAATGGTCCACTCAGTGACAAGCCTCTGACTATCATCATTCCTATTCTATACTGACAGAGCTGAACATATATGGCACTAATTAGTAATTTCTTAGATACATCATGTAGACATGCCAGTAAGTCGGAGCCATCACCTATCTTTATCCCTGGCCGCCTCAGGAAATAGTCTTGAATCTGTATATATTTAAAAAATGGAAAGGGGCGACCAATCGGTCCCCCCGAACGTATGGTGGAGTACCCCGATCCCCCCGGGAAACCATTTTGGGCGGGAGGCGCGTCTCGGCTGGTATGCCCGAAGCGGCGTAGCCGGGGCGCGCTTTTTCCCGCCCAGAGTGGGTTGTCCTGGACACCGAAGCCATCCGCCACGCCCAGGGAGGCGGATGGGGGCGGGTTCACGCCCGCCCCGAGAAGAATAAGAGGAGCCACAAGCCAAGAAAGCATCCTCTTGTTCCTGTGCTCTGAAGCTGCACCTCCTCGCTGCACCTGAGCTCGAGACGGAACGAAGAGCCAATTTTTGAACTTTGTAATTTTTCTTTTTTCTCTTCTAGCGCTGCAAATCATGCCGAGCAAGAGAGTCGCTAAGAAGGTCAGCACCGACCAGATGCTCCGGATGTTGGTGAAGGACATGGCAGAGATGAAAAGAAAAATGGCGGCCAGGGACGGTGCGGGAAGGCCGAAAAGACCCAACCCGCCGGAGGCCCCGGCCGGCAGAAGGAAGAGGGCCAGGAACGGGTCAAACGAGGACGAGGTCCCAGCTCCGGAGGCTCCCCCGATGAGCCCTCCTAGACCAGCGGAGATTCCCGTGCCGGCACCTGCCGAGGGTCAGCGGATCCCCGTTGTGGTTACCCCAGTGGACGAAGGGGACATGCACCCCGGAATTGGCCGCCCAGTTGGCGGCATGGCTGGGTAATAGCAGCGGGCGCTCCGTGGCTCCGGGGGACACGGCTGAGGAAGCCAAGCAATTAATGAGGCAGCTGCGGCAGTCTCGTGAGGCCGCGAAACCTACTTGTCCGTTTATTTCCCCGCAGGCCCCAGTAGAGCAACCCGCAGCGGGCACGAGTTCGGCAGCAACGGCGGTTACAGCGTCTAGCCCAGGTAAGCAGCTAATGCCGATTGCGGGGAAGGGGTCGGTACCCTCGAGATGGGAGAGATTAGCTCAGCATATCCCGATGGAGGTCAAAGAACGGATATGGGCTGAGAAATACGTAAACATGTTCTCCTTACTAACCGACCATTATGAGATCGAGCATGTGAAAGTTCAGAAGGAACTCATGCATCCGAGTGTTTGGCGCGCAAAAATGGCCGCCTTTAGAGTCGATGAGACGATAGGTAACTGGGGTAGAGCATTTAGCATCTTCACGTCAATTATTGGGGAACGGAGACCCGATTTATTGACCGAGTTACCTGTGTACCAGTCGCGTATTATGGAATATTCGCAAACATATAGTGGCAATGAGTGGTTTTGTTATGATAATATTTTTCGTAAGGCCAAAGAGTTCGATCAGTCTATGACGTGGGATTGTTATGACTCCATTTCTTGGCAAAAGATGGAACAATCAGGCATGCTGAAGGCGCCACTGGTGGGGGGGGCGGGGGGGAACTTTCCCGCCAACCATCCGGGGCGCCCTTTCGGACAGGAGCAAGTAACGAGCATCACCCAAAGCCGAACGGCAATGCAGGTAAAAAAGGGGTATGCTGGAACTTTAACAGGGGAAAGTGTACGAGGCCACACGGGTCATGCAAGTTTAGACATGAATGTGGGGGGTGTGGACAGTCTTCGCATCCCGAGACCATGTGCAGGGCCAAAACGGGTGATAACGGCAGTAGGGGAAGCGCCAAACAGGTCTGACATAGTCCAAGGGGCGGCTTTACCTACACCGGTTGATACCATGGCAATGATTCCTTGGCTCAGCGATTACCCTGATCATGTCTCCGCTGGGGTGCTGCGAGATGGGTTTTCTTACGGTTTCCGCATCCCGGTGGGGAATTTTCAGGGGAAAGCACAGTGTAGGAACCAACTCTCGGTCCTGCATAATACGGCAGTGGTGCAAGCAAAGATTGGGAAAGAAGTAGCCCGGGGTCGGGTGGCAGGACCATTCAACACGCCACCAGTTCCTAATTTCGTTTGTTCACCTTTGGGAGTGGTCCCCAAGAAGGACCGGGGTGAGTTCAGACTGATACATAATTTGTCAGCACCGAAGGATTTGTCAGTTAATGATGCAATAGACCCAGGGCTTTGTTCGGTGAGGTACGCATCCTTCGATGATGCAGTCGCCATGTTGAATCGCCAGGGGCCCGGAGCGCTGATGGCCAAATCCGACATCGAGTCCGCTTTCCGGTTGCTCCCGGTACACCCGGACGATCAGCGTCTCCTGGGCTTTATGTTTCAGGGGCGCTATTACATGGATAAATGTATGCCAATGGGCTGTTCCATATCGTGTGCTTATTTTGAAAAATTCAGTTGTTTTCTGCAATGGGCATTCACAAGGATTACGGGGTTTCAGCATGTCATGCATTATCTAGACGATTTTCTGTTTCTGGGGGCAGCCGGGGACACAGAATGTGCACAGGCCCTAGATGAATTTTGTGATTTGATGAGACAGTTTGGTGTGCCATTGGCACCAGGTAAGACTGTGGGGCCCTCAACTTCGCTCGAGTTTCTTGGAATAGAGCTCGATTCCGAAGAAGGTTGCTTCCGCTTGCCAGAGGAAAAAGTGCGGAAATTAAGGGCTTCCCTTGAAGCATGTATTAGAGAAACTAAGGTGAGCTTGCATCAATTACAGCAGACTGTGGGACAGTTGAATTTCGCCCTTAGAGTGATGCCAATGGCCCGCCCTTTTTCCCGTTCGATTGCACAAGCCATGGTCGGTCTTAAAGAGGGGCATCACCGCACGAGGCTCTCGGCCGAGATTCGCCAGGACATGCGCATTTGGTTGGCATTCCTGGCGGACTTCAATGGTCGGGTTGTCTGGACGAAGCCGGCGGTGTCCTCCGTAGAGTTGGGGCTGTGGACAGATTCGGCTGGGAGTATAGGCTTTGGCGCCATCTTGGGCAATCATTGGTCGGCTCAAACGTGGCCGTCATGGTGGCACGAGTGTGGACTTACGAGAAACATTGCTTTCCTTGAACTGTTCCCTATTCTGGTGGCTTTGAAGACATGGCTTGAGGGGTTTAGGGATCACTCTGTGGTGTTCTGGTCTGATAACATGACCGTTGTTGAGTGTATCAATAGTCAGGCAGCACGATGCAAGTGGATCCTGAGGTTGCTCAAGGAAATTGTTTTACTATGTATGCAATTGAACGTGCTCTTTAGAGCGAGGCATGTGCCAGGGGTACTGAATCAGGCGGCTGATGCGCTTTCTCGTTTCTGTATGCAGGCCTTCTGGGGTTTTCTGCCCACAGCGGACCCGGTGGCGGCACCATTTCCCGAAGCTCTCTGGTCTCTCGGTGCCCCGAACTACAAAACCTCGTGGGAGAGAGTTTAGCACCCAGGACAAGGAAGGCATATGAAGGGGCGTTCCGTTCCTATTGGTCCTTTTTGGGTTCAGCTAGGGGAGAGCTTTGGGGTCAGGAAGAATTTGTCATAAAGTTTTTACTGTCTCTACGCAGGGCAGGAAAATCGGTGGCCACGGCCCAGAGGCATCGGGCGGCCATTTCCTCCATGGCACGGGCTCATGGTATCCAGGACCCTACAGCGTCTTTTGTGGTACAGAAAGCGCTGCGTGGGTGGCAACGCCTTGAGGGTCGCAGAGTAGATGAAAGGCACCCGATAGGTCTGGATAGGTTGGCCCTATTACTGTCCGTACTCCCTGCTACTTGTTCATCCCAGGCGGAAACAGTGTTATTCCGGGCCGCTTTTGCATTAGCATTTCATGGGGCTATGCGGGTAAGCGAACTGGTGGCAAAGAATAAGCAGGATACGGGGGGTGGACTGTGCCGAGAGCACATTCTAGTAAAAGGGGAGACGATGATTGTCTCGTTTGTCAGGTCCAAGACCGATCAGGGAGCGATCGGGGATAGTGTAGTAATCCGGCGGATCCCCGGATCTCCCATGTGCCCGGTTGCATGCGTCGAGGAATATTTGGCGCAGAGGGCGGCATCATGGGGAGGGACCTTGCTGAGGCATGCAGATGCCACCCCACTGACGAAGTTTCAGCTCCAGCGGGTGCTTGCAATGGCAATCTCGGCCGCGGGCCTGAACCCGGCCGGGTTTGGGACTCATTCCTTCTGGATAGGGGCTGCTACAGAGGCTACAGCCAGGGGTCTGAGTGTTGATAAAGTGAAACAGTTGGGGCGTTGGTCCTCGAATTGTTACAAAAGGTATGTGCGGTTGCACATGTTGTGAAGCTGATATCATGTACTCACGCTTCTTGTTTTTTGTTTGATTACAGTTTCGCAAACCTACGAGGCGGGGCGGACTGTGCAGTCGGCCCGACACCTGGGAACCAGCGGTCAAAGATCACCGGCTGATGAAAGAGTGGTGTGGGTCGTGGGCCACTCATACGTGAGGCGTGCCGGGGACGTATTCAAAGCAGGTGACATGATTCACACAGCTGGGGAATACGGGTACAGGGTGACCTTCTACGGAAGGGGCGGGCTCTGTATTGACCAGTTTCAACCTTTTCTTGAGGGTTTGTTAGGGCGGACAAGGTCACCGCCAGCTATAATCATAGTACATCTTGGGGGCAATGATTTGGTGACCACTGGTAGACGACTACTTCTCGAGGCGATACTATCCACAGTAAGTTGGTTGGCGAGGAGGGTTCCAGGGTGCACAATTGCATGGTCCCATATGATTCCACGAAAGGTGTGGCGGGGGGCGAATTCAGTGTCTGCTATAAATCATTCTGTGAAAAAGATTAACAACAAGCTTGGTAGACTGTTCCGTACAAGTACTTTGCATTCGATTCCTCATGGTTGTATCAGGGGGGACAATATGTATCTAGAGGATGGGGTCCATTTGTCCCGGGTGGGGAATTCTTTACTAATAGGAGACCTCGTAGCATGGTTAAGGAGTTTGCAACATGACCTTTAGGTAGGAGTTTTTTGTGGGGGGTCTGGATAGCCGGTCAACTATCCGGCCTGTGGCGGTAAGGTCATGATCGGTGAGCAGTCATTGGAAGATCCCTAGGGGGGGGCGTCACCCATTACGGATGGGAGCGCCCGGGGGGAGGTGGCCATTGGCCCCTCAACGGGGAGGCGGTCCCTTCTAAGGACGGGACGCCTAAAGGAAAGGGAAGGCGGTCAAGGCCCCTCCCTGGATAGGAGGGGCTACGGGCCCCTCCTGGGAATTTCCCGGGGCCAGGACATCTGCGACGGCAGATGTGGTAAGTTGTGTAGGGTGGGGAGGGGGGTCTACGCTACCTTCTAGACACCTCACACGAGTCCTCGGACGACCACGTACATGGCGTCGAGTTAACAGGGGCCCCCGTCAAGACAAGGGAAATTGGTATGGCACACGAGGTGAAGTCCTCTGTGCGACCGCCCCTCACAAGTGAGGGGGGAGTTCTGGTTTAGGGATCTGACACCGGTTACGACCTTGCCGTTGGCCCTTAACGTTAGGATGTACAATTTCAATTTGAAATACAATTCTTGTAAGGATGTTAGTATCGGCTAGGAGAACCTTTGTATTAGATATATGTTAAGGTTAGCCAAACATCGTAATGTGGATATGAAATTGTACCTGATATGAAACTGTTATTTTAATGTTTTGATTTTGTTTCATATTTTAATAAATACGGCCGGGAAGGGTAACTCCCTTCCCGCCTTCCAAAAGTTCAAGAACTGTTTCCGGTTTCCCAATTATTGGGGATTGTGTTGAGAGGGGGTGGCGGGTATCTCAGCCATATGGAAAGGGGCGACCAATCGGTCCCCCCGAACGTATGGTGGAGTACCCCGATCCCCCCGGGAAACCATTTTGGGCGGGAGGCGCGTCTCGGCTGGTATGCCCGAAGCGGCGTAGCCGGGGCGCGCTTTTTCCCGCCCAAGAGTGGGTTGTCCTAGACACCGAAGCCATCCGCCACGCCCAGGGAGGCGGATGGGGGCGGGTTCACGCCCGCCCCGAGAAGAATAAAAGGAGCCACAAGCCAAGAAAGCATCCTCTTGTTCCTGTGCTCTGAAGCTGCACCTCCTCGCTGCACGTGAGCTCGAGACGGAACGAAGAGCCAATTTTGAACCCACCCACCATCCCCTGAAGACAGCAAGTTGTTGTGGTATAAAGTTTGTTTTTCATAGTTGGTTTTTCTTGCAGGTTGTTTCTGAATAAAGTTTATGATTCGGTTGCAATAAAGTGGATAATTCTATGCGTATACTTTATTAAAGACATGCATCAGAGTGATTAGCAATGTTTAGATGTTAAGTAGAGATGTGATCCGTTATAATTAGGTATGTCTCTGGGTTTTTAGTCATTGATCTTGTCGTATTTATTGTTTGGTCGGGCGGTAAGGTCATGATCGGTGAGCAGTCATTGGAAGATCCCTAGGGGGGGGCGTCACCCATTACGGATGGGAGCGCCCGGGGGGAGGTGGCCATTGGCCCCTCAACGGGGAGGCGGTCCCTTCTAAGGACGGGACGCCTAAAGGAAAGGGAAGGCGGTCAAGGCCCCTCCCTGGATAGGAGGGGCTACGGGCCCCTCCTGGGAATTTCCCGGGCCAGGACATCTGCGACGGCAGATGTGGTAAGTTGTGTAGGGTGGGGAGGGGGGTCTACGCTACCTTCTAGACACCTCACACGAGTCCTCGGACGACCACGTACATGGCGTCGAGTTAACAGGGGCCCCCGTCAAGACAAGGGAAATTGGTATGGCACACGAGGTGAAGTCCTCTGTGCGACCGCCCCTCACAAGTGAGGGGGGAGTTCTGGTTTAGGGATCTGACACCGGTTACGACCTTGCCGTTGGCCCTTAACGTTAGGATGTACAATTTCAATTTGAAATACAATTCTTGTAAGGATGTTAGTATCGGCTAGGAGAACCTTTGTATTAGATATATGTTAAGGTTAGCCAAACATCGTAATGTGGATATGAAATTGTACCTGATATGAAACTGTTATTTTAATGTTTTGATTTTGTTTCATATTTTAATAAATACGGCCGGGAAGGGTAACTCCCTTCCCGCCTTCCAAAAGTTCAAGAACTGTTTCCGGTTTCCCAATTATTGGGGATTGTGTTGAGAGGGGGTGGCGGGTATCTCAGCCATATAGTTGATGCGTGAGTTTAAAAGAGATATCTAGAATTTCTAATGTTTGAAAGCTGTTTGAATCATACAATTGCCCAAGCCTCTCAACCTCATAACTTACCCAAAGCCTGCCAACTGGATCATGGAATATATCTAGGAGCATCGGGTTACCCCACAAAGGAAAATTAGAATGCATTGGGGAAAGAGAGCAGTGAGCCACAATTTCCTGCCATATTTACGCTAAATTCCTGTTCGTCTAAAGCGGACTCTTTTCAAAGTAATTGGGGTCATTAATTTTATACAGAAACATTCTCCTTTCAGTTCCGAGTGCAAAGTGGAATCAGAAATCTTGATTCTTAGTTGACAACAGACTGCAAAGGATGCCTGAAAACGCCACCCAGTAATATAATTTAGAATCTGGAAGTTAGCACCCTCCCGGATTATAGGGAATTTAAGACATCATATTACAAGACGTACCTGCTTGTACACCCCTTCTAATTTCTAAAAGAAAAAATTAGGAGCACGCAAAGAAAAGACACGAAACAGGTATAAAAATGTTGGTAGTACTGTAATTTTGATAATGTAATACCTTCCAATTATACAAATTGGTAGTTTGTGCCAGCTCTTTAAACTTTGGATAGCAGATTGCAGCAATGGTTCCTAATTTAGTCTCCATAATTGCTCAACATGCGGAGGATCCATACTCTGAGGTAGATAACGGTCGAACAAACACCCAAGATCGGTTTATCAGGAGGGAAGTTCAGAAGTACTTGTGTTTTATTGACATTCAATTTGTAACCAGAAAGGCTTCCACATTTTTTTGATTTGGATCGGATTGAGTCAAATGCCATCGCCATATCAGAAGAGAAAACAGCTATGTCATCTGCATTCACAGTGCCCTTTAGCTCACATAGCCTGGGTCTTAATGGCAAGAGATACATGTATTAGAGTAAAGTGATCATACAAACTGCTCAATATATAGTGCAAATAGCAATGGGTGGAGAGGACACCCTTGATGAGTACCACAATATAGCCGTAATGGAGTTGAATGCAAGTTGGCATAAATTGATTTAGCCTGTGGGTTATTATATAAGGCATGTATCCATTTGCCATATCAACTCCCCCAGACCATTAGCCAGGAAGGTTGGCCCTAAACAGTCCCATACAACTTGATTGAGTGCCTTTTTGCTGTCCAGCAGTACCATCCCCATATCAAATGCAACCTTGTTTGCTATATCAAAGGCCACTATTGCAGTGTCAACGTGGCCATAGTATATCTACCTGCTATGAACCCATGTTGCTTGTACGAGACTAATCCTGGCATCATGGGGGATATTGGATGATAAGAACCACATTCCTCAGGTGGTTTACCTTTTTTTTATAAAGTAAGACGATATTGGTCATATCCCATGAGCTAGGTACCTCCACGCTAATCCCTATCTGATGTATACCTTCACTTAGTAACCTTAGTAATGGCATTTAAATTCTTAACAATTTAATAAAACTGGATTGGTAACAAATCATCCACTGCAGCCTTGCCAGAAGGTAGTACAGCCAGGGTAGCCAACATGTCATCATGCTTAATATCTTGATGAGGAGAGGCAGCTTTTTCTTCATTCAAACAAGGCAAATTGCACCCTTTTAGATATTTAGACAGCTCTTCTTCAATAGGTGAATTGGTCTGGGCGTAAAGTTTTTGATAAAACTGGGAGAAATGTTCTACTATTGAATGAGGTTGTACACGTAACAATTCGTCCTTTCCTTTTATAGCCTTTGTTTGTCTTTCAGATTTCTTATCAGCAAGTTGATACACCAACACTCTCCTGACCTGTTTCCCGTATTTGTATTGAAGAGAACAGTGCTTGTTAAAACTAGCGGCCGTCCTCTCTTTTAACATCCCCCCACAGCTGAGCGTTTATCTATCAATGAAGTATATAGCTGTTCTTGATTTGGGCCCCCTACCCTAATTTCCTCTGCATGGAGAATTTCTAACTGCATTTGCCATGACAAGTGGCTTTCATATTAGTTTACCTGGTATTATTTTGTTGCAAAATATATACCGTTGAGTGATACTTTGCACATAGGCCTTCATTGTGCCCCATACCATAAAAGGGGAGGCAGTGCCAACTAGAAATTCTGCTAGAGATTTTTGAGTAAATGAGACAAAATAACCATCAGTCAACAAATACAGAGGGAATGAAAATGGCCATCTTGTTTTATCTGCTACCTGTAATTGGAAAACAAGCAAGATAGGATTATGGTCCAAGGTTATCCTGGGGCAAAACGCCATATCGGCGGAGAGTAATATATTGGTATTGACCAGGGCCATGTCAGTCCTAGACTACTTTTCGTTTGGAGCAGAGTAGTAAGTATACCCTGGCTATGCAGGATTAAGTGTCTGTCATGCATCCCAAAGGCAATGCAGTCAGGCCAGCTCTAAAATGGAATCTCTGACTTTCACCATTCTTGAAGTAGCCCCCCCAGTTCGTGGAATCGATGCCATAGTTCATAGTACAATGAAAATCCCCCATAACTAGAGGGGTACCCTGCCAATCCAATAGCTCTAGCTGCAGAGAGCGACAATAATGGCAGGGTCATCAACATTAGACCCATTACAGAGAAAAATCCATATTTTGCATAATTAATTTCTAACTGTGGGATTCCCTATCTACTTCGATGATCAGCCGAGACCTTAAGGGTACTGTGCTCTGTAAGTTTATCCTTCAAGATGGTCACCCCTCTTATCGAGACATTCTGGGATGTACAAACAATTGTTTCATAGCCTAGCGGTTGAAGCAAGCTCCTATCCATATAAGCCCGGTGGGTCTCAGTGAGAAGAACAATGTGGGCCTATATAATTAAAGTTAATCCAGCACTAGCTGACGTTTGCAAGTGTTGTTCAATTCTGCTACTTTAAAACACATACACCTGATTATCCTCATTGCAAAACACTATTATTCCGCCTAAAATTGACAGGGAGTACCACTCTCTAACACTTTGCCCTAGATCATTCAGATAAAAGAACAGCTTTCAAAATAGGAGTGTACTCACAATCATAGCCATATAGGACATTATTCTATCATTGCTTTTAAAGCCTTTGACATTTTCTCCCCCTTCCCTCACTAGCCAGGCACCACCATTGACCGCCCGCCCCTTTACTCAACCTAAAGCTAACCAAAATCTTGGAAGTAAGCTGGAAGTCCTGCTTCTTGTGGGTACTACCAACCTCCCCTGTCCCAAACCCCCTACCAGTGTCCTGAAAAAGGAATCATCCCACCATGGTGGTTGACGGCCATCAAGGAGCACGCCACCTGGAACCCCTCCACAGTGCTCACAGGGCATCCATATATAACCAAAAGAAAATCTTGCAACAAGAAAAAGAAAGAAAAGAAAAAAAGGAGAGAGCAGATAGGATGGGAAAGTAAGAAAGAAGTAAAAAGATTTTTGAGGCATAAGCCTAGTTACAATGCTTTTAAGAAAAGAGATCCAAGCTACTCTGAGAGACCCTTCCCTCTTCCTTGGCTATTTCATAGTGCCAAGCTGCCATTGGTTTAGAGCTTGCTTTGCCTCTAGGTCAGAATGAAAAATCTGAGAATGCCCATCCTTGATGACCTTCAGACGGGCTGGCTCCTGCAGAAACACCTGCTTCCGAGAAACAATGAGCTGTTGCATCTTCCACCGTCTGTCCATGGTGCTTTTGCATAAATCCAATCTCACAAAGGGGCATATTAACAACGGCTAGCGATAATTATCGCTGGCCGTGCTAAGCGATAATAATATTATTATGGCAGGCTATCTCTGGTATTTATCGCCCTGGTAATGCGTTATTAACAACGCGTTACTCCAGGACGATAAAAATTCCAGATATAGTGAGGTTATCGCCCTTTTGCAAGGAACATCACAGGCTTTCCAGTGATGTTCCCTGCAAAAGGGCGATAATTTTGCTGATACGACCCACAGGGCCGTATCAACATAATTCACCCCCTATGTTAGGAATGGCTAAGTCAGGATTTTAGCAGAAGTTAGGATTTGGCAAAAACAGAAGTTTTCACCAAAAATTAATGTGTACTAAAATCATGTCGGCTGCCTTGTAAATATTATGATGTAAACATCAGCGGTATTTGCAAGGTAGTCCATCTTGGGTATGCCCAGGAACGTACACTTTGAATCTCATTGGAGATGCAAAGTGAGGTGTTGGGAAAAAGGGTGCTAACATGCGAGTATGCATATTAGCACCCTCTTGTAAATAGGGTGCTGGTTTTATCTTCACTTTTTTGGCTTTGTAAGCCAAAAAAGCGGAGTTAAAGCCCTTGTAAATATGCCTAAAGATGGAAATGGATTCTACCACAACAAGCATAGCAGGACGAGCTTTGATAGCAATGGCCTGTTGCAGAAGAAAGTTGCCAATGAAGAAAAGTGATGGGCAAGGATGTCAGGAGTTAATCCGATCAATGTGATTTGCGAAGATTGTCAGCCTGTGAGACTTCTGTACTTGAGAGTCCCCGTCCCAATTTTCTAGATCTGGGATCACTTTCTTAAATACCTCCAAAACAAATGCTTGAGATTTAGACTCCTCCTATCCTTCTGGCACCTGAACAGCCTTAAGTTATTTTGACGCTGTCGATTTTCCAGAACTTTCCCCAGTAAGAATGATAACGGGCTGTCATGAGTTTGATGGTGTGGGAGGAAAAAGGAAAATAGTAGATTAACTCATTCCACAGGGGGCACATACCTTGAGCCCTTCTGTAATGTCACACTATTTCACTGCAAAATGTAGTTCAGCCTCTGGAATATCTTGGACAAGAACCGAGAAAAGAATAACAAATAAATAAATAAATAGCAGAAGCTTGCGAAGATACATTTGCTCAACTCGATGTTTGGCTTGTACACAAAGACATTCTGGAAGCTGATTAGACACTCCCGTCAGCTCATTGGGCCCAGCTGTCTGCCTCCCACTAGTCAAGCCTGTTCCTAGCTCGAGACATGTCTCTGCAGAAAGCTATTGAGCCGAAGGACGGACGCGCTACCTGGATTTCAACCACAGCGGGCCAGCACCTACTGGTATATATTTGCAGATGAAAGCTCTTCTGCAGATCTCCACCCAAGCGGGCTGAAGTCCTGGGCTTTGAAAAATGCCACCTCCCATGTGGGGAAGCTCATCTTTAAATTATTAGGATCAGGCAAAGCAGTGGTTCTTCTGTGCACCGCCTCTGAGGTGCTGATTGTCCACACTCTGCTTAATGCAGTTCAACTCGACTGTGAGGTAA
This sequence comes from Lissotriton vulgaris, assembly GCF_964263255.1. Taxonomy (NCBI): domain Eukaryota; kingdom Metazoa; phylum Chordata; class Amphibia; order Caudata; family Salamandridae; genus Lissotriton; species Lissotriton vulgaris. The sequence goes on along the minus strand of NC_141698.1, from coordinate 987,680,577 downwards.
ACAAATAGAGCAGCAAAGAGTCTTTTTTGGGCTCAGAAAACTTTCAGGGTGAAGAAATGGTGGATACCATGAACAGACAGCTCGAAAGTGGCTTGGTGGAGACTCTGCAACAAGCTAACATCACTAGTGACAGTACTACCGCTTGGAGTCTGGATACTGTTTCTACGTTAATGTTACAATCTCAGTAACTGGTCAAAGCAACAAATGCTCGGAAGGAGGGGCGTGGTAGTGTAAGCTGCTCCAACTCAGGGGTCTTGTTTCCAGCAGCTGTATTAAATGCATCTGCCCCCGATGGGGTTGAGCTTCCACTGAATGAGGACACAAAGCTTGTCAACCTAGATGAACAGATACGGAATTGGACTACATCGATGCTCAACCATGCAGATAGCATGCCTACCTCATCTTTGTTACTACAGAGTAAAGTCTGCACCCCTCCAGATCCCGCAAATGCCCTAGAGGATGCATACGCTGAAACAAATCTTTCCCTAGGCAAGAAAAAATGCAGTGCAAAAACTGCTAAAACTGTCAGATGCCTCAAAAAAAGCACTGAGTGTCAGCGCAGTCAAAGATATCATGGTGCCACTGTTACACGCTCAAAGGGGGGAGTTGATGGAAGACCCCCCACGCAAATGGGTCACCTACAAAGGAGAAGTCAAGGCAATGATATCCAGGCTTTCGAACTCCAGAAAAGGGTGTGGGCTCAGTTCAGATCTGAATTTTACTGCATGCTCAGAGGCATGCGACGCTTCGGGGAGTCTAATGAAAGGCACCCGGGGTTACCTGGCTTTTCTTCTCTAGCAACGGGGGAAACTACCACCCCAAGCGGCATTATACCTATGCAGGAACCTTTGTTTTTTTCATTCCTTCAGGCCCAGCAGGATCAAAGGGCGAAGGCGCAAGAACACTATGCACAGGTCAGAGCTGATAATCTTTTCATGCAGCAGTCACTTAACACTTAACAGTTTTCAACATCGTCAAGGAATTTTCCAATCCCTCGGCCAACTCCAACGACATCACCCCCTCTCAAGCCCTCTGCGACTCCCTAGCCTCATTCTTCCACAACAAGATTGCAGACATCCACAACAGCTTCGACAACCAACCCGGAAACCAACCCACCCTACCTTTTGCTGAACATTCTCCCCCCGTGAACACCCTTAACGACTGGAACCCAATCTCCACTGAGGACACAATCCGCCTGATGAATTCCATCCACTCAGGATCCCCCATAGACCCATGTCCTCACCACATCTTCAACAAAGCAGACTCCGTCATAGCACCGCACCTCCGAAACGTCATCAACAGCTCCCTCAACTCCGCCACCTTCCCGGAAGACTGGAAACACGCTGAACTCACCGCCCTTCTGAAGAAACCCACAGCGGACCCCACCGAACTCAAAAATTACCGCCTCATCTCGCTCCTTCCATTCCCGGCCAAAGTCATCGAGAAAGCTGTCAACAACCAACTCGCCGCCTTCCTCGAAGCCAACAAATCCCTCGACTCCTCACAATCTGGATTCCGAGCAAAACACAGCACTGAGACCGCCCTCATTGCAGCAACAGACGACATTCGAACTCTACTGGACAATGGAGACACAGTCGCCCTCATCCTCCTCGACCTCTCTGCAGCATTTGACACAGTCTGCCACAGCACCCTTTTACAACGCCTCAATAACATCGGAATCCAAGGAAAAGCACTTGAATGGATCACCTCGTTCCTCACCGGAAGAACTCAGAAAGTCCGCCTCCCACCATTCAAGTCCGAGGCCACTGAAGTCATCTGTGGCGTACCACAAGGATCCTCACTCAGCCCCACCCTCTTCAACGTATACATGAGCCCCCTCGCGACCATCGCCCGCCAACACAACCTCAACATCATCTCTTACGCGGATGACACTCAACTAATCCTTTCTCTCACCAATGACCCCAGCACCGCCAAAACTAACCTACACGAAGGAATGAAAGAAGTTGCCGAATGGATGAAACAAAGCCGTTTGAAACTGAACTCAGACAAAACAGAAGTCCTCATCCTAGGTACATCCCCATCTGCATGGGACGACTCCTGGTGGCCGGAAGCCCTCGGAAAGGCACCCATCCCGACAGACCACGCACGGAACTTAGGCATCATACTGGACCCTTCACTCTCAATGAATAGACAAGTCAGCGCCGTATCCTCTTCCTGCTTCAACATTCTTCGCATGCTCAGAAAAACATTTCGCTGGATCCCCACCGAAACAAGGAAAACAGTCACCCATGCTCTGGTCACGAGCCGACTGGACTACGGAAACACCCTCTACGCAGGCATTACCGCTAAACTCCAGAAGAAACTCCAACGAATCCAAAACGCCTCAGCCAGGATCATATTAGACATCCCACGCAACGAACACATCTCCGGTCACCTTAAAGACCTCCACTGGCTACCCGTCAATAAGAGGATCACTTTCCGACTGCTAACCCACGCACACAAATCACTCTACGACATAGGACCAGAATGCCTCAACTCACGACTGTCCTTCTACACCCCCTCCCGCCAACTACGTTCTTCCAGCCAAGCCCTCGCCACTGTACCTCGCATCAACAAGACCACCATGGGCGGCAGATCCTTCTCATACCTGGCTGCTAAAACATGGAACTCACTCCCCGCTTACCTTCGCCTTACCCAGAACCACCTAGCATTCAGAAAGCAACTTAAAACGTGGATATTTGATAAGTAATCTTCCTCCCCTCTCTAAGCGCCTTGGGACCCTCTGGGTATGTAGTGCGCTATATAAATCCTCTGACTTGACTTGACTTGACTCACTATTCAAAATGACTAGTAGAGCGGCATCGCTGACCGCTGCTATGGTGGAGCTACAACAGCGTCTTGCAAATAATGAGGAGATCACGACATCTACATCTAGAATATTCAAAACTCAGGAGCACATTTAATTCTCAAGTTGAATATATACAGCCTGCCTTAAAGGCAGGGCTGGCTTTAAAATTACACCAGGCACCACAAAAGTGCACCCCTAAGTGTATTATTCCACTGGGGTCTCTTAAACTATATGCCTTCAGAAATACAACAGATTTGAAGGTACTTTATCCGAATCAATTGTAAACACATCAATTATCATTTACTTTTTAAGGAGTGCGCACTGGCTCTGAGCCCGGTTAACACAGCTCAGGACACTTTCAGCGTCAGTAATCACCAATATCAGTACAAAAAAGGGTGTGGCCAGCGCAAAAAGAATGTCTTTTCTGCATCCTGTTTCTAAAAAAACAAATAAAGCTTCTTAAAAATGTTTCTCCGCTCTGTACCAGAGCTTCCATGCACTTGGGCTCAGGTTAATTTGAGTGATTCACCCTAAGAAGGATTGTGGTTACTTCTTGAGGTGAAAACCTAGCCCCTTCAACGGATACCCCAATTTCCTGCAGCTGTCAAAATGGAAAGGGGAGACCACTCGGTCCCCCCGAACATATGGTTGGGTGCCCCGATCCTCCCGGGAAACCATTTTGGGCTGGGGGCGTATCTCGGTTGGTATGCCCGAAGCGGCGTAGCCGGGGCGCGCCTTTTCCCGCCCAAGAGGGGTTGTCCTAGACACCTACACCGATGGCCACGCCCAGTAGGCGTACCGGAGGAGGGTACACGCCCTCCCGAAGAAGAATAAATAGAGCGGGAATCCGAAGAAGCGTCCTCTTGTTCCTGTGCTTGGAAGGCTGCACCCACTCGCTGCTCGTGAGCCCTCGATGGAACAAGTAGCAATTTTGAGAGCTTGTAATTCTTGTGTTTCTCTTTCAGTGACTTTAAAGCGAAGGATCCAGGACCGTGTTGATCGACTCGGAGCGGATAATCGAAACCATGTCTGGCAAGAAGGCAGGAAAGGGCTCCGAGACAGACAAGGTGCTACGCATGTTGGTGAACAGAATGGCGAGAATGGAACGGAACATCGGACAAGTCCCAGCGCTTGGTCGTGATTTGGCGGGCGTCAAGAAGCAACTGGCCGCAATGAACAAGCCTGGTAACCCGAAGAAGGTAATAGGCCCGGCATTGCCGGGAGTCGTCCCCGAGGGTAGAGGGAAACGGGTCAAGAGGAGGGCGGTTGCAGGGGAGGTTCCGGTCCCTGAGGTGCCCCCGGTCATCCCTGCCATACCAGCTGATGACCCAATACCAACCCCGGACGCGGGTCAACCGATTCTGGTTGTGATTACACCCGCTAACGATGATGATATGCCTCCTGAATTGGCCACCCAGTTGGCCACATGGCTCAATAAGAAGGCAAGGGGTGCTACGGCGCCCGGAGACACGGCCGAAGAGGCCAAATTACTAATCCAGCAGTTGCGGCAGTCACGAGATGCCGCAAAGGCGAATCTCCCTCTTGTTTCCCCACAGGTAACACCGGAAGGACCGGCAGCTGGTCTCGAGAAAACGGCGGGAACAACGACTGTACCGGGTAAGCTCGCTTTGCCAGTGGCGGGGGAGGGCTCATTACCCTCAAGGCGGGAGAGGGTTGTTCAACATATCCCGTTGGCCACGAAAGAATTGATATGGGCAGACAAGTATGTCAATATGTTTTTGTTGTTGACTGACCATCGCGAGATGGAATATGCTAAAACACAGAAAGATTTGTGGCACCCGAGCGTGTGGCGCGCCAAGATGGCGGAGTTCAGGGTAGAGGAGACAATAACGAATTGGGCGAAGGCCTTTGCAATGTTTACTGCGATTATTGGTGAACGTAAGCCCGAGGTATTGACCGAACTGTCTTGTTATCAGGCACGTATAATGGATTTTTATGAAATGTATGAGGGGGACGAATGTAAAGGTTACGACATGAAATTTCGTAAAGCGAAAGAGTATGATTCCTCTCTGACATGGGATTGCCTCGACTCAATTTCTTGGCATAAGCAGCTCCTGCCTGGGACGGCAGGGACATCCTCGCCAGGTGGGAATGGGTTGGGAGTTTCCCGCCAAAAGCCCGCGGTGCCCTTTCGAGCGGGCACCAGTGGTGATCACCAGCCGAAAACCGGCGGGAATGGTGGAAAGCGGGGGGTCTGTTGGGGCTTCAATAGAGGCAACTGTAACAGACCGCAAGGTACATGTAGGTTCAAGCATGTGTGTGCGGGTTGTGGGAATTCCTCACACCCGGAGAGTTCATGCAGATCGAAAAATAGCGGGTCGGGAGGTAAAGGAGGGTCCAAGCAAGACTGAGGTGGATCATTGTGTACAATTGCCTACTCCCGTTGATCTCATGGCTATGACTCCTTGGTTAAACAAATACCCTGATTATGTCTCTGCTGGGGTGTTGAGGAAGGGATTATTATATGGCTTCCACATCCCGGCGGGGGATTTTCGTGGGGAACCTTTTTGTAAAAACAAGCTTTCGACACAGCATAATCCAGGTGTGGTGGAGAGAAAAATTGCTAAAGAAGTGAGCCTAGGCCGAGTGGCTGGGCCTTTTCAGCGCCCGCCAGTGGTGGGTTTCATCTGTTCCCCATTAGGGGTGGTCCCCAAGAAGGACCCGGGTGAGTTTAGGCTGATCCATAATCTGTCTGCTCCAAGGGGTTTCTCGGTAAATGATGCTATTGACCCAGAAGTTTGTTCGGTGCGGTACGCATCATTCGATGATGCCGTCACCATGTTAAATCGCCTGGGCCCCGGGGCGCTGATGGCGAAATCAGATATCGAATCAGCGTTCCGGTTGCTCCCGGTACACCCACAGGATCAGCGCTTGCTAGGTTTTGCGTTCCAAGGGAGTTATTACATGGACAAATGCATGCCGATGGGTTGCTCCATTTCTTGTGCCTATTTTGAAAAATTCAGCTGTTTTTTAGAGTGGGCATTCACCGAGGCCACAGGGCATAGGCATGTTATGCATTATCTAGATGACTTTCTGTTCTTGGGGGCAGCTGGCGACACGAAATGTGCGCTGGCGCTACAGGACTTTTGCATCCTCATGAGGGAGTTTGGAGTGCCATTGGCACCAGGTAAGACGGTTGGACCATCTACTTCACTGGAGTTTCTGGGAATTGAGCTCGATTCTGTGGAGGGATGTTTCCGTTTGCCAGTGGGAAAGGTAGCTAAATTTAGGGCTTCCCTGGAACTTTGCCTTAGTAAGGAGAAAGTGACCTTGCACCAGTTACAGCAAACAGTGGGTCAGCTTAACTTTGCCTTGAGAGTGATACCAATGGCCCGCCCCTTTTCACGCTCTATTGCACAAGCTATGGTTGATCTCAAGGAAGGACACCACCGCACGAGACTGTCTGCAGAGGTTCGCCAGGATATGCGCATTTGGTTGGCATTTCTGGCGGACTTCAACGGTCGAGTAGTGTGGAACAAGCCGCCAGTGTCTTCGGACGAGCTGGGTTTGTGGACTGACTCAGCGGGGAGCGTGGGATTTGGCGCCATCTTTGGTAACCGATGGTCGGCGCAAGCATGGCCGGCGTGGTGGCATTCCTGTGGTCTCACAAGTAACATAGGGTTCCTTGAGCTATTCCCTATTTTTGTTGCTCTGATGGCGTGGCCGGACGAGTTCCGAGACCGCTCTGTGGTATTTTGGTCTGATAATATCACTGTTGTCGAATGCATTAACAATCAGGCAGCACGCTGCAAGTGGATCTTGAGATTGTTGAAGGAAGTTGTGCTGCTTTGCATGAAACTGAATGTACAGTTCAGGGTGAAACACGTGCCGGGTGTACTGAATCATGCGGCTGATGCACTCTCTCGTTCACATATGCAGGCGTTCAGGGGTTATCTACCTACAGCGGACCTAGCGGCGGCACCATTCCCCGAAGCACTCTGGCTAATCGGTGCCCCGGATTACAAGACCTCGTGGCAGCAAGCTTAGCCCCCAGGACGAAGAAGGCATACGAAGGAGCGTTTCGTTCCTATCGTGCATTTTTGGGTCCGACAGGGAATCAGAACTGGGGTCAGGAGGATTCCTTCTTAGGGTTCCTGGTTGCACTGCACAGAGAAGGCCGATCAGCGGCAACGGCCAATAGACACAGGGCGGCCATTTCATTCATGGCGCAAGTGCATGGCATCAAAGACCCAACAGGTTCCTTTTTGGTGAAAAAAGCCCTTCGCGGCTGGCAGTGCCTCGAGGGTCGCAAGCAAGACGAGAGGCGCCCGATTGGCTCAGAAAGGTTGTCCCTACTCATGGCGAAACTAGTCACGACATGCTCCTCCCAATTCGAAGCAGTTCTGTTCCGGGCAGCTTTCGCATTAGCGTTCCATGGGGCTATGCGGGTGAGCGAACTGGTCGCAAGGAATAAGAAAGATGTGGAGGGAGGCTTGTGCAGGGATCACATCCTAATTAGGGGTGATTCGATGGTAGTCATGATAGCTAGGTCCAAGACTGACCAGGGAGCTATGGGAAACAGTGTTGTTGTCCAGCGCGTGCGAGGGTCCCCCACGTGCCCCATAATGTGTATAGAGCAATACTTGGCACTGAGGGCGGATACATGGGGGGGGAGTTTGCTGAGGCACATCGATGGCACCCCACTGACGAGGTTTCAGTTCCAGAGGGTGCTAGCACTGACAATCGCTGCGGCGGGCATGGACCCGTGCGATTTTGGGACCCACTCCTTTAGGATAGGGGCTGCTACTGAGGCTACAGCCAGGGGTCAGAGTGCAGAGGAAGTGAAATAGTTAGGACAATGGTCCTCGAATTGCTTCAAGAGGTATGTGCGATTGCACATGTTGTGAAGTCAAGTGACAGGCACTCACGCTTCTTGTCTTCTGTTTGATTTACAGTTTCGCGAGCATGTCATGCGGGGCGGAATTTGCAGTCGACCCAGTACCAGGGGACCAGCGGTCATGGATCACCGTCTGAGGAGAGAGTGGTTTGGGTCGTGGGCCACTCATACGTGAGGCGGGCCGGGGACGTATTCAAAGCAGGTGACGCGACTCGCGCAGCTGGGGAATACGGGTACAGAGTGGCCTTCCACGGAAGGGGTGGGCTCTGTATTGACCAATTCGAATGTTTTGTTGAGGGTCTCTTAGGGCGGCAGAGGTCACCGCCATATGTAGTCATAGTACACCTGGGGGGCAATGACTTGGTGACACTGGGTAGACGAGTATTGCTCGAGCAAGTTTTGTCTTCCGTTAGCTGGTTGGCAAAAAGAATCCAGGGGTGCACAATTGCCTGGTCCCACATGATTCCGAGGAAGGTATGGCGGGGGGGGCCTTTCAGTGTCAGCACTGAACCATTCGGTGAAGAAGGTTAATAAAAAAATTGGTAGATTGTTTCGCTCTGCGCAGTTGCATAGCATTCATCATGGGTGTATTCGGGGTGATCACATGTATCTGAATGATGGGGTTCACCTGTCCCGGGAGGGGAATGTTTTACTCATAGGAGACTTCATAGCATGGCTAAGGGGTTTGAGGAACCATGACCTTTAGGAGGAGTTTGGGGGGGGCCGGATAGCCGGTCAACTATCTGGCCTGTGGCGGTAAGGTCATGATCGGTGAGCAGTAATTTCAAGGTCCCTAGAGGGGGGCGCCACCCACTATGGATGGGAGCGCCCGGGGGAGGTGGCCATTGGCCCCTCCCACTGGGAGGTGGCACCCACTAAGGATGGGTCGCCTAAGGGGAGACGGCCATAGGCCCCTTCCAGGGGAGGAGGCGGCTATATGCCCCCCCTACGAATTTCCCGGGGCCCGGTTATCCGCGACGGCGGATATGATAGAGAGTGTGGGGATGGGGGGGAGTCCACGCTGTCCTTCCTACAGATACCTCACACGGGAGCTCGGACGACCTTTAAGATGGCGTCGAGCGGAAAGGGGGGCCCCCAACAAGACAAGGGAAATTAGAGTTGGCAAGGAGGGTACAGTCCTCTGCGCGGCCGCCACTCACACCGTGAGGGCGAGAGTTTTTGGTAGTAGGGATCTGACACCGGTTAAGACCTTGCCGTTGGCCCTTAATGCTAGGATGTACAATTTTAATTTAGAATGTATGCATTTGCAGGATGTTAGACTCGGCTAGGAAACCTTGTATTAGAGATTTGTTAAGGTTAGCCAAAGAACATGTCTTCATCGAAATGTAATAAATGAAAATTGTACATGATTATGAAACTTTTATTTAATGTTTTAAATTTTGTTTCATATTTTAATAAATACGGCCAGGAGGGTGACTCCCTCCCGCCTTCCAAAAGTTCAGAACTGCGTCCGACTTCCCATCCTTGGGGATTGTGTTGGGAGGGGGTGACGGGTATCCCGGCCATATGGAAAGGGGCGACCACTCGGTCCCCCCGAACGTATGGTTGGGTGCCCCGATCCTCCCGCGAAACCATTTTGGGCGGGGGGCGTGTCTCGGCTGGTATGCCAGAAGCGGCGTAGCCGGGGCGCGCCTTTTTCCACCCAAGAGGGGTTGTCCTAGACACCTACACCGATGGCCACGCCCAGTAGGTGTACCGGAGGAGGGTACACGCCCTCCCGAAGAAGAATAAATAGAGCGGGAATCCGAAGAAGCGTCCTCTTGTTCCTGTGCTTGGAAGGCTGCACCCACTCGCTGCTCGTGAGCCCTCGACGGAACAAGGAGCAATTTTGACCCACCCACCAGCCCCTTATGGCAATGTTTGGTTTTGCAATAAAGTTTTTTGCTCTGAATAGGCCCCTTTTTTCCTCCGTATAGAAGTAAACGAATGTCTAGATTGAGGATGTGACTTCTGTCTGTAGGATACTGTTTTTTCTTTTCAGGAGTAAACAGTCTTGATACAATTAGACATGCTGATATTTTCTTCCTTAGTAGGTGAACAAATGTCGTATTTATTTTTGGTCGGGCGGTAAGGTCATGATCGGTGAGCAGTAATTTCAAGGTCCCTAGAGGGGGGCGCCACCCACTATGGATGGGAGCGCCCGGGGGGAGGCGGCCATTGGCCCCTCCCACTGGGAGGCGGCACCCACTAAGGATGGGTCGCCTAAGGGGAGACGGCCATAGGCCCCTTCCAGGGGAGGAGGCGGCTATATGCCCCCCTACGAATTTCCCGGGGCCCGGTTATCCGCGACGGCGGATATGATAGAGAGTGTGGGGATGGGGGGGGAGTCCACGCTGTCCTTCCTACAGATACCTCACACGGGAGCTCGGACGACCTTTAAGATGGCGTCGAGCGGAAAGGGGGGCCCCCAACAAGACAAGGGAAATTAGAGTTGGCAAGGAGGGTACAGTCCTCTGCGCGGCCGCCACTCACACCGTGAGGGCGAGAGTTTTTGGTAGTAGGGATCTGACACCGGTTAAGACCTTGCCGTTGGCCCTTAATGCTAGGATGTACAATTTTAATTTAGAATGTATGCATTTGCAGGATGTTAGACTCGGCTAGGAAACCTTTGTATTAGAGATTTGTTAAGGTTAGCCAAAGAACATGTCTTCATCGAAATGTAATAAATGAAAATTGTACATGATTATGAAACTTTTATTTAATGTTTTAAATTTTGTTTCATATTTTAATAAATACGGCCGGGAGGGTGACTCCCTCCCGCCTTCCAAAAGTTCAGAACTGCGTCCGACTTCCCATCCTTGGGGATTGTGTTGGGAGGGGGTGACGGGCATCCCGGCCATATGTTTACAGTTTAGTCAAACGATATAATGAATTGTAAAAGGACAATGATAAATAAAACAAATAGCTGGGTTGTGGAACAAAAGCAAAAATGTCACATTCAGTGCTGTGAACAGTGAGAATTTTTTCCACCCTTTCACTACACTGTTAGATTTAGCATCTTCAGAGCTTGTGCTGTCATATTCATTTCAACAGGGATTGAGAAATTTGGGTTGAGATCTGTGTCAGATGGGTGTAGGTGGCCAACCTAAGTGTCTGCTGGTTAGCTCCTCAGTTGAGGGAGTCTGTTTTTGTTTTTTGGGTAGCACGTCATATTGTTTAGCTACTTCTGTGACAATGACAATGACAAAGGCTAATAAATATTTTTATATCATACCTAAATTTCTGCTTTTTGGCACTGTCTGTGCTTAGTATAGATGTTAATATGTGCCTCCATACGTTTTGATTAAGATGGCAGTTGTGCACTTGCATTGCTGCTAGTGGGTAGTAGCCCTTTATCGTTGTTGATATCATTGCTTGTGCAAAATCAGTAATGCTTCTTGTGTATTTTAATTATTTGGTTTTTGTTTCATTCGTTTTGAAAGTTCACGGAGGTAGCATTTTTCTTGTTTTGGAAGCAAGGCCTATATTAATGATGTATTTGTGTTATGGTACTGGAGAAGTATATTATATATTTGGAAAAATTGCAGTAGGCAGGACTTAAATTTCCCAACCATAATCCATGTTTGGCAATGTGTTAGGTTTCATAGGTAATTATTTGTAGCATAAACAATGTTTTTTGCATTATTTTCATTATCATGTATGAAGCATTATCAATAGTACAAATATATCTGTTAGAAGTGCTTTCTTTACTAGAGGTGTATCCTCTGTAAATTAAAAGAGGTTTCCCCATTTGTGATGTAATATATGATGTCATTCCAACACTGTTTCTGTGGAGTGGACTACCTGATTATTAAAATATATTTTTTTTATTTGTATATTATATAAACAATTTTTTGACATTTGTAAGACATATTTTACATTTGTTTTATTATCATTTATTCAGGTTGTTGGGACTTGTGTTTGTTGGAGGGTTTACCTTGTCCTTCTTTTTGTCATTATTCTTTTTTCAGATTTAAGGTTAAGTAGGAGCAAAGTAGTGTATATGTGGGTGGGAAGAGAGTCACAGATGGCTGTTGCATTAGCGTGAGAAGTTGCTTTGCTGCTGGAGCTTCGTATCAGTTGATCGTCACACGAGTGCTGTCGTGTGAACAGCAGGTTTCGCGCTGTCAGTCATTACAAGCGGCACATTCTTGGAGTGAAAATGTTACTTAGTGGTTAAGAGGAGAACAAACTTCAGGATTTTTACCTCTTCTTGACGAGGAGCCTTCACTGATGCCAACCAAGGGCCCGCAACCTGTCTGACACCTCTTGGGGATCAGCAACCAATCCTGCAGAAGCCAGCAGCAGTGCTCTGGAAGGTACAGTTGGTGCTGGTTATCAAAGCAGTTACAATAAGGCCTCTGGCTGGGTCCCTGTAGCTCCCACATGAGGTCAACCAACTCACCCTTGGAATCAAGCAGGTCCAATGTTCCTTCTTCAGATAGCACTGTAGTCCTTCCAGCAGCAGGGCAGTTTTCTTGCTTCAGGGCAGTCCTTCTGGATCTTCCACAGGTCTAGCAGTGTTCTGATGAGAGGTCCTGAAGGTCCGACTTTCATACCTGGTACCAGAACTTGTGTCACTAGGGTGATAAGGGCAGGTTATGTGTGCTCCAGGGAGGGTTGTTTAAAATGTAATTGAGGCAGGGTAAAGCTCCTCCCCATCCATCCTGTCGGAAAGGCCCTCACCCCTTACACATGGGCTCCTTTTTTTCTCACTATCTGGAAGCAATACACAAACGTCAACTGCGAAGCCATTCATTGTCAAATGGCCCAGGACACTTGCAGAAAGGCACATTTGGTTTGAACAAGAAAAATGGCAACTTTCTAAAAGTGAAACTTTTAGAATTGCAACCTAAAATCTGATTTACCATTAAAGGGGTTTTTAAATTACAATTTATTTGAGTATCAGCATAAATTCTCTTCTTGTTCCCAGTCTGACTTTAGGACTTACTAAATGCAATAAGGCAACTCAGTATTAGAATATGGGAAATAAATGCATTACAACAGTGAAAAACAACTTTGTTTTTTTTTTTCACTGTTAGAACATGTTAAACCGACATTTTAAAAGCCATGTGTCCTGCTCTTGGAGCGGTGAGGGCCTATCCTTGGGTAGTATTAGCATCAGTCCAAAGAAAATGAGGATGAGCACCCAAAAAGAGGCACTTTTCCCCTGAAACTAAAGCATATTTAAAGTTCACATTAGTCAAGTCAAGTCAATATATTTATATAGCGCGCTACATACCCAGAGGGTCTCAAGGCGCTTGAAGAAGGGTGGGGAATTACTTGTCAAATATCCACGTTTTAAGTTGCTTTCTGAATGCTAGGTGGTTCTGAGTAAGGCGAAGGTGAGTGGGAAGTGAGTTCCAGGTTTTAGCTGCCAGGTAGGAGAAGGATCTACCTCCCATGGTGGTTTTGTTGATGCGAGGTACAGTGGCAAGGGCCTGGTTGGAAGATCGTAGCTGGCGGGAGGGGGTGTAGAAGGACAGTCGTGTGTTGAGGCATTCGGGTCCGATTTCGTAGAGTGCTTTGTGTGCGTGGGTTAGGAGCCGGAAAGTAATCCTCTTATTGACGGGGAGCCAGTGGAGGTTTTTCAGGTGACTAGAGATGTGTTCTTTACGCGGGATGTCTAATACGATCCTGGCTGAAGCGTTCTGGATGCATTGGAGTTTTTTCTGGAGTTTTGCGGTGGTACCGGCGTAAAGGGTGTTTCCGTAGTCCAGTCGGCTCGTGACCAGAGCGTGGGTGACCGTTTTTCTAGTTTCGGTGGGGATCCAGCAAAATGTTTTTTTGAGCATGCGAAGAATGTTGAAGCAAGATGAAGAAACGGCGTTGACTTGTCTGTTCATCGAGAGTGAGGAATCCAGGATGACGTCCAGGTTCCGTGCGTGGTCCGTCGGGATGGGTGCTTTTCCGAGGGCCTCTGGCCACCAAGAGTCATCCCAGGTTGCAAATTGCAGTCATGGTTCCTAGTTACTCTTGTAAGTAGGGGCACAAAGAGAGATAGCAAGTTCAGAGGGAGAGCACGAGGCAGGAAATTGTTTGTGGCTCCGGAGGTTGCTTCCATAAAATAGAGAAAAACGTTGAGCTTTCTTGCACTACACCCATACCCTCGAGGCACGCTATTTCCAGTCCACTGACAAAAAAGTGCTAACATGATGCCAAGGACAGAAGAGAGAACTGTTCCTCACGCCAGAACACAGTTATGGTCAAATAAATAACGGCGCTGGCACAGGAGAGTCATCCAGGTGCCTCACCTCTTGACCAGGCCTATGCCCTTTAGTTGTTGTCAGTTCAACACCCTTCCCTTGAAGTTCAAATCCAGCTCCTAGTGTTTCTTTGATGATACTGAGTGTTATATATCTGGTGTGGTTATGTGCGGATTTCCAACTACCATCATCCCCCACAACAAATTCCAGCGATTGCATCTTTTCTTCTCAGTATGGGGAATACCTGCACAGTGCGGTTAATAAGGGATTCTTTTCTGTGAAGCAATTTTCGGATTCTGGGGTAGAAAACTGCTAATATTTACCATTTGTTCAGAGCAGGCGGAAAGTGTCAGCAGGATGGACAGTCAGAAGTGAAATTGTGTAGTGGGTCGGAGGTGGGGGGGGGAACAAGGGTCAGAACAGGTGTGACCCTGTCTGGTGCTGTAGGTGTCGGGCAAAACCCCCTGCAGCAGGTAACATTGTCTGGTGTCTCTGGCCTGGAATTGGTGGTCCCAGATTTTGCGAACCAAAAACATTCTTGCTCAGGAGGCACTCATATTTGCAGGTGGCAGAAATTCACCTAGAGTTATCACTGTGGAAGAAATTCTACCCCTGGTAATGCGGGCCTTAATTTCTAATAATGAGTGTGATGCGAACACAAAAGACACAATTTCACGATAAGTAGTGCCTTTCGACTGTTGGGATGGTTGATTTTGGAAAAAAAACTATTGATGGACAGAATGAGAGAGAGAAATCTGTTTATTTAGACCATGGTCTCTAAACTTCGAGTTCATAAAAATTATAAAACATTGCAATCCCAACAATAACAATTGATGCGTAATGGTCTCTAAAATCCCACAGTTACTTTTCTGAGCTGCTCTACTTATACATTTATAGCAAGCCATAAGATACCATTGGCTCATATTTTTCAGTATTTCCAATTTAAAAAGGATCAGTAAAAAAATGTTAAAAACATCTTAACTTAGTAAAATAATCATTACAATCTTTAAAAAGCCCTTTACATACATCATTATTATTTTACAAAAGTTAAAACCATTTAAACTAAACATACATCGGTCTTTCACATTATGTCCTGCAAAAGTAGGTAAAGAATGAATCACAATACTTTTTTGAGTTTTTCCCTGGCCAAACGATTTACACCTCTCAGATAATTCCCTAGTGCAATTGCAGTATCCAATTTTTCCATTTTTATCAGTAGAATAGCAGCTTGCCCTCGTGAATTTATGCCATATTTTATAAATAATGGCCGTAAAAACTGCTTTCTCACTTCTAAACTTGTAAGGCAATCTAACAGTGTGTGCATGATATCACACTTCATCTCCAGTCCACACTTACATCGACCGTCAGGATATAGCATTTCTGCCTTTAATCTCCCCTCCAATAGCCAAGGGTTAATTCCAATTCGGATTTTTAAAATTTCCCACCTCAATCCGTAGTTCGGCAGGGTTTCTAAGTATGGATACCATGCATCATTTTCCCATGCTTCTAACATACATTGGACCGACTTTTTCTTTCTCAAATATTTTATGTCCTGGTTTCTTGATAGCTCCCTTCCTTGTGCTCTAAGTAGGCCCTTGGTGAATGCAATTTCTACAGGATTCTGGTTGACTCTCACCTTTAAACTACCGGATACCTCCTTTATTTTCCTTTTTGCCTCCGCTGCCCATTTTAGGTTGCTATGCCGGATTTCATTACTGCACCAAAGGGACACCTTCTGGGTTTCCTCTAGTAATTGTCGTTTCCAGAACCTTGCCACTGCCATTTTGGCCTGAATGTTCCATGCTATTGTTCCGGTCTCTAATCTAATTGCCTGAATCATCGCTGACTTCGGCAAGGACAGAAGCATTTTTAACACCTTACCTTCGTCTCGATCCCAGCCCACTTTGCCGCTGAAGTGGAGAACTTCCACCCCATACAATACTTGGGGAGGGATCATTGCTTCATAAGCCTTTAACATGGGTTTATGCGACCGGTCCCCATAATCTCTATTAAATTTTTTCAACCCACAAATAGAGGATGATGCTTTTGCCATTTGGGCTTCAATATGTATATCCCATTTTAAGGAGCTTTCAAACCATAGGCCTAGGTATTTATATTCCTTTACAGTTTCCAATTTTGTTTTGCCTAGGTACCAGCTAAAACTTTTAGACCTTTTACCAAAACATAGAATTTTTGTTTTATCCATATTTACTACTAAAAGTTTAGCCTTGCAGTAGTCACTAAATACATTTAATTTTCTCTGTAGCCCTAGCTCTGTTTGGTCAATAATTACTAGGTCGTCCGCGTATAGCAGGCTTGCCACCTTCCTGCCACTCATTCTTGGACTAGCACTTCTTTCGACTTCCAGTGCTGCTGGCAGATCTGCTAAAAAAATAGAAAAGAGGAGTGGGGCCAGGACACAACCCTGTCTTAGCCCGTTTGCTATATCTATTTTCTTTGTCAGTCCCCCTTGAGTATCTTTAATTACTTGAGCCCAGTTCTCTCTGTGCAGTTCTTTTAGGATTGCTAGTAGACCCACTGGGATTTCATATTTAGTCAGGCACTCCCATAGCTTCCCACGGTCCACCAAGTCAAAGGCTGCCCGGAAGTCGACGAAACAACAGAACATGTTCCCCTTTTGTTCCGTCGACTTACGGGCAAGTGCCCACAGGGCATAACAGTGGTCCACCGTGGAGTGCCCTTCTTTGAATCCCCCCTGTTCTACCGGGACAATTGAGTTCCCTTCTACCCAAGTCTTTAGTTTGGCCAGCACTATCTTAGTAAATATCTTCTCCCCAATATCTAACAGGTTAATTAACCTGTAGTTTTTTGGGGTGTGCTTATCACCTTTTTTATGTATGGGCCTTATTATAGCCCCTTTCCAATTATCAGGGAACCTTCCAGTGTCTAAAATTACTCGGAACATATTAGCAAAAAATTCCGCCCACCAGTCTGTTTGGGTTTTAATTATCAGTGCCGGGAGGTTGTCGGGGCCTGCTGCCCTTGTTAATTTCAGGCCCTTTATCGTTTTTTTAACTATAGAGACCGTGAAGTCAAGTTTTATATCGGCTACCAGACCGCTCCAATCTGTGTGCCGATGCTCTTCCCGGTAACTCCCAGGTTTATATAAATCCTGTAGGTATTTCTCCCAGGCTGCTTCCTCTACAACGCAGTTCATTCCAGCCGGCTGATGATCTGCTGCTGAATGAACTAGTTTCCAGAACTGGCGTAAGTTCTTTGACTCGATGGCCTCTAATAACTTTCGCCAACAACTTTCTTTAAATTCCCTTTTTGTCTTCCTGATTAACATGTTATATTCTCTTTTTAGGGATAATAATGTATTTCCACTTCCCTGCCCACCTTTTAACAGTTTACGGCGTACCATTCTCCTCAATTCTCTTTTCTTTTCTCGACATTCCCTTGTAAACCAACCTCCTTGTTTCTCCACCTTTAAACTGTTTCCTTTAGGATTTTTTTTGCCGGATCTCAATCCTTCGCTGAGGATTTGGACTATCTCCTCAATTTTCCCTACGTACCAGTCCAGGCCCTGGCCGTTTACTGCATCCAGATCTAAGTTCTGTTGTAGTTGCACTAATTTGGCCATATATTCTTCCGTTAACCTGGTTGTACGTCGCTTAGGGTAATCCATCCTTTGTTCCATAACTTGGGTACAAGGTTCTAATTGTACATTTGGAAACTCCAGGACTACAATATTATGGTCACTTCCTTCTCTGTTCAGGATCATAAACCCTGTTATTAGTTGGAAACTCCAAGGGGACACAAATACATAATCAATTGGACAATTTTGAGTGCCCACTTTAAACGTTTTTTTTGCTGGACAGTCTAAGGGGAATCTTCCATTTAGACAGAAAAGATTTTTTGTTCCCAAAAAGTTTCCCAACTGGGTATCCTTAGCACTTGTTATACAATCTGGAAAAATAGCTTGCGGTATCTCGTAGGCCTCTAGTAATTCTTGAAACCAGCAGTCTACATTTTTGGGATGCATTTTATGATTAAAATCTCCCATTATCAGAAATAGAACAGGATATGCAAGGCATGTTGTGCCAGGCTCACGATACCTATATGCTAGGGGTACTGCTAGGCTGATCATTAGCATGATCACATCCATACCATACTTTTCACAGATCGTATCTATATCTTCTTTAAATAACCCCATTTCCCCAGCATATTCCTCTACAGTATCCCATTGCATATAAACATTTATTAGCAATATCATATTCTTTTTCATACATCCTGATAACGTTATTCTACAGACCAGTAGCCATTTACATTTTACAGTAATTTCTGTCACCTTTCTCACAATTTTGGTTGACACCAAGGTCATTATTCCCCCAGCTGGACGGCCAAATCTCTGTTTCTTAGCCGATCGATTTAGCTGGACGAAGCCATCGATTGTCGGGATTCTGCCACATAGCCAGGTCTCCTGGATACATATAATCTCTGTGTTTTCACCTAATGCCTTTATATTTTTTTGTTTAACTTCATCTCCTAGGCCGTTTATGTTCCAGGAGGCCAGTCTTATGCTATGTGGCATATCCTCTACCTATTCCATATCTTCTAGCCATCCTTCCTCCCCCTGCCCTTCAAAAGCTCTGGATGAGGGACCCGCCTGGGCCGTAACCCTGCTCAAATTTCCCCACCAATTTTCTAAGTTTGAGTTATTTGCTACTATTTGTATATTACCCAGGGAGGTTTCATCATCTTCTTCTGGGTCCCTCATCCTTACCTGCCTCTTTCCCAACCCTGCGTGGCATCTTAGGAAGTTATTTCCTTGCCATCCAATTCCTTCTATTTCTCCCAGTACCTCCTCTTCGGTGGACAGAATGCAGAACTATGTCATACATTCACCCCAGTACAGAGATCTGGGCCTAAATCTATCAGGGTATATTAACTAGGGACGGCGATAAATGACACAAAGCGTGCTTAGCGCTTTTTTATTTATCGAACATAGGAGGTCTATAGGTCAGTTATTCTGACCCGACTGACATGTAATATACTAGGTCAGTGGGTGCTACAGGAGCAAAAGAGAAGAGCCTCCCCCAAGCCTCAGCACGGTTCAGGTGAGGTGAGGTCCAGTCCCCTGTCATTATGGATTAATTTTGACATCCAATGATATGGAGGATTAGAAAATAACTGTAGGTACAGGTTGTATCGTCCATAACAGTTGTACCTTCTTTTTCTTTCTTTTTTCACTGATTTATTTGGTGTATCATTCACTTAATTCTTAACAGTAGCAACAAGTAGAGAACAGTGGCCCTGATGAAAGCCATGGGACGTTTGGCCCGATAGGCAGAAACATGTTGGCCCTTATTATGACAGTTATTTGTTTCATACTGTCTTTTGCGCTGTTCCATTTTTAATTAGGGGGTGTGCCTTGTCTTTCATTAAAATAGTTCATTGAGACATATCACCCTATTTTAAGTCACCACATTGGTTAGTTGCACTGTGTTTTCACTCTATTATCACAAACTGGCCAGCAAATAGTGTTTCAGAGCCAACTGTAGACCTTATCCAGAATCTACAACTCTCTGTGCGGCATGAGGTCTTGATGATCAAAGGACCTGCCGGGTCACAGTTTGGACACCAAATGATATGACTGATCACTTGGTCTGTTTGATGGTTATCCACTATGAGAAGATCTGGATTTTGTCGACCAGTTTTTGATCTAGCTCCATTCTCTGTGGTTTGAGTTCACTGCACATGTTTTTTTCCCTTATCTTTTGCTCCTTAGCATTTACCCAATGGTGACTGTAGCACCCACTGACCTAGTATATTACATGTCAGTCGGGTCAGAATAACTGACCTATAGACCTCCTATGTTCTTAGTGTTGTTCATATTGTGTAGCTGGGGAAGTGAACTAGTAGTAGGTCTCTAAACTTGGTTTCCCTATGACCCTCCTTTCTCGGTTTGTGTTTTGACTTTTGTATTTATCGCCCTGGTAATGCGTTATTAACAATGCGTTTCCCCAGGGCGGCATCACTGGTTTTCCAGCGATGTTCCCTGCAAAAATGCGATAACCTTGCTGATACAACCCTGTGGTTGTATCAGCATAATCCACCCCTATGTTAGGGATAGCAAAGTCAGGATTTTAGCAGACGTTAGATTGTGGCAAAAAACGCTGTTTTCGCCAAAATCTAAAGTGTGCTAAAATCAGGTGGGCTCCCTTGTAAATATCGCAATGTGAACATCAGCGATATTTTACAAGGTAGGCCTTTGGGGTACGCCCAGTGACGTCCACTTTGCATCTCATTAGAGGTGCAAAGGGGGGAGTAGGGAAAAAGGGTGCTAACATGCGATTATGCATGTTAGCACTCTCTTGTAAATAGGGGTGATAGTTTTATCTCTGCTTTTTTGGCTTTTTAACCCAAAAAAGTGGAGTTAAAGCCCTTGATAATATGCCCCATCGTTTTTTTGCTAACCATGTCATTCCAGTTTGGACCCAGCCATATGCAAATCAGTCTTGACCCTGCGCCCGATGGTTGATTTTGGTGCTACTATTTCCAACACTGCATAAGACAACCAAATACAATTGCTAAAGGAGGCTTTAAATAAAAATAGTTACTTTTTCCACTTAAGTCCTCCGAGAAGAGATCTTTCTACACTTCGTTTTTCAAAATGTGCATATAATTATCGCGCAGGTCTTTTAGCGATATTTATGCCTCTTTAATAATCAAAAACAAGCAAAAGACCTCTGTTCAAAAACCCTTTTACGTTTGTTCTCAAAGTGTTCTGGTAAATCGTTAGAGGTTTTCTTTTTTAAAACAGTAAAAATAAGAAACTACCTCTCCATTTGGGATGGAGCTCAGATGAAATGAGCAATGGCTGCCACCAAGCAGAAAAACTGCACACTTTATGTGTGCCAGTTAATTACGACACTTCAGAGGCGCCTCTGAAAGGATAAGGCAAGCTGCATAAATTTAGCTGTAATCCAGGCAGGCAAAACTAATTTGCAGGGGATGGTCTTATCTAGCCGCTGCAGCTTTCTCAGAAAATTAACCTTGGATATTTGGGCCCAATTCAGAAAGCGTTTGATTTTTT
Organism: Lissotriton vulgaris; assembly: GCF_964263255.1. Taxonomy (NCBI): domain Eukaryota; kingdom Metazoa; phylum Chordata; class Amphibia; order Caudata; family Salamandridae; genus Lissotriton; species Lissotriton vulgaris. The sequence goes on along the minus strand of NC_141698.1, from coordinate 987,659,644 downwards.
TCCGCCTTCCTTGCTCGGCATAAGAGAATTTTAGATTCAACACAATACCTGACTTTTAAGAGGTCTTATGAACGCTTTAGGCGGTTCTGAGTTATTTCTGACAAGCAAATATATATATATTTATTTCTATGCATTTATGCGATTGTCCGTCTTGCTTTTTGCCATCTTCTTACACCAGCATCAGAGGGGTTTATCACCTTAGGTATGGTTTTTTTGTGGATTAAGAGAGGATGCACCTCATTTTAATGTACCTTCAGGTATAAAAAATAAAAAATCAAAGTTAACCGCAGAATAAAATAAGTCATACTTACCGGCTTGTTCATTCCTTTGGAAGTGGAGAAATCGTCATAAAAACCGAAGTCCAATGAAATGAAAATTCTCCCTGTCTGCACAATTTCCACAAATTTATGGATTTCTCAGATACGCTGCTATTAATTGCTGATAGCAAAATTAAAATGTACCTTTGATTTCCACATTGGTAACCAGTTCATGGGTGTGAGATTTAATTAAAAAAGCATTGTCAAAGCCACCTTAAATGCTAAAAATGTAATAAGAATTAAAATAAATGGTTGTTGGCACTAGGGTACTTTACTAAGCCTAAATGAATCCTGATTATTTTAATTCACTGTCAGCGTGCAGCAATTTTTATGAGTACAAACATTTATTAAGTACGCATGAAAAGCAAAAATTCAATTAAAATGTTAAGATTTGTTTCCATGCAATCTTCTTCACGCTATGAACATTGGTTCATTCAATTATGATTAGCAGGGATTATCCACTTAGAAAATGTGCAGAATTCATGCTGTGTCGCGCGTTTTCAGAATTACCAGAGGTTACAATGTGCATGTCAGCAATAGCCATTGGTTAGTGAAAGTGTTGCTGAAGAAGTTTTTGCATTTTTTTTATGTTCATCGTGATCGCGTTTACATTTCAAATTTGTAAGATACCAATATTTTTATCAAATATATTGTTTGATGGAAATATTGAATCGGATCACAAAACATTTTTGATCGGGGCTATATATGCCCTTGATGTTAAGTAAGGTAGTTGGTTAGACCTGACTCTTAGGGTGGTCTTCCCCCCCAAACATTTTGAATGTTTTTCCTCACATTTTGCGGATTCCTTTTTGTTGGTTTTAGGACTTTTTGACTGCTAACCAGAGCTAAAGGGCTTATTCTCTCTCCCCTAAAAATTGTTTTATTGATACAACCTCATTTGGCATATTTAATTTACGTATAACCCCTAGTAAAGTGGTGTACATATACCCAGGGCCTGTAAATTAAATGCTACTAGTCAGACTGCAGTTCTGATTGTGCCATCCACTCAAGTAGCCCTTTAAACATGTCTCAGGCCTGCCACTGAAGAGTCTGTGTGCAGTTAACCCTGTCGTGTCGACTTGGCATCTAAAAACCCTGCGAAAGATTAAACTCCCCTTTTATTACATTTAAGTCACCCCTAAGGGAAGGTCCTAGGTAGCGCATAGAGCAGGGTGCTATGTTACTTAACAGTAGGACATATGCCTTTTAGTTTCACATGCCCTGGTAGTGAAAAACTTCCAAAGTCATTTTTTAGGTCGAGCATTCGAGACCTCTTGTAAATACTTTAGTATATACTTATTAGGTCAAGCATTCAAGACCTCTTGTATATACTTTAGTATATACATATATGTGTATGCACTTTGTGTGCTCTGAAGATCAGCCCTAGGACTTGTTTGCTTCCACTTAGGGACTTTTTTTCTGTTCACCTGCCTCTATTTTCTACTGTCTTGCTGAAAAACGACCAGCAGAGGTCAGTAAAATACCAGAATCCCTTTAGCATTCTCTAGATTCCAGTCGATAGAAATTGTCTTCCACAAGCACCCGTAGACGATAATATTATTTTCAAATCTTGTATTTTCAGTGATATGACCACTGAAAGCCCTGATTTTATATTAAAAACAGAGATTTGAACCATTCAATTTCCTGCTGAAAGGCAATATTTCTCTCCATGTGTTCCCATACCAGGGGTGTCACGCGGTTCGGTGCTTATTGTCCATCCATGGTAAAGAACAGTAGATGTTTCAGCACGCAGGCTAATGTGCTGCATAGCTAAATACATATAGGGTCCCAGAGGCGAGACCGATTGCATTCCAAATTCTTGTTACTACTGTGAGGCCTACCCTTCTCATAGGATAGCATTAGGGATTCTTTATTACACTTCATAAACTGTAATCCTGATTAGGAGGGAGTAGATCTGTCAGGTTTTATACCTATAGATGTGTGTAATGATAAATCATCTTTAATAGTAAAGTCAAATGTATTATTACAACTTTGAAATGCCACTTTTAGAAACACTCTGTTGGATTGCTGCTCAGAAACACTGCTACCTTGTTGTGTTGCCCTTCTGCTCTCTCTGACTTTATAAAGACTTGACCTATATCACTTGAGCCCTGAGTGACTCCAAAGGCTAGCTGACTAACCTCCTGATCTGAAGTCTCAGTGACATAACAGACTTCCGCCACTGCATGTGGATCATTGGAAGTGGGCCTGAGATGCTTGCTCCTGTGAGAGTGTTGCATCCTCTCCTGTGAGTGCAAAGTTGATGCATCACATCAGTTGTGGGAACAGGACCAGTGCATCACACTCATAACCAGCGCATTACCGTCAGAATCGTCGCATCAGAACCATTGCTTTGCGGCCACCTTAGAGGGTCAATCAATGCACCCCCTCAACTGTGTGAAGAAACTCAGCGCATCATTACCATTGTTGCATGGAGAAAATCAACACATGACCCCAACTGCAGGATGGATAAAGAAGCATCCCTTGGTTCCACCCCTCATCTTCTCTGTTGTTATCAAGATCAAGGTACTTTGTTCATGGGCCTTGCAGGGTCCATGTATGTGGCTCACACTCCATCTTTGACTTTGTCCTCGTCCGGTGGAATCAGATATCCCAAATAGGTGCTTATTGCTTCTAAGAGGTATTTTCACACTTACTCTTCAAAAATTAAATTCTCGACATCTACTTATTGAATGTTTGTTGTTTTGGTCTTGTTTTATGCATACAATTGAGTTCTGCTCTTCTAACTAGGGTGTCGATTAGGATGGCGGACTGACCTGAGTCCGTCCGCCACCCCGGAGGTGGAGGGTCCGTCCGCAGGGGCGTCCCCTCCATAGGAATTAGGATGTGACCGCCGTGGATCCCCCCCGGTACACACACACGTATTAAGCGTATACTTATTGAGCACCCATTTACATTGTGGGCTCATTGTCGACAATAGAACACACCCATGTTCGCTGGAAACACGTTGAATCAGATTTAATTTTACAGATACTACATCATTTAGCACTGAATATTATCCTCAGGAATTTCTTCCTTTCTGACTTGCTTACTCACAGGTTGTGCCACAAGCCCTGAAGAGTCGCTGTGACTTACCCTCACACGACGAAACACGTGTCAGCTGGTTGTGGACCATACAAAGTCGGTTGTGAACTCATTAAACAACCCATCTTAAGAAATATACCTGGGATTCTGCATCTGTCTACTTTTTGTTACACATGCTTTCTGATTTTCAATAATCTACTACTAGTATTATACCTTGTGAGTGTGTGCGAGAGCATTGCTGTTCCTACAGAATCCATAAGAATGCTAGCAAGGAGAGGAGGAAGTAAATATATGCTATGTAGACCAACACATTTTTTAAAGCGATGAATGGAGAATTTTAGTTAACTTGCTACAAAGCTCACACTCAAAATGTTGGCTTACAGAATTCGAGTTCTGTGTTTTTCATTCGACATTAGAGAGACAGTGAATTGGGATCTGCCATTTTTTCTGCCACCTTAACGTAATCCTCCAGTAACAGATCCAACTGTGTAGATTGTCTGGCAATTTTCATTAGTAAGGAGTCTCGGTGACATGGTGATGCCATGAGAAACAAGTACACTGTGGGTGTCTCATCTTTTTATGGACACTGAAAGGGACCAAGCTCATGAGCGCTGTGTAAGTGATAGGGACAGTAGTAGGTTGTGTGGTTTTTTGTCAGGGATAAGACGGTTTAGTTACATTATGCCGGGTTGGTAATGAGATGGCTCGGATTTGCTCCATTGGTCTCTGGTTTGCACCTTTTTACTTGGCTTTTCAGCACTTCACTCCATTTTACTTTACTGCAGTTTGCAGCAGTGTTAGCATAAGTGGTCCCATCAGTAAATCGGGTAGTGCGAAAATTCAAAACTAACATAAAAAAACAAATACACAGTACTAATGAACTTTAAAAGTTTGAACAGTTGAAATATTTGAAATTGGTTATTATTTTAGAAAGAGGAAATAGTAAAGTGAAATGCTCTACAAAATGATAATTAAAATGTCAATAAAAAAGAGCACATGTTGCCAAGGTCACACTGTCATTTCCACCTTCAGGTCCGTGTGGTTTATGCAACATTTATTCTCTGTTGTGCAGTTCCCTGTAATACATCTTTTTTGGTACAGGGGCGTAACATAGACCCCTGCAGCTCCTGAAGTGCAAGGGGGGCAACCCTCCATTGGGCCCCATAACACTTTAAGGGGGCCCCATTATTTAGCAAAAGGACAAATACTATAGTAAGATATGCTACTCTGAGGCCCCTCATCACATTCGCTAGGGAGGCATACCGCTGTTTTGGCTGTTGTGTGATTAGTTGTATTTGAGATTGACTACCAGCCTAATCAAAAGCTACTTGGTTGTAAAATTAAAAAATTGCATTGTCATGGAATAAAGAGACAAAAACAGCCACCCTGAAAAGAATAAAAGCTGAAACCAATATGCCTTTATCACCAATTAAATATAAACATGATTAGTAGATAAGCAAGGAAAGAATAATGACATAATTTGCATCACTAAGAGACCTGGTGCAATCTACCAAAATAGTACAAACTTCATCCATTTTGACATAGTGCAAACTAAGAAACATTAACAAAGTCTGACATTGATAGAGACCAAACCAGCATACAGGATTACTATAAGTAAGATGGAAGATAGACTAGTTGAAAATTATGGAAAAAGAAGTAGCGTGTGAAATTGAGAGCTTGGAAATTAAAATCACAGTGGAACATATGGGTTTTACTGGTTCTAAAACTCTAGAAAACAGACCTAGGTGGAGAATTCAAATTCGAGTGGCCACACCTGGTACAAACCTACTAGATCCCTTAGGTCAACCGATCAGGGGCTGATAGTGGTCTCAAGAATTAAGAAAGTTCGATGGGGAGGCAGAAGCTTTTCCTTGGGAGCAGCAAAGGCTTGGAATGCCTTGCCAGCGGACCTCAGACAGGCACCAGATCTGATGTCCTTTCGGAAGGTCCTGAAAACATGGTTCTTTAGGCAATAAGCATTAGGGCTAGTCTTCGGAGTGGTCAATCAGCGCCAGGACACTGGCTGGTAACAGTACGCTTTATTAATGTTGCAAATGAATAAATAAATAAATTGTGCCCTCTCGTTGGATTCCCACAAAGGAAAATTCCCACTTGCAACCATTTTTAGGCCACTGACATAACAACAAACTACAGCCATTTTGTAAGCTCTCAAAAAATATCCAAACATTGAATGGTAAGATATGTGAAGGAAACAGCAGAATCACCAAAAGGATTCTTCAAGCTCATAAAAGAGTTTATTGGCAGGCAACTTCAATCATTCTTACGGGGTCCGTGCTGAGTTAGGCCCTGATTACGAGTACAGGTGATGATTATTGCACTTGATAAATTACGACATAATAGGGAACGTAATTTATCAAGTGCGATAAATACCGCCTATTTTGAGTTGTTGGGGAATAACATGTGGGTTTTTTTTGTTTTACAAACCAAAATCCCCATGATACAGTAAATAACATAGGGCTTTTTCCCATTACAGTTTGGCAGGTTTGACCTGTGGGATTTAATGAAGGTTGAGTTACTTGAGGCAGCCGATAATTATTAGATGAGTTAAATACCTAACAGCTTTTAATACCCACCCATGTTTGAACAGCCACAGGGTGGAATTAATTAACACACTCATAACCAGTGCCGAAAAGTCAGGATTGAAGTGGTATAACTGGAGACTACTCTGTCTCTGCCATGGCCAAACTTCTTTGATGGCCCTGAGGAGTAAGTGCCGTCGGAGAAATGGCTTTATGTCTGCACACCAAGGGGGTCATTAGGATCGCGGACGGACTTGCGTCCGTCCGCGACCCCTGAGCAGGAGGGAACCTCCGCATGGCATGCAGAGTTCCCTCCTGTGCAATTAGGATGTGACCGCAAGGGTTGCGGTCACATCCTCTATTTTTAACATTGTGGCGGGTGGAGCTTCAAGCTGCACCCGCAGCAATGTTAAAAATGCACGCATTGCATTTGTAGGTAGAAAGTGGCAGGCACCGCCCGGTGCCTGCCGCTTACTGCATACAAATGCGGGGGGGGGTACCATAGGTACCCCCCATGTGCACCCCCCCTTCACCTAGGGGGCCCGCAACGGGCATCCGCAGTGAAGTTACACATGCTTTTCCACGGCGGAAAAGCCGCAGCGGAAAAGCATGTTTTCCATGCACATCCTAATCTGGCTGACGGTGTCTGAGAGACACCGTCACCATATTAGTGCTTTTCCGCCGTGGTTGTAAGCCAACCGCGGAGGAAAAGCTGCGGACGGAAACCAGGACCCACCAGCCATCCTAATGTGGCGGTGGGTCTTGGTGGGTCCGCAGAGGATTTTCCGCATCCTCCAGGCCGGCGGTGGCTTCCGCCGGCCCGGAGGATGCGGAAAATCCTCCATACTAATGAGGCCGCAAATGTGGATAGGTGGACAGGCAGTCATTTTTTACTGTTTCTTACCACCAAGTGAAACCTACGTAGGAAATTGAGCAGTAACCTACTCCGGTTATGGACCAGCTTCTCATCTCACTGGGTAGATGCCAAGCTCACTACATTTGGCACGGGGAACAAAGGTTTTTCTCTCCCAGGTAACCCTTTAGACTTAACTATGAAAGATGGACAGGTCTCACTATGACCCCTTTCAAGTTACTGACATTTCTGAACCCTCTCCAGCTGCCCTACCAGAGTTGAGAGGAGACGCAAACCTCAAAACCAGGGCTTACAATCAATCAATTAATCATGACATTTGTATAGCGCGCTACTCACCCGGACGGGTCTCAAGGCGCTGGGGGAGAGGGGTCTGTTCCTGCTCAAAAAGCCAGGTCTTGAGTTGCTTCCTGAAGGAGAGATGGTCCCGGGTGGACGGGGAGGGAGTTCCATGTCTTGGCTGCCAGGTAGGAGAAGGATCTTCCACCGGTGGTGGCTCTGCGGATGCGTGGAACGACGGCGAGGGTGAGGCTGGTCGACCGTAGATGGCGGGTGGGTGTGTAGAAGGTCAGGCGGTTGTTGAGGTACTTGGGGCCCAGGTCGTGGAGAGCCTTGTGTGCGTGGGTGAGGAGTCTGAACGTGATCCTCTTGCTGACGGGGAGCCAGTGCAGGTCTCTCAGGTGGCCGGAGTTGTGGCTGTGTCGGGGGATGTCCAGGACGAGTCGTGCAAATGCGTTCTGGATGCGTTGGAGTCTTTTCTGAAGTTTGGCTGTGGTTCCGGCATAGAGGGTGTTCCCGTAGTCTAGTCGGCTGGTGACGAGAGCCTGTTTTCGGTGGGGATCCATCGGAAGATCTTTCAGGGCATGCGCAGGGTGTTGAAGCACGATGATGAGACGGCGTTGACTTGTCTGGTCATCGAGAGGGAGGAGTCCAGGATGAAGCCCAGGTTGCAAGCGTGGTCCGTTGGCTTGGGAGTGGTGCCCAGGGCAGGGGGCCACCAGGAGTCATCCCAGGCGGATGGAGATGATCCCAGGATGAGGACTTCTGTCTTGTCTGAGTTCAGTTTAAGGCGGCTGTTCTTTATCCACTCGGTGACGTCTTTCATCCCTTCGTGTAGGCTGGTTCTGACGGTGGCTGGGTAGTTGGTGAGGGAGAGGATCAGCTGGGTGTCGTCGGCATAGGAGATGATGTTGAGGTTGTGTTGGCATGCAATAACTGTGAGGGGGCTCATGTAGACGTTGAAGAGGGTGAGGCTGAGCGATGATCCCTGTGGTACGCCGCAGATGACTTTGGTGGCCTCAGGACTCTCTGGGTTCTTCAGGCGAGGAACGAGATGATCCACTCCAGTGCCTTTTCTTGGATTCCGATGTTGCTGAGGCGCTGCACTAGGGTGCGGTGGCAGACAGTGTCGAACACTGCGGAGAGGTACAGGAGGATTAGGGCCGCTGTTTCCCTGTTGTCGAGCGGGGACCCGATGTCTTCAGTGGCTGCGATGAGGGCGGTCTCAGTGCTGTGGTTGGCTCGGAAGCCAGACTGCGAGTGGTCGAGGGATCCATTCATCTCGAGGAAGGCGGCAAGCTGTCTGTTGACGGTCTTCTCGATGACTTTGGCAGAAAAAGGGAGGAGCGAGATGGGGCGGAAGTTCTTGAGGTCGGTGTGGTCCGCTGTTGGTTTCTTCAGGAGGGCGCTGAGCTCGGCGTGCTTCCAGCTTTCCGGGAAGGTGGCGGTGTTGAAGGAGGCGTAGATGATGTCCCGGAGTTGGGGTGCGATGATGGAGTTGGCCTTGTTGAAGACGGGGTGGGGGCAGGGGTCGGTTGGGGATCCGGAGTGGATGGTGTTCATCGTGCGGGTGGTGTCTTCGATGCTGACCGGGGTCCAGGCGCAGAGGGTGGAGGTGGGGGCATTGGTTCGGTGGTTGGGTGCGTGGTTGGTGCGACGAAGCTGTTGTGTATTTCGGCGATCTTGCGGTGGAAGAGCGAGGCGAGTGAGTTGCAGAGGTTTTGCTAGGAAGTGATGTTGTTGTTTCCGGCGCTGGGGTTGGAGAGCTCTTTGACGATGCTTAAGGGTTCCTTGCTGTTGTGGGTGTTGTTGTCCAGTCGTTCTTTGAATGCTGTCTTCTTGGTGGTGCGGATCAGCTGGTGGTGTTTGCGGGTGGCGCTCATGAGTGCAGTCTTGTTGTCTGTGGTCTGGTCAGTGCACCAGGCTTTCTCGAGGGTGCGGCAGTTCTTCTTGGAGTTCTTAAGTTCGTTGGTGAACCACAAGGCTTTCTTGCTGCAGTGTCTGCTGGGAGGGGTCTTCAGTGGAGCGAGGTCGTCTGCGCAGTTGGTGATCCACTGTGTGAGGTTGCTGGCTGCTTCGTTGGGGTCCGTTGTGCTGGCGGGCGGGTTCTGGCTGAGGGAGGTGGTGAGTTGGTCGGCGGTGATCTCGTTCCAGTTCCTGAGAGGAACCTGTTGCGGGTGGTGGTGGGTCGTGGTTCTTCTGAAGCTGAAGTGGACGCAGCTGTGGTCAGTCCAATGAAGTCCGGTGGAGTGGCTGAAGGAGATGTACTTGCTGGAGGAGAAGACTGGGTCACGCATGTGGCCGGCGTAGTGGGTGGGGGTGTTCACCAGTTGCTTGAGACCGAGGTTGGCGAGGGTGTCCAGCAAGGTGGTGATGTTGCTGTCCTTGTTGTTCTCCAGGTGGAAGTTGAGAACCCCTAGGAGGATGTAGTCAGTGGAAGGGAGGGCGTGCGGGCTGATGAAGTCTGTGATGTCTTCGCTGAATTGTGTGTGTGGTCCCGGGGGTCTGTAGATGAGGGTGCCTCTGAGTGTGGTCTTGGGGTCGGTGTGTATCTGGAAGTGGAGGTGTTTGGCGGCGGTGAAGGTGTCGACGGAGCTGGTCGTGATGCGGATGGTGTTCTTGTGTATGATGGCAATGCCTCCTCCAGTGTGGTTGTCGCGGTCCTTCCGGGTGATCTAGTATCCGTCCGGGATGGCGATGGCGATGTCGGGCGCTGAGGAGGCGTTCATCCAGGTTTCCGTGAGGAAGACGACATTTGGAGATGTTGTGTCGAGCAGGTTCCAGAGTTCGACGGCGTGTCTGTGGACGAAGCGGGTGTTGAGCAAGATGCACTTGAGGTGGTTGCTGCAGGTGCTCGGCTTGGCAGGAGCGGTGCAGGTCCGGATGCAGGTGTATTTGCAGGCTTGGCAGGTGAAGGGTCCGTGGGTGCGCCTCGGTGTGGCTCGGTAGCAGGCGGGGGTTCGGCCGGCGTTGAGTGCGTTGAGGGTGGCGGCGTCGTAGGTCCGTCATGTGGTCTGGAGTCGGTGGGGGGCCAGGGGTCCTGGCACTGGGCGCTGTCCAGGTGCGGACGGGCGTAGACGGGCTTGCTTTTGGCGCGCCTTCGGTGCACAATCAGCGCACCCGCTGCGCGTCCGCCGTGCGGCCTCCATATGAGGGGCTGAGGGAGGGAGGAGCAGCTGGGAGGCGGGAGCGGGGAGGTGAATGAGAGTGGCAGAGGGTCGGGCCGCAGGGAGCAGCGGCGGGAAGCCAGGGGCGAGGTGGGAGGTGGGGGCAAGAAGGCAAAAGGGAACGAGGGGCACGGAATAATAAACCGAGCACAAGTTATAACAACAACACAAGTTCTAGCAACAATACAAATACAGGCCAAGGGCGAGGCGGGAGGGCACAGAAGGCAAAAGAGGGGGGAGAGGGAAACAACCTACTGCCAAAAGGCCTCCGCCATTGCTTCTGACCTGGAAGCAGTTTTCATACCTCATTAAGGTAAGCACTAACAGGGGCCACTGGCTGGCAGGCCAATTATAAATCATTGACTGGAGTTTCAGTCACTGAAAATATACTGTTCCTATTTATTGATCAAAAACACCAACTGCACAATTAAATCATCTAAAACTGATATTTGGAAAATTTGTATTTAATTTGAAATTTTGTTTTTGTCACATGTTCAGCTAGTGCCACCTACAGTGAAAATTGCTTTCGGGGGATAGTCACTGTAGTAACTGGCAGCATTAAATTCTTGCATCTATTACTTTTAAAACCACCTTCTCTCATGAACTACAATTTCTACTTAGGGATGATTCATATAATATTTAATAGTTGAGCTACTTCCTGTTTGAAAGGGGGTATTTTGACAGGTTCACCTGCAGGTTGAAAAGCCGCAGCAATTGGTCTACATATGTAGGTCTGAAGTCAAGTTATTTTTCTGTCAGCGTGGTAGATTGCACACTAGTTGCGTGGTCCACTAGTGACATTGTACTTACCATGCCATTGGTGTATTGTCCTGCATTATCTGCTATGCCCTTACTGGAAAGTCATATACGCCAATTGAGGATTAACCAAATGTACCAGGTTTTGTGGTCAGAGCACACGCATGGGGACATGACAGCAGTGTGCCAGATAAAAGAGCTAAAAAAACAGCAAAACCAGTCAGCAAAAAGTGGGGGGGTCATGCAGAAAGAAGGATTTTCACACCATAGCTTCAAACATTTTGTCTTTTGGTGATGTCTTGAAGGTGTGATGTAACAATGCTTCACTTTTCCCCAGCTGAAAAGTTAAATATCGTATTGACAGGCAGTGTGGCAAAGGATAACTTAGAATGCAAATTCTAGATGGTACCTTTACGAACGTAGATTACTTTGTTACCCTAAACAAACTGAAATATGAGCACGACACAATTTGAGTAAAAAAGCAGGAGTAGCCCATAACTCAGTTGCAGTGGATAGTTATGTATAAAGGACAGCGAAGGTAATTTGTTAGGTAAATACCATAGACAGAAAATAGAAGCTTTATGTTTTGAAGTCAGTGAAAATCTCACAGCAACAGATGATGAGACTGCTAAATCCTTTCAATAATTTGATGAGAAATTGTACATTAACACTAATGAGACTTTGATAGAGAATCTAAGGGGCACATGCATCAAGCTTTTTACAGGTCACAAACGGGCTAATTCTGGGCACATGCATCAATATAAAGAATTGCGATTCCATAATAGTGATTTTTAAGGAATCGCTATGTAGGAGTAGCAATTCCTTATGAATGTAGTTATCGTAAAATAAATAGCGATTCCTGCACATTCCCATAGGGATGAATGGGAAAGCATTCGCAATTCGCGATTACCTAATGGGTAATCGCAAATTGCAAATGAAATTGCAAGGGTTCTAGGTGGCCTAAGTCCCCCCGACTCACCCCCAAAAAAGGTAAGTGTGCACATGTGGCGCACACACATGCCATGTGTATGCGCCACATGACACTTTGAAAAATGCACTTTTGTGCATTTTTTTAAGGATTTGTGAATAACCATCAACTTGATGTTGATGGTAATTTGTGAATCCTTAATGCAAAGTCACATTTTGAAAATGGTTCATGCATTGGAGTTAGGTCATCGCAAATTGAGATTCCCTAAATGCAATCGCAAAATAGGTAATCGCAAAAGTTGCGATTACCTATTTTGCGAATGCATTTGTGCATCGGAAATGGCTTTTTACTGGTCGTAAATGGGCTGATTCTGCAAATTGGCCCGTTTACGACCAGTAAAAAGCTTGATGCATGTGCCCCTAAGTTCTTACTTAGCAAAGTCCCCTCCCCTAAGATATCAGGAAAAAAAATGCATATATAATCTTTGTAATATTCGATGGTTTAATTGTTTCTTTTAATGAAAAAAAACGTTATTGTTGATTGGTTTATCGTAAGGTTTAATAGGGACAGAAGCCGAACAGCTATTGCTATTTACAACCCAGATAAAGATCCTTTCTTGATGACCAACCACTGGTCAACTTCACTGATAATTCTAAGTTGTAAAATTCCAGAATAACTACCTGTAAGCCTAATGAGAATATTTAGCAGATAATTCATCCTGCATATATTGAATTCCTGGAAATTAGATCGTAGGGTGACAGTATTGAAGTGACATCGACAGTCTGAAAGTTCCAGCAGCAAGAATGTATTTTGACATGAAAAGCCTTTGTCATGGGCTCCAAATTTTTTCTAAACTGCTAGCTTCACAAATACAGTTTTCATCTCAATATAAGGAATAGTGTAATAATCTCTATATTAAAGACCGAGAACCTTTATTAGGGTATATGGAATGTCTTCATATTACTTTTGGCTAGGACACACAATGCTAGGACACAATCACACTTCTTGAAATAGGCTTCTGACTAATACTGGGTGAGAACGACTCAACCAAGGTCTCAAGAATGTTTCTGCTGCAGAAACCCTTTGGCTGGTGCTGCTCTTCAAGCATTATTTGGGTGGCATAAAGTTTGCTTGCTTCAGGGATACCAACAGCAAATGGACTCCTATCTCCAAGAGGACCCACTAACTAAAGAGGATTAATTAGTCCCTTCAGCAGACATGGCTGACGGGACTACACATATGTCCCGAAGAGCGAGATGTTGGAGACTTACAAGAAGAAACATTTTCAACAGTTAGTTAAAAGAGGGATGTGGGGGGCGCGCGACGTGGCAGACAAGATGGCTGCTCCCCCCTGAGCTCCGCGATTTCGGCGGTGCTTCAATGCCGGAGGACCCGCTTCCAGACGGCGTTTCTGGGCGGAAACGGCTGACTTGAATGTCGGAACTGCCCCCCAGCACATGGGTATGTTTCTGAACGTGACCATGCAATTTTTGGGGTTGAATTTTGCATAAATGTCGCTGCCTTAGATACGGCCGCCATTTTGTTTTTTTCTTTTTTCTTCGTTTTTTTTTTCAAACATCCTTCTACTGATTCTGTCTGCAGAATATGGCCTCATGACTGTGTTATATCCTAATATATTGGAACTAAGAGGCATTTGACGTTTTTTGTGGCACTTTGAGGCTTTCCTGCATTCTTTTTTTGTTGTCTGTTTCCTGCCTCTCATCTTTACCTCAGCACTTGGCCTTCTTGGTGAGCTGTCTGCTTTTGGTTTCTCCAGGAACCTCCATTACTTCATTTTTGCGCTATTCTCTGCCACAGATGCGTATTGTTCTTTCTTGGGGTTTTTCTGTCTCTACTTTTCGCAGTCCCCCTTAAAAATTATCAGCCCTCATCTCACGTTAAGCTGCCTTGTCCTCTGCCTCACGCTGATTTTCCTAACTCTGTAAATATGGAGCATGTGCACAGCGCTAAAGCCTGTAACGCAGCTTCTTCCTCACGCAAGGATCCAATACCTGTGGGCAAACGTCTCAAGAAGGACCCTCTATCTCCTTCTAAATCTCCGCTTTCTGTCACCCTGGAGGACCTTAAGAAGGAACTTCGTCTAATCCGTCCTTTTATTGCGGCTACTACTGCTACCTTGCAGAGGTTGGACGATAAGTGGTCTAATCTTGATAAAAGGGTCACCGAAGTAGAACAAAAAATAAGTGATGCTCAGGATGTTGCTGCCAAGATGGAAGGCCTCGTTGAGGAGGTCCAAGTACTCAAGAAAACGACGAGGACTTGGAAAATCGAAATAGGCGCAATAACCTGCGCATTTATGGTGTTCCGGAGAATTCAGAAGGATCCGACATCATCCTATTTTTGAAGACACAAGTCCTACCAATACTTGGGTTGCCTAAACATGTGGATGTGAATATTCAAAGGGCGCACTCTCTTGGCCCTAAGAACACATCTTCTCCATCAAAGCCTAGAGGCATCATTGCTTATTTTCGTCTTTTTTCTGACCTTATGACTATTTTACATTCAGCCAAACAACACAAGCAATTACTTTGGTCAGGTCATAAATTTTTTTCTCTCAGAACGTCTCCAAACAGACTGGATATGCGGCCCACGCTTCGCTCCATCCCTGTTTTTTCAAGGTCACATACAAAGAAAGGTCTTTTAGCTTCGAGGATCCGGCTGATCTCCGCAGATTCATCCACTCCCACAGAGAAGATTCCATGGAACAAAGCAGCTCTTAACTTTATCATGTCTCCTTCTCTGTACTTCGTCTATTGTTTATTAATGTGACTACTTGTTGTTTCACTTCATATTATTTCATTTTTTGATTTTGCTGTTTTCTAGGTTCGTCTCCCTGTGTTTTGGCTGTCTGCTCCTCCATTGTACTGCATAACTGTTCGGTAAGTTTCCTTCATTTGTTTTTATTGTTGTGCTCGATCCCTCTTTTTTTCATGCTCTTCGGACCGTGTTTTCGACACTTTCCCTCTTGTGCAGTCGTCTTTTCTTGTTGCTCCCGCTCTCACTTCATTATTTTTTCCGTTAATTGTTCTGTATGGCTGGAACCGCCATCACTCTTTCTACTGTCTCCTTTATGGGTAGCGATCAGCTCCCACTTTCCTTCCTTCTTACTACCCTCTCTTTTCCTTTTTTTATATTTTTTGGCTTCTTTCATGCTCTTCTGCTTCATTCATCTTTTCCCTGATATTCATCCTTTCTCTCATTTTGTAATGTGGTTCTGGATTTTTTCTCTTTTCTTCTTTTCCACTTTTTCTCTCGCTCTACAACTTGTTGTGGCGGTAATGCATTGTTTCTCTTCGCTCTCTCTCTTCCTAATCCTTGCTGTTTACTTCACTTCTTCTTTTACTTCACCAGGCTTGTTACTAGATACCTTCTTTTATCTTCTCTCCTGTTTTCTCTTCATAACTGCTATATTCTTATTCTCTACTCCTTTTCTTAATCTCTTCCTATGAAAGGTTTTCGACTCATTTCTTGGAATGTTAAGGGTCTCTGCAACCCTATTAAGAAACAACGTATTTTGTCTCACCTTGCCCATTTACAATGTCAAATCGCCTTTTTGCAAGAGACGCATCTATCTACAAAAGAGTTGTCTAAGTTACGCAGGCAATGGGTTGGGGAAGTTTTTTGCTCCCTGGCTGTTAATCATAAAAATGGTGTTGGTATTTTATTTCACAAATCCTTGTTTGTTCAAATACACCAAGAAACTGCTGATTCTAATGGTAGGTGGTTGCTTCTAGATTGTACTGTTAATAATGTTCATCTTTCTCTTTGCAATATTTATGGTCCCAATGGCATTGACCCGTCCTTTTGGAATGATTTTTCTTCCCTTCTCTCCTCCAATGGTAATGAAGATATGATTGTAGGGGGGATTGTAATCAATTGATGGACCCTTTCCTAGATCGCAAATCCCAAGCACGTTATGTTCCTAATAAAATGCAAAAATCCTTCCACAGATCCATTTCCTCTAGAGGCTTAATAGATTCATGGAGAATTTCTCACCCTGACTCTCTGGAATTTTCCTTTTTTTCTCCTGTGCATGCTTCCCATTGATTATATCTTTCTCTCCCATCATACTTTCCAATTCATGACCAACTCTGAAATAGGCTCTATCCTCATCTCCGACCATGCCCCTATTATTTTGGATATGGACTACCCCTCCCCCACCCCCAAGTCCCGCCGATGGCGCTTTAACAATTCACTTTTACTTGATCCCACCTTCACTGATCATTTCACACACTTTATGGATGATTTCTTTACTAATAACTTAAATACCTCTTCTGATTTCCACTTTATTTGGGATGCCTTCAAGGCTGCTGCTCGTGGTTGTTTTAATGATTTTGTGTCACGTAAAAAGAAGATGGTGCTTGCTCAGGCATCCTCTTTTCTTAAATGCATTAAGGAGCTTCAACACCTTTATTTTACCACCAACTCTCCTGACTCACTGTCTTCACTTATTAAAGCGAAAATGCAATTTAATAAACACTCTTGGGATTCTGCTTCTAATCAGCTTCTTCAATTTAATGCTAAAATCTATGGTGGTCGCAACAAGCCTGGTAGGGCTCTGGCGAATTACTTCAAAATCAAGAAACAAAAATCTAAAATTGTTACGATCAAGGATCCGCATGGCTTTCTCCAATCCTCAGATGCCAAAATCCTTGATTGTTTTCTACAATACTACTCTACCCTTTACACGCCTGAGTCCATTCCTCTGCTGCACAAATAGACTCCTTCTTTCACTCTATCCTTAAACCTTCTGCCCCTCTGGTAGACTTCTCTTCCCTTGATGCCCCAATCTCAGAAAAAGAGATTCTTACGGCTCTTTCTTTTCTCCCCAAAGATAAGATGCCTGGTCCAGACGGCTTTACAGTACAATTCTTTCTCAACTTCAAAACTGTTTTGGTTCCTTATTTACTCCAATTAATTAATCATTTTCTTACTACCGGCAAATCCAAAGGCTCCTTTACACAGGCAATGCTTGTCCTTCTCCCCAAAAAAGATAAAGATCCTTCCCTGTGCAAAAACTATAGGCCCATTTCCCTTATCAATACCGATTGTAAAATATACGCGAAACTCTTAGTTCTACGTATTAACTCGATTATTCCCGATTTGGTCAATATTTATCAATCCAGATTTGTCAAAGGCAGGTCTATTACTGACAATTCAAGGACCCTTCTCAATATTATTCACCTTTCTGCCAAAATGGGTACTTCAATAGCGGCTATTACCCTAGATGCCGAGAAAGCATTCGACCGTGTTAACTGGGATTTTATGTTTGGTGCACTCCGTTGGCATGGTTTTAGCCCCACTTTCCTCAAATATATTAAATTACTTTATTCTGGTCCCACTACTTCTATCTGGGTTAATGGTTCTCAATCTGCTTATTTTCCCCTTCACAGAGGCACCAGACAAGGTTGTCCGCTATCCCCTCTCCTTTTCATTTTGGCATTGGAAGCTTTTTTCGAGAAAATTCGACAATCCCCTTCCTATTCTGGTTTTATTTATAAGGACATGGAAATTAAATTCACTGCTTATGCAGATGACATTTTGCTTTATATTTCAAACCCTGTTGTTGCCCTTCCTGCTTTTTTTTCCTTATCACGGGATTATTCTTCTGTTTCCGGTTATAAGTTGAATATCGATAAGTCGGAGGTCCTTCCTCTCAAAAAGTATTGTCTCCATCACATGTTTCATGGCTCCGGTTTCGAGTGGAATCCTGGTTATATTAAATGTCTTGGTGTTTTATACGCTAATACCATTAGAGAAACTATTAAAATCAACCATTCTGACATCCTTAAAAAATTCTCCTCTCTTATAGAACGTTGGTCTCCCCTTTTCCTTTCCTGGTGGGGTCGTCTTTCAACTATCAAAATGATGCTCCTTCCTATAGTCAACTTTTGTCTTTCTTTGCTTCCTATTTCTCTCCCCCATTTCTTCTTCAAATCCATCAATGGTCTCTTCACTAAATACATATGGAACAAGCGTAAAGCTAGATTCTCTCTGCTTCGCCTCCAACAACCTAAACATCTTGGCGGTGTTAACTTCCCCAATATTTCACGCTTTCACTCTGCATTTTCTCTAAAACAGATTTGGCCCTTTCTTCTGGATTCATCCTCTCCACTTACAACGGCTTGGAGCTCTTTGAAATTAGCTCAAGTTTTCCCCTTCTCTTTCCTTACTGCTACCAACCTCACCCAGCCGCCTCAAAAGTTTGTCTCTCCTATCTTTAAACACTCTAAAGCCCTAACACTTGCTCTTTTTCGCTCCTTTTCTTCGTCCTCTGATCTTCATTTCGACACTCCACTCTGGTACAATAAATCTCTCAAAGTTCGTAATCGGGCTCTTTTCTGGAAGGAATGGATCGATAAAGGGATTTTTACTTATAGGCAACTCCTTTCTAATGGCTCTTTACTAACCTTTCAGGAACTTCGTGACTCCTTTGGTATTTCTACTAAATATTTCTCGCACTTTCACACACTTCTCCCTTCATTATCCTCTATTATTTTGCAAAATGTCCCTTCCTCCCCTTCTCCCCCTTTTCTCACCTCTCCACCCAACTTCCTTATCCCTTTCAAAGCTTCGGCTATTTATAAGTTACTATCTCACTTTCCCACTGACAGGCCCACAACCAAACTTGAACTTATGTGGGAGTCAGACCTCGGTCACACCTTATCCTCACTCACTTGGGACTCCATTTGGTCTAAAATTCACTCAGTTTCTCGTTCTGCTAGTACCACACAGACCTTTTACTTTTTTATAACAGACTCTACTACACCCCCAGTGACCTGTATAAATTCGAACTAACTAACTCCAAAAAGTGCTGGTCTTGTTCTTGTACTACTAGTGACTTGTTTCACATGTTTTTTCTCTGCCCTAGAGTTAAATTACTGTGGTCTAATGTTTGGTCCACACTTAACAAAGTTTTGTCCACTGTTGTTCCTTTTGATATTGCTACTGTTTTCTTGGGTGGATTAGCTCCAATCTGGGATGTTCCGCATCATACACGTAAATTCATCAACCTTTCTATTGCTATTTCTCTTCAAATTATTACTACTAATTGGAAAGATACTACGAACGTTGTTTATAATGCTTGGTGGAATCTACTCTGTCACCATCATAGATTAGATTGTGCATGTGCTTCGTCAATCCCTCTATTGATAAAACGTGATTTATGTTTCCAATAATTTTTTCTCATATTTTCTTGCTGTATTTTTCTTTGCCATTGTACTGATGTTTTACGTTGTATTAATCTACTCAATAAAGCTTTTTAAACTCAAAAGAGGGATGTGGTAATGTTGTCTTCCTTCAGAGGATCAGAAAAGGAACTAGGCTTGCCTATGTAGGTCACATACAGGGTAGTCAAGAAAACGAGGGGGCTTATTTACAAGCCCCTTGCACGCCGGTGCAACCTCATGATATATCTTATCTTTGAGAGGTTGAATAAGACTATATTGATAAAACAATTTTGAAACTGAACATACAACAGACCAACTACCGGCCATACCAAACCTAAAAAGAGTAATTGACAGAATATTTATACAATCTAGTGAAACTCCAGTTGCTTCTAGAAGATATCAATAAATAGATATATCTCAACCTTTACTAACCACACATACAAATGATGCCCTTTTAACATATGGCAAATTTATAGTAATGAAAATGGAATTATCATTTATTTTACTAACAGCATTTCACTAACTTTGACACAATGTAACACATCCATGATGGATGTCAAATGTAAGTTGTGTCCTCCACCATTCAATCAAATGTACACAATAAGTGGCGAACACAAAAATACAGACATCCCATTGTTGTATGCATGGTTACCCAGTGCAACTTACAATGAAATGCCAATGCATATAAAACATCAAACTAACAAGTATTACCCTACCAAAGTTAGCGTAGATTTTGAACATGAAGTGATTTATACTAATACACTGAAATTGAGGGTTATTATTATCATTTTAACTAAGGCATATGGAGGCACCTACAAAATTACACCCTAAGTGTAGATCATGCATTTAACCTAGAATTTGCACAAGATTAAATTCCAATATTATCAAATGCATGAACCAAAAGTGACCCTATGACAGGATTACTTCAACAATACTAGGGTTGGTCGCTGCACCGATCAGGACACAGACACCAACCCAAGTATCATATTCCATGGTGTAATCTCTCTGACAGCTCCATGTCTCATGAAGCAACAGCAAACTCCACAGTGGGAGGGTGACAACATTTCTTCCAAGAAACATTTTGAAGAAGTTACTCTACGCTTTAGTCATTTTAAGAAATTCTCAGAAAAAGGGAGCAATCCTTAACCTAAGTCAAGACAAAAATATACAAGCAAACTACAGAATACATCAAATGCTAGAAAACAAATGATTAATGCTACCTAGCCAAGGTCTACCATATCTTGATTCATTAGCAAACACATGAATTTAAAACCACCACATACATTCATATAAAACATTTACAAAATACATAAACATATTATAAAATAGATGAAGTTCTGCTGCACTAACCTAAATGGCTCATACAATTAGCACTAACATATAGCTCACTAAAATGATGTTCACTAACAAATATTACCCTAACCCCTAAAACTTCTCCCTCCATAACACTAAACCCGTAGAAAATAAGTGTAAATTACTCTTATCAGAATGAGAGAGCAGGAATTGAAAACTACCACTTCAAATCCACAAACAGCCCTAAATGATGAAGACAGACTACATAATCAAACAAACTATAAAACAAATAGTGCAAAATAATTGACATTAGAAATATTTATAAACTAGAGAACACAATAGGAAAAATAAATAAATATTATATATCACTCCAAAACAGTCCGGTAGCTCTGGGCTTTACCTTGCGGCGGACGGAAGTGTAATCCGGCGTTTCCTAATATATCAGCATTTCTTCCTTCATACATGAAAAAAGTACTTTTGACTCACCAGGATGCTAAATTCTGTTTATTGTGAAACAGAAAGCCTCACACTCACACGTTTCACTTTTACGGCTTTCTCATGGTAAAGCAAGACATGTTTCGCTTCTGTTTACATACACTTGTGCATGAAACATAAAAAGTGGACTAGCATGTTACTAGTTCAAAATATTGCCAGCCATCTTTGAATAACAAAGTATCAATGTTTACAAGGTTTTTCGACTCATAATTGTGATGGGAGACAGAATGCAAATATTTCCTTTAGGCTGCATGCATTTGTAACAAAATCAACCCTATAAATGTACATTTATATTTTTTTCTATGCATACTTCAAGCGTTTATGGAAAATAATTCATGCAGTAATCACTAACATTATGTATAATTTTAGTGCCATAATAATAATTCATGTATATATAGCGCTGGCGTAATCCTGCCCATGTCGGCATGATTATATCATCCTAGAAGCGGTTTTCCCATATACAAATAGCTCCAATACATGATGGGAAATGCATTAATGCAATTCATTCCTCAAAAATTCTTTAACAGTATATTGTCCTAGTAAAATTAACCCCTTCGATGCTCATGACGAGCTCAGCTAGTCATGCAGCACAGTGCTCCTGTGCTCATGACGAGCTGAGCTCGTCATGACCACACCCGTTTTTATTGCTGTCCAGCACAACAGAGGAATAGGTGCAGCATCGATGTGGTTAATCAAGCCTAAGTAGGCTGTGTACACATATTCATTCAACTTGGTTCCATGGAAAACCACTCTACATGTACATGTTAATTCAAATCGAGACACCATTAATTGTAATGTCAATAACGCATCCTGCCCAAGTGGGCCAAGAAACTTGTAGATTGCTTCTTGCTGAAGCCAAGGATAAATGTATTGTTCCTAGTATATTGAATGGATCTTTCTCTCAAAACACGCCTTGATACGCTGATGAATTGTTGCTCACAAATAATGCATAGTCCCATTTATAGAATGGAAACACTAAACAAAAATTCTATTATTGTGTAAAACCCTATTTAGTATTAAAATGCTGAGACCTCAATAATGCACAAGAAAGTAACATCACAGCAAAATTTGCTGAATCATTTGCTCTCAATATTACAACTTCACTTCATTTAATACTTGTCCATTTATTCTTCACAATGGTTCGAATATTATTTACACTGTCTACCCTAGATATATGGTCAGCTCCTCACTGGAATTCATACCTACAGGCATTAATGTCTCAAAGTCTAAAATATATTCAGATTCTAAGATCATTAGATGGTGTTCTCTATCACCACAATGTTCCTGTACTCTCACCACATCTAAAATAACAAAAGGCACTAGTTCGTCATTTTGGCCATGAATCGCCTTAAAATGACGAGCTAACGGATACTGCTCATTGTTATTGCATATAGGTCTTTTGTGTTCTAGGATTATTTTCCTAGCTCTATGTTTAGTACTGCTGATTTAGGGGCAGATTTATGATAACTGGCGCATCCCCAGGGATGTGCCAGTTATTTTGTGCCGCTGCTCCGCCACCCATGGTGCGCCGCATTTACAATGCGGTGCACCACGGGGCAAAAACGGCACAGATGCGTGACGCATCTTTGCCGTAAAGGTGGTGCATTGCTGGAGTTGCGTCACAAGCGCAAAGCAGCTCCAGCAAGGCTCGGGGGTGCCCCATCTTTACAACGCTGCGTCAAGACCAATGCCTGCTCCAAGCAGGCGCAGGGTTTTGACGCAGCATTGGCCTGAAAGTGACTGAGTGAAATCTTATAGATTTCACTCAGCCACTTTTGCGAGGCGCACCTGCCCCGGAACGCCCACCCTGCGCCGGAACGCCCATAAGTGGCGCAGGGCTTTACAACGTGATGCATTTGCCTAGATGCGTCACGTTGTAAATGGGTCATAGGGATGCGCCACATTTACGCCGCAGTTGCATGACGCAAACGTGCGCATTCCAACATAAATCTGTCCCATAGTGTTTTTTACAAGGGCAGATCAAGCAGTATACGCAGAACTCTGTATTGCAGTCAAAACTGCCCCGAATTAAAAAGTCCCTGTTGCTAGTCAGCACTCTTATCTTTGTGCATTACTACTGTTGATGCAAGCTTTACAATGCATACAACATGTAAATCCTGTGTTGTTCAGATGTTGATTAACTGTCTAATGTGATGTGACCAAATTTGGACTTAGCTCATCCTTGAGAGACTTCCCCTTCTAAAGGTTATTTGTGGAGATTCATGTAAAAACTTGTCCAAAACTCAATTAGTCTTCAGACAATGCCAGTTGTGATTTAATATTTTACGTACTTTATATGCCTGGCTGGAATAGATAGTTATAAATAAACCTTGGTGCTCATCATCCTGATTTTGTTTTGGTTTGGGAATTAATAGGGATGCTCTTTGTAACTGATCAACTTTTGCCACTGCTTCCTGTATTACTTTCTGAGCACATCCCTGTTCCTTGAACCTCTTGCACATCACAGATTTTTCAATTGCAAACTCCTTTATTGTACTGCTGCTCCTTTTTGCTCCATTGAGTTTCCCTTAGGGGATACTCTGAATGAGACTGTACAGGTGGGCACTGGAAGCAAATAAAATGCTGTTCCCAGCCTTTTCCTTTCTATAGAGCTTGGTTGCAAGATGATTTCTCTGCACCTTAACTTCCACTTCAAGGAAAACTATTTTACTGTTGCTTATGTGTGAGGTCAATTCTATGTTAAGGTATTATCATTCAATGACAAAGTTAAAGCTTCCGCACCAGGCTCGTCCCCTTCCCAAATTACAAAAGTGTTGTCGATGAATCTTGACCAAAACTCAATTTGTTCTGCATTGGACACCGATTGCAGTACCTTGTGTTTGTTTGTACAGTTTGACGTCAAAATAGAGAAAGTTAACAGTAATTGATCATCTCAATCAGCATTTCTGTATGAAATAAAAGTGAGATGGGTCTGGCTCACAAAAAATGGCGAATAGCCTGACTCCCTAAATCATGTTTAATCGATGTGTACAAACTCATCCCATCTAGTGTGATGAGCAGAAATTCTTTTTAACTTTGTAAAAATTAGATCATATTCAGGAAATGCATTGTGTCTTCCAGGTATGCCGGTAAAGCAGTTACAAAAGGTCGCAGGTAGAAATCTATGTATTAAGATGTCATTTCTAAATTTGATGCCATGGAAAAGACTATGGGGGTCTTTAGTATGGTGGGCGGACTTTGTCACCCCGCCATACCCCTGAGAAATGGGACCACCCGCTGAAGGTGCCGCGGTCCCGCACTCCTAATTAGGATGCGCCCGCCACACTGGTGGGCGCATGGCACATTTGTAACATTGCGCCGGGCGGTGCTTGCAATGCCACAAAGGCAGGCTGTGCCTTTCAATGCACCACATGACAGGCACCGTCCGGTGCCTGCCACGTTGTACATTGAAATACAGGGGGGTACTACGACCCCACCATGTGAGCCCTCCACCCCCTAGAATCCCTGGGGGCCCACTACAGACCCCCAATGGTGAAAAACGCCTGCCTTTCTGTGGCGGCAACATGTCCCCGCTATTGTGCTAATATGGATGGTGGTGTCTCCCAGACACCACCAGCATGTTAGCAGCTTTTCCACCCGGTCGACAAACCCTGCTTACACGAGTACCCTGGGAAAATGATAGGAATTTTAGGTGGGCACAAAACAATGACCCTAATCTAGCGATGGCTTGGCAACAAGCCCGTAACCCATCCACCACCCGACCCCAGCATATCCCTTCTTCCAAATAGACAATGGACTCCTTTATCGGTCTAGTGATACCAAGGCAGAGCCCCAATTATTGGTACCTAGAGTTATTCAGGTTCAGATATTGTTTTACGCCCATTCCCATCTTCTGGCCGGCCACATGGGGGCCCAGAAGACAACCCACAACCTTCTGAGGCACTGCGATTGGCCTGGTGTCTATGCACAGATACAAAAATACTGTCAGGAGTGCCCCATCTGTCAACAGAAAACCCCCTACAAACCCCGGTGTCCCCTTACAACCATTACCAATAATCAGGAAACCTTTTGAAAGGGTGGGTATGGATCGTATTGGTCCTTTCAGTAGCTTCTCGTGCTTGTAGATTATTGTACCCGCTTCCCCGAGGCATTCCCTTTATGGGCTCCCACAACTGCTAACATCACAGACAAACTCCTCGAATACTTTTCCTGGGTCAGGTTTCCACAGCGCATCCTTACGGACCAAGGCACCCCCTTTGTATCAAAAGTCATGTCCCAGGTCTGTCGGATGCTGGACATAGGACACATAAAGATCTCTGTCTATCATCCACAGACCGACGGACTGGTGGAGAGGTACAATGGAACGCTAAAATTAACCTTGATAAAGATGCTGGTATCAGAAGGGAAACAATGGGACAGGCTCCTGCTCCTTAATCTGTTTGTCATACGGGGACAAGTCCAAAGCAGTCTGGGCTGTTCATCCTTTGAGATGTTATACGGCCGACAGTCTCAGACTTAGTTGGAGATGAATAATGAAGTGTGGGAGAAGAACCCTGACAACACCACTGACCTTCTAGAGTACACTCAGCACCTTAGATCCAGGTTAGGAAAGCTACGGGAGTTGGCCCATACCAATCTCAAGTAAAGCCGAAGACAACAAAAGCTTTACTATGATAAGGGGAAAAAAACAAGGATTGGGTGACTGGGCGCTGGTCCTCCAACCCAGTTCAGTAGCCAAGGTAAAAAGTTATTGGAAAGAGCCCTACAAGGTGGTAGACACTATTGGGAACACCACCTGATGAATACAGGCCTCAGCAAGGCCTGCGAGTGCAAAGGGTTCGCCCTTTTGTGCACGGAGTCCTCAGACTACACAAGAAATTGGCACGGAAACAGGAAATACAAATACATAGTTTAATAAACCTTTAAAGGTGGTACTACAGCCCACACAACACTCTACAGTATTGTACAAGGTAGCACAAAGAACTCAGACATGCGGTCCCCTTTTATACACAAAGAAGGGGCTCATAAGTAGGCGGTTACAGCTCAATGATGAACATGATCGATACATGGGTGGAGTTAACATTTCTTGAGACACGCCGGAATACACATTCCAATCTACGCTAATCAGAGACAGATGTGACTCCTACTGGGCATGCGCTAGACGTACAAGGAACTATTTATAGCCTGTTGCTGGGCAAACTTCAGGGGTGACAATCAGTGAGGTAGGGCTCGCCTCGTGGCGAGCACATGGCAATGTATAGCACACAAGATGGACGCCAGAAAGCAAAATGGAGTCTGGCCGTATTTCAAGTTCAAGCGAGAAAACTAGAACAAAGACACGATAGCATGTCTTCAGTGAATGCTTAATACTATTGCTGTTTTATTTACAACAGACGACCCTTTCAGCATTTGCTGAAGACATTCGGTTTCCTTGGATAGTCCAAATACTCATTGTTTATATCGATGCTCATCATATCAGCTATCTCTCTGGTTATAGTTTTCTTATGGGTAGCCTCTGCGACAGATTGTTTATTAGGCACACAAAATGAAACACACAGAGAACATATCATTGGGCTACATTGAATACATACACAACACGTGAATAATATGGCAACAATTAAACATAGTCCAGTGAGAACTTTCCAACCCCATGTAGAAATCAAGGTCCAAAACCACCCAGAGAAGGTCCAAGATCCATTTTCAACATGTATATCAGCTGCAATTTATGTAATTTGTTAATAGCTTTGTACACAGAAGGAGTGTGGTCAGGGATAAAGACGCAGCAGCTCCTTCCGATAATCCTACAAGCTCCGCCTCTATCCGCTAACATTACATCTAGAACCATTCGGTTCTGTAATGCAACAATCCTAGTAATTTGCAGTTCTTCAGTAAGATTCCCAAGGGCTGCAGCAGTTTGATTGGTAACAGCTTCAACTACCCTCGTTAATCGTCGCATCTTTCTGCTGTTCAGGGCAGCTCCCACAAAGAAAAATAATCCTAAATTGAAATCTATATACTGCTGCAGACTAGTATCAGTCTGGTCAATATCATCTATAGACAAAGTTTGCTTGTATCTATTTACAGTCACATTATTCAATAGCTTCAAATCTTTGTGATATGATGCAGGTGCCAGGAATACAGGTGGCAGTAAAAATGATACATAACATACTCCAGACCATCCAGCTGGTAATCGATAATAACCTTTGTTTCCACATACAAAGTAAGTATTATGAGAGTCTAAGAATGTTCTGTTGTTCAGGCCATCAATATTCAATATAACAATACAATCACTAACACCTACAGGAATATGGCCTACACTCTGTACACATAAATCTGCTTGTGCCTGGGCCACTGAAAGCACAAACTTCTCTTATCCGACAGTGTCTCTGGTGTTCGTGAAAATATAAGGTGTTGATTCATTGTCCGGTCGATACTCTTCCCACTCCCATATAGTTCCATTGGCTTGTGGATAGCCTTCCTTATCTTGATGGCATTCTTTATTCAGTCTGAAAAGCAGTCTACCCACTGTCGGTTTTCTCGTAGCAAAAAGCAAAGTGTACCATGCTCTACAAGAGCCATTATGAGAGAAAGGGAGAGGTATGAACGGTGTTCCCCCTTTCTTTTGATGCGCTGGCATCATCCCACATATCCAGCAGTCTGTGGCATTTGTAGCAACGTGGGTATGATGCAACATCTGAATGAAAGTGTTATTCAAATACGACTGTCGATGTTTCAACTCTTGATATGGGAGTGTATAGAAGAAATGCTCATCTGGGACTGGAGTGGAGACAACATATAGTTCACGAGCAGGAGCTTTATCCTCCACAAACCACATAACTGTAGCGATAACTGCTATAATGATAATGAAACCTACAGAACCAAAAATCTTCTTCTTATCCATTCGAACAAATGTACACAGTATCTTCCTGAAACTAAAAGTGTTGTCAGAACTCTTACCCCTAGGTAGCCGTTGTTTTCTTCACCAGCGGGCCAAGACAGGTGTCACTACACTAATGCATGGCTGATCCCCCCCTTGTCTCATTTTCACTGACCTAGGGACCGTTCTGACAACTTCTCACACAATTGCAGATTCTTTTCTTGATCGCAAATTATATCTTCTTGATCCAGGGATTGTCTGGTCCGGGAATAACTCAGGATATCTCGATGGTCAGTCAATACAGCAGGCTCCACCAGGTCAGGTTGCACTTTCTGGCAATGAATGGAATGGATCCAATTTTTCCGATTGGTCACCCACACAGCTGTTCTTGTTGCGAGGAGGACCTGTTCAGGACCGCACCCCCTCGGCTCCAGACTGACTCTCGAAGGACTTCACCAGGACGAAGTCACCAGGCCGGAGGTTATGACCTTCTCCTGTGGACCGGTCCGGGAGTGCTTCTCGAACCTGTTGATGAATGGAAACCAAGCTATCAGTTAATTGTGCCAAATAGTCATTTATTAAAACACAAGGTACATCGTACACTGAGCTCGGTTTGGCCACCCCCCATATGTTCATGGGGCGCCCGAAAACAATCTTATAGGGCGTTAGGCCCGTCCGAGAATGTGGTACTGATCTGATAGACAATAATGCCAAAGGCAAAGCATCTGGCCAAGTCAAAGAAGTAGAAGCCTGTATTTTCGCTATTTTCAGCTTCAACGTACCATTATATTTTTCCACCAATCCTGCTGATTGTGGGTGGAACACTGCATGAAACTTTTGCACAATGCCTAGTCTTTTCAGAACATACTTAATAATGTCCGCCACGAAATGGGGCCCGTTATCACTCCACAACAATCTGCAAACACTATATCGAGGAAAGAATTCCTTTAACAGCACCATGGCAGTAGTCATTGCAGTATTGTCCTTTGTAGGATATGCTTCAATCCATTTACTGAATGCACAAACCAAACCACAACCAGGATGTACTTCAGATTATTGCAGCGTTCCAGCTGAATATAATCCATTTGCAATACTTCAAAAGGTGCAGTTGGTGTTGCAAATCCTCCTGCTGGAGTTCGTGTCCCTTTTCCTGGATTGTATTTTAGACAAATCATGCAGGTCTGTACTACTCTTTTAGCCGTGCTAGCAATTTCTGGATGCTCCCAAACTTGCGTAAGCAATTTCACAATTGCCGAAGCTCCAACATGTGCTAGCCCATGTGCCATCTGAACCATAGGTTGTACAAAGGCTGTGGGTAACTTCCACCTATCCATCTGCTTATTCCTCCAGCAGCCTTCATCGTCCAATTCTCCATCTTTGGACCATTGTTCTCGTTCTTTCTCAGTAGCAGTCTTTTGTATCTCTAACACCTTTTCCCTAGCATCATGCCACCGCTCAGCTTGTGACTTCACAACATACAGTGGAGTGGAGCCAGGCTGTATCGCAGTTACACGTGCTACTCGATCTATCAAAGCGTTTCCTTGTCCTACTTTATCTGTCACTTTCTTGTGTGCGCTACATTTCACTATAGCTATCTTCTTTGGATAGGTCAATGCAGTCAATAATAATAATAAAGACGTTTGTAGAGCACTATGGCTGCGCCATCCCGGCGTGTCCCCACGCTGTAGGACTGTGGGGCCAAAAAAAGACATAAGAGCTAAACCAGCAGCAGATACCAGAACCCAACTAGCATGTAAAAAAGTGAGTTTTTAACAGACAGCGAAACTTCCTTTCTGTTTGCTCAAGACGCAGGTTAAGTGGAAGTTTATTCCAACTTATGGCAGCAATCACTCTAAAAGAGCGACCTCCCATTTTTGCCCTCTTAAAATGATGGGTCATTAAAGTGCCCATTCCACAGGACCGCAGTGCTTGCACTGGCTTATATCTGGTGATCAAGTCAGCCAGATATGGGGGAGCCTTCTGCCACAAGATCCGATGACAAGTCAAGAGGGCTTTAAACAGTATTCTTTTTTTAACAGGCAGCCAGTGGAGGGCCGCCAGAGCTGCACTGGATGGAGCTCTTCTGGGGAGTCTGAGCACAAGCTGTGCTGCCGCATTTTGTAGTACCTGAAGCCGCCCTATGCTTTTACAGGATGCTCTCAGAAAGAGGACATTCCCGCAATTAATCCGGGAGGTGATCAAGGCCTGGGTCATCGTGCGTCTTGCCTCCAGGGGGAGCAGATCCGGGGTTTTATTTAAGATCTTGAGTACCCCAAAACACTTTCCGACCACCCGCCTAATATGCGACTCATAGGAAAGTGTATGGTCTACCCAGATCCCTAGATTCTTGGCTTCGACGCACGGAATAGGTGCTACCCCCAGACACTTAGGGCACCAATTGCCAGCCCATTTACGTTTATAACCACCTACCACCAGTACCTCCGTTTTTGACCTATTCAGCTTCAGGCAATGATTATCCATCCATACAGCTAATGCCTGCATACAAGCTCTAAAGTTGTCTGCTCCACCTGACGGTACTTGGGAAGGGTGATCAGCAGTTGAGTATCGTCGGCGTAGGATACTATCTCTACGCCAAATGATTGCACTACTTCTACTAAGGGGGCCATGTACAAATTAAATGGGGTGGGACTCAAGGCCGAGCCCTGAGGCACCCCCTGATCCAGTACTATTTCAGCCGATTGAAAAGAGCCTCTCTGGACCTGGAAGCTTCTGCCGGTCAGGAAGGATTTCTGCCAGCCCCGCGCCCGACCAACCACACCACCTTTGTTCAGACACTGTAGCAAGGTGATGTGTGCTACAGTGTCGAACGCTGCACTAAGGTCAAGCATGACCAGTGCCATGGTGTGCCCTGCATCTGCGCCCCGCCTCAGGGTCTCTGTGGCCCACAATAAGGCAGTTTCGGTTGAATATCCTGCCCAAAACCCTGATTGGGAACGGTGTAGGAGTTTAGCCTCCTCCAGGTAAGCCATCAGTTGTATGTTAGCTATCTTTTCTGCTATTTTAGCGGTGTATGGCAGCAAGGAAATCGGTCTCAGGTTGTCAAGCACTGAATGACTGATATTGGCCTTCTTCCTGATCGGCAGAACTATCACCTTCTTCCAGCTAAGTGGAAGAGTCTGGGAGCTAAAGGAGACTTCAAGGACATGTCTCAAATAGGGCTCTATAACCTCTACACTTTCACCCACCACCCTAGGGGGGCTGGGTCTCTTGGGGATCCCGACTTAACACTGTGACATATCCTACAAAGCTCCTTCGATGTGGGTACTGTAAAGCACTCTAATCTCCGATCAGAGTGCCTAGCCTCCCTCGTTTCAACAAAAGTCTCACCCCTTGCCAGGCAGCTGGAGAAGGATCTGTATATGTTTCAAACCTTGCTAGGAAAGAATTCTGCCACTCTATTACATTCCATGTTAGAGTCAGACTTCGGGGCATTGGAGCTGGAAACCACAGAGATCTCTTAATAGATCTTAAAAAGTTCTCTTGCGGAGCATTCCGCCTCACTAATTCTAGTTTTATAGTGTGAGGCCTTTGCTTCCCTCACCTTCATCTGATAGCCCCTCTTGGCAACCCTATGCTCATTTTTTGTCTGGGTAGAAAAGTCCCTGCGGCAGCTCCTTTCAAGCTTCTTATATTCAGACCTAAGGGCCTGCAAGTCTGTTGTATACCAAGGGGCCGACTTTCTAACTCTATTCTCTTGCTTACCGGTGTACAGCGGTGCCACCGTATTCAGGGCTATAAGGATATAATCTTCTAGATTTTTATTAGAGCTTTCACTATCTGTTCCTGCCGGCATCCCCCCTTCACGTAAAATCTCATTAAATGTGGACCGGGAAAAATGCTTCCACTTCCGGTAGGGATAGCCGGCTTCACCCCCCCTCAACAAGTCTTCTGCCCCAGCGACACCGATTTCAAACGAAACCAGAGAATGGTCCGTCCAGGGAACCGGGCTTTCGTTGTTATATCCTCCCAACTGGCAAACACCGTATCCAATAAATGACCATGCGTGTGGGTGGGGGTAAGATTTTTCAATTCTAATTGGATGTCATGTAGGTCTTGCTTAATCTCCACAGCCTCTTTAAGTTGGACATCCTCAAAACGAATGTTCAGGTCTCCTAATAACATAATCTTACTACGCCTAAGCGCCATGTGTGCCACACAATCTTGCAGACTCTGCCTAAAGTTACCAACACTCCCTGTAGGTCTATAAAGTAGAATGCCAGATATATGACCCTGGGGGACGGTTTGTAGCCCATAACTACCGGCCTCACAATTCTCAATCGTCAAGAGATTATGTACTAATTCTCCATACATTATCCGTGCTCCATGTGATGTCAGAAAGCCTCTTTCCTTCCAGGCCGAAATCTTGCGCTTCTCCGAAAGCATAGCGGCTATCCGTATATACATTCACACATAACCCTGCACTAAGCTCACAAGCTCGTGTCAATGCTATCAGTTCTGCAGCTTGTGCCGATTTCTGCAGTATGCGTGCTGTCTCCTCCACTATTGTTTGTAGCGTAGTAGTTGCATATGCTTCTGAGGTAGACCCATCTGGTAACTTCAAACAAGACCCATCCACCCACAGCTCTCCATCCAGATCCGATGACAAGTCAAGAGGGCTTTAAACAGTATTCTTTTTTTAACAGGCAGCCAGTGGAGGGCCGCCAGAGCTGCACTGGATGGAGCTCTTCTGGGGAGTCTGAGCACAAGCTGTGCTGCCGCATTTTGTAGTACCTGAAGCCGCCCTATGCTTTTACAGGATGCTCTCAGAAAGAGGACATTCCCGCAATCAATCCGGGAGGTGATCAAGGCCTGGGTCATCATGCGTCTTGCCTCCAGGGGGAGCAGATCCAGGGTTTTATTTAAGATCTTGAGTACCCCAAAACACTTTCCGACCACCCGCCTAATATGCGACTCATAGGAAAGTGTATGGTCTACCCAGATCCCTAGATTCTTGGCTTCGACGCACGGAATAGGTGCTACCCCCAGACACTTAGGGCACCAATTGCCAGCCCATTTACGTTTATAACCACCTACCACCAGTGCCTCCGTTTTTGACCTATTCGGCTTCAGGCAATGATTATCCATCCATACAGCTAATGCCTGCATACAAGCTCTAAAGTTGTCTGCTCCACCTGACAGTACTTGGGAAAGGGTGATCAGCAGTTGAGTATCGTCAGCGTAGGATACTATCTCTACGCCAAATGATTGCACTACTTCTACTAAGGGGGCCATGTACAAATTAAATGGGGTGGGACTCAGGGCCGAGCCCTGAGGCACCCCCTGATCCAGTACTATTTCAGCCGATTGAAAAGAGCCTCTCTGGACCTGGAAGCTTCTGCCGGTCAGGAAGGATTTCAGCCAGCCCAGCGCCCGACCAACCACACCACCTTTGTTCAGACACTGTAGCAAGGTGATGTGTGCTACATTGTCGAACGCTGCACTAAGGTCAAGCATGACCAGTGCCATGGTGTGCCCTGCATCTGCGCCCTGCCTCAGGGTCTCTGTGGCCCACAATAAGGCAGTTTCGGTTGAATATCTTGCCCAAAACCCTGATTGGGAACGGTGTAGGAGTTTAGCCTCCTCCAGGTAAGCCATCAGTTGTATGTTAGCTATCTTTTCTGCTATTTTAGCGGTGTATGGCAGCAAGGAAATCGGTCTCAGGTTGTCAAGCACTGAATGACTGATATTGGCCTTCTTCCTGATCGGCAGAACTATCGCCTTCTTCCAGCTAAGTGGAAGAGTCTGGGAGCTAAAGGAGACTTCAAGGACATGTCTCAAACAGGGCTCTATAACCTCTACACTTTCACCCACCACCCTAGGGGGGCTGGGTCTCTTGGGGATCCCGACTTAACACTGTGACATATCCTACAAAGTTCCTTCGATGTGGGTACTGTAAACCACTCTAATCTCCGATCAGAGTGCCTAGCCTCCCTCGTTTCAACAAAAGTCTCACCCCTTGTCGGGCAGCTGGAGAAGGATCTGTATATGTTTCAAACCTTGCTAGGAAAGAATTCTGCCACTCTATTACATTCCATGTTAGAGTCAGACTTCGGGGCATTGGAGCTGGAAACCACAGAGATCTCTTTATAGATCTTAAAAAGTTCT
Source organism: Lissotriton vulgaris (assembly GCF_964263255.1). NCBI lineage: Eukaryota > Metazoa > Chordata > Amphibia > Caudata > Salamandridae > Lissotriton > Lissotriton vulgaris. The sequence goes on along the minus strand of NC_141698.1, from coordinate 987,625,799 downwards.
CTTGCGGAGCATTCCGTCTCACTAATTCTAGTTTTATAGTGTGAGGCCTTTGCTTCCCTCACCTTCATCTGATAGCCCCTCTTGGCAACCCTATACTCATTTTTTGTCTGGGTAGAAAAGTCCCTGCGGCAGCTCCTTTCAAGCTGCTTACATTCAGACCTAAGGGCCTGCAAGTCTGTTGTATACCAAGGGGCTGACTTTCTAACTCTATTCTCTTGCTTACCGGTGTACAGCGGTGCCACCGTATTCAGGGCTATAAGGATATAATCTTCTAGATTTTTATTAGAGCTTTCACTATCTGTTCCTGCCGGCATCCCCCCTTCACTTAAAATCTCATTAAATGTGGACCGGGAAAAATGCTTCCACTTCCGGTAGGGATAGCCGGCTTCACCTCCCCTCAATAAGTCTTCTGCCCCAGCGACACCGATTTCAAACGAAACCAGAGAATGGTCCGTCCAGGGAACCGGGCGTGTGGCTTTCGTTGTTATACCCTCCCACCTGGCAAACACCGGATCCAATAAATGACCATGCGTGTGGGTGGGGGTAAGATTTTTCAATTCTAATTGGATGTCCTGTAGGTCTTGCTTAATCTCCACAGCCTCTTTAAGTTGGTATCCGAAGTGGCCCACAAGGCATGAGGTAAAGAGGCCAATGCAGCATCTTCTTTAATCGTGTACACCCTCTCCATTGTCGGATAGTTATCATTCAAGATGACACGTACTCCTTCAGGGGAGAATCGTATCGTAGCCCGGAAATGCTTGAGCATATCCAAGCCCACAATGTTATCAGGCGTATTTGGGGAGAGCAAAAATGGACATGGTGCAACAAACTGATCTACATAAAGTGCAAGAGGTTGTGATAGTTGGCTATTAGAAGGCGTTCCATCGAACCCTATTGGCGTAATTGTTAAGCCAGACAGGGTAGCCCTCGGAACCAATTTTTTAGACAAAGCGCTACGAGTAGCTCCTGTATCTACCAGGAACCGATCAGTAGAACCCAAAACATGTGCTGTAACATAAGGACCCCTCTGATCTACTGGCACTTCAACTGATTCCTTACCCCATACTACGCAATCCTATGCATACTGTGAATCGTGCTGTTCAGGGGGTACATATTCAGACATTTGGTATTGATTTCGTCGATCAAAGACATTGGACCCATCTCGCGGTCGCATACTAACATCAAACCTAGCTCGATCATTCGTGTTGCCCCTAGGGCCTGAAGAACCTCCTCTACCCATCATGAATCCCTGTCCCCGCTCTTGCCGCTGTGCACGCAACAATGGACACTCATTCGCCCAATGGCCTCTCTGCCTACAATATGCACATTGATCCCGGGCCAAATCAGTACGGCCTGAAGAAGAAGCCGGGAAATTCCTGCCGCCCCTATCATTACCTCTACGAGGCGGCCCATACTCTTGCGCTAACATAACCTTCGTTTTTGAATCTTTAGATTTCTTTTCATCACTACCCTTCGCTTCTAATTCCTGACGCTCATAATACTGAGCCATCGGCAGGAGGGATGCTGGCGACGAAGTCGTCCAAGAGCTTTCACTCGCTTTCAATCGAGCTGCTACTCCCGGTAATAAATTTGAAACATATTTATCAACAAAAAGATGTCGACCCGTGTCGTCCGTAAGCGACTGGCCGCTGAAATCATGGAGAGTCTCCTCAAATCGCGTAAAAAAAATCTGAAACTGATTCATCTACTTTCTGTTTACATGACGCTAACATGGTCCAATCAATCTTTTTAGGGGGGGATAAGCGTTTTTAATTTAGTCAAAATAGCAGCGGGAAGATATAAAATCGACTGGGGCGGTTTCTGTGCAGGTTTCCTTTCTCTATCCTCATCCTCAACCTTAAATATCTGAAGGTCATCTACCTTTCGTATAGATTTCCACATATCTGGGGGTAATATAAGCCTGAAAAACAAATCAATATCGGCCAGGGTCATAGTAGAGGAAATTAGAGCCCCCTCAACTTCCTCGTAAAAGGCTGCAGGATTCTTTTGTGGATCAGGTAATGCCGCTTTTAATGCCATAACATCTGCTCCATTCCAAGGAGTATAAAATAAGTTATAGATAAAATACCCTTGAGCATCTGCTGACCCCCTATCCGTACTAGCACCCGCTCCTTCAGGAGGAACGTACAAAGGCGCCGCCTCCCGCATCGGTTTAACATGCACTGCATCGATCTTATCTGAATAAAAGATGGATGACTGCTTCCCGTCGCCACTCGGATTCGTTTTCTTCTCGCCGGCTTTCCTTTTCCGCGCTTCATCCCGTAGCCGAAACGTCTCATCCCGCAACGCAAATATCCGTCGAATCGCATCAGGCACCTGGGAAGGACGAAAAAGACCTTTACGCATTTCTTTAGAATCAGCTATCACATCATCTGGTTCAAGAACATCAGAATATTTTCGAAAAAGCTGACACTACTTCATTAGAGACAAAATCAGTAAAGTATACTTTCTCACTATCCTCCCATGCGTCGAGCTCTTCCAATAAATCTTTAAGGGAGACAGTATCTTTGTTGACCCGATAAGCAATCTTACAGAGATTAGCCATATGATCGGCCGACAACATAAACCGCGTACCCACTTTCTGCCCGGGCGGCCTAGAAGCTGGATCTCCTCCTCTCGGGGCAGACGGGCCAGAGTACGGGGGCGGAGAGCGATCTAATAACGAAAAATCATCATTCGATTTATTAAGGACAGGATAAAAAGGCTGTCGAACAGGATACTGGCCAGATATTTGCAACTGACGTTCTTTCTCCTGTTTCTCTTCTAATTCCTTTGCTTCGTGCTTTTTCGACTCATGCGCTCTCTCACGCTCACTTTTCCGTTGCTCTTTCTCAATCAGTGCCTGCTCACGCTTCTCACGCTCTCGCACCTCTTTTACCCACATACGAATACACTCAAACATGTCTTCCCTCACTCGCCACTTACACATACACTGCTCCACATACTCAATTTTCCGCAAATCAAATGATCCATACATAGGCCATCGTAGCTCAGGATCCTTTTTGGTATATTTCCGCCATAACGTGCTGTACATTATGGGGGAAAGACCAAACTTGACGTACATATCCCTATTCGGCGTCCCTTCCGGGGGAGCCGGCTGTGATTCTTCTAGTATCAACGGGTCATTTCCAAAACAGCAGCACCACTTACGGAGTGCGCTAAAAACAGGTATGTCTAAAAAATACTGCAAACTATGCAATATTATAATTTAAAAAATGGCACTTAAAATGTTGCACCGCTCAAATCCAAAGGTCAGGAGAAATATCTCCACATTGCCTGCCTATATGTGTTGCAATGCATATATACCCCAATTCAAACCAAACAATATGACTAGTCACCTCAAACAAACAAACAAATTGGTCACGGTAAGCGTATCCCAAAACTGCCTTGCGAATCAAGACTACCAAAGGCTTGCATCAAGCACCGTACAACGATTCTTACCATCCAGATTCAAACTGCCAAGTTCCAAATTCGCCCAAACGGCCAATATGCGGCAAACCGACAGAAGAGGTCTCAGTCCATGACCGGCGCCACCCAGATGGTCAGATCGGAAGGGAAGGAAGAATACCTCGGGATGCCAGGACTAAAGGCACCGCTGGCAGTGATCCCTTCCCCGGCAAGGTTCCAATCCTTCGTCACGACCAATCCTTCGAGCATCCGAATCGCCGCTGAGCCCCACGTGACGGGCGCCAATTGATTAATACAGGCCTCAGCAAGGCCTGCGAGTGCAAAGGGTTCGCCCTTCTGTGCACTGAGTCCTCAGACTACACAAGAAATTGGCACGGAAACTGGAAATACAAAGACATAGTTTAATAAACCTTTAAAGGTGGTACTACAGCCCACACAACACTCTACAGTATTGTACAAGGTAGCACAAAAAACTCAGACATGCGGTCCCCTTTTATACACAAAGAAGGGGCTCATAAGTAGGCGGTTACAGCTCAAGACATGATTTACAACCATATATGGACATTTCTTGAACATGATCGATACATGGGTGGAGTTAACGGTTCTTGAGACCCGCCGAAATACACATTCCAATCTACGCTAATCAGAGACAGATGTGACTCCTACTGGGCATGCGCTAGACGTACAAGGAACTATTTATAGCCTGTTGCTGGGCAAACTTCAGGGGTGACAATCAGTGAGGTAGGACTCGTCTCGTGGTGAGCACATGGCAATGTATAGCACACAAGATGGACGCCAGAAAGCAAAATGGAGTCTGGCCGTATTTCAAGTACAAGCGAGAAAACTAGAACAAAGACACAATAGCATGTCTTCAGTGAATTCTTAATACTATCGCTGTTTTATTTACAACACACCTACCGACTCCAAATGAGACCCAGCTGATTCCAGCTCTTCCACATTAATCTGCTAAAAAAATGGCTGGGCCCTCCACCAGCTACCAACCAGTTAGCCCTTATTCCCTAGAAAGACGCTTGCACCCTAGAACACCTCGTGGTTAATGAGCAGTTGTAGGGGGAGCAACGGGAGAACCTGTTAGATACCCTCAAGATTTTCTCACCACTGCTTTCTGACTTCCCAGGGAGAACCAATTTAGTGGAACATCACAGAGATACTCCTCCTGGTGCCGTAATACTCTTGCAGCCTTACAGGAAGAGAAGCAGTGGCAGCAGAAGTCAAAACATGCTGCAAATGGGAGTAATACGGCCCTCACAAAGCGACTGGTCTTCAATTATAGTCCTAGTCCCTAAACCAGATGGCAGGATAAGATTCTGTATTGTTTTCCAACACGTTAATTCCATTTCCAAATTGGATGCCTACACCCTACCCCATGTTGATGAACTCATAGAGCAATTTTGCACGCCAAATACATTTCTACTCTAGATTTGGCAAAAGGGTATTGGCAAGTTCCCTTGTGGGATATTGACCAAAGGAAAATGGCCTTTTCCACCCCAGTAGGCTTATGAACAGGGTTTTGTAATCTCATCAAACCTATACCTCAGCCTATCTTGATGACAAAATCATCTTCAGCCCCACTTGGGAAAACTCTTGGTACACTGCCATGCGATACCCCAGGAGTTAGAAAAAGCCGGTCTCTACATCAACGCCAAGAAATCTTGCATGGGGTTCTCCAAAGCAAAGTATCTGGGTTATATGTTGGGTAATGGGTGTATTGAACCTCAAAAGGAAAAGATCAGAGCTATCATGAAGGCCCCGCTCCCTACCACAAAGAAAGAAGTTAGGGCTTTCTTGGGTCTCTTGGGGTACTACAGAATTGTTACGGACCTTCTAAAAAAGTAGACCCCAAGAAATGTTCTTCAGGGCCCTCCTCCATCAGTCCCTGTCATCATCTCACCTGATCATTCACAGCCATTCATTTTACAGACCGACGAATCCGATGTAGGTATTGGGGCTGTTCTTTCTCAAATCTCCGAGGACGTACAAGAACACCCTAGTGATGATAGATCTAAATGTGTTAAGATAAAGCGAGATATATGCTTTCTTCTATGAACAGCGATATACTCACCTCTCCATGCAGGGGATGCTCAATATTAAAGTAGAATCTCAATTGAGAGATATACATTGTATTTAGGATGTTTTGAACCTTTCTTGCTGGTCTTCCACGTAAACCTTCCCCCTTCCGTGGTGGTAACCGCTTAGAAAAGGATGTTTTTAAAGTTTTAAAGTTAACAAATATTCGTTGATCAGTCTTTCCTTTGCAATAGGCTACTGTGTCTTTTCTTTATTTTCCCTGGTTCCCAGGGAAACACGTATGTTACAAGGAATCTCCATTGATGTAATGTCAAATGGGATAATATGTACACACTTGGCTATGCAGGAAATTGATGGGAATATTTTGTCTTTTATTTGTTTTTTCAGCCCTGAAGAAACTCCTTGGTAGGGAGTGAAACGCGTTGGCTGATCTCACTATATATTTTATTGATGTGCCTTTTTTTGCTGAACAAAGATAAATAAAGAACATTTCTCTACTTATTCTTTTTGGACTCTCATTTTGGTGCGCCCCCATGAGTATCTAAAAACTGTACAAGAACACCCTATCCTGTTTGTCAGCCGGAAGCTGTTCCCCCGGGAACAAAAGTATCCTATCCTAGAAAAGGAATGTCTGGCTGTCAAGTGGGCCATCAAAAAATTACAATACTACTTGGAAGGGACCAGATTTACTCTTTATACCGATCATGATCCTCTAGTATGAATGAGCCGGAATAAAGGGAGCAACCTGTGTGTAATGCGCTGTTTCCTCTCCTTACAACCCTTTTCCTTTGACGTTCGGCACCGCAGTGGCGCTCTCAATTCTAATGCCGATATTTTGTCCCGTTTCATCCCCGAGCGGGAAGACTCTGGGGTGGGTATCTATAGGGTTTCGCTGCCCCAAGCCCCGTTACAGAAACAGACTCATCCCCGCAAACAAGCTCTGACTCTCTTTCCCAGCTGCCAGGCGCCTACACCAGTCCGGGAGTCCCGACCCAGCATTTCACTTCCCCGGACTGGCTCTTTAATGTCAACGAAGAGGAGGAAGACCACGTCCCAAAGAAGGAGGACGACAGCGAAGCTTGGCTGCTTAAAGTGGAAGGGGCCGGCAAGCAAGTCATCATCAACCGGAAGAAGGAAGCCTGAGAGAGTCCATTGACCGAAGACGATAGTGGAGCTACTGTCCAGGAGTCCGGGATTTACAGGGAACGACAGGAGGACGTTGTGCCCTGCCATGGCCAGGAGGGTCGTGGCTTCAACAGGCGCATGCCCGAATCTAGGGGTTTGGGAGCAGGGATGAGATACGAGGATCTACCAGCAGGTTTGAGTCTCGATCAGGGTTAGGCCAGACACTTTTTCTGTGAAGCCTTTACCCGGAGGCACCCACCCCTCTTCCCTGGTGTCGGATTCTTCCGCTTCGTCCTCACACTGTTGGGCGTACTTCCCTCTCTATCTGTCCGCTAAACTACAGTGACATACTTGGCCCTAATATCGGTTCCTTTTTCCTCTCATGTGCCGGTCCCGGGGAGGGTCTTGTATAAACGTGGAACCTGAGTGCCAAGGAGGAGAAGTTAGAATCCCCTGACAAAGACACCAGATTACCGGAGAAACCACTAATTCCCCAATTTAACTTTCTGTACCACAATAAACGTCAAAAGCAGCAATAAGAGTGTCCATGTGTTTTAGTGAACCCGCCGTAAATCTAACACACCAACAATTGCTATACAATTGCTGTAACTTTGACATAACTATGTCACAACTATGCAAACTACAACATTTCCAATATTGTCAAAATGCAGCACTTTAATGAGGTCAGATTAACTATTCCTACTCCAAACATAGCCACATTTGGGGGAAGCTTTGGACTTTGGGACAATCATATGTACTATTCCCACTTCAGAATTAGCGACACTGGGTAAATTGATAGACTTTTAGGAGGTCAGATTTACTGTTTCCACTAAAAACGTAGGGTACCGGTTTAATTGTTGGTGGAGGGTGAACTCCGATGAAACAGAGAAGGAGTTCCTTCCCCTCCAAAACCATGGTCTGCTCACTCGATTTATATGCGGGCAGACAATAGGCGTGGCTATGGTGGTGAACACTCTGTCTGTATGTTCATCCATCCAGTTTTGCAGATGGAAGGACAAATAGCTGTTTTTATAGTCTGCCACCCTCCAGGTAAACCCTGCCTATAAATGACAGTGAAAAAACAAAAAGCCCGCCTCACCATGGGAGATCACTCCCATAGCGAGGGGGCATAATCTTTTTTATTTTCAAAATGAAATCCAGTATCAGGATTTTCTTTTTGAAAATTAAAAAGGAACCAGTTTGCTGAAAGGCTTTGTCATGTTAATGGAGAGAAGTGCACCAAACTGTGAAAAGAATTAGCAGGAACCGCTGTGACTGCTAGTTTGGTGGTAGTTTCTAAATTCGGAGTAATTTACTCTGTCACCTTGGTCAAGAAATGTAAATCGGCCGTTAGTCACATTGGAAAAACTGTTGGACTTTGGAAATGTCAGATATATGATTCAAAATCAAAACCTAGCCACATTCTGGAAAGTGTTGGACTTATAGGAGGTCAGATTTAATATTACAACTCCAATCTTAGCCACATTAGGAAAATGTTGAACTTTGTGAAGATTATACGTACTATCCCCACTCCAAATCTAGCTACAGTGGATAAAGTGTTGGTTTTTATGAGCTCAGAAATGCTATTCCAAATTTAAAGTTATCCGCATTGGGAAACATGTTGAACTTTGGGTGCGTAAAATGTCTTATTGCCACTCCAAATTTACCCATGTTTGTGAAAATGTTAGACTTTGAGAAGGGCAGATGTACTATTTCCTCTCCAAATGTAGCCATATTTGGGAAAGTGTTGAGCTCTGAGGTGGCCATATTTACTATTCCTACAACAAATGATTGGTTTATTCGTCTTTATTGTTTTCTGTCCCTTAAACATGCTCTTGCCATTTAAATCACAGAAATATTTAAAATTTTCGAAAAATATTTTTTAATGTAAAATTACATATTTTCTTAAAAAAATTATTAGCATTTTTGTAAATATAATATCATATGAAGACGAACAAATGCAGTCTCAAAATAAAGCTGTGCCTTAAGGTCAGTTCTTATAATTCAGCAACAGAAACATCTCCATAAAAAACCCCATCTGCAGCCCTTATCCCTCTCCCTGATTATTGAAAGACAATGGGCCTGATTTGGATGATGGGCAGAAAGCCTCCGACTGTCTATCAGAGGCTTTCCGCCCAACATCTAGGGTTTCCCTTTGACCTCCTTGTTATGATGACAGCAGTTGGAGGGCAACCTGGAAGGGGATTCCGCTCCTGTTCCGACAGAGAGGAGTGGAATTATAATCCCTTGAACGATGGCGGAGCCAGCCTCAGCTCTGTTGTTGGGATTACAATGTAGGTTTCTGACATCCTTTCCATGTTGGCCTTTCCGACATGCTGGCCACACGGTACAGGGATGTTCACTAACATCAGTTTTTCAATTGAAATTTGTGCTGCGGGCCTTTTCTGCCTGCTGCACAAGCTTCTATCAAAAAATGGATGTTTGCTGCTATCTTATGGGTGGTGCATCCTAAACCTGAGGTCGGAACTGCCGACCTAAGGTTTCAGCCCACCTGACCATATAATGAGTCCAAAAGGTTTCTGTAATTTAGAGTGATAGGTGATGATCGCGAGCTGAACATGAAGACTAGTCCCCTAGGCATTTGGGTAAATTAACTATACATGAAATCAGCCAGGATAAATCCCATTATCTGGGGTTTCTAGGGCAGGTTAATGTCCTGGATGTGCTTGATAATATGGTGATGTACAGTACACAGTCAATGTCATAACTTTTGTGTTTCTGTTATAAAGGAAATAGCTTACCCATAGCTGATATGTCTCACATTTTAGAGAGCCAGTCATCTAGAGTCACTATTGCTGTCATTTCTTAGCTGGCCCAGGATGACTTTGATGGCTGCAATGTGGGCTGTTGCTAATTTTGTGCCTGGTAGAAATCTTTGGGAACTTCCACCCATCATAGGAGGACTCAGTAAAAGTCAAATCGCTGCTGGTTCTCTTTGGGTATTAACCTTAAATGCTCTGTCTAGGTCTTCCAGGATCCCCTCTCAGTAAGAATGTAGTTTGGGAAAATGCCCAAATAGATCTAATAGTGATCACATGGACTCACAACCCCACCAGCATGCCTTCAATATTGTTTTTGTCCCTAAGAGATTATTTTGTCTGGATTGTATTATCAGTAGGTAAGAATTTAGTAGTATTTCTCCCGCACTTTCGCACATTTAGTGTTTGCCAGTGCTTTGTCAGAAAGTCACTCCCAGGTTTTAGGGCAAATATATTCACCCAACTTCAATTCCCATATTACCTGAGCCTGCCTTTTGTCTGCTGGGCTGGGGCCTACAAGTTGTTTTGTATATGTGGAATATGAGGTGGCAGTTGTGTTGCCCACGATTCATCCATTAAAAAAAAAAATATATATATATATATATATATATATATATATATATATATATATATATATATATATATATATATATATATATATATATATATATATATATATATATATATATATATATATATATATGCACCAAACAATTTCCACCACGCGGCGAGGAAGGAACTCAAACCACCACAGCAAGTCAGGCAAGAATCAGATTTTATTTACGTTTCTACTCCAGCCTGCAACGACGCGTTTCGGGCTTCAAGAGCCCTTGATCATATATATATATATATATATTACCTACTGGCGGTCGCCAGTAGGTATATATAGTTAGGATTTTTTCTCTATGGGACTTTTGAAAATTCTATGTCTAATAACTTTGGCGTTTGTGGACGGAATCGGCTGAAATTTTCAGGAAAATGGCACATTTTGTTTCTGAGCAGCCCCTGAAAATTAGGGGGAGTTTCGTCAAGGGGGGGCCAAGAAAAAAGGGGGGTTCCAAAACGCATTTTTCCCATTAATTTTCCATAGGGCGGTTGGCCTCACTTTTAGCTCGAACGGCTGAATGGATTTGCACGAAACTTGGCAAAATTGTAGGGACTGTTAGCCCGATGTGCCTTTGCTAGGTCTCAATATATGTGCTCCAGTGTATTTTGAGAAATTAACATTTTAAAAAACAGATATATCTGTGACAGCGTCCCGGGTAGCGCTCCGGTTCGCGTACTTTTCGCGTAACGGAACTTCACGAAGCAAAGCTGATTGGCTCTCCAGTGTCTGTCAACATTCTAAACAGTCCGGAACGGCCGCCATCTTGTCTCTCGGTAGGATCGAGAGACAAGAGGAGGAGAAAAACTAAGGGGGAATTTAATGAAAGGGGGCAAGGTAGACCCCTCTTGACCCCCTAGGAATGATGTTGGGGTTATTATAGCGTCCCGTGGGGCAAATTAAAAAAATTAGATTTTTCGCGGTAGAGGCGCTTCCCGGTTCGCGAACCAGGTCGCGAACCGGTAGCGAAACGGGAATTCGCCATTTCGTGTTTCGTTTCAATTAAATTACAAGATGGAGGAAAAACAATGTGGGAAATGGGTGTAAGGGAGTACGGGAGACGTATCCTGACCCCCTATGTTTTCTGAGGGTGGCTGAGGATGCTCATATATGTTGATACATGTCTTCCAGCGGCTGCGATTGAGCGGATTTTTTTTTTTTGCTGCGTGACGTCTGTTAACGTTTGATTCGAAGGAAATCTGGAAGTGTTGACCGCCATTTTGTCACTGCGAGTAAATATATTGTTAAAAATAATTGTTGTAAATTAATCCGTATTGATAAACATTGTCTGCGCCATCTTGCCTTTTTTCCAATGCCACACTTTTGTCGTGCACGGCAGCCATTTTAGATGCCTTGACCAGACCCACTCTCTGCAAGCATCTCCCCCACGCACTGGTCACCCACGCTCTCTATCTCATGCATGGGCCATAAACCTCCTCCCATCTGCGCTGCTCTTCCCTGAGAATCACACCCTGTGCCCGCCGACACCTCCCTTTCACCCTATTCACTACCGCACCCTCTGACACTCCGATTGTCCAGGCCGGTCCCAGGCTATCACCTAGCCCTGCGGATGTAGTTTATGGCCCCAACTGTAAAGAATCACCCCTCTTCAAAGGAGTTACAGTAGATAAGGCCCCCACCCCTTGAGATCCGTCACACCACACGCGTTCCTACTATCTGATAACGATCCTGTATTGTGATTGGGGAGGGGATTCTCACTGTGAGGGTGTGTGGGACCGAGCCTGAAGTGGAAGATTCCAGGGATGCCTTTTTGTACATCAAAGTCTTCACAATTATGTGTCACATTAAAAATATATAGCACTCCAACAAAGTAGTAGGATTATAACACTTTAATAACTTATAAATATATACAACGCTCCAACAAAGTAAACACGTTAAAAAAAACTTTTTAAACAACTATTTACATGGCAGCCTGCTGCAACATTCATCTCAAAGCATTCACCGTCCGCTTGATACTGTCCTTGCCCCTCCTTCCCCGGAGTAGCAACAATGGGCTGCTTTGGTCTGTCTTTTAGTCGGCCTTGGGTTATAAAAAGCCTACAAAATCCGTCGGCCTGTGAGGTGGCGTCAGTAGCGACCGTTGTGCGAATAGGCCGAAGGCAGCACAACGCGCCGAGATCCGGACGGCAACCAGGTGGTGTCCAGCAAGTTGCCGCACTGGTCTGGCCATCCTACAATGCTGTGCCGAAAAACGGCGTGGGGCGCCCGGGGGGGGGGGGGGGGAGGCGGCACGAACGGGCCTCCCCCGCCTCCCCAGGTGGAGGCTCCTCAGCTGTAGTGGGGCGCCCCTTGGCGTTTCAGTCGCCATCCAGCTGAATTGCGCCCGCTCTTGCGGCACAGTGCCTCATCCGCCATTCAGCTGAGTTGCGCCCGCTCTAGCGGCTACAGCGTCTAACCCACCATCCAGTTGAATTCCGCCCACTCTTGCGGTGCAGTGATAGGCGGCTGCCACAGGACTCTCAAAATGGCGGCCGGCTCTTCGGATTTGGGCCTGGTCCACTAAAATGGCCCTGGGACACATTTGAACTCGGACATTTGCCTGCTAGGGCATGGGCCCCATTCTTGAAAGCGTCCCCTCAGCCTTGAAGATTCTACAAAAGTCATTGGGGCCCCCGACTCCCGCAGGCTTCCGGTGGGTAGCGGCTGCCATGATTGCTTGTGGAATGGCCACGACGGAGCCACGAGATGGTGGTGCTCTCATGCTGACGCCAGCTTCAGTCTAAAACATCCAGAAACACTGTAGACTACCAATTTGATGACTTACGGTGGAGCCCCAACGTGACCCGGTAGGGAAGAACTTGCCCTCCCCTCTTTTGACTGATGGTTCTTGTTGCCTGTCCCCTCTGTTGTCATCTAACGGAACCTTTTTGGACTGCCGAGTGAGAAAAAAAAAGGTGGGGCTTTCATCATTTGGGAAAAAAAAATGTTCCAATCCAATGAAAAGTGTTATTTTTAGGTCATATGATCAAGCCTTCCATCATTAGGAAACTAAAAGTAAAATGAACCAATGAAAAGTTTTATAAACAAGTCACATGACCTGTTATGCGGCTTTGGGCTATAAAAAGCCTACAAAATCCGTTGGTCTGTGAGGCGGCGTCAGTAGCGGACCGATGTGCGAATAGGCCGAAGGCAGCACAACGCGCCGAGATCCGGCTGGCACCGAGGTGGTGTCCAGCAAGTTGCACTGGTGTGGCCATCCTACAATGCTGCGCCGAAAGATGGCGTGGGGTGCCCCGGGGGGGGAAGGCAGCGTGAACGGGCCTCTCCCGCTTCCCCAGGTGGAGGCAACTCAGCTGCAGTGGGGCGCCCCTTGGCGTTTCACTCGCTATCCAGCTGAGTTGCGCCCGCACTTGCGACTACAGTGCCTCACCCGCCATCCAGCTGAGTTCCGCCCGCTCTTGCGGCACAGTGCCTCACCCGCCATCCAGCTGAGTTCCGCCCGCTCTTGCGGCACAGTGCCTCACCCACCATCCAGCTGAATTGCGCCCGCTCTTGCGGCACAGTGCCTCACCCGCCATCCAGCTGAATTGCGCCCGCTCTTGCGGCACAGTGCCTCACCCACCATCCAGCTGATTTGCGCCCGCTCTTGCGGCACAGTGCCTCACCCGTCATCCAGCTGAGTTGCGCCCGCTCTTGCGGCTACAGCGTCTCACCCACCATCCAGCTGAATTGCGCCCACTCTTGCGGTGCAGCGATAGGCGGCTGCAACAGGACTCTCAAAATGGCGGCCGGCTCTTTGGATTTGGGCCTGGTCCACTAAAATGGCCCTGGGACACCTTGGAACTCGGACGCTTGCCTGCTAGGACATGGGCCCCATTCCCGAAAGCGTCCCCTCTTTTGACTGATGGTTCTTGTTGCCTATCTCTTCTGTTGTCATTTAACAGAACATTTTTGGACTGCCGAAAGGGGTTCTGGTCCGACCGCTGGTTGGTGGAGACATTTTGACTATATCCTGGACCTGCCCGGCCTCGCCCAAAATGGCGCCGGTATAAATGGGACTCGTAACTCCTTGTTGTGTACTGGTTGCCCAGCCTTGATATCACGAGATACGTATGCAGTTTTGAAGCACATGGCGGGCGGGGACGAGTACTGATTGAACATTTGGACATCCCTATTGATATTAAGTTCTGATGTGTTATTGATTACTGTACTATTGAAAGTTCGAATTAACGTCACCCATGGTACTTGCCCGCAAATGTATATCTAGATAATTTTATTGTAACTGGCCCTGTCATACTTTAATTATAAAATGTACGTCCACAGATTCCGCAACTGTTAGACACCTTAGTTCTTGCAACCTAATGGCCCACCCGCTACGTTCTTCTACAGTGTAAATGTCTCCTCATCATATACGATTACAGTTTGCTCCGTGGCCGGCCCACGTGGTTATAGGCCCGTATTTGTATACTGACATTTTCACTTTAAAGGTTTTTAAAACAAAACATGGTAGTAGTACCTAGATTGGTAAAGTTTTGAATAATAGCCACTGTTTTCGAATCAGTAAAAGGCAAGTGAAATAAAGCAGCCCGATTACATGACGGTTAAAAGGTATAATACGCAGGAAAGCAGTAAAGATAAATGGTCAAGGGCTGTTGTGTTTTCCACTCCTGCAACATAAAGTGATCGATAAGAATCCGATATTCATGCCTATCAGCGACTAAGACAGCAGGTCGAGCATCTTTTGTTCAATGCTCCCGGCTCCCGGCTCCCTCATGGGACGAAGAAACGCCCTTTTTCTCAAAATAGGAATATTTTACTTGCAGGATAGTTGTAAATTTCCCGGGAAAATACATTAGTCTGGAACATTGTTAGTGATAAACTGTAAATGCATCTGGGTCCTTTTCTTTACAAGTCAGAGTGAGAAAAAAAAGGTGGGGCTTTCATCATTTGGGAAAAAAAAAATTCTAAACCAATGAAAAGTGTTATTTTTAGGTCATATGACCAAGCCTTCCATCATTAGAAAAACAAAAGTAAAATGAACCAATGAAAAGTTTTATTAACAAGTCACATGACCTGTTATGCTTACGTTACGCGCTGCGCGCCGTGCCCTGGATCGCTTCCAGGAAGCTGCGCCTCGCGCACTGGAGCACTTCCAGGTGCGCTAACGCGGCGGTCATATGACGCATTACGCGACAACGCAGGTCCAGAATATAGTCAAAATGTCTCCACCAACCAGCGGTCGGAACACAACCCCTTTCAGCAGTCCAAAAAGTTCTGTTAAATGACAACAGAAGGGACAGGCAACAAGAACCATCAGTCAAAGAGGGGAGGTCAAGTTCTTCTCTACCGGGTCAGGTTGGGGCTCCACCAGAACTGATCGAATTGGTAGTCTACAGTGTTTCTGGATGTTTCAGACTGAAGCTGGCATCAGCATGATAGCACCCCATGGCAACGTCGTGGCCATTCCGCGAGCAATCATGGCAGTCGCTCCCCACCGGAAGTCTGCGGGAGTCGGGGGTCCCGGTGACTGTTGTTGAATCTTCAAGGCTGAGGGGACTCTTTTGGGAATGGGGCCCATGCCCTAGCAGTCAAGCGTCCGAGTTCCACGGTTGCCCAGAGCCATCCTTGCAGGCCAGGCCCAAGTCTGTGGAGCCGACCGCCATTTCGTGAGCTCCGTAGCAGCCGTCTGTCGCTGTGCCGCAAGATTGGGTGCAATTCCGTTGGATGGAGGGTGAGACGTTGTAATAGCAAGAGCAGGCGCAATTCAGCTGGCCGAGCGAGGCACTGTTCAGGAAGAGCGGGCGCAAGTCAGCTGGTTGCGTGAAGCGCTGGGGTGTAGCTGAGAAACCTCCACCTGGGGAGGTGGGGGAGGCTCGTTCGCGCCGCCTCTCCCTTCTAGTGCACCCCACGCCGTCTCCTGGCGCAGGAATATGTGATGGTCTGACTAGGGCACCGCAGGACGTGTCTTCAGGTCAAACGGATTGCGGGACAAGGTCCAGAATGGAAGAGTCACTAAAAGGCAAAAAGTTCCGCCTGACCCCGGGAGCCGGCCGCCTATGTCGGGGGCGATCTTAGGCCACACCAGGGCAACAAGACTTGGGGAGGGGGCAGGAGCCAAGCGCCCCCTCCGAGTCCGTGCCATCACACCGCCCCTCGGGGGCCTCCGTCAAGCGGTTCAGGGAGGCACCGCATCACATTGTTTTCCAATGCAGTCAGGTCCACAAACAGCCCCCACTTACTTTGAGAATAGTGAAGCTGCAGCAGGTGCAAATAAGCTTCAGACAGTGTTACAAGCGCTGCTCGGAACCCTCAACTATGGCACCCAACATCCAGGACTTATGCCATTTGTGCAAGGCAGTGACATCGAAGCATCTCAGGGACCAAGCAACATACCATATCCAGAGTCCTTCCCACAGCCTCTGCTTTCCTTCTTACCTAGTTATTGTTCTTTCACTCCCACTCCAGGCTTTTAGTCTGTGGATGGAAAACCATGAACGTACACTCACCTATGAAAATCTTACTATTGATGGTTGATTTTGAGCCCCAAATACAAAGGCTTGTTTGGATCGATGTTGCAGCAGGCTGCCATGTAAATAGTTATTTAATAAAATGTTTTACCCTGTTACTTGTTGATTTTGAGCCCCAAATACAAAGGCTTGTTTGGATCGATGTTGCAGCAGGCTGCCATGTAAATAGTTATTTAATAAAACGTTTTACCTTGTTACTTTGCTGGTGTGTTGTATATATTTATAATATTTGCATAGGGTTTGTCGTTGTTTTGGGCGGGGTGGGCGGCGGAGCCGAGCTGTCTTGCAGCCATCATGGCGTCGAGCTCAGTTCCTCTCACTAGTTTCATATTTCTCATGAGGGGTTGCTCCCAATGTTTCTATTTTAGCGAGGTCAAAAAGAGATCCCATTAGTGGCCTACTGATTTTGCTTGATTCCTTTTGTTGTTTCTAACGATTTTTCACTATCTGCAAAGACTAAACAGAGTATTGCGACTCTGTACTTGTTTGTAAATAGAGAATGAACCAAAGAGAACCAATTCTAAAACAGTAAATGCTTGGATAACAATCAATCAAATGGAGAGGAAAGCAGGCATGACGGATTACAATGGGGGCAAAGGCCTGCGTTACCTACCCTTCACTATCTGCAAAGAGAGAATACTCCTAAAAGAAAAGAGGGGCGGAGGGGGCAGCGTTCAAAGCACATCAGCGTGCATAGACACGAAAATGTTTTTACCTACCACGTACTTGACATTTTAAAGCTTTTGATATTTGCTATTAAAAAACCATTGAAATTCACTGAAAAAACCATAGGTTATAGCCCATATATAGTTAGGAATTAGCATTTACAAAACCTTGAAAATTCACTGAAAAAACCATGGGTTATAGACCATATATAGTTAGGAATTAGCATTTACAAAACCTTATTTTACTCACACAAAACCATTGAAATTCCATATATAGTTAGTTGCACTAACTATATATCGCGCACCCGCAATCCACTGCTGATGATGTCACATATTACATCATTCATGACATGGTCAGTGACATCACTGATGACATCACTGATGACAACTCAAATGACATCACTGACAACATCACTGATAATATCATTCATGTGATAATACGATGAACCTCTTCAGACTCTAATATAACCTTAGATACAATCAGTGTAAACAGACACTCACAGATTGTCACTCATCCATGGAGTTACTCATACATCTAGTCAGTCATGCAACGAATCAATCACACCTCCTTTACCTCAACTATACAGTTATACACACCTTACTAATTCAAACATATTCTAACACATATTTACTCTCCTATACGATCCCTGATACAAGTTCCCAATGATCCATACAGCCACTCACACATTCATTGGCTCTTATGCACGGTTATATATGTCAACTCTCACATGTACTGTGTTTTACATATGTATTTACTTTGACATGTTGCACTGAGATATCCATTCACTCACCAATACACTCATGCACACAGTCAACCGCCCATGCAGCTGTTTCCACATGCACTTTTGAACCCATACATCTAGTGAATCAACTGCTCACACATCTATGCACAGAGTCATACACCTCCCAGCCACTCACACACATACTCAGTCTCCCATACAAATACTTGGGCAACCAATGAATATCCCATATAGTTACTCATATAACTACTGATTAACACATTCAGCAGTTTACAGAACAACAGACATAATGATGCACAAATTAAGACAGTTTAGTCACTAACCCATGCACTCAGTGAGACACATTTAATCACTCTCTCATACAGTCAGTCATGAACCTACTAAATTCTTCATCCAGACACTTATACATCCACTCATTCTTCAATATGTAAGACATATTTTAACTTTACAGAAACATACAGTCATTGGATAATGTCATCAGTGATGTCATCAGTGATGTCACTGACCATGTCATGTGACACCATCAGCAGTGGATTGCGGGTGCGCGATATATAGTTAGTGCAACTAACTATATATGGAATTTCAATGGTTTTGTGTGAGTAAAATAAGGTTTTGTAAATGCTAATTCCTAACTATATATGGTCTATAACCCATGGTTTTTTCAGTTAATTTTCAAGGTTTTGTAAATGCTAATTCCTAACTATATATGGTCTATAACCTATGTTTTTTTCAGTGAATATATATATATATAAATATATATATATTCTGTTAATGTGAAGGATATTCCAGGCCTCAAAGAGAGGTGTGGTTTCCAGTAGTTTAGCTAAACGTGCACAAAATGTTCTGTTTCTAGTAGGTTTTTATTAACTTTTTGATATGGAGCAAACTCACTATTCAAGCAGATGGGAGTCAATGGGGAAGATTATGTAGTCCGCCCCAATCACTTGCACACTGCAAAAGAGTAAACCCTGTGGCTGGGGAACTGTGCTACCCCCAGTTTTTCTGGGTCTTCACAATCACTGGACTTACCATAGCAGTTTGGCAGCAATTTGTAGCTAATAAAGTATCATTGTTTTGAGGTCTCCACTTATAGTGATCTTATAGTTAGGTGAAAATGTCAGTTTAAAAATGAATTCAAACTAAAAAAACATTTGTAACAGGCCTTGTCATACACTGCTTATGACCTCACATGTTATATGACTTGTTTTTTATTGTCCTCATCTAACCAATAAGCATGCTGCAGAACTTACCAAGCTGTCATTTTCGTACTGGGGCCCTTTGGCTTCCTGCACTTGCTTAGGTCACCCGTCCAGCCCCTTTTGGGGCTATGGCGCACTCATAGGACCAGATAGTTTTTACATAGATGTCAGAGTAGTCTCAGATCTCGGCCCATGGTGATAAAGGGTTGCCAAATGTTCATTACCCTATTGCTGGTTCCAACAGGTTCAAGACGAGCCATTGAGGATTGTAGCCAGTCTTCCGTTTTATGGGGGAGGGGATCTTTCCATTTTATGCATATCTCCCTACGACCCAGCAAAATCAAACATAGCAACAACGCTCCATGAGTCTGTGTTAGGTCCGAGGTGGACAGTCCATCTTTAGCAAAAAAAACTAGAGAGCCATTAACCTTGATGTTAACTTTAAAGATTTTACACAGGTAATCTCCAACCCCTTTCCAAAACAAACCTAATTCAGGGCACTCATGAACATATGGAGATCGTTGGCTTTGGGTGCCATGCATCTAGCACATTTTGGCTCAGGAAGTGGGGCGAATTTAGCTATTCTGGCAGGTGTATAATAAATGCGATTAGTGACAAAACAATTTTTTTTTAAGGACTAGCTGATTTAGTAAACATATTCTATCATTTTAAGGATGGTTCTTAGAGATCACCAATGATGGATTAAAATGGGGATTGGTTCCAAGCCGATGTCTGTGATGGAATATCTAGAACGTCTGTATCTAATAACTTTTTATACCAGATAGAAATGTATTTCTTCAACGGTTTAACAGATTGAAACAAGACCTCTGTATCCCAATTTCCTCTGATACCCCCATTGTCCACCTTAAACAAAGATTTAAGTTGTAGAAACTTAAACTTTGAAAAACTAGAGCCTATCCTGACTGTCAGTAGTTCCCATTGATGTATACCATTTGTGTTCCCCAAATCAGACCATGTAGAGACTACTGCTCTCTTAATAGGGCCAGCTGGACGATCTTAGAGACACGGTGGAGTCCCCAGGGAATCCCATAGGAGGGCAAAATCGGAATAGTAGCCAATCCCCCATCTAGTTCCTACTTTAAACCAAGTTTCTAACGCAGTCTTAAGAACCTTTAAGCGCACTCTTTTAAAGAACTTGGGAGACCCAAACTTGTAAAGAAACCCCTCTGCGCCTCCCCTGCCTTCATTTATTGCTAATTCGCTAAGTAATCATCCCCAAGCTGTTCCCGCTGGTTTAGACAGTAGCATCTGTGTAGCTTTAAATTGGAATGCGACTAGATATAAGTTGATGTCTGGAAGAGCTAACCCGCATTTGACTAATCTGTGCCTCAATTTCTTCCATTAACAACTACAAAGGGTATGGCTAAAAAAACAGCAAGGCTGAGCACCTATGAACCAACAATCAAGCATTTACAAAAAGCAATATGTTTGGTACTCCACTGGTCTACGCGTTTCAAACCCCAATGTTTAAGGGGTTCTCATCAGGACCAAAACTTCACTCATAACGAATGTATCAACGGTTTCTGGTTAAAAAGAGACCTTGGATAGGGTGAATCGTGATGGCAATGGCACAGTTGTTTAACGTGGTTCAATCATATCCTGTAGGTGCCTTAAACTTATGAGCAGCCGTTCAGTATATTGGGCCTTGTTCTTTGCGATTCCTCGGGTAACGGCGCTATCAACTCCAAATAGTATGCACGGGCGGGACCAATTCCACACAAATCTTTGGATGTCTTAATCGCGCTGACAGCTGCTTCCGGGTGTTGCGGTGTTAGCCAATGAATGAGCCATTACCCGAGGAATCGCAAAGAACAAGGCCCAATATTCTTAACGGCTGCTCATGAGAACCCCTTAATCATTGGGGTTTGAAACGCGTAGACCAGTGGAGTACCAAACATATTGCTTTTTGTAAATAATGTGTATATAACCATGATTTTCTCTAAAAACAATTGTGACTACTAAAAAGAAAATGTATAATAATTTCACTATTTTTAGTACAAAACGATTGGTTTCAGCATTATGTTTTGGTCTTTGTGTATGTGAATGTATTGTGAATATTTGGGATGAACATGGAAGGATAAAAGCTGAATGAATGAAAGGGTTAGAATGGTGTGATTGTTAGGATAAATTGCTTTATTCGTTTTTCTTGAATTATTGTATAATAACTGTGATTATTTTGTATAATGTATTTTCATATACTGTTTTGAAAAAGAAAAAACTGAGAATGATGAAAAATTAAAATAAAAAAGCTACAAATGAGCTTAAAGGTGCAATGATGGCTGGTCCGCACATCTTTTCTTCATTTACTTGGAAATTATTAGCAGCATTGGCATTTGTTGTTGATTGCTGAACAATTTCTTCCATGACAGCCTTACTCCCTTATCCCCCCCCCAAACAAAACTCCCGATCTTACTTTGAACCTTGGAAATATTCTGTTGGGGAAAAGTCAGGGGGACTGCATTACACAGGTAAGCCAACTTCGGGAGGATGATAATTTTCACTAAGTTAACCTTCCCGTAAATAGTCAGGAGAAGGTTTTTCCACCTTACAAAAAGACGATCTATCTCCTTAATAATTTTTTTTCAAATTGATGAGGGGAATTTTCTCAAGATCTTTAACAATATTAATGCCCAAATATTTGAACTCTTTACTAACCGGTACCCCCCACTAATCAATATTCCAACACATCACCTCTGTCTTGGAGGAATTGGCTAAATAGCCAGAAATAGAGCCAAACTCCTCCAGTAGGGTTCCAACCCACGAGATGGTCGCTTCTGGGTTACTAGTATATAGGAATATATCATCAGCATATAAAGCTATTTTAGATTGATAAAGTTGAGATTTAAAAGGGAGGATTAGCTCTTCTCATCAAATAGCCAGAGCCAACGGCTCTATGTATACGTCAAATAACAACAGCAAGATAGGGCAACCCTGCCTAGTCCCCCTCTGGATTTTAAAGCTGGAGGTAAGCATTCCATTTATCAAGATTTTTGCTGATGCTCCCTGATCAAATTTCCTCAAAATGTTTATAAATGTGGGAACAAACCTCATTGCGTCCAATACCTCTCGGAGGTAATCCCAACCTACACTGTTAAACGCCTTGGCAGCGTCTAAAGTGATCACTGCAAAGGGGTCTGATCTTATTATGGCCAGGCCTATATTACCTATAAGCAGCTGAGTCTGTTCCTGGATGTAACACCCGGTTATAAAACCTTTCTGGTCAAAGTTAACCAATCCAGGGACCAGCTTAGCCAATCTCCCTGCCAAAATGCCCATAATGATCTTATAATCAGTATTTAGCAGGGGGATCGGTCGATATGAATCTGCGTTTAATGGGTCTTTCCCAGATTTAAGTTTTAGGATAATGGTTGCTTCCTTCCAGGAGCTAGGAATTTGACCTGCTAAACTATATGCTGAATGAAACAAAGTTCCCAGAGATGGGGTCAAGTCATCTGACAAAAACTTATGAACTTTGTTTGGCAATGCATCCATGCCTCATGCTTTATTATTTCTGGATAACTTAATTTGAGATTTTATCTCTTCCAGCATAATAAGGGCATCCAGAAGATCTCGACTTGTTTAGGTTAAAGTAGGTAAAGATTTACTACTCAACCATATCCGTATTTGTTCTTTTGAAGGAGTTACATTTTCTTTGTAGAGATCTGAGAACAGTGCGAGGAGGCAAGTCTGTGTATCCTCTATACTAGTAGATTTATCCCAGTAGTTGTTCATTACTAGCTCGCTAATGTTGTTTTTGGAGCGGTCAACTCTGGCCTTCCAGGCTAGAAGGGCACCTGCTTTCTTCCCGTACTCATAATTTTCCATATTCTTACTAAGCCATTGAGCATTGCACTTCTCATCTAACTTCCCTCTACTCTTGCCTAGCCTTATTAAGATTGTCCTGCACTTTACCCAGCCTTGCTGGTCTCCCACCTATTAACAACATTCTTTCAGCTTCTAGCTGTTGGATTTTTTCCTCACTTAATCTTAGTTCCCTTGCTTCGGCTCAATTTTTGGAGCATATAAGGCTGTGGAGCCGACCCCTCAGGTTGGCCTTAAAAGCATCCCAAACAAATTCAATAGCCGTAGAACCAATAATTAGATCAAAAAACTCTAAGGAAGATATGATAATGGCCTGAATAATTTCAGGGTCTGATAACTTTGCCCTGTTATGTGCCCATCTTGTTTGTGTTGCATTAGTTATTTTTTTTATAAGAAAACAAGATTGGGGCATGATCTGAGAGATGGCTTGGAAGTATGGTGACCGCAGATGTGGTATCCAGGAGATTTTTGCTAACTAAAAAGTAGTCGTTCCTGGAAGAATGATGGTATTTTTTACTGTAGAACGTAAACCCAGAGATGTCTCCCATCTTCCCACTCCAGGCGTCAACCAACATCAAGTCATGCATCAAATTCTTCATAGCCCCTAAATAATGCACCTGATTTGATCTGTCTTTAAGAGGATCTAAAAGGACATTAAAATCCCTGCCCACTATCGTAATAGGAGTTTGTATTGTATTGTATTGTATATTGGATTTATATAGCGCTTATCACCCAGGGGTCTCTAAGCGCTTGCCTTGGGAACCCGTCCTGGCTTTTCCCTGTGCGATAGCCCCTACAGGGCATCCCCAAGGTGAAAGCCAGGCATCCCGCCGCGGGGGCCGTTGTGGAGATTAAGCAAGCTTAATGCCCAGAGTTGCAGAATGTGAACCCATGATTAGGTCAGGCACCGAAAGCGAGAATTATCGAGTCCGTGGACATTTGAGCTCAAGACCCTGCCGCGTCGGGAATTGAACCCTGGTCCGGGGTCTGACCTCTGCCTCAGGGTCTGCCTGCTCTAACCAATGAGCCACACTTCTTCACAAGATTTGCTTGGGCCGCAGCTTGGAGATGTAGGATGGATCATCCACATTTGGTCCAGAGAAGGAGGCACATGTTAAATCCATACCTCCCAGGTCCAGTCGTGCAACGATCCACCTCCCTGTTCTGTCAGTCTGTGCCGACTTTATAGAACAAGCTAGCCCCTGCATAATCAAGATTGCAACTCACGGCTATTAATTGGTGTTCAGAAGAACAATACCCTTTAATACAAGGGATAGTGAAAAACAGTTGTTCAGATTCCCCCAAAGTCAAGTGTGTCTCTTGCATAAGGCAGACCTGTGCTTCGGAGAGCTCCAAATATTTCAATATCAATATTTGCCTCCTTGGACATCTCAGCCCGTTTACGTTCCAAGAGATAAAACTTGTCCTCATATATTTTATCGCATCACTTGTCATCGGAATCCAAGTTCTTGACCCAGATCAGTTGACCGCGTTGTTGAATGCTTCAAGTGAGATGAGGTTTTTTTAGTTTATATTTTAACTCATTGCGCCCCACCCTGTACACCCCCCTACCCTCCCGCCCTCCTGTGCCCCCTTATTTATTTATTTATTTTATCAATTTATAGGGCGCAACAGCTACCCAAGAAGGGTTTCCCGGCGCCTAGATGAGGAACTCTCTTTTCCAATAGGCGTTGCCTATTAGGTCACTCCCTCCTCAGGCTATAAACTAAAGAGGAAAAATAGAGACGGTCTGAGAATCTGAAGCCAAAGAACCTCTGACACTATTGTTACCTCCCTCTCCTAGATCACTTCCCCTTTTAAATCATTGCCAAAAAGGCGTCCACCTCCTCTGTTGTGCGGAGCTGATGCATCTGATACATTACTTGAAGTTGAGCAGGAAACTTCAATTGGGCTTTGGCTCCCAAACTTTTCAGCTCGTCTAGTCTGCTCCCCAACTCCCATTGCCTTGTTGCTGTCATGTGTGAAATATCTGATCTTATTGGAAAGGAGAATGGTTCTTGGCCTGTGAGCGAGAAGGATATTGAGCCTTCCTTGAGGTCTGCGGATAGTATTTTCTTCTTGACAGAATAGGAAAGAAAATTGATCAAAATCTTCCTAGGTTTTTGCCTTCCAAGATTCCTCCTAAAAGGATCTCGATGGACCCTTTGAATCTCTTGGGACAGGTTAATGCCAGGTGAGCTCTTTAGAACAGTCCACTCTATCAGAGAAATGACAATTACTTTCATGTCTGCCCCCTCTAAAGTCTTGGGAATATTTAAAAGTCTCAGGTTGTTTTTCCTGGAGTGGTTCTCCATCCGTTCTAGATCATCCTTGAGCTCTTTGTTCTGTGCTGTCAATTTTACCACATCCTTTGAAGCAGAGTGTAGAGCCTCCTTAATTATAGGGATCTCCGCTGCGGGCGCGACAAAGGCAAGCCCGTCTGCTCCCGTCTGCGCCCAGATGGGACCAGGGGCCAGGAACCCTGGCCCTGTGGGGACTTTAGAGCAGATCAAGTACACTAAAAAGGCACTATTATTGCTAAACAAACCTATCAGGGTTAACTGCAGGCATACAATACAGCTTGACACAAGGGCACTAACATGCAGGCACTGCAACACTACATTTAGCTGTCAAACACATACCACCGGCGAACCAAAAATACAGCTGGCTCTACTAAACTGTAGATCCATGGCCAAACATAAGTACGAGATACATGACCTACTAGAGGAAAATTCACTAGACGCCTTGTTTCTGACCGAACCATGGCTTAATAAAACCTTAACACCAGATGTGATAGACGCCATCCCTAACGGCTACAGCCTAGTCAGGCAAGACAGGATAGGCCAAAGAGAAGGTGGAATTGCCATAATCCATAAAGATAAGATAAAATGTGAGGTCCAACAAAGTGACCTAGATAGCTGTGAGGCACTTTTCTTCACGCTAGCAAAAACAGAAGACAACACCATTACAGGGTTCTTCATCTACCGCCCACCAGGGCAAACAACAACATTTGTGACAAGTTTGGGGGATAAAGTAGTCCACCCAGCACTGAGATATAACAAATGTATTGTATTGGGGGACCTAAATATACATTTTGACGATACAGACAATGAAGAAGGAAATACAATCTGCAAAGACCTTCTTGCACTTAACCTTACACAAAAAGTGGAGTCGCAAACACACCAAGGGGGGCACATTTTAGACCCACTATTTACCAATTGCCCTGAAATTGAAGTAGGAACACCATGGCCAATTCCGTGGTCCGACCATATCTAGTCCCTTTTACCTTACCTTCTCATAAAATGAAGGCACAGCAACATAGAAGACCAATCACTACTAGAAAATTGGCAAAATTTAACTCGACCTCTTTTGCACGTACTCTTGAGAAACAGGAACAGAAACCTATGTTGGACTCTGACATTAACATAGCTAATGACCAGATAGAGGTCTGGATTACTGATGCTCTAGAGGAAATTGCACCTTGGAGCACAAGAATACCAAAAAGACCTAAGGCAACAGCCCCCTGGTACAATGACGAACTAAGAAAGGCTAGGAAAACATCAAAAAAAGCAGAGCGAACCTGGAGGAAAGATTACTGTAATAAATCCAGCGAAGACTATAAAAAGGAACTAAAAGCCTATCACTCGTTGATTAAGAAAACCAGATGTGAATTCTACACACACAAAATAGACATAGCCAACAATTCACACAAAGTATTGTTCATCATCCTAAAATCCCTTAAAACTCAAAAAGAAAGGACAGCTGATATTCCTGACACTAAAGAAAGCTGCAACGAGATAGCTGAATTATTTTCAAACAAAGTAACAAAAATATACGAGACCTTCCCGGCAGACGCACGGCTAGGGAATACCATGCACGTTGACGAAACAACAACCTTTTTTAAAAACCTTTGGAGAGCTTTGAAATACCAGAAAGCAGGGAACTAAAAGCCATAATAAACGGAATAAAAACAGGTTCACCCAGAGATCCGGTGCGACCTGAGAAAATGATGGAAGGGATGGAAACTATCCTACCTTACATTAAGGAGCTCATTATGTGCTCCTTCAAAACAGGCATAGTCCCTAGGAAATGGAAGCAAGCCATTGTTAGACCACTTAAGAAAAATCCCACCCTTGATTTCACCAGACTTGCAACATACGCCCGATCTCACTACTTCCTTTTGTCCCTAAAATTGCAGATTTTTTTTTTTAATAAACAGCTAGTTGACCACATCAACATAAATGACCTATTACACCCATCACAATCAGGTTTTAGAATGGTCCACTCAACAGAATCAGCACTATTAATGGCGACTGAGGCTCTGAGGAAACACGTAGGCGAAGGTCAAACTGCCGCGCTGATCATATAAGACCTCAGCGCAGCATTTGACACAGTCTCACATCCAAAACTACTTCAGGGATTGGAGTCATGCGGCATTAGGAATACAGCCCTGAAGTGGCTGAATCGTTCCTAGACGAACGGAGCTTCCAAGTGGCCCAAAGGACACACCTGTCTGATAGCTACCCTCTGCCCCAAGGAGTCCCACAGGGATCAATCTTGAGCCCCACACTCTTTAATCTGTATGTGGGACCACTGGCAGAATGTGTAGAGAACACGAGGTGTCAATAGTGTCTTATGCCTATGACACACAACTAATTGTAAAGCTATCCCAAACCAAAGATCAGGAAGCGACCCG
Organism: Lissotriton vulgaris; assembly: GCF_964263255.1. Taxonomy (NCBI): domain Eukaryota; kingdom Metazoa; phylum Chordata; class Amphibia; order Caudata; family Salamandridae; genus Lissotriton; species Lissotriton vulgaris. Next base: position 987,598,181 of record NC_141698.1, on the reverse strand, counting down.
CTTTGCTAACTGTCTTAAAGAAGTGGCTAACTGGATGTCAAACCACTGCCTCCGACTCAATGGTAACAAAACGAAGGTATTAGTGGTAGGGAAGACACCTACCATTTGGTCATCTGCTTGGTGGCCTGAAGTACTGGGGCAAGTTCTCCTCCCCAAACCGGAGGTGAAAAACCTTGGAATCTGGTTAGACCATGAACTATCCTTCGACAATCAAATCCAGAAGGTAGCGGGGAAATGCTATGGTGCTATAAAAACCCAGAGGAAAGTAATAGAGCTACTCCCAGCCAAAGCCAGAAAGACCATAGTCCACGCAGTCCTCACCTCACAACTGGACTACGGGAATGTACTGTACCTAGGGGCCTGAAAAAAAGGCCTAGGCAAACTGCAGCGGGAACAAAATGCTGTGGCACGTTTGGTTCTCAGTCTCCCAAGGAGAACAAACACGAGGAAGGCCCTGGATACCCTACACTGGCTCCCAGTGGAAAAAAGAGCCATGTTCAAGGCAATGTGCTACTGCCACCGCATCCTCCAAAACAAGGGTTCCAGATACTTGCAACCACTTCTGACTAAATACATCCCCAGACGTAACTTAAGGTCCATGGACTTAGCATTAGTAAAAGTCCCCAGAATCTATAAAGCCCGCACAGTAGCCCGTTCCTTCAGGTACCTGGCGGCCAAAATCTGGAACACCCTACCAATCTTGATAAGGCTGGAACCCAGCGAAAGAGTGTTCCGAAAACAGCTGAAGACCTGGCTATTCTGCAATAATTCTGAAGGGGAAAGTGTAGGACACACTCAGCAACTGCAGTCACTCTTCTGATTATGTCTTAGTGCGGGGACACACCGTTGGTGTAACCAGGCGTTCTACAAATGAATAAATATAAATATATATAAATATTAGATCCATCCTTGCCATAATCTCCACCAATTTCTGAGCTAACACCTCACAAGATGATTGGATTGCTGCCTGGTTGGCTTTAGAGATTGAAAACTTACTGGCCAACTCTGCCTGATTCGTTTCTGAGATCTTAAACCCACTCGACATTTCCTCCTTCATGGCGAGCAGGATATCAGATAGGGGCGATGCGCAAATCCTTGTGCCCCGGCTTCTCCAGTTTCCCCATTCTGAGTTTTGGTGGCTATTTCATTAACTATTTCTTTTGCGCTATCTTGAGAATCTTGAGAGACGGATTGCTGCCTGGTTGGCTTTAGAGATTGAAAACTTACTGGCCAACTCTGCCTGATTCGTTTCTGAGATCTTAAACCCACTCGACATTTCCTCCTTCATGGCGAGCAGGATATCAGATAGGGGCGATGCGCAAATCCTTGTGCCCCGGCTTCTCCAGTTTCCCCATTCTGAGTTTTGGTGGCTATTTCATTAACTATTTCTTTTGCGCTATCTTGAGAATCTTGAGAGACTTGAGAGTCCTGTATTTCAAGACCATTATATCTATTAGACAGGCTCACTACCGGGTGGGATCGGGTGAAGTTATTGACAAAGTTACTGTTGCCCCCCCCTGCTGCTTGGGTCCTCTCTGTTTACACTGCAAGTCTGGGGTAAGGGGTGGAGGTGGCCCTGTATCACTGGCTTGTACCTTGGTCCTACGCTTGGGCTTGGAGGGCCCCCTCCGACACCTTGTGTAGTAGTCTCAACTGGCTCTCCGTTATCCACCGTGGAGGATATAACTTTATAGTAGGTTTTTAAAGAAGGGGTAATCTTCAATTTTAAAGATAGTTTTTTCTTCACCCTACCTCTCCCCCACTCTTGGGACCTCTTTCCCCTTTAAATCTGCTTCGTCGATCGTAGCTCCTCGCTTTTGCTAATTATTGAGTCACCTTCCAAGATAGTAGGAGATTTTTTAGGCGTCAGTATGGGCTGAGTAATATTGATGTTCTGCGAGGAATGGGCGACTCTAGCTCGCAGGGCATAACGACACAGTTTGGGAGGGGAAAATATCCCTTTTATCTCTATTCCACTTCCTTTGCCCACCTCCATGCGGTAGAGAGAGTCAATTGTCCCCCCTGGCCCAGCCGAAGAAAAGCCCACACTCCCTAGGTCCCTACTCGTGAAGCAAGCTCCAACTGATAAACTGCCCAGTGAGTGAGTTACATGTGTTACAGCTTCACCAAGCTGGAGCACTTCATACCTCCTCCCGCCATCGTATTGCCACTCCTCGCCCTCCGGCAGCTGCCTGGTCCAGCAGCAATATTAAAACGCAGACCGAAGCCAGTGCTGCCTCTGCCACCAGCGACACAGTGCCAGAAGCAGGCAGCGTCCCAACGTCTCCGGAGACGTGCGGCCTCCTCCCACCACCAGTCACCGATCTCCCAGGGGCTGAGAGGAAGAGCGATCGACTCACCAGAGCGGAGACCACTGAAGGGACCCCACATAACCTGCTCCACACGATTGGAAGGAAAAAGAAAAACGCAGGAGAGAAGCTCAAACCATCAGGAATAGACACGTAGAATATGAGTCCCTGACTTCAGACCGCCATCAAGAAACCTCGAGGTGAGAGCGCCCGCGGCCATTTAGCTGGCAGCCGCCATGTTCCTCCAGTTCTCTGGCAGTCCTGTGGCCATGTTATATGACTTGTGACATGTTCTGTGACATCATCGATAACATTACCAATGATATCTGAAATTACACCATTGATGACAAAATTGTGCATGGAAAGGGTGTGAGTTATCATTACTTCTGGTAAATATAGCTGGTGAATTTAAGTGTTTTTTCAAGTTGAAAATGTTACATTTAAACTGACATTTTCAACTCAATATAGTGTAACTTTAACTTTTTCTTTTTAATGAATATATATACATGTGTGTGAGTGTGTGTGTGTGTGTGTGCATGTGCACAAATGTGTGTGTGAGTAATGAATTCAGTTAATTTAACATTAGTTACTAGAGGAAGTTACTTCATTTTCCTGCCTCCATTGTTTTTTTGTGTGAGTGTGTTGCAGTATCTGTGAGTGGCCAGACGTGGTGCATGAATTATTCCGAAGCTGAGCTAATGTATAGCTGCATCTGTTTTTACACTTCTTTGGCTGAAGAAGTTGTAGATATGTAGTATGTAAATAGCAGTGATCTTACATTTTTATGGGTGTTATATCAGCATGTCCCTCCCTAAGATCCTCTTTTAATTTCCTCAGAACACTCCCATTTGGTAGTAAGCATTCCCCATTTTCCATCAAGACCCCCTTGGCCCTGTTTAATAGTAGAACATATACTTATATGTGTGGAGCTCTCTGCCACAGTTGAAGAGATTTCCATACAAACATGGTAGGAGAAGAGGAGAAGGCAGACATCTCTGCCTGCATATTTGTGAATAGCATTTTGTAGTACTTGAGAAATACTACTGTAGCACTACTTTATGTACTACAAATACAGCCCCTTAATAGGCTCTGAATCAGGGTCAATGTGAAGAACCAAAGACAAAACCTGCAAATAATTTTTACTTCAAAAACTGTGCATCACCGTATTGGAAATGTTTGGAGGTACAATCAATTTGGAGAGAATCTTAAAGCACTTCAGCAGTGCAGTCTGAAGGGAATTGGTCTAGAACCAAAAATGTCATATAACAAGATTTTAACCTAACACAATCTCAGTCTTTAGACTCTGGTTGACAGTCTGCTAGTTGGTAGGGGTTGCAGATACCCTGGTGGTGGACATTTTCCCTATTAGAGCACCCCACCTATCTGGCAGCGATCGCTGTGCTCTGAGGAAGTGCAATATTTAAAGAACCCACTAAGCAAAAACATTTGTGTTGAGAAAATAAACTCCTGGAGCAGTATTTTCTTTTCAGTCAGCAAAAACAGAAATTCCTAACAACCTCGCATAGTTTTCTTCCTTCACATGGTAGTCATACTGCATTTCCCCTTCCTCTGACTGCCACGCACTGCAAGAGGCAGTGAAAATCAGTGACTGTCACCCCGCCCTAAAGAGGGTGGGATGACCGTCACTGTGATCGAAATATCAATGGGGAAGGATCACTAGTCCTGAGTTTGAGTTTGAGTTTTAAAATACTTGTAAAGCGCTCATACACCGGCGGTTTCTTGGCGCTACAACTAACAAGATCCAGGGCTAAAAAGGCGGGGAAGACTGTGGGGATTTAATTAAAAGACTTTGTGAACAGGTGGGCCTTGAGTTGTTTCCGAAATTGCGGATACAGGGTGATGGACCGCAGATCCAGGGGAAGGGAGTTCCAGAGGATCGGGGCGAGGGTAGAAAATTTCGAGCCACCCCACTTCTTTGTCCGGTAGCGTGGGATGGTAAGGAGGGATTGAGAAGACGAGCGGAGTTCCCTGGTGGGTACGTAGGGGGTGATCTCTGAAGAGATAAATGCTGGAGCCAGGTCCAGGCGGGCCAAGAAGGTAATGGATGCGAGCTTGAATTGAATCCGGGCTCGTACCGGGAGCCAGTGTAGGGATTTCAAGAGGGGGGAGGAACGGTGGAACTTGGGAAGATTGAAGACCAGGCGGGCCGCCTGGTTTTGTATCTGCTGCAAACACCGTAGGCTGTATGCAGGGATGCCTGCATACAGGGCGTTGCCATAATCCAGGCGGGACACCACCATGGCCAGGGTGATGAGTTTGAGAGCTGAGAAAGTGAAGAAACGGGACACCCTACGTATAGTACGTAGTGAAAGGAAAGAAGAAGAAACCACAGCGCTAACCTGGGAGTGAGAGTTGAGTTTTATGCCGAGGGTTTTGACGGAGGTAGAGGGTTCAGGAGAGGGACCAAGAGAGGGAGGCCAGAAGAGAGAAGACCAGGGACTGGATGAACCACCCGTCAACACCAGCTCGGTCTTATCGGGGTTGAGTTTAAGGTGGTTGTGGTTCATCCAGTCCCGGATGTGGAGCATGACAGATTGAAAATTGAGGACAGAAGAGTGCGAAGAGGAGAGGTTGAAGACCAGCTGGAGGTCATCCGCATAGTTAAATACGGCGACCTCCATTTGTTGAAGAGAAAAGATAAGAGGGGCAACATAGAGGTTGAACAAGAGGGGGGAAAGGGAGGAACCTTGGGGGACCCCGCACTGAACTTTCCGGGCGTCCGCTGTGAAATCACCCAGGCGGACGGCCTGGGTGCGGTCGCTCAGGAAGGAGGATAGCCAGACCAAAGCAGTGCCCCCGATCCCGGCCGCCCTGACACGGGAAAGCAAGATGGTATGATCCACCGTGTCAAATGCGGCCGAGAGATCTAGGAGCACTAGGGCCTGGCGTTGGTTGGTATCCATACCCTCCCTGAGGTTGTCCAAGACCGAGATGACAACGGACTCCGTGGAGTGTGCGGGGCGGAAGCCAGCCTGACGGGGAGCAAGGGCTCCATGGGTCTCAACAAAGAAGCTCAGAGCGCAGGTGACATGGCGCTCGAGCACCTTTGCCAGAAAAGGCAACAGGGAAATGGGGCGGAAGTTGGCAGGGACAGAAGGGTCTGCCCCTGGTTTTTTTAGAATTGGCACAATAACCGCGGACTTCAAGGGGGATGGAACCACCCCTTGCGCCAAAGAACTGTTGAGGAGGAGGAGGGGAGGGTCTGGGCAGGTGGAAAAGATATGGCGAAGGATATGAGCGGGACAAGGATCAAGTGGAGAGCCAGATTTGACCAAAGGAACTAAGGAAGACAAGGCTTCCTTAGTAATGGGGGGAAGGGCAGTGAGTTGACCCTTGGGAGGGGGATATTGGGGGTCAACAAAGGAGGCAGAAGGGGGCGGGATATTAGCTTTGATAGTGGAAATCTTTTGGATGAAGTAGTTATTAAGGGAATGGCAGAGTTCCTCGGAGGGGGCGGGTTTGAGAGTTGTTCTGTCCGAGAACGCCAGGTTGTGGACAATCGTGAAAATCTCCTTGGGCTGGTTTTCTGCAGCAAGGATTTTGGAGGAGAAGTAGGCGGTTTTGGCCTCCAAGATGTCTTTTTTATACTGGGTGAGGATGTTGGTGTACTCCAGTCTTAGAGTGGGGCAGTAGTTTCTCCTCCAAGCCCGCTCAGCGCGACGGACAGTGAGTTTTGTGGCCTTAAGTTCTGCGTTGAACCACCGGTTGGCATCCTTCTCACGCTTGGTGGTAATGCGTTTGAGCGGGGCTACAGAGTCACTGCCAGCGGAGAGCCACTGATCTATGGCCTCAACCTGGGAGAGGGTAGAGAGGCCCTGCAGGGAAGGGAGGGAAGTGGTAAGAAGGGAGGAGAGGTCTTCCGGGTTGACACGGCCCCAAGCTCGGGCCCAGATGTTTTTGGGGCGAGGGGGCTTGGCTGGGGGGTGAGTGGGTAGGGAAAATGAGAGGAGGTGGTGGTCAGACCATGTGCAAGGTGAAATGGAAAGGGATTCCACTGGACAGTTTAAGGACCAGATTTGGTCTAACGTGTGACCTTTGATGTGGGTGGGGGAGTGGACGTGAGGAGTGAAGTTGAGGGACTGGAGGGTTTCAGGGAATTCCTTGGAAGACGGACATTCAGCTGGGTCCGAAGGCCAGAAGTTGAAGTCGCCAAGGAGTAAGATAGAAGCATTGTTGACTGTGATGGTAGCCAAGACTTCCAGGAAGTCAGAGAGAAACTGTAAAGGAGATTGAGGGGGACGGTAAGTAAGAAAACAGGTCAGGGGAGGAGAAATGGAAGTAGTGCGAATAACCAGGTATTCGGTTGTCGCGATAGCATGCAGGGACAGGATTTGGAAAGGGAGATCGGTCCGTGCGATGACCGCTACACCGCCCCCAACTCTGCCGGGAGGGCGGTCAGCCCGAAGGGCGTAATAAGAGGCCGGAAGAGCGGCAAGTAGGGCGGGAAGGGAGTCATCGCCAAACCAGGTCTCCGTTAGGAAGAGTAGATCAGGGGCTTCAAGGTCCAGCAGGACCGAAAGTTCGTGCGCATGGGCGACTGCTGACCGGGTGTTGAGGTAGAAGACCTTGAGGGATTTTGAGGGAGGGGTGATGGTACTGGCCGGGGGAGAAGGGTCAGCTGTAGGAAGGGGGGTGAGTGAGGGAGCGGCAGGGGAGAGACCAAGAGAGAAAATGCGGAACAGGTGGAGGGGGCGATGGCCCAGGGTCCCTGGAGGTTGTGGAGTTGGTCCGGGGTGTAGGTGGTGAGCGGGGCAGAGTGTCGCGCCCCTAGCCCCGGACAGTCGCAGACGGGCGCAGACGGGCTTGCCTTAGGCGTGCCTTCGGCGCGCAATCGTCGCGCCCGCTGCGCCTGTCCGCTGCACCTCCGGCCCAAGCACATCCTTTAATGCGGGGATCAAGAGGGAGGGGAGAGGAAGGGGGCGTGGCCTGCAAGTGGGCGGAGCTAAGTCGCTCGCGGTGAATGGCGGCAGCGAGGGAGGAACCCCAAAGGCAGCGCCCAAATCGGCTGTCTGGGACCTCCTGTGCAGGTTAGGATCTTTGGCAAGTTGCTGGGTGAGTATTCAAGGACACAGCAGTGCAAAAATACAATTTTAAAAGCATAAAAGATAAGTTGCAGCGCTCCCGGCTTTTCGCCTCAGGAGATTTGTCAGAAGGACGCGCTAGTGGTCAGCGCGCCCTTTTAACCTGTGGGAGGGGGCGTGGCCTGCAAGTGGGCGGAGCTAAGTCGCTCGCGGTGAATGGCGGCAGCGAGGGAGGAACCCCAAAGGCAGCGCCCAAATCGGCTGTCTGGGACCTCCTGTGCAGGTTAGGATCTTTGGCAAGTTGCTGGGTGAGTATTCAAGGACACAGCAGTGCAAAAGTACAATTTTAAAAGCATAAAAGATAAGTTGCAGCGCTCCCGGCTTTTCGCCTCAGGAGATTTGTCAGAAGGACGCGCTAGTGGTCAGCGCGCCCTTTTAACCTGTGGGAGGGGGCGTGGCCTGCAAGTGGGCGGAGCTAAGTCGCTCGCGGTGAATGGCGGCAGCGAGGGAGGAACCCCAAAGGCAGCGCCCAAATCGGCTGTCTGGGACCTCCTGTGCAGGTTAGGATCTTTGGCAAGTTGCTGGGTGAGTATTCAAGGACACAGCAGTGCAAAAATACAATTTTAAAAGCATAAAAGATAAGTTGCAGCGCTCCCGGCTTTTCGCCTCAGGAGATTTGTCAGAAGGACGCGCTAGTGGTCAGCGCGCCCTTTTAATCTGTGGGAGGGGGCATGGCCTGCAAGTGGGCGGAGCTAAGTCGCTCGCGGTGAATGGCGGCAGCGAGGGAGGAACCCCAAAGGCAGCGCCCAAATCGGCTGTCTGGGACCTCCTGTGCAGGTTAGGATCTTTGGCAAGTTGCTGGGTGAGTATTCAAGGGTAATCAGGGTATGCAGGTAGGTTCGTTGTGTCTCACAAAGTTAAAAGACACTCATGCACGTGTTTTTCGGTAGGAATTCGTAGTGGTATATGTTGTCTCCCCGCTTTGAAACACGTGTGTGCATAATCCTAGGGTCAGTTTTTATGCAACCTCCACCCGGAGGATTTACCCATGGTTAAAACAGTAGTGATCGTGGATAGATAATGTGAAGGGGAATTAAAAATACCCCTTCACAGCCAGCGATAGGAGTTTTATTAGGTCTGGATTCGGGTACTAGTAGACGTTAATGAGACGCGTTGCTCTGGAATATTAAGGAATTCAAGCACACTAATATGTGAGTCTTAAAAAATGGTCGACATGTTTCAGCCTGGGTGCCTGTGTAGGTCGGTAGGCTTTCTTCAGGACCAATGTGAGGTGATAAGGTGAGGTGAAAAGATATAAGTAAATAAATAACCTGTTTTAGGCAATCCACGGTAACATTGTACCTGTGGGGAAAAAGGTTCAGACATGTACAATAGGATAGGGTAAATAGAAAGGGTCAGGGACACAAAAGACATAGACAGAAATAGACAAATAGTTAGTCACTTCTGGGTTCTAAACAGCTTTAACATGGCAATACTTTGGCACAGATACATGCTCCGTCTAAGGTGTCAACTCATACAGTCTCATGGCTGGAGGTGGTGATGACATGCACGAAATTCAACCGGTGATGTCGTACTGGTGGGACAAAATAACGTGATTACGTGAATTATGTAAATCGAGCCATGTTTAGAATATCAATTTCAGTGATAGGCGGCTAGTGGAAAGCAGCGGTATTTTGCTGACACAAAGGTTTTTTGTGAGTGGGCATGCTTGCTGCGTTGCGCATTGAAAGTCGGAAGGAAATAGGTGGGATGTGATGCTCACGTAGGCTTAAGGCCACAAAGAGTATGCCGCCGTGATGTTAAGATAGTGGTACTTGCTTGTGTGAATACTGCTTCTACGCAAAAACTGCTGCGATAATGTTTAGAAAGCGGCCGTTTTGTAACGTGGGTAAATTATGGCTGAGAGCAGCAAGGTTACTGCTGCGTGTCACATGGTTCGGAACTGCATTGATTTATACCTTAAAGTCAGATGCGGACGTACCTGGTAGAGTGCAGTTGTGCACTTCTTCGGGTTGGGTGCAGGGGAGGAGTGCCTCTCTGGAGGAAGATATCACATTAATAAGTATATTTACTGGTTTACCTTACGGACTGTTCACTACACGTTGTTTGTGGTGGTACCTGTGGCGTGTCTCTTCCTGTGCAGCTAGTGCTGTCCCTGCCACCTTCTACCCGGAAACAGAGTTTACTGCTTCCCATGATAGATATAGTCTAGTTATGCAGGACTAGTGATCCTTCCCCATTGATATTTTGACCATACCTAGGAGACTGAACGGATCAGTACTCTACCTCCCCCTCCTTGATTTTATGCGTCACTGTGATCTGACAGCCCTTTTGTGGATGGCTGCCAGGTCAGGGTTTAATGTTCGAGGCAGAAGAGGCTCATCCTGTGTAAACATGGAACTTCCATGACTATAAGCAGAGCAGGGCAGCACCACCATCGATTAAAGGCAGTGCAGTCACTCCAACTATACATAAATAAAACTCTTCATTTTTATATTTTTTACCAGTTCCACATGTGAACAGAAGATTATACATATGAGGAGTGGAAATCAGTTGAAGTTGAAAGTTAACCACTATAAACATCAACATTGCTGGTAAACATTGACACTACTGTGCGGCAGCACAGCATACTACCGAGATAAAGAGATAACCAAAGGTATGTCTAAAGAATACTGGTAAGAGGGAGATCTTTCTTATTGCATGTGTGCCAGAGAACAACATTTCAGAAATGCAACACTAGCCAGTAAATAACCTTAAAATTAAGCTACAGATCCAAAATAATTGTATTAATACATTTAATGACATGATGACGATCTTTGGAAACATATATGGAATGCTTGTTTCATGATTGGTGTCAGTAATGATTGTGAGCTGTAACAAGTGTGACTGTCAGTGAATGCAAATCAATTCTGCTAACTGGTATGTTGTACATGTGCAACAGCAGAAAAACAGCAACATAGTTAAGAAAAAAACCATAAAATGTCAAACCAGGATAGTTACAAATGGAAAAATAGAAATCATGACTTAAAACGTTTTTAAGGATTGAAACATGCCAATATGCCTTCCTGGTAGTTATGGGTAATGAATTAATTTACAAGGCAGTATACTTCACAGTCAACATCTTATAACAAGACAAACTGCTGAGATGTGAATGTCAAATCTGCTTGTCTGTTGGGAAAGCTTTGCACATTATCCAGGTTCTTTATTGAAGTCTAAAGTCTAAGAAAATGTTAGTCCCCCAAATGTTTATGAGAGCTCCTTTGACGTCAGCCTAGAGTTCTCAAGTTATAGGGCGGCTTCATACTTCTGCAGTTTAGGTTCCCATTAAAATGCCTAATCGCAACTTCTGGCATGTATTTCCTTGCAGCAGCACAAACACTTCGTCCACGGGTTCTACTTCCCTCTCTTTACATAGAGGATACATTCACCAGTGAAGAAGGAAGAAATGTCCAGACAGAGTTAGTCTACTGGTTTTCTTCTTCTGGATCGATTTCTCCTGCTTCCTCATCTGCAATGAGACAGGCCTGTAGCTCCTCATATGCCTCTAATTCAACAAATTCTTGTCATGTTGCAGATTGGTCTGACCAGCTCCTAACTCCTTGGAAGTCAATTCTCTAACTTCAACTGAAAACTGCAAAAAAAAATCATTCTTACATATCTGAAGAATTCCAACCTACATAAACAAGAATGGATAAAATCCTCCCTCCTTTGTTCAGAAAGTCAACTCAGCTCAACCTCCAGAGTCAAATCACAGCCATGCCCAACTAAGCCTGCTCTGGGGAATTATACAGCTCTAATGACCATGGGACTTGTCCACGCTATATGAAATTGTAGAAATAAAATAAGTGTTTGCCTTGCTGTTCGTGTTGCATTTTGTTGGTTATGCTATGTGTGATGCATCTACTGCTAGATTTTGATTTTTTATGTGGATGGAGAAATTTCGTACTTGAAATGTCCCTCACTTTTAACTTATTTTCTTAATACATCCTCCTATCAGGTGACTCTAGTGTCTTGTTCTCACTTCATTGATGATGTTTAATAGCTCCATAAGAGAGGAAACTCCAAAACTTGGATAGGGGCTGTCTTAATTATTCAAGTGTTGTCAAACACGATTTCATTGCAAGGGCTGGGATGTCCTCCAAGGCCGTAATTTACATCTTTATCTAGTTGTTTTCAAATCCCATGGCTGTTGTAAAGAAACCAAAGATCCATGATTTTATGGCACGACACGTAGGCCAACATTATGCAAATTCTCCTTCATTGCCACAGCTCAGCAGTAACAATGAAGAGAACATAGAACTTGTGAACATTCTAGAAAGGTATATAGCTCATGAACACACAGCCATCTTCCTTCTTTGTTGCTGCTGCTCACACAGATAAGTACCTCCTTTTCACTCGTCCTTTCTGGTGCACCTGCTTGCTTGATTTTCACCCTTATTATCGCATATCTGGGTCCACTTGACCCTGCCTTGCGCTCATTTATTGTTTACTCTCTTCTCTCTCTTTTCTAAGGACTACTATGTTTTTTCTACAATTGTCTATGTTCTGTGTGTCTCTGTTCTTTATAGACCTTCTCTGTTTAATCGATGGCTTGATCTATTTCCTTGATGCCGGTCTTCTCGACCTTCATTCCGAGTACTTTCCCCCCCCCTTACTCACATTCGGGACTCGCGTTCCTGCTCCTCTCCCTTCGCGTCTTTTGAACGTGAACGCACTTTTGTTGATATGCAGACACCACCCGCACCTGCAACCCGGCCGGATCGACGGCTTGCTAGCTTTCCTTATCGGCGCTGACTTTCGCTTACCTCCCGTCTCCTGATCGGTCTTTTTCATCTTTTCGGCATTTCCTTTCCCCCGCGACATGCCTCTGACGCGCGCCGCGGAGAGTACGTGGCTTAGAGGAAAAGCCCTTAGCAACGCACACAAACTCCTCCGTGTGTCGTTACCCTGGTTACGAACTAGCTTTCGGCAGTTGACTCGACCCGACTCCTTCACGATCGCGATCTTCACAGTTTTTCCCCATTTTTTCTCACATTAATGACAATATATTCCTAAACTAAAAAAAAAAAAAAAGGGGGGAGACAGGTCTAACTTATGGTAGGATTTTATAAGACAGAGAGATTTTCTAGAGGCACTTGTGCTTAACTTAGCTTGTTAATACGGTTGAAGACTGCTGGACACTCTTGAAATAGGGTCAAAGACTACTGGGCATCTTGTCCTTTTACATTTATATTTGAAAATGTCTTCTAACCCTGATGCCTCAATAGATGCAAAGTTGGAACTGCTGGTTTCTAAAGCCATGGATAAAGCCATGAACTCCTTTAACGAAACCATTAATAAAAAGTTTTTGGACACCATAAATAAGGATTTTGAAAAGTTTACGGGGACATGGCCTTCTACTAGTGGTGCTCGCACTCGCACTTCAAGCACTAAAGAAGGGGCAGTCAAGGCCCCAAAGAAAAGAGCCGCCGGAGAACAACCTACCTTCTCCACAAAAAAACATAAGGTGTCATCAAAATCTGCTCAATCTCGCCATCAGGGCGGAGATCAGAACGGTGCCTCAGGCACGACAGAAGGACAAGAATCACGTCCAGATTCACCTATACATATCGATAGCGACGATCACCATGATGCGGAGATAGACCTCTCCTGCTCATCTCCCTTTGATTCGGACGATGAGGTCCGGGAGAATGACTCCGTGGAGAGCTCGGAGGGAACAAACAAGGCATCGGGATCCAAGATGGGCTTCACTGCCCCTTTGGGGATAATATGTTTGACCCCTTACTAATAAGACATCCCCTTTCTCCCGAATGGTTACCATCCCAACATGTTGCAGACTATGTTAGCTTTTGGCTAAGGAGGGAAATCCCCAAGAAAGTGAAATCAAGATTGAGATCAAAATGTCCTCGCCCATCACTTCCAGATAAAATCGCCTTCACCCCCGAATTAGACCCTAAGGTCGTTGCATTTATAGCTAAAGGCGCAAAAGACCAGAGAAAGGGCATAGACAAGGGGCTCAGGTCATGTCAAGACCGCCTTCTTGATATTATTGGCCCACTATCTAAAATATTTGATTTGGCAGAGAATGCTTATGTCGGAGGCATTCCCGTTGACCCTAAAGAACTACGCGAATGGGTTCAAAGATCTATCTGCCTCCTTGGTAATGCCAATACTGCCCTGTCTAACGAACGTAGGAAGGGGATTCTACTTAAAATAGACCCTAAAATATTGAGTTAGCAAATATGGAGACAGGTCCAAACTCCCAAGAACTCCTCTTTGGAGAGGAGTTCATACGCGATATGGCAAAATATGTTGGAGCTTTTAGTTCAATCCAGAAGTCCCAACGTGAAATTAAAAAGGTCTTCCAAGATAGAAGTTTTGGACGGGCCGAGAGAACGCGGGGTCGATTCCCCGGCCGAGGTCAATGTTCTTCGAGACCCTATTTTGGACGTGGTAACAGATATCAGCAATCATCATTCTACGGAAAGCAGACCTTTTACCCTCAGAGACAACGCGGCAGTGGAAGATTCTCACGTGGAGATAGGAGAAACAAGGCCCTTTCCACAGGTGAGTGCAGTGGGAGACCATTTAGATACCCCTATAAAAGTGGGTGGCAGACTAGCCCTTTTCTCTGGCAACTAAATTATGATCACACAGGATCCTTGGGAATTACAAACTGTAAGAGGTTACAAAATAGACTTCCTGGGCACTCCCTTTCAGCTAAAACCTCCCGATAATATTCTCTCAGGATCAAAGGAAACTCGTTTCTCAAGAGGTTCAGGATCTCCTCGCCAAAGGGGCTATAAGACAAGGCTCTCAGAGAGGGTTTATAAGCAATATTTTCTTAGTAGAAAAGAAAGACAAGACTCAAAGACCTGTGATAAACTTAAAAAGCTTAAATGGATGAGTGTCTTACCACCATTTCAAAATGGAGGGAATACATCTACTCAGAGACGTTCTAAGGAAGGGCGATTGGCTGACGCGCCTGGATCTAAAGGTCGCTTATCTGACCATCCCTTTTTGGCCCCCTCACAGGAAGTTCTTACAATTCACTTGGGAGGGGAAACTTTGGGAGTTTTCCAGCCTCCCTTTCGGCCTGTCCTCAGCCCCTTGGTGTTTCACCAAAGTGATGCGCCCAGTGGTGGCTTGGTTAAGGGAACGGGGTGTGAGGCTGGACGACATCCTCATCATGGCTCAGACCAAGTCGACCATTTCTCGTCACACAGATCTTACCATCCGGCTTCTGGAATATCTGGGATTTGTCATAAATATAAAGAAGTCTTGTATTGTTCCTTCACAGGAGACCCAATTCCTGGGTTTCATGGTAAAAATGCAATGGGGCCCCTTCGGGACAGACCTCTTTGCAGACAGACTGAACACCCAGTTAACGAAATATTTCAGCTGGAGGCCGGACCCTCAGGCATCTGGAGTGAATGCCTTCCTCCAGAATTGGCAAAACTTAAAACCATATGCCTTCCCGCCATTTGTAATGCTCCTGCGCCTCCTCTTACCTGCTCACAGATACCTTCAGAGTATGGTAGTGGTAGCCCCCCTCTGGGGGTCTCAAGCATGGTTTCCACTCATCTTGGAGATGGCAATAGACTTTCCAATACTGATCCCGTCTTTCAACCGTCTTCTCCTGGGCCCTCAGAGCGAATCTCATCCCCTCCTAGAGCAAGGCATTTTAGTAATGACGGCTTGGAAGATTTCAGGCAACAATGGCAAATCCCTGGCCTTTCACACAATGCTTTCTGACTCATATCTGAATCCAGGGCTCCTGGGACAAGGAAGGCGTATCGATTGGCATGGAACAAATGGGTTCGCTGGTGTCTTCAACGACATCATGATCCCGTTTCAGTTTATTTAGTTCAAGTGGTTAATTTTCTTTCAGAGCTTTTCGCTTCTGGCCTCAGTTATAGAACTGTTAATGTTTATAGGTCGGCGATAGCTGCGGGTCACTCCTTAGTCGATGGTGTTTCTGTTGGTCAAAGTCTTTTGACCAAAAAAATTATGAGAAGCATGCGTGTTCTCAACTCTCCAACTCCTAAATACTCAGCCTTGTGGGACGTGAGAAACATTTTGGGGCCCATTAGGATGTCGGGCGGATTGCCTCCGCCAGGGTAGCGGTGGCCACCGCCACCCTGGCAGAGGCAATCCGCCCGACATCCTTTCCTGCATTCCCCCCTGCCATATTACGATGGCGGAGGGGACTGCAGCGGTGGGAAACACCGCCCGCCTGTTTTCCGCCCCGGTCGCCTTGCGGCCGGGGCGGAAAAGGGATAACATGGTGGTGGTGTCTATCAGACACCGACAGCCATATTAGATTAGGCATTTTTCGATGCCTTTCCGTGGTGGCAATGCCGCCACGGAAAGGCATGCGGTGTTCACATTGGGGGGCCCCTGTGGGCCCACAGAATGACAGCCAAAGGGAGGTGGCACACGGGGGGTACCTGTGGTACCCCCCTGCATTTGCATAATCGCAGCGGCAGGCACCGCACGGTGCCTGCCGCTACGATTATGCAAATGCATGCATTTGTTTATCACATTGTGGTGGGCAGTGCAGTGAGCACTGCCCGCCACAATGTTAAATTGAGGAATGCACCCGCCACCGTGGCGGGCACATCCTAATGCCAATGTCGGAACCCCCGCCCTTTAGGCGGGCGATCCCGATCTCCGTTAGGGTGGCGGGCAGACTTTTTCCACCCGCCATCCTAATGGACCCCTTTGTGTATTATCTCTTCATGGGGAGAGAACAATGTCCTCTCCCTCAAATGTATTTCTTATAAAATTACTGTTTTGCTTTGTTTAGTCTCCTTCAGGCAAACTTCAGATGTTAAAGCATTAGACGTTTCGAACAGGGCCTTTCAACCTGAAGGGGTTTGCTTTTATCTTAAAAAAAGGACTAAAACGATGTCTTCTTCTATCTTCTATCCTTTCTTTCCTGAGAATGAAAGATTGTGTGTTGTTAAATGTATTAAAGAATATGAAAGAAGGACTGTCAATTTGAGAGGTTCTGAGACACAACTCCTGATCTCCCATAGATCTCCTTATAAACCAGTTTCCTCTCCTACTCTCGCGAGATGGGTGAAAGAAGTAATGAATGAATGTGGTGTTGACATTTCAATATTTGGTGCACACTCTCTTAGAGGTGCTTCAGTTTCTAAAGCTTTTATGCTTGGTGGAGGGCTCCAAGATATTTTAAGAGCCGCAGATTGGTCTAATGAAACTATGTTTAAATTTTTTTATTTTAGAGCTATTAATAATGTGATTGATAATGTTCTCAATTCACTTTGAACTTGCATAATGTTGGCATCCGTGTCGTGCCATAAAATTTAGATTTTTCACAGCCCGCTGGGCAGAAAATCTGGATTTTATTAAAGACAAGGAGGCTAATATTATCCCTCCACTATTCGCCCCGCCCATGGGGTTATATTTTTTAACATCTATATTTCTTCTTCTTTCAGAATAAGGAATTTTTCGTCTCCTGTTTTATGAAGATGAAGATGTTTCTTTTGGCGTCTCTCTTCAAGTTGGAATATTTTCTTTACCTTATCCTTTTGTTTCGCAGCATTGGACAAAGAAGGAAGATGGCTGTGTGCTCATGAGCTATATACCTTTCTAGAATGTTCACAAGTTCTATGTTCTCTTCATTGTTACTGCTGAGCTGTGGCAATAAAGGAAAATTTGCATAATATTAGCCTCAGTGTCTTTATTAAAATCCCGATTTTCTGCCCAGCAGGCTGTGAAAAATTTAAATTTTGCAGCGTGCTGATGGGATTGCTGCAGTGGTGGTGATAGCTTTGGTAGAATTAGCAAGCACGTAGATGCTCTCTTGCATGGATCTAGATAGTACACTTCTTTAAAACAGGAATGGTGAGGCAACATTTCATTCCTTTCATTGGGCTTGATTCACAAAGGAAAACTGCAGTTCTATTTAATTTTGATATTTTGTTTTGTTTTGGTATTCACAAACTACAATTTTAATTTTACTAACCCAAGTTTCATGACAGAGCAGACCCTGCAGCCGGGGCTATGAACTCAGCACATAGGTCTATCTTTCTAAATGCAGTGTCTCCACCACAAGGGCAGAGCCTTCAAAGTTGTAAAATTACTATTAGTAAAATTAAAATCGTACTTTGTGAATACCAAAACAAAACAAAACAGCAAAATTACACAAAACTGTAAGTTTACCTTTGAGAATTGAGACCATTATTTTCTTGTTCAATATATGATGCAGAAAACAGTAATGAAGGAATGAGACACATTTTATAAAATGTAGCCAAAAGAAGAAATATGTGAAAAACACAACAAAGAAAACCAACAAATAAGCAACACAAAGAAGAAGCGACAAAAACAGCTACACATCTGCAGAAAGGAGAAAAAGAGAAATCAATCACAACATTACACTATACTACTGTTCGCTTCTATTTCCCAGAATCTGAACTTCTGCTCGTTATGCTGTCTGCTGTACGTGGTGTTGCTCCTATGTTATTTCACATCTATTATCAAATGATTAGAAAAAGATATGGACAGTGCCGAAACTATGTAGGCATGTAGCAGTCCAAAAGACAGAAGCGAAGAGTTTCTGTGCTCATCACTGCCGTTAAATGACCTAGGATAGAGGAACAATGTTTTATTCTGACAGCCACAGGGTAACATACATTAACAGAGAATAGGAAAGAACCTGCAACATAAGACATGTTGAAGATTCACGGAGGCAGAATTCATCAGCCAAGGTAACATACATTAACAGAGAATAGGAAAGAACCTGCAACATAAGACATGTTGAAGATTCACGGAGGCAGAATTCATCAGCCAATCTGATTGCTTGAAATTCTCCAATATTTTTACTCTAGGCAACTTTTGTTAAGTGAATAAAGAGAAACATGTATTCCTCAAATTAGAAGAATTGGGGCATATTTGTATTTTGCTGGTAAGGATACTCTGTCACAACGATGACAGAGTACCCTTACTGTCAACAAACTGGTCCATCCGCCTGATTTAGATGTTGGTGGACCATGGGTTTGACTACATCTGTCACCGTCAAAGCCTGACCTATCCGACGGTCCAACAGAGTAAGGGTCATTTGAAGAAATGGCTATACATCTTCCTACCCAGTCAGGATGGGCAGGCATATAGGATGTATGAAAGAACTATGCATTCAATTGTAACACATGCTGTTACAATGCGGCCATTACAACGTGAATGCCATTACCATGCATAACCTTTACCACGCATTTCTTTGCAACGCAGATGCCTTTACCGCACATGCTGATACAACAAATTTCATTGTAAATGTATGAATGGTAAAGGCATATGCATGGTAAAGGTTTTAGAAGTAAATATAAGTATTTTACAGGTGAGTATAAATCTGTTCACTACATATATATAACAGGTTTATATTTTCCTGTAAAATACTTGCATTTTCGTGGAAAAGGCATGTATGGTATAGGGATATGCTTGCTAAGATATGTACAGGTAGGTACAAACACATACTATTCTCTTTATTGAGAGAAAAAGATCTGTGATTAACATTGTGTCGTATCTTGTCCATGCTGTTGTTTGCGCGTGGACACTCTGTGATGTCACAGCTCACGCTGTTCTTAGGCTCGTGCTGTGACACGCATCGAGAAAAGATGGTTGAGGTTTTGTCATTTGGGGAAAATCTGTGGTGCTGTGTGCCTTCGCACTGTTTGCCTGTCTGTGGGATCAGCACTATACGACGACAATAAAAGTTACTGAACGTACATTATTCTGCAGTCCTGTCGTTACTACATTTTGTTTTTTGAAACACACAGTTATTTCCATTTGGATCGATTGAGATTTTTACCATGCAAATATGGTGGCCAAAGTATGGAGACTATGAAGGCAACAGTGCTCTCTAATTTGCCAAACTGCAATTTCCATGCAGAAACATCCCATGTGACTTTTCAAAATATAAAGGAAACAAATGTGATTGTTCACTTTTCATTTATTATTATGCTCCAAGAGAGAGACGCGTCTGCTTGAATAAATTGAATTAACTGCCCGTGAGTGCTCTGAGTCTGTTTTATTGAAGTGCATCATTTATGTTTACTTGAGTCTGCCCTCACTTTCGGAGGCACCTACCTGCGTGTTTGGCATGTACCTAGGTGGGCACTCTATTGGACATTGCAATTGGTCTGTACCTGAACCACCAGGAACAAAGGAAGCTCTTGGCAGCCAATAAGGATTGCAAAATATTGAATTCGGGGGATCGCGGTCATCGGACCAACACCCACTGTGATGAGGTACAATGATGTTGATATATGCTGGCAAGGTGAGGGAGCTATCCTACATTTACCGTCTCTGAATGTGCAGCAGCCTGATGCTTGGGGTTTGTGGCAGCGCATTCAGGCCAGATATTTGGCAAGAGGATCCAATTGATTAGCGGCGGTCCGTGCAGGTAACAGCTGTGGGGCCGTGTTAGAGGGATGATGCCAAGGTAAAATTAAACAAGTCATTCATTTTCCCTCTGCATCGTTCTTTGAAATCTCCCTCTACGCGCCCCAACCGCCCCACGCCTGTTACCTGCATGGACCGCGGCTGCATTGATAGTACCTATTTGCATAAGAGAACATGTTATTACCTGCACTGTTTTGTCAATTTGAGGAAATATGACTTGATTGAGATAAAAAGATCTGAAAATTAACATTGTTTGTTGAAAGACGCAGGTATTTCCATTTGGATCAATTGCAAATTTTACCACGCAAATATGGGGCAAAAAACAAAGTATGGAGACTATGAAGGTAACAGTCCTCTTTCCTTTGTCACACTCCAATTTCCATGCAGGAACATCCCATGTGACATTTTGAAATATAAATGAAACAAACATGATTGGGCACATTTCATTTATTGTTATACATTGAGAAAGGCTACTCGCCGAAATGCGTCTTCTTGAATAAATGGCATTAACTGCCCTTGAGTGCTCCGAATCTGTTTCGCTGAAACGCATTGTTTAAGTTTACATGAGTCCACCCTCACGAGAGGAGGCACCCGCCTCCAAGATCGGCATGTTCCTAAGTGGACATTTTGTTGGACATTGCAATTGGTCAGTGCCTGAACCGCCAGCATTGGGAACAAAGGAGGTACTTGGCAGCAATACCATATTTTAATGTGACAGGTCAGTGTTCACCTATATAAGTGTATATTTATATACAAATACATTTTTTCAAGCAGTAGTCACACAATTTATCTGTTTCGCAGATCTGCGAAAAAGATTAGCAAAGTTGTGCAATAACACATAAAAGTCTTGTCTTATGATTTGCCTGATAATGGCCATATCCTTTTTTTCAAAGAGACACAGCCAAAATCTGTTATTTCTAACTTAACAGTAGACACAGCTACACAGGTTGGAGTAAGGCTCTTGGTTTGCAAGCTTCCAGGCTGTTAGAAGCCTCAATTTCCAACATCATGGCTGCATTTGGTCCATCTGCTGGAAAAGAGGATCCTGTACTGCTGCATGCCGATAAATAGGAGCAAAGTTGACCAATAAAGAAATAAAGTGAGGTGTGGCAGTTTTTTAATATCCTGATCTTCGTATAAAGTATTTCAGTCAAGCTTTTATAACAGATTGCCATCATACACAACAGCTTCGGTGCCCAGACTCCGCCCCCAGCCACCGAACCAACACCCCCTACAACCACCCTCAGCGCTTGGACTCCCATCAGCATTGCAGACACCGCCCACGTTATGAACACCATCCACTCGGCTCTCCTTCCAACCCATGCCCTCAACACATCTTCAACAAAGCTAACACCATCACCGCACCCCATCACCGCACCACACCTACGGAACGTCATGAACATCTCCCTCGCGTACGCCACCTTGCCAGACAGCTGTAAGCACACAGAGATCAACGCCCTACTGAAGAAACCCACAGCGGACCCTAAAGTCTTCCAGAACTTCCGCCCCATCTCTCTTCTTCTCTTCCCTGCAAAAGTCATCGAAAAGACCGCCAATAAACAGCTGACCGCAAACCTCGAGGCCAATGGCTCCCTCAAACCATCCCAGTCCCGATTTCAAGCAAACCACGGCACCGAGACCGCCCTCATCAAAGCCGCCGACGACATCAGGACCCTGCTTGACAACGGGGGAACAACCACCCTCATCCTCCTAGACCTCTCAGCCGCCTTTGATACAGTCTGCCATCGCACACTAATAACCCGCCTCCACAACACCAGGATCCAAGTTAAAGCCCTGGACTGGATCACCTCATTCCTCTCCGACAGAACACAGAGAGTCTGCCTCCCTCCCTTCCGCTCCGCAGCCACCAAGATCATCTGTGGCGTAACCCAAGGCTCATCACTCAGCCCAACCCTCTTCAATATCTACATGAGCCCCCTCGCCGCCATCGCACGCAAACACAACCTCAACATCATCTCATACGCCGACGACACCCAGCTGATACTCTCCCTCACCAAAGACCCAGCCACCGCCAAACTCAACCTCCAGGAATGAATGAAAAATGTTTCGGAATGGATGAAACTTAGCCGTCTGAAACTGAACTCAGACAAGACGGAGGTCCTCATCCTCCGACCATCCCCATCCGCCTTGGATGACTACTGGTGGCCCACAGCACTGGGCACCGCACCGTCACCCACGGACCACGCACGCTATATGGGATTCATCCTAGACTCCTCTCTCACGATGACCAAGCAAGTCAACGCCATCTCATCCTCATGTTTCAACACCCTGTGCATGCTCCGTAAGATCTTCCGGTGGATCCCTACTGGAACTAGAAAGACGGTCACCCAGACCCTCGTCACCAGCCTACTAGACTACGGGAACGCCCTATACGCAGGAACCACAGTCAAACTTCAGAAAAGACTCCAGCGCATACAGAACGCATCCGCACGACTCATCCTCAACATCCCTCGCCACAGCCACATATCAGCCCACCTGAGAGACCTGCACTGGCTCACCGTCAGCAAAAGGATCACGTTCAGGCTCCTCACCCACGCACACAAAATGCTCCATGACATAGGCCCCGAATATCTCAACAACCGCCTCACGTTCCATACTCCAACCCGCAAACTCCGCTCCGCCAGCCTCGCCCTCGCCACCGTCCCACGGATCCGCAGAACCACCACTGGAGGAAGATCATTCTCCTTCCTGGCGGCCAAGACATGGAATTCCCTCCCCGCCCACCTACGACTGACCCAGGACCACCTCACCTTCAGGAGACACCTCAAGACCTGGCTCTTCGAGCAGTAGCAGCACCCCCCCCCCTCCCATCAGTGCCTTGAGACACTTACGGGTGAGTAGCGTGCTCTATAAATGTATTGATTGATTGATTTATCTTTCAATATGAAATGTATTATTGTGGAAGGTAAAGGAGCGATTTTCTCCCTGCTTCCGGCTATAATGCCCAAATTGTTCTACCTGATTGACCAGTTATCAAATGGTCTCAGTAAAGGGTTCTGTGAAGATATGGTGCAATCCCAGAGTGATTTTTTGCATGTTAGTGCCCCAATTTCAATACTATATTCAAATATTCGAGCTTGTTCTTCATGTCCTGGATTTAAGGAAGTACTTTTGGGAACTTAAGTAGCTGTGTATAGAGGTTTTTTTTATCAATTAACACTGAAGTCGGTGTGCACTGTTGTGATGTCACACCATAGCACAGTAAAATTCGTTGTACACCATAGTCATAGCCCAGCGATGAACAGTGACCTTTCATCCCCATTATAAAAGCGATGCAATAGGTCTCGCATTACTGAAAGTTTGAGCTATTGGCGTTGCAAATATTAATGCAATGTTAATAGCTGAAACTTTTTTTTACTAATGCGAGACCTATTGCATTGCACATGCTTGTTTCATCTAGGATGACTGATCATGCATTCTGCACCATCATGTATAACTAACGTTTCTGCCCCTCGCACTTCAAATTCAGCCTTTACAACCAGAAATCGCTGCTTGGGAATGTCTAGGTGAATATCTCTCTCACGTAGGAGCATATTTGCAAGCGGATATCGCCACCAGAATGTCACTTTTAGCGATGTTTTGGTGGTGATATGCTCTTCTCTTTATTTACAAAATTTCATTTAGCTACTTTTTCTGTATATGAGTCCCCTTTACAAGCATCACCTAGCGTGAAAGGGTTGTGCAATGGGTTTTGCTGTGGGTGTTCCATCGCAAAACACCCATTGCTTTTTGATGCTGCCCCCGATTTACCCAAGGAGGTGTACATTTGAGGCAGCGCCAAAAACTAATGTCATGCAAGAGCAGGTGTTAGAATGGCGAAAAGAGGAGAAATCATTTTTATTTCTCTTTATTTTTTGCTTTTTGTATGTGTGCTGCAGCACACATTGAACGAGCAAAATGCCATTAATTATTGTTCATGTTCAGAAAGGTGTCTCTTCTGCACATAAAACAGTCTTTCCCTGTAATGCAGGCTCCCTTTTACTATGGTGCAAGGGTGCTTGCGTTGATGCTAGGCAGCTTCTTTTAGCGCCAGCGCAGGGGGAAACGCAGGGGTGCACCGTATGTTTGTGAATACAGCGCATTCCTGCACTTTTGAAATATCAGAATGCGCGGTGCGGCCAACTTTGACGCGGTTCTGCTCCAACATTTTCTCGTAAATGTGCCTCTATCTCGCTAGAGAAAGCAGCATAGCGCCACATTTTAACAGTAACAGTAAGATGGCACATTAAGATTTTTGCTATTCACACAGAAATGTAGTCCAAAAAGTTAGAGTTCATCGGTAGTAATGATGCCTGAAAAGCGTCAAATGCAAACGTTTATACTCCAGTCTCTTGAATATTTTGCTCGATTCTTAGGAATTTTCATGGTAATTACAAACGCGCATTGTCAACGGTGGTTAACGACCTCAAATGCACTGTCTTTCCTAATTACGATCTAGAGTGATAATACACTCATTATTTACAAGCCTTATGTGTGAGAATTATGCTGTCTGATTACCGTTTTATGGTTCCTGTGAATATAAACCAGATGTGATGTCACCGCGCTCCCGGAGGCAATCAAAGCTGTTCCAGTGCGCGTGCATCTGAAGCTGCCAGGGCTGAGGGGGGAGGCTCCCAGTCATCTGTTCCTCATTTTGAATGCGCATCTCCTGATCTTGCTGTCAGCGCTTGAAGGTATTGTTAAATCCCACGTGGTTAACTCAATGTAGATTATGTGCCTAATATTAATGACCTTGGTAAACAAAAAACACAACATCTGCTTTCACTCCTAATTTAATGCTGATAAACAGGTTCACAATTGTTATGAGCTGCGTAGGCTGTGATGTTTGCTGTTTTCACTGGTACATGCAGCTCATGCCTGGATGCAATTTTAAAAGAGCATTGAGACCAAGTGTACCATTTAATGATACGACTGAAGCAGTGGCAACGATTTGTATTTTTTGTTTTCCAATATTTTTTTTCTTTAAATAGTATAACATTGAACAGCCATGCTCTAGATGTAGTATGTTTTCCCACAGGGTAAAGCTAAAACATACACAACAACGATTGAAAAGAGGGTCTAAGGGCAAGTTTAACGACTAACCAGGTACACGCCCCGAACTCAATATCTAAACACCAGATTGTACCTAGTGGTCAAAACGAGTGAGTTATTCACCAGGAATCACAACGCGAGTACAATACAAATAACACCCGTGGGAACACACCATGCAAGCTTGAATGTGATGTTGGCCGAGTAAGGGCTCAAGGACGTATGGAAAAAATTCCCATCAGAAGCCACACTGTACTGCCGTACAGCTTGCATGGTGTGTTCCCACGGGTGTTATTTGTATTGTACTCGCGTTGTGATTCCTGGTGAATAACTCACTCTTTTTGACTACTAGGTACAATCTAAAGCTAAAACATATCAATGACCGCCAAACGTGGGCAGTTCTCTGTGTGGAATGTGTTCAAGCACCATGGACATGCGCACTACGAAGACCGGCCCTCCCCACTCATTTCTCGCTAATCCAAGATCAGTTATTATACGTCTGTGCTAATGGCAACTATGCTACATGAGATGCAATTTGCTGAAAAGTCCCCAAAAGTGTGGAAAGAGTGGCTTCATTCTTACTTTGAACCACAATGATACCACAAGATTAACTCTTTCCCCACTCTCCACCAACCGCTGAACGCCCTTTCTATTTACTGCTGAGGACTAG
Organism: Lissotriton vulgaris; assembly: GCF_964263255.1. Classification (NCBI taxonomy): domain Eukaryota; kingdom Metazoa; phylum Chordata; class Amphibia; order Caudata; family Salamandridae; genus Lissotriton; species Lissotriton vulgaris. The sequence continues at coordinate 987,572,667 of NC_141698.1, read as the reverse complement.
GGAAGTGCAAAGTGTGGAATGCACAGGATGTAAACAGGGCTCCTTGTCTCCTCATCATTTTGGGCCAGATGTAGGTCGCCAATACCGGCCGGTAATGGCCGAAATTACCGAATTTCGGCCGTTACTGACCGGTTTTGGGCTTTTTAAATGTAGGTGGCATTTATTTTCGGATTCTTACCGAATCTGCAATTTAAGGATTCGGTAAAATACCGAATTCTTAACATACCGATTCGGTAAATTACTGAATCCAGGATGTAGGGAGCACTCAAGTTGGTGCATTTCTCAGTTAAGGATTCGTTATTTACCACCAACTACAAGTTGGTGGTAAAAAATGAAAACCTTTGAAAAAGTATTTTTTTGCTTTTCCAACAGTGCGATGTGGCAGACATACATGCCCTTATGGCATGTCTGTGTGCCACATGTGCACCCATACACAATTGAGGGGTGCAACAGGGTGTCAAAGTGACACCATGCCACCCTTCAAACTTTCCCCCCTTTTACATATTCAGTAATGGTCGTTCATTCCTATGGGCCTCCAGGCCCATAGGAAGGAATGGCAATACCGAAACTTACCGATTCGGTAATTCTTTACGAAAAATTACCTACATCCCATTTACCTATTCTTAAAATACTGAATCGGTATGATTCGGTATTTAAGAATAGGTAAATTGAGATTACCTACATCTGGCCCTTTGTGTTTCAGCCAGTACAGTCCATGACGTCAAAGACCAAGGATATGAAGTGCAGTGTCATGAAAACCAAACGGCAACCAGGCATAACAATTGTTGCCCCTAAGCAATTACCAAGGCATACCATGAGAGACTTGTCACAGAGTAAACCATTGGCAAAGGACTTGTTCAAACAAATTCAGTGATGGAATGAGGATAAGTTGCCTTCTTGTGCAAACGTCTGCAGAGTCATCAGAAAAGGATGGGGGAATGGAATAATACTCTGATCAGACAGGTCAGGTGGTGGCGGTGAATGCCACAGTGGGCGGAAACTTTGTCAAAGACAAGGCAGTGATCTGATGCAAATGAGAAAAGACATCATGGGGTAGATTTATCATTCTTTCATGCAGTGCAACGTAGCAAGCCACCTCACAACGCTGCATGAAACGGCAGCAATGTGCCATATTTACCATTATACAGTGCAGTCCTGTCATTTCCTAGCACTAGCATACTTTTGGCTGCCTAGACCCAAAGCAAGCACACTTGCATCATGTTGCAAGGGTGCCTGAGTAGTAGGTAGGGTTGTTTTAGTGCCGAAAGTGACACAATACTGCACAAAAACAATCCTAACAGGCATTTTCCTTTATGTTTGCTGCACTATGCAGCACACGTAGGTCTGAGTGAACAACCATTTGCAATGCAATAGGTCTTGTACTTGCAAGACTTGCAGCTATTGGCTTTGTCAACAGAAAACCGGGCCCGTGCTGAAATATAAGGAACGCCACCTGTGTTGTAAAGAAGAAAGTGGGTTCTGTGCTGAAATATAAAGCATGGCACTCATGGACATAAAAGTTATGCGCATGGCAGCCCATGAAGCAGGAGATGTAGAAAAAAAAAGCAACACAATCTCGGTCTTTCAATGCACAGTATCCCTGCATGACGCTCCTCACTACTGGCAGACGGGCTGTGTGTGAGAGCTGCAGGCATGCTGTAGGAGCACGAACATAACTAATTAGAGGGGGCACTAGACAGATCCTCTTTCCTGTAAATGAGATATAGATGCCAAAAGTGCTTGCTAGACTGACTCCTGCACTGCCCACATTTTCACATAAACACAAACTCTATTACCTTGAGCTTGTAAAACTACGCTTTTGCCAGATGAAACGCTATTGCATGACATTAGAGGTTACATATATATGCAAGCGCTCTTTCAACTTGTTCTGAAAGCTGTTATTTTACTGTCAAAAAATAATTTACTGAAAATAGACCTTCAACTCAGTAACAGCAACTCCATGTGTTTTCATTTTGGAGTGGAGAGATTTGCCTGTAGAAAAGGACCTGAATGTTCCTTCTCTTCTATATAACGACATGGATGGATATATCGAATCACTGACAAAATATCGACCAAGAAAGATATTCCTACAGGAATATCGATGCAGAAATATCGAAGGCAACAATATCGACATCCTATCTACAACATGGTAAGTACAAAAATATCGGAAAAAAACTATAGATGTTAAAAATATCGATGTGAAAAATATTGGTTTTTTTCTGTAAAAATGTAAATGTAAAATAAAGTAAATAACACTAATAATATTAAAATAAACATAGTTAAACATATCTAATAATGTTTAAAATAATAAATAATACATATATAATAATAATACATTAATTAAACATATACAGAAAATATATAATAGATACATACTTAACAATAAGTTATAATTATTGTAATAATTTATAAATTAATAAAAAAAATTATAAATTACAAATACATTTACAAATATAAAACAAAAACAAAAACAAAAAATAAAGAATAATGTTCAATAAATTAAAAACATTAAATATACTTTTAATATTTTTTAAATTAATTATATACTACATTATCTTAATTTATACAAAAAATATTAAATAGCTAAATAAATAAAAATACTATTCAAAATCCATGAGTAAAAAAATACAGTAATAAAAATGTCTGATAGCATAGAACTTAAAATTCCCATTCCCATTCCACAGAGCGCAATAGTAGAGAAACCGTTGGATGGCGTTGGGTTAAAATTACTATTCCCTCTCCAGAGAGTGCAACAGTAGGGAAAATGTTGGATAGTGTAGAGGTAAAAATTACTATTCCAACTCCAAAGAGTGCAACAGTAGGGAAAGCGTTGGATAGCGTAGGGGTAAAAATTACTATTCCAACTCCAGAGAGTGCAACTGTAGGGAAAGCGTTGGATAGCGTAGGGATCAAAATTACTATTCCAACTCCAGAGAATGCAACAGTAGGGAAAATGTTGGATAGCGTAGAGGTAAAAATTACTATCCCCACTCCAGGGAGTGCAACAGTAGGGAAAACATTGGATAGCGTAGAGGTAAAAATGACTATTCCAACTCCAAAGAGTGCAACAGTAGGAAAAGCGTTGGATAGAGAAGGGGTAAAATTACTATTCCAACTCCAGAGAATGCAATAGTAGGGAAAGCGTTGAATAGCGTAGGGGTAACAATTACCCTTCCAAATCTAGAGAGTGCAACAGTAGGGAAAACGTTGGATAGCGTAGAGGTAAAAATTACTATTCCCACTCCAGAGAGTGCAACAGTAGGGAAAACGTTAGATAGCGTAGAGGTTAGAATTACTATTCCAACTCCAGAGAGTGCAACAGTAGGGAAAGCGTTGGATAGCGTAGGGGTAAAAATTACTATTCCAACTCCAGAGAGTGCAACAGTAGGGAAAACGTTAGATAGCGTAGAGGTAAGAATTACTATTCCAACTCCAGAGAGTGCAACAGTAGGGAAAACGTTGTATAGCGTAGAAATAAAAATTACTATTCCAACTCCAAAGAGTGCAACAGTAGGGAAAGCGTTGGTTAGCGTAGGGGTATAAATTACTATTCCAACTCCAAAGAGTGCAACAGTAGGGAAAGCGTTGGATAGCGTAGGGGTAAAAATGACTATTCCAACTCCAGAGAATGCAACAGTAGGGAAAGCATTGGATAGCGTAGGGGTAAAAATTACTATTCCCACTCCAGAGATTGCAACAGTAGGGAAAGCGTTGGATAGTGTAGGGGTAAAAATGACTATTCCTACTCCAGAGAGTGCAACAGTAGGGAAAGCGTTGGATAGTGTAGGGGTAAAAATTACTATTCCCACTCCAGAGAGTGCAAGAGTAGGGAAAGCGTTGGATAACATAGGGGTAAAAATGACTATTCCCACTCCAGAGAGTGCAACAGTAGGGAAAGCGTTGGATAGTGTAGGGGTAAAAATTACTATTCCCACTCCAGAGAGTCAAGTCAAGTCAAGTCAAGTCATAGAATTTATATAGCGCACTACATACCCAGAGGGTCTCAAGGCGCTTAGGGAGGGGAGGAGGATTAGTTGTCGAATATCCATGTTTTAAGTTGCTTTCTGAATGCTAGGTGAATGCTAGGTGGTTCTGGGTAAGGCGAAGGTGGGTGGGAAGTGAGTTCCATGTTTTAGCTGCCAGGTAAGAGAAGGATCTACCTCCCATGGTGGTCTTGTTGATACGAGGTACAGTGGCGAGGGCTTGGTTTGAAGATCGTAGTTGGCGGGAGGGGGTGTAGAAGGACAGTCATGAGTTGAGGCATTCTGGTCCGATTTCGTAGAGTGCTTGGTGTGCGTGGGTTAGAAGCCGGAAAGTGATCCTCTTATTGACGGGTAGCCAGTGGAGGTTTTTCAGGGGACCAGAGATGTGTTCGTTACGCGGGATGTCTAATATGAGCCTGGCTGAAGCGTTCTGGATGCATTGGAGTTTTTTCTGGAGTTTAGCGGTAGTACCTGCGTAGAGGGTGTTTCCGTAGTCCAATCGGCTCGTGACCAGGGCATGGGTGACTGTTTTTCTGGTTTCGGTGGGGATCCAGCGAAATGTTTTTTTGAGCATGCGAAGAATGTTGAAGCAGGATGAGGAGACGGCGTTGACTTGTCTGTTCATTGAAAGTGATGAATCTAGGATAACACCTAGGTTCCGTGCGTGGTCTGTCGGGGTGGGTGTTTTTCCAAGGGCTTCCGGCCACCAAGAGTCGTCCCATGCAGAGGGGGAGGTACCTAAGATGAGGACTTCTGTTTTGTCTGAGTTCAGTTTCAGACGGCTGTGTTTCATCCATTCGGCAACTTCTTTCATTCCTTCGTGTAGGTTAGTTTTGGCGGTGCTGGGGTCATTGGTCAGTTGAGTGTCATCCGCGTAGGAGATGATGTTGAGACTGTGTTGGCGGGCGATGGTCGCGAGGGGGCTCCTGTATACGTTGAAGAGGGTGGGACTGAGTGAGGATCCTTGTGGTACGCCGCAGATGACTTCAGTGGCCTCGGACTTGAAAGGTGGAAGGCGGACTCTCTGGGTTCTTCCGGTGAGGAACGAGGTGATCCATTCAAGTGCTTTTCCTTGTATTCCGATGTTTCTGAGGCGTTGTAGAAGGGTGCTGTGGCAGACTGTGTCGAAGGCTGCAGAGAGGTCGAGGAGGATGAGGGCGACTGTGTCTCCATTGTCCAGAAGAGTTCGAATGTCGTCTGTTGCTGCGATGAGGGCGGTCTCCGTGCAGTGTTTTGCTCGGAAGCCAGACTGTGAGGAGTCGAGGGATTTGTTGGCTTCGAGGAAAGCGGCGAGCTGGTTTTTGACAGCTTTCTCGATGACTTTGGCCGGGAAAGGAAGGAGCGAGATGGGGCGGTAATTTTTGAGTTCGGTGGGGTCCGCTGTGGGTTTTTTCAGAAGGGCGCTGAGTTCAGCGTGTTTCCAGCTTTCCGGGAAGGTGGCGGATTTGAAGGAGCAGTTGATGACGTCTCGGAGGTGCGGTGCTATGACGGAGTCTGCTTTGTTGAAGATGTGGTGAGGACATGGGTCTGTGGGGGATCCTGAGTGGATGGAGTCCATCAGGCGGATGGTGTCCTCAGTGGAGATTGGGTTCCATTCGTTAAGGGTGTTCAAGGGGGGTGAAAGGTCGGCATATGGTTGGGTGGGTTGGTCGCCGGGTTGGTTGTCGAAGCTGTTGTGGATGTCTGCAATTTTGTTGTGGAAGAATGAGGCTAGGGAGTCGCAGAGGGCTTGAGATGGGGTGATGTCGTTGGAGTTGGCCGAGGGATTGGTGAATTCCTTGACGATGTTGAAAAGTTCCTTGCTGTTGTGGGCGTTGTTATCTAGTCGATCCTTGAATGCTGTTTTCTTGGCCTTTCGGATTAGTTGGTGGTGTATGCGGGTGGCGTTTTTGAAGGCGTCCTTGGTGCTAGTGGTTGGGTCTTTTTTTCCAGGCTTTTTCAAGGGAGCGGCAGAGTTTCTTGGACTTCTTAAGATCATCGTTGAACCATGAGGCCTTTTTGCTGCCAGGTTTGCTTTGACGTTTTTTCAGTGGTGCTAGGATGTCGGCACTGTTGGATAACCATAGGGCGAAGGTGGTGGCGGCTTGGTCTGGGTTAGAAGAGTGGGCTGGGGTGTTTAGGAGGAGTGATGAGGAGATCTGGTCGATGGTGATTTTGTTCCAGTTTCTTTGCAGAGTTGGTTGGGGGTGGTTGATGAGTTTCGGCTTGTTGTAGGTGAAGTGAACGCAGCTGTGGTCAGTCCAGAGGAGATCCGTAGTGTGGCTGAAGGAGACATGGTTGCTGGAGGTGAAGATAGGGTCGAGTGTGTGGCCTGCGATGTGGGTGGGGGAAGTGACCAGTTGTTTAAGTCCAAGGTTGGCGAGGTTGTCCAAGAGGGTGATGGTGTTGCGGTCGTTGTTCTTTTCAAGATGGAAGTTGAGGTCTCCCAGTAGGATGTAATCTTTGGAGGGGAGCGCGTGTGGAGTGATGAAGTCCGTGATGTCTTCACTGAATTTTGCGCGGGGTCCTGGTGGTCTGTAAAGGAGGGTGCCTCTGAGTGTGGTCTTGGGGTCGATGTGGATCTGGACGTGAAGGTGTTCAGAGTTGGCGAGATTGACGTCAGAGCTGGTTGAGATGTGGATGGATTTCTTATGGACGATAGCGATTCCTCCTCCTGTGTGGCCGGTGCGGTCCTTGCGTGTGATCTTATAGTCTTCAGGGATGGCAATGGTGATGTCTGGGGCGGAGGAAGCGTTCATCCATGTTTCTGTTAGGAAGGCGACGTCTGGAGAGATGGTGTCTAGTAGATTCTATAGGTCAGTGGCGTGCCTGTGGACCGATCGGGTGTTGAGCAGGATGCATTGTAGGTGGTTGGGGTCGGGAATCTGAGGTGTGGTCGTAGCGGAGTTGTTGACGGTGCCGATGAATTTGCAGGAGTAGCATGAGAAAGGTCCATGGGTATGTCCAGGAGTGGCTTGGACGCAGTTGGGGGCGCGACCGGGGTTAAGGGCTAGGAGGGTGGTGGCGTTGTAGGTAATGCGGGAGGGCTGGGCAGCGCGAGGGGCAGTCGGGAAAGCATTGGATAGTGTAGAAGTTAAATATAACATACTTATAACTAATTATTGTAAATAAAATATTTACAATTTAATTTTTAATTAACTCTTCATCATTTGCAAATACCCATAAATGATTACTAAAAACATAATTACAATTCAATAATCAATTAACAATAAAATAGCAATAAATATCAATACATATAAATTAATAAATATAAATTACCAAATAATACATATTGAACACTGAAATATTTTTCAAAACAAAAAACATATTATAGCCTTATAGCCTGCCGTAGAGGGCTATACCGGCTATTAAAGGCCCTCTCCAGCGTTTAAGGCACTGAGCCGAAGGTGAGGGCCTTTAACAAGGAAGAGGGACTTTAATAGAACAAAGAAACATTGGAATGTTGAAGCTCCAGGCTTATACCAGCCATTATAAGCCCGGAGCGCTCCATTGTTTTCAATGGAGCTCCCAACATTCCAATGTTCTAATAATTAGTACATTTAAAAATTATCTTTTACAAAACCTTTGAAATTCACAGAAAAAAACAAAGGTTTTAAATATGTTATAGTGAGGTATTAGCATTTATAAAAACGTACAAATTCACTGAAAAAACCATAGGTTTCACACACGTTATAGTTAGGAATTAGCATTTAAAAAACCTTGCAAATTCACTGAAAAAACCATAGGTTTCACACACGTTATAGTTAGGAATTAGCATTTAAAAAACCTTGCAAATTCACTGAAAAAAACATAGGTTTCACACATGTTATAGTTAGACATTTCACTCATACAAAACCATTGAAATTCCCCTGTTATAGTTAGTTCAGCTAACTATAACTTGCGCGCCCTCAATGCACTGCTGATGACGTCACATATTACATTACTCATGACATGGTCAGTGACATCACTCACGACATCACTGATGACATCTCAAATGACATCACTGATGACATCATCCTTGTGAAAGAGTGGCAGACCTTCTCTCACCCTAATATAACCTTTGATACACACATTCAAAAATAGAAAATAACATTTTCAATACAATAGACATACCAATGCCACTTACAACACACCTATTTAGTAATTCCAAGATCTATACACACATCCACTCATTCATCAACAGTCCTATACAGTTACAAATACATGTACTCACTCATCATATGTACTCATAAACTGATACATCCTGGTCATCCTGTTATACACCGACACTTATCCAAAGAGTTACTCACACATAACTCATATGTACTAGTTTAAAGCATATGTACTTACTCATAAATACACTATTGAGACAGTCATTCATTCACAAACACACCCATATATACACTCATCCACCCATACAGTAAAAAAACAAATAATATAGCCTTATAGCCCACAGTAGAGGGCTATACCAGCTATTAAAGGTCCTTGCCAGCGTTAAAGGCCCCGACCCGAAGGCGAGGGCCTTTAACAAGGGAGAGGGACTTTAATAGCGGTATAGCCCATCTACGAAGGGCTATAAGGATATTAGAACGTTCTGTCACTAGAGGACAGAATGTTCTAACAAAAAAAACAAAGCCTTTTGGGAGTGTGAGGGAATTGGAATCCCCTCAGGTTCCTGAAGCCTTTGTTCACAGCCAGAGCTGTGAACAAAGAAACATTGGAATGTTGGAGCTCCAGGCTTATACCAACCATTATAAGCCCGGAACACTCCATTGTTTTCAATGGAGCTCCCAACATTCTAATGTTCTAATAATGATTAAAAATTGTTTAACAATTAGAAAATGGTAAACAATACATTTATTTTAAAATATATGTTGTTTTATGGAAAATTATTTGCCAATGAATAAAATAAATTTCCAATGAATCAAAATTAATTAAAAATTACAATTACCAATAAAAAAAATTAATTACCACTTAATAAAGTAATTACCAATTTAAAAAATGTAATAGCCAATTACAAACCTTAATTACCAATTAAAAAACGTATTTGCCAATTAAAACATTTAATTACCAATTATAAACATCAATTACCCATTAGAAAATTAATAACCAATTAAAAATGTAATTAGCCAATTACAAACCTTAATTACCAATTAAAAAAATTATTTGCCAATGAAAAAATGTAATTACCAATTACAATTCTTAATTACCAGTTAAAAAAATTAATTACCAATCAAAATCATTATTTACCAATTAATAAATAATTAGAAATAAAATAATTATAAATACCAATAAAAAATAAATAATTACTCAATTCCAATTAAATTACTTCCCACCCAATTCCCCTATAAACCCACAACCCGCCACAGAACGTAAATGCAAAAATGTATTACAAATAATTTATAATTACTAAAATGTAATAATTAATTTCCTATAATTAAATTACTTCCCACCCTATTCCCCTATAAACCCACAACCCGCTCCAGTACTAAAACATAAAATTAAATTAAAAATAACATTTTTAATATATAAAAAATTGTACACATATAATTTAAAAGAAATAAAATACTTAACAAAAAACATATAACACATACATATAAAATACATAATACATACATAATAAAATGCATAACAACAAACAAATATCGATAGTAGTAACATCGAAATTAGTGACACTGATATATTTGATATTGATATTACTAACTTCGATATTACTTATATCGATATAAAAAAATCGATATTACTTACCTTTGGGTCGATATTCTGTAAATCCGATATTCTTGACCTCGATATTCTTCACATTCGATATTTGTGACTCGATATTTCTGTAGGTCGATAATAGGGAATCAATATTTTGACTGAGCACCGGTTATATCGCTGTAGTGCTTTTTCTACTGCTATTCATGTCTTTTTGCATTTTGGAGTGGCGAGATTTGCCTGTTCAAAGGGGCCTGAATGGTCCCTCTCTTCTACATAATGACATGGTTGGTCAGGTAAAGTTGAGGATATCTTCTCAACTTTCAACAATGCCAATAATGGTCTCTCTCATGAACCAGGCATGAACAATAACACGGCCTCACAAACGCAGAACGTTTTAACTGAATTTCCTCTGCTAGCTAACACCGATACTGCCATACTCTTGCAAAATTTGAAATCAGGCTCCCCTTATGACCCCTGTCCTATTAAAATAGCTAAATTTATCCCTCAAATCTTCATCACAGCTCTGGCTCCCCTTTTTAATACGGTATTGGGGCAGGCAGCTTTCCGGCGTATTGGAAAAAGGCCTCCTTGATCCCTTTGCTAAACAAACCTAACCTTGATTCAACAGATGTTCGCAACTTCAGACCCATTTCTCGTCTACCTTTTCCAGCCAAAATGTTGGAGAAATGGATTAATAGACATTTGAGCAGATTTCTGCATGACGCTGAGGTGCTTGACTCTACTCAATATGGCTTCCGGGAAGGCCACAGTACAGAAACCGCCCTCTTAAAATGTACCGACGAGATTAGGAAAACTCTGGATCAGGGTGGTAAAGCAGCAATGATTATGCTGGACCTCTCAACAGCGTTTGACACGGACCATCATGATCTTCTGATGGACCGTTTATCAGCCTGCAGAGTAAAGAACTCTGCCTGGAAGGTCCTAAAGTCTCTCCTCTCTGATCGTAGGTAGAAAGTAGACCTTGGAGAATTTTGCTCGCCCCCTTTTCATCTTCCCTGTGGGGTCCCACAGGGATCATTATTAAGTCCAACTCTTTTTAACGTGTACGTATCATCCCTGGCTTCATTGATAAGATCTTTTGGGTTTCATCATAACAACTATGCGGACGATACACAGATAGTGGTATCCCTCTTTCAGGACCAGAAGGGGCTGTTAGCCACAAGCTACATGATTGTATGGAAGCAGTTGGATTATGGATGGCCAGTAATTGTCTTATATTAAACTCAGACAAGACTGAGGTCATGCTATTTGGGAACGACATTAACATGTGGACCCCAGAACGCTGGCCTGACTCTTTGGGACCCCTGCCTGTACCCTCCACACATGTGAAAAACTTGGGAGTGGTTTTGGATGACAGATTGGACATGAAAAAACAGGTCAACGCCATGGTGTCATCCACGATGTTTACCATTAGAACCGCCAAGAAAATCCTCCCTTTTCTGCCTAAGGAGAGTCGACAGATGGTGGTTACGGCACTGATCATGTCAAGATTGGACTAATGCAACAGCCTCTATTTAAACATCCAAGAGAGGCTGTTGCATAGGCTACAGATGCTGCAGAACACAGCTGCCAGGCTGATTTCAGGCATACCTAAATTTTCCCCGATTTCTAGCGAAATCCGCAGACTCCACTGGTTGCCAATGAGACAACGAGTACACTTCAAATCCATGTGCCTCATTTTTAAGCCACTTCAGAACCAGGGACCACGCCATCTACAGGACCAACTCCAATGGTATTTACCAACTAGGCCTTTACGCTCATCAGCTCAAAAACTGGTGAGAGTACCACCAGTGAAAAAAGTCCACTGGGGCGGGAAAAGCTTTGTGGTGGGTGCGGCAAAACTGTGGAATCAGCTTCCCCTTCATCTGAGGAGTTGCACGGAGCTTTTGCCTTTTAGAAAAATGCTTAAAACTTGGTTGTTTAGAACCATCTCTTCTCCGTACAGCTCTTTTCTCCTTTCCTCGGGATAGCAGATAGAGCCAGGACACCCTCGGGTAACAGGCGCTCTCTATAAATTAATTAACATAACATAACATAACATATCGCTGAGGTGGCTTTTACTAAACATAAAAGTTTAGTCCAACTCCATTATTCTAATTTATTAAACCAAAAAAGCTAAGTTGTGCATTGGACTAACTACTGAAATAACTGTATTGTTTTGTCAGTTGCCCTTAAATTTCACAGGCCTGCCGTGTTGGTTAAAAAATAAAAGTTGTTGCAGGAGAGTGTCTCCTGCCTCCTGCAAAGTACTTTAAGAAAATAGTGCTCTCAACCTGTAATCAACATGTCCAAAGTAACAATACATGTAACGGGACCATTCCTCATGGGTGGTTACAACAGGAGTAAATGAGGTACTAAGGAGGGACTACTAAGCCTATTGACAAATCAAAAGGCACCATTTACAAAGGACAGCAACAGGAGCCAATCGAAAGGATGTGCAGAAAATGGGAGGATCTTAAAGTCCATACCAGAATACAGCATGTCTCAAAGAGACAACGCTGCCTAGGCGAGACCTAAAAACAAGGAGAAATAAAGATTTTTCTCCTTGCTGTGCCGCTGATGGCGAGGTTTATCATTTGACACATTCCCAGGTCCAGCACTCATTGTAAATCTGGGAATGTGCCAAAATACATGGATGGATGCGTGGGAACACCCAAGCTAAACCCATGGAACACACAAAGTAACTCAAAGCAGGGATTTGCGCTGCTTTGTGTTACTCTACATTTATCAAGCCATGCAGGGCAACTCAAGGTGGCCTCGAGCGGCTTCATAAATCTTGCATCAAACTTGTCCCCTCTTTCATTGTGCCAAAGAGATGTAAAGCCTCGATAAATAAAGGCCTGGGAGGATAAAATCAAAGCAAAGCAGGAGCCAAGCCAGCAAGATTAAGACCGAATCAGAAGGCAGAGGTTCCAAAAATTTAGGATAGTACATGGTGGGGAGGAGTATCAAGAAAATGTTTGGTTAATAGACCAGCACAGCAAAAGTGCCAAATGGATAGCAATTGGGAAGGGATTGAGGGGCAGGAGATGATGCCAAATGGAATAGAAAGTGAACTTGGAGCACAGATGAAAATACAGATGCACATGAACCCATTTTGCAAACAGTGTTACAGCAGTGCATGAAATGAACAAAAAGAAATAAGTCTTGGAGTAGTACGAGCTTTAGCATCCAAAGCAGCTGGAAGAGAAGGTGTAGAGCAGCAATTGAGATGTTACAGACACCAATGTGAAGGAAGGGGTGTGCAGCTTTCATTGAAATAACTCTGGTAGATGTGTGAGACAGGCAAAGAGGAACACTGATACAAATAAAGGTGGCAAGTTTAAAAGAGGAAGTGAATCGATGTAATAGAAAAAAGCAGGATACTCAAGAGCCTAAAGTTGATAAGGATGAGCATGGCACAATACTATTATGAAGAAATGTGGAGATGTGGTAATTTCCTCTTTTTACAAGGCTAATTGGAAGCTTTGGAGTCTACTATGACTGGAGGATACGATGATTCAGGGAAGAAGATAGTAAAGCTAACTTTTCCTTCAGATTTGCATTATTGCCTGGGGAAGTGAGAATCACAGTTTTGCACTCCATGTAAAGACCTGATAAAAACCTCAAGAAACAATTACAGCACATATTGAATTCAAGCAGTGGCCCTACAATTATAGTTCTATTTTAGAAAACACAGTATATGGCCTATTTTAAGAAAATGGGTTATTATTTGAGGGTCTGCCAAAGCCCCACTCAAATAATGTCGAACAAGATATATGAGCTTTTAGAATTTTAGGGGAAAATAGCACCAAAAGGCCGGTCGGCAACAGGAATCAGGTTCATCCTGCTGAAGAGTTACCTTCTCAAGTCTGTGCGAAGAGTGCTTTTCATGTTGGCAAGGGCTGTGAGGAGGTCGTTGTTGCTACAAGGAGTAGGTCAGGTGTCGCAGATGGTCACTGCTGTAGAGCAAAGAGTTGGTAATTACTGGAGCTTCTTTTTGGTGGCTGGCGAAGTGCAGGTCTCTCTTTGGCAGACATTGCAGATGGTTGTTGTCGGCATAAAGAACTGGTTCAGCTGGTGCTTCATGTTGGCAGTCATCACAGGTGGTCGAAACGGTCACTTCCCTGTTGTGTGGAGACCAAAACCTCTGTATCGTTATCTTTTCTTTAGGGGGAGTGCACTCAGGTGCCAGCCAATGGTCCAGGAAGTGAAGGGCATCTTTTGGAGATTATGACTCACTCCATTTGAGGCCAAAAGTAGGGCTAAGGCAGGGCCAGGTAGGTCAAGTTGGTGATGGTAAGCTGAGCAGTTGCATGGAGGACTCTGGAAGCTTGTTGTGTCCCTGTAGCTCAAACAGGAGGTCAGCCAACAGACCCTTGCAGTCACTTCTAGGAGCCTGGAATCAAGGCAAGCAGGCCAGTCGTACATCTCCAAGCAGCAGGGCAGTGCTTCTTCTGAATCTTCCACTGGTTCTAAAGTGTTCTGATGAGAGGTTCTGCTTGGTGCCAGCCTTTGTATGAGGGCGTTCCCATGCCTACCCTAAAACTGGTTCTGGTCAGTACTTCCTCTCACCCTGGTCCTGGCTCCAAACTGTATTTATTTATTTATTTAATTTCTTGTATAGCGCAAGAATCGACCCCGGTCGGGGTATCTCCGCGCTTTTACTCGCCAAGATGGTAAGAGGAGGACTTTGCAGATGAGCAGGGGTTTTAGTGGTTGAGCTCAGCTAGTTATTCCTCTAGGAACAAGTTGGTTTTAAGCATTTTTCTAAAGGATAGATGGTTAGAGATTTGTCTGAGGCTGAAGGGCAGGTTATTCCACAGGGTCGGCCCCACAAGGGAAAGGGTGCGGCCGCCTTGTCTGGACTTTTTGATAAGAGGGGGTTTTAATAGCAGTTGATTGCTTGAACGCAGAGAGCGGTCTGGTGTGTAAAGTTGTAGCTTTTGGGTCAAATAGTTGGGGCCATTTCCAAACAGACATTTGTGTACGGTACAGCAGATTTTAAATTTAACACGTTACCGTATTGGGAGCCAATGAAGTTCTCTCAGCAGGGGTCTGGAAGGGGTTCTTGCAGGAGCGTTCAGAATCAGTCTTGCCGCTGTATTCTGAACCACCTGTAGTCGATTAATGGCATCCTCGTTAGCTAATGTCAGGAGCCCGTTACAATAGTCTAATCGACTTATCACCAGGTATAGGGTGACAAAGGCAGTGGCAGGTTCCATTGTGCATGCTGCTGGCAAAACCTTTTGAAATGAAATCAGGGAAGGGCAGGGCACAGCTCCTCTCCAGTCATCCTATCATTAAGACTTACTCCTCTCTCACAAAGGCCTTCTTTGTTCCCTTGTCTAGCAAAAAAAGACCAAACACACAACAGGAGAGCCATTCAGAGTCAATTGACTCATGCTGGCAACTTTATAAAAATAAAGTATACAAAAAGTAATGGATGGAATGCTTGAACTGATCTCAGCCACAGGTAATTACTCGGGCCACATCTCAATCCAATATTAATTTTGCACACCATACAATGTAAGCTTGGACTTAGCTATGTAAAAAATCAGTCTTGACCCTGCTCCAATCAAAACAGACCAGCCCAAACTGCCAAGCCAGGTCCTTCCTAAACTGGAACACAAGCAACCCAGGAATGGTTTTGCCCTTTTTATGGGCTCATAAGCCAGGTATAGATTGCTTCCAGTGACACAGTGTGCACGGAACCTATGTCTGGGTATACCTGTCCTACTTAGGGCTTCATATTTAGGTGTGCAAAAGGTGATGGACGAAATGCTTGAATTAATCTCAGCCATTGGTAATTACTGTGGCTAAAATCCCAATCCATCACAATTTGCACACTGTGCCATCTCAGTTTGGACCCAGATATATACAAATCAGTTTTAACCCTGCTCTAATGGGTATCGTCCAACCCAAACTACCGAGCCTTGTCCTCACTTAACCGGAACACAAGCACCCCAGGACCAGGTTCACCCTTTTTATGGGCTTATCAGCCAGGTATAACTTGGTTCCAGTGACACAGTGTGCACGGAATTCCATCTGAGAATACCCGTCCCACTTAGGGTGATATTATAAAGTATTAAAAAAAGTGATGGATGGAATGCTTGAATTAATCTCAGCCACTGGAATTTACTGGGGATCACATCCAAATCCATCATTATGTTGCATACCATGCCACCTCAGTTTAAACACAGCTACATGGAAATCAGTCTTGACCCTGCTCCAATGAGAACAGTCACACCAGAACAGAAAAGATTGGCTTTCACAATAGATGAAATGCATGTTCTTAGTAATCAATGTATTCATAGCAAATTATTTTGTATCACTTTTGCATACAACTGAGCTATTGATATCTCTATGTACTTGTTGCTTATTATGTAAAAACAAACATTTCTGAAAAGTTTTATAAATAAACAAAAACATGAAAAGAATTATATAGATATCTTGGACTCACGTATCTTTCCTGGGATTATCACCGACCGGGATGTTTAACAAATAAATATAACTCAAGCATGTTTAGTTCTATGTTTGGCTCTGGGAGTTACACACTTTCTTTAAACCTCATTTTAATGTCTGCAATTTGCATGTAGAACAGCTGGTCAGGTCAATTATTGCAAACAGCTTTTTATAATTGTAAGAGAGTGCATTAATAATTATAAAATATCTATATATTTTGTGAATTAAATATTGAAGTTCGTTTAATCAAAGCAAAATATTTATAATAAAAGATGAAAAACTAAATACAAATAATTTAGAATTAATAAAAATGAGTATAAAGTGCTCATTCGAAATGTAATGATGAAAAAGATGAAGCTGTGTGGAAGAGAGATTGTAGCTTAAAATAAGAACATTTAATTAAGTTTTAAATGCAAAACAAGCTATATTTAAAGGACTTTAGCACGAGTGTTAATAAATAGGATGCCTCTGTTCCGTGCAGCCGCAGTCCGGGAAGGTAATAGCGGCGGGGCAGTGTTGGCCGGGTGGGAGGGGAATTTCAAGGGATGATGCAGAGGGAAAATTAAATAAATAATTAATTTTCCTCCATCTTCGTCTGTCAGAATACCCCCCACCCCCAACAGGCCCCACCGCCCGATCGCTGTAACCTGCACGGGCCGCAGCTGGTTCTGTGGCTTCTTGAAAACATCTTGGTTCAATACATTGAGTACCAATAACATGGATAATAACAGCACATAGTATTTACAGCACTTTCAGAAATACACCATTAAGCTTTATATAAAGACATCATAGTATCATTATTATTATAATGATTATAATTATTATTGTCATCATTAGTAGTAGGAGGAAAAGGAGGAAGAGAATATTCTTATTGGTGTTATTATTAATGTTATTTTTATTGGGAATAATAGTGTATAGTAATAGAATTATTATTCTTATCATCATTATTTTTATTATGAATATTGCTATTATAAATATAATAAGAATCATTTTTAACCTCATAGCTGCTATGGAACGTCCAGCTCCAGTGCTGGACGTTCCATTGCGCATGTGAGGTTCGAACGTTCAACGGCCGACGGCAGCACTACGGAGGTAGTGGTGCCGTCGGCCGCCGAACGTGCGCAGCACCTAAGTGGTTATTAATAGCAGTGGTAGTGGTGGTAGTAGTACTAGAAGTAATAGAACTAGTAGTGGCACTTGGAGTAGTATTACATGGTGGGTTACTTGAAAGCCTTCCTTCATGAAATGTGTTAATAATTATTGAATCCCTCTCAAAGTATTGAATGTAACCTGATAGGGGTCTTATTTCAGTAAGTGATTTAATGGTGTGATCATTATCAAACAGGAAATTATTAAACATCCTAATGCAGTCACTCAAGCTTCCTCCTTCCTTGCTTTCGAGCTCTCAGCTCTCCTTTGATGTTTAGACTGGTTCTCACCCCTTATGCCAGCATTTCCTTTGAATGAGCATATTTTTGCAATCTCTGACGCTCATTCAGATAAAATGAGCACATATCTTCATTTTCCTTTATCAATGAGAGAGTAGACAGTAAGGCCTGATTATTGGATAGATGAATTCATGTTATCATAGTAAAACGTTTAATACTGTTCTGTAGGTAACCAATAAGAAGCTTATGCTAATCCATATTCCTGATGTTCATTAAAACTGTGACTAATTAAGGCTTCATTCTGAGTGCTGCACTGATGTGAGGTGTAACACCTCTTCAGGAAAGCACCACTTTCTGGAAAGAAATGATACACTTCACATTTCCCAAGCTTCTTCAAGTTTTAAAAAGCATTTGTATGGTTATTCCATGCTGGCTTTACCCTTATGAGTGAAAGGCTCATTGTTTCTGAGCTCTAAGAAACAGAACAGCATAATGGGTGAACAGCCAAAGTTAATTGCGTCTAATTCAAGCTGATAAAGTAAGAGTAGATTTTTTTTGGCACCTACTCTATTGAAATAGTATTCGATAAAGTGAAATCATATCTTGTTTGGACACGCCACGTTAAATACCATTAATTTATACACATACATTAATTTAACAATGGGGATATTCAATTTAGTAATGGATCACTGGGCCTCAAGTACAGAATTCTACCTTTGGCAAAATTAAAAGTAACTTGGTGTTTTGACATCTCATTAGTGAAATGTTCAGTGCTAATCAGTGGCGTGGCAGAACGCTGGGATCAGCCTTCTGCAAGTAAATTGCCCAAGGCATTAAAGACGGAGAGAGAGCTATTGTCCAAAGCTGTGGAGTTTCGCTATTTTTTAAGACAAGAATGTAAACTTAAGAAAACGAAACACGATTCTTATTCCCATGAAATGGGGTTCAGCCAACACATGCTGGAGCTCTGCATATGTAATGCACGGCGATTCGTGTTGGGGGCTGACAAGCACAAGAACATCTTGCAGGCAGCTATCACGATGGATGTCCAGATCTGGAGGCACCGTCTTCCGAGTCTCTCTTAAAATTTTTTAACACCTTCCATTCTCAGGACGGCTCCCAGCAGTCATGAGTCGCAGTAAACATGTGCTCATGACGGCCGGGAGCCGTCCAATTGTTGCCGCTCCGCCCACATGTAATTAATTCCCCGCCCGTGTGGGAGAATTAATCAGTGGGGGGAGTTCGGACGGCTTCTGGCCGTCATGAGCACACGTCTACTGTGACTCATGTGACTCATGACGTCCTGATTACCCGAGAGCCACACCAAGCCCCTGGCACCACACCAGAATTTGCCGTGCAGCAAAAGGGTTAAAACATTTAAGCAGTAAGATGTGATAAAAGAGTTCAGAAATAAATCGTAATATGATAATACCTACAGTGATGGCGGGCATGGCTCGCGGGTGTCTGGCGGGCATGGGGAAGGAGCGGGAGTTAATGTAAAAAAAAAACACTTATCTTACCACCGGGTCACATCTCTGATCCTGCTCTCCTCTTCTTAACTCGAGGAACAGGAAGCACAGCCAGGCTCCCCAGACCAATCACAACGGTGCAATGCAGCATTGTGATTGATTTTGAGAGTCCTGGTTCAATGCTCAGCGAGGAAATGGGGGCCTGGGCATGGTCTCCAAGCAGGCTGTAATGCAGCCTGAATAGAGAATGGGGAAAGTGTGCATGACTAGTTTGAACAGCCCGAGACGGACAACCAAACAGTCATTGCACACTTATGAGTCTGAGAGCAGAGCAGCCCCACCCACCCACCCGCAAACTAAGCAGCACAGAAACATAAAATGATAAACACTTAAAGTTATTATCATTTTATGTTTCCTTTACGTTAATGTTTATCTTAAGGTTGCACTGCTTAACACCTTCGATGCTGATGACGAGCTCAGCTCGTCATCAGCCACGGGTGACGTGTGCGGATGACGAGCTGAGCTCGTCATGTATCGCGTAATTTAAAAAATGCCGCACAGCGCTAAAATCAACGCAGCAGCGATGCGGTTAAAAGCAGTGAGGCAACGCTCCTCTGCCGTAGCAGGGAGCCGCCACTGAATACCTACCTAACAATCAGTGTCCGTCTGCATTGCAGTCACTGGGAAAGGAGGACGTGCCACGGCCGGATTAGAAGTCAAAAGCACCTCAAGGCAAACATGTTTAAATCTGCTCTCTTACTGTCTCTTTCACCGTCTCTTTATATATATTTCTCACTCTCTCTCTCTCACTTACTCTCTCTCACTGTCTCTCATTGGTCTTGTGTCTGCCGTCATAAACCTTGGGAGCTGGGGACAGAGGCTGTGGTATCTGACTTACCAGAACTGGCCTCCAAAGGCTCTAGGCCCCCTGGGGAATAACCTGCTACCTGAATGACACAAAAAGATAAATGTAGCGCAATGACAGAGCTCCGTACCTTCTCACAAGCTTACCGATATTGAGTAAACATTATGGTGATACAGCTTTCCGAAAAAATTAACCTTTTTATATTTCGGTGTGTTTTTTTTGGGTCACTGATATTTTCAATATTTATTAATCTTCTAAGCAGACATAGGCCAAAGAGACTTGTTGGCACAAACACACACAATATGGCAATGAGACAGAACCCTACAGAGCACTACATGGACCTAGACAATGGTAACACAAAAAATAGCAAAGCTCAAAGGTTTTGAGAGCCATGCTAATAGGCAAGTAGTCTGAAAGTTCCTAAACTTGCTCACCACGAACTTTTAGTTTAATAAGGAGCAACACAAGGACTGTCAACCAGTCCTCTCTATTTGCTGTTCCAAGGGACACGGAGCTGAAGTGGGAATGTCAGGGTGTGACCCGAAGCATAGTGTTTGAGAAGGTTAGAGAGCTGAGATGCCTCCTGTTCAGAGAAACACATCTGAACTTGATTGATGTCCCCATTGCTCCCTAATGCGTTTAAGCTCATGCTAAATATTTACTCAAATTGTTTAACCCTACCACCGCACAGCCAGCCCCTGAACCAAAGTTCTGAGCATGCTAAAAGGCCAGAAGCAGCTTGCCAGTCAAACCCAAGTACAGGATATTGCAATAGTGGAGTCTGGAGTGTATTCAAAATGTGACAACAGATGCACTGTTGATTTTAAGGAGGAAAAGCTGAAGTTTCATTAATAGCCATAGAAGGTGGAAGCAAGAGCTTACAACTGTAATAGCATGCTTGTTAGTGGAATCAGGCGCTAGCTTTGAATATTATTACCAAGACAAGCAATTTTGTTTGTCTTACATTTTTTTCCCACCACCGATCAGCACAGGAGGGGACATCACTGGATCTTCCATAATCCACCTGCACAGGGACTGACATCACTGAATTTCACATCATCCATCCGTTGACAGGAAGTGACATTACTGGTCTCCTGCCAAAACCATCTTTAAAAGAAGAAGCTAAGCAAGAGGACTTCATTTCCCAATGCACATCAGCACATGAAATGACATCACGGCACCCTGAACTCCTCCCACCCAGGACTTACCTAATGACAGCTGCAATTTATACATGCAATGGACACTTTGCCACTGGATTCAAGCTAGTCTTGCTGATGAAGGGTGTCACCCAGAAACCGGTACCAGGATACTTGTTTCTGGTCCAGTGTAGACATGGCTTGGCAGTTTGGGCTGGACTGTTCCCATGAGGCACAGGGTCAAGACTGATTTGCGTATAGCTGTGTCTGCACTGGGGTGGGGAAGTGAGCTAAAGAACGATGATGGATTCAACCCAGATCTGTGACTGGGGTGAGTGTCTGAAAAGTTTCAGTGCTGCATCCATCATCTCCTTGTGTTTGCACGTGCATAGGTCATACCACTGGAATGCCAAAGGCATGCCTAAGAAAAGCCTGTTTGTGCCCATACACATCTGGATCACACCCAGTGGCAGGAACCCTGGTCTGATCACTGCCCAGTGATACTCTGCAGCACTCCTAAGGCCATTAGACCCTAGACACCGTCCCCCCAACTGCTGGTGCACCCCACCTCACACCATATTGGAGCTTTCACCTGCTTCTGGTTCTTAAGCAGTCACCCACCCACATCCCACACGCAAATGCTAACAACACCTTCAACACCCTCTCCCAACGCACCCACCACGAAAGTACCAACAATGCCCACACTCCCACTCTACACCAAACGCCACAGCAAACCTACATGTCAGCACCCACTCGGATGCATGCTTCTCAACACACAATCACCCAGCAAACACACAACCAAAATATGGGACCTTCTGAGCAGCTGCGCATCCGACATCCTCTTCTTCACAATGGCATGGCTTAACCCCTCCCGACATCCCTATGGCAGTCCCAATGGGATACATGATCGCTTGACAGGACCACCTTCACAAGCCAAGAGTAGGACTTATTATCATCTACAAGGATACCTACAAGTATGCAACATCCAGAGAGAATGCAACTTTGTTCATGGAACACCTGCACTTCAAGCTGCAAATCTCTGAGAACTTTACCCTGAACTTTACTCGCCTACCACCTACTCGAAATAAGAGCCACCTTTACCAACTGCATTACCTACTTTGAGGATCCGCTCACCATTGATTCCAGAGACTACATTATCCTTGGTGACCTTAACTTTCCCCTGGTAGACCAAATTGACCCCTGCTTCACAGCACTCTTCGAAAGCTTGAGCAAAATCTGACTCATCCAGCTCATCACAAAACCAACACACACCACAAGACACTCACTGGACCCCATCTTCACCATCAAATATAACTCCACCACACAGCTCAAATGGACCAACGACTCTGTCATCCACTTCAAAATCAACATACCTGAAGTCAACACCCCTTCCAGGTTCAGCATTCCAAGCCAGAGGTGGAGCAAAATCAACAAAGCGGATTGGCTCAGCACCCTCAACACTGATCGCCTAACCGCACAGACAATCTTGAAAATGACTTCAACAACTTCAACAAGTGTATCAAGAACTTCCCGGATTCCCTCGCCCCATCAAATCCAACAAGCATAGTAGATCAAGCAAGCAGGCCAGCTGGTACACAGAAGACCTTAGAGACACCATTAGACTCTGTAACCAGCTAGAAAGGAAATGGAGAACCAGCCAAAACACTACTGACAGAACTTCCTACAAGTCTGCGATCATCAGCAAATTAGAAACACCAAGAAAAAGTACTAAAGGACTGCATTGAAGGAAGTTCCAACAGCTGCAAGGAGATCTTGATCGTCAAGGATTTCACCTCACGCTCAGCCGCTGTCAACAACATTGCTGCCTCCAACTTCTTCTGCAGCAACATTGCAAACATCTACAGCAACTTCCACACCAACCCAACCCCAGAGAAGTGACTGCTAACTTACCCATCAACAACCAATACGGCCACCTGACTGAATGGACAACCTTCACCAGTAACGACACAGCAGAAATACAGTGGAACATCCACTCAGGGGCCCTAGTGAACCCATGCCCCTACCAAATCTATAACCTGGAAGCATCACCAATCAGCGCCAATATAACCCACATCATCAACACCTCTATCATGTCCATCACTTTCCCAGATGAATGGAAACGTTTATAAGACAACGCCTTCCTCATGAAGCCCACAGCAGTCCATAATCAACTGAGAAACGTCTGACCCATCTCCCTGCTCCCCTATCCAGCCAAAGTGATTGAGAAGGCCATTAACAATCAACTCAAAACCCACCTCGAACTTCACCATCCTCTAGACAACACACAATCAGGATTTAGGAAGAACCACAACACCAAAACAGCACTCATCATGACCAGCTGCAACATTAAAAACATACTGGACTGAGGGGAAACAGTGGCCCTCATCCTGCTCAACCTCTCTGTGGCCTTCAAAGCTGTCTCCAACAACACCCACATCAGAAGACTCCATGAGATTGGCATACAAGAATCCACTTTCTGGATCTGCTCCTTCATCAAAAGAAAAACCCAAACAGTCAGGCTGCCACCTTTCACATCAGAGACTCAGAAACTGATATGCAGTGTACCATAGATATCATCTCTCAGCCCCACTCTTTTCAACATATACATGACACCACTCGCCAACAACATCTGATCACACAATATCGCTGTCATCTCCTACATAGATGACTAACAACTCAACCGCTCCCTGATGGACAAGACAAACACCACCAGAACCAACTTCACCAACTGCATGACTATGGTAGCAGACTGGATGCGAACAAACTGCCTGAAGCTCAACTCCGACAATTCGGAAGTACTGGTGTTCAGCAACAACACCTGTTCATGGTATTCCACCTGTAGGCTGTTGGATCTAGGACCAATACCCACATCCACAGAACATGCAGGAACTTTAGAGATCATCTTATATGATAAGCTCAACATGAAGGCTCAAGTCAACTCAGTGAGCACCTCCTGCTTCCACATCCCACAAATGCTGTCAAATATCATCAAATGTTTGCCTCAAAACACTAGACGGACCATCAATAGCAAACTGGACTACTAAACCCTCTCTATGTTGGAATCTCAAAACAACTCCTACCCAGATTCCAAACCATCCAGAGTGCAGCCGCAAGACTCATACTCGACCTCCCATGCTGCAGCCACATCTCACCGCACATAAGTAAGCTTCACTAGCTCTCCATTCACAAGCACAGCCAATTCAAACTTTTCACACACGCATACAAAGTCCTACAAAGCACAAGACCAGAATATCTGAACTGCCACATACACTTTCACCAACCCACCAGACATCTATGCTCTGCCTCACTTTTACTCACACTCCCCGCGTCTGCAAAAGCAAAACTGGAGAATGCCAATTTATTTACATTGCACTCAAGACATGGAATGACATACCTCAACACATTAAAGGCTCCTCCTCACTTCTTGAGTTCCGTAAGAAGCTTAAGGCCTGGATCTTGCACCTAGGGACTGCACACCTACACACCTTGCCCAAGCACTTGGATACTCTTTCTGGTGAATAGTGAGCTATATAAACCAACATAGCATAACATAACAGTTGTGCCCTATCCATTAATTTATTGCCACCAAGCACTCCCTCAGCTTTAATGTAGAAAAAGGAGTATACCTCTCAAAATTAAAAAGCTGAATGTCATTCAAGCAGGAAGTGCTCCACAGCACAAAGATCTAATTAACTCAGAGAGTGGTTTATTAAACAAAATGGCCACAGATGATACCCCACAGATTCCCACAAAGTATGTCTGCTTTAGGAGCTGTAATTGGGGGTAGAGATAAAGAACGAGTGTAATCACCTAATCTTCACACACTTAATGCTAGTTTCATTAACTTGAGTTCCACCATAATAAAAGCAGAAGAGAAATTTAGAGAGGACCATCCAGGGATTATATTTGTTGCTTTAACCAGAGAACCGTCCATTCTTAGGGAACCTCGACCCCTCTAAGCAATTATCTTATGTACTGGAGGCGATATAAAAGATAACCACCTTTTGTACGAATTCCATATCTTGTCACTAACACCCCTAATGGAGAGAATCTGCAAGATGACTTTCTTTTAAACTTAATGAACCCTTTATCACTTAAACACACACTTCCTGTCATTTGTTTAGTTTTTCTCACCTTTGACATATGATTTGTGTTAGACCTGTCATCCTTGGAGTGGTATTCCCCCAGACATTTTGCCTGCAGTCTCTGTTTATTTACTGAACTTGCTTGCATTGGCATTATAAATTAGTGCACTTTCCTCCCTGCTAACCAGTGGCAAAGTTCTTGTGCTCTCCTTTAAACCTGGTCAAATTGACAGACAACCGATTGTGACTTTAGATTCACTTGTAAGGCCCTAGTGGATGGTGATACCTGTACCCAGGCCTGTAAATGTAATGCTACCAGTGGGCAGCAGCACCCATTGCACCACCCACTCAAGTAACACTGTAAAACATGTCTCAGGCCTGCCACTGCTGCCTGTAGAGTGGGTCTAAACTCCCATTTGACCTGGCAAAATAAACCTTTTTCCAGGCCTACACCTTCCTTTTTCATAAATAAAAGGCACACCTAAGGTAGGCTCAAACCACCCCTAGGGAAAGGTGCATGCTTATCAAAAATCAGTACATGTGTGCTTACATTTTACATGTCCTGGCAGGGAAAAACTCCTAAAGTTGTTTTGCACTGCTGTAAGGCTACCTCTATCATAGACTAACATTAGGTTACCTTATTATATTTAATAAGAGCTAACTTAAGATTGGAAACAGTTGGGGAAATGCAATTTACATTCAAATTAATTTTAATTTTAACTCTTCAATGGAATAGCTGGATATTAAGGTACAATTTTGAAAATGCCACTTTTAGAAAGTTAGGGCATCAAAAAACAAAGTAATGGATGCAATGGTTGAATTAATGACATTAATGAGTGATGTTGCATAATGTGAAGTGGAGATGTTCTTTCCATTTCTGCAGCCTCGACTAACTCTACTAAATAAAGGAATATATGTTCTAACCCAGAATTCCATGCATACTGTGCTCACATTAAATCATTGAGAGTGTTGCATGGTATATTAGACTCACAAACAAAAGCAGTACATATTAACATGCTTCATGGTTGATGATCATTGTGGTGGAAGACAAAAATATTGGATCAAAAATATTGCGTGTTATGAATATTGTCAAAAATGTTGTTTCAACAAATAATTTCAAAAATGGAATATGGAAGGAAAGAATATCTTTTTTATGTATAGAATATTTTTATAATATATTTCTGCATATAATACTGTTTAGCTTGATAAAGCTGCAATAAATATCGCCTTCGTCAATAATTTAATATATTAGTTTTACGTGTTAGCCTTATTGATATAATTGTTTTGCTTTCTAGTATAGTTTATAATTTTTACAATGATATTACATTTTTTCACTTTTAATTAGTGTTTTATAATACAGTAGCAAGTTGTTGCATCTGTAGGAGAATAGGGTGGGACTCCATCTTTCATGTTGTTTTATTATTTAGTAATTCATTGTATTTATTTGTACTGTAAACATTTAAGTGTATTTTGTGATTTTACAGTATAATTTGTTTGTGTATTTAGTTTTATTTTAATAGTGAGTTGTTATTAGTAGGGTATGAAATTATATTTTTTCACATTTCTTTTTTTAGGTACATTAAATATTCAAATGTGTATAAATGTTAAATATATATATTTTTTAATGATTAGGTGTTGAAATGGCATATATATAAATACATATATAACCCTTCCTAAGTGTAATTGTGTTTTTGTTTATGTTGGTGTGGTAGTATTAAATGTTACGCCTCCAAAGTCCAGCACTTTCACTACTATTGCTTAGATTAAAGGGTTAGTAAATCTAACACCTCCAAAGTCCAGCACTGTCCCTACTGTTTGTTAGATTTGGAGTGGAAATAGTAAATAAAAACCCTTCCAAAGTCTAACACTTTCCTTGATTTTCTTAACATTTCCCATACTGTTGCTTACATTGCAATGGGAGTAGTAAATGTAACCCCCCCAAGTCCAACACTTCGCTACTGATGCTTCGATTGGAGCGGTAATAGTAAATATAACTCCTCTAAAGTCTAACACTTACCCTACTGTTGCTGATATGAAGTGAGAATAGTAAATGTAATCCCTCCAAAGGCCAGCAGTTTCCCTAATTTTGCTTGTGTTGCAGTGGGAATAGTAAATCTATCACCTCATAGTGTCCAACCCTTTCTTAGCTTTTCTTACATTGGAGTGGGAATAGTAATTCTAACCTGTGCAAAGTACAACACTTCTTTTTACTTTTGCTTATGTTGGTGTTACATAAGTTAATGTGACTCATTTGAAGTTTAACACTTTTGCTAGTTTTGTTTATTTTTGATTGTTATTTCATTATTATTTTTTTTCTGTTAACACTATTTTTAAAAATAAATATATGTATTGTTTTATTTCCTTTTTCCTTTTTACATTAATTATTTTTTTATTTAAGTTTATTATGTTTTTGTCAACATATGTGTGTTCATTTTTAATCTTAATCACATTTTTTAAATTATATATATTTTTTTTAAATATGTATATATTTTATTTAAATATTTAGATTACAATATTGATAAAAGAATGCATTTAATATTATTTGAATATTTAAATTAGGTTACATGTATGTTTTGGTTATACATCTGTTTCTTAATTTTCACTTTTAATCTGTTGTTATTGCACACTGTATGTGTCAATCTACTGTTCAAGCTGTCAGACCCACTACAAATTATTTATGTGCCTGCTTGAACTATATATAAATCAGTTATTATTAAACAAAATTGCCAAATTTTCGCTACCTGCTTCTTGCCATCTAGGAGACAAATGATCAGATTATTACATTCTGTGGCATGAGGGAAGAAAGAGTCAGGGAGATGTGGCCCATTAAAGATAGCGGCAATGGTTTTCAGAATTCTACAGAGCGTTCTAGTCCTTCTGGTATTCTTCCAACATAAATGCCATATTGTGCCGCAGGACAATGTGTCACCGAGAATCCCAAGTATCAGAAATTCTTCCTTTCTTAGTCTAATTCTAATGTCAGGGGGAGGTCAAGGCCAGCGTGCCCAAGTCTTCACAAGGGGATTAGTGTGCACTTGCCTCAAATATATCAATGCACCATCTGCATATAACAACTCAACATATATCGTATTGCCAATCTGAATTTCCCATGGAAGCAGTTTAGTCCTCAGCCTACAGGCTAACAGTTCAGCCACCAGCGCACCAGCATGGGGGATTGTGCGCATCCTTACCCACTTTACCTTTCCAGCAGCCAAGAGTCAAATAATATCCTGTAAATGATAATAACAGTGATGCCAATATTTATAATGATACACTTGCATAGACGAGCGAAATCACATCACTATTAACAACTAGCCCATCATGAACTTTCCATCAATCCTGGCTCAGAAAAACATGATCAGGTAGGCTCTGTGACATAGGCCTGAGGTTACTGATTGACCTATCACACGTGGGGTGCCAAGTAGCCGGCAGCTAAATTTGCGAACAGGAAACTCTGGTTCATCCCCCTTATAATCACAGCAACACCACAATGGACGAGGGAGATTGGCCTCAATAAAGCACACATAGCCTGAGGGGTGGGAGCATTGCAAAAACTTCATGAAGTCAAATGCCACATGAAGTTAGGAACACATAGCTAATCAGGGCACAGCACACACACTACATACAGTGATCACGTGCCCCTCAGGTAGGATATCTGGAACCTTTACCCACTGGTCCCCATTGTGTCCATGCAAGGCCAAGATCCACCTGCTTTTCTTTTCAGGGGCCTTATTTATGACTCCACAAACAAGGCCCACATTCTTTTACCAACAAAGGATAGTTGGAAGTACTTTATACACCCAAAAGCTGCATAGAAACTTGTGCAGATGAATTCAATTTTAAGACAGTCTTCAGACGCATTTCTGTAACTGTGCGCCCAGCTGAAGTGTTCAAATAAACCGACTCTTCCTGTTTTAAGATTTAAATCCTTTTTTATAGAGTTTTATATCTGAGTATCAACAGCTGCCCCCAAATCCAAAAGCCGATGGGGAATAGCAACTATATAAAAATAAAAACCTAATAGACAAGGGGGAGAATTGGAAAAAGTTGGGAAGAAAGCCTTTGACAGCAGAGAGAGAGAGTCCCAGTGTGGGTCTGTTAGACCAGCAATAATACAGCCTACCCATACGAGTTATTCTACCATTTGTAATGCCTTAGTGAGATGAAGTACCCATAAGTATTTTGGACATGTTAGTTCAACGAATTCAGTCGCTAATAATTTTAATGTGGAGCCCCAGGTTTTATCAAAGCGTGGGAGATTGTGTGTGGCACTGGTGGTAATTTCCTTCATATCTACAGGATCCCATAGGTTATATAGCCTGTCCAGTGGAGTCGGGATTATGTCAGTGCCCCAATGGGATAGAAGGAGCGGTTTAGCTGCACCCAACGCCAATGTGATGGCTCTCCCACGGCAGGATCTAAGAAGGTAGGTCTGGGGGTTGGGTAGTCCCCATAGCATGAGCTGGAGAATCTAGGTAGGTCTGTCTCATAAATGGTGTAAATCTCAGACAGGACCACTGTCCAGTACAGCTGAATTTTCACACAGTCCCACAGTAAGTGTGTTCAAGTGCCTTCCCGTCCACAGCCTCACCAGCGACGTGTGTCACTATCCGCTCTCCAGCTAGTCACACACACAGGGGTGTAGTACCAATAATGACCAATTTTTAGGAGCATCTCTTTTCCTGCCATGCCACACGAGGTGGCCCTTGCTCTGTGGACAATGTCTTGCCATTCCTTGGGGGAGAATTCACGTTCACACTAGGATTCCCATCTATGTTGCACTGGGGTTTTTGTGTGGTGAAGTGGTGCAGTAAGATGTGAGTATATGTCTGAGAGGAGGTGTTTATCTGAAAAGTGGGTGAAAAACCATTTCTCAGAATCTGCCAGGGGTCAGCTAGCATATAGATATATCTGGGGTTGTGTGACCCGGTGTCTAAGAGCGAGGTATTGCCAGTAAGCTTCCTGAGGTATGCCATATCCGGTCTAGAGATGGGGGAAGTCCTTTACCCCTGACTCTGTGAAGAGGTCCCCACCCACTTACAGTAGGGTTCTTGCCATTTAATGACTCCTTCTCCCTTCAGCGCCTGGGGAACTCTGGGTGACCAATGAATAGTGTCAATGGCGAAGTCGAAGTAGATAGGCGACATGCAACTTGTGCCCTGTCCCGCACTCCAACCATGGCCCTTGTTAATGGGGATATATATACTCCCGCTGGGAGATGTTTCTTCGACAGCCAGGGGATTTTCCAAAGGTGGATCCCTGCAACTGCATGGTCTATAAAGCACTAGTGCTTTTCAGACTCCGTGCTATCTGTTCCTGTTTTGCCAAAAGCCTCTTGTGTTTTGTTTTTTCAAGGTAAATTCATATTCGAGCAACAATACCTCCCAACCATAGGGTCTGTTTATAATAGTTGCACCCAAATAATATAATTGAGGTCAAAGTCCATGTGCCGAAGAACCAAACACATATATTGCAAGTTTACCACATCAAACACTTACTCTTGGTTGAGCCCGTGTGAGTGTAATCATCTCCTGCGGTTGCTAGTCAATGAAATGCATGTGTAGCTGTTTCATCCTGGTCTATAAGCATTCCCACCAATCTCAAGCTTCTATTACCCTGCCCCCTACACAGCAGTTTAATGTCTGTATTTAACATCGATACTGGTCTGTATGAGGACATAATTGTCTGGTTGTTATCCTCCTAGGAGGTCAACACAATCACTGCCTCCTTCTATTTCAGTGGTAGAGCTTCCAGGAAAATGGCCAATAACCTATCTAAGTGGAGGGGGGCAGTGTGTGATACTCTTCTACTGGGATACCATCTGCCCCTAGATTCTTACCCCGCTGCATCCCTTCCAACTATTCATTATGCCTCCAATTATACAGCTCTGCTGTTCACTGGGTTATGATTACTCTGAAAGAATTGCTTACAGTACTCCTTACTATGGGCCACTAATGCCCTGTCGGTCAACACATTCAAATGTGTTATCCACCGCAATAATTTCAGTCTGACCCATCTGGGTGACCATGTAAGAATCAAAGGGGCATTATCAGAGAGAAAGTCATGTAGGTACTCTGAGTTTCGGAAAATCTCAATATTCTCTGGATGGCCTAGAAGATACTATAACCTACCATGCACACCATGAGAGTAATAAGAGGATGTATTCTATGTTTGGATGCTGGTAATGCCAAACCTCCAACAAATCTTAGAAAGTCATCATATTCCTCACTGTTGTCTCCATATCCCAGTCGGGTGGGTAATTATTAAGCTGCCAATCTAGTGTACCCTTAAAGACCCCAATCCATATGACTCTCATGTTCCTTAATGGAGCAACATTTCTCATACTCTCTGGCAAGAGGAGTTTATTATCTATATTGGGTTTATAGGTAGTCACCAGGCAGGTATCACACCCATCTAAATACCTAGCATTATCATGCTACTAGTTCTAGGTCCTTTAAGAGAAAGACCCCTAATCTCACTCAATTGTGCCATCTTCTCAAATTGTTACTCAGGAATTATTGCGTGCCTCATATTGATGGCCAAGCAGCCTGCATCTTTTTTCTCTGTGTCTTCTGCCTAAGGCAGTTTTTTCTTTGGAGTTAAGAGTCTCTCATGAGCCTCAGGTCTGCCTTCTCCCAAGTTAAACCCTCTAGTATAATGGGGTAACCCAGTGCCCCTCAGAACCTAGGTGTATATAATATAAAGTAATGTTGGTTCTGTCGGGTACAAAATTGCTTTACCACTGACTAAATAACGGACAGTGAAGAAAAAATCAATTACTCCAACACTTAATCAAGGGAAAAGAGAGAACAAAGGAAAAAACAGAAAAAACACACCAATCATAAATAAATCAAAGGAATGTATTAAACAATTAATCACTTTTTTCTTTTTTGCATTTTTTGTGGTTTAGAAATGACATAGTTAAGGCTGTCACAGGCAATAAACAAAGCTATATTGGAAACAGCGCAAGGGTGATTAAGTGACACAAGTGCAAAAAAGTGCTGAATATGAGTACAAAATATAAAGTTATGTAAAACAGTTATTCAAAAGTCCCTAAGTATATGAATATCCAGTCCTACTAAGACTTAGATTGCCTTTCACATGGGATACCTACATTTTTTGGAGGGTGTTTTGGCCCCTTTGCACCCTTCAAATTTCATGGGCAATTTGCAAGTACCTATCTGGTACTCGCAAATTGTGCATGCAATCCTATTCATTCCTATGAGCATCAAGGCTCATAGGAACGAATGGGAAGTCATTCCTTAATTGCAAATCGCAATTTGCGAGTCGCAATTAAGGAATGTGTAGGAATCACAATTTGTTTTGCGATTTCTACATGCATAAGGAATTTCTTAAAAATCGCAATTTAGGAATCGCAATTCCTTACTTTGATCCAATGGGCCCACAGTCTCTATAAGTGTGGCTGAGAATCTCACCTATTAGGGCTTTGAGGGGTGGTCCAGAGGATGGTCTCAAACCAATGTCCTGTGGCCGCTCTCCATTCTCAACCATGTCCAACTTGGCCAGGGGCCTCATTTCACAATGAGTCCACTCCTCTAGGAATGTCTCTGTGTTGTCTTCTTCAATTCACTCAGGGAAACCAATAAAGCAAAGGTTATTGCAACAGGAACAATTTTCCTCGTCCCCCAGTCAATTCCAGCATTTGATCTTTCAGCACCTTCATCCCTGTCTGCTCTCTAATTACCAAACCGTACACACTATCAACTCTCTCAGCAACCTTTCATAGATTCACACACATCAGATTGACCTCTAATGAAACAGGGGTCTATTATTCCCTCCAAAGCTGACTGTGAGCCCTGGATGGCTCCTCTATAGACGCCTCTTGATTTCATATCTTTTTGGCTTCTGCTTGTCACGTCTCTCTTTGCAGGAGGGCCTGTGGTGTTGTATACTGTGTAATGGTGTTACGCTGTTGCACCCTGAAGGGTATATTTACGAGAATTGCAGCTAATCAGTTTTTGTGTTAATTTCCTGCAATTTTATTAACGCTGTCTATTGGTGAAAATTATCGCTGAAAACAATTTCCCTGTTATCGATGTATTTACAATAGGTCGCTACATGTTGATAGTATCAGCTAGCCGCAGTGAAAATGCTGCTAGCACTAACGTCAAGGCGATAAAACATCTTTCGTTAGCAAGAGAAAAGTGATGAAAGAACAATTAGGTGCAAAAAGAAATCACGTTTGTGAGCCCAAACATCACTCTTCAGCCTCCAGAGGCAACACTAGTCTGTAAATACACCTCTAATGGAAAACATAAAATAAATCAATGAAATTCTGAATGGAGCAGTCAGGGTCAAGTTCAGCACAGGTCAACAAACTCACAAAACACCCCAACAGCCAGGATGATCAGCCAGAGCACCAGAGGAAGATGTAATGCAGAATCAGGGCCTAATTTGTGAAAAGAAGTGTATCCCTGGGGAAAATCAATGATGCTGCACTTTGCATAGCTCCATTTTTTATGCACCATTGCAGCCAGTGGACTGGAGGCCTTGCAGGGCCTGCGTTTGAGACCTGGAGTGAGAGGCAGTGGTGGCAGTGGTGTTGTGGAGTCGCAGCAACCTGGTGCTGTAGACTGGCTGCGTCGGGCCCATGCCTGTGGGCAGTGGCGGTAGACATTGAAGCGTTGGCAAATGCACTTATCAGGCAGGTCGCATGGAGAAACGTTGCTGACCTGTGTGAGAAGACCGCCTGCCACCTCTTGGAGCTGTGATCAGTAGAGGCACTCTTGAGCACCGACGTAGTGAAGTCTGCATTGCATAACAAGTACCACCACTACAACGGGCATCACAGAGGAGATTGCCAATGGTGGGCCGCGCCTCTCTGCATCACAGGCCGGAGGATGTGGCACTGCCTGGACACGGTGGGGGTAAGGCCCCTGAGCTGTGCTGAACGTTTGTGGCATGAGAGCTGCATCTTCATGCCTAAGGGGGCCCCATTGCATCACCTGCATTGGGAGGTTCCCCAGGAGTCTTGGCGGTGATTACTGTACCCAGGCTCATGAAACCTCAAAAGGCTGAGGCTCCTTCTGGCTGAGTCACAGGTTCGGAGAAAGCGTGGTGGATTAAGCCCTGGTGTCGATATCCATATGAGGATAAGGTGGGATGTGGAGCGGTGGAGGCCCGGGAGGTGAGTCGTACCCAGGCCTAGTGCCTAAGGGTGGTGCACACCATGCACTGAGCAATCCTGTGTTCGGCTGACCTACATCACTGAGGGCACCACACTTGGCTTGTGGGGGACTCCACTAACTGGCTCTAGTTGCTGAACTCTGCCATTGGTGGCGGCGGGTGCCGGGGGCACTGGGGTCATTTCAGGCCCAGGCCCTTGTGCCCACAGCTTGATCAGCCATCACTCATTGGGGCAATGCAGACACAGAATCTGGTAGCCACTGTTAGATGGGAGGAGGCAACCGTGTTGTGTTGCCTTTCCTCACCCCCTGGTAGTGAGCACTTGGATGTATGGGGGGATTTCCATATGTGCCGTCCAAACAAAGATTACTGGCTAGCATACACCTGACTGGAGAAGAGGGGCCGGCCGGCTGCACTGCACCACATGTTATACATAGTACCTGAGTATCTGGCACAATGATGGCTCGCCTGCAGCAGCGGGTGTTGGCAACATTTGGCCGCTCCTATGTGTCAGTAAATTGAGCAGCTGGTGATCGCTGGCCACCGGGGCGGGTGACAGTGCTCAGCCTGGACTTCAACCTAGACTCTGTACTCTCAGTGGGTACCTCCCTCGAACAAACAGGCACTTCCTGTGAGGGCCGCATAGACAAAATCACAGTCACTTCTTCCAGGAGTTTGCAGATCATCACAAGCTGACTTACAAGGTACACAACATTGAGCAAGAACTGGCCAGTGTCCCCTCGAGTACCCTGAGCGCAGTGTTGGAGGTGTAGCAGCTAATGGCTTATGTGAAGTCACTGGTAAGAACAGCAGGGGATTTGGAGGGCCGCTCGCAGTGTAACAACGTGAGGGTTTTGGGTCTGCCTGAGGGAACAGAAGGGGTTGTTGCAGAGGCATATACTGAGACATGGTTGCGTGACCTACTGCCAGCAGGTGCACTCTCCCCGTTCTTTGTTGTAAAGCAGGTCCATTGAGCGCCGGTGAGCTGCCCACTGCCAGGGACAGGTACTAAACCCTTTCTCTACCACCACCCACAGGAATCGAGAGGGAGCTATGCAAGCTGGAGGTGGTGAAAATGGATAACGCCATAGTTATTGTCTTCCCTGACTAAGCCATAGGGTGCAGAGGCGCTTGTCTCTAGTGGTTAAGCAATGCCTCAGAGAGTTGGGCATTAAAATACTCACTCCTCTACCCGTAAAGGCTGGGAGTGATCTCAGATGCTGACACACAAAACATTCATGCCCTTGAACAGGTCTGGATCTGGTGGCAATCAACTGGTCGCCAGGTGCTGTGGACAGGGAGTGAAGGGTCTGCACAACAAGCTGTCATATGTGGAGACAGTTATACTGGGAGGTGTAGGAGGAGCAGGCATCTCCGCCACAACTACAAGCCACCCCCAATCTGCAGCAGATTACACAATAGAGACGGAAGGTGCTACATGCAGCAGCAACGATGTGCAATCACACTCAGAGACAGGATCCCAACATTTCCCTGAATGCTCCCCCAGCGACGTGGCCTCCACTGCAATGTGGTCATTCAGTGTGGAGTCCCAGCAGCTCCCGGATTTGACTCCTCAGATGGCATTAATGTTGACTGGTTGTGCTCCCAAGAGTCTCTGGTTTTCTGCAGTTCCTGGTCTCCAGCTTCCTGTTGCTGAAGTTTCAGTGTATACAGGTCAGCACTTATAGGGGAACCGGTCCAGTTGCCACCCAAAGGGAACGGAGCAGTTGTTGAGGTGAGCAATGCATGTCAGGGGTGGTGGTCTCCTTGATGCTCTGAGCTACAATCGCGGGAGGTCAATGGCATCATTGACCTTGCCAAGGATTAATTGTGGGAGTTCTTCTATTATCCAAGGGCCTCTATTTCATGAGGTCCTAGCAGCATTCTTACAATGCTGTGATTTCACGTGTTTGATGTTCCAGTTATGCAATGTGCCACAGCATGTTTACAAGGCCACGCAAAGCCACTTTACGTGGCTTTTCATGAACTTGTAAATATGTGCCCCTTTCACGCATTAAAGAGTGTGAAAGAGGCATTCAAGGGGTGTTGCTGTGGGCTTTCCCACACCAAACCAATAGAATCTGAAGCATTTTCAGGTTTACGCTAAACCGTAAACCTTAGGAATGTGTCAGAATCTAAAACTACCCCAAGGGTGATGTTTGGGAGGTGTTACGAGGATAAATGTTTTCATTTCTCCTCTTTTTATCACTTTTTCTATTTGTGCAGCAATTCTGCAGCGCACAGAGAAAGAGGAAATACCCTGGATTAATAGGTTTTGTGTAGGTAAGTGTCCTTTCCTGGAGAACATCAATCAGTTCAAACACAGTCACCCTTGCACTATGGCGCAAGGGTGCCTGCGTTGACGCATGGAAGCCATTGTGCATTAACGTAGGGTAAAAAGACAGGGGGTCTTATTCATGAGCCCCGTCTGACAGGTTAACGTCGCCAGTGTGTCATTTTCTTGATGTACTTGCAGTGTGGATTTTGCACCACGGTCTGCAGTATTTACAAAGTGACTCATCTAGGCATATG
Source organism: Lissotriton vulgaris (assembly GCF_964263255.1). Lineage (NCBI taxonomy): Eukaryota > Metazoa > Chordata > Amphibia > Caudata > Salamandridae > Lissotriton > Lissotriton vulgaris. The sequence continues at coordinate 987,535,939 of NC_141698.1, read as the reverse complement.
CGTGAACTAGTAAAGCCCTATGCCTTATTATACCTGCATAAGTTATGATGTATGCAAGGTGGGTTTTACCACGCAACAAAGCCTCAAAGGAGTGGCACATTGAAATCTACATTTCACTGCGACAATTCTAGGATGTCACTGCGTCAAAACCTTACACCTGCCTCATGGCAGGCAAAAAAGTGGCGCAGTGCTATGGGTGTAGGCTGGGCCAACGCATTGCTGGAGTTGCGTCATGCTTGCGAGACAACTGCAGCAATGCGTGACTTTAGTGCTGACAGAGACGTCAGGATTCCTGACGTGTTTGTCATTGATTGCGACATGGAGCGCCATGCAGTAAATACGGCGTAGCCATGGTGTCACAAGGAGGGCGGGGTAACTGTCCAATCGCTGTTTTATCGCAATGATTCAACACTTTTCATGAATGGGGCACAGGAATGCGCCCTATTTTGTTGATAGGGCACATTCCTGACCTTTATTTTGGCACAGGGCAGCGTTGCAGTGCTGTCCAGCAACCAGTCATTGTATATGTGGGACCAAGTGTTTTTTACCAATTTTAGGACCAGCTATTTTCTGGCCTTAACAAACTGTCTCTAATTGGACTTAGCAGAAGTATTTGGGGTTTATCAACGTACTGGGATTTCCTTGTAAATGTTGGGTTGAGTGTTTAGATGCAGTTTTTTCACGGGAATGCCTACCTTGCAACTCATTTTCATTAAGTCCTGCTAACAGAAGTGCCAATTTTGGAAATTCGGGTTTACCTGGGAAAATTGCTGCAAACTAGAATGTACTAGAACTTGTAAATACGGCGATAAAAAAAGCCACTGTAACGTCAATAAATTGACGCTACGGTAGCGTTAAGTTCTCTTAAATTTGCCCCAGAGTGTCTTATCTTTGACCATGTCATCCCTGGATCTCAGCTCGCTAAGAATTTTAATCAAATGTGTCTGTTAGAATTGCTTTAACTGCTGGTAAATCCAAGTGTCTCATGTAACACCTCATCTGAGGGTCTATGACAGAGATGCTTTGTTTTGCCATCTTTATGAAGTGTTGGTTTGTACCCTCTATTCCCATACACGCCTTTATTGCCCCAATTAATTTTTATCAGAAGGGCCCCGCGCAGTAACAGTTTGCACCAAAAGCCCTATTGCAATAGGAGTCCTACCACACGGGGGCAGCAGGTCTGGTAAATGCTCCCAGGTGGTGCGCTCCCAAGGAAAAATCCACCCAACATCAGGTCATCTTAATTACGCAGGGGCATAGGGCGTGGATCTCCAGATCCCTGCATCAGTGACTGGATAGCCTCCTTATTCCTTGTGTGGGCTCTCTCTTGTTCAGTCCCCCTTTGAAAGGAGGGCATGAAACCAGATACACGCCACTCAGGGGGCATGGGAAAGGAAGACTGCCCCCGCATCCAGGCTTCGCAGGCCCTGGGCTGCAACGACAATACCTGGACATGAGGATGACTCTCTCCCCTCCGTTTAACTTACAAAACACTTATTGCCATTATACCCATTGACGGACACCCCATTCACATCTATAAGCAGACATTTTGTGTTTCAAGGGGTAGGTCATCAGTGCAGTGAGGCAGCGCAGGTTCCAGGACTTAGTTGTCCGCACACTAAGATGGCCGGAGGTGACTTCAACACTGGTAACTCGCATTGGTCTCTTATCCAACCATGGGCAGCAGTGCCAGCCCTTTTCCTCAGGTGACTGAAGTCATGAAAATAGGTAACATGATACTTAAACAAAATATTTTCTAACCAGCTCTGTGCAATGTGATGGAAGGTTTTGGCCGGGGCACATGTAACTCACTAGCTCTGTGTCCACTCGGCCCGTGCACAAGAACGACATTTCTATTTAAATCTACATGTATTGTGCATATTATCTTTATTGATGTGTTCTTGTAAAAAACATTGTTGAATAAAAAGCAAAATTCATAGATTAAGTGTGCCAGGTGTTTTTTCTTGTATTATTTTTTAGCAACTAGCTGCTCCTGCTGCAGGAAAAGGAAACCTTTTTGGGGTGCTCCTTGTGCTTTCATGGTTCAAAACATAGAGTGGTAATGTCATGAATACACCGACTGGCCTTTCTTAAGGCTAATATGAGCAGGCAAGATACGTGATATCGTAGTTTCCAGTAGTCTCTCTGCTGCTATGATGCCCTACAGGAATGTAGACATACTTTATCTATTGGGCAATACATCTTACTTCAATATAGCAAGCTGAACTAGGACTCACTGACCACTTCTTCTGTTTCAGCTACCGCAAGCAGTGGTACCATGCCCGAATGTTTGGTGTGAACCATTAGCCAGTTTGATTGAAGAGCCTATAGGTTTTCCTTTAGTATTTAATTGTCAGCCACCCTTCTACCCCATATTGATACTATTGCTCATCTCCTTATCTGTCTCCTGAGTTATGCACTGTGCATTATATTCCACATTATTTGCAAAGCTCCCTATCTTCATATCAGTAAGTTTAACAAAGAAATTAGTCCATAAATAAATTAAATGAGGTATTGGTCTTCACCAATCTTTTCTAGCACTGCGTAATTTCAAGACAGATCTTCATCCATTCGGCAACGGCTTTCATCCCTTCGTGGAGGTTGGTCCCCGGTAGCTTGTCTCCTTTCTGGTGAAGAATTGGCTTGGTAGTTTAGTCTGCCCTGTTCCCATGATGCACTGGGCCAGGGACAGACTGATTTGCGTATAGCCAGGTTCTGAGCTGGGATGGTGCAGTGAGATAAATAACGGTGATGGATCAAGCCCTGATCTTTGGACTGGGTAAGAGTGGTCTGCTTAATTCAGACACTCTGTTCATCACCACCCCCTTTTCTGAATCGTTTTTGGCCACTATAGGTGTGGCAGGGTATACTCAGACATGAGTCCCTTTCTCACTGCACCATCAGGATTCAAGCAAGCCGGGCCGAAGACGGCTGAAATGCCAGAAACCAGTGTCCGGTAGCTTGTCTCCTTTCTGGTGAAGAATTGGCTTGGTAGTTTAGTCTGCCCTGTTCCCATGATGCACTGGGCCAGGGACAGACTGATTTGCATATAGCCAGGTTCTGAGCTGGGATGGTGCAGTGAGATAAATAATGGTGATGGATCAAGCCCTGATCTTTGGACTGGGTAAGAGTGGTCTGCTTAATTCAGACACTCTGTTCATCACCACCCCCTTTTCTGAATCGTTTTTGGCCACTATAGGTGTGGCAGGGTATACTCCGACATGAGTCCCTTTCTCACTGCACCATCAGGATTCAAGCAAGCCGGGCCGAAGACGGCTGAAATGCCAGAAACCGGTCCCCGGTAGCTTGTCTCCTTTCTGGTGAAGAATTGGCTTGGTAGTTTAGTCTGCCCTGTTCCCATGATGCACTGGGCCAGGGACAGACTGATTTGCATATAGCCAGGTTCTGAGCTGGGATGGTGCAGTGAGATAAATAATGGTGATGGATCAAGCCCTGATCTTTGGACTGGGTAAGAGTGGTCTGCTTAATTCAGACACTCATGTCATCATCACCACCCCCTTTTCTGAATCGAAGATGTGGTGAGGGCATGGGTCTGACGGGGAGCCGGAGTGGATGGTGTTCATGATTTTGATGGTATCCTCGTGACTGATGTTGGTCCAGGCATTTAGGGGGTCGCTGTGGGTGGTGGCCGTGGGGTCTAAGGTGTCGTTGTCTGCAGGGGTGGTCAGGTTGTCAAAGCTGTCATAGATGTCTGCGATCTTGCCATGGAAGAAGGTGGCGAGGGAGACGCACAGGTCTTGTGATGGTGTGATGTTGTGGGAGGTGGGGTTGGAGAGTTCCTTCACAATGTTGAAGAGCTCTTTGCTGTTGTGTGTGTTGTTGTCGAGGCGATCCTTGAAGATGGTCCTTTTGGCGGATCTGATGAGGTGGTGGTGTTGGCAAGTGGCGTTCTTGTGGGCTGAGTGGTTCTCCGTTGTTTGTTTGCGTTGCCATTTCTTCTCTAGTTTTCGGCAGGTTTGTTTGGAGGTACGGAGGTCTGCGGTGAACCAGCTGGCATTCTTGTTGGTGCGTCTGTTGGATGGTTTCTTGATCGGGGCAAGGGTGTTGGTGCCGTCGTTGATCCAGCGTCTGAGGTTGCTGGCGGCGGTGTTCGGCCGGTGGGGTCGGCAGGTTGGCTTCGGGCGAGGGTGGTGTTTAGCTGGTCTTCAGTGATTTTGCTCCAGCTGCAGTGGGGCATCTGGTGGGGGCGGTGGTGCATGGTGGGTTTCCGTAAGGTGAAGTGGATGCAGCTATGGTCAGTCCAGTGGAGTTCAGTGGTGTGGCTGAAGGAGATGTGGGAGCTTGCGGAGAAGATGGGTGCAAGTGTGTAGCCGGCGGAGCGAGTGGGTGTTGTGGTGAGTTGTCTGAGTCCAAAGATGGCGAAGTTTGTCGATCAGGGTGGTGAAGTTGGTGTCGTTGTTGTTCTTGAGATAGAGGTTCAGGTCTTCGAGGAGGATGTAGTCCATTGAGGCGAGGGCATGCGTGCTGACAAAGTCGGCGATGGAGTCTTTGAACTGAGGCCGGGGTTTGGGGAGTCTGTAGATCAGAGTTACTTTGAGATTGGTGTCGGGGTCAATGAGGATCTAGAAGTGCAGGTGTTTGGCGTTGCTGAGGGTGTCATCGGAGTTGGTCGAGACCTTGAGGGTGTACTTGTGGATGATGGCTATTCCGCCTGTTTGCAGTGATCGGTGGCCAGCTCATTTTCAAAAATATTCAGGGCCGGCAATACTGTACTGCTCTACCTTCCCAATCTGCCCTAAGTTGTTTTTGACTCATTTATGGAAAGTACAGTTCCAAGAACGGTATCAGTGCTTGAAGGAAACATAACAGGATCCATCTCACATGCAACCACATGAATTAAAAGTAGCACCATTCAAGCATTGTTCTGGACACAATGGGCCTGATCACAAAGGTCTAACTTACACCAAAAATCTAACTTTGCTACTGTTCAATATTCACAAAGATAAGTCACTAGTAGTAAACTTAGACTTTTGGTCTAAGTTTACCTTTGTAAATACTGAAAAGTAGTAAACTTACACAAAAGTGTAAGTTTACCTTTGTGGCTCAGGCCCAATGAGTATGAGACTGCAGGGAAAACATCTGTGTTTCTACCTGAGTATCCTGCTTGTCTTGTCGTTGGAGAGGGTGATGTTGAACGGATTTACATACCACACTGAGATAAATGGACTGTCCTCAACACACCCAACCACCAACATATGTGGAGAGTGCTGTGAAGGATGGGCTTGACGTCTGGGTCACATCTGGCATCATGCTATGTTTACATAGTATGTAGCCTCTAATTATCAATTATCAGCATCAATGATTCTACAGGCTTCAGGTAACAATTGTGCACTGTATTGACACCATCCAGAGTTACAATTCCTATTGGGAACCAGTATTCTATTTCAGCAACAGCACACGCATTATTCCCATTTTTGCAATTTTCATCTTATTTCAGTGCTTCATCTATGACTTTCTTCAATGTTGCACATATCTTTATTGTTTGAGCAGTTCATCCTCCCAGCATTTCAAGCTCATTCAGTCGTCCTTCACCTGACCTGATGGGTTGGTTGCCCCAATGTTTTGCCAATTTAGAACTAAGCAATCTTTGAATCCGTCATTTTAGGAGACCCCGGGAGAGACACCATTTTTTGGAAAGAATTATTTTGATGCTTTTGAAACTTATTTGGGTGCAATAGGGGTACCTAAGTTCCCACCAGAGGCAAAAGAAATACCTGCTGCAACACGTTCTGGGATTTGAGTTATCTTTTAACATTTACAAGATCTGGTTCCAAATGACGGGAACGATGAGTACATTAAAGAGTTAAAGAACCTTGAAGGAAATCTTGATGTACAACTAAGTTTGGTTGTCCTACCACACAAGGTTCTTTGAAAGGGTCTAAACAACAGTTGAGGATTTGAATTTATATATTTCAGTCCCGCGCAGACTTGTAGCAGATTAGAAAAATATTCCAGTTCAAACCGTGCAGGAAGGAGAATTCAGCAGAAGCTCTTGTCCTTATTTATTCCTACTCTAGAAGAATCTATTAGAATGGCTAATGAAACTTAACACATTTCAGCAAGACAGCTAGATGACCTGCAAGTTGATACAGTTGCTGTTGTTTGTTTGTAGCAAGGAAGAAAAACATCAATATGACTTTTAAATTGGCACTGAGAAACTTTACACCAATATCGGTTTTAGAAATGGCAGGTAGTATTTTCCAAGGGAACGTTATTTACGTACATTCTTTTCATCTGTTTCCCAGATCTTGTGCCACAGTTCATGGAGTAGGTTTTACTGCAATTAATTTTCAGATCTAAACTCAACATGAACTTTTCAAAGGATATTAACAGTTTTTGTAGGGCCAAGGGAGTACGAGCCATTAAGACGGCATCGTCCGCGTACATGAGTGCAGGGATCGGCCTCTTACCCACCTGGGCATATTACTGCACTCCTGCAGGAGACGATGCTCAAGTTCATTTATGTGAGGGAGAAACGGAAAGGGGGCCAGAACACACCCCTGGCGTACTCCGCGTCCCACTCCAAATTTCCTGGTGGAGGAATAAAAAGTGGGCTCCCTGCAAGCTACTGGTTAACAGTGCTGACCTACATCAACTTCACCAAACGTTCACTGCCTGGAGTGTATCCAGTGGAATTTTAAGGGTGTTGTCCAGGTGCATTGGGGAAATTGTGGTTCCAGCCTTTCAAGGACCGTCTTAGAGATTCCAGACCCTTCGATTATGTTTTGGACACTTTGGAACCTCAAGAGAAACTTCAGGAAGTAGTTCCAGAAGTTTGGGAAAGTTTTGCAAACTTTAGTGAAAAAGCTCCAGAGGATGACCAGACTCTCACAAAAAGACAATCCTGTAAACCCTCGCCAAATCCAGTGTGCTGGAAGAGACTGCATGACGTCTGCAGAGAAATCATCCAGAAAGGTGTGAAGGTAAAATCTTGACTGGGGTTCTCCCGCTTAGTGTATTTGACCAGGGCTCTGTAGCGGTCACCTCAAACTTTGACATTTTGTCCCAGTCAGAGGCAACCAAATTTCCAGAAGCGGCACTATTGGTTTCTAATCAATAAATAGTGTTTAATCTTAAAAATGTCATATCCCTGGTTCTTTACAGTAGATTGTTTTCGTTTTGGTGTCATTTTGAAGGTAAAACCATTTCCTACATTTATACGTTCGTTTTGGGTTTTTATTGTGTGTTGTGTCTTAATATTTACTGATCTGGTGTTTTTAAATGCTTACATATCTGTCTCTGTAATTAAGCCTGCCTGCTCGCAGCCAAGACCTATTCTGAGCCCTAGACTGTGTTAGTGGCCTTATTGCCAGTGGCAGATATCTGCCACTACTAATAACCCACTTCTCAACAGTTATTTTATATGGTTTTAAGGCTAGGTACAAATGAACTGGTATCCTTTGTGAATAATGAAGTATTTACTAGGAAATTATAGCCCGATTACACAGGGCATTTGTAGACACATTAGGAAAGGTAAAATGTTTCATACATACAATTAGAATCAATAGGGGAGATATACTGTGTAGTGTGTCCTTCTATATTAGGGAAGATCTTGAAAAAGAAGGCATGGATCTGTTTGAACAGGGTATTATTGAACCAATGTCGCCCTACCTATGGTTTTCACCTTTGATTGTGGTGCTCAAGCACTGTTGAGACCTCTGAGTTTGTGAGTATTTGTGGAGCCCCAATAAAGGGATCTGTGTATGTGCGCCGACTCCCTCAGATCACAGAGATGTTAGTAATGTTGAGGGGACAAAGTGTTTCATTAAACTTTTCAAAATTGCTGGATGTTGTTTGGGTTAGCCTCAGTGCATCTGTTTCTCAGCACATAATGTTTCAAATGTAGAAGTGAATCAGAGGTGTGATTTTGTTTTGGTAATATGTTGGTGCATGCAGCTAGTAGGGAGGAACACATTTTGTATACAGTACTGTTCATTTTACAAGAGCATGGTACTGTCCTCAAATGGGATAAATGCAAGTTTCTGAAGAAAAGGACTAAATATCTTTGACATGCTGTTTTGGAATATGGAATTAGACCCAGACCAGGTTTGATTGATGCCATAATGGGTGCATCTCCATTTAGGGTTAGGATTGCCTTATTTTGTGGAATTGTATTCACATTTTATTTCTGATTATTCCACAAAAGTAAAACTTCTGATCAATATGCTCAAAATAAATGTGCGATACTGTGAAATGGTGTGGCAGAGTTCATTTGGGTGGGTAAAAGCTCAACTAATCAGTTTCAAAACTGTTAAGATTTTTAATCCAAGTATGTATTGTTCTGTTATCGTTAATGCCACTAATGTGCATGTGGCGGCAGGAACTGCTACAAAATGAGGTAGCATTGGACAAATGAATAGGTAGGAATGGGTGGTAAAAATGTCCAATCACTACCGAGTGGACAGGACTAAACTGGCATCTCACCAACCACTCCTCAGTGCATTCCTGAACTTGGGAAGACCGCAACGGAAGAAAAGAGTCTCAAGTATCCCTCACTCCTAGTGACAACAAGGGACTGGAGGGGCTTTTCAACGGTAAGGTGGCTTAATTCCTGTAAGCCTCATACAGGGACCCATAATGTAGGACTCCTGACTCCAGAGTAACAGCCTTCATTGAAAAGGATATTTAAATATTCCCCGATATTACCAATGTTGTGGTTAGTCGGTAAGTCTGAATAGTACAGGGATGGTGACTAAATGTATTGAATCCAAGAGGGTTGAGAAGTAATAACCAAGGAAATTAGGTTTTTTTGGGACGAAGGACAACCATCATTGCTCTATCTGCAGCAATTGCAGAATACAATGTTTTTATATATATTTTAATTGTATAACACTCACGAAACGTAAGGTTCGAATTAGAAATGTCATGTTAGGTGTTTCTACATGAAAGGTTATATAGATACCTATTTTACATACAGCATGCACATTGGGGATTGAGGTGTCATGGTCAAGTTTGCAGTAACCTTGTGCAGTGGGCATATATAACTCGCAATGTATATCCTAGCAGCGAGGCATAACGTGGATGGGTAATGTATACTGCTATAGAGAGGTAGTGAATAGGGAGAAACATGGTAAGTGAAACTGATGTCTTATGAGTCTCTTGATCTGAACTGCATCAGCAATTGGGAGTGGCGGAATTGCGGGTTGGTAATACCAGAAGCCTTGTCTGCCAACTTGCATTCCCCACTGTTTTTGCCTGGTTGTATGTGTGGTCAAGAGTTTCGGTTCAGTTAAGCGTAAATTGTGTGAAGGAGATTATATGTTTTTTTTTTCTTGCAAGTATTTGGAAACTACGTTCGCTGAATCTGGATCTGAGACAAATAATTTTAACTATTATTCTATCTTCTATTTGGGGCCAGTCTGTGCTTTTTAGATGCAATGTTACTGCTTCGTGTTTTGTTCAGGAGAAATAAAAGTCTCCCAATCATGCTTTGCATCTTCTGTAGTCGTCTGATTTATTGTACAGGTCAGGTAGTCTGCTGTACAGAGCATTCACACGGAGGTAAAATTGCTGATGGGCAGCCAAAAGGGTGAATATTTAGTTGCCGTTCAATTTAGTGGAAGTAGGTTTTTAATACTGATCAACAAATGTGAGCTTACGATAAAGTCTACATCCCTTCACATTCTAATATTTAGAGGTTTAGTTTTGATAGCAACTGTTTACTAAAAAAGTGGATGGTAGACAAATGTCTGTTGAGAGATGTGCTGAATTTCGGCGTTTTATCTATTTATTTTGAGGTCATCCTCACCTATCCATGTCTCAATACTTTCAATGAATTTGTTAAAACTGTCAAATTGATTGGGATGCCCTCTGAATCGAAGGTATGTTTCTGAGCCATCTGCATGATAGTGGCACGCAATCAAGGTGATGGGAGAGTAGCAGGTCCTTTAGGGGTTTAATGTAGTGATATTACAGAAAGGTGATACAAGTGGTCCCTGTGACAATTTTTTCCAAATCACGGATGTTGCTATTGAAATATATATATTTAGGACCATGTGTAGTACGGTACAGTCACAAATTAGTGTTGTGCACACAGACTGAATTGTGACCGCGCCCTTCATTTTGCACTATGACTAATACACTAGTCAGTTGCATCTCCAACTCCTATTCACAGTCAGTCAGAAAAACATCTACCTCATTAATATACATGAGGGAGAAGCCTGTTTGCAACTCCCTGCAAATGGCTGTAGGGACCGTACTGGAGGACTGTGAGAGATGGCAGAGCTCCATTCTTGTATTTGCATTCAATGAATGCAGGAATATGTTTAACACGTCCCCTGTCCGTTTATGAAGTTAGGAGGATAGGGAGTCTGAAGGTATATAGATGTGAAATTTATTAAGGAAGTTGTTTAGTATGTCTTCAGTGTTACTATTACAGGAGGATGGACGCAGCAGAGTGCCTAACAGGTAGAGCTAGAGGTGGCTACACAAGATGTATAGCAAATGAGTGTGAATATGGAAAATGCCGACAAAGGTTAAAAATGGAATGTACCCCCTCTACCAAGAGCTAAATCATTTTCTCTTCATAGGAGGTAGTTTGTCTTAAGACGTTGTATTTTTTTTAATGGACCCCATGCTAAATTTGCTTTTTTTCAACTTGTTATGGACTGTAGAGATAATCATGATTTTAGGTTTCATTATGCAGGGTGTGCAGAAAATGGCCCATATATGGCAAAGTTGGAATTTTTCAAAAATTGGAAAAAATACAAAATAACGTGTTTGGATTGTTTTCTAAACAGGGTATCATCAACTGGATTGAGGAAAAGAATCAGAAAAAAGGAAATATAATTGTTTTATTAGTAGTGGTCAAAATGCAGCAAAAAGTAATTTGCTGAAGTTTTCCTAAAGAAAGTAATAATTGAAATCAGATAATAGTGAATGTAAATGGAAAAAACAGGCCGTTTGCATGAATGGCCATGTTAATGAAAGTAATGTCAGCAATGTTCTGCTGGGCTCACAAACATATACCTTTGGTAGTTTTTCAGAAAATGTGTGATATTCAAAGCTAAACAAGGAGCAGTACTTATAATATTTTGTCTAGGTTTGCTAAAATGCTTAACTTGCTCATGAAAACTCAAATTAATATTAATTAGGGATGAAGAAAATATACTATTTTTAAATTGTATCCATGAATCTGAGTTTAGGAATAGGTGTCAAACACACCACTCTGAATTTTGGATTACACATAATGGCTTGTGATTGTTAAGATGTTCCTGAAAAAGTATTTTTGTGGACGTTCAAATAGAATAGGTAACCTAACATTTTCTAAGAATCATCAGCTAAAAACAGGATATATTCTGCCATCCTGTAATGCAACATAATAGCCACATTGATGATTGGTAGATGCATTGGACTGGAAAGGCCCACATCATGAACATGCCAAGAGAGCCAGAGATGCATGCTGGAAAAGCTGGATGTTGATAATGGGATGTAGCTGCAATTGTATTTGTCCATGGTCGTCTGGAACCCTGTGAACCTTGCCAACCTTAGGTAATTTTAAAACTAGAAACCCACAGAAATCATATTATATGGGAATCCACCACTAATTTGATAAAAAATACACATACCTCCCATTTATATGATGGCAAATTCTGCAACTTTAAAAAAACAGCATAGGTCTACTATCCATCATTTACAAATGTATCAGGTAAAAAGCACCCCTCTTGCGTGAGTACTATATCAGTCATCACCATGCATTACTTTAGCACACGTCTTTACCATGCACATTTTACAACTTATCCTCTAAGACTCATTTATAGCAAATCCACCTTTCCTGGAAATTCGTTTCAGTTTATGAACTCCGTGCACTTTACTCCAGAAGGAGTAATCTGCCTGTGCTTCCCATTCAAATATGGATAAATTGACTTAACCCTGATTGGAATATTTTACTTGCCTATAAGTCGCCAGTATATGCGATAAGAAATACAGCCAGGGCCTGAAAGATTCATGCCACTTGCGGACTGCAACACCCATTGGGTTCATCCCCAGCGTAGTGGGCCTGTGAAACATAGCTTTAGGCCTACCATCTGTAGCCTAAATGCAGCAGACTAAACCCTGCTGCCAACTTGTCAAAATAGCACTTTCTGACAAGCGGAAAACCCTGCTGGTGACTAATTTGCATTACATCTCCAACAGCAGTCCAGCCAAATGGTTGAGCTCAATGATGTGTTAAAACTGCTTGCAGAGCAGAACATCCCTGGTGACAGAATGGACTAGGTGTGAGGCATTTAGTCCCAACAGCTCAGAATGGGTGGACCCAGAAGTTCATTAACTTGAAAGCGACAGAGGTAAATTCTTCCAATTCATAATTCAGTGTTAGTAGAGACTTGAAAAAGGGACACCATTTGTCACCACGGCCCAGATGTAGGGAAGCAACAACCTTAATTAATTTAAAGTGCAAACACAGTTGGGGACAGCTCATTTCCCTGGCCACCCCTCAGAGTAGGCACAAGAGCTCTCACACAGCAGAACGCGTTCGGCCATCTTGCATTTTCAGAAGATAGAGGTTACTGTGGGATTGTTTGCAGTAAGGAAAACAGAAACTGCTGAAAAAGTGAGTAGGGTTGCCCCTGGGAACCTTTTCCCATTAGGTAAGAAGTGCCTGGAGTCAGCCCCCACCCACCGGCTAGTGCCAACCATAAATGTGGCACCTCAGGGAGTCCTTCTCAGAACATATGCTGGACCTGCGAAAGATCAGAAGAGGACTGGACTTGCTGTTTGTGACTTGGCAGGAGCTGTGAAGGACTGGTTCTGCTCCCGCTTGTACCCAGGAAAAAAAAGTAGACTCCATGGATCAGTGAGCTGACCTCGGGTGTGGGAACAGAAACACAACAAGACGCAAGAAACCTTTTTCCAGAACTGACCAGTTGACCAGTACCAACTGGACCTGGACTTGGCCTTACTTGTGGCTTCTGCTGGAGTCCTGGTATCTAAGTGCTGCCACTTAAGTTCTGGGAGCCTCAGAAATTTCCCAGAGGAACTGCTCCAGAGACCCTAAAAAAGTGGGGGTGAGGAAATATAAATATTGGTCAAGTTGTGTTCCCTAGCGTGTACCCCACCGTCTCCATGTATGAGTTAAAGTGCATGTAACTTCCCTCCTGTACCAGCTATGAAGACGCAAATACATTTGCGTCCAACGTCAACATGTCCTCTTTCAGACCCACCCTGAATGGGTTGGATAGCCCGTTCCTAAGTATACTATGCCAACGTCTTTTTGTAGTGTACTCTACATGTTTTTCAGCTCTGGCAAAGTAGGCCCAGAATATCTGCCATCGAGCCTTTTTCTCCCTCCTGACTCCGGGAGCCTCAGACCAGGCTGCCCAGGCTGCCCCCGTACACGTGAACTCTGCCTTACTTCTAGCGCGGCCCAGCGCGTTCAGCTCAGCCTGCTGCCTGCCAAGATTGACTATAACCTTCGAGTTATCTGTTCCGCTCCTCGAAAATACATTCCTGCCTGCTAGCTTCAGTAAACATCCTCCTCAGCTACAGAGCCAAAGGGCCGACCTGTCTCCATGCAAGTAATTCATAGCTTCTGTTGCCATGCTCCCATGGAAGGCCCATGCCCACGCTTCTCATGCAGACACTCAGGCGCTTATACACGCACTCACAGCCAGTATAGAACAACTTCTGCCCCAGAGACCTTTCTGCCCAGATAGCTCAGTTCCTAAACACCAGATATCAGATATGATAGAAGCACAAGTTGATCTGACATGCCAGACTTCTGTCTCTTTCCGTCAGTGCAAATGTCAAGCCCCCTGCACCCTCCAGTTTCACGTCCATCACACGTCATGCAGCTGCGCGCGCATCCAAGCTTCCGATTTCTGCTGACATTGCAACATTTCTGCTTAGTGCCACCCCTTTTGTGACACCTATGTGACGTTTCCAGCACACGCCTAGTCCACGCCTTCTGATTACGTATTAGTAACACGTGGCTACTGTTATCTTGTCTTCTCTCAGCTGTTACGCCTACTGTACTGTTTTCCATGACATGAATTAAGTATATAAGCTATGTACTGTCAATAAAATGTAGCGCGCTCTCTCTCTATCCCTTCTTCCACCCCTGTGGTGGGAAGAATATGATATTCTGGTCTAGACCATTCCTTTTTAAGGAATAAAACCCCTAAGAACTCTAACACCACGGACTCTGTTTTCTTTCTTTCCGATTGAGTTATTATTGATTAAGTACTTACCTGCATAGAAATTTCGACGGTAAATTATATATTTACATCATTTTGGCGCCCGAACAGGGACCCCTCCCCCACCTCACGCGCCAGTTGGTGCGTTGTAAACTCTGTCCCCTGCCATCAGCTAGAAGGAAACTACGCGTACTGGCAGGATTTCCTGTATCTCCCTCTGGCCCACGGAGGTGACGAAGATTACGATCAGTACCCAGACGAGGCGGTGAGGAGTGCGGAGGATCCCGACCAGAGCCCAGCCGAAAGAAGCAAGGTCCGAGGTGTCAAGAGGCCCACCAGTTTTCCGAAGTTTTCCGAGGTTTTCCGAAGTTTTTCTGAAGTTTTCCGAAGTGTTGAGTCCAGTCAAGTTTTCCGAGGCCTTCTGTTTCCGTGCTTCCCGGTGAGTACCATTGCTGGGACGTATCTAGACGGGTTTGGGTACACAAGTCCGGTCTGCACTGTTTTTAGACAGTGTATCTGTACTGTTTAGCAGTACATCCGTTCTGCACCGCTTTAGCAGTGTATCTGTGCTGTTTAGCAGTACATCTGATATAGGGGGTAGTCATATATGTGTTTTCAAAATGTCTTTTCATGTGATTAATGTTGTGGTATGAGTGTGACTGTTTCCTAATGTGCATTTATGTTTTCTTGTATAACTAGCTGTATTCAGTATCAAGTAGCAAGGATCGAGCATTCAGTACCAAGTAAACAAGATGCCGTTTTTTAACAAGTTAAAGCAGATAGGAACTAGGAAAGGGATACTAGAGGAAGAAATTCCTATCCCCCCTAGGGACACCCCAGGTAACTTTATGTACCACAAGCATGGCATAGATGCCATATTATATTTCGATTTAGGGGCTGACTATACCAAACATCTAGACGAAAGACACAGATGGCCCGTTACCGGAACATGGGATGCCGAGTGCATCATGAAGGTAGAAGAAGCACTATGGAAAAAGAAAGCCAGACAATCTCAGAAGGACGCCATAGAGTTTTGGCATAAGGAATCACATAAACGTGCTGAAAGAACATTACGTAGTAAAGAATAGACTCCGAAGAGATCTCCCGCTTGTCGACTATACAGAAACGGCATGGGAACAGTACACCGATTTTAATAAGGGATTCTTTTTCTTTTTAGGCCCCGTCCAAAACAGTAAATTAATACGTAGATTAACTAGAACACTTGAAGCTGTAGTACATGAAACTGCCTCCGCCTTAGGTAACCTAACAGAGGAGCAATCTGCTATGCGGGTTGTTGTCCTTCAAAATCGTCTTGTTATTGACGTCATCTTGGCAGATAGAGGTGGAGCCTGTAAGGTCATCGGGTCAAGTTGCTGTGTTTTCATTCCACAAAACGCGCCATCTGTATATCAAGCTATTACCCGTCTGCATAAAATTGCAAATCAGATACATCAGAATCCAGGCACCTGGACTTGGTCCGGTTGGTTCTGGACAACGTTAACAGCTTGGGGATGGAAGATCCTATCCTTCCTAGGTTTTGGCCTTGTCATAGTATTCAGCTGCTGCCTGTGCCTACATTGTGGGCCGGCGATATGTGGACTGTGTGCCACATCGTGCATTGAACATTCCAGTTTTCTCTCAAATAGACAACGGAAGAGAGACGAACAAATTATGTTACAAGAACAAACTGATCAATTTATGATGATTGATATATCATGAAGGGTCCGTAGGGAACAAGGAGGGAATGAGGAAATATAAATATTGGTCAAGTTGTGTTCCCTAGCGTGTACCCCACCGTCTCCATGTACGAGTTAAAGTGCATGTAACTTCCCTCCTGTACCAGCTATGAAGACGCAAATACATTTGCGTCCAACGTCAACATGTCCTCTTTCAGACCCACCCTGAATGGGTTGGATAGCCCGTTCCTAAGTATACTATGCCAACGTCTTTTTGTAGTGTACTCTACATGTTTTTCAGCTCTGGCAAAGTAGGCCCAGAATATCTGCCATCGAGCCTTTTTCTCCCTCCTGACTCCGGGAGCCTCAGACCAGGCTGCCCAGGCTGCCCCCGTACACGTGAACTCTGCCTTACTTCTAGCGCGGCCCAGCGCGTTCAGCTCAGCCTGCTGCCTGCCAAGATTGACTATAACCTTCGAGTTATCTGTTCCGCTCCTCGAAAATACATTCCTGCCTGCTAGCTTCAGTAAACATCCTCCTCAGCTACAGAGCCAAAGGGCCGACCTGTCTCCGTGCAAGTAATTCATAGCTTCTGTTGCCATGCTCCCATGGAAGGCCCATGCCCACGCTTCTCATGCAGACACTCAGGCGCTTATACACGCACTCACAGCCAGTATAGAACAACTTCTGCCCCAGAGACCTTTCTGCCCAGATAGCTCAGTTCCTAAACACCAGATATCAGATATGATAGAAGCACAAGTTGATCTGACATGCCAGACTTCTGTCTCTTTCCGTCAGTGCAAATGTCAAGCCCCCTGCACCCTCCAGTTTCACGTCCATCACACGTCATGCAGCTGCGCGCGCATCCAAGCTTCCGATTTCTGCTGACATTGCAACATTTCTGCTTAGTGCCACCCCTTTTGTGACACCTATGTGACGTTTCCAGCACACGCCTAGTCCACGCCTTCTGATTACGTATTAGTAACACGTGGCTACTGTTATCTTGTCTTCTCTCAGCTGTTACGCCTACTGTACTGTTTTCCATGACATGAATTAAGTATATAAGCTATGTACTGTCAATAAAATGTAGCGCGCTCTCTCTCTATCCCTTCTTCCACCCCTGTGGTGGGAAGAATATGATATTCTGGTCTAGACCATTCCTTTTTAAGGAATAAAACCCCTAAGAACTCTAACACCACGGACTCTGTTTTCTTTCTTTCCGATTGAGTTATTATTGATTAAGTACTTACCTGCATAGAAATTTTGACGGTAAATTATATATTTACATCAGGGGACTTAAAAATTCCAGAGCCATCAGAGGGCACTTGCGGCAAAGATGTTTGATTACAATGCACCATTCTTAGATACTGCTTCAAGCATGACCAACTGGAGGATTTTCACCTCCATTTAAAAAAATGAGTCAGAATTTAAAATCTTTGACAATGACAAACCCTCTTGGTGTATCCAACATGCAATGGATTTCAGTTCACCTGAAATTAAACCTAGTTACTGGTTTACAGCTCACTATCATTGGCGCTAAGTGCTTTTTGCAGCTATTTATACTTAAAATTCATATCTCCAATTACCTTTATTGGATTTTGGTTGATTTTGGTGTCATCTTGTGTTGTGTAGTTCCTACAAATCTTTGTAGGATCTGCAGATTTAGACAACATAAACTGAGGAATTGGTGTCCAAACTGATTCCAGACAGCCCCAAAAGTTATGTTTGAGTGTTTGCCCAGCTAGTTCACAGTGCCACTACTAACCCCCTATTACCAAGGAGCAAATAGCTTCTGGCAACTACTGAACATGACAACCCGGACCCCTTAGGGATTGTGGAAACAGTACAGTAGTTTTTACTTAGTCACTCGTTCTCACTTTGTCTCAGAGAGATACACAGAATAAACTGTGGGGACGTTTTTAATAGGTTTTTATTGAACCAGCGTCATTCTTGTATGAAATATGTGTGCTGTAACTACCATGAGACAGAAACAGATCTATACAGTTATAAACACCAGCAGAGTAAAGAAAAGGTAGAATTCTACCATAGTGCTAAAACAATGAATATATGCATACACATGAATACATGCCGGTAATACTACATACTCCTACAATGCAACCCTAACTTGATGTTCCTAGGTGTACCTAGCATGTATGTAGGTGTGCAGCCAAGAAACCTCTTAGGATAGAGCCAACCACATTACCTGATGTGGGAGAGCGAAGGACCCCATTGTGGCCTTAAGATGGACACCCCACGAGGGATGTCAGGCCACTGCTTGCTGGAGTGTCTGTGTGCAGGAACCTCAGCGTCTCGCATCAGAACGTCAGAATGGAAGTCTTTCTCCTCAGGTTTGCCCAGCAAAGATGTTGTGCTTATATACCTGAAAGGTACCCTTAGGGGTTCTACCTAGAAGTGCACCATGAGCATGTCAGGCAAGGATGACGATAGAGGTGACCTTTACACAGAGGTATTATGCAGAAGATGGTAATCCTGCTTTGATACTGAGAATCCTCATGCATAATACATGAGGCTAGCTTTCAGAGAAACCATGCGACAGTCATGTAGCACCTAACCAGGTAAAAGGTCAGCAGCTGAACCGTTATGTAGAACAATAGTGAAACAGTTTGTTTTTTCTTTGTTTCTACAGGTTGGACTCATTGTCCTTTCTTTTGGATTTTGGGAGGTGTATAGTATCCTGCTGGACATGTCATGCAGCCTCCGCTCCTTGGGGCAGTCCTAACACCAACCCCACACCCATCCATCATAGGCATCACCAGTCAAGTGACCCTGCTAATAAAAGGGGCCGGCCACAAGTGCCCTGGGCCACTTTAACCCACCAATTCCTAGGGTCTGTGTTATCACTTTATTTGCATATGGGCCAAGAGCCCACCATTTTTATTTATTTTACTTTATTTTAAGCGATTTATTAAGCGCAACAAAAACCCTTGGGTATCTCGGTGCTGAGGACAGAAGAGGATGGGATCGCTAAAAGTGGTGGATTATTGGTTGAATAACCAGGTTTTGAGTTGTTTGCTTAAGGCCAGGAGAGAAGGGGCGTTTTTGATGTGAAGGGGAAGTGTGTTCCATAGTTTGGCGGAGGCAACTGTGAATCTTCTGTCGCCCCAAGAGGACATGGGCCACTGTTTCCATTGACCTCCAGTTTGAAAGTTCCAAGTTCTGTAGGAACAACATTGCAAAAGGAATTCACTACTATTATCATGCAACTTAATGCTCATCCCTTAATAATCTTGAGAAACCCAATTTTCCTTCTCAGAGCTTTTCCCAATACCAAGAATCTTTAATGCAAGCTTGATTTAAATCCATCCACTGTAGGTGAATTCTCGCTGGAGTCAACTTTAAGGCAGTTTTCACTCGAGAATCCTGAGAATCTAGAAAATATAACGTGTTTAAATGATTTTTAGACTATTCTATATAATTAATTCCAAGTTGGCCTAGTCAGTTCCTAGCATGCCTGGTAATCCTGGTTACACTTACAAGTGAAATGGACATCTTCGGAAATGTGTCTGGTACTTTTCTCCTCCCTTCTCGTAAACTCAGGTCTCATTGTGTGGCTTTATTAAATGTAGCTGATGATGATTACTTCGTTTTTTCTTTCTATGGCTTTAGGTTTAGTATTTTTTATCTTTTAGTATTAACTAAACCACAGACATCACGTTTGTATTTACACTATTTTTCGGCCCATGTTGTAGGCATGGATCTCTGTGCACAGCCTCTCCCTTAGGCTTAGCATTGTGTTCAGAGAGTTCTCTACACTCTATGGGGCATATTACCAAGCAATAGCGATAATTATCGCTATTGCTTGGTTAGAGACAAAAATTTACCGCCGAGCTGCGGCTATTTTTACCGCAAATAAACCTTGGTATTACCAAGATTTATCGCAAATGCGATAAAAATCGCCGCAATGCATGAATATCGCTGAAAAGTCAGCGATATTCATGCATTACCGAACTAATGCTCTTAGCCATGTTATCCACCTCCCATTGGATAACATGGCTAAGAACTGCTCAGGGCAGGTGTTAGCTTTTGGAGATATTCGCGCTTAGCGCGAATATCTCCAAAAGTTGGTAATAGGAGATAGCGATGTTAGCGACTGTTTCCAGTCGCTAACATCTTGGCACGCCCACTTTGCATATCATTAGTGATAAATATCACTGACATGCAAAGCGGGGCCCAAGATGGTCGCTATCTCCTACTAGCTGTCACTAACTGGTGTTACCGGCAGCTAGGTAATAGGGAGATCATTTTATCTCCGCTTTCTTGGCTTTTAAAGCCAAAAAAGCGGAGATAAACCCCCTTGATAATATGCCCCTATGTTCTCTCATGGAGCTCTGTGATCTTTCATGGAGTGTTATTCCTTAAATGTGTTATGCATCTTTTGTTATGGTGTGAGCCTCCTCACGCACTCAATGTGTGATATATATTTTGCTTGCGTTTGACTGAGGATGTCTGATATTGACTTGCAAGTTTCGCTAATGTTTAATTAAAACATTGGCCCCAGGGTCTGCGACAACGTTTGCGTAAACTACCCCATTCCTGCAGAACTCTGGAAAGCAAACAGCCAAATGGAGTATGTGGCTCAGATCTTTTGAAAATTATCTGATTGCTGTTAGGGCTGAAGAGTTTTATCCGAAGTGCAAAGCTGCTATTGTTTTTAGTCACTAGGGCCATGGGAGCAATCAGATTTGTGATAATGTTCCTTCAGATGTGACACTGTTTGGTGAGTCTTGTGTTTGGGATGATTTTTCATGTATTTCTTACCAGACTCAAGAAGAAATTTGCAGAAGAACCTAGTGCATTACTTAAAAGGTTCAAAATATTTAAAAAGAAACCATTGTCTGATGAATCTATAGAAGATTTTTTATCTCAACATTACTGTTGTTAGTCGCAACCTGCAATTTTGGTGCATCGCTTGACATTTATTCATGGGATCAGTTTGTTTACAGCTGTTTTTCTAAGACGATATAGGAGAGACTCCTTCGCTGAAAGAATCCTCTATTGAGTGAAATCATGGATTTGCAAAGAATATTGAATGGTCTATTGTGTCTGCTTGCATCATGACTCTGTTGAGTGCCATATATTTTTCCACTTTTGCGAATTCTGTGGGGACAACAGAACAAGTTGATGCAATTTGCTTGAAGTACAAGAGTTATAAACCTATGCCTCATAACAGTAGCCAGTCAGTCAAAAGTACTTTATTCGGTTCATAACAAAAATCATAAAAGTATACTAAACATCAAAGTCAAGACGACCATAACAAACAATAAAGGAATTATACAAATATACAATCCATAAAATACATTATCATATTTAAAAGCATACACTAACGAGAAAGGTAAGGGATTTCATTACATCTGCAAATGTCAGGTAAAAAGACTAATTAAAAAGAATAAAAACAATTTATTTAAAAAGGAGACAAAGTGCTAGATCGCAATTCATAAATTCACCGCTATGTACAATGGGTCCACTTGATTTTCCTCTTAAGTCTCATAGCTATTGTCAGGAAGTTTGCTATGTTGAAAATCTCCCAAACATTAGACAACAGCTGTAGATACAAAAGGGCGGGTTTAACTTGTGTGAAACCCTTGTCTTTGATAAGAGGCCTGATGAACCTTTTGCAGATGGGGCGAAGGTGTTCACAAAAGAAAATAAAGTGCGCAGTGTCCATGATGGAAAATCCATCACAAGAACAGATCCCCAAATCTATCTCTTTAGTCCAACCTGGGCGATCTGTGATGAGTAGGTGGAATTTGTTCAATCTAAACTTTGTCAATAAGAAACAGTGGTTAGTATTGTTAACAATCTTAAGTAGGGTTCCATCTCACTTGAGGTTATTAACAACTGGTGAGCCCTTACTGTTGGTTTACTCAGCTCCTTATCTTCTCTTGCCAGAGATGCCATCAACTTATGCGTGTCTTCCACCCATTTAACATCCCCCTTCAATAGATTGTTCGGCTGATCAAACAGCTCTGGACGACCCAGTTTAACTGCCAATTTTTTAACATTATTCAGCCAGGGGATGGAGTTGCCATGCTCAAGGGCTAAACAGTCCCTGAGAATCTCGTGGTTCAACTCCAGCTCGGGGTTCAGACAAATTGTTATCCATTTCAAGAGCGGGGCTATGACTATGCGATTTCTAAGTATTCTACACCACACTCTTGATGAACGATGTAGCCAGAAGTTGACTGGGGGACGGATAAGATATATTTCAGAAACGTATCCTCTGCCACCTGCGTGGGCTTTACATTTTTAAAACCCCACAAATCAGCTCCATACATTACTAATGAAATACATTTAGCGTTGTCTATCTTTAACACCGCTTGTAATGGCTTCACCCCCGGTTTGCGGGCGAAACCCAAGACAGCCAGGATAGACCTTGCAAAGGCATTACGTTTTGCAACCAGTTGAGGCAACCATGTAGATTTATCATCAAAAATAACCCCTAGGTATGGAAAATTTGACACCCTAGACAGAACATTCCCTTCACAGTGCAGAGTTTTAATTCTTTTGGGTTTACTGCCCACAATCATTACATGCGATTTAGAGAAATGTACACTGAGATCCAGCGCTTTCATAAAAGCAGCAAATGAGTTTAAAAGACATTGCAGCCCCACTGCTGTGCGTGCTATGAGAGCGGCATCGTCCGCATAAAGTAATGCCGGAATTAAACCTTTGCCTGCCCTCGGTATATCCTTGCACACCTCCGTTAAAACAGTACCTAGGTCGTTAATATAGAGGGTAAAGAGTAGGGGGGCTAAAATACAGCCCTGCCTAACCCCATTTGTGATCCCAATCTTACCCGTACTACTGCCCAAGCGTTCATATCTGACTGTAGCCCAGAGGTCCCTATGTAGATCAGCAAGGAAATATACAATATTTTTTTCCATGCCCAACTTAAGGAGCAGCCCCCTTAGTTTGGACCTATTCACACGGTCAAAGGCCAAGGAAAGGTCCATGAAGGCTAGATATAGAGTGCCCGGTTGGCAATTGTGTATTTCCCGATTAGTATTTGTAAATTAAGACTCTGATCTATGGTCCCACGACCTTTCCTAAACCCATATTGTAGGGCCAAAAGGGTATTTGTTTCAGCTAGCCAATCAGTAAGTCTACCTAAGACCACCCGACCTAACACTTTCACGGCGGAATCAATAAGAGAGATCGGGAGATAACAACTTGGGTCCCCTCTATCGCCTTTCTTGAAAATGGGTACGATAACGGATTCCGACCAAGTACCCGGAATACCCAGTTACATACCCTATTAAAAACATTTGTTAAAACTCTAGACCAGGTCTTGATGTCTGATTTAAAGAGGTCGGCTGGTACGCCATCTGGGTCTGGAGCCTTATTACTTGTCATCTTCTCAATGGCGTCTGCCACCTCTATCTCAGTGACCACTAAAGTATAGGGTAACAGAGTGGGGGTGGATATAATCACCTCCCCTGAGTTTTCCACTTCATAGACTGACTTAAAATGGGAGCACCACACCTGCTCCTGGATGCCACAATCCAATTGGCCATTACAGGAATCCTGGAAAAAAGGTTTATTTACGACTTCCCAGAATTTGGAGCTGTTCTTAAGAACACCTATAGAGGTTAATTCTTCCCAGGCCTCTTCCCTGATTTCCTGTCTTCTGACTTCTGGTGTGATTTTATAAGCTTTCCTTAATAAAGCCACAGTGGCCTTATCCAATGGTTTACAGTTCATGGCAGCCATCAGCTTTTGGTTAGCTGCCGAACAGTTTTGATCAAACCAGCCCATCCCTGCGGGATCCTTCACTTTACCTGGTCGTCTAAGATTGGCTGCGACCTGAGTACAAATTTTGTAGTAAGCCTCTAAAACCTCTTCATTCTTTGCTTGCACATTCATACATATGTGCAGCTCAGTTCCTACTGTGTTTAAAAGGTTATCAGAAAAGTCTCCAGGTACAACTCTACTCCATTTAATTCTGTGAGCCTGATCTGTTGGGCGGATATCAACCTTATTCGTCCTATTATGACCTGTCTCTGGTTTTTTAATCAGGTCCTTGATGCTAGCAACCACTGGATTATGGTCGCTGAAGTGTGACCAGACCGCCGAGTAGCCATGAATCTTATCCCCCAGCGTAGAGCTAATGAAGATATAATCAATCACCGAATGACTTCCATTCCCTTTAAAAGTAGGTATCCCCTTATCCACCATAGGTGGGAGCATTAGACTATTATCTGCCAAGATTATTTCAAGGAGTTCTCCTTCTGCAGAGTGCAAATGGGTATCCCCTTGCTCTATGGGGCCTAATTCATCTAATGCCTCACATTTATCCGGGCACAAATGAATGTTAAAATCGCCCAGTACTATGATAAAACATTGACGATTATTCACCTCTTTATAATCGGCCAAAAAAAAGGTTTAACGTGGCCAAATGATCGGTCATGGTGACTCTATCATATGAATTATAAAAATTAAGAACTAAAATGCTACCCACTCCACTACATACTATTTGGACAGCCAAGCAGTGTGAGGATCCCGTATCTAATTGGGTATGGGTACCTGGGATGGTAGCCTCCCCATGTTGGATGCTACTGCGGGGATAAAATGGGTGGTATATCCATCTAAGCTAAGCATATTCCCAGTGTCCCATGTTTCTTTCAACCCAATGATATCAGCTTTACCTATAAATATTCTCCAGGTCGGGTCATCTACTTTCCTTTTAAGGCCAGCAATGTTCCAGGTTGCTAGCTTTATGCTTGCACCCGTCGCTGGTTGGACCAGCCCGTCTGAAGAACAAGTAATGTTTGGCAGTGGATCCAAACCAGTAACAGTAGCCATTTTTGTTTCAGTTGTAGAATCAGGTCACATTTAAGTAGTTTTACTCAGTGTCCTGCTGTTGGAAAGCATTTTACCAAGTCAAAGAGAGAACACTTTCACTGCGTGTGTAAGATAGGTAAGAATTTGATGAAGGTGCACAGCATTGATGTGTCTGATAACGACAGTGTGTTGGATACCTCAAATAGTGTAATAAAAATAGAAGAGGATTCTGTGGTGGTTGGTAAATTTAAGGATCCTGTTTGTCAGGTAACTTTGGGAGGGTCCTCGCCCTTGATATGATGTGTCTCTGGGTCACACATTATAATAATCTCTGATACCTTATTCACCATATTGGTGGGTTTCTTTGAAGAATATGCCACATATTTAGGTAATATAACCTTCACTAAAGTTTACGTAGCAGTGAAAAGAAGGCAAATTGTACAGTGGCAAAACCTGGCCAAACTATGACTTATACTGGTTCCAGTTGCGGACCCACCAGCAATAATTTCCATCATGCCAATTTCCCTTATTCAATTGAGTGATAACAACATGATGGATGAGATTGTCAAAGCTTTTCCTGACATTTTGAATGACAAAATTGGGTGCATTAAAAAGCTATGTACATTCTGTTAAGTTAACATAGAATGTTGTGCCGGTGACTCACAAGTCCTGACTTGTGCCATTGAGTGTGAGACCTGAGTTGCAGAGTATCCTTGAACAAATCGTTAAAGAGGGTATTATTAAGAATGCTGATTCCTCTGAATGGGCCAGTCCAATAGTTATTGTCCGCAAAAAGGATTGTGACACATGACTATGTGCTGACTTGAGCAGCTTGAACCAAAACATTGTAGTGGATTGCACCCCACTTCCCACAGTACAAGACTTACCTTCAAACATTAATGATTCAAAGTTCTATTTTTTGTAGGACCTCAAGTTGGCTTATCATCAAATTTCTGTGAATGTTAGCTCTCAAGGTCTCACCACGTTTGTTACCTCACTTGGGACATATACACTTTCCAGTTTACCCTATGGGTTGGTATCTGTGGGAGGAGTAAGTGTATTTCAATGATTGCTGGACATTATCTTGGAGGGTGCTGTTGGCGTGCAGGTCTTCCAAGATGATGTTCTCATTTTTGAAAAATCGCTGGTTGAGCAGAGCAATATTTTGTCCCTAGCGTTTGTGAGGTTTAAGGACCATGGCATCACACTCTGCATTGACAAGTGCATATTTCGTGCACAGCAGTTTGATTATTTAAGGCATTACATTGGTCTCACTTGAGGAAGCCCAGCCAACAAGGAACAAAGACACTCTCTGTTCCTTCTTGGGGTTAGGTGAGTACTTCTCACTTTTTCTGAAGGGAAATGCATATATTGCTCAGCCTGAGAAATCAACAAAAAATGATGTCAAATATATATTTGGTCAGATGAGATTCAAGAAGCTTTCCAAATGGTTAAAAAACTTGTGAGCTCTACCCCTGCATAATCTCCATTTGTTGTTAGCAGCTGATGTGTTATTACAGCTGATGTCAGTCAGGGTGGTATGGGGGTGTATTTTTCCAATTCATCCAGAACAGGGATTACACCATCGCTTTTGCCTCCCGTTTTCTCAATACTGCTGAGTCACACAGTACAATTGAGCGGGAGGCATTAGCATGTTCCTTGAGAGACGTAAGTCTTTCATTTGGGGTACACATTTTTATATGTGTCCTGGTTACAAACCATGGATGCATTTACTTAATGGAAATGGGTCTACAAATGCATCTGCATGCCTTGCCAGGTTGCTGTCCAAATTGCAGGAGTACAATTTCACTTTAAAGTACATTCCTGGTTTAAGAAATGTATGGGCAGACTACTTGTCTGGGTTGCCTGTGAATGATGGTTGCATGGACCGTGCCCCTGAGCAGAGGTGTGTAGGTGTGAATGTTGATGACATTCTGGATAATACACTCCCAATCACACACCAAGAATTCTTAGACTCTGCCATTCAGATACTATTCTGTACACTGCTTGCACCTAAATCAAGAATGGGTAGCCTAGTGAGAGGAATGCTGAAGCCTCTCTGAGACTGTATGTGCAAGTATCTGAGGCCCTTTCTATGGTATATCTTGTATCATTACGCGCTGATGTTTGTGTTCCAACAATGTCACTCAGAAATGCTCTCATCAAGGAGTGCCATAAAGGTCATTTGGGTGTTAGCAGCATGAGTAAATCTTTTAAACAATGTTACTGGTGGCCATCTACGGAGACTCATGTTGCAAAGTTCACTGGTGAAGGTACTGCATGCTTGGTTTCAGACAAGCATTGGAAGGTGCATGAACCTCCCCTTCACACAGTACCCTTTGCTGAAGAAGCAGGGCTGCCAAAAGGTTGCTTTAGATTTTGCAGGGCCTTTGAGTTATTACCAAAGTCTGAAAGATACATGATGGTCCGTGTAAATTATTTTTCGAAGGGGGTGCATTTTAACTTCACACCAATTCTCAACACTGATTCTATCCTTTCATTTTTGCAAAGTATTTTTGCCATTGAAGTAGCACCCAGGGAGATAGTAATCGACAATGGGACTCATTTTACGTCCGGTCGTATGACAAACGATGTTGCTGATTTTGAACTTTTTCACATTAAAGTGGCCCTTTACTCTCCTTCGTCAAATGGCCTTGTGGAGTTCATGAATAAATGTCTGAAAGAAGGTGTGCAGACAGCTTTGACAATAGGGAAAGAGGTGTATTATTTTCTAAAAGAAAGGGTTTGGTCCTATTTAGTGACACCTCATAGCACTACAGGTGTGTGCTCATTCGTTTATTATTAAGCAAGAGGTTTCCCAGGTCTTCAATGTTCCTGATTAGATCAGAGAGTCGAGTAAAACAAAACCTGTTAATGTAGGTACTGTGGCTGATAAAGTGAAAAATAGTCAAATTCCTACAAAGGAACTTTTTGATAAGAAACATAATGTCAACATTGGTGATTGCGTTTTGGTCAAGGTTCCCAAAAGGGTGAAGTAAGGGGAATCTACATTTTCAACACCTGCTAGAGTGGAGAGAGTGTCACAAGGATCTGTTTTGTTGCTTGACAAAGGTTGATGGAGCATGAGAGATATAGTCAAAACTACATCTGATCAAGCTCGGAAAATCCCATCTGTTAGGGGTTGTGAGGAGGCATCCTTTAAATATGTTTTGGGTGTGAATTCTTAGGTGCATTCTTGCAGTGGATCTGATACCATGGTCTCTGTACCAGGTGATCCTGACTTTGTGATTCTGACTCTACTAACTGCGACCCTGTCAACACTTGAATGTCATGGCTCGTGCAGCCCTTGGTGTTTGTTAGTTCAGTTACTGCGGAGCAGCTGCTGTGGAGGGTGCACTTACTGTGGGCTCTGTTTATATTAATACTTGTTTCTGTATAAAACTTACAGTGGAAAACCTACATTGATTTTGTGTGGAATTTCTCTTGCAACAGGCCTCTAGTTCTAATTTCTCTTTTTTTTCTCAATTTTTATTTGTTTTCATGCCTGCATACTTCAACTTCTCCCCCAGACTAAGTACTGAGCGGCAGATTTACAAGCCCCTTGCGCCTCATTTACGCCGCTGTTGTGACACTTTTGTGACGCAGCGGCGGCGCAAATCCTGCTCCATTGTGCGGGTTACTTACAACCTGACGCATCTGGAAGATGCGTCACGTTGTAAAGCCCTGCGCCACATGTAGGCGTTCCTGTGCAGGGGGGGGCGTTCCGGCGCAGGAACACCTCCTAAAAGTGGCTGAGTGAAATCTACAAGATTTCACTCAGTCACTTTTAGGCCAATGCTGTATCAAAGCCCTGCGCCTGCTTTAAGCAGGCGTAAGGATTGACGCAGCATTAACTAGATGGGGCCCCAGAGCATTGCTGGAGCTGCATCGCGCTTGCGACGCAACTCCAGAAATAGGTCACTTTTACGGCACAGATGCGTCCAGCATCTGTGTCGGTTTTGAACCATGGTGTGCCGTATTCTAAATGCGGCGCATCCATGATGGCGGAGCGGTGGCGCACAATAACTGGCGCATCCCTGCTGATTTGCAGGGATGCGCCAATTATTGTAAATATGCCCCTGAGTTCACACAAAATGGGAGCAAAGTACACAGTGAGAAGACCTTTCTTCTGTTTCTGTTTGAATTTGCTTGGAGCTCAGCTGCAACCCACTCTAAAGGACGCAGCCACTTCCACAGCACCTGATTGGCACGAAAGGACACTGCCTCTGCATATTACCAAAGGGAACCTTATACAAGAGTGAACAGAAAGAAAGGATATCTTTTCTGTTATAAATATGTTGTTAATATGAAGATGAATTGCATATTTGAGGCAAATCAATTCAAAGTAACCTGCAGCAACTAGACAAATATTATATATTTGATGTGTAATCGTGTGTCTGAGACAGATAGCAGTTCCTTGACCCTGCTAACTTGATTCTCGTTTCCAGAAATATAACATATGCTAATAACATTGGTATATAACACCGTTATCTTGGGGGAGTAATAATTCAGAAACATAGCTTCTGCATTGCATCCTAAGGCAAAATACATGAACATGGCTATCTATGGAGGAGAACTATAAAACACCCCGCTCTGTCTAGCAGCATTCCGTCGAAGAGGCACAGCGAGAAGACTTGCAGGCTCTTATCAGATAATTGCTGAAGTGTAAACTGCTTCCAGTGTCTTATTTTAGCAGGTTGCCAAGGATATCCAGTTCACTTTAAAACTGATTGTCAGGTGTTCTGCCGAGAGGTTTTATTGAAGACCTTTGCCGGCTTGTATATTTCGACCTGAGGCTGTCGTGAATGCTAAGGCAGAATTCGCCAGGGATTACATGTAACATCTGTCCACTGGTGCTGCAAGTGTCTGCCTGTTTTGTTTAAAACTATATTATTACAGTACTAGGGGACTAAGCGTCAATAATCTAAAGACATTAAAAGGGCCATCCAGTAAAGAGTAAAGAGCAGCTCCACGCACCCAGTCCTCCTGCATAACTCCAATCTCCAATAATTAACATTCTACACTTTCCATTTGTTTGAGACATATCGTGGCATCAAATGATTTGTGAATCTGCCTAAAGGCCATTCGTGCTTCTCTCACACCTTCGAAAGACTCCAAATTTAGACTTATGAAAAAATAATAGACAAAATATACAGATCCCTATCACCTCCCGTTTTCAAAAGCTAGGACCAATGGCCATGCAATATTTCAGTCTAGCAAGGATGCAGTTGAACGTTTTTGACCAATGAGTGGTCTCTAAATACAACCTACGTGTTGGTCGGGATTCACAGGTTTGCTTAAAAGAACCTGTGAGTGATAGACGCTCTGGAAGACACGGCGAATTTATTTATTAAACGTGAAGTAAAAATCCAACGGGGAACACGGCCAGCTAGGAACTACGTTCTAGAACGTCCTAGAACTACTTTGGTCTTGATGCCACAGCCGTACCATGGTACATATGTCATGCAGAACATTGCTCGTTTCGGCATCATGGGACGGATACACAAAGGTAAACTTACACGTTTGTGTAAGTTTACGTTTTTTTCAGAATTCACAAACTGCCCTTTAATAGTAAGTTTGAGTGCGGAGACTTCGCAGGTGGGGTAGAAAACTCCACACATAAAAAGGTGGGCCTGTCCTATCCCTTCATGTGCCGAATTTACCGCACTGACTGGGCCTGTCTTATCTTTTTATGTGAGGAGTTATCTGCCCGGCTGCGGGGTTATCAGCACTCATAAACTTACTATTAGAATGCAGTTGTGTGAATTCTGAAAGAGCGTAAACTTTCATAAAGTGTAAGTTTACGTTTGCGACACAGGCTAGGTAATTGTCTACACCCAACTCATAAGAATGCATCATTGGTTCAGGTGAGGCACTGTTGTCCCACCAAAGCTTCTTTTTTATGACAATGGCCTCCAAAACTGCTTTTTATGTCATGTATCACATTTTTAAACGCCTTTATGTTTGTATTACACAACACATTGTGTTATTGTTCCTTAAACGTATCTGGGTAGCAGTGCCTGCAGAAAGCTGGTGCTGATTTTTGTATATTGTTCTTGTTTTGTTGGCAATTTTTACCTCCCTACGAACACCAAGTGAAACAGGCACTAGGTGGTTTGCTAAGACTCAGCCCTGTTTCTCTTTCTCCGAAGCATCTTTCTCACATTCTTCCTGTTTGCCTTTTCTTTCTTTTTTCTTCTTTCTTGCTTCATCCTTTCATTGATTTGTGTTATCTTTCAATGTTATTTTGCCTCTCTGTTCTTTTTCATTTGTTCTATTTCCCATCCTTTCCCCTACGCTCTCGTGCTTGTTTCTTTTAGATTTTTACCTTCCCTCTGCCTCTCTCTTTTTCTCTCCTTTTACCTCAATTTTTCTGTCATTTGTCCACTTTTTGTCTCTTTCTCCTACGTGTTTCTTCCTAAAACTGCATGGAGTCATTCCTCCAACGTCTGGGACTTCCCTTTCCAAATCTGGTTCCTCCTTATTCCTTATTCCTTCTGCTTCCCTGCTTCCTCCACTTATTTAATCCTTTCTTTCCTGGCCTTCTATCACAGCTCCGCCACCAACCCTTGATCCTGTGTGAATGTCATATATTATTCATTTTTGTGCTTTACCAGTGCTGCTAATGTGTTAGTTTAGTCGGTCCTCTGCAGTTCATTGGCAGATGGGTAGACTACATAAACCAGTCCTTGGTGATATAATGGTACCCGCAATGGGCTACACCTTTGGTGCTCCTCTATCACATGGTGATGTGTATCACATATTACTCCGTGGATGTTTAGCAGCACCTCTAAAGAGTTGCTGCTCTGTAGCTACTCATTCACCTCCGAGGTAGGCTCCATTTTATACCCCTTGGTGGTTTATTGGTGCTTATAACAGGCTGTTTCTCTGTTGCTCTTGGGTAAACTCCTTAAAATACCCATTGGTGGTTTATCAATGCTTAAAATGGGTTCTTCCTCTATTGACTTCATAAAATACTCTCTGGTGATTTAACAGTGTCTTAAATGGGTTTCCCCTCTAGCTTCTCGGTAGACTTCAGGTGATGCAGCCTGGTTTTTTAAGGAAGATCTTTATTGAATAAGTGGCCCCTGTATAGCCTTTGTACATTACAAATAAAGAGCCAGATGTACGACGGATAATTGCATGCACAAACGTGTTTGCGACCCGTTCCTCTGGGCCATGTATTAACACTATTTTGCGACTCGCAAAATAGTGTTTTGCGACTCGCTATTAGGAAGGGGTGATCCCTTCCTAATAGCAATTTACAAGCCATGTACAAATGTTTTGTGACCGCAATTGCAGTCGCAAAACACTCTCAATTTGCAGCCCTCTTCAAGAGGGTGATAATGCAAAAGGGACCCCTTACCCTTTGCAAATGCACGGGAAAATATTTTTTAGGGGCAGGCAGTGGTCCCAGGGACCACTTCCTGCCCTTAAAAAATTAAACAAAAACGTTTAATTTTTTAATTTTTTATATGCATCCCGTTTTCCTTCAAGGAAAACGGGCTGCATTTAAAAAAAAAATACTTTATTTAAAAGCAGATCCAGACATGGAGGTCTGCTGAGCCCAGCAGGCCACCATCGCTGGGAGAGCCAGCCATTCCCAATGGGGTCGCAAATTGCGAGTTCCTCATTAATATTCATGAGGCTCGTATTTTGCGACCCCATTGGGAATCGCAATCAGTGTCTCAGACACTTTTGTACATTTGAAATTGCGATTCGCAAATTGCGACTCACAATCAAGCGCAATTTGCGAATCGCAATTTCAAATGGTCGTACATCTCGCCCACTATTCCTTGGGTTACTTATCTTTTGGATCCAGGGTAGATTACATATAATAGTGCCTAGTGGTTTAATAGTGCTGCCATGTTGGTGTAAAAATGCCTTCAAAGGGTTACTCCTTCATTTCTCCTTTGGCGATTACCGGTAGACTCAATGTAATACTCCTTATTTGTTTAACAGTACCTCCTCCAGTTTGCTCATGTGCTCTTCTGTAGCTTATCTGTCATACCTATCTAGACACAAAATAATACTTCCTGATGATTTAAAAGTCTCCAATAGTTTTGGTGTCTCAAACGTGGCTTACACACATGATATTGCCCTCCCCAAAATACGGTAGATAACTGTATGTGCCGTTCTGTCTTTTTGGACACACACTGTCATATGCACATGTGCACGCAGCAACACTTATCACTCTGTGTATTCGCCATGTCATCAAACCTTGCACACCTCACTACCATATCCCACAGAGGGCAAACAACAAACAGCAGTCTTGCAGCCATGCCATCAGGGAAACTGATGAGTATCCAAGCGTTCACATCCTTGCCAGGTAACATGAAGCACTAAAAAGCCATATCACCCAAGCAAGCACTTTAGTTCTTGCATGACATATGGAAAGTTCTGTATAAATATCAGTAAAAACAATACAGTACAACATCACTTACCTAATAATTTCTCAGCAATGTAAGACGCAATACTACACATTTATCATCCCTATAAGAAAATAAATCTACTGGATACTCTATACCTTCATGACCATATAATGGAAGCAAAGTACAAACATACCAGGAACAAAGTCTCAATATTACATTAATACACAGAAACAAAATGTAAAGGTAAATCAGTCATGTTCTTTTTTTTTCTATTGAAGGTCACACAAGTTGACATAAATCACATAATCCTGCTTCCAACCCAGAATTTTCCTGACTGTCCTATGACTTTTTAGGTTTCACCTTCACAGCGCTTGCTCTGAGCTTGAGAAATCTATTGTTTTTAATATAAACTTAAAAGCGACATACATCCGCCTCCTCTCTTTTCTGGCTTCTCATTGATTCCTGTGTGTGACTCTTACCTTTCCACCATTTATATTGCCTGTAGCATATTTTCCTGCATTTTCCTGTTTGTTCCTCGTCTGTTTCCCTTATCAGTTTCCCACTGCCGAAATACTGTTAACATTCGCTTTGGTGGAACTATATTTTTATGATGTTTTGCCTTTTACTAATGTAACATGTTTATATAACAATGTATCACCCAGAGAGATTAAGTGATTTTCATACAATCATAGGATGTTACGTGGCATTGCAGAGACTCAAACCGGGATACATAGCTCTCGAGTCAGCACTCTGGCCACAGCGCCACATTCTCTCCACTCCCTTCTTATCTGTCAGGGAGCTCTTCCCTTCTCCCGGATGATGATTGATGAAAAAAGCTCTTTATTCATTGTGTAGGCGAAACTGATGCATTACCATTGCATATACTCTACATGTCAATTTTTCATCTTACTTTAATAAGGGCCTTATTAACAGTTTGTGGGAACTTGCTGCCCACCAGTCAAGATAGGCTATGGTCTCTCCTGCTCTTGCAAAGGGCTTTCTGCCTTATTTAAAGACACCTGACTGGCAGGCAAGGATCTCTCTGCCTTCATTAGAAAGACAACTTGAAAAAATGTTGACAAATTATGAAGAAAGTTCTTTACCTGCGCATGGAGGTGATTGGGTAATTTCCCTGCCCTAGAACACCATGTGGGTTCTGGGCATGGACATCTAGTGATGATCACCATTACACCATGACATACTTGACATGGTATTTTCCTGTTGCAGCGTAACGTATTGGGCCTCAAATTAATCTCTATTACAGAATACATTTTCCCAGAATAACCTCAGCTATCACATTTTGTAGCCCTTAGGTCCTCCAATGGATCTTGTTCTGTGCAGAAAGGGACAAGAATATTTAGGGGATGAACTATTATCATATGAGGACCTGGAATAAGATAATATCAGGCATTTATTCATTACCAAATGGAATTTCTCAATCAATTAATCAATCAATCATTTGTAAAGCGCACTACATACTCACAAGGGTCTCAAGGTGCTGGGGAGGGGGGCGCTACTGATCGAACAACCAGGTCTTGAGTATCCTCCTGAAGGTCATCAGGTCTTGGGTCTGTCGTAGGCTCAGTGGGAGGGTGTTCCATGTCATGGCGGCGAGGTGGGAGAAGGATCTCCCACCGGTGGTTGTTCTTCGGATACGCGGGACGGTGGCCTGTGAGAGGTCAGCGGAGTACAGCTGGCGCTTGGGGATGTAGAAGGAGAGCGGTCTGTTGAGGTAGGCTGGGCCAGTTTTGTGGAGTGCCTTGTGTGCGTGGGTGAGGAGCTAGAAGGATATCCGCTTGTTGATGGGGAGCCAGTGTAGGTTTCTCAGGTGGGGAGTGATGTGGCCGTGGCGGGGTACGTCGAGGATCAGTCATGCCGAGGCGTTTTTGATGCATTGAAGTTGTTTGATGAGCTTGGTCGGGGCTCCCGCGTAGAGGGCGTTTCCTTAGTCGAGTCTGCTGCTGACGAGGGCCTGGATGACTGTCTTTCTTGTATCTGTCGGGATCTATCTGTAGATCCTGCGGAGCATGCGGAGGGTGTTGAAGCAGGAGGAAGAGATGGCGTTGACTTGCTTGGTCATTGAGAGCGTTGAGTCGAGGATGTTTCCCAGGTTGCGTGTGTGGTTGGTGGGTGTCGAGGCTGCCCCCAGTGCCGTCGGCCACCAGTAGGCAGGAACTGTTCAAGTCAAATTAATTTGGAAACAGATAAAATGACCACAACAAATGAAGGAAACTAAATTAGTCATCTCAGTTGGTATCTTTATCACATCTCAAGAACTGTTCTTTCCCAATTTACAACCTATAGAGAGTTAATAAGTATTAATAAAGCTCTGTGAATCAAGTTTGAAAGGAAATGTCTTCCTCAGCCGAGGTGGATTGTATCATGAGAAATGTGTCTTTAAATTGTATAACCTTCATACAAACCCTATAGATGTAAGTTCATAGATCTGCAAATGACCAGTTCCAGTTCATGAACAGGTTTCTCTTTCCCTGTCCTCACTGCAATGCAAATGACCAGTTCCAGTTCATGAACAGGTTTCTCTTTCCCTGTCCTCACTGCAATGCCACAGCTGTTGTCAGAAACCTTCCAGCTGGGGAGTGACACTTACACAAGCATAGCAGCCGGCAGCAAATGCAGTAATATCTCTCAGTTAGCGTTAGTTTCTGGAAGTCCAAACCATCAGTCTCTGTACCACAAGGTGGGTTAAGAAGGGGGGCAAGATAGGACCCACCCCTGTCTGCACTTTAGGCAATTATGATCCATAGATTTTGGTTTACAACCCTTTACATCACCAATTTGACCAGACCATGCTGTCCCATTGGTGAGTTTCGATAGGATGAGATGATGTAGTACGTAAAGTACACGAATACAGAAGATTATGTCATCCATTACTTTGCATTTTCCATATGACCACTGATTTTTATTCATTCCATTGGCTATGACATCAAGAAAGTAGGTGACTCCATTCTCTCATAACTTCGTGAGTCCTTTCCCAAGCATATACTCTAGGAAGTAAATAAAGTCTGGGCAAGTAAGCTACAAGCGTGAAAGGAATTCTTGAGTGTTAGAGCACAAGTAGAAACTTTATGAAAAGTTCTCATAGGCTTCAGACTATTCAGTTACTAGGAAGGAAAAAAAGTTTGAGGCCAATACGAATTGCAGCTTGTGTGCACAGAGTTTGTGCTCAAATATGAATTTCACATTATTGAATACAATCTATTAGTTCTTCATTTATCTCAATTAATAATTGCATCTACATTATATAAGTATGAAATAGCTATAATTTTTTTTTTATAACACCGCTTAAACAATTTGCATCTTCATTTTTCAATACTCTTCCATGTTACAAATGTATTACATCATTCAGTATTTGGAAGCATAGCTTAAAGTAAACCTTTGCGAAGCACAAGTTATTATAGCTTTTGTTTTCTCATCAACATCAGTTCTTACATAACACATTCAAATGTTAATGTCCATTTTTTTTAATACCTAAAATGACTTTACTCATACACGTAGAAGGAGTATTATGTTATTATTTGTCTGTTGTTGTTCATTTATGCATGAAGAAAATATATATCAATAGCTTAATAAACGTCTTATTAGTTCATCTGTGGTTAGGTATGGTATATCACAAATCTATTCTTAACATTCTGCATGCTTTTATGATCCGAAAGAAAGGCGCTGACAAATATATCTAGAATAAGAAAGGCTAGAATCGGTGGCCGGGCTTTTAGATACAAGGCAGCTAAGCACTAGAACACATTACCTGTTGACATAAGAACGGAGCCCTGTGAAGCTACCTTCCATAAAAAGCTGAAGACACGTCTTTTCCCCACCGGTAAATTAAAATAGACCCCCGATACCGATGAAAACATGCCCATGGGCTGGGTGTTATATGCCTTACTTTCAACTCCTGCCATCTGAAAGTCTGCTATTGGCACAGGAACACACCAGTGGTGTAACCATGAGCTCTATAAATGGACAAATAAATAAATAAATAAATACATTTAAAATGCAGTATTTAAATCAAACTTAATTTTGTGTATGTTCTTAAAGCATGAGAACTCGACACACATTTGTAATGTCCGTAAAATATTGTGATAAATAATTTTTCCAGGGTGCATTCATAGAAATCAGATTAACATATCATCCAGGCTCAATCACCCCCAGAGTTTTGCCTTCACTCCCTCTTCTTTGTTAAATGTGTTTCTGTTGGCTTTAGGACTTTGTGCACTTTACTACTGCTAACCAATGCTATTGTGCTTGTTCTCACTACTCAAACATGATACAATTAGACTACACCTGTTTGGCACATTCAAGTTACTTGTACATCCCTAGTAAATAGTGCTACCAGTACACAGGGGCAGTAAATTAAATGTTGCTAGTGGGTAGCAGCACTCTTTGTGCCACCCACTAAAATAGCCCTGAAAAGTATGTCTCAGCCCTGTCACTGCAGCCTGTAGTGCAGTTATAAACTGTCAAAATTCTGAAAGTTCTTTTTTTTTTCCTGTTCGAAGGCCTATCCCTAAAATTGACTAACAGTGTGTTACCTTATTACATTCTTTCAGTGCTAAAGTCAGATGGGGAGATGATACATATGTGCTGTTTACACTCACATGAATTGTACTCTATTTTGAGAATTGACGTTGGATTTTTCCTGTGTTCTGTTTTCACTTTATTATTGTTTGCATGCTGTGTAAATACCAACATTCCAAGGGAGGAATGAAATGGATCACTGACAGAACACCGAACTAAACTATATTGTTTGACACAAATATTGTGTCAAAAATATTGTTTATCAAAAATATTGTTTACCAAAATATTGTGTCTCTATATTTAGAACAAACTTATCTATACTAATGTGTAGACTATACTATATAATATACTAGGTACAAAAATATCTGAAATAAATATTGTTGATGCTAATATCATGAAATAATAAAAAAACATTTATTTTGTATTTTAAACAGTTTAAAGCAGTACATATTACATATTTTAATATATAAATGTAATATAATGTAAATTAATTCTATTCTATTAATATTTAATATCATATATGAAACAATACTTATATAAACACACAAACACAGATATATGTGTATAGATATATATATTTTTTTCTTTTGCCAATATCTTTGGCGCCGTTTGACGAATCTTCGTGAACATTTTAAAACTAATGGTTCACTCAGGTCAGCTCCTGTTTTGAAAGTTTCAGGGTGATTCATCAAGTGGGGGCTGGGAGAAAAAAGAGGGTCCCAAGAACCGTTCTCCTCATGTTAATTCCTGTAGGAACTTTAGACACAGCTACAGCCCGAACTGCTGAAAGGAATTACACAACATTTTGCAAAAAGTAGCTCTTGGTTCAGAAAGCGACCTTTTCTTTAAATGGTGTAAATCTGTTCCGTAGTTACCTAGAAATTAAAAAAAAAAAATTGATACATCTGAGCGCACCGAGGAGGAGGCACAACTCCTCCTGAGCACGAGCTGACATCTGAGTGGCTGCCAACACTCCAAACCACAATGTGTTCGCAGACTTCTTGTGACTCGGCAACTAAGTCATAAGAAAATAGTTAATAAAAAATTAAAATACAAATAAAGGGGCAAGGTAGAAACCCCCTAGGCCTGCTCAGGGGGTCCCACAACCACCCCAGGGCCAAAAAAATATTTAAACAAAATCGGCCGGATTACCGATGGGTGCCCGAATCTGGCAGAGAAAATTAAAAAATCAAAGAGCGGGCTCCAGCTCTTCGTTATCCTTAAGCCCCTGGGTGGGCTACCTCGCCAGGGTGTACTTATTTATATGCGGGGCACGTGGCCCCCGCAGCCCCGGGAATCACCACCTCCCCGGGACTTGAATAAAAAATGCGTGGGTGGGCTCCAACCCACCCCACGCTGCCCTGGGGACTGCCACCTCTCCGGGGCTTTAATATATTTGAGGTGGGGAGCCTTGAGGAACCCCAAGCCCCAGATACTGCCACCTTCCCAGGGCTTTTTAATTAACGTGGGGTTCCGGCGGGTACCCAAAGCCCCGGGTACCACCACCTCCCGGGGGGCTTTGATAATTAAATGTGGGGGCGTGTGGTCACCTCCCTGGGGCGGAGTGAATAGGTGAATATCCTTGAGGTGCGCTCTGATGAAGTCAGTCCAATTACTTTTTTCCTTTACAGCTTACTTTCCGGACCTTGAATAGCGGACTCTGAGTCATCTGGAGGTATCGAGCAGCTCTCCAGTTTCCCCCGTTTTTTCTAACATGAAATCCTTGTTATCATTACTATTACAGAGTGTCAAACACAAAGTAGCCCTGCACCCTTCATTCCTGTCACTGATGCCACGATATGTCTTATGCAGGACTGGGTGTGTGGAGCTGCTCTTTACTCTTCACAAGTATTCATCTCAATATTAAGTGGAGTTTTTAGCGATATTCTTATCATAGGCCATTCACAGATGTTCAGTTGTTTTCCCAAGAGAAGTCAGTCAGTCAGTCAAGAATCTTTATTCAGTGATTAAAAAACACCATAAAAGCACATAAATATACACAAGAACACCTTAAAAACACATAAATATACACAAATTGAAACCTAATTACATGTTATATAGATCCTGACTCATGATTATACGAATAGGTTAAAAAGGTTTTACATGGTCCATAATCAAGCCAACCCTCTTGTTTTCCTTAATCTTAAAGAGATCTTTAAAAAGTTCATTACACAGAATAATGTACGGGGGTCATTCGCTCTTTGCAAGAAGAGCAATGCCGTTTTGGCATGTCTCAGCTTGGCTTGTTTTAAAATACCCACCAAGAAACTACGCCTAGGTATAGCATAAAAGGGGCACAGAAGTACAAAGTGAAGGGTGTCCTCCGGAGACCTATTGTCGCAGCCGCAGGCACCCTTCTGCTCAACTGATAGTGTAAAACCTGTTGGGTCAGCTAGCAAATTAGGCAAAAGATTAAGCCTAAAGCGGGACATTAGGAACCTCTCCAGAGCATTGTACATAACACAGAGATACAGTTCCATGCCCTCCGTGGACTTCACAAGGTCATATGAAAATACTGAACGTTTGGTCCCTTCAGGCGGCTCTCCAATCCAGAAACGCTCTTTTAATTTTAAGTTTGTCTCTACCTAAGATTGCTGTGGGGTTTGTGAAAAGGTACTTCTGGTCTAGATCTTCAAAGATACTTTTCACGTATTTCAGCCATGCTATTTCCAGAACTTTTTCCCTATCCAGACAGTCTCTTAGAATTTGTCTGCTTAACGCTGCCTCAGGGTTTGCCCAGATTTGTATCCATGCCAGAACTGATCTGAGCTTGACTAGGTCTTCAATGTATGGCATCCCTAGTTCCCTGTGAGCGATTACAGCGGGGGTACTCCAAGGTATTTTCAACATCGATCGCAAATATTTGTTTTCCTCCCACTGTAATTGATCAACATTAACAAAACCCCATACTTCGGAGCTATATATAGCTTTGGAGCAGCTTATTGAACTGTACAAATTCATGATTTGTTCAGGGAACCAACGACCCAATCTATGCCCGTAACCTGCAATGGCCCCATTTGCGGCTATCAGTTTACTGCATCGGTCCTCCACCAGAGAATCAAATTTGAGTGACCCGTCAAATAACAGTCCAAGATAGGAAAACGACTGTACCTTTTCTAGAGTGTGGTTCCCTATTCTAAAGGAGAAATTTTTACATGGTTTTGTGCCAGCCAACATTACATAGGACTTGCTCCAATTCACTAAAAGATCTAATGTATCCATGAATTTGGCGAATCCACCAATTAGGGTCTGTAGGTTCTTCGGGGTGCGGGCCAAAAGGACGGCGTCATCCCTGTACAAAAGCACCGGGATATGACGCGTTCCTACTCTCGGGCAATCTGTTTTCAAAGCCACCAGGGCCTGCTCTAAGTTGTTGATATAGAGCAAGAACAAAAAGGGGGCAAGAATACAGCCCTGCCTCACCCCGCTGGTGCATGTAAAGGGTTCAGTATTCTCCCCTTCGTGTTATAACGGACCTTGGCTGTAGTGTCCCGGTGGAGTTCTCTAAGAATATTAATTAGGGCCAGATCAATTTACAAGATACCCATTAAGGCCCAACGTTTTCCCCTGTTGACATGGTCAAAAGAGGCTGCCAAATCCATAAAACCCAGATTAATCGCTTCATTGCTGGCTTTTGTGTATTTGGCAACCAGCAAATAAAGGATGAGGCACTGATCACTTGTGGACCTCCCTGTCCTGAAACCATACTGGGTGTCTGAAATGATCCCATATTCTTCGGTCCACTCTATGAGACGATTGAGAATAACCCGTCCCAGCACTTTGGCGGAGACGTCAAAAATTGATATAGGCCGATAGCACTGGGGGTTATCCCTGTCACCCTTTTTGAAAATAGGGACAATTATTGCAGTGGACCAATATTGGGGTAAACCACACCTAATGGCCGCATTTATAACTCTGGTGAGAATTGGGGCCCATAGATCTATATTGCTCAGGTACAGGTCTTGGGGAGTGCCATCGGGTCCTGGGGCTTTGTTTCTTGTCAAACCCTCAATACCTACAGTAATTTCATTTAGTGAGAATTCTACTCCTTGGATCTGTGGGCATACCCATCCCCCCTCCAGTACAGTTTCCAAGCTGTGATTATACAGGCCCTCAAAATGTGTGATCCAATGTTCTGGGAGGATGTTTGCAGTAATCTCAGGGGCATTAGTATCTTGAAAGCATGGTTTATTAATAATTCTCCAAAATCCTGCCATGTCCCTCCTATCTGCAGCCTCCCTTAGATCTGCCCAGGCATCTGCTTGGAGTGATAAATTTCCTCTTTTTTACTGCCTTCTTGTATGCCTGTCTGCACTGCGCCACTCTTTGCTTGTCCCTGGGGATATTTTTTAGACTAGTTTTTAACTCCCACAGGGCGTGCGAGCATTCCCTGTCAAGCCATCTTGGGTGAGTAGTATTATTCCTAGGGGAACTTGTCTTTAGAAGCCCTTCAATCAGATTGGGTATTAACCCAAATGCCTTAATTACGTGTGGGCCCTCGACCACAGGGTCTAAGCACACACCGATGGGTTCTTTCCCGGAGACCATTAGTGATTTATAAAAGGCCTCACCATCAATTTTGGACCACCTCAGCCGTCTTCCCTGGTCCGTTACCCTAACAGGGGTCCCTACTGTTAACCCTCTTTTGGGTCAATCCAGGCACATGAGTTCTAAAGCCAGAGGGTTGTGGTCGCTGAATGGACTCCACTCGATCCCCACTGACCTGATCCAGTTTTTAGATAACCTGGACGCTAATATATAGTCAATGTAAGACGAGCACCCTCTCCCTTTGAAGGTTGGGACCAAAGTTCCCTCCTTCTCCAGGTTAATCATGTCACTAGTGTGTTCCAGGGCGTGTGTTTTTAGTAATCTACTAAAGACCATTCCCTCTGCGGTGTGTTCAAAGTGGGGGCCTTTCTCAACAGGACAACGGGACCAGTCTGCATTCAGGGGAATTAACACTGGACATAGATGACAGTTAAAATCACCCATAACAAGAACAATGGGTTCAGGAGCACCTTTCCTTTTATCTAGTTTCTGGGTAACTCTATGATCTAATTCTTGGGGTGTCGGGTTGTTAACTCCAAGGGATCCTTCATTATAAATATTAAACAGAATCAGCCTTGTCCCACTGCCCATGAACCCCTGTCCCTTGAAGTTATTTGAGATCCAGGATGGGCTAGTCCATGTTCCTTGCAGATTTAAGTCCACATATACGGACAATCCTCCCATTGCTCTTCCTGATCTCGATCTCTGAGCAGGCACAAAAAAACATTTATACCCGATCATGTGAAAAGGGCTGTTATTCACCACCCAAGTCTCTTGTAAACTAATTATTTGGAACTTATTTATGTACTGCCGCCATTCAATGTTGTCAAATTTACTTGCTAGGCCGGCAATGTTCAAAGATATTATCTTTAACCCCCTTTCTGATGGTTGGTTGCAGACTAGCCCCTGAACACTTACATTTCCAATGTCCCGCCCCTCATTTACCCCTCCGGGCATTACATGAGCCCCTCGGCACTGTGGTGCAAGCGGGGACGAGACGTCCCTTGACTCCCCCTCACCGTTGGTAAGTCCAACTAAAGGCCCAATCTCGCGTTCCAACATACACACAAGTTTATCCCCCTTCTATCTCTTACATATGAGCCTCTTCTATAGGAGAAAGATTTGTTGGGACCACCTTATGCGACGCCATCCACTCAACTCTTCGCAATCCATGCAGGTGCATATTCCCAACTCCTCTTTTTACTGCCTTCTCCAATTTTGACGGGAGTCTCAGCAGTCAATCATTTTCATCTAGGGACATCAGTGGGCTAAATCTATTGGACCAATTAGATAGTTCTCAATCTTTTGGCACAGGTCCACACAGGATGTAATGTCCAGCCTTGTGCATGTTTAGAACTTCCCTGGATTTCCCCAAGCCTTGGTCAGGGTCGTAGGGGTCAATTTGTCTCAGGTAAAAGTAACCTAGTGGCAGTGATCTTATGATGCTTGCCTGGCTCACCATCCCACAGGTCAAGATGTGGTGCACTACACTTGCATCCCTAAAATGTACTACAATGCAATTCCCTATTATATCTTTTCTCCCAGTACAGATCCAACCCACCCTTCTGACGTGAATGATTTCCCCATTTTTATTTTTACCTGGATTGGGCCTATTCTGGCTCAGCCAATATAGGGTCTTGTTTTTCAGTTCGGTGTGTGACTCACTCAGCTCTTTCTTCAGACCTGGCACCCCTGCCAGTACTACTACATAGATGCACGCTTCAGGTGGTAGATTTATAGTTGGTAGTATTACATCGGTTGAGGTATTAGCCACTCGCCTAGTCTGATTTGCCCCTACTACTTTAGAATTGGATGGGTGGTTACTCAGTCGTTCGATTAATGGCCCGGGGGATCCCACACCCTGTTTGTGGCGCCCTTTCTCCAGAATCCGTGCCCCTTTCTAATTGCCGAGAAGTGCCTAGTAGACTAGGGGGCTGTGAGACCATGGGTGGCAAATTCAGAATCCTATTGGATTGTATTACCGACTGTTGGTCTTGACGAGTGTCAGTAATGATCGGGTTATTCTTGGTGCCATTATCCGTGGATGAACCCAGCACCCTACCACTATTCTTTAATTCATTTAGAATTTTGTTCAGTCTGCTAGCTAATGGCTTTATCTGGCTGACAATAAAAGTTTCTATGTGAGCTTGCAAGTCTAAGACAGTTTGAGCCAACCAGCTCGGGGGAGATATAGACTGGGGGACGTGCTCAACCCTGGTTTCTAGTGGCAAATTCCTCGGTGAAAATGGGAAAGGGTTGCTTTTAGTTTTCTTGAT
This sequence comes from Lissotriton vulgaris, assembly GCF_964263255.1. Taxonomy (NCBI): domain Eukaryota; kingdom Metazoa; phylum Chordata; class Amphibia; order Caudata; family Salamandridae; genus Lissotriton; species Lissotriton vulgaris. The sequence goes on along the minus strand of NC_141698.1, from coordinate 987,491,573 downwards.
TCCAACTTTCTTAAGGCAGGTTAATCGTTTCCTACTAGTTGATACTTTTGTTTTGTTTGCCGTTGTGGGGTCCACCCTGTCTTCAGCAGGACCCCTTTGTGCACAGGTGATGTCTTGATCTGGTGACTCAGCGACAGTGAGTGGGGAGATGACCATAACCTCATCCCCTGAGTCTAGGTGTCTAGTGGGAGCATCAAATATTGGTGTAAGTGACAGGCTTCTTTCGGTGCGCTCTATTTCACTTGATACTGCCCCTATAGCTTTCCTCAACATACGGTCAATTGTGGTAGGCTGTATGGGAAAAGGGGGGGGATACTTTTGTCATGTGATTCAACTTGAGGGATGGAGGGGGAGTCCACCTGCGCCTTATTTGAGCAAATTTTTACCTTACTGGCCATGCTGACAAAAGGGTACAACCTGAGAGATATGTGATGCAAACCAGACAGAATACCCCCTGGGTGAACTTAATTTTACAAGATCTTAGGCCCACTAAAATTAACGTTCCTCCCCCCTAACAGGGAGCAACTCAGCTTAGAAAATGAAACAGTCCCTCAAACCCCCAACCAATCCCTCTCGAGCAATTTGCGTGTTATAGGGTCCAATGCCAGTATACAGTCAGACTCTCCTCAGGTCTTCTTCCATTCTTCCCTCTTGGTCACCGTAAGTCCCCTTGCTCCAATGCCAATTGTCAGATCCACGGGAGGGTGCCCAGCCTGGCCTCGTCTGGCCCCGGACGGCCACAGACGGTCCCGCCCTTGTCCCGGGCTTGTCCCAGCGCTGCCCACGCGTGTCCCGCGGGGCGGGAGGCGTTCCCTGTTCTTAATGCGCCTCCGGGTGCGTCGGTGGCGTCACAACTGCTGCGCCGGACCCGGGGCTGCTGGGAGTTGTGGTTTGCCCGCTGCTAGTGGGTCCGGCGTGATCACCCTGCAGCTGTTTCCCTCACGACGCAAAGCGGAAGGTGGAAATGCCGTTGCCCTCACGGCGGGAGAAGGAGAAGCAGGTAAGTGGAGCCGTTGCCCTCACGGCGTGGAAAAGATCACCTGCTGTGGCCCAAGAGCGCGTTCGGCGCTCCCTGCTCTTAATGCGCCTCCGGGCGCGTCGGTGGTGTAACTACGGCTGCGCCAGACCCGGGGCTGCTGGGAGTTGTGGTTTGCCTGCTGCTAGTGGGTCCGGCATGATCACCCTGCAGTCGTTTCCCTCACGGCGTGAAGCGGAAGGTGGTAATGCCGTTGCCCTCACGGCGGGAGAAGGAGAAGCAGGTAAGTGGAGCCATTGCCCTCACGGCATGGAAAAGATCTCCTGCTGTGGCCCCCCAAGAGAAGTCAATGAAGGCTCTTCAAGTTTAAAATTTGTTTTTTATTCAAATTTCTTTATAAAAAGAATAGCCAATGCGTTTCGTCCGTTACCGGACTTCTTCAGGGTTCACAAAAAGTCTATTTACTCCAGCAGCGGTCTAAGTTCAAGAGTGATATCACAATACCAATGAAGTGTATATCCGCAAATGCACGCGATCTGTCTTGCATGTGGTCAGATGCATCAATTCTGTGCACCATATTGTCTCGCATGTCTGCCAATGTCAGAGGTACCCCAGCTCCCTGCGGCATCTCAACACCAGCTGTATTTTCTGCATGGACCTCTGGCCCCTGGGGTAAGGGTAACGGAAAGTTTATTATTTTATTGGCTTGCGTTTTGAGCCCTTTATCTTTCACCATGTTGCCCCTGTGCTGTAGACCTTATATTCTGGGACCCCTAGTCTCTGTCTTTGAAGTGACCATTTAGGCCCTGTCCATCAGGTATGTGTGCTCAGTACTTCAATTTTAGTGTGCCATTCTCATATATCCCAGTTGTATCCGTCTGTATTTCTTTTGTCTATGCAGTTCCAGCTCTTCCCACGAGCCACCTGGTGTGCTCCAGATCTTGTGATGTCCATCGCTTAAGCCAGTTCCTTCCAGTACCTCAGTTCTTTATCACAAGTTGTATTCAACATTCAGGAACCTTTCCATCGGTCAGGGCATGCCCTCCACTCTGCATCCCTCAGCTGTCTCCCTGGGGCTGTCCACGGCATCAGCTGGCCTCGCCCATTTATGCCCTGCAATGATGAACTCTCAATCCTGTGTCAGCTGCCATGATTTGTAGCATTGTGGCCTCACCAAATCTGCTCCTTGTGGTCTTTGCTTGTTTGGGAGCACTTGGACTCGGCTCAACCGAACGGTTAGAGTGGACCGATCCAAATCTTCTTGCTCCATCTCGGGGGCCTTCTGCATTTCCAGGGAGAAGCCCCACTGGCCAAAGCCACCAGGCTCATGGATCTCCTGCCCCACTCCCACTATGGGATCAGAGGCAAGAGGGGATCGTCTCCGTTCCTGCCACTTCTCCTTCATTTCCGCTGGGTTCTTTTGGGGTCTGTGGGCTTAGCTGTGTTCCTTCCAGATGGTCAGACTCCTTTCCAGGGAATGTCCCACATTTCTCACAGCTCCCATTGTTCATTTCCTCGTGGCAGGCCTAGGCTGTAGTCCCATATGACTCCCCCTGCACAGCGGTTGTGTTTCACCGCATGGCCTTGCCGGTCCTGCAGAGCTTCCCCTTCGTGTGTTCCATTTCTCCCCAAAAGCTGTTGTCTGTGATGCTCGAATTGCTCCGGGGGGAGAAGGCTCTATTATCCTTTGATGTGTCTGGGTAGATTGGGCAGGATATTTGGAGGATGATGAGGGATTACATTGATGAGAGTGCCGGTAAAAATGTCTACTCAGCCTTCTTGTTAGGGCACAACCCACCTCCCTAAAACTGTTATGTGTGAATTGGTAGCTCCAATTGTCAAAGACATTACCACCTTATAAGTCCTTAGTATATGGTGCCAAGGGTACTCGAGGCAAAGGTCATAAAGGGCGTCCCCAATGCTTCCGCATGGTTTTGTGCCAACTTAGGTGTCCAAGCAAACTACAGACAGCAAGCCTGCCTATGTAGACTGCAGGAGCAGTGCAAACTGCTCGAGATTGACTGTGTCATCACCATGTGTGGCACAGTCAAATGTGTAACTGTTGGAAATGGCCCTTTTTGCAGGGTTACCCCAAACTTTTTGCTTCTTCCTCCCTTATTTTTCCTGACCTATGATTGTTGGCAATAGGACTCTGGGCACTTTAACACTGCTAATCAGTGCTAAAGTGCATATGCTCTCTCTTAAAATTGTAATTATGAAGGGTTATCAATGATTGGAATATTTGTTTTACCAGTAGGTCCCTAATAAAGTGCACTGAGTGTGCCAGGGCTGGTGATTCAAATGCTACTAGTGGGCCTGCAGCACTGATTGTGCCACCCACAGGAGTAGACCTAAAATGGAGTCTCCGGCCTGCCACTGCAGTGCCTGTGTGCAATTGCTAACTGCCATGCTGACCTGACCAGTGTCTGGTCTAACCCTTCCCTTTTTGTACACATTGGACACCCCTATGAATGAATGATAAGGGTTTTGTATAGCGCAACGTTCACTCCAAGGAGCATCTTGGCGCTTATGCAGACAGCAAGAGAGTGTTTAACGGAGGGAAAAGGAGACTAAGAGGGGAATGAGTTTATATAAGTGACAGTGCTAGGTGGTCTAGGGTGGCGAAGATCCATGTCTTGAGGAGCTTCCTGAAGGTGAGTTCAGTGTGAGTATGCCTTAATTGAGTAGGCAGGGTGTTCCAGGCTTTTGAACCCAGTACTGCCATGGTTTTTCCTCCCCGGGTTTTTAGTTTGAAATTGGGTATAGTTAGTAAATTCTCTGATGTGGACTGCAGAGTTCGTTTAGTGTGATAGCGCTTGATTTTAGTTCTCAGATATTCTGGACCTGATTCATTTATGGCTTTATCGGTAATAGTCAGGATTTTGAAAAAGATCCTTTTGTGGACTGGTAACCAGTGAAGAGTATTGAGTGCTTCAGCTGAAGGAGAGCGCCAGGGGAACCTGAGTACCAGCCTTGCGGCGGAGTTTTGGACTACTTGTAGTCTTTTCACCACCGTCTTGTTTGTCTTGCATAAAGACTGTTGCAGTAGTCTAAACGAGACAGAACCAGGGCCATTGCAACAGTCTTCTTGGCGTGCAGTGGGAGTAGGTCAAAACATTTTCGAAAGGTTTTTATAGTTTGGAAACACATGCCTGCGATGGTGTGTGCTTGTTTATGAAAGGATAATGTTGGATCGAATTTTATTCCTACATTTTTTGCAGTGTCAACTATGGTGGGCGGGGCGTCTGAGTTGGAGGGCCACCATTGGGTGGGTCTAAAAACGTTGGACTTTCCGAACAGCATGATTTCTATTTTAGAACTATTGCATCTGAGGGCATTTATTGCCATCCAGTTCATTACTGCGGGAAGGCAGTGATGGAACTTTTCTTCCGCTGCTGTAGAGTTTTTGTGTAGGGGGAGGATCAGTTGCGTGTCATCTGCGTAGGCAATTGATTTAATATTGAAGGTGTCAATCAGCGAGAGGAGGGGAGACATATAAAGATTAAAAAGGGTAGGGTTCAGGGAGGAGCCCTGAGGGACCCCTGATGATAGCCACTTCCCTTCAGATCTGTAGCTAACAAGTGTTACGATCTGGTTCCTTTTGTCTAGGAACAATGTAATCCTGGCGAGAGCCTTCCTGTTTATTCCGCTGTGATTCAATCTGTCTAACGGAAAATTGTGGGAGACAGTATTGAACGCCATGGATAATCCAACAGAATCAGTACTGCTTCCTTGCCCTGATCCAGTGTAAACTTGAGGGTATCTGTAGTGTGGAGCAGCACTGACTCTGTTGAGTGGCCAGGTCTGAAACCAGATTGCTTGGGATGTAGGATGTTTGTTTCTTTAAGAAACTCATTCAGTTGGGCATTAAATAATTTCTCCGCAACTTTACTGAGGCAAGGTAGGAGGGAGATGGGTCTCAGGTTTGAAAAGGTGGCGGGGTCCGGGAGTTTCTTTTTTTGGAGTGGTCTGACAGCAGCCGTTTTCCAGAGATCAGGGATTTTTGCAAGTTTAAACGTGGTATTAATGATCTGGTGGATAACAGGGTTTACTACGTCCACTAGTGCATGTAGAAATATAGGCGGGCAAGGGTCAAAAGGAGAACCTAACTTGCTGGACAGGATGGCCTGCCTGGATAGTTCTAGATTGATTTCTTTGAAATCTGTAAGTTCTTTTTTATTTTCTATCCGATAAGTCTTTTGTTAGGTATGTTATTTTATTTTCGAAGAACTCGGCAATGTCATTGCATAGTTCCTGTGAGGGAGGTATTTCACAGTCTAGACTTGCAGGATTAGTGAAGGATTGCTGGCTCAACCTCCTGCTGGGCAGCTGATGACCCTGCCCTCTCTCTCAAAGGAAGGAAGACGTCAAGTATACAAAGTGCTCACGGACTGGCCAGAACTGGTTCTGACTAAGCCAAGGACTATCTGCCCTCAGAGAACAAAGAGGATATTGGTATAAAAAGGGCTACCCAGACTGCAGAAAATTAGATCATCCTGGAATCATGAAGGAACCTCTGCTAAGGAGAAAGCTGGAAGACTGAAGAGGAAGGACTGTCCTGCTGTGTGTGTATGGGCTGACCTGCAGTTGCTTTGCTGCCAAGGAGAGGGGAAGGACTTCGCTATTGCTACGTCCCCTTGCTTGAAGAGATCTTCAAGGGCCTGAGGAGAGCTGGCCTCCTGTTAAGAAGTCCCAGGAACAAAAAGACTTCACCACCAGCTTCCCCCTGAACTCTGCTGAGTCAGTTCTGCCCTTCCTAGAGTGCTTGATTCAATTGTGGGGCCTCTGGAAGTTGTGCCTGCTTTTTGGGGAGCTGGACAAGAAGGAAATAAGAAGATCTGCAATTTCAGGCAGCGCTCGCTTGTGGAGCGCATCGTCGACAGTTCAAGAAAATTCCTGTTGCCACGAAGATCGTCACAGGGCCTGTTGCCGCTGCAAGAACCGACGCATTATTTGCTTGCGGAGTGCATCGCCCCGGTACGGGAAGATTCCTGTCGCTGCGAGTATCATCGGAGAGCCTGTCGTTGCTGGGTGAGATCATCGCACTGCTTGCTTGCGGACCGCATCACATCGCTGCGAACATTGTCGCAGAGCCATCGCATCAACGGGCCGCGAGAGGAGAAGATCGACGCTACGCCTTGCATCGCCCCCGCACCTGATATCGTCGCCGTCCCGAAGAATGTCAGAATGTCAGAATGTCACATCTGGCCTGTGCGAGACGCTTTCTACCGAACCTGCACACCGGAATCCATACAAGGTATCGCATCCCTCCCTATACAGACCAGATTCGTCGCAACACGGCACCTGTCTGCAGCGGGCTGTCGCATCGCCTCCCTAGGGAATCAGGAGTGATGCATCACTTGTTTTCCAACGCTGCAGCTTCCACTTGGAACTTTTGTTGCATCTACAGGTACTTTGAGCTAAACGTGATGCAACTGTGGATTGTTTTGACGCAATCCCTAGAACTCTTTGAAAATCATATTCTTAAACTGTGTATGTTGGATTTTTTTCGTTTTGGTCTTGTATAGTTTAGATAAAGATACTTTATTTTTCTGAACTGGTGTGGAGTCCATTTGTGGTGTTTTCACTGTGTTACTGTGAGTGTTGGTACAAATACTTTACACATTGCCTTTGATAAGCCTGTCTGCTCGTGCCAAGCTACCAAGGGGGTGAGCAGGGGTTATATAAAAATTGTATCCCCCTTACCCTGACTAGAAGCAAGGTTCCCTATTTGGACATTGGTACCTACCTCTGCCAACTAGAGACCCCCAGATCTAACAGTAACTGTATTATATTTCAAGCACCCCTAAGAGGCAGGGTGCAGAATATCACAGGTTGGGACATATAAATGCAAGCCTATTTGTCCCTATAGAGCTGTGGCCCATTCCAAACTTTGTGTTAGCTGCCTATAGGATTACATTGGGCTGCCAAATGGGCACTCTCGAGATTTGCAGCTCCATTGTGGTACCACTAAAATATGTCATGTTTAGTATTAAACTATGGGCCATCTCACCCCTTTTAAAAATCTTGTGTCAAGGGCATTGTGACAAGCACCCAGGCGGCTACCTTAGAAGTTGTCCACCTCTTTGCCCCTGCTTCTCTATGCTCTGGCTGGCAAGCCCACATGTGCCATATTGACTGCTACCAAGACCGGATTCTGACCTTCTGCTGGGCAGTGTGATCAATCCCAGGAATAAGGAAGGAAGGCTTGGGTAGGAAGGAGGTCACATCTCCCTCCTCCAAAGCAGGTTAGTGAAGGGCCACGTCAAGGCAGTGTGCTTTAAATGATGAGAGCCTCTGATATGCATCAGGGCTGACTCCCAGAGGAAGGAAACAACTGTGCCCTTCCCCCAGGCACATTTGCATTTGGACAGGTAGGAAGTTAGTCAAGATGGTGTACACCCACAGAAGGCTAGCCACACCTCCACTTTGAGCAGGCTGGGTTGCATATTCCAATTCAATGTCTGACATACTTAAGAGTGGCAGAATAGAGGGTTCTGGGTAGAAAAGGTGGGCTAGACCCCCATAAATGGTCACCTCAGGGGCAGAATAGATGCACTACTAGCTCCCGCACCATTAACTTCCCTAAATCTAGGATTTAAGGGACCTCCTGACACCAGAATCTCAGATCTGAACACTTGTGTCAGAAAAGGACTAAGAGGCGACTCATGTAGCTGACAACAGGACTTTGTCCTCAGCACAAAAGCAAAAGAGGGATTCTCTGTCCCTGTGGCAATAAACTTGAAACTGCATGAATGACTGTCGTCCTTGTCTAAAACTCAGCTCTCCCGAAGAGATGTACCCCTGTGGAAGCCAGAAGTACCCACCTTCTCCCCTTGTCTAGTGGCACTAGATCCATGGAAACTGCAGGTAAAAGAGTAGCTGAATCCAAAGTAGCGATGGCCATCGGACCCTCAGAGGGATTGTCCGAATCTAGGTGGCCCAGTGCATTTTGGGAGTTTTTGTCTCATCTGCCCCATACTTTCAGGCCGCTATGCCACTCCCCCAGATCCAGTGAAATTCAAGTACCATTTCACTGTGCTTACCGCTGCAAAGGCTTGTTGGTCACCAATCTGGTAACCCCCCCCCCACCCCACTTGCTCCTGCATCTACAGGGAACACCATGCAACCATCATCAGACATCAGCAACAGTGTATCAGTTGTGTTTTTGCAATCTGTTTCATGCAGCACCCTTTAGGAAGGGAAAATTAGCCCTGGGGATTTTGATTTGTTCAGCATTCCATCCGTCATTTATTTTTGCAGTATTTTGTCTCCCTAGGTGGGATGGGTATGGTCAGACGTGGGTCTCCTGCTTGCTGTGGCCTCTAGATTCAAAATAGGCTGGCTGATGAGGGGTGCAGCTTCAAGACATTTAAATACAGAAAACGAATTTCGTTGCGCACACTGCATCACATTTGGTGATGCAGTGTGCGCAACGAAATTCGTTTTCTGTATTTAAATGTTTCCTTACCTGTAAAACTCCGTAATCCATACATTATTTCCCCCCACCCTGCCCCTCCTCCTGCCCACGTCACCGCCCTATAGAAACACCTACTGCCGACCGCTACTGGAAGAGCTATCAACAAATTGGAGAAGAATTAACCATAGAGAGTGGATTTTTAAAATGGTGTGATCAATTCATACCTCCGGCAAAATTAAGATCAAAATTATTCAATCTGGCCCACAAAGGACAACCAGGTAGCAGTGCAACAAAAAGCATCTTGAGAATGCACTATTGGTGGCCTGGAATAGATGGTGATGTAAGGAATTATATCGACAAATGAGAGAAATGTCTAAAAGCAGACAAGCACTGGAAAATCAATAAATGTGAGATACAACGTGTAGAGATACCAAATGGGCCATGGGCAAAGGTAGCAATTGATTTTGCAGGACCATTCAGTGTGCTAGAAGAGAGCTGCAGGTACATTATAGTGATGACTGATTACTACTCATAGTGGGTCCATTACAAATTTGTCTGAGCAGTCGCAACTGATAAAGTGATCGAATTCTTTAAAAAGACCTTTGCAATGGAAGGGAAACCCAAAATTATTGTGTCTGACAATGGAACACAACTAGTATCAAAACAAATGACTGAGTTCTTACAGTAAGTTGGCATCCGACAAGAGAAACACCACTCTATAGTCCAAAAAGTAATGGTCAAGTAGAGAGGATGAATACATTCATAAAAGAGGGCATCCAATTAGCAGTAGCATCAAACTTGAATGTAACAGAATCCATCAGAAGCAAAATAAAGACGTATAACAACACACCTAATGAGACAACCAAACATACACCCTTTTTCTTAATGAGAGGACGGAGATGCAACAACGAACTTACTCCTAAGTTCCTTGAGTGGTACAAAAACGAAATGGAATATGAGGCACTAAGGGACAATTCTCTAAAAGTAAAAGAGAGCATTGTTGCTAACTAAGAGAAAACAAAGAAATATGCCGATATATACAACAAGGCCAAAGAAAAGAAAATTGAGAAAGGAGATTGGATATTAATTAAAAAACCATTTAAAGGTGAATCTATATTCGGAGAACCGGTGCAAGTAAGCGAATCATCTAAGGGTGCTGTGTGCGTTGAAGGAAAAGGATGGCGCAGCAAGGATGATGTAGTAAAATTAAAAAAAGGACAGGAAAGACTTATTATGAAGGGAAAAGGCAGGATCGATGATGATCTAGATCATCGTGTGTTGGAATGGGAAGATGACCTAGTCAACCAGAACATACAAAGTGTAAACAATAGTCTTCACACTTCGGTTTTGGAAAACGCGAGACATATGGATGGTATGGTAGAAGGTGGCAAGACGAAAGACGTACACAATGACTGTAGCCAACACAAGCAGTCCAATGGAAATGTTAATTCTGAGAGTGTTGAAGTTGTAGGTGACAGTCAGGATGTTCCTTGTGCAAAGTCAAGATACGGAAGAGAAATACACTTGCCAAAACGTTTTGACAGTTATGTACTGGAATGATGCTGTTCTGCCTTGTAGAAAGGGAGATGTTGAGAATGTATTATGTTTTGTTTATTTACCAGCGCCTGCAGTAACTTCTTCCTTTCTACTGTAGTGCACGTCATTCATTCCACATTAGAATGTTGTGTATAAGTATATATATGACGTCATGCATTCCAAGCTGTCAGTTGCCGTTCTCCACTGCCTGGTTAGGCTGTATTCCCTGTGACTCCTGTGAGTCTTCGGTAGAACTAAATAAACTTAATTTCACCTAACTAACTGTCCGGTGATCTGTCCACAACAGCCTCTCTCTAAAAAGGTGTAAAGCTTTTAGCTTTGAAAAAATGATCAGTTGACTCCACTCCTCAATAAACCGAACTTGGAGGTAATAACTTGAAAAACTGTTGCCCAGTATTTTAATCCTGCACCTCTGAAATTTCATTGGCAAAGCTTTTGCCGCACAATTCTTAACTCACATTTCTGGCAACATACTCTAAAATTCTGGTCAATGCAGTTTCTCTTGCAATGTTGAAAAGGCCAAAATCCAAATGCTAGATCATGCCCTAAAATACGTAATTATAAAGATACCTGCCTACTGTTACTGGTGAAACCTTTCTACTTCATTTCTTTAACAGTAGAATGGGAATAATTAAGCCCAGCTGAATTTTAAATTATTCTCAGATAATTCGTGCATGTTTGAAAAAGTTAGAAATGCTGCCTTTCAAAGCAAAATTATAGCACATTAGGTCGGGAACACTGCAAACAACTAGAAGCCAAGTGTCTGCTGTTTGCAGCAATCATATTTTTTGCGCTGTTATTTACAACAAAATGCCACCAGAAATTGACGCAATTGATGCATTTCACTCTAAAATAAAGGTCTAAATCGTAAACTCCTGATCTCATCCCTCTAGGCGGAGGAACTGCAGTGCTTGCTGTCTTCAGAAAACATGTAACACTCAGAGACATGCTCTATGGTTTTGCTTGGCATGGAACAGGAGCAAAAAGATTAGACCACTTTCTGCTCATGCTAGAGCAACTTCACTGCTACCCCTCTTGAGGCAAGGATTGACTTTAAGACTGCATGCAACACCCACTAAAGAATTTACAATCGATGACCATCATTCAATAAATAAATCAATCAGTATTTGAACAGCGCCGCACCTGCCCCCATAGGGGTATCTGGGCAATGAAGGTGCTGTGTCTCCGTCAAAAAACCTGGTCTTGACTTTCTTTCTGAAGTCCACGAGAGAGGGTGCTGGTGAGTTGGAGGGGCAGGTTGTTCCAGGTCCTGGCAGCAACGTAGAAGAAGATGCGACCCGCTGCAGCTACAATGAATGAAGGGGGTGTGTGCGAAGTCGAGCGAGGCGGAGCGCAGGTGTCTTGCTGGCAGGTGGAAGCTCTTTCTATGGTTGGTATTGGATAGTCCTTTTTTGTGTAGATCTTTGTATATTTGAGTGAGAATCTTGAACTTGCATCTCTTCTGGATTGGTAGGCAGAGGAGGTTTCTGTGGTGAGCGTTTATGCTGGTCCATTTGGGAAGGTTCAGATAGAATTAAAAACACGCCTCTTCAGACTGCATCACATTGACTTATTGCTCTAGCTGTTATGTCTCTTCTGTTATCAGTATGTTCTATGTAATAGTCCAATCTTTTTTTGCAAATACCTCTGCTGCCATTAGTGAGGAATGTAATATAGAAATACAACAAATAGGTAAAAATAATTAAATGAACCATACAAAAATGCTTGCCTACTACGTTTCATTTTATAATTGCTGCACAGCACAGATACATTTGACAATAAAGAACTGGGCCCAAACACACTATGGGGTCGATTATGATTCCCGTATTTCCGCATCCTCCGGGCCGGTGGAAGCCACCGTCGGCCCTGGAGGATGCAGAATCACCGCTGCGGACCTTCAAAACACCCACCACCAAATTATGATGGTGGTGGGATCAGCGGCGGACGGCAGGTCCGTCCGCCTCTGATCCGCGGGGTGTTGGACGCAATTTGGTGGCGGTGTCTGCAAGACACCGCCAGCCAAATTACAATGAGTTTGAAAACATGCTTTTCCGCAGCGGACTTACCGCCGTGAAAAAGCATGTGGACAATAGCTTCTGGGGGGCCCTAGCGGGCCCCCAGGGTGTCGGGGGTGGGGATGCACATGGGGGGTACCTATGGTACCCCATAGCATTTGCATGTACAAAGCGGCAGGCACCACGCGGTGCCTGACGTTTTGTACATGCAAATGGAAAGCATGCATATTTAACCTTGCAGCGGGTGCTACTTAAAGCAGCACCCGCCGCAATGTTAAATATACAGGATGTGACCGTCAGGGTGGCGGTCACATCCTAATTCCACCGGAGGGACCGCCGCTGCCCCTGCGGGCAGTCCCTCCACCTCGGGGGTGGCGGACGGACGCAGGTCCGTCCGCCATCCTAATGGGCGCCTAAGTGCCAAAAGAGCCAGTTTGCACAGAGACATGACACTAATAATAAGCATGAATTTATTCATGCCTATTTTTGTATGTGCTAACACATTAAACCCAGACCTATTGGCTTTGCCACTCCTTCTTTTATCTTGCATCAGCAAAATCTCCCAAAGTAAGTAACCTAAATGAAAGTTACAGCATAGGTGGTCTATGCATTTAAATGCTTATTTTGTATATTGAATTTGTGCAAAATATTTATCTACAATAATCAGAACTATTAAAGTAAAAGTCCAATGGATGATGTGGAATTTTGAAATTCCTTTCTATCTTGGTACAGATTTAAATTGCACAGCCCCTCATACTAAAATAGAGTTCTAGTTGACGTGAACAGGCGATTTCGAAATTACTGCAATTTGTAGTGTCCTACTGTCCTTAAGAAAGCCCAACCACAGTCTTTGAAATTGGTGAAATTGTTGTTTTAGCAGTCATAAGTCAGGTACAATCAGTAATCTTTTTTCATTATTGTTATTGGTCAAAAACAAGCATACATTCTACTTGCCCTTTTAAGATGCAGGGCATTTTTTGTTCTTTCGCCGCTGGTTTTAGCAATTGAAAACAAAACATGCTCCTGGCTACTGTTCAGTGCCAAATGCCTCAAATTGTGCATGAACAGTGGTGGGCCTCATTTTAGAGAATTAGTTAAACTTGGAGACCAGTTTTATCCGCATGCCAGCCTGTTTTTTTATGTTTGCTTGTTTCTAAAGAAGAATTCTTTCCAATTGAAGTTAAGTCAGTCAAATTGTTTCTTTCACACATGTCATGCTCCTAAAATATCCTGGTTTAGAGATATTCAATACAATGATGTAAGTATGCTACATAAAATACACATTTTTATCAAATGTCAAAAAAACACAAGTATGGGATTTTTTATGCATTTGCCTATAGCCAAACATACCTATTTTCTTTTTTACATATATAAAATATAGTACATCACCTTATATATTTATGAGTTCTTTTAATTTGGTAGATTGAGGTAAATTATTTTTGTAATTACTTTTTTGTAATCATTTTTTTTTGTTTTAATATCTAGAGGCCTATCACGATGGCAATAGGAAAGCCTCTGACCAAAGGTCTGAAGCTTTCGGATCACCATCTTCAGTTAACATGGTGAACGTCTGATAAAGATGCAGCTGGTCGGAATCAAAACCGAATGGTCATTCTGGCTTGCTTCCAACGGGGCTCAAGGAGCCTGTCGGCTAGTAGGACCCGGCTGGTAATCCCATAGGACAGACCTTTCTGTCCTTGGGATTACAATGCACAGTTTCCAACATGGTTTCCATGCCCGCCTGTCCGACATTGAAACCATGTCGGAAAGCGTGTTTGTGGGCCCCCAGCAAGGCCTCCTTGGGTGCATGGCCTCCAGTTGGAGGCCGAGGTGGTGCAGTAATAAACCACACCTCCCATTTCCCTATGGGAGCATGCATTATGGCCAGTTTACAGCACTGACTGGACAAACAATAGTGAAAACTAAAGACTTTCAACCTATGGCACCAGAGTCAGACGGAGACACCACCACAACAGCATACAACGACTGCTCCATGACATACAATGAGTCTACCACCTATTGGTTCTCTCCAGAACTCACCTGCATTAATGTCACCATAGAGGAAAGAAAAATGCATGCTACTATTCCAGGCATGTTTAGGAAGGAGAGGCCCTACGAACACACCCAGCCAACCACACCTTTGTACAAAAGGAAGCTGACTAAAGTATTAGCTGTGGACCTCCTCCCTTTTTCTCCGAGCCAGACCTCTTTTGCCAAAGTTGCATTTCCAGTGCTCCCTCACGATGCGCTGCAATTGGTTGGACAAATTTTCCAGCAGAGTGCTGTTCATACTATCCACCTGATGACAGACATGTGGATCAGTTGTCAAGCCACTGATTACATGTGTATCACTGCACACTAGAACTCTTTTGTGGCGGTTAGGCAACAGGTATCTGTAGGTCTCTATGCCAAAGAAAGCTTTAAGGGCATTCAGCGGCATGTAACGGTAGCCATGTTCTCCATACTGTTGCAAACACCTTTGAAGAATTTAACACAAGGTGTTTGAATAGCAGCAACCTATAGGTCTCAGAATTGGATTCGTTGCCACAGGAAATTGCAGTAATATAGTCAAGGTCATGGCAGAAGGTGGCTATTTCAGGGTCCTTTGTTTGGGGCATTGCATCAACCTCACTGGGCATAACTTTCTCAAAAAAGAAAACATAGTCAGCAACTTACTGACCATATGCAGAAGAATCTGCTCTCATTTCAGTCATCATTTGAAGCCCGGAATAGGTTGAGCATCATTAAGCATAATTATAGAGTTCCTTATACAGGAGGTGCCAACACTTTGGAACTCAACCTATTACACTGTTTAAGCATACAAGTCGATCACTGAGTATGTCATTCAAAGAGGAGGGGATGCAACTGCGAAATACATGTCCATTGTGATAGACAATTGGGGTCTAGTCAAATGCCTGCTAAAGATGGTTCCTCCTTTTGAGGTTTTGGCACTGGAAGTCAGCAGGAAGAACAGTACAATGGGCCAAGCTATGCCCTTGTTGCAGCTGCTATACAACCAATTAAAAATGGTGACTGAAAGCTTTGCAGGTGTAAATGAAAATGTACATTATTTGGTTCAGAGCTTAATCTTTCACTTGGCTGATAATACAAGGCTGCAAAGAGACATCCAAAGAGTACATCTGTGCCACAATGCTTTATCCATGGTACCAAAAACTACTGTTCACTTTCATTCCTTTTTCAGAAGGGAATATTTTAGAATACAAGACATGTATTGTTTAGTGAGCTTGACACCCAGACGAAGAATGGTTAAAAAGTAGAGTCCCATCCCGGGGCACAAGTTCTGAGGTGTCATCTTTAACTACCAGAGAGGGAAGTTCTGCTGTCTCACAGCAGCCAACACCAGCAACAATCACACCAGTGGTACCAACAACAAAAGGAATAGAACAATCAGCCAGAACCTCTGCATTGGGTTGATTTCAATTTGCGGGTCTTAAATCCAATGCAGAGGCAAAGTCAAAAGTGCGCGAGCAAGTGGTAGCGCCATTGACCATCCAGAAGATGTTCCAGGACTATCTTGATCACCCAAGTGAGGTCTATCGGGATCAAAAACCATTGGTGTATTGGTAGGGGAAGATGCGCCAATGACCAGAGCTCAGCAAGGTGGCAATAAAGTATCTGGCTTAGCCAGTAGCCAATAGGTGTGCTGAGCAGGTGTTCAGTGCAGCTGGCACAGCTCTCACAGTGTGAAGGACCAGTCTCTCACCTGAAAACTTGAAGAGATTAACCATAATCAAAATTAACCAGCACTTCATACCACACAATTGCACCATTCCTGAAGTACCACAGGAGGAAGATGAGGGTTCTTGTCAGACTCAAGTGTGTTAGATCATGATGACCATCTTATGGGTGAGCCTCCTGAGTTTGAGGATGAACTTAACTTCTTTGACTTAGAGTAGTCGATCACAGAACTTTTTAATTATTTATCATCGAACTGCTTTGCCAAAAAAATAAAGATATAGCTAGTGGAACATTATGTTTGTGTCTGCCTTATGCAGCCTCACCATTTTTAGGCACATGTATGGCCAGATTAGAGTTGGACCAGTGTGTGCTGATGATCCTCCCAATTTCCTTCAAGAACTTCGGAGATAATGCCTGTCTCCCTCCCATGCCTAGCCTTTTTTTTATCCCCTGCCTCTGTAAAGATCATTTGATTTACAATACTGCCAAATTCCAATGTTTTACTTGCATCAAATAGGAGATACAATTGTGTACCCACTACCTACCACTGTGCATGGGTTTGAACAGGTAACTAACTATTGCACCAATGAGTGATATATTATTGAGTGATGATTCATGTGGTGGCCGACAGAGAAGGAGGGTGTTCAACTAATTATTTGTAAACTTGATTTTGTGGATTTGCAATGTTTGGGGCCAGATGGGTGATCATTTTTCTGATGGTGATTGACCTTTCACAATTAGCAAGAATTACTGGCAGGGTCCATTAATTTAGTTACCAAACACACATCTAATCAAAATACTAAAATTCTGTTTCTTTTCTTGTTCTTCAACAGCACAGGTCTAGGGAAGAGTTGCACTGAATTGTTACTCAGAGTCAGGTGGAGGATGAAAGAACTCTGGGTGGGACTACCTCAACATTCAGAAGAAGGAAGGTATTGAGATTATCGACTTCAAAGGAAAACCAACATGATGATGGCTCAAAGGCCTACTCAGCTCTGTGAACTGGAGAGAGGTGCGTTCATTTGGAAAATGCTGCTGAGTGTGTGTGCTGTCTCAAAATGTGAAACTCCTCTTATGCGGTTGTGGTTGAGGGAGCCTATTACTTGTAACTGGAGACAGACTTGTGATGTCACATCATTATCATCATAATCATCATCACGTGATGCACACACTCAGATAAATGTTATGATGACAGTTGTGAGATTGATCAGCCGGTACATGCAGCTATTTGTTTTTGTTTGGTTGTAAATTGCGCTCACTTTTCGGTTAATCAATCCGGCATGACTGATAAAATGAATGATTGCAGTAGACTTTGCTCTTGCTCTGCATCTGAGTCTTGGTAGTTGGTAAGCTCCTCATGAAGCTTACCTTCTGTCCTTTTCCTTAACTTTAAAATATCGTTTCTGTTTTAGAATTTGCAGGCCTGTTCTTTTCCTGCATGAAAGGCGAAAGCTCCATAACACTCCTGCTTCCCTTATCGGACAGGTTCAGCCAGGCAGCAAAGACAGACATTCCGAGAATAATGTAGATGCATAATAACATTTGGCAATACAATATAATTTTTCTTTCAACAATTATCATTTTTAGAACTGTATGGGTTCTCCAATTACAGAGGGAGCTAGACTGCACAGAATTCGCTCGGACTGAACATTAAACTTTAGCAGGGACCCCTCTCACTGTGGGATCAGGTCCAGGATCCATATACCTTTTTGCCTATAACACCATCGGTATACACCCGTTACAACGCATCTTTTACTCCGCACTACCATTACAACGCGACTTTTACTCCGCATACCATTACAACGCATTGCGCTGGGGGGCGCTCTAGGATAGGGAATAAGTATAATTTACTATCCAACACCTTCCCTAGGGTCCACGGGGACTGGAGTTAGAATAGTAAATTATACTTACCACTATCCAGCACCTCAAAGCGCTATGCGTTGTAATGGGATGCGTTGTAAAAGTCGCGTTGTAACGGTATGCGGAGTAAAAGTATGCAGAGTAACGTCATACATCCAACACCATCCTGAAACCCCAACTTTGGTAGTACACCAACAGTCTTTGGTTAACCAGAAACAAACACCCTTCTTATTTGCCCTCCCTTTGTATTCTCTCAGTAACCCAAGTGCTTCGGTCACAGTTCAGTCCCAAGTGGTCTGTTGGATGCACATTGCTTGGGTATCAAGACCCTTATCACTCCATACAGCTCCTCTCAGCACACCCAGACTAAACTTCTTTACACTAGCCCATAATTTGTATTTTTCAAACCTAGATGACAGAACATTTAGATAAATAGGGTCAGACATACATGGGTTTCCATTTGCAATTACCTAATAACAATTTTTGCGGATTCACTATTAGGTAATCACAAACAGCTATGTACTACAGAGTGTTTTACAATTATTGTGATTCTTAAAGTGTCACAATTTAACCTACCTCATTATTATTCATTAGGTAGGTCGCAATTTGCGACCCATTGAGAATTGCTAAAATCACTGCGATTGGTGCCCTGTTGGGGTCAGCAGACCAGCATGTCTTTGATTGCTTTTAAATAAAACAATGTTTTTTTAATGCAGCCCATGTGTGTTAACTCTGCTCCACGGATGGAATTTGCAGAATTTTGCCACACCGCCCTCCACTGGTGAGCACAGAGTTCAGAAAAAAAAAACTCTGATTCTGTTGTGTAGTGGAGTTTTTGCCCCCACTGCCTCCATTAATCTATATGCATCATTCCACTCCAACAGGCTTCACTACGAGAAGAAAGATGGGACACAACCAGCCTAGCTGAGGAGAGCAGGGGGAGAGACAGATACTCAACCAACCTTTGCCAACAATGCAAGTCGCTCTCAGATATAGAGCGGCGGTGATGTCATGCGAGACACACTCAGGTAGTACATCAAGAGATTCGTCAGGGAAAGGAAGGGGTTCTGCCAACCTCAGCAATGACACAAGGTACCATTAGGAATCAGATAACAAGTTTAAACAGCTCGTCTTTTCTGCATAGGCCATTTTTGGGCACAGCTGCATGCTGGAGCCAGCACTGCGCCCTATTAGTTTCAGCAATTAGTTATGACTCCTTGTTCCCTGTACTTCATGTCCACCTGCCCTTAGATCCCCTGTCTTGCTTCTCGCTTTTGACGATCCTTGATGTACCCACCCCCATCCTAAGAACCTACTCTTGCCCTCCATCTCCACATTTTACACCTCACCCCCTCCTTCTGCCTCTCACTTCCTTAGGCTCTTACTGTTTTCCACTTCTACCTAGCTTGAGCTTCCTTGTGTCTCAGCCTATGAGCGCTGTCTGGACCAGTGATTTAACCTGCCAGCAGCTGTTCTGCAGAGGAGAAGAGTGGTCTCTCAACACCCTGAGCCATTGAGTGGGCCGCGCAACCCCAAACTGCCTGGGAGCCCAGCAGTTCTGGGCCTTCTGCTTCATGGACATATGCTTGTTAACAATGAAGAACAGGAGAAGCTGTCTGGGATAGTGTAAGTCCCTAAACTCTGTCTACTCTTACCCATTTCCCTTAAAGGAAAATGGGATGCATTTCAACAACAAAAATGAGTTTTCTTTTCATTTTATAAGAGTGGGCTTTGGCCCTTGGGACCACTGCCTTCTTTTAAAAAATATATTTACAACCATTAAGAAAGGGGAAAGTGTCCCACTGTGACCCCTTCCTATTTGTGAATGTCTTACCACCTACTTGAAGTAGGTAGTAAAATGCGAATGCTTTGCATCCACATTTTGTTTGGAAAACATTCCCACGTACTACTATGAGTCGCTATTAAGAAGGGACACTCTTAACACAAAACTTCCTAATACCAAACCACTAAACCATTTTGCTATTCATAATAGATTACCAGATCACACAAAAGGGGTTGGGACATTGAAAAATGTTATTTTGTGGACACAAACAGCCAGGTTCTGTGAATCTGGCCTTTTACAGCCTCAGAATAGCTATGTACAGCTGGCACATAATAAAGTGCATCTTTGTTCCTGAAGAACTGTTTGCCATGGATTTAACTGAACTATGTCATACTCTTTTTGTCATTTTCTTTCACACAGATCTATGCTGATTGACTGCTCATCTTTACCCTGAGCAACAATATTGCTGTGTAGTATTTGTCTTTTTCACACTTTTCCCTCAATCCCCTTTCCCATCCATTCATCAAACGCTGAACCCTCTTCCCCTGCGCTGTGCAATTTATTGAGGTGACTTGATTTACACTGTAAATGGATTACACACGTTGTGGTGTGGTTGTGGCAAAAGCGACACCAACTCTCTGCGGGATCTTCTGTTACCTGAGCAATAGCCCACACAAACCCCATTTACCCACTGATGCATAAAAGGGATTTAGATATAGAACAGCATTTGTCGTCATCATCATCATTCGGGCCTTGTGTTGAGTAAATGCTTAACCTTGTAAACTCCATCCCTAACTATCAATCAATCAATCAATCAAGTAATTCGTAGAGCACACTACATACCCGCTAGGGTCTCAAGGCACTGGGGGGAGGGGAGGGCTGCAGCTAGTGGTCAAAGAGCCATGTTTTGAGCAGTCTTCTGAATGTCGGGAGGTTTGTGGTCTGTCGTAGGTGGAGCGGGAGAGTGTTCAAGCTCTTGGCGGCACGGTGGGAGAAGGATCTACCTCCGGAAGCGGTTCTGTGGATGCGTGGGATGGGGGCCAGGGATAGGTCGGCGGAGCGGAGTTTCCTGTTGGGTACGAAGAAGGAGAGTCTGCTGTTGAGGTAGGCAGGGCCGGACTTGTGGAGTGGTTTGTGTGCGTGGATCATGAGTTTGAAAGTGATTCTTTTGTCGACGGGGAGCCAGTGCAGTTCTCTGAGTTGCGAGGTGATGTGGTCTCTGCGTGGGACGTCTAGGACCAGTCGTGCGGAAGCGTTCTGGATTCTTTGGAGTCTACTGATGAGTTCGGCCGGGGCTCCGGCGTAGAGGGCGTTTCCATAGTCGAGCCGGCTGCTGATGAGAGCGTGGGTGATGGTTTTCCGAGTGTTCATCTGGATACATTTGTAGATCTTGCAGAGCATGCGCAGGGTGTGGAAGCAGGCAGAGGAGACTGCGTTGACTTGGCAGGTCATGCTGAGCTTAGAGTCAAGGTGACCCCCAGGTTGCGTGCGTGGTTGGTGGGTGCCGTGGGGGTCCCAGAGATGGGGGCCACCAGGAGTCATCCCATGCTGAGGAGTTGGGCCCAGGGATGAGGATCTCCATCTTGTCCCTGTTCAACTTGGGCCGGCTTGCTTCCATCCAGTCTGTGATGGCCTTCATTCTCAGGTGCAGGTTGGATTTGGCGGTGAGGGGGTCTTTGGTGAGGGAGAGGATGAGTTGCGTGTCATCGCCGTAGGAGATTATGTTGAGGTCGTGTTGTCTGGCGATGCGAGCGAGAGGAGCCATGTAGATGTTGAACAGCTTCGGACTGAGGGAGGATCCCTGAGGGACGCCACAGATGTTTTTGGTGGTTCCGGATTGGAACGGGGGGAGGAGGACTCTCTGGGTTCTGTCGGTGAGGAAGGAGGTAGTCCAGTTCAGGGCCTTGTCTCTGATCCCTGCGTCGTAGAGGCGTGTGCGAAGTGTGTGTTGGCAGACGGTGTCGAAGGAGGCGGAGAGGTCGAGGAGGATGAGGGCTGCTGTCTCGCCGTTGTCGAGTAGGATTCTGATGTCGTCTGTGGCGGCGATAAGGCCGGTCTCGGTGCTGTGGTTGCTGCGGAAACCAGATTAGGAGGGGTCCAGGATGTTGTTGTCTTCTAGGTAGCGGGTGAGTTGGGTGTTTGGGTGTTGATGGTTTTTTCAATGACTTTAGCTGGGGACGGAAGCAGGGAGATGGACCGGAAGTTCTTGAGGTCACTCGGGTCCGCCTTGGGCTTCTTAAGAAGGGCGTTGATCTCGGCGTGCTTCCACGCCTCGGGAAAGGTGGCGGTTTTGAAGGAGAGGTTGACGATGTTGCGTAGGTGGGGTGCGATGAGGCTGTTGACTTTGTTTGCGATGTGGTGGGGGAGAGGGTCCGACGGGGAGCCTGAGTGGATGGTGCTCATGGTGTTGAGTATGTCCTTGGTGCTTACGCTTGTCCATGTGGTCAGAGAGACGTGGTCGTTGGGGTTGGGTGTGTTCGTAGTGGTAGGGTACGTCGGGTCCTTCGTTGATAGAAGCTGTTGTGGATGTTGGTGATTTTGTGGTGGAAGAAGGTGGCGAGGGCATCGCACAAGGCTTGTGACGGCAGAATGTCGTTGGTGCAGGAGCTGGGGCTGGAGAGTTCTTTCACGATGC
Source organism: Lissotriton vulgaris (assembly GCF_964263255.1). NCBI lineage: Eukaryota > Metazoa > Chordata > Amphibia > Caudata > Salamandridae > Lissotriton > Lissotriton vulgaris. The sequence continues at coordinate 987,469,628 of NC_141698.1, read as the reverse complement.
TAAAGAGCTCTTTGCTGTTGTGTGCGTTGTTGTCCAGGTGGTCTTTGAATGAGGCTCTTTTGGTGGTCCTGATGCGGTGGTGGTGGTTGCAGATGGTGTCTTTGTGGGCTGCGTGGTTGGCGGGTGTTTTGTCGCTGTGCCAGGAGTTTTCGAGTTTTCGGCAGGTGCGTTTGGAGGCCAGGAGTTCTGGGGTGAACCAGCTGGCTCTCTGGCTGATGTCTCTGTCGGTGGGTTGTCGTACTGGTGCTACGGTGTTAGCACAGTTTTCCATCCATAGTCTGAGTGAGCGGGCCCCATCATCTGGGTCTGTGGGGCTGATCGGGGGGTCGAGAGAAAGGTGGGCTTCCAGCTGTTCTTTGGTAACTTTGCCCCAGCGTCGGCGGGGGATCTGTGGGGTGCTGTGGTGGGTGACGGGTTTTTGGAAGGTGAAATGGATGCAGTGGTGGTCGGTACAGTTGAGCTTGGTGGCGTGGCTGTAGGCGACGTGTGGGCTGGAGGAGAAGATGGCATTGAGCGCATGGCAGGCGATGTAAGTAGGGGTAGTGACTATCTGTTTCAGTCCGAGGGTGGTGAGGTTGTCGACCAAGGTGGAGGAGTTGCTGTTGTTGTTGTTTTCCAGATGGGTCCACTTCTCCTGACTCGAAGATTTTGTAACTTCAGTTTTAATGAAATATCTCCCCATTGCTCAGAAGTTACTATTGCTAGTTTTTGTTATATCAGGTATTATTTTCTTTGTTGTATCATGGTGGTAGTAGTCTGGTATCAGTCTTTTTAAGGCTATGATATAAATATATAACCCACTAACTCTGTGTTTTTCTTTCAAATTAGTTACATGTGATGTATAATCCTTTTGGTTAATACTACTGTTGGAGCTCCCCTAGATGGGAGAGGGACCTAACTTGTTCTGACCCTTCTCTGTTAGCGTACTCTCCTGCTACTACAACTACTACCACCACTGAGAAGGCACCTTGGGAAACCCTGCAGTGAGTTTTAGAAGATAGCGAAGTAGAAGCCATTGTTTCATTTGTTCAGGCAAGAGAACTACAGAGTGATGTTAACAAGTTTAGTTAGAAATTAACTAACTTCTATTACAGATTCAAATTTCCTTCCTTGTCTATCTAGGTTGTTGTACTCAATATAGGTAATGGAAACATACCCTAACCCCCTAATGGTCAATAATATATTTACAGAAGGTAGTATGACATGAGTATAACTAACTAGAACTAACTTTAATCCATACACTTTGATAAGCAACATATGAAAAAAAGAGGCTCTGTGAAAATGCAGCACTGCATAGTAAAAGTAAAGCACAAAAAACTACAATAAGGTGGAATACCTTTCCCTTTACTTGTTTTTAACAATAACAACATGCCCTCTACACCCACAATAGACCCACCCCTCACCCCAAAAAACTCACCCCATCCCCAACTAATGTCCAAAGAAAACTCAAAGTCCAAAGTCCAGAGTAAGTTAACTTCCTTTCCAATTCCCACCCTCTCCTCCCACACAAAAGTCCCTCCCACCAAAACAAAAATTTAATAAGGGCTCTCTCTGGTTGGGTCCCCAACTTCTCAAACTTGTCCCCCATGTGTGCCATCCTGCAGTCCAGGTCCACCAAATTTAACAGGAACGGCACTGAAAAAGGGTCTCTGAGCGGGAGGGGGGGTAATAGTGGTCGTTGGTCGGTCGGCTGTCCGGAATAATAACAATAAATTGCCTCTCATTAATAAGTAAAGCATTATGCCCTATGGAGAACAAGAATTCTTTTGCTACATTAATGGATGCATTTAGCTTGTGCATTGGGTACTTTACTACTGTCTGCAGTCTGCAGCAGGGGCATCTTTAATGGGCGATTATCTTTAACTCCAATGGCCCTGCTCTTCTCCAAAGGTCTTTCATTTATACCCTCACTCCAAAGAGACAGACAACTAATAATGATACTACGTCACACATGTCACATATCAAATGTGGATATCCTGTCAGCTTTAAGTAGACAGTCATAAAAATCAGGAGCGGCGCTGCGTCTCGGGCGATATCGGTAATTGCTGCTGAACGAGGTCAAGTTTTGGTGGGAGGTGGCAGCGTGTGGATAGCGGCTCACCCCTTGGAGAAGCTCAGTGGAGTCTCAGACGCATACAGCAGCGTTGTGATGTCGGCTCAACGGCACAATGGCATGTACCATTGTTTCTCAAAGGGGTGAGCTGCTATTCACACGCCGCCACCTCCCACCAAAACTTGACCTCGTTCAGCAGCAGTTACCGGTATCGCCCGGGACGCAGCACTGCTCCCGATTGCCATCAGTGAGTTTTTAAACATAGTAGAGCGGGTATTAATCATTTGCTGCCTCATCCAGCAGCATTAACCTGTCTCGCCCAGGTTGCAGCCCCGCTCCAGGCTGCCACTAAGGAGGTTCCAAGCAGAGTAGAGAGGTTTATTAATTATCTGCGCCTCCTTGGAGCCCTCGGGCCTTTGAAGACCTCATACTCAACTCCAGTAGAAGTGCCATTCTCGGCAATTAGACCTTGGCGTAATTACTTTATACCAGGCAATTGTTTTAACACTAGTCCTGATGATGATCCCTCTAATTAAGGAGCTTGGGATCGAAACGTCGTCGACATTTCAAAAATAGTACCACTATGATCCATTGTGTTTAATAATTGTGGTCACTATTTGGTTAAGCTTGCCTTATAGTAATAGTGAATGCAAGCTACCACAGCTGCTAATTTTTTGCCTGTAATTTTGTTTTGTTTATTTAAGTAATTGTTACCTTTTTTCCCTTTACCTTCCTCCCTATGTTGGGTGCAGGATTGTGCCCCGCTGTATCTTTTAGTAAATTCCTTTCTATCTTGATACATTGTCACATTAAAATTCTTTCTCCGGCTGGGCATTGAAAATATATATAGCACCCAACAAGGTCTGTATTGATTCTTTTTCTGATCACAAGTGTCTACTCAGGACCATTGTTCTTTAGAAATTACTCATATACCCAAGGTCCTCAGTTACTTTTTGGGTTCCCTTGTCCTTTTTAAAAAACTTCTGAAACATAGGGCTGCACTGTATTTACAAGAATGCAGTGCACTCCTACGTTTCCCCCTGTGCTGGCACTAATTTAGCTGCCTAGTGCCAAACAGGCACCCTTGCAACATACTGCAAGGATGCCTGTGTTGAGGGGAATGAGTGTTTATGTGCAGGTAGGTGTCCCTTCCTGCAAATAAACAATCTGAATTGAGGGGGAGCTTGCCTGCTCAAACATGGACCCGGATTGAGCAAGCTCCGTAAGCCATCTTCACTTATCCTGAAGGAATCCTGGGGTTTTCGTTCTAGATTTGACAGATGGACACCTTCACTTGAAGCACTAGTTGGGCGCTCTCTGCCAGTTTCCCTATAGGCGCGAGTCATGCTATGGAGCTGCAGCATTGAGACGCGATTGCTGGAAGCCCGGTGGGAGGGCACAGCGTGGCCTGTAGTTGTGGGAAGCCGTGGTTCTCCCTGCTGCATCAGCACGTTTCGGAACCCGCAGCTGGTAACTGCTGAGACGCGGTGAGTGTGACTGGCCATCTCAGCCGGGTCTGACGAGGATGGCACAGCGTTACCCGGAGAGAGACAAGGATTGCAAAGGACGGCCTGGTGGGAGACGCAGCTTGTGGCCTACAGTGTGCGGGACCTACCACTTGTTCGCTGACCTACTGTGGGATGTGGTGCATGTGGATCCTGTAAGTGTGCATACACCTTGTGCGCTGGTGGAGGGGTGAGGCAACAAAGTGATTGGGTTCCAGCGGTTGGAGCGGTCAGCTTTGTTGAGCCTGGCTGGGAATGAGAACATTAGTAAGGGTATTTGTTGCTGATGATTGGTAGAGAGGTCCCCTTATCATGGTCTGAGGAAGCAGACACCATCGCAGAGGTTGTCAGGTCAGTGTAGCCATGGGCAAGGTTGACAAATCCCAGACTAAGCTGCAGTATGAGCACCATAAATTGAGGCACAGGGAGGAAGGTGCAGACAAGGAAGTCACTGAACAGAATAGCACTACTGAGGAGCCTGAGGGGGATATCGGTCAGATACTGACTGCCATGCAAGAGCTTGTTCACGATAAATGGGAAAATCGACTCTCTAGCCTATCGGATGGACCGTTTGTCAGAGCGCATTGACAAGCACGCTGAGTGCTTAGACATGGCAGAGAGATGGGTGTCTGAGGTTGAGGACATATAACATGCAGAAACAGATGGTGAAACTGCTCATTGCCTTGCAAGACAAGACGGAGGATTTGGAGGCCAGGTGAAGATGTTGCATTATCGGTCTCCCCGAAACGACAGCTATGGGCAACATGGAGATGTTTATTTAGCAGCTTCTGGTAACTCTCAAGGGCTGAGACATATTCTCTGCTATGTTTGTGCCAGCCCATAGCTCCCTGAGTCCTAGGCCCATGCCTTGTGCTCCACTGCATCCTGTGATCGCTAAATTACTCAACTGCAGAGACAGGGATGCTGCACTGAAACAAGTGAGGAACTAGACAACCTGCAGTTTGAGGGATTGCTGATCTTACTTTTATCCTATTTCCCCATGAAAGTGCAGGAGGCGAGGCAGCAGTTTGCACATTTGAAGAGACTGCTCCGGGAGCATGGCTTTGAGTATGGTATGCTGTATCCGACCTGATTTAGGGTCATGATGAATGGGAATTTAAGAATATACAGAGGGCCCTCAAGGAATGCACAAAGTCAAAAGAGTAGACTGATAAGATTTTGTGTTGGTCTGTTTAATTTTGCCCATGCAGCTATTTTGTATGTGTGTTTTTGACCTACTGTTAAGCCTGATGGATGGATGTTGCTGCTTGGCAGCCTAGATCGCTTGGATATGCACCATCAGTTGCTGTGAACTCTCCTTGACCTTGCTGAGGATCCTACACAATGGTATGTGATGTACTGGTTCAGCTCCTTTGAAGCCCAGCTAACTGATTTTGATTGGAAGTACACACAAAGGGGCAGATATACAAGCCCGTTGCGCCTTATTTACGCAGCGGCGGCGCAAATCCTGCTCCATGGTGCAGGGGTACTTACAACTTGACGCATCTAGGAGATGCGTCACAGTGTAATGCCCTGCGTCACATGTAGGCATTCCTTTTCCCGAGGGGGGGGTCAACGGAGCAGGAACGCCTCCTAAAAGTGGCTCATTCACTTTTAGGCCCATGCTGCGTCAAAACCCTGCGCCTGCCTGAAGCATGCGTAAGGATTGACGCAGCATTAACTAGATGGGGCCCCCAGAGCATTGCTGGAGCTGCGTCGCGCTTGCGACGCAACTCCAGCAATGCGTCACTTTTACGGCACAGATGCATCACGCATCTGTGCCATTTTTGCACCATGGTGCGCCGCATTGTAAATGCGGCGCATCCATGATGGCGGAGCTATGGCGCACAATAACTGGCGCATCCCTGCTGATTTGCAGGGATGTGCCAGTTATTGTAAATATGACCCTATGTGTAGATGGCTACGATTTCTTACTTAATTTGCACACATTTAAGTTAATGTCCATTAACATCCACCCCTGTGTGTTACCTGCTATATCGCTATATGCCAAAACTGGTGTTTTGATTTTGCAATTTTCATTGAAGCACAGTGGGTCATGGGAGGGGAGAGGAAGCAGCGTCTATGCCAATTTGGGGTTTGAATGGAGTGGGAGGAGGGGCAAAGTTGTTATTTTTGTTCATGCAGTGATTACACAGTGTATATTTGGCTTTCAGGAATCACAAGATCGCCTGGTAGGGATTAGGAGACACAAGATCAATCCATATTGCAAAAACTCGACAGAAGTATTTTGTAATGGCACAGAGTAGCGGCACCAGAGTCCAGCAGCTAATTTGGAATATTAGGGGCCTCAATGATTTTAGAAAACTGGGTAAGGTTGTTGCTTACTGAGACATGAGATAGATATCCATCTACTTCAAGAGACCCACTTACTTATACACAGTAATATGTTTACACAAAGACACTTACACTGCCTCTTCCATGTTGCAGGGTTTATTACACATGCCAGGGGGTTATCACTTGGGTTAACACGATATCAGGTGTGAGAAGTTGGCCTGTTATATAATGCTCACTAATTCTAGTGATCACTTTGTACCATGCCAAGCAACCCTTATGATGATTGGTTGTAATTCAACCTTGTAGACCAGTTATCCTAGTGGTAACGTGGACAAAGCAGTCTTAGGCTAAACTCTGAAAGGCATGTGAAGCCAGCTGTATTACCATACACAACCCCCTTGAATACCAAATGAAAGGACACCAGACAGATATATATTGAAAATATATATTGATTTATTAACTATAAAATCCCCTGGACTCTTATGAGCACAGAAGCACAAGCGTTAAATCACAAGACAGTTTAACACCTTGGCTGCTAGCGCTATTTTCCTTCTGAGCTGCATTCCCAGATTTTCCATTGTTCATGACGAGCTCAGCTCGTCATCAGCACAGCTCAACTGTGCCTCATGACGAGCTGAGCTCGTCATGAGCATGGAAGGGGTTATAATACACAAAAGTTGCACAATATGGATGAGCCCTAGGGGCCACCTAAACCATATACTAAGAAAGTGGTATAAGAGATACCAATCAGAACGGAAACAGGCCTAGGGCCTTGGGAATCGCTGGAGCTATTCGAGACTAGCAATGATTACGTCGGGAAAGGCCCGCGGGACTCGGGTGCAGTGTCTAAAGTGCATGCACTTTCAATGTAAAGTCTATGGTGCGTAAAAAGTACAAAGTTAGTTAGTTCGGAACCTTCCGAGTGACCTAGAACGCTGAAACTTAAGACACAGGCCCTTGAGATGTGTACCAGTGTAGGAACACCGGCGGAGCTGAGTTACCTCACCCACACGAAGCGGGCGCACAGGGTCGAAGTAGTGTCGGGTTTCGTCACGCTGGTCGATGGTGCTTGGAGCTGAAGATGCTGCAGGCGGCTCGATGTGAAGAGTTCCGGTGGATCCAAGGGTGGATCTGAAGTTGTGAAGACCTGAAAGCAGAGGGGACAATGTTCAAAGTCACTAGCCAGTGACTACCGTGGAACCAGATTGGAACCAGGCGATGTCGGGTGCAAACAGGCATTGTCGTGTAGCTTCTCTCTGCAGCCACGTGGACACCGGGGGTCGAGGACATCCAGGAGTCGGTCACAAGCTGTCCCACGCAGGCTTCTCACTGTTGGCTGTGTCGGCAACCTGATCGGAGCAAACAGGCCTTGGCTAATGCAAGCCACGCAGGAATCGAAAAAGGCTTAACACTCAGACCAGCAAGATCAGAGCGAGTGCTCCTCTTCACAGGAGCTTGGGCAAGTCTGGAGCAACCAGACCCGCAGTGTAGTTTGTCATTGTAGTCACCAAGATGGCCGCTGACCACGTGGTTAGTGGCCGGGATGGCGCGTCAAGTGGCACAATGCAAAAGGGCCCCACGCAAATCGTGGAGATGCTGGGGGGCTGATCTTCGGTGCAAGGGCTGCTCGGTGGTGGGGATTCTCAGTCCCCAAAGCACAACGTCGAGGATGCCTCGGTTGCTGCGCAGTCAGCTTTTCCAGTGTCTTCCAAGAGGTCCGGTCCCACGTCACTCGGTGCCTCCACGGGTCCCTTCTTCGCAGGGACTGTGGATCGGGCAGTGAGAGGTCTGGGAGTCTGGGTCTTGTCAGGCTCTGGGCTCGGGCTCCAGCAGGAGGTGGCAGCAAAGCAGACGTTGAGTTGCTGGTTGGTGCCTGTGTTCACAGGGTGGCCCCTCCTAGGCCACAAGGGAGATTCTCTTCAGTCTTCTGTGCAGCAGAATGTCGAAGTCCAGTCTTCTTCTTTATTTCAAGTTGATGCAGGATGATCTGCTGTGCAATGGCACTGCTCCCGCTCTTATTCCCAATCTGAGGGGGGGATCACCTACTAGGTCCCTCCTCTGGGAGGAACCAGGAAGGGGGGCGGTTGCACCCCCTTTCCTTTGTCCAGCTCCTCGCCAGGCCTGTGTCTGGAAAGTCCCAGGACCGGTTTGGACTGGCTTATGCACGGGGACACCTTGTATGCCCCGGGCATGTCTGATTCTATTCAGCCCTGTCCTACCCAATACACAAAACCCTGTCTGGGGTGAAGCTCGCACCTCCCAAGGCAGGAAACCCTTTGTCCAGGCCACCATTTTCCGAGTTTTGGTCAGCAGCAGGAGGCCAGACTCGTGTCTGTGGTGGCAGCATCCATTTTGTGATGCTGAGGCTCTGGTTAACTTTAACCGGGGTTAAGGCTACACACATGTCGTGTCCCTCTAGAAGGGTGGAATGCTATCCCCGTCGACAGAACTGTCGAGGGGATAGTATTCCAATTCGTATGACACCTTACTCGACATGTTTTGATAAAGCAAAACCAAAGATAGCATTTAACGGCGAGGATTATAATGCACTTAAGAGTATATGGTATGGCAATATCCCGGAACAGCTTAGGGAGTGGTTCCCGACAGCTGCAGACAGGCTCAGCTCATGCTAGAGCACCATCTCACATATTTCCAAGCACTCTGCCTCCAGGATTGATGAGGCCTTCCATAGGAGTGGCTGATAGGAACATATGTGTCCAGTTTAAGGGTAGATATAGGGATACTATATCTAAGTAAGAGGTGATTACACCAACTTACCCCAGCTGAGTGATCAGCCAGTTGTGTCAAATATGGAGGCCAGGCCAGGGGTGGCACAATACATGCTGCAGCCCCTGGTAGGCCTTGGAAACACCTATGCCCTGGGTACCTAGGGTACACTGTTACAGGGGCCTATAAGGTGAACCAGTTCCAATTGTGTATGCACCTAAGGTACATGGAGTCCATTTTAAGGAGAGAGCAATCAGCCTGGGGCCCTGAATAGCAGGATCCCAGGCCAACTATGTCAAAAACCAGCTAAACACCAGGCAAAAAGTTTGGGGGTAACCATAGTCAGATATCCACCTTCCTACATAACCCCCCCCCCCCAAACGAAAGGAGATAAGGCTATCCTTGACCAGGTAAGCCTATATTGCCTAAGTGGCCATATAAGGAAGTACCAGCTCTGGCTTGGTAACACCCTGTCTCATGGTCCACTAAGCAATCCCTCACCCTAAGGGTATCTGAGGGTCTCCACCATAGGGAATCTCTACCTGTGGTGTGTCTTTGCAAAGTCAAAGGCTGGTGTTGAGATGGAGTACTGAAGTGAGTTTCCTCTGTAGGGCTCAGCTTCCTCCAATCACTCTCCACCATGTGTGCCTTTCTTTCTTTGACTGAGTTGCACTGTGCTCTCAGGGTCAACCTCTGGCTACCTAAAGCGGAGGCTGGGTCCCTCTGTTTGGTTTACTGGAGGGACAGTTCAGGTTTGGGCCCTGAGGGTCCCAGGTTTGGCTGTGCCCAACAATATCCATCTGGGGGAGGTCCCTAACTACTTTTAAGGGGGATCCCTCAGGAGTTTTTAAAGTTTGCACCTCACTAGGGCTACTAGTTTCGGTGCCCCTAATCTGTTAATGGGGGTGCTTTATTTGACAGGGGGCCCTTTAGGTCTCACTGTCCTTCTTGTCCTCTGCAGCCCTGGGCGGAGTAAGGCAAGGTAGAGAGGGGCAGGTTACCTGCTCCAGACTGGGTCCCACCTGAGAAGGGTCCACTGCCATCAGAGGCTCTGTCAGGCCAGGCCTAACAACCTCTGGGACAGTTCCTTCATCAGGGGTAAGATCAGTTCCCTGAGGAGGCTGATCCTTTCCTAAAGTCTGGTGAGAGGGAGATTTCTCTTCCTCCTCAATGCTCTCTGTTTGGGTGGAGTGATCCATCATTTCAGGCTTTACTACCCATGTATCAGTTTGAGTTTGGGCTGTGGCCATCACAGCCCCACCAACCTTTTCAGGAGGAGACTCAGTTTGGGTATGGGCTGTTACTAGTACAGCCCTGCTACTCTTTTCAGAAGGGAAGTTATCTAAAGATGGGGCTGAGGTTTGCTCAGCCCTCCCAACCTTTTCAAGAAGGACATCTTGGATTGGGGCTGTAGCCATCACAGCCCCACTAACCTTTCCATGGAGATATACCATTCTAGAATGGGTTTGCTGTTCAACCTCAGCCCAGGCTGAGATTTCCAAATCATTACCCAGTAGGCAATCTACAGGCAAGTTTGCTGACACTGCCACTCTCTTTGGGCCAGTGACACCCCCCCAGCTAAGATTGACTACTGCCATGGGATGATTGGTTTCTATGCCATCAATGTTTGTCACCTGATATTTGGCATCAGGTAAAAGTTGCCTTGAGGGGACTAGACATTCAGCCACCATGGTGATGCTAGCCCCTGTGTCTCTGAAGGCCTCAACTTTCAAGCCATTGATGAGGGGCTCCTGTCTATACTTGCTCAAAGTGTTTGGGCAAGCAGTGAAATTGGCAAACCCCATGCCAGTCTCATAGACAAGAGTATCTGAGTTAGGGGACCTGGATAGGCCAGAGTCCCCCTGTCCTCCAAAAGTAAACCCACCCAAATTCTGGGGGGTGCTCCCACCACCTGGGGGACCACTGCTAACAGTGACAGGAGGTGTTGGAGCCTTACCTGGAGGTATATTCTCTTTATTGCCATTCTTGGGACAACATCTATCTGTTTTGTAATGCCCCACCTATTTACAGGTATGACAATAAGGCTTTTTCTGGGTTGTAGAAGTGTCTTGGGACCCACCCCCATTCTTGGAGTTTTGGGGCCCTGGGGAAGTCTTTTCCTTACTTTTATCCCCACCCTTCTCTTAAGGCTTGGTAGTCTCTTTCTTTTGGTCACCACCCTGGTTCTTAGGCCTGATCCTGGTTCTGACCCATTTGTCTGCCCTCCTACCCAATTCTTGTGGGGAGGTCAGATCAGAGTCAACCAGGTGCTGATGTAGAAGCTGATTTTGACAATTACTTAAGATTTGCTCTCTCATAATTAAATTATACAATCCTGTATAGTCAGTAACCTTACTTCCCAGCAACCAGCCTTCCAGAGCCTTAGTGTCACATTCAACAAATTCAGACCAGTCCTGAGTCTGTGTCTTCTGGGTATCTCCGAACATTAACCTGTACTGTTCAGTGGTTAAGCCTAACCCATCAATCAGAGCACTCTTCAGGACCATGTAGTTTCTAGAACCCCCATCACTAACTGTGAGGAGTCTGTCTCTGCCTCTACCTTCAAAGGAGAGCCACAAGATTGCTGCCCACTGCTCCTGAGGGATCTGCTGTACTCTGCAGGCTCTCTCCATTGCAGTTATCCATTTATGGATATCATCCCCAGCTTGGTAGGGGGGCACAATCTTACTCAGGTTTCTGTTATCAAAAGACCTGTCTTTATCCCTGTGGATATTGCTGCCACCAGTGGGTTTTAATACCCCACTCTCTCTAGGCTGTCTTGCTCTAGCAAGTTTTTCTTGGGCCAGGGCAACCTCTAACTCTTGTCTCTGGATCCTCAATTCAGCCTCTCTCATTTTGGCCTCATGTTCCCTTCTCTGAGGGCTAGTCATCTCCCTTCTGGAGTGACCATGAGAACCTCTAGAAGCATGGGAGTTGTTAGAGTCACCTGAGTGAGTCCTTCTCCTCCTAGGCTTCTGGTTAAGTCCACCTGGGGGTCTGAATGGGTTGTTACCTGATTCAGTCCCAAATAGGCTTAAGTTAGCCTGGTTCAGTCTACTGACCAGCACCTGACTATTTCTGTCATCATCTGACTCACTGTTCCCCCCTCTTCTGTCTCGTCTTCCTCTTCCTCCTCTGGGTCTACCCGAGGAGCTCCAGTGATGGGGGCTTCCTCATCTACCAGGATGATAGGGACAGGGGTGTCTACAGTGTCATCCTCTGAAGGATGGCCTCCTTCAGCATCCCCTGTGGGGTCTGCCTTAGAGGTCTTTAGAGTCTCAGACTGATCCAAGAGCTCTCTTAGGTGGTCTGTGGTAGGGGAAGGCCCTGTCCTCAGACCCCTTAAGACACAAAGCTGTCTGAGTTCCTTAAAGGAAAAAATAGCAAATCTGGATGGTGCCCTTGAAGGGTCACTCTCAACAGGGATGTTCCCAGTGGAACCCTCTGCTCCAGACATTGCTCTAGTGTGGGTGGATGTGTTGCAATCTACCTACACTGGTGTTTACCTACTAAACCTATCTAGTAGTTGTAGTCAGGGTGTGCTACTCCCTTTGCTCTACAACAACTAAGTTCAGTAGAACTTAAGTATACTAGTCTTGTTTTATATGTACCTAGCAGGTACCTGTATGATCTTTCAAATGATAATCCCAAAGATTGTAATGGTAAAACAACAGCAAGCTCAGATCCCAATCCGCTGCTCACCAATGTGAGAAGTTGGCCTGGTATATAATGCTCACTAATTCTAGTGATCACTTTGTACCATGCCAAGCAACCCTTATGATGATTGGTTGTAATTCAACCTTGTAGACCAGTTATCCTAGTGGTAACGTGGACAAAGCAGTCTTAGGCTAAACTCTGAAAGGCATGTGAAGCCAGCAGTATTACCATACACAACCCCCTTGAATACCAAATGAAAGGACACCACACAGATATATATTGAAAATATATATTGATTTATTGACTATAAAATCCCCTGGACTCTTTATGAGCACAGAAGCACAAGCGTTAAATCACAAGACAGTTTAAAATACACAAAAGTTGCACAATATGGATGAGCCCAAGGGGCCACCTAAACCATATACTAAGAAAGTGGTATAAGAGATACCAATCAGAACGGAAACAGGCCTAGGGCCTTGGGAATCGCTGGAGCTATTCGAGACTAGCAATGATTAAGTCGGGAAAGGCCCGCGGGACTCGGGTGCAGTGTCTAAAGTGCACGCACTTCTCTATGTAAAGTCTATGGTGCGTAAAAAGTACAAAGTTAGTTAGTTCGGAACCTTCCGAGTGACCTAGAATGCTGAAACTTAAGACACAGGCCCTTGAGATGTGTACCAGTGTAGGAACACCGGCAGAGCTGAGTTACCTCACCCACAGGAAGCGGGTGCACAGGGTCGAAGTAGTGTCGGGTTTCGTCGCGCTGGTCGATGGTGCTTGGAGCTGAAGATGCTGCAGGCGGCTCGATGTGAAGAGTTCCGGTGGATCCAAGGGTGGATCTGAAGTTGTGAATACCTGAAAGCAGAGGGGACAATGTTTAAAGTCACTAGCCAGTGACTACCGTGGAACCAGATTGGAACCAGGCGATGTCGGGTGCAAACAGGCGTTGTTGTGTAGCCACGTGGACACCGGGGGTTGAGGACGTCCAGGAGTCGGTCACGAGCTGTCCCACGCAGGCTTCTCGCTGTTGGCGGTGTCGGCAACCTGATCGGAGCAAACAGGCCTTGGCTAATGCAAGCCACGCAGGAATCGAAAACGGCTTAACACTCAGACCAGCAAGGTCAGAGCGAGTGCTCCCTTTCACAGGAGCTTGGGCAAGTCTTGAGCAACCAGACCCGCAGTGTAGTTTGTCGTTGTAGTCGCCAAGATGGCCGCTGACCACGTGGTTAGTGGCCGGGATGGCGCGTCAAGTGGCACAATGCAAAAGGGCCCCACGCAGATCGTGGAGATGCTGGGGGGCTGATTTTCGGTGCAAGGGCTGCTCGGTGGTGGGGGTTCTCAGTCCCCAAAGCACAACGTCGAGGATGCCTCGGTTGCTGCGCAGTCAGCTTTTCGAGTGTCTTCCAAGAGGTCCGGTCCCACGTCACTCGGTGCCTTCACGGGTCCCTTCTTCGCAGGGACTGTGGATCGGGCTGTGAGAGATCTGGGAGTCTGGGTCTTGTCAGGCTCTGGGCTCCGGCTCCGGCGGGAGGCGGCGGCAAAGCAGACGTCGAGTTGCTGGTTGGTGCCTGTGTTCACAGGGTGGCCACTCCTAGGCCACAAGGGAGATTCTCTTCAGTCTTCTGTGCAGCAGAATGTCGAAGTCCAGTCTTCTTCTTTATTTAAAGTTGATTCAGGATGATCTGCTGTACAATGGCACTGCTCCCACTCTTATTCCCAATCTGAGGGGGGGATCACCTACTAGGTCCCTCCTCTGGGAGGAACCAGGAAGGGGGGCGGTTGCACCCCCTTTCCTTTGTCCAGCTCCTCGCCAGACCTGGGTCTGGAAAGTCCCAGGACCGGTTTGGACTGGCGTATGCACGGGGACACCTTGTGTGCCCCGGGCATGTCTGATTCTATTCAGCCCTGTCCTACCCAATACACAAAACCCTGTCTGGGGTGGTGTTCGCACCTCCCAAGGCAGGAAACCCTTTGTCCAGGCCACCATTTGCCGAGTTTTGGTCAGCAGCAGGAGGCCAGACTCGTGTCTGTGGTGGCAGCATCCATTTTGTGATGCTGAGGCTCTGGTTAACTTTAACAGGGGTTAAGGCTACACACATGTCGTGTCCCTCTAGAAGGGTGGAATGCTATCCCCGTCGACAGAACTGTCGAGGGGATAGTATTCCAATTCGTATGACACCTTACTCGACATGTTTTGATAAAGCCAAACCAAAGATAGCATTTAACCGCGAGGATTATAATGCTCTTCAGAGTATATGGTATGGCAATATCCCGGAACAGCTTAGGGAGTGGTTCCCGACAGCTGCAGACAGGCTCAGCTCATGCTAGAGCACCATCTCACATATTTCCAAGCACTCTGCCTCCAGGATTGATGAGGCCTTCCATAGGAGTGGCTGATAGGAACATATGTGTCCAGTTTAAGGGTAGATATAGGGATACTATATCTAAGTAAGAGGTGATTACACCAACTTACCCCAGCTGAGTGATCAGCCAGTTGTGTCAAATATGGAGGCCAGGCCAGGAGTGGCACAATACATGCTGCAGCCCATGGTAGGCCTTGGAAACACCTATGCCCTGGGTACCTAGGGTACACTGTTACAGGGGCCTATAAGGTGAACCAGTTCCAATTGTGTATGCACCTAAGGTACATGGAGATCATTTTAAGGAGAGAGCAATCAGCCTGGGGCCCTGAATAGCAGGATCCCAGGCCAACTATGTCAAAAACCAGCTAAACACCAGGCAAAAAGTTTGGGGGTAACCATAGTCAGATATCCACCTTCCTACATCAGGGATTGCACTGGATGTGCTTGAGGCAGACCGAGGTGGCAGGTATGCGATTTCAAGGTGTTATGGGAAGGGATTTGACTTGCGTATAGTCAACATTTGTGGGCTTAATTATGATAACCCACAGTTTTATCACAAACTACTTGAACACATGCGTGTGAAGAATGCTCTGCTGCTACTATTGGGGGAGACTTAAATTGTGTTTTGGAGCCATCGCTGGACCACTCCAAGGGTCTGGTGAGACGCCCTTCAACCGCGGCCAGAGCTATAGGTGATGTCGCTAATCAGCTGGATCTTCTAGATGTCTGGAGAGAAAGTTCCCTGGGAGTGTAGGGTTTCACCCATTTTTTTGCCCCTCATGACCTACACACAAGACTTAATTATTTCTGCACGATACTCCCTTGCTCATTTTCTGATCACTCCCCAATGATGTTGGACATTGAGAGCCCAAGGAGGACACTCGCTTCCTTCGCATGGCGATTCCCTCCATTTTCCCTGATGGATAGTGTTTTTAAGTCTGAGTTAGCTGAGGCCATAGAGAGCTTTTTTGACATGAATATTGGCTTAGTTTGGCAGTTTTCTACTATTTGGGAGATGTTTAAAGTTTTCATTAGGGGGTGGTCAAGTCTAAACATTCAGGGGTCCTCTGTTCAATTAGAAGGTGATTGACTATTTTAGAAGAGCGGTTGGCTGACTTAAAGTAGGCGGCTCTTGCTGGTGGTAACGCCTGTGCATTGGAAAACTGGAAGGGAGCTCTGGAGGAGTATCATGAGTTTGCAGATAGCGAGGTAAAGCAGATGGGGAAGTATGCAGTCACTAGGACTTATGGGGATGGAGAGTGACCCGGCGCAGTGCTGGTTGCTCTGCTGCATGGCAAGAGGGAGATGGGCAGTGTGATGGAGTTGCGAGCTGAAGGAGGTGAGGAACCTACTGATATAGCAGATAGATTTAGCCAATCTTATTCAGAGTTGTATTGCACTGGAGCTGAGATGGCCGAGGCAGTAATTCTAGAGTATCTAGAGCAAATACAGCTAGCATGGCTTTCGAACTAGCATAGGGAACACCTAATGAAGCGTTGGACTCCAGTGAGGTTCTAGCTGCACTTTTGACGGCCTTACTGTGGCAATTCATAAGGAATTTAAGGAGCTATTTTTCCCCCATCTGATCACTCTTTTAAAGGAGATGGTTGAGGAAGGGATAATGTCCCTCACAATGAGAGAGGTTCTCATAATGACATTATTGAAGACAAGTAAACTCCGAAGGAATGTTCTTCCTTTAGGCCCTTATCGTGTCTGAATGTTGATACTAAGCTCTTCGCAAAAATATTGGCTAATTTACTCGCCCCACTCGAGCCGACTCTGGTTGGATCAGGGCAGTCGAATTTGTGCCGGAGTGCAACTTGTCATACACCTTGAGAACTGTGTTCAGTGCGATACAACACGTGAAGCCTGAGATTAAAGCGGCTGCGGTCTTTCTGGATGCAGAGAAGGCCTTCAGTTCTGTAGAATGGGCCTTTATATATGCTGTGCTGAGGCACATTGGGGTAGGATACGTTTTCTGTAATTGGTGGCAGTGCTGTATAATTCCCCCATTGCTAGGCTATGAGTTGGTAAATTAGTCATGGCCTCCTTCAAAATGTCGAGGGGCACCTGACAGGGTTGCCTGCTGTCCCCACGGCTATATGCCTAGGTGGCTGAGCCTCTTGCATGTGCCCTAAGGGAATACCACCGCCATAAGGGGATTAAGGGGCATATTATCAAGGGGGTTTATCTGCACTTTTTTGGCTTTAAAAGCCAAGAAAGCGGAGATAAAATTATCTCCCTATTACCTAGCTGCCGCTAACACCAGTTAGTGACAGCTAGTAGGAAATAGCGACCATCTTGGGCCCCACTTTGCATGTCAGTGATATTTATCACTAATGAGATGCAAAGTGGGCGTGCCAAGATGTTAGAGACTGAAAACAGTCGCTAACATCGCTATCTCCTATTACCAACGTTTGGAGATATTCGCGCTAAGCGGGAATATCTCCAAAAGCTAACACCTGCCCTGAGCAGTTCTTAGCCATGTTATCCAATGGGAGGTGGATAACATGGCTAAGAGCATTAGCTCGCTAATGCATGAATATCGCTGATTTTTCAGCGATATTCATGCTTTGCGGCGATTTTTACCGCATTTGCGTTAAACCTTGGTAATACCAAGGTTTATTTGCGGTAAAAATCGCCGCAGCGCTGCGGTAAATTTTTGTCTCTAACCAAGCAATAGCGATAATTATCGCTATTGCTTGGTAATATGCCCCTGAATTCCCTAAATCTAACCTGATTGTGTCAGCCTATGTGGATGACATGCTTCTGTTTGTTAGAGATCCGGGGTCTAATTTAACCTCGATCCTAGATGAGGTGGTGAGGTATGGGGAATTATGTGAACTCAAGATTAATTGGGCTAAATCGACAATTTTACCCCTAACTCCAGCTATAGTGCCTGTCGATGTGGACTACCCACTACAGTGGACTTTTGAACCAGTCCGCTATTTAGGCATACAGGTCCATACTGACTCGGAGCTGGACCTGAGTGAAAACTACGGTAAATCGAGTGCTAGGTTGAAGGAGGACGTGGATCGGTGGACCCGCCTCCCCTTGTCCTTATTGGGGTGTATATTCGTTATGGAGATGGTCCAGCTCCCCAGATTTTTATTCCTATTTTTAAACATTCCGATGTTTCTCCCTAGACACATGTTTAAGATAATTTGATCTCTGTTGGTAAGATTGGTCTGGGCAGGGAAACAGCCTTGTGTCAAATGTGACATACTAACACTGCCCTACTCAATGGGGAGTCTGGGGACTCCAGATCTAGAGTTTTATTATGGAGTGACACAGGGATTTCACACTTTCCATTCGATTCATGATGAAACAAGCCCTCTGCAACTGCAGATTGAACAGGTGGCCGGGGCTCCTGCCCCTCTTCTGCTAATATTGTTTCAGACTCCCTCCAGGCGCACTAGCATTCTTGACTCAGTCAACTCTGTAGTACATGCCTGGCAGAATATAATGAAGCGACAGGCAGGCACAATTCTATTTTCTCCTCTGACTCTGACAGAGTTGTGTCACTGGCTGCCGGTCTGCCCTGGAACAGGGAATGGTGCGGGCCCTTGCGACGCTTAATGTTAACAAAATTGTCGACCTGTTGTTTTAGGGCAAAGTCAGTAAATGGGCTGAGATTGAGCTCGAGAGTCATGAATATACGCCATTGGCTCGGTTTCCCTTTCACAGGGTGAGATATTAACTCCATGAAATACTGGGTGAGGATTTGTTAGAACTACCTGAATTGGTATCTCTCTCTCGCCTCTTGCGTACTACCTCTCTCAGAAATATTGTCTCTATTGCCTATGATATAACACAGGACAAAAGAAGAAACCATTTCACTAAATCTAGATTGGAATAACAGAATAATTAGGGGGTGGCTCTTGATGACACTACTTGGCAATATTGTTGCAAGGTCACACAGCATGTCTCCCTAAACAGTAGGCATTGCCTTATCCATTTTAAATTCCTCAACAGAGTGTATTATACACCAGAGAGGCTGCTTGGATATGGCCTTCGAGAGTCTGCGAATTGCGAGCGTTGCGGAGTTGGCTCGGCTGGGGTCCTGCATATTGCCTGGTCATGCCCAGTGATTGCGAAATACTGGGAATTGATTTTTTAAACACTACGTGAAATCACAGATCTCTCACTGCCCTGGGACCAGATGCTGGCATTGCTGGAGTTACACTGGGAAGCTGCAGAAGGAGATGCGACGACTAATAGACATGGGATTGTTACTTGTCAAGTGCAGGATAGCGATGCACTGGGCACGTGGTGCAGCACCGACAGTAGCTGACTGGTCCAAAGACATGGTGTATTGTAACACACAATGTTGGAAGGTCTAACACACAATCTGAATTATAACTCCCCAGAGCTGCCCTAAGAGTTTTTGGGGTATTTACCAGCAATACCTAGGTGGGAAAGAAACAGGAGAAGCTGAAGGGGAAGGCCTTATTTACCTTTGATTTCATGAACTTATGATAATGTACACTGTCAGATGTAAATGAGACACTGTAATTGTTTCCTTTTTGTTTTCAAGAAAATGTAATAAATACAATAAAAATATAAGGGGCAGATGTACGACGCGTTTTTGCATGTGCACACGGGTTTGCGACCCAGTTACGCATGCAAAAACCTCATGGGCCATGTGCAAAACCTATTTAGCGAGTCGCAATTTATTTGCAACTTGCTAAATAGGTTTTACGATTTGCTATTAGGGAGGGGGTCCATTCCTAATAGCGACCGCAAAGGTATGTTCTAATGTTTTGCAACCGCAATTGTGGTCATAAAGCACTTGCAAATTACCACCCTCCTCAAGAGGGAGGTAATGCGGTGGCAATTTGAAAGGGGTCCCCAGGAGACCACTTCCACTTTGTGACTGTCTCTAAAAATATTTTTTAAGGGAAAGGCAGTGGTCTCAGAAACCACTACCTGCCCTTAAAAAATGAAACAAAAAAGGTAAAACATTTTTTTATGCATCCCGTTTTCCTTGAAGGAAAATGGGCTGCATTAAAAAAAAACTTGTATTTAAAAGCAGTCCCAGACATGATGGTTTGCTGAGCCCAGCTGGCCCACTATAACTGGGAGAGCCTTTCATTCCCAAAGGGCTCGCAAATTGCGAGAGGCTCATTAATATTATTTAGCCTCACAATTTGTGACCCCATTGGGAATCGCAAACAGTGTTAAACGCACTGTTGTACATGACAAATATCACCTCGCAAATTGCAACTCACAAATGAGTCGCAATTTGTGTGGCGCAATTTTGCTGGTCGTACATCTGGCCCCAAATAAATATACAATCTGAAATGGCGATTGAAACTTCTATGTGTATTGCTTAATGCAGCACACATAAAAGTTCAATGATTGCTTATGTGCAGGAAGGAACACCTGAACTCATAAACATAGGAGCGTTTGTGCACAGACCCTATTAGACACATGACAACCAAATATAAAGACATATCCTAAAATCAAAATTAATATATATAATTGAAACCTAAATTTTTTTAAAATATGTTATATAAATAACAAAGCATAAAGAATGCCAAATTGCATTATTACATTAAAAAAAATTTAAAATGCAATTAATATCTGTATATAATAAAATTGCAATAATAAAGATGCCATTTTACAAATTCACAAAACTCCCAGAATGTTTTAAACTGCCTCGGAGTCACTAGAAACCATGTTGTTTCCAACTTCTGCAGAGAAGGTTTCCAACTTTGCCCCAATCAAAAGTTCTAAAGAACAAGCATGGTTGTCTCCAACCCAATCAGAAGCATCTGCAGAGGAGAAGCCAGAATCTGAAAATCCAGGAGCCAAGGCATCCAAAGAAGACTCATATATGAACTTTACAGTAAAAACAATCTCATAGGACATTTTTTAAATGGATTCTTAACAGACCCATTAGCAGTTCCACATACATAAATGTTACTGGCTGCATTCCAAGGCATATATCCAATGCACACTGGTGCACAGTAAGCAGTGGAAACAGGTTGTACTCAATGTAACCATACAGTTCGAAAGGACAAGACCAGCCAAAGAACTGTATCATGCGATCATGACACATATGCACATCTGGTAGTGCTATTGCAATTTGGCCATGTGGTGGAACATCAATTGCAGCACACCTAAAATAAAAGCAGGATCCTGACAATCAAAAAATAGAATTAGTGGTATGCTTCCAAAGACAAGTGTATAAAAGATAGAATCACTCCTTAGACAGTCTGGAAAGTACCAAAAAACACATACCCAATTGCTTTGAAGCATTAAATATGGTGTGCATAATTTATCCAAACTGTATAGTAGGTTAGTGCTTAGTAATGAGTGCATTTCAGAAGAAGACCTTGCAACTTGAAGATTAAACGTCTTTCTTGCAGATGTTAAATAAACTTACTTCTGATACAATAGGGCTTTCAGTCTTCGCAAG
The DNA here is from genome assembly GCF_964263255.1 of Lissotriton vulgaris. NCBI lineage: Eukaryota > Metazoa > Chordata > Amphibia > Caudata > Salamandridae > Lissotriton > Lissotriton vulgaris. The sequence goes on along the minus strand of NC_141698.1, from coordinate 987,448,607 downwards.
TTATCAAAGTTGAAAATAGAAATTAAAGGGCAATTTTGGTGGAAAAATCAAATTTGTACAGCAATTCATGACCATGGAAACTGTCACCATGTAGGGTACTCCGGGTCTTATCCCACTGTAACCTTGGTCATTCAACATCAAATAACTTCCATTGGAAAGTAATCTGAATGGTGGATGGATTACAGCAGCTGAGGAACCCCTCAGATAATAAGCTAAGTTTTCTTTTGAAGCATTACAATCTTTGGGAAGTGTCACCTTTCTGCAAACTAAAGAATTGCTGATAGTGTTCTCGTAGTCTATACCACAAAGAAAAACGTCAGTTTGGCGCTCCTACTCCTGTAACCAAAAAGGAAGATGCATATTTCATGTACAAATTCGTCCCCTGACACTTCATATCTGCCTACCTGAAAGTGCTTTAAACAGGACATGAAGTTAAATGTTGAGATTGGCTGAGAAATGAATCCATGATTCTGCCACAGTAAATGGTAATTTCTTGACATGTTCTATGTTTAAAATTGTATATGTCGAATCCGTTGTCCAATGATTTTCTGCTCACGGGGGTAAATTATATGGCAGAAATAAATTGGTCACGTTTAAATACTTCCAGGGCACATGACCACTCTTTAGAGTTTGAAGTGTCTAACTTAATAGCATGATAGATCTAAGCTGACTTTGTCAAGTATTGTAGAAGCTATATGTCACTGACAACAAAATGTTACTTAAATGATACAATCTATTGGATAAAGTAGTCATGTCTATGTCAACTTCTGCTTAAGCCTTTTCAAAATTTTCCCTGTCGACTTCATGTATCAATTCAGCCATTTCCTGCTGAGAAACATTCCAAAGGTTGTTGCACAAGGTATGCAGAAAAAGTCTATGAAGTAGCTTTCTGAGACCTAATAAAAAATCCTGTAAATCCATGTCATCGGAAAGTAGAGACAAGTGTTTCGTCACCTCATCTAACATGGAATGTTGTAACTGCTGAAGGCTTAACATTCCCATGCTCTATGTTGTGATAAACCCTTGAGTGTTGTGTATGACATAACGTGGATCTGGTCTGTTTATTCTGAAACCCTTTGTGCTGCTCAAAAAAAGTATATGGCAACCATTAGTGTCTAATAGCCACCATAGCACCCACTGGTCTTGAATGTGAAGAATTGAATTTACCATTCTGAAGCATATGGTTTATCTCTTCCTTTGTAGAATTTGTAACTTGAATATTGACAATTTTCAAAATGTGCAAATGTGGGAATGTGTGGTGTGTTTACATCCTGCAACTTTGCCAAGTCCAGGCAGGATGTTTGCTATACAGTCTTGTTCAGAAAAATCATTTGTATAGGTATTAGACAGACTCTAAATAAAGCCCCAAACAGATTTTAAATTATTTTATCTTGCCAAAAGCTGTACCCTTGTATTGACAACTGTGAAATAAAGAAGGCCAAATAAACTAATTTTGTTTCGGGAGAATGTTTTTTTATTTTCTGAGGAAGAGAGAAGTTTATAATAATAAGACACTGCTTTCAGTTTTAATTCACGTTTATTTGGACCACTGGTCCTCAAACAATACATATATAAAAAAAAATCCATCTAAAAAATATACTCCATTAAATACACAAAAACACATCTTAAAACGCATTCAATTATAAAAACCCTCCATTGCCCAAGTTAGGATAAACTGTTTGCTAAAAACTCTTTAAAAAAAGGTAAAATATAGTGCCGTGCCTCTTTGCATAAATTTCCCGATAGCAATGGATTTATCTAAATCGGTCATTTCAGTCACCAAAGTTACAGCCTGGGCTGTAGTTTTCATCTCATATTTCCTAAATATCGGTTTTAAAAACATAATTGGTATATCAAGAAAGTTCTGGAAATCTAATAAAATATGTAGCAAGTCACATAAGGTGCCCAAAGTGCAAGTGCATCTTCCTGTCTTATCAATCATTAAGCATTTTACCACATTATTTATATAACATGGGTTCACCCTAATTCTTGCCATGAAAACCTCTCTTCTTAATTGACAACCCGGTAGCCTATCAATGTAGGAAAAGAATTGTTCATTTTTCCTTGCAGCAGTCATAAAATGCACTGAGCTTTTATTAACAAGATTATTTTGGTCCTCTGCATGAGATATTTCCTTCCCCAACGACCTAAGTACCTTCTTATCAATACTAATCATATAGGTAATGGGGCACAAATTAACCTTCATCATACAGCATAGCTTCGTCATAATTGCCCTAGTCTCTCTTTCCCATTTTAATTCGCTATTCTGGGTTTTTACACCATTGTCATATTTTGGTGTTCTCGCCTACTCCTAGGCGTTGCCAGAAGCAGAGTAGGGCCATACCAGCTTGAATGCCTCATGAAGTCAATCCTAATTCGAGTCTTACGGCCTGGACCATTGCTGACAAGGGGAGTGTGAATAGATTTTTTTAAGTTTTTGCCTTCCTCGACATCCCAGTCCTCTTTGCTGCTTAAGTATAAAAGTTCTGCGTCATACCGAAATTGCTGGGGTACCATAGCCGAAAAAGCTTTTAGCACTGGTCTATCTGACATAGCGTCATAGGCTTTATCAAACAATTTCATGCCACCAATCGATGCTGAGGTTTTTAATTTTGACGCCTCCAGGTGGGTATTCCATTTTATACTTTTTTCAAACCATAAACCCAAGTATCTATATTCAGTAACCAATTCCACTTTCTCTGTCCCCATCCACCATGTGAACCCAGCTTTCCTCCGGCCAAAGCTCAAGGTTTTAGTCTTGTCCATATTAATCACAAGTTTTTTCTTAGAGCAGTAATCCTTAAATATATTCAGTTTCCTTTGCAGGCCCACTTCAGTCTGATCCATAGTCACCAGATTGTCCGCATAGAGCAAACATGCAATATGCCTACCATCTTGTTTTGGGTTTGCCCCATTGACGTTCCCCAAGGTCAAGGGCAAATCTGCTAAGAACAAGGAAAACAGCAGGGGAGCCAATACACATCCCTGCCTCAGCCCATTTCAAATCTCAATCATCCCAGATAAACGTCCATCTTTATCTAAGATTATCTGGGCACAGTTCTTAATATGGAGCATTTGAATCAGATGAAACAAATCTATTGGGATACCATAACTAGTTAGGGCCTCCTACAATAGCTCCCGGTCTACCAGATCGAAAGCTGGGCAGAAGTCCACAAAACAACAGAATAAACTTCCCTTCATTTCCGTCGACTTCAGCGCTATAGCTCAGAGAGAAAAGCAATAGTCAATTGTGGAGTGGCCTGCTTTAAACACCCCCGTTCCAGGGGTATAATCTGATTTTCCTCCACCCAGTCTTTAAGTAAACCCAGTATGTCTTTTGCAGAGACCTTTTCCCCTATATCTAGGAGATTTATTAAGTCAAAGTCAAAAGTCAAAAAGTTTTTATTTGTTTTGGTACTCATCTGAGGACCACAAATTTAAAACAATTTACAAAATATAAAAGTTTTATCTAAGTATTCAATACAGTTTTAAAAAGGATTTAAAAAATTTATAGACATTATAGCAAACCCATTCTTCGGTCGGTTGCTTACAAATTGCAAGTAAGTTATTAATCGTTGTAATGTTGCATTTCTGATATATCGGCTTGAGGTATCTTGCGCGTGCATTTACTACAGTTATATGAGGACAAACAAATAAAGTATGCACAATATCCTGATCACCCCCAAAACAAAGGTTACAAATGGGGGAATCTCCCGGGAACCATTTAGATGTAACAATTGAAACTGGGAGAATGCCTAGACGCAACATAGTAATACACCTTCTAGCTCCATGTGATAGTGAGAGGCCCAGGTATGGCCGTAGTTGTTTATATTCCAGCGACTCTATATACGTTTTGTACGTAGATAATTTACTACAATACTTAAGATCAATATCGTAGCTTAGCCTGGGGATAGAGCATTTCAGGAATAGCTTTAGTTGGGGTTTTGTCCATGATAACAGGATATTTTCAGTCAGGTTCGCTAATTTAAATGCTTCAGACATATTTTTTGAGAAGATCAGATGGCGGGAATCTGTTAAAAATATCTCAGTCTTTAGCAAGAATCTTAGCGATCCTTCCTTGGCGTGCAGAAGATTATACGCCCATCGAATAATATTAGCCATAGCTGTAGCAAATGAGCTTGTCAGAGAGAACTCCAATCTCAGAGCCTGCACAGATGTGGATGTGGAGATTTGTAATAGTCTTTTCAAGATTTTCCCTTCAGCCAGATCCATAAACGACCATTGTCTTACAGGCAAATGTTCAGTTGCATAGGACAGGACCGAGGGTATTTTTACTTTGTAAACCTTGAGTAGTGAGGAGAAATGCCTGCTTCCTGTGGCTGTATACATTCTAGAGAGTGCCCCGGCATGGATAGCAGATTTTTTCTTTAAATTATTTATGTGTTTGAGATTTTTTAAATTCTTGGTAAAAATCCTGCCAAGGTAAGTGTACTCGTCTACTTCCTCTACTCTTTTCCCATCAAGATTCCAGTAATATTTGACGCTTTTTTTCCGACCAGAGAATGCCACAACTTTTGTTTTTGTTAGGTTGGGGATTAGGAAATGATCTTTAGAGTAGATATTTAAGGAGTCCAGTAGATTTTGGAGACCAAAAGGTGTGAGGTCCAACAGAACAATATCATCTGCATAGAGTAACGCGTGTATGCTCTGAAGGGCAATCTTTGGTGGTAGACTCGAGCATTTTTGCAAATATGAAGGGAGGTCGCTCAGATACAGTGAAAAAAGAATTGGTGCAAGGAGACATCCCTGTTTAAGACCATTTGACGTGTTGATTGATTTCGTCAGACCCTTTTCACTTCCCATTTGTACCTGGGACCAGGTATTTGTATGTAGTTGAATAATGATTTGCAACAAGTTTTCAGCAATCCCGAATCTTCTCAGTTTCCTCCACAGCGTTGGTCTGTCCACACGATCAAACGCTGTGGAATAATCTATAAAGGCAGCATATACTGGTTGTGATTTATTCCCAACGTATTTATCGAGGACAGTCTGGAGTACGGAAATATTGTCCGTTACCGAGTGGTTGGGACGAAAGCCGGCCTGGAATTTCGGTATTATTTCATTAGCGAAGCACCAGGTTTTTTAGGAGATTTATTAACTTATAGTTCTTCTGTAATTTTAGGTTGCCCTTCTTATGTATTGGTCCTACGATTTCACCCCTCCAGCTTTCTGGTACAATTCCTGTTTGTAAGATCACTTGAAACACCTTTGCAAAAAACTCAGCCCACCATTCTGGCCTAGTTTTTATTAACACTGCCGGAAGGTTATCTGGGCCTGCAGCAGGGGTAAGCTTCAAATTTGCTATAATTTTCTTTTTATAGCTTAAGGTAAAATATACTTCCCTCACACGTGGCCAAACTGGCTTCCTTGACTCTTCTTATATTGACCATTTCCCATATATTTCTTCCAGGTAGCCCACCTAGTTATCTTCAGGGACCATACAATCTAGGGAACCTACTTTTCTACCCATACTTTCTTAAACTAATTTCCAAAATCCTTTGACATTTCTCATTTCAATTACCTCCAACATAATTGCCCAGCACTTATCTTTATAAGTTATTTTTTTGTTCTGAATTGGTGTTTTATATTTTAACCTTAGTGACAGGAGCGACTGAGATAATTCTACATTAAACCTAACCCTTAATCTTCACTCCTTTTGTTTGATCTGTACGTTAACTTCCCAGCATTCATCGTCAAACCAGGTCTTCATATTTTTATTAGCCCTATGGCTCTCAAGACCTGTCTTTCTTGACTTAAATATTTTCTTTAAGGTATCCTGCCTATGGTGGATTCAAACCAGGTAATTCCATCTTTAAGTTGAATTTCTTCTACAGAGATAGCCTGCTGAGTTTGCTTTAACTTCTCAATATATTCCTCCGTTAAACTAGTTGTCAACCGTTTTGGATAATCCACATGTACCTGCAGAACCCTTTCTTTATGTTTACTTCTTGATAGATGTAGTTCTGCTCTCAATGGATAATGGTCGCTATCTCTCATTAATACCACCTCAAAATTGTTAATTAGCCCAAAGCACCAGGTCTGGCAAAACACATAATCTATTGGGCAGAGTTGCTAGCCCCTCAAAAAAGTAATAAGACACTGGGTCTACAGAGTTATTGCCATAAAAATATGCAAACTTCTGCACATATGTTTTGGAGCTACCCAAGGGGGTTGTAGTGCACTGTTCCCCTTGTGTGTAACTAAATACTGCACGTGGCGACTAGCTCTTTGTAAATAATAGTTCACATAGCAATGATAAGAAAACATTTCATCTTAATAATATATACCACTATACATATCTTCACTTTCAAATAAAGTATAATGCTCAAGCTCAGAAAGTTTAGACCTAAACGTATTACTATCCCAATCATCAGAGATACTGCCAGGTATTTTTACAGCTTTAAGTGATATCTTGAATACGTATGGTATTTGTAACGGTTCTGTGGGACCAAAGACATCAAATGGGACCTTATCCCAAATTATGTCATCCAGGACCGGAACTGCAGAAATGCTCACAAGGGACAGTTCTCTTTGAAGTTTGTCTAATAAAGAATGAGGCTTCAATACCTCAGTTACCAGTTCAACAGAAGAGCATTCTGGAAGATAATGTCCATTCAGAAGCAAAACGAATACTGTCATAAAATCAATCCAAATGAAAAGGAAAAGCAATGAGATGGAAATCCAAATGTAAATCCAAGGTGGAACCAAGTATGTCTTTTTAAGCTAAATAATAAATGCAAGAGTTCCATGTTATGGTTGTTCTGATGAATCCAAGAAAAAGTCATCAAGCTCGGCAAAAAAGCCGTTGGCAGTCCGTGCGAAAACAGGGACCTCCAAGCAGTGGTGAATCGGTAGATAACACCAAAAATGGGTCAGAATTAAAAACGTATTCATGGTGTGTGTGCGTGGTGTTCCTAGATGTAAATGGAAATAGCAAAACTTCAGTATCAGATATTCCCTGCTGAGGAACAGAAGCATCTGAATTTGTTATTGCTTATAAAGGGATTTGCGGCATGGTAGTGAGAGGAGGCAGGTAACTACCAAGGAGCCTGTATGACCTACTATGTAGGACTGGCCCCATGGTGTGATGTGGTTTGACACAAATATTTCGTTTTTACAACCAGCCAGAGGTGCTGACGTACTGTTCAGGTATCTTCAACTGCCAGGACCAGCATTGGTGCACTGTAAGATGGGCCAAATTGTTTCTTATCCACAATCTTCTCTCTGACCTGATTTGTGATCTCTAGAATCTAGCCAAGAGTTTCTAGTTACACCTTCATTCTTAAGCTTGTTTCTTTGCTCATCCCAGAAGTCTTTCAGTTCCTGTAAGACAGCCCAATGTTCATTGATATAAAAAGGCGTTTCTAACACCACTATGCTAGGATCGTCAAGGTCCCGAACCCACATAGGATGCCTAATAGGACCTCATAGGGCGTGCAACCACCCAGGGATCTTCCAGGCAGATTGTTTAAGCTCTCTGGACCCCATAGAGGTGTTGGATCCACCTTTGATCTGAACCTAATACTCTAGCTGTTAAAGACTGCTTTAAGTCACAGTTTTGTCTTTCCATTATCACATTTTCCTTAGGATGAAAGGGTGAGCAATAGTGCACAGCCACACGTCAAGTCAAGTCAAAATTATATTTATTCGGTTTCCAAAATGTTTAGAAAAACCATAAAAGTACAATTAAAACAATGTGTTTCATAAGTTGGAATCAACAAAAGTCGTACAACAATCCATTTACATACTTATTAATTAATTCAATATTTAAAAAATGGAAAACTTCATGATTCAAAATAAATATACATATATATCAGCATCTAACCAAGGTTGGGGCGGTGATTAACACAAAATTTCAAAAACAAGCTATAGATTTAGCGTGTGCCTAATTATCCAAACATTGGAGCGCTAAAAAGGCTGGGCGGCAAGCACGCGCCCCATAGATCTCAATATGGGGACAATCCAGCGTCTATGTGGAATCTCATAGAATCTGCAAAACAGAATTATATGGATTGAGGATTGTGGAGAGATAGTGTTGCATGGGCATAGTCGTAAATTCCTTGACCAGTCATTCTGTTGTGGAAAGGAAATTAACCGAAAAAAGATATCGAATCTAAAATGAGTTAACAAAAATATTTCATATTGGTTCAAGTTAGATGTTAGATACGGTTGAATGGAAAAATTTGTTTGAATGGCTAATGAATGCTGAACTGAGGTTTTCCCAACCTCAGTTGTTAGTCGTAATTGGCCTAGATGGAAGAGACATATTTTTTTCAGGTCTTTCTTGGGAATCTCGGAGATAGTTAACGGTTGGTAGTGGAAATATCTCTGGAGACCTAGATCATCAAAAAAGGACTTCACATAGGCTAGCCATTTAATTTTGTGCATATAGTCAAGCGTCATGCACTCCTGTAAAAGGCGCTGTGTTAAATCGCACTGGACCATAGTCCAAATGCAGCGCCATAACATAAACCTTAGAGGCAAACACTGGGCCCTGGTCCAAATGGAATTTTGCTATTGAATATGTCTCGATGAAGACTTTCAGATCTTTTATAACAGTTCGCGCATCAGCTGTTCGCTGTGACCATACACATGGGAATCTCAAATCTGAATACCCTGCTAACAAAATGTATTTAAAGGAGCCATCACTATTTAGTGGTCCACAGTGGTATAGATACACAGAGGACAGATGCTTGTTTGAAATCAAGAGAGGTATCTGTGGCGGGCATGCTATGGTGTAAACCTTCATTTGTTGACAAATGCGGCATTTAAGGACATAAATTAGTCTAATTTCATAGACCTGGCCACCAATAGCATTGCTGTAGGAGTAAACTGTAGACTCCACACCAGCACTGGCAGACGCAAACCCCTCATGTACTGCCATGATTAATTCTGGTCTGCAATCTTGATTTAGAAATAATCTACCCCCCTTTCGATAAACAAATTAATTGTTTTACACACTTAGTAGGTAGGAGAATTTTGCTGGATATGATTTTGGTAAAGAAGTGCCACAGTGTTTAAGCAGTGACAGCTATCACCATGTCTCTATCTACCCTAGTGTGTGAAAGGGTTATTGCAGCTACAACAGCAGTGTGCACTGCTGTCTTTGCAGCTTCATCAGCCAGTGAATTCCCTACAATGTCTATTACTACACATTGGAGGCTCACTGTGTAAATAAATAACATGAGCCCGTGCTTAACTTGCTTTATGATTTTCTTCTTTTCCCAAAAGCATCTTGTCCTTGATAGTATACCCTTTAGAGTCACTGAATCCATTCTGGCTCCAGTAGTGTAAATAATTGTAAGACTGACATATTTAGAGCTATCAGTTCAGCCAGCTGTGCAGCACAATCATCTATTGTCTGTGTAACTGTTTTATGAGACTGGAAGATTCCATCATTGATTATACTGCTTACCGCTGCACAACAGCATTGTATTGGTGTTTTGCTTCAACTGCGGACTGGGTGGAATTATCAGTGTAGGCTATTCAGTCATACTTATTTAAAGGCATAATTTCTCTGGGCAGATGCTATTCTTTTTCGTGTTGCAGTTATGCTTGTGTTTGTAATGTAAAGTTAAACATAGTCTATGTCAGTTGCTGTTAATGAAGTGGTCCATTGTATCCATGTAGGATGTAAGACTTTCGCATCCAGGATGCTGGTCTTTGTAACAGCTTCTAAGGTGGGGATGGGAGTCCTGGCAATTATGTGTTTGCCCTGGGCCAATGTTCTCTCCTTCACAATAGCTGTCTGTACTGCAGTCAGTATTTTGTCTGCGGATGTAAAGCACTTCTCAGCATTGGAATATAAATACAATTTATATGCATCCAGTACAGTGTTACCCTTGTGTAAGTACCTAATACTTTTTGGATTACTTTTTTGGATTTACTTTGCACTTTTTCATTTTTTGGGGGGGGGATTGCTTGGAGTTTTAAAACAAAAATGTATGGTTTGGTATTATGAAAATGAACATGGGTACAGTTAATGAACAGTAAGTATCAGTTCAGTTCAGTTCATTTCATAAAGCTTTTTTTTGGAGCATAAAAACAATGTCCATAAAAGCACAACAAATACAGCGAAGTACATTCATCAGAAGAAAAGCAATAATCCATATGAGTTAAAAAATCATACTTTTCCTGGCCCTAATCGCTTTCAGAAGAAAAGTAGCAGTAAAAAAAAAAATATCAACATGATTTAGATTAAAAAGCAATTTCAAGGCATCATGAACTGTCCTAACACCAAACTTAACAAAAACAGGTTTTAAAAAGGCATTACAAAGATATTCATATAACTTACCACATTCCATAACATAAGTTTTGGATTTGTTAATGACTACTTTACGTTCACCAATAAAAAGAGAAAACCTGTCCATAAGTCGTTGCAAACCCAGGGGAGTCCTTGACAGCAGCACTGCGTCATCCGCATATATTAATACCGGGACGTCGATATTATTGACTCTAGGGGCATCTGCCACAATAGTTTTAAGAACTTTATCGACTTCATTGATAAAAAGAGTAAAAAGGAATGGGGGGAGGACGCACCCCTGCCTAATACACCGCCCTACCCTAAATTTGGGTGTACGTTCCCCACTTGGGCCAAAACAGACACTCGTACGTAGGTTGGCATAGACACGTGCTAGGAAATAGACAATGCCCTCAGGCGCTCCCAATTCTAACAATTTGGCCCAAAGAATGCCATGGTCCACCAAGTCGAAGGCGCAACTCAAATCCGCAAAGCAGAGATAGAGAGAGCCTGACTTTGCCTGGGTATACTTCCCTATCAAGAGTTAAAGATTGAGGCATTGTTCAATGGTACCCCTCCCCTTCCTGAAACCATATTGGCAATCTACAAGAATATTATTTGAGGAGGCCCATTCTTCCAATCTTGTTAGTAGGACTTGACTCATTATTTTTACGGCAGAGTCTCATAACGAGATAGGGTGATAATTCTTCACCTCCCCCTGTCACCTTTCTTGTAAATTGGGACAATGATGGATTCCTCCCATGTTGGAGGGACCCCATAGCAGACTGCAGCATTAAAGACTTTGGTTAACAAAGGGCCCCAGAGTTCAGGGATAAATTTATATACATCGATTGGTACCATATCAGGACCCTGTGCCTTGCCCCCTTTACTGGCTATGATGCTATCCTCACCTTCTGTTAGGGTAATATTTAGTGGTACAATTGGCCATGTGCCATCCCGGACCTTAGCCCCGCCGTCCGAGTCAAAAATACCTGAAAAGTGTGTGACCCAGAAGTCCGAGTCAACATTAGAAGTCAGTTCGGGGGTTTTGTTGTCCTTTAGGAATGAGCCATTCACTGTGTTCCAGAATAGCGTATTATTGGAAGTTTCTGCAGCTAAAGCCAAGCTATCCCAGGCTTCCTGCTGCTGTTCCTTCTTTCTACGCTTAAGTTCCCCCTGGTAGATAGATCTAAGTTGTTTTACCACACTCATTACTCTTGGTTTTACAGTGAGTGCCTCCTTCAATTTTTTCAATGCGAGGGTGCAGACATGGTCAACCCCCCCCCCACCCCCCCCCCCCCCAATGTCGGTCAGATCTCCCCTTGCCAGTTTTGGTCATTACTTTCTCAGTAAGAGCATTAATAGTAATGAAAGTGCCTATAGTCTTACTATTGTCCACATCACTGTCCAAGATGGCAGTGATGTCTGAAAGACCGTTCCTAATGATATTAGTGGACATCGTTTCTGCTTTGTCCCCCTTCCATCTAATTCTAAATCCATTAGTTCTGTGTGGTTCTACGTTAACAATAGCACCATTATTAAGGATTGGATTTGACTCCAAAAAGGTCAGCTCAATAGCTACACAGTTATGGTCGCTATGCAGGGAGGAGTCCACAACCCTAGATGCCCTACACCAGGAAACGAGGTGGGAGGACATGCAGATGTAATCAATTATAGAGCTTGAGTTCCGTCCTATAAAGGTAGGAATAATGGCACCAGAGGTCTCTTTAGCAGAGGGCAATATTACCATATCGTAGGCAGCTAACAAGTTATTCAGTGCGTCCCCATATTGATTGTGTGGGAAATGGATATCAACATCCCCATTCAAGTCAACAATCCCACATACCCTTCGATCAGAGAGAGGACAAACCATCAAATTAAAGTCGCCTACCCATATTATTTCAAAAGCAATATTGGAACACATAGTGATTTCTTCAAGTGCGCTCACTAGAGCAGCAACCACCAAATGCTGTGAACTGTCGAAAACATTGTTATAAAAATTAATTAAGAGAAAGTTTCTGCCATTATCCTGTTTCAACCATAACATCTGTGAATGGGCGTTTACTAGCACATGTTTTTTCACCATGATAGGGAGTTTAACAGAAATCAAAACCATGACCCCTCCCTTTGCTCTTCCTGATGGTGATGCCAGGGCGGGTAGAGAGTAAGAGACATATCAGTTGAGAGTAATGGGGTCTTTGGACCATGTTTCCTGGAAACATAAGATGTTGAAACTGTTTACAAACTCTGTCCAAGTATGACACTCCAACTGTAAGTATCATTTATTCATTTGTTTCTGGGTGGGAAATATTATATTTTAATATGTATGTGTGTTTCATCTAATTGCAATGTCATATTTCTAATTTCTGTGCATGTGATTGAATTGGCTTTAGGTTGTGTTTATTTCTAACATTGTGCTTTGTGGTTGGTAATGTGTAGATTTTTATTTAAAAAGTAAAACATATTTTTAATTATCAGTCATATTTTCAATTTTATTAGAGCAGTTTTTTGACTGATTTCTAAAAATAGTGTAATTAATATTTATTTTAGAACTGGTTTGTTAGTTACTGTATAGTTAGGATAGGTGTTTTATATTTAAGTTTTTACAATTATTTTAATTATTCTTCTCCTTTGTTGGGTAATAAATATTTGAACTTTTCATTTGACCATGTCATGCATTTGACTCTATTGTGACTTATTTTAGGTTTATTTCAGCTTACTGATGGCTCAATTCTTAGTTGTTGGTAGCATTGTTCTTTTTAGCAGGCTTCTATGAATTTGTAGAGTGTAGGTTGGGTTCTTCCTAATGTGACTTGCAAGGCATTGTGGCATCCTTCTACTGCGTTGTTGGTTTTGGCTTGTTGAGCAATGGTATTTGGAATTTGGGTTGGCATCAATATCCAGAGTGTTGCAGTCTTCCAACCCAAGTGTCTTCAAAATAGTCCATTAGGGGACTTAACTTGTGTTAGTTTAGCTGGTAAAATGGACCTTCTATAAGCATGCTGTAGCGGTTACCTTCTTCTGTGGCATATGCTAGTGCAATTAATTTTTTTTCAGAAGTAAACTGGCCGTTTCTTGCATGTTCTGCACTTAATGCAGATTTTAGAGACATTTCCAAGTGCTTTGATTGAATTAAAAGCCTTTTAATGAAAGTGTGTGTATAGCTTAAGTATTGATTGTATTATAGCCTGTTCAAAGTCCATTATAATTTCTAATGGGTGTAGTTGTTGTTTTTATTTTGCTGTTGTTTAGTAGTTTGTAGTAAGTGGCACTTTGTTTTTTAGGTACCAATGCATAAGTAAGGGGTACATTAGGGTTTTAATATTCACCGTGTATGAGGAATATCTCTGTGAATGGTCTAGGGCACATTTTGAATGGTCCATGCATCATCCATGCTTCACATTGGCTTAGTCTTCATAAATTATTTGCAGTAGCAAAAATAATCAATTTGTTTATCATTGTTCAGGTTGTCGAGCAGGAGGGAGGGTTCATCATAATGTGTGGTGTTTAAGTGTTCAGGAATTTCAATGTCTTGGTATCTTCTAGGGGTAGCAGGAGGGTCACTGGTGGCTTTCTTAGGACATGCTAGGGGTGACATTTAGGGAGTGGTTGTGTTCTCCCACATTGCATTGAATTGAAACTGCACTTGTATAGCGCTATCTACCCGGAGGCCTCGTAGCGCTTATGACTGAAAACTTACTTAGCGCGGGCTCAGGGCAGATCAGCAGGATTTAGCATACAAGTGATTAATTAATAACATTATTAAAAACATTTTTTTGAGGTAGCCCTCCCAGAACAAGTGTTATAGAAGCATTTTGTACATTGCCCCTTTACATTCTTTGAGCTTGTGCTTTCCTGCCTGTAAGTCTATCCCATGTGCAAGACAATTGTTTCGTAATGTTATTTACCTTGCTGTTACAGCCATTCCGGTGAAAATAATAAAAAGTAATAGTTAAATATGTTGTTATAAATCTAACTTTAGTCTGCTGATGTAGAGCAAACTTTACATTAATCATTTTCCATTGAAGCTGTTGAAATGCGAGTGCAGAGGTGGGTTTTCTATTGGTGAAAAAAGTTTGCTTTAATTACATTCTAAATGGTTTTTTTTGGTTTGTTTATAGGGATTGTGGCCTTTTAGTTTTAGTTTTACTATTTAAGGTTACCTTGATGTTTAGAAATCATATGATTTTACTTACGTATAACATGCCTTTGTGTAGGTGTTTGAATGTGGATTTTTATTGCCTGTTCTGTATTTTATACATTTTGTTGCACTTGATTTATAGTATCTATAGATTAGTCAGGATATAAAAAAAGACTGTTTTGTTATTATTTATAATTTACCATTTTTTTTAAATATTTAATTTAGTCCATATTGTTTCAATTTAAATGTTCCAACCTAATTTTTGAGGTCATTGCAGTTTTGTGTCCTTTTTTCTTCTTTGATGTTCTATTGGGAATCCAGCAGTGCATTCTTCTCAAGCAAGTTTTATCTTTTTTTATGTGGCGATTTTTCTCTCCCTTATATTTTACTTTGGTAATTAGTTAAGTATTTCTCTGAGAATTTTTCTCTATAGTATGTTTTACTGATTAGTGTTTGTATAGTTAGAATTTTTTTTCAGTTATTTTACGGTGGACGCTAATTTGTGTTTCTGTTTTCATGTAAAATATATGTCTGTGTGGTTTTTATTACTATGTATATATTTTTATTGTATAATGTTATATTTTAAAGTTTGACATTTTTAATATATTTGTTTTATGTATTTTGTATTCATGTTTGATTAGTTTATTTATTGTAAGGTATAATAATATGTTATATGTGTTCCATGTTAATTTTGATATAATAATATTTTATAATATATTCTGATATACATATTGTTTTAATTTTACATTTGTTTGTGTTATAGTTTGTAAAATATTTCGAATATTTAGGTTTCCTTGCAGTGGTATGTTTTTTGATATTTTTGTTATCTCATATAGTTATTTAAAAGTAACAATATTTTTATTTCTGATATTTATGTTTGTGATATTGTTAAAAATAGATATTTTTTATGGTGATTGTTTAGTCATCGACATTTGTTAACTCGGTATGGAATGGTGATATGTGGGTGGCCTATATTTTTTTAGCAATATTTTTTTTAGTCAATATTGTTTAGGTACAATACATCTGCACACAAAGATGATATTGAACTTTCTTTATTTCAAAAGAACAGCAATCAGACTGATTAGAGATAACGGAAAAATAGACAAATGTCTTTACTTTTGAATCGTCCTTTCTGTCATCATTCTTAAAGTTTCATATGATCTAGAGAGTTTTTTCAATCCATCCCTATAACATACATATTATTTTGATAACATTTCACTAGGGATAGCGTAACACACTGCACAAAAGGTGAATGTGCTGAGTTAAAAAGGTGATAGCGCCCTAAGTGCCCAAGCGGAACTAAAGTGAGGAAATAGATCAATATTCTACTAGGCTTCTTGTGCTTGTTCTGTGAATATAAATGTGAATTGAACCTTGTCAACGCTTTGATCCCTATGACGTGCAGGTCTCTTTAGGACAAACATAGTAAAGGCTAGTCGTAGGAGGAGTCCATAAACATTGATGAAAAATGGGAATCAGTTCCTGTTATCTTTCTGCATGTGCATTTGTCCCTTGCGGCTGCTAAGGACTCATGGGCTGTGGAACTGTTACAGTAGCCCTAAATCATGAGTGCAGAATTTAAAGAAAAAATACTTTTGTGGCATTTGGCTGTGAGGGTACTCTCCTCACCTGCATACTAGTGTGTGAACATGTAGCCAACTGTAAAATATATAAATGTGGATAGTAGGAATTGTAATGTATTGTGCATAATATTTAACCACTGTATGACTTGTTTGGCAAATCAATATGGATAACAAATTGACAATTACTACAAGGCCTAAAATGACTGGTTAGCTGCCTTGGGCCTTCACAGCTTCTTGAGTACTGCTTCTCCATCTGAACACAGTACTGCCAGTGTAACTCCATGGGCTAGTTTGCTGTCCTCCTGTCAGAGACAAAGGGACATAACAGGCTCCTACCATCTTGAACCCACACCTCGACCCAGCCTGGTTCCTAATCCCCAAGTGGTGCCCCCTCAGTCCTGGATCATTGTTGGTAGCGCTGAAGGTTTCCAAATAGCCAAAATCAAAAACTTGGGACCTAAAAAATGTTTTGCCTAAAAACTGCTCTGAGAACCAAAGAAAGACCAGGACCAACCTGTTCATCAATCTGCCCAAGGTGAATCACTGGTCAGTCTGACTTTGTGGCTGCTCCCGCTACATTCTACTCCGCAGCAGCAAATACTATGCAGTGGTCCTTTGTCAAAGGGGTATCTGACATCCTGGAACTCCCATCAGCTACAGGCTCCTGCCGGATCCGGCTGGAGATTTTCAACCTCCAAAATAGTGACTAGATCCAAATGTGGAAATCTTTACCGCAACTTTGTTCAGCGGCTCCCCGACAATGACACTCCCTCCTCAGAAACTGTCTGCAGCCTTACCCAGCTGAACTTTACCTTCGCAGTATTTCTTTTTCCAAATATTTTCTAAATCAGAAGGTAAGTGCTGACATCGCTCAATCTACTTTTTGCATCTGTCATGCACTCCATCGCGGTCGGCATATTTTTACATCTCCATCAGATACTATGGCTTCAGATCAAGAGAAAAAGGATCGCACACTCAAGGACATGCTTATCAAACAGGGTGGTGATCATCTGCCATCAAAAGGCTTAGATCCCGCTCCAGTTAGCGGGGAGGCAGATGCCCCAGTGACTCAATCCTTTCTGAGGCTCTCTTTGCCTCTCTTAGGGAAATCTGCAGACCCTCAGAAAAGAGCTCTCAAATGAGATCACAATAATCCATCAAAATGTTGACAGGTTGGGGGACAGAGTGTCTTCCTTGAAAGACTGTGAAACTAGTAGGGAGGAGGAGTTAGAATAGATGCAGCAAGAACTTTTACACCTCCGGGACCAAAACCTTGATTTACAGGTCCACACAGAAGATCTTGAAATTTGATCCTGACTAAACAATATTCACACTAAAGGTTCATCTTCTGGAGCAGAGGGATCCGATATTACCCTGTTTGTTCCTGAACTCTTTCTCTCAATCCTAAAGGCCCCCCCTAGAGACAGATATCTAATTAGACTGAGGACATAGAGTCGGTCCTAAGAGACTAGACTCAGCACTTGTTGGGACATTTTGATATGTAGCCACAATTACACACTGACTGAAGGAGTGCATTCTTCTTGTGGTGAAAGACCAACATCCAATAAAATTCAAGATTTTGCTGCCTTCATGCTTCAAAAATGCAGACAATTTCGCCCAGTCATGACACACCTTCGAAACCAAAGCAGATCCTATGCATCCTTGCCAGCTGGTGTTTTGCTTGCAAGGCAAACCCCATCAGCTCTGCTCCTTCAAGGAGGCCTGCAAGTTACTCAGCATAGAAGACGTCCCAGCAGAAGACCTCCCACCATGGCAGCGGGTGAGAGGTGCTGATGGGCGCCGTGGTGGAGGCGCATGGGGCCCCAGTTTTTATGCTCTTCACTGACCTGGCGACAATGGCGAAGGCATGACAGGCAGTTCTGGAGTCACTACCCAGAGACTCAGCTGTTCTAGCAGAGATCTGAACCCGGTGAAGATAAACCTCTCTTTTACTTTGAGCTGGATTGGTTGGGTTGGTGGGCATCACTACACATCACCTCCCATCATTCCTTTCACTACCTGGGACTCTAACCATGGGTATTCACACTTATGAACACTTTTTCTCTAGGTTCTTTTTTTGGTTTTGGTATTTGTTTATTTGCTTTAGAGATTTCATCATTTTCACTGTTCACTGGGTTATAATTCCTTCAACCTATATATGGTGGGAGTCAGGCACTTTGGTCCAGGGTCTGGTGCTGGTTTTTTCTCCTGGCCTCGCATTCTGCATGTCTTCGCCCTCTCTTCTACAATTTGCTTGACTTTAGCACCCCTCTGACTAATGGTCCTGGAAATGTAAATTGTAAACCTTAATGTTAGCAGCTTTAATAATCCTACTAAGTGAAAGGTGATTCCCTCTCTCTAGAGTGCCCCCCGAAGCGATATATGCCTACTCCAAGGAACACATCTATTTTCTGAAGATGTACACTACATGCAATCATGTTGGTTTCCATGACAGCTGTGGTCCACCTATACTTCAAAATGGGGTGGGATAGCTATTTTGTTTTCCCCACATTTTTAAAGCGACATAACCTCCAAAGTGACCGAGACAAAGGGACGACTCCTCGCATATTGGCTTAGACTTGGCACCTTCCATTTCACCTGTGCTAACATGTATACTTCCAACGATCAGCAAGATGCCTTTATTATCAATGCCCTTTACTCCTTGTGTTAGACCCCTAACTCTGGCATATTGATTGGGTTAACTTAAATCTAGTTGTGGATAATGACCTTGACTGCTCTAGTGGTGTTTGAACTAAATGGGGCCTTCTCATCCCAGGGTATCTGCTTGCTTACAGATTGTGGGCTAATTGAATGGGCGCAAATCACCCTGACATTAGGAACTACCTGTACGACTCGGCAGTGCACAAAACCACACCTGGAATTATTCTTTATTTGCGACCTCCACTCTTCAAACAATGGTCAATTACTCTTCTTTTGCTCCTCTATCACTCTCTGTCCACACACTGTAACTCTCACCATAGGCATTGGCACTACGCAGGCGAACACTTCACGCTGTGGCCTCAGGGACTTGCTACTCCAGTTCCCCTCAGCGGTCAAAGCTTTACGAAAGATGATTGTTGACTACTTGCAGACCAACGATACCAATCAGGTTGCACTAGCATCCCTTTGGGAAGCTCTGAAATTATTGCCATATCTGCCTCAGAAAACTGTCAAAAGAAGGAGAAACAGAGAACTCGGGAACTGAAAGTTCTTGAGCTAGAGGGAAAACACAAACGCACTGGGGCCCCATAGATCTGGAGAGAGCTAGCGCAAACATGCCTGTTCCTCAAAGGCTTGGACTTAGACAGAGCAGAATATGCCCTAATTCGTCTGAAACATAAGTTCTATCTGGGTATCAATCACTGTGGCTGGAAGCTGGCACATTGCTCATGGGCCAAGATTCAATCTGGGTCCATTTTGGTACTCCGCCCCACTCCGACCACAAATGTGCATTCAGATCTTCAAATCCCAGACGCTTTCCAAAATGTGAAAAATATATCATTTCAGAGCTAATGAGAGCTCCTACCGACCCCTCGTAATACCTCACATCATACCCTCCAACCCCACTACAGGTAGTCTCGGCCATTGTCGGGCTCAAGCTCATGAAGACCTCGGCACAGGATGGCTCCCCCTCACTGACAGATTTCAGGTTAGAAGCTTCAATATCAGTCATCCCCAAGCCTGGCAAAGACGCAACACTATGTGGGGCTTATAGACCTATATCCCTTTTGAACATCAAGGCCAAAATATTTGCTACTTTACTAGCACACTGGCTCAACTCATTTTTTCAGGGACTGATCTCACCGGAACAGGCTGGCTTCATACTGGTGAGTCAATGCGGGGACACTAGACGCATCTACCATCGGCTAGACAAAGCGTCAAGGACTGAAAGGGAGGCCATTTTTCTCTAATTGACACAGAGAAAACATTCAACTAAGTGCATTGGCCTTACATCTTCTGTACTCTGGAACTATTCAGCTTCGGCAACTTGTTTCTTAGATGGATCAAAAGCATCTACAGCTTCCCTAGAGCAGCGGCGTATGTTAATGGGCTTTACTCCATGACTTTTCAGGTCTGCCAGGGCTCACGACAGGGCTGCCCCTTTTCCCCTCTTCTTTTATCCCCATATATATGGAGCTCCTAGCACCACACATGCGAGCACACCAGGACTTTGATGGTATCACGTGGGGAGGAGAACAACACTTACTTACTCAGCATCTACACTGATGATAGGCCCGATTCACAGAATGAACTTAAGACTCAATCCTAAACTTACTACTATTTTGGTATTTACAGAATGCACTTATTCATTTCGGTATTCACAGAAGGCACTTACTCATTTCGGTATTCACAGAAGTTAGTAGTCCTAACTTTAGGACTCCTAAATGTCTTCTGTGAATACCGAAAGTCTTAAAATTAGGATTTTTCTCAGTTTAGTAGTAGTAAAGTTAGGACTCCTAACTTTAGGACTCCTAAATGCCTTCTGTGAATACCGAAAGTATTAAAATTAGGATTTTTCTCAATTTAGTAGTAGTAAAGTTAGGACTCCTAACTTTAGGACTCGTAAATGCCTTCTGTGAATACCGAAAGTATTAAAATTAGGATTTTTCTCAATTTAGTAATAGTAAAGTTAGGACTCCTAACTTTAGGACTCCTAAATGCCTTCTGTGAATACCGAAAGTCTTAAAATTAGGATTTTTCTCAATTTAGTAGTAGTAAAGTTAGGGCTCCTATAGGACTCCTAAACTGAGAAAAATCCTAATTTTAAGACTTTCGGTATTCACAGAAGGCATTTATTTTCTTGCGGTATCATCTCTTATATTATACCTTTACTGCAGGGTTTATTGTGGATTTTTGTTTATGTGACTGCTGAGCTTAGCGTAGGGCCCTTCTTGCTGGGATGATGGGTTTTGTCATATTGAAGTGCTAGCCTCCTGGCCCCATCAAATTTCGTCTGGCAGGGCCTGGTTATATGTCACTTCAAGAGAAATCTGAGGCCCTCTACAATCTTCTCCCACCACTTCAGGTTTGAGTTCTGCTACATTGAGATTGTTATGGGCACTGTTAGATTTGGGGGTCTCTAGTAGGCACAGGTAGGTACTTGTGACAAATAGGGACCCTTGCGAGCACTTTGTTGACATGATTCCTTCTCTTCTTTCACAGTGCAGGGCAGAGACATCAGACGCACCACGGGAGGTGGAGCCACCATTGTGGAGGAAAGGCACAGCCCTATTCAGGTGCAACTCCTCCCTCCCATCTAAATGCAGATCTATCTATTCACCACTGGGCGGACTCACCCTGTCTCCTGGAATCCCCCAGCCCTGTCACTCAAACTCCAGACAAGGAATACACAACCTAGCAGAGGCAGGCCTGGATAGTTAGACAAGAAAATACCTACTTTCTAAAAGTGGTATTTTCAAACACAGAATGTGAAAACCAACTTTACTAAAAGATGTATTTTATCATTCTGAGTTCAGGCATACTAAACTCGAATTTCTGCCATGTTCCCTGGTTCCCTGAGTCAGTTAAGATTATAAAATGTAATAATCTAACTGATAATTCTGGCCTATGGAGAACAGCTAGCCTTGCAATAGTGAAAAACGAAAATGGCTGTAATTAACTATTTGGACACTCCACACACATCAGGGCTTGTCCTGCCTTATACTTACAATGCACCCTGCCCTTGGGCCTACCATAGGGGGGTCTGATATGAAGAAAAGGGAAGGTTTAGGGACTGGCAAGTGGGTGCACTTGCCCAGTCAGCATGGCAGTACCAGACTGCAAACGGGCTCTGAAATGGCAGGCCTTCGACACATTTTACAAGGCTGCAGCATTTGGATTTACAAGCCCTGGGCACACTCTGTACACTGTACCAGGGTCTGCCAAGTACACCAAACAAGTCAATCATGGAATCACTAATCCATACATCAATTTACAATAGGGAGAACAGATGCACTTTAGCACTGATCATTGGTGGTAAAGTGCCCAGAGTCATAAAACAGCCAACAATAGGTCAGAAAAAATAGAGGAGGAAAGCAAAAAGTTCAGGGATAACCCTGCAAAAAGGGCCAAGTCCAACAGGCACCTAATTGCTTAGCCAAGCTATTACAGCTGTAGAGTACTCAAATGTATTCTTTTGAATAGGTTTACTCTTCTCCTTTGGATGTATCCACAGTTGTACTCTACACAGAGGGTTTTACATGCAGGTTCACAGTGCATTTTAAAGGGTTGTGATCACTTTCCAACCTTTATGTAATTTCAAAGTGTGCTAACTGCCAGCCAGGCATTCGGAGAGGAAGACATAGTCAAAGGTTGATAGTTTTTTGCGGATTGGGGGTTATAACCATTCCTTCTCGTTTGCAAGCATCTCCCATTGTGCTGATACCAGTAAGATGTCAAAATGTCCTGTATTATTTGACTCCCGCTCTCTCCAGAGACAGTATTGGGGGGCCCTTGAAGGCCTCTGATGTTGAAATCTCCCAGTATTATGATTTCATGGGCAGGGTGATCCAAGATGAGATACTGTAAGCTGTTCATAATATAAAGGAAATAATGGTTTATCCTTGTTGATCCCACTATAAGAGGGCACAAGTGCTCAACTGCAGCTCACATTATTAAATATTCTGCCCTTTCTCTACCAGAGCTTGAAGGAAAAATGTTGGATTTTCTACAGCTTATTAGATACTTTGTAACATCTTTGTGACTGTATCAATAAATATGAGGTTGACTCCAATAAGTTGACAAGACAGGTATTCTCTCTGTTTGCATTAATTAGGGAATGTTTTTCTGGTGAGTTAATCAAACTGACACAGCTCGTTCTCATTTCCCCTTCTCATGGCTCACTCCCCAAACAGGAATGGATCAGACAATTAATTGCCCTCAATTTGCATACCACTGCAAGTCACTGTAGAATCAACAAAATCCATTGGGATAACTCTGGATGAGATCCAAAACATGCAAGCATACATCAGCACATCCACATGCAGTACAGATATCAAACTCAATCTCCTCAAAAAGGTAACATTTTTCATCATGCCACCAGACTTTAAGACCATTGTATAATGACTAGCCATATTGGGACTTGACTATGGTGCCACTAAGGGTGACGCTCAATGCAACTGCAAGACTGGGGACAAGAATGAGACAGAGTAACCACATTACACCTTCTCTCAAAAATCTACCTTGGCTACCATAGGAAGCTAGAATCCAACTGAAAATAGAGTGCAAACAAGCCCAAGATTTCAGGGGCATCCTCTCCCATTAGCGTACCAGCTCCCTCTGGCATTAACTTCCAAGATTAAACACACAAAATGCACTCACTTGCACAGGATCTGCCCTGAGGATATGGAACTGTCTCAAAGCAGAAATCTGGTCTAATCCATTAAATTCCACTTTCAAAAATGAGGTCTAAGGGACTCAGCAAAACAGAGTAAGGATCTGGATGAGAAAAAACTATGGTGTGGTCCAACACCCGAGGGCCTTCTGAACATGACACAACTATCATTAGTGGCACCCAAAGCAAACTGTTTATTTTATACTGCTGTTTGTTGATGTATATGTTATGGCTCTTGTAACATGACATGGCACTATGCTCTGATATTCGTCGGGGCATGTTTTCAATACATAGAACTCTCTATATAAAAAACAAAAATAATTGCTATATTTTAACTGCATTTTGACAACCTACTGGAATGGAAACTTGAAATGCATGCTCCTGTTGTATATGGCTGATGCATAGAACTTGCAAACGAGAACACCACCATTAAAAAATATGACGTAACCAATCCTCCATATTTTGTGGCAGATCACTGCAGGTTTGATTGATATTATGCCATTTGCTTTCATTGTAGTCTGTGTTTTTTACTAGGTCTTATTACGTCAATTTACTTTTGTACTGCTTTTGCTCACTCAGTGACATGTAGCTCAAGACATCACCCTTATCACTTCAGACTCACTTGTTTCTTTTGTTTCTTTCAAATCTTTCACACTTGAGTATGACTGATTACTCAGCCTGCACTGGCTTCCTGTATCACAACACATCAAATGTAAGGCTCAGTGTCTGGCTTACAAACCACTGAACTACACAGGTCCTACCTTCCTGCAAAACTTTTTGCCTGGTATGAACCTACCAGACACCTCCGTTCTACCGGGACCAGATTCTTGACAATGTCCAGAATTTGAACAGCGCACTGGGGTGGCCGAGCTTTCACTATGGTACCTCTAAACTCTGGAACACTCTTCCAAGTGAGCTCAGAATTGCGAGCTCCCTCTCCACTTTTAGGAAAGGACTAAAAACCTGGTTGTTCCAGAACTAGATTCTAGAGCGGGCTTACTATGTTCTCAGCGCCAAGACACCTCCGGGTATTCGTGCGCTTTATAAATCCTGTTAACATTAACATTACTGTTTGGCACATTCCAAGGTGTAGATGGTCTTAGTTTATAATTTTATAGTTTATACAAAATGATGAAAGGACTCTCCCATTGTTTTATTTTTGAATAAATAGCTAGTTTGGGGACACCTAGCAATAATACTCAACCAGTACCTCTTCATTAACAATATGGTCAGTCGGATGAGTATTAAAACCCCCACAAACCAGTACTAGTTGGGTAACCCCCATTAACGTTTCCTGTCTCCTTTATGCTTTTAACATATTCAACAAAGTTACACCACCTGACTCTGACTCTTCACCAAAATGCTCAACACCGTGCTCATGCATACTTCAAAGATGTCCCCAATCCCAAATACCTGCATTACTGTTGTGTGTGTTTGTGTGTGTGTGCATGTGGGTTTTGTGTACACTTGCTTTTTATATAGCACTGGACAACACACCGTTGCACTCTTGTTGACTTGTAAAGGACAGTAGTATGGCTATGACTGAGATATCCTCGGAGAGTAAATAATGCAGCGGTCCTCGGTGATGAAGATCTTATGACCTCTAGAATATGAAACTGAATGAAACGCTGCCCTTTGTGCAGCTTGAACGCAAGGGACCATGGTGAGTTATACAAATCTTATTTCATGTCTATGTGGGCTGAGGATGCAAAGCAGCAGATTTAGGTTATATAAAGTTATAGTACTGGAATGGCATCATAGGGCATCAAGCATTTTGATGAGTGAAGAGCACAGTGCTTTACTTTAGAAAAAGTGATTTGCCAAGTAGAGATATAGAAGTATAAAATGGATACCTGCGAACCGTGTGAGCAGACAGAAGAAATGTTCAGATTAAGGATGTGCAAAGATGCCAATGTTTCTGTCTGCAAACTGTGCGAGCTTTAAAATGGTGGAAAGTTTTGAAAAGACAACTGGTTGGAAATTAAGATCCTTTTTACTCAAGAGATTTGTTTCAAAATCCTTTTTATGGTAAAAGACTTCATCAAAGAATTTGTGAAGACTTTTTTACCAGCAGTCAATAATTAACATTTCACTCCACATTTTGCTAATAGCAATGCCAAAGGCTTATCATTTAGACTACTTTTACAATGTTTTTCCAAGAGCCTAATCTTCAGTGTGGAGTACAGTTTGTGTACTCCATGAGATTGATGTAGTAAAATACTCTGTCGCCTTGAGAGTACCCACCCACCACATTTAGAGATATCTTCTGGTCATGTGGAGAATTTTAGTCATTGGCAAAAGCCATCTTCATTGGAGACCCTGTAACTGTGATAAAAGTTTGACGGATGCTTCTGTCAAATTGACCGATGTCTTCCAAACTTTTAGCGTGTTTCAGTTTTTTCAGAAACAAACTCACAAAGCAAGATTTTGTTTTTGAAAAATCGAAAACTAATGAACCCACTGGTCTACCACCCCTGTCGCACAACATTACCTCAGATATATAATACAATAATGTAATAGTCACAAAGGTTTACTATACTGTATAGATTACCTGTATCCCTTTCCCAGTCAAGAAAATGATTGTGGAAATGTAAAGGGTCTATCCATCTATGAAACCCTAGTCAAGCAAAAACCACAATCCTTGTCAGTGTGAACCACAAAATGTCACTAAATTAACCAGTGCTTAACCCTCTAGTAGCTTGGCCTAAAAGCGGCAATGTGTAAAGTATTTATGCAGCACTTCAAACAGCAATAAAGTGAAAACACAACAAAAGAAAAATTCCACACTATTCTAGAAAAGTAGATTAAACTTTAATAAATAATTGAAGACTAAAACACAACAAAAATCCAATTAGTAGTATTGGAAATATGAAGAAAGTAGCACCCTAAATAAAGAAGTCCTAATTGGAGTTATCTGATCACAGTGGACCAGGTCCAAGTCACAAAGTCAGGCGAACAACAATGGAGTGTGGGCCAGATACAGGACTGAGTTCAGTCCGATGTTAAAGTACCTTATATTTTGGGCATTGAGATAGGAATCCTTGTGTTGGCCTGCACTGTATGGGTGTTTATGAGCCATCAACAGGTAGTAGCATTGCGCTGTCCTGTGTCGAGATTCATAGTGGTGTGTTGAGGCTGATGAAGCCGTTGGTGCTGTGAGGATTTGCGGCGAGATGTGTTGCCCTGAGTCAAGAGGTATCAAGCTAAGCTGGTTGTTGGCATCAAGTTGTGTCACATTTGGTTGGTGCATGCGAAGCCGCCAGACAGGAGTTGCAATGCGCGGTCCTGCATGGAGATGCATCGGTACAGGGAGCTTGGTGTGTCGCTGTAACTCAGAACAGGAGGCCATCCAAGTAGACAACAGAGTCACTCTAGAGGTCCTTCCTTTTTAGGCTGCAGGGCAGCAGAGTGGTCATTTTTGCAGGCAGGGCAAAAGGGCAGAGTCACTCTAGAGGTCCTTCTATTTTTAGGCTGCAGGGCAGCAGAGCAGTCATTTTTGCAGGCAGGGTAAAAGGGCAGCTGGGCAGTATTTCTTACATCAGAGCAGCAGAGCAATAGGGCAGCAGAGCAGCTTGTAAGTCCTTTGTGCAGCAGAGCAGAGGGCAAGAAACAATCTTTTTTCTGAGCCTTCCACAGGTCCAGAGGTAATCTAAAGAGTTTGGTCTGAGTTAGGCCTGATGGTTCAATATAAAAACCTAGTGCCCACTTTTCAGTAGGAGACCATTCTGGAGTTTCCCCCTGTAGTGGAGTGACAGCTCTGCTCCCAAATACTGCCAGATATGGTCCACCCTGCCAACACCCAGACCCTCTACAGTGATGCTGTCTGTGAGAAATACACAAAGGCCTGCAAACTACACCTAGGCATGTGACCCAGGAGCAGGCTACCTGCACCAAATGGTTAAGACAAGAAAATGCCAACCATTTTTAGGATTGTGGCTCAAAATTCAAGTTTCCCACAAAAGAGGGTTAAAAATTACAATTCCTCAGACACAAAACATGACTTTCCAACCTGAACCCCAATCAAAAGGTTTCACTTATTAAATGTAATAAGGTAACCCAATGTTATCTCATGAGAGAGGTAGGCCTTGCAGTAGTGAAAAATGAATGTCCAAATAGTTCACTACACGGACAGATAAAACTTAAAAGTACACGTCCAACTTTTTTAAATACACTGCACCCTACCCTATGGGCTGTTTAGAGCCTACCATAAGGATGACTTATATGTATTATCTTAGTCCCCAGTGGGTAAGCCCGCGTCCCATAATGTCATGTGTATCTTTGCCCAACTCCTGGACAGCCAACAATATCTCAATGCAGAAGTCCCATGTGTGTTATTACAATGCCAGTGGGCGTCAGCAATGCATCTCAAGTGGTCTGGTCCTGTGAACTGAACTAATCCCCAACTTGGAAACCCCCCACCCACTTTAGCAACCCAATTTTGCCAAAGCCATACCTCAGTTAGAACAGTCTTTGAACTTAAAAACATTTCAGGGTATACCCATACGGAGGTCCACCGAGAGACCACTACTCCATCCAAATTAATGGATGTGGACAGACCATGATTGTACCTGCAATATGTAATTTTCTAAACATAACTCTTGATTAAGGTCACATTTTCACAGTATTCGTATCAACATTGCACCCAATGTTTCAATTATCCGTTACAGATCACAGATCTACCTACTTTGAGTGTAAGGAGATTGCTTCTTGTAACATATAGCCGTGACATATAATCTTTAGTTCTAGGGAGTCAGGGGAGCATTACCTCTAATCATATATTTGATATCCTCAGTCCTAACTCACACTATGCAGTACAAGATTATATGAGTAAAACATGCAGGACTGTCATTTTACCTGGGGGTATCGTCCTCCGTCCCACCAGACCTACATAACTGTTCCCCAATCTATGCTATACACTCAATACTGTTCCTGGTATTGCATTGTGAGTTGACAACAATGTTCGTAAGGTCCTGAAGTACAGTATCACGTGTCACCTTATTATATCACGCTTACCACATATACAGTTTGTGGCATCCATATTGTGCAGTTCATGTAATTCGTATACTGCGCTTTCCACAGCATATTCGTCACCTTCCATGTTACGCAGCCGATCAGTCTTGACACTAGACAACTACATCATCCACAATCCCTTGTGCCCATTGTTCCATCTTAATGAAAAACCAACTTTCTACGTGAGAGCCCAATATTATTACACAAGCGTTTACAATTAATGTAATATTAACACATGTATTAAATTTTTTGTTAAGATGGAACAATGCGCCCAAGGGATTGTGGATGATGTAGTTGTCTAGTGAAATTGAGGGCGGCACGTTAGTTCTTTTTCTATTTCTATTTCTCAGAAGGCACATTTTGAATTTCTGTTTGGATAGACGGGGCATGTGAACCATGGGACACGGGTGGAATAGAGGGAGAGACGTCAGCGTTTCGAATAAAAATGAGTGATAGAAGGAGATCGCGCTCAGTACAACACGTTGGTTCATGGGGAGAGAATGTCGTGGGTGAAACTGCAAGTTTTTACAGGTAAACATTAGGGATGGCAATGTCTCCTTATTGAAGTTTCTAGTGAAATTGGGGTACTTGTTAGAAGGAAAGTTGAGAAGAGGGTTTATATGTTTGTTGTATGGGAGGTTTAATCATCAGGTGGTTCAAGGGAGATAATTTGGTTTACTACGGTGGGGTTCAGAATATTGGAGTTTATTTGGTTGTAATTTTATTTTTGCGGGGGACATGGCTGATTAGACATTGTGCTGTTATTATGTATTTATTTGGTTTAGAGGGGAGGACCAAGAGACATCTTGTGCTGAGAGGTAAAAATATATGCTTTGAAGCTGGTATGATAATTATATGTGATTAACGCATGTTTTTTAAACCATTTTAGATACCCCTGAAGAAGGTTTTAAAATAACCGAAATGCATTGGGTGAACTGTTTAAAATGGAGCAATGAAGTTTATACGTGCCTGTGAATAGGCCTGGATAGGCAATTCCTGTGCAAAGTAAAATGTGTGAAAAGATAAAACTTTATTTCTTTGACGTGACGGACAAACATTTATAAAACAATGAGAATAAAACGGATGAACTTTGAGAATACAGTGAGTACGTGGTTATTTCATTCACAAAAGTGTATAAGAGGCTGTGCAACTCTTCTGTGACAGGCGCAATTGCGTGTCACTTTCTTGTGATGTTTCCATATTGCGCTAAAGGAACGGAGCTCTAAAAGAGTGCATGCATGCCAAACCTGGGAAAAAAAATATGATCAATAGAAACTTTTGGATAAAACAGGGTGTGTGTCAGACCTACTTGAAAATGAATACCTTTCTTAAAGCAGCATTTTCAGAATAGTGACTTAAAATTAAAATAATATGAAAGAGGATTTTAATTTAAAATTCCCTAGACCAAACATGACATTTCTTCCTGCTCCCAAACAAACATTAACACCTAATACATGTAATAATATAACCCAATGCTATCCTATTGGAGAGGTGGGCCTTACAGTAGAAAAAAACAAATTAATGAGTTTTTCACTACCAGGACATGTAAAGCTTAACCTAACCTAATTTACTAAAACCAGAGGGGAGAAGGCAAAACCTTTGGGGGAAGATCACCCTAAGACTGCCATGTCTAACACCCAAAATACACAGAAGC
Source organism: Lissotriton vulgaris (assembly GCF_964263255.1). Lineage (NCBI taxonomy): Eukaryota > Metazoa > Chordata > Amphibia > Caudata > Salamandridae > Lissotriton > Lissotriton vulgaris. Next base: position 987,418,625 of record NC_141698.1, on the reverse strand, counting down.
TATCCAATCACAAACATACATATGCATGCAGTTTTCTTAGTCAATATACACATATACACAAACACACTTATGTTGAGAGATTGCACATATCCTACACACTTACAGTCCATACAGACATGTGTAAAAGTACCAAACTCTTAAAATGCTGCCTGTCAGGATGTTTACAGTTGGGGAACATGACGGAGGTTTAGTGCGGCTGTAAGCTTTCTCTACGCTCCTCCGGAGTACAATGCCATTTACTTTGCCTAAAATGTCCTTGAGCCATCTAAATTAACTCTTTTGAAATGAGTTTTTCACCTCCTTACCTTTTTTGAATTCTGTTGTCTTCCTCTTGGCGTTCTTCTTTCCGGCATTTTCCTCAATCCCGGTCCCTGTGGAGACACGTCATGGGCAAGGCTCCTTCTTGGACTGACTCTGTGTCAGCGTCCAGTGGTGTTCAGCAGTAAGGCATTTGTTTTCTTGACAGCTGTTTGTTCTGCTGTCGTCTGATACTCCCTGTGCCGTTTTTGAGGGTGTCACTGGGGTCTCGGGAGTTTGTGGCACTTCCCTTTTTTGGCAGCCTGGCCTGTGGTGTGCAGGATCCACCCCCATGCTCTGTCGGGGGTCGACTGTTTCAGGGGGCCGGTAGCGTTACTGCCAACGGATGGGCGGCAGCCAGGATTTACTTCTGGGGCACTTGGAGCAGAGTTTACTGCTGCCGAGTGCCCTGATCAACTAACTCAACTGGTCTGATGGTAGGCCGTCTTGAGGGGGCTGATTCCTGCCTTGGGGTGTTCTCTTCTCCTCTACATGGTTTTTTGGGTGGTCCTGTTACTGCTGACCCCATTGAATCACATTTGTTGGCCACTTGGGTTGTTCCTTTTTCTGTTCCTCACATGAGCCCTAGACGCCCTAAAGGAATGCCTAGTAGAGACCTGACTTCACTACAGCAGACCTCCCAGAAGAGAGGGGCAGGTAAAAATGAACGAGAGAGTTTGGAGGTTCCTCATGTCATACCTGTAACTAGGTCCTTATTGGTTGCTATTGCAGATGCCACTGGCCCCTTGGCTCTCTCCACGGGAGCCGCCAGTATAGCAGACGTGAAAGAGGGTCAGGCCCCTAGTAGGTATGCCCTAAGAAATAAAATATTTGACTCCTCTAAATTTATAGGCACTATTGCTGCTCCTCCGGCCCCGGGTCTCGGCAGAGCTGTGTCTAAAAAATCTGTTAGAAAGGCTGTGAGCAAGAAGACTTCTCTCGACCTTGAAAAACCTCAACCTCCTTCAATAACTCCCTTGGCACAACAGGTGAAGGAAGTATCCCAATTGAGAATAACTCCGTCCCTCAGATCGTATTTTATGCTGCACCAAAAAGATCAGCAAATAAGTACACCTCGATTGGAGATGGTAGAGTCTTCCTCTCACAGTGTGACTCCTCTGGAAAAAATGCCAGAAGCTATGGTGGATCCCATATGTGATAAGGCTCGGGCTGTACAGGTGACTTATTCTGATCTCCCAACCTCAAATAGATACCAGGTGCTGGGGGATTGTGATTGTGACCCAGCTAGCTTCCCTGATGAGTCCCTGCGATTGTCTCTTAATGCCCCTTTGGGATCGAATGGCACCTCTCAATCTGAGCTGATGATGATGTTAGAGCGACTATCCTTGGAGATGAAGAGTAAGTTTGCAATATCAGAAAGGAATCAGGCTAAAATCCAGGACACATGTGAAGCCTTTTTAGAGAGCCTAAGGAGGTGGAGCTCTGTTACAGATCAAATTATGGCCCAGAGAAACCCTATTGTTTTCCTTTTTTGTGCAAGTATTTCCGGAGGGGGGAGGGTAAGCTTTACTGGGTGATTATTATAAGGCCCAGGTATTTTTTGGGGAGGGTTCCTGGGGGGGGGGGGGAGGTCACAGTTAGAGAAAGGTTTTTTTTTATTTTACCAGAGGGGCAGCATAATAGGGAAAAAAAGAAAAAAAAAAGTCCTCATTGTAAATAAAAACAGAGTGGTTCCTGAGCGATTAACCTGCTGGTTGTCTGTGACATTTTTAAATTTTGTACGGTAGTTCGGATATAGCCTTAATCTCTTCTTTAATTCCTATTAAAATATTAACCAGGAACGTTAATGGCCTTGGGGTTTTGAGTAAACATAGGAGAATTTTTCATTATCTGAGTCAATCAAAGAATGACATTGTTATTTTTCAAGAAACCCACCTAAGCTTTGATGAATGGGAGTCGATTCATGTTAAGCAGAGATGTATAGAATTTTCTATCCATACCCCACAAGCCTGTTATACTAAATGAGTGGCTTTGATTATTAAGCACTCGGCTAAAGCAACTCTAGGTGATGTTAAGGCAGATCCCAGGTGGCGATGAATTATTGGTGATATTAAAATCCAAAATGAATAGTCTACTCTCGTAGGCTACTATGGCCCGAATATAGATGATGAGGGACCTCTGAATACTATATACAGTCACCTGATTCAATCTAATGTTCCTATTATTATGGAGGGCAACTTAAATATTCTTTTAAATCCTGCTCTGGATAGATCTAATGGGGGCAGGGTAGTCTCTACAAAGATGCGTTCCTTTATTAAAGTTCTGATGAAGGACCTAGGCCTGATAGAAATCTGGAGGAAGAAGTATAAGGGATAGGGTGACCCTCTGGATTTTACATACCATAATAAAACACATGGGTACTTCTCCTGGATAGATTTCTTCCTGGTAGATATAAGATATCTGAATCTCACAATTTCTGTAACACATATCCCGGAGCACCTCTCTGATCACTCTGCTGTAGTCTTAGAGCTACAAATGCCAAGGGTGTGTCAACTAAAAGGCGGACCTTTGATAGAACCCTACTTTTAGACCCCCTAATAATATAACAGCTGAAGAAAGATACAGTATCTTTTTTTATCTAACAAAGACTCAGCTTCATTGGAGGTAATTTGGGATTATATGAGACTGTGTAATAAGTTTGTCAGCCAAGAAATTTAAAGAGGGTAGAAGGACGATTCAGAAATTAGAAGATGATATTTCCAGAGTGATAAATGAAAGTAAATTCCACACAGATAAGCAATTGGGCGGGGAGGAAAGCAGAGAGGTTTTAGCTAAGAGACAACTGCTAATAGACTACCTAGATGACATCACTAGGAAAAAGCGGGAAGAGAGCAACTTAGCTAATTACAAATGTAGTGGAGGATGTGGGAAACTCCTGGCCTGGAAGTCTTGGATAAACTAGACTAGGAATTTAATTAAAGAAGTAATTTTGCTTGACTCTGGTGAGATTTCTTCAGAGAATTCCAAAATAGAACAGGCTTTTGAAGGTTTCTTTCAGGACTTATATACAGAAGATCTAGCAGTCTCTGAATCCCTAATTGAAAAATATATTGCGGGTATATCTCTACCATCCCTTTCAGAAAATCAAACCAGTCTGCTGAATCAGAGCATTTCCCTGACAGACCTTAAGTCTGTAATGAAACATCGGGAATTTATCAAAAGTGAAAAAGGACACTTGTAACACTTCTCAACCTTTGGTTAAGGATGATTAGAATACCCTCAAAAACTCAATGTTGTTTGGAATGCGGTATATATGTTTCATCTTCCCCATATTGAAGTTATGGCAGTTATCATAGGGTGTTCCAAATTGTGTTGGCTGCCAGCCTCAACCTGAGGCACCTCTGGTCTTGAGTGCTGTCTCCAGAGATAGAGGGTTTTCCCCGCAAAAATGTGAAACCAAAATATATGAAAAAAGGAAAAAATTGTTAAAAAGGGGAAGAAAACACCCAGATTATTTAATAAGGGGTGAGTTTCCGCTGATGTAAAATAAGCTGATACTCTGAAAAGATCAAGTTACTGGATCTAGTAGTATTTTTTATAGAGAATTGTCGACATGTTTCAGCTCCTTAGGCCCGAGGGGTCTGTGGAGCTTTCGTCAGGACTAACACACATGAATTAATACTCACACGACTTGTGCAGTATTTTTCAGAATGGTCGAATTTTTTTTTTCAGTTAGAAAAATCAGCTCTCCAGATTCTGTAAAAAAGCGATAGAAAGACATGCAACAATGCGCAGTATTCATTTAAACCGTGGGGAAAATATCGTCTTCTGTAAAGTAAGCCTTATGTTACTCAGTTCTATAAAGGAAGGTGTATTTATGTATATTGGATTAACTTAAACGTGTTACTTGTACACCATAGGTATCCTGCTATGTTATTGCTCAAAATACAAATCGGCAATATGGCTTTATGCTAGACACGATGTTGAATGTCTTGTTATTGTAATGTGTACAACCATGCATATTTTCTAATGTCAAAAATGCCCAGACCTATTTGCCATCTTTAAATGGGAGCCAAAGGAGTAACAAATGATAATTTTATTTCTAAATGCCCAGAACAATTTAACATCTTAACAAAGAAAGTGTGTCAAGGAGTAACAGACGATAATATTGTTGTTCGAGTAGATCGCAAGTTGGTTCATAGGGATATCTTTTTTAAAATATGTCTAGATCCTTGGCTTAAGTTTACTTATACATCTAACAACAGCCAACTAGACTTTTTAGATCTTACAATCTTTACAGAAAACAACATTTTACAATCTAAAACCTATACCAAGCCAACGGCAAAAAACAGCCTATTATCATACAAAAGTTATCACCCTAAACCACTCAGAGACAATCTCCCATACAGCCAATTTTTAAGGCTCAAAAGGAACTGTAGTAAAGACGAAGACTATAGGATCCAAGCACAAGAACTGAGCGTAAAATTAAGGAACAGAGACTACACTGAGAAAACAATCAAAAGATGCAGAAAAAGAGCTGATAATCAACCGAGAGCATGTCTCCTACAAATCTACCCAAAAGCACCAATACAAGATCTAACCACCTGTTTAACAACTTTCAATCCAGCCACATACGCCGTACAAAAATTGATAAACAAAAACTGGCATATATTGAACACTGGTAAATTTGAGTGGCCCAAACCAAGATTTGCCAACCGAAGAACAAAAAACCTGAAAGACGCATTGGTGCACACACGCCCTCCAAAGAAACAACCACTGGCCATAACAAGAAATGTCACGATGACACCCTTAACAGGACATTACCCCTGCGGCACATGTGTAGCATGTAAAACTACTACAGCATCAAAAACATTGCAACTATCAGAGACCTTGGTATGGACACAGAAGCAACATACCAATTGCAATTCCTCCCATGTCATTTACATGGTGAGCTGCCCCTGTAAAAAGAAATACATAGGGATGACATGTTGAAAAGTAAAAATAAGGATCAGTGAACATAAAAGCAATATTAGACTAAAAAAGAACACCACCAAATTATGTTCCCATTTTATAGAATTGAACCACTCTTGCGACTACATTCACTGGACTTTGATTGAAATGCTAACTGACAAGTCCCACAACTCTGAGAGAATACTGTACGAAAAGGAACAAAGGTGGGTAAATCGACTTCATACCCATGAACAAGGCCTTAATGTAATGTACCCTGGCACCAATTTGCAAAATGAAATAACACGTACTGCCACTATAAATACCTTGGAGAACCTCGCAGAACCATACCAGAAAAAAGACTGCAAATATTACTGTTCATATTTTTAAAAGACTTGTGATATTGATCTTCCAAAAAGAAACCCCCCCCGTTTTTCATAAATAAGGCTTGCTTCATAAAAAAACTCAACAATTTAGCAGCCAAATGGAATACAGATCTTTAATCACAGAACGAGTAAGGCTCCTTTAAATCTGACCTCGCCATATCGAGGGCCCCTTTAAATTGGAGCTTTCGGTATGCATCCGGCATCCGGGGGCAGTGCCAGCACCAGTCTGACAAGAGTTCACCACGCGGGTAATGGCGTCTGAGAGAATGTCCGAGAGAAAACTGGTAAGACGCGGTAACCGCGACACTAACAATATGGTCTCGTTTTTCCACTTAGCTCTGTGCTAAAATTAGCGGAACCCCTGATGAAGAACCTAGCTCTACCAACACAGGTAGGACAGACCTTTCCCTTATGTGTTCGTGCTGATTAAGCTTACTGGGAATAGGCATAACGACCGTATTTCTATACCAAGCGCAGTTAACTGGCTGTTATTTAATTGTTTATTCGTCCTAAAAAAAAGGGGTCTCTGATTCTGAATTGTAAAAAAGATATCCCTATGAACATATTTAAAAAAAGATATCCCTATGAACCAACTTGCGATCTACTCGAACAACAATATCATCGTCTGTTATTCCTTGACGCACTTTCCTTGTTAAGATGTTAAATTGTTCTGGGCATTTAGAAATAAAATTATCGTTTGTTACTCCATGAGGCAGTCCTTTGGTTCCCTTTTAAAGATGGCAAATAGGTCTGGGCAGTTTTGACATTAGAAAATATGCATGGTTGTACGCATTACGATAAGAAGACATTCAACATCGTGTCTAACACAAAGCCATATTGCCGATTTGTATTTTGAGCAATAACATAGCAGGATACCTATCGTGTACAAGCAACACGTTTAAGTTAATCCAATATACATAAATACACCTTCCTTTTTAGAACTGAGTAACATAAGGCTTACTTTACAGAAGACGATATTTTCCCCACGGTTTAAATGAATACTGCGCATTGTTGCATGTCTTTCTATCGCTTTATTACAGAATCTGGAGAGCTGATTTTTCTAACTGAAAAAAAAGATTCGACCATTCTGAAAAATACTGCACAAGTCGTGTGAGTATTAATTCATGTGTGTTAGTCCTGACGAAAGCTCCACAGACCCCTCGGGCCTAAGGAGCTGAAACACGTCGACAATTCTCTATTACAAATACTACTAGATCCAGTAACTCGATCTTTTCAGAGTATCAGCTTATTTTACATCAGCGGAAACTCACCCCTTATTAAATAATCTGGGTGTTTTCTTCCCCTTTTTAACAATTTTTTCCTTTTTTCATATATTTTGGTTTCACATTTTTGTGGGGAAAACCATCTATCTCTGGATACTGCACTCGAGACCAGAGGTGCCTCAGGTTGAGGCTGGCAGCCGACACAATTTGGAACACCCTATGATAACTGCCATAACTTCAATGTGGGGCGGATGAAACATATATACCGCATTCCAAACAACATTGAGTTTTTGAGGGTATTCTAATCATCCTTAACCAAAGGTTGAGAAGTGTTACAAGTGTCCTTTTTCACTTTTGATAAATTCCAGTTCCTACCCCGGGGAAAGAAACGGACACGTTGATTCCTCATCCCTCCCTGCTGATTAATGACTGTAATGAAACATCTAAAAAAGGGGAAGGTAGCAGGTACTGATGGCATTCCTAATGATTTTTATATAGCTTTGATAGAGGAGATTGCCCCTGTCCTTGTTATTCTGCTGGATGGGGTCTATTCAGATAGCTGCCTAATCCCTAAGTCTTGGGACCAAATAAAAACCCAGGAAAATGTGAGTCATACAGGCCTGAATTGCGACTGCAAAATCTTTGCGCAAATTCTAGCAGGGAGGATGAACCTGGTAATGAGTTCCTTGATTCATCCTGACCAGAAGGGGTTCATTAGGGGCCGTCAACTTCACAATTCAACCTGTGATTTGATTGGTGCGATCCACATTGCTTCTACTAACAACTTACCTCTTACAGTCTTTGCGTTTGATGCTGCGAAAGCATTTGATAGGGTGAAATGGCCTTTTTGAACGTATATGACTCAAAAGTGTGGACTAGGGGATAACTTTGCTAGTGCAATTAGTAATATGTATAAAACCCCCACTGCTCGACTCATTGTTATTGGTAACCTGTCAAAGTCATTTAAGTTGGAGCAGGGGATGAGACACTGGTGCACCATCTCCCCTTTACTGTTTGATCTATTTATAGAGGGTTTAGCCTGCAGTGTTAGGGCTAGCCATATCATTGCCCCTATGAATGGGAGGGATGGGAAAAGAAAGTCATCTTATACGCGTGCAACTTGATGTTTTTTTCTAAGGACTCCCATGCTATCTTGCCTTGCCTGGAGAAAATCATGACAAATTTTGGGAGGGCCTCTGCGTATTTAATTATTGTTAAAAAATAGAGATTATGATATGGAACACACTACCTAGTAATGTGACAACTAAACAGCACATTTGATAATTAGGCATACAAATCTCACATAAGCTCTCTGAGTTAGCACAAGTACACCTCGATTCAAAAAAGAAAGAGATGACTGCATTATTAAGATCCTGGAGTGCTCTTCCATTGTCCATTTTGGGCCGCTCCGATTTGATTAAAATGTCTATCCAGCCGAAGAGTACCTTTATCTTTGATTCAAACCACTTACATTTTAATCACTCTTCTTTGAAAGATCTGCAAGGTCTTATAAACAGCTTTCTTCGGTTCAATGAGGGGGTAAGGATTCTATGAATGAAGTTGTGATGCACTAAGTTGGAAGGGGGGATTGCCGGACCTGACCTTTGTTTTTACTGTTATGCCTTTTAACCAAAGAATGTAAGGTCCCACCTGTTTTAACGCTTCCTGTTTTTCCCCAATGCTTCAAGCAATGGCCAAAAATAATCCTCAGGGTGGTGATGGTTGTTTGTTCAAGTTTGGACACCCAAAGTATTTAAAAAAAATCTAACTTAAGGTGTTAAGATCTGCCTGCGAAGCTTAGTATTATACAAGGAAGATCTTAAATATCCCATATTATAGTCATGGGCCCCCTATTTGGAACTCCCCAGGGACTCCTGTTGATTCCACTATTGGAAGAAGGTATTTTGAATTGGGGTCAACTCTTACAAGAAATAAACCTCTTTCACAGGAAGTACTTTCCAATACTACACATCAAAGACTCTCAAAATTTAAGTTTTATCAGTTTTCGAGTTGGGCTGCTAAATTAGATAAAGTAGGAGAAGTAAATGAAGATCATGAAATCACCCTATGGGGTCCCCTTCATCAACGTAAAGAGGTCTCAAAATGGTATTGGCTCTTGGTTAAGTGGGAGCCACCGTTACTACCTATGGAAGAGCCCTGGAGAAGAGACCTGCCTTTGACCAATGTAACATACTTATGGCAAGTACTGAAGCGCACTTTATGGAATGTGGTTAAAGCTGCCCATCTAAAGAGAAACCATATGTTCACTCACCATAGGACATAATGGACCCGAAGAAACTTTCAAAACTGGGAGGTGATTGGCAGAAGGTTTGCCCGAAGTGTGCTTCTGAGGATGCAGATGATCTACATTTGTTCTGGCAGTGTCCCTCTATTCAGGGTTTCCGGCATAATGTCGGTAAGACTCTTTCTGAGGTGTTGGGGCAAGGAATTAAGGTAAGCTTGACCTTGGTTATCTTTGGGGTTTTTCCAGAGGAGAGTTTCAGTTATAATCTCGCCAACTCACAAGATTCTCTTTTATTTTTGTTAAGTTTGCTTGCAAGGAAGGAAATATGTTTAAAATGGATCTCCTCTCAACCCCTAATTATATTAGGCTGGATAACCTCGGTGAAATGCATCCATAGATTGGATCTTGCAAGTTCTTCAAGAAAAATAATCAGAATGTAGGGGACCTGGGATAAGTGAGTTAATAATTTGATAATATAATATCCTGTAAATTTATAAAATCTATAATGTCCAATGATTAAGTAATAAGTGAGATTTGAGGAAGAGATATCAGCTTCTGTATATACCTTCCCAAAGGATCACAGCAGCCGGTTTTGATGGACCCCGAGTACCCAAGACGGTATTGTTACTTTTCTCTGGGGATCCGAGAATAAACTTGTGGCTTGCTTATAAACCTCTCACTTATGTATAAATGAGGACTACATCAAAAAAATAAACATAAAAAATTAATGACCTTTTCACTACCAGGACATGTAAAGCTTAACCTAACCTAATTCAGTAAAACCGGAGGAGAGAAGGCAAAACCTTTGGGGGAAGATCACCCAAAGGCTGACATGTCTAACACCCACAATACACAGACACTATCCAATCACAAACATACATGTACATGTATTTATATAACGCAAATCACCAACCCAGTATCTAAGCGCTTGCTTAGGGAACCCGTCTTGGTATTCCCCTGTGAGATAACCCCGGCAGGGTATCCACAAGGTGAAAGCCAGGCATCCCACCGCGAGGGGCCGTTGTGGAGATTAAGCAAGCTATTGCCCAGAGTCACAGAGTGTGAACCCATGAGTGGAGTAGGCACCGGAGCGAGAATTGTCGAGTCCGTGGACATTTTGGACTCAAGATCCCGCGAGCTGGGAATTGAACCCTGGTCCCGGGCTGACCTCTGCTTCCAGGTCTGCCTCCTCTAACCCGTGAGCCACACTTCTCCACGTACATATATACATTTGCATGCAGTTTAGTTTTCTTAGTCAACATACACATATACACAAACAAACTTATGTTGAGAGATTGCACATACCCTACACACCTACTGTCCATACAGATGTGTAAAAGTACCAAACTCTAAAGCAAATATTGCACACCCACACACAGAAATGCCACATGCACACCACACGCAAACGCAGATATATATATATATCCAGTTATGTTTGCACACACTTTGTGTAGCACATTGCACTTTATACATCGTTTACATCAATTGCAATTTGCACAATTGGATTTATCCAGTCATCTTTGTTTACATTACGTGTGTATTTTGAGGAATTACATTATGCACTTTACTGATACATGTGTCATCGACGCAACAGGTGACCAGCCAGGGATTATCCCGTGATATGGTGGTAAATATGAAGTCTGTTGTCAGTATCTATTGTTTGGTGCAACATGTGACCACAAACTGACCAATGGAAATGTATCCCCACTTTACACTAGCACTTTAAATATTGCCTTTTCCCAGCGTGCGTCATGTGATCAAGGCCTCTGTGAAGGCCGAAACGTCATGCTGTGTGCCGCTTCCTTGAGGGTACAATAAAGAAAATTGCTCACTGCACCTGAGGTCTCCGTCTTCTTTCCTGCGCAGCGGTTCCTTCACTGGGCTCCGGGCGAGAGGTTGCTGAGGATTGTTGTATATATATATATATATATGTATATTACCTACTGGCTATCGCCAGTAGGTATATATAGTTAGAATTTTTTCTCTATGGGACTTTTGAAAATTCTATGTCTAATAACTTTGGCGTTTGTGGACGGAATCGGCTGAAATTGTCAGGAAAATGGCACATTTTGATTCTGAGCAGCCCCTGAAAATTTAGGGGGGTTTCGTCAAGGGGGGGCTGAGAAAAAAGGGGGGTCCCAAAACGCGTTTTTTCCATTCATTTTTCCATAGGGCGGTTGGACTCACTTTTAGCTCGAACGGCTGAATGGATTTGCACGAAACTTGGCAAAATTGTAGGGACTGTTAGCCCGATGTGCCTTTGCTAGGTCTCAATATATGTGCTCCAGTAGTTTTTGAGAAATTAACGTTCAAACCAAGATATATATCTGTAACAGCGCTCTGGGCAGCGATCCGGTCCGCTTACTTTTCGCTTATCGGAACTTTGCGCGCAGAAAGCTGATTGGCTCTCCGGTGTCTGTCAACATTCTAAACAGTCCGGAGCGGACGCCCTCTTGTCTCTCGGTAGGATCGAGAGAGAAGAAGAGGTGGAAAACGAAAGGGGAATTTAATGAAAGGGGGCAAGGTATCCCCCTCTTGACCCCCTAGGAATGTTGTTGGGGTTATTAAAGGGTCCCGTGGGGAAAATAAAAAAAAATGATTTTTCACGGTAGAAGCGCGGCCGCGAACTGGTAGCGAAACGGGAATTCGCCATTTTGTGCTTCGTTAATTAAATTACTAGTTATAAGTGGGTGCGGGAGACGTATCCTAATCCCCTATGTTTCCTGAGGGTGGCTGAGGAGGCTGATATATGTTGATACATCTCTTCCAGCGGCTGTGCGTGAGCTTTTTTTTTTTTTGCTGCGTGACAGTCCGGAGCGGCCGCCATTTTGTCTCTCGGTAGGATCGAGAGAGAAGAAAAGGTGAAAAACTAAGGGGGAATTTAATGAAAGGGGCAAGGTATCCCCCTCTTGACCCCCTAGGAATGTTGTTGGGGTTATTAAAGGGTCCCGTGGGGAAAATAAAAAAAAAATGATTTTTCACGGTAGAAGCGCTTCACGGGCCGCGAACTGGGCCGCAAACTGGTAGCGAAACGGGAATTCGCCATTTTGTGCTTCGTTAATTAAAGTACTAGGTATAAGGGGGTGCGGGAGACGTATCCTAATCCCCTATGTTTCCTGAGGGTGGCTGAGGAGGCTGATATATGTTGATACATCTCTTCCAGCGGCTGCGCCATCTTGCCTTTTTTCGAATGCCACAATTTTGTCGTGCACGGCAGCCATTTTAGATGCCAGGCTGGTCCCAGGCTATCACCTAACCCTGCGGATGTAGTTTATGGCCCCAGCTGTAGAGAATTCAGACATGCCAATCCTCCTGATTCAGGCGTGTGAGTACTGATTTCAGTGCTAGTCTCCCGCCTCCCGATTTCTGCAAGCAAAAACCCGGGGGCATATTACGAACAACTAGCGATAATTTTTGTCTCTAACTTGTTTAGAGACAAAAATTATCGCCGCACATCGGCGATTTTTATCGCAGATAAACCTTGCTATTATCGCAGAAAAGTCAGCGATATTCATGTATTATCGATCTAATGCTCTTAGCCATGTTATCCACCTCCCATTGGATAACATGGCTAAGAACTGCTCAGGGCAGGTGAAAAGTCAGCGATATTCATGTATTATCGATCTAATGCTCTTAGCCATGTTATCCACCTCCCATTGGATAACATGGCTAAGAACTGCTCAGGGCAGGTGTTAGATTTTGGAGATATTCGCGCTTAGCGCGAATATCTCCAAAAGTTGGTAATAGAAGGTAGCGATGTTAGGGACTGTTTCCAGTCGCTAACATCTTGGCACGCCACTTTGCATGTCATTAGTGATAAGTATCACTGACATGCAAAGCGGGGCCCAAGATGGTCGCTATCTCCTTTTAGTTGTCACTAACTGGTGTTAGCGACAGCTTGGTAATAGGGAAATAATTTTATCTCCGCTTTCATGGCTTTTAAAGCCAAAAAAGCGGAGATAAACCCCCTTGATAATATGCCCCACGATTCCTTGGGGGTTTCAGCTGACAGGGCTTGGTATTGTGTTACATGGTAATTATATTCATGTATTATCGATCTAATGCTCTTAGCCATGTTATCCACGTCCCATTGGATAACATGGCTAAGAACTGCTCAGGGCAGGTGTTAGATTTTGGAGATATTCGCGCTTAGCGCGAATATCTCCAAAAGTTGGTAATAGAAGGTAGCGATGTTAGGGACTGTTTCCAGTCGCTAACATCTTGGCACGCCACTTTGCATGTCATTAGTGATAAGTATCACTGACATGCAAAGCGGGGCCCAAGATGGTCGCTATCTCCTTTTAGCTGTCACTAACTGGTGTTAGCGACAGCTTGGTAATAGGGAAATAATTTTATCTCCGCTTTCATGGCTTTTAAAGCCAAAAAAGCGGAGATAAACCCCCTTGATAATATGCCCCACGATTCCTTGGGGGTTTCAGCTGACAGGGCTTGGTATTGTGTTACATGGTAATTTTTCCATGAAACGTCAGAGGGTCGATGCAGGGGTTCTAGAAGAGGTGATAAACCATTTAAGCCTCATGAACAAGCGCATGGTCTTTTAAAGATTTGTGAAGTACTCGGGGCGGCGGTGTGTGTGTGCCCTCTTTCAGGAGCGGGCGGGGGGGCACTGCCAGCAACTTGCCAGGTCAGGTAGTGTTCAACACGTGCATCACCCTTTCTCTGCCTGCTATTGCGCTCCATGCTTCGGAAAGGTAAGAAAAAGAACGTGCATTTGAGTTTGAAATGTCCGATCCTGCAGCAGCACACTTCCAAAGCCCACACATGACAATAACCCGATTCAAGGCCCCATTCACCCGTTTTTAAAAAAATAGATAACACTCCAACAAAGTAAGGTTATAAAACTTTATTAACTACTAACTTTAACGAACGGAACAAAAACTAAAAACATTTAAACATTTCTCAACACAAAAAGCAACAATGGTTAGAAGCTGTCTTTTGTGCGAATAGTCCCAAGGCAGCACAACGTGCAGAGTTCTGGACGGCACCCAGGTGATGTCGCCTGGGTGCCGCACTGGTTTAGGGATCCTACAATGCTGCTCCGAAAATTGGCGTGGGGCGTCCCGGGTGGGGCGGGGGGAGGCCTCGTCAGTAGCGGTCTGTTGTGCGAATAGTCCCAAGGCAGCACAACGTGCAGAGTTCTGGACGGCACCCAGGTGATGTCGCCTGGGTGCCGCACTGGTTTAGGGATCCTACAATGCAGCACAGAAAAACAGCGTGGGGCGTCCCGGGTGGTGCGGGGGGAGGCCTCGTCAGTAGCGGTCTGTGTCCAGTGTCACATGGCTGACACAACATGTACGACAGGCACCCAGGTGATGTCCAGTAAACTGCCGCACTGGTTTTGGTATCCTACAATGCTGCTCCGAAAATTGGCGTGCGGCGGCCCGGGGCGGGGGCGTGGGGGAGCCGGCGTGAACGGGCCTCCCCAGGTGGCGGCCATCTAGCTGAGTTGCGCTTGCTCTTGCGGCCACAGCGTCTCGCTCACCATGTTGTTGAGTTGCTCCCACTCTTGCAGTGCAGCGATAGGCGGCTGCCACATGGCTCTTAAAATGGCGGACAGCTCCTCGGTTTTAGGCCTGGTCCACTGAAATGGTCCTGGGACACTTTGGAACTCGGACGCTTGCCTGCTAGGGCTTGTGCTCCATTCTCGAAAAGCGTCCCCTCAGCCGTGAAGATTGTATAAAAGTCTTGGGGGCCCCCGACTCCCGCAGGCTTCCGGTGGGGAGCGGCTGCCATGATTGCTCGCGGAATGACCACGACGGAGCCACGAGATGGTGGTGCTCTCATGCTGACGCCAGCTTCAGTCTGAATGATCCAGAAACAAGGTGGGGCTTTCATCGTTTGGGAAAAAAAATGTTCTAAACCAATGAAAAGTGTTATTTTTAGGTCATATGACCAAGCCTTCCATCTTTAGGAAACCAAAAGTAAAATGAACCAATGAAAAGTTTTATAAACAAGTCACATGACCTGTTATGCGGCATAGGGCTACAAAAAGCGTAGAAAATCCGTTGGCACGTGAGGCGGCGTCAGTAGCGGACCGATGTGCGAATAGGCCGAAGGCAGCACAACAGGCCGAGATCCGGATGGTACCGAGGTGGTGTCCAGCAAATTGCCGCACTGGTGTGGCCATCCTACAATGCTGCGCCGAAAGACGGCGTGTCCAGCTGAGTTGCGCTCACTGTTGCGGTACAGTGACTCGAACGCGCCGAGATCCGGATGGCACCGAGGTGGTGTCCAGCAAATTGCCGCACTGGTGTGGCCATCCTACAATGCTGCGCCGAAAGACGGCGTGTCCAGCTGAATTGCGGTCACTGTTGCGGTACAGTGACTCGAACGCGCCGAGATCCGGATGGCACCGAGGTGGTGTCCAGCAAATTGCCGCACTGGTGTGGCCATCCTACAATGCTGCGCCGAAAGACGGCGTGTCCAGCTGAATTGCGGTCACTGTTGCGGTACAGTGACTCGAACGCGCCGAGATCCGGATGGCACCGAGGTGGTGTCCAGCAAATTGCCGCACTGGTGTGGCCATCCTACAATGCTGCGCCGAAAGACGGCGTGTCCAGCTGAGTTTCGGTCACTGTTGCGGTACAGTGAGTCGAACGCGCCGAGATCTGGATGGCCCCGATGTTGTGTCCAGCAAGTTGCCGCACTGGTGTGGCCATCCTACAATGCTGCGCCGAAAGTCGGCGTGGGGTGCCCCGTTGGCTTATGAGGTGATGTCAGTAGTGGACCGATGTGTGAATAGGTCGGAACCAGCACAAGGCACCAAGATCCGAATGGCAAGTCCTGGATGTTGAGTGCCTCAGTTGAGAGTTCTGAGCAGTGCTTGTAAGACTATCTGAAGTTTATTATAAGAATCAGAGTAAGTTGAAGACTGTCTGAAGCTTATTTGCACCTGCTGCAGCTTCACTAGGTCCGGCGGAACTTTTTTCCTTTTCCTTTCTGCTTCTTTTCCTACAATGCGTTTCATCTGAAGACACGACCAGGTCCCTGAATGTGTGCAGGGGGACGCTATTGATTGAATGAAAATGGCGGCTTGACACAAAGCTGACTCAAGCGTTACTGTTGGTGCTATACAGACAAAAATTGGTTTTCAGTTTGTACATTCTTCAGGTTTTTTTTTTCCATCCAAGTCTGATTGAGAGTTTGTAGAAAAATGGCTTCAGATTTTCCACATACTACTCTTCAACATTCTTCCTAAATGTAACAATGTGAAACTCACTAGGAGAACGGCTGTTTCTGTTTCCTTTCAAAATGCTGCCACCAATATTTTCTGAATGGAAGACACCATCTTGTAGCATAAAGGGCCGAAAGGGGTTCTGGTCTGGCCGATGGTTGGTGGAGACATTTTGACTATATCTTGGACCTGCCCGGCCTCGCCCAAAATGGCGCCGGTATAAATGGGACTCGTAACTCCTTGCCCGCAAATGTATATCTAGAAAATGTTATTGTAAGTGGCCCTGTCGTATTTTAATTACAAAATGTACGTCCACCGATTCCGCAACTGTTAGACACCTTTGTTCTTGTCACCTAATGGCCCGCTCGTTACGTTCTTCTACAATGTAAATGTCTCCTCATCATATACGATTTCAGTTTGCTCCGTGGCCGGCCCACGTGGTTATAGGCCCGTATTTGTATACTGACATTTTCACAATAAAGGTTTTTAAAACAAAACACGGTAGTAGTATTTACATTTGTAAAGTTTTTACTTTTAGTGACTGTTTTCGAATCAGTAAAAGGCAAGTGAAATAAAGCAGTCCAATTACATGACGGATAAAAGGTATAATATGTAGGAACGCAGTAAAGATAAATGGTCAAGGGCAGTTGTGTTTTTCATGTCTGCAACATAAAGTGATCGATAAGAATCTGATAATCAGGCGTATCGGCGACTAAGACAGCAGGCCGAATCTCTTTTACTCAACGGCTCCGTCATGGAAGGAAGAAACGCCCTTTTTCTCGAAAAAGGAATATATTTTACTTGCAAGACAGTTGTAAATTTTCCGGGAAAGTACATTAGCCTGGAATATTATAACATATGTTTGAAAAAAAAATATTGTTCGAAAATAATAAAAAGCGTAATTTTTAGGTCATATGACCAAGCTTTTCATCATTAAATTAACAAAAGTAAAATGAACCAATGAAAAGTTTTATTAACAAGTCACATGACCTGTTATGCTTACGTTACGCGCTGCGCGCCGCGCCTCGGATCACTTCCGGGTGCGCTAACGCGGCGTGTCATAAAACGCATTACGCGACAACGTAGGTCAAGAATATAGTCTAAATGTCTCCACCAACCAGCGTTCAGAACACAACCCCTTTCAGCAGTCCAAAAAGTTCTGTTAAATGACAACAGAGGGGACAGGCAACAAGAACCATCAGTCAAAGAGGGGAGGGCAAGTTCTTCTCTTCCGGGTCATGTTGGGGCGCTACCGGAACTGATCGAATTGGTAGTCTATAGTGTTTCTGGATGTTTCAGACTAAAGCTGGCGTCAGCATGAGACCACTACCATCTCGTAGCTCCGTCGTGGCCATTCCACGAGCAATCATGGCAGCCGCTCCCCACCAGAAGCCTGCGGGAGTCGGAGGCCCCCAAGACTTTTGTAGAATCTTCACGGCTGAGGGGACGCTTTTCGAGAATGGGACTCAAGCCCTAGCAGACAAGCGTCCGAGTTCCAAGGTGTCCCAGGGCCATTTTAGTGGACCAGGCCCAAAACCGAAGAGCCGGCCGCCATTTTGAGAGTCCTGTGGCAGCCGCCTATCGCTGCAGCGCAAGAGCGGGCGCATCTCAACTACATGGTGAGCGAGACGCTGTAGTCGCAAGAGCGGGCGGTAAACAGCTGAATGGCGGAAGAGGCACAGTGTAGCAAAAGCGGGCGGAATGGCAACTAAAACGATAAAGGGGCGCCCCACTACAGCTTGTCTTCAGGTCAAACGGATTGTGGGACAAGGTCCAGAATTGAAGAGTCATCAAAAGGCAAAAAGTTCCGCCGGACCCCGGGAGCCGGCCGCCTATGTCGGGGGCGATCTCAGGCTACACCAGTGCTATAAGACTTGGGGAGGGTGTCGGAGCCAAGCGTCTTCTCCGAGTCCATGGCCATCACACCGCCCCTCAGGGGCCTCCGTCAAGCTGTTTAGGAAGGTAACATATCACATTGTTTTCTAATGCAGTCAGGTCCACAAACGACACTCACTTACTTTGAGAATAGTGAAGCTGCAGTAGGTGGAAATAAGCTTCAGACAGTGTTACAAGCACTGCTCAGAACTCTTAACTATGGCACCCAACATCCAGAACTTATGCTATTTGAGAATGGTAGTGACATCGAAGCATCTCAGGGACCAAAACCATTAACGTACTTTCACGTATGAAAATCTTACTTGGGGAGGGGGCAGGAGCGAAGCGCCCCCTCCCAGTCAGCGCCACCACACCGTATGTTGAAAATCTGAAGCCATCGTTCTACAAAGTCAACCAAACTTGGATTGAAAAATCTAGAAAAATGTACAAACTGAAAACCAGTTTTGGTCTGCATAGCATCAGTAGCAACGCTTGAGTCAGCTTTGTGTCAAGCCGCCATTTTGATTCAACAAAGCACAGGCATTGAAAAAGGCTGAAATTCAGAACTCTAAACTATGGCACCCAACATCCAGGAGCTTGCCATCCGGATCTTGGAGCCTTGTGCTGTTTTCGATCTATTCACACATCGGTCCACTACTGACATCATCTTATAAACCAACGTTATGTAAATAGTTTTTTAATAAAATGTTTTACCCTGTTTCTTTGCTGGTGTGTTGTCTATATTTTTAATATTTGCATAGGGTTTGTCGTTATTTTGTGCGGGATGGGTGATGGAGCCGAGCTGTCTTGCAGCCCTCATGGTGTGGAGCTCAGTTCATCTCACTATTTTCGTATTTCTCATGAAGGGTTGTTCCTAATATTTCTATTTTAGCGAGGTCAAAAAGAGATCCAATTAGTGGCCTACTGATTTTGCTCGATTACTTTTATTTTTTTACACGATTTTTTACTATCTGCAAAGACTAAACAGAGTATTGCGACTTTGTGCTTGTTTGTAAATAGAGAATGATCCAAAGAGAACCAATTCTAAAACAGTAAATGCTTGGACAACAATCAATCAAATGGAGAGACAAGGAGGCACGACGGATTACAACGGGGGTAAAGGCCTGCGTTAACTACCCTTCAGTATCTGCAAAGAGAGAGTACTACTAAGACAAAAGAGTGGAGGGGGGGGGGGTGCAGCGTTCAAAGCACATCAGCGTGCATAAATACGAAAATGTTTTTATCTATCACGTACTTGACATTTTAAAGCTTTTCATATTTGCTATTAAAAAACCAATGAAATTCACAGAAAAAACCATAGGTTATAGTGGATATATAGTTAGGAATTTGCATTTAGAAAACCTTGAAAATTCAATGAAAAAACCATTGGTTTTAGGCCATATATAGTTAGGAATTAGCATTTACAAAACCTTATTTTACTCGCATAAAACCATTGAAATTCCATATATAGTTAGAAGCGCTAACTATATATCGCGCACCCGCAATCCACTGCTGATGATGTCACATATTACATCATTCATGACATGGTCAGTGACATCACTGATGACATCACTGATGACATCTCAAATGACATCACTGATGACAACTCAAATGACATCACTGATGACATCTCAAATGACATCACTGATGACATCACTGATGACAACTCAAATGACATCACTGATGACATCTCATTTGTCATCACTGATCACATCACTCATGTGATAATACAATGAACCTCTTCAGACTCTAATATAACCTTACATACACTCAGTATAAACAGACACTCACAGACTGTCACTCATCCATGGAGTTACTCACACACCTAGTCAGTCATGCAAAGAATCAATCACACCTCCATTTCCTCAACTATAAAGTTATACACATCTTACTTATTCAAACATATAATAACACATATTTATTCTCTTATATAATCCCTGATACAAGCTCACAGTGATCGATACAGCCACTCACACATTCACTGGCTCTTATGTTCAGTTATTTATATATCTCAACTCTCACATGTATTGTGTTTTACATACGTACTTACTTGCACATGTAGCAATGAGAAATCCATTCACTCACCAACACACCCATGCATAGTCAACCGCCCATATAGCTGTTTCCACATGCACTCTTGAACTCATACTCCTAGTGAATCAACTGCTTACACATCTATGCACAGAGTCACGCACCTCCCAGCCACCCACACACACACTCAGCCTCCCATTCAAATACTTGGGCAACCAATCAATAACCCATATGGCCACTCTTATAGCTACTGATCAACACATGCAGCAGCTTACACAACAACAAACATACTGATGCACAAATTAAGACAGTTTAGTCACTAACCCATGCACTCAGTGAGACACATTTAATCACTCACTCATACAGTCAGTCATGCACCTACTAAATTCTTCATCCAGACACTTATACATCCACTCATTCTTCAATATGTGAAACATATTTAAACTTTACAGACACATACAATCACTGGATGTTGTGATCAGTGATGTCATCAGTGATGTCATTTGAGATGTCATCAGTGATGTCATCAGTGATGTCACTGACCATGTCATGAATGATGTAATATGTGACATCATCAGCAGTGGATTGCGGGTGCGCGATATATAGTTAGCGCTTCTAACTATATATGGAATTTCAATGGTTTTATGCGAGTAAAATAAGGTTTTGTAAATGCTAATTCCTAACTATATATGGCCTAAAACCAATGGTTTTTTCATTGAATTTTCAAGGTTTTCTAAATGCAAATTCCTAACTATATATCCACTATAACCTATGGTTTTTTCTGTGAATATATATATATATATATATATATATCTATACTACTATTATAAAGAGAGAACTGTGACCTTTGAGCCAGGTAAACTAGAAAACTACACCACCAATCCAAACACCCAATACATGTTTGAAAACGTCAGGACAAGCAGAAGGACATAGGCTATATATAAAAAAAATATATACCTTATTTTAAAAATTTACGATTAAAAAAAAAGTAGTCCCTTGGAAGTAGCGCCGGCCGGCCGGCCACGACGTGCGTGCTGACATCAGCAGCGTGGGGAGGAGCGGCGTACAGGAGCCCGAGTCACAGCGGTGGACATGAGCCCCCCTTAAGTCCTACGGATCCACAGTGTTTCCTTAGCCCCTGCGCCTGAAGAGTGGAGCCTATCAGAATGAAATGCTGGATTGCGTTTGGCAGCGAGGAGTTGTGCAGAAGATGGGAAAGAACCCTCCAGTGATCAGTAGCTGGAGTGGAAGGGTTTACTCTCTCTTGAGCTACTGAAGTACAGTCACAGGTACGTACCTTCTTGGTCCTGCGCTGTTGCAGCCCCAGTAACAGAGTAGTCGGAGACATTTGATCCCTCAGATAGACAGTGCCACGGCTTTTGCCGACGGGGTAGCAAGCTTGCCTAGCTACAGGGTTTGAGATGATTATTAGTCACATCTGCCTCCTAGGATGGGTGATGCGGCACCTGAGGGTTCACTGAAGGTGGTACAAGAATCCCATGGATTTCCAAGGGTGGGTTGTTTTCAAACAGCAACGCACAGGGCACACATATAAACCTTAGCATTTTCCGTGTACTGCAATGAATGCTTACTTTCGTTGTCTATTATTCAAACCTAACAGCTGCATGTCACAGCATCTAGCTTTTTGCTGTAATATTCGTAAATAAACGAGCCTACACCAAGATAACATTGCATGCAATTGGCCTTGCAAGCTCGGTGCTAGCTACTTAAAAAAAAATTCAGAATCCCAGAAACCAATAATCCCAGAGGAAATCTTCGGAAAAAATACTACCTTTAAGATTCCAGAAATATAGCATCCTTTGTTTTTATTCAGTAATAACATCTAAATAAAAATGTAAAAACGTGACAATGTCGCAATAGGAACTATGAAAGACATCTGGATTCCAAGTTGCTGCTTACATGCCGATTCTCACTACCAATTAGAAGTGTTATTTGTAATATATTTGGGATAGTAGAGCTATATATTTGACTGTCTATTGGGTGGATTGGTTGGCACTCATTGGTGGTCTGCCTCTTGATAGACAGGACCAGGCTTCACATCACCTTGCATGGCAGTGAGAACAAGGGCATAACAGGCTGTTTCACGTACCTTATGAGCGTAATTAACTTTCCATTTATTTTGTTTGTCGTATCAATGAAATCAATACAAGAATTATTAGCTCGACAAAGCTAAAAACCATCTACTGGGCCACTTCATTTATTGTATGGCCACCCAGCTACTCGGAGCCTCAAGGCGACTAGGAGTAAAATCAGAATTTAATTTGGAGTACCTCCTCGAAGCCCAAACCTTCATGTTTAACAAGGCTATAAGAATTCTTAAAAAAAATGACATTCTAAGATTTTACTACATATATATGTCCAATAAGCTAAAACCAGAGAATTCGGAGACCTGAGTCACTTTTGATTAATACATTATATTTCATAGGTACAGAGTGAGGTAAAAATCATTTCAAATTTACATTGAGATAATACAGTAAATAATAAAAAAAAAGATTGCACAAAAGCATCTTCTATACTACTATTATAAAGAGAGAACTGTGACCTTGGAGCCAGGTAAACTCGAAAACTACACCACCAATCCAAACACCCAATACATGTTTGAAAACGTCAGGACAAGCAAAAGGACATAGGATATATATATAAAAAAATATACCTTATTTAAAAAATTTACGATTAAAAAAAGTAGTCCCTTGGAAGTAGCGCCGGCCGGCCGCGACGTGCGTGCTGACATCAGCAGCGCGGGAAGGAGCGGCGTACAGGAACCCGAGGAACAGCGGTGGACATGAGCGCGGGGAGGTGCGGTGCTGAAATGTCTACACAGAATGAAAAGCGAGGAGCGGTGAGCGTCGGACAAGCGGTGAGGCAGAGCGGCGCTGAAATGTCTCCACAGAATCAAAACGGAGGAGCGGTGAGCGTCGGACAACCAGTGAGGCGGACTGCTGAAATGTCTCCACAGAATCAAAAGGGAGGAGCGGTGAGCGTCGGACAAGCGGTGACGCGGATAAGCGGAGAGACAGAATCAAAAGGGAGAATCTGTGAGCGTCGGACATGCGGTTAGGCGGACAAGCGGTGAGTAATATTGAAATGTCCCCTCAGAATCAAATCATCGCTGTGTGTTGGGCTGCTGATGTAAACACCCTCTCTATGCTAACGTGATGTAAGGTTAAAACGGGAGGCCCGAGCAGCGCAACACTCTGCATTAAGTAATGCGATTGATTGACACAGTCAGCAAAGTTGATAAAAAAAGGCTTTAGAGACAGAATGTCAAGTGAGATTTAGTAAAAAGAGTCATTGGCAAACGTCGGGGCGGGCGGGGGCCATGAACACTGATTGCTCCCAAGCCTTTTGCTCCCGGACAACGTCGGGGCGGGCTGCTAGTATATATATATACTACTATTATAAAGAGAGAACTTGCACCTTTGGCCAGGTAAACTCGGGAACCACAGCGCCAATCTACACACCCGATACATCTATGAAAATGTCAGGGTGTGTAGATGGACATAGGCTATATAAATTTAAAAAAAAGTAAATAAAAAAATTTAAATTTGTAAACAAAGTAGTCCCCTGAAAGTAGTGCCGGCCGGGGCCTAGCGCTGGCCGTGACATGACGCGACGACGTGCGTGATGACGACGTGTTGGAGCGGCGGACATGGAGCTGAGGAGCGTGGGCGCGTCATGGCGAAGAGGAGCGGAGCGGCAGCTCAGGTAATGTAAACATTGAGGCGGAAGGGAGTCAGGGCGGGAGGGAGTCCGAGCGGGAGGAAGTCGGGACGGGAGGAAGTCTGCACGGGAGGGGAGCGGGTGTTCACAGAGGGGCAGGCGGGAGGAGTGGGGGCGGGAGGGAGTCCGGATGGGAGGGGGTCGGGTCAGGATGGGAGGGGCTCGGGGCGGGAGCGGGTGTACTGCTTTGAGGCGGGTAAACGCGGGAACCACAGCGCCAATCCACACACCCGATACACCGTTGTAATCGTCAGGGTGTGCAGATGGTTATAGGCTGTATAAATGTAAAAAAAAACGGTATTTAAAAAAATGTACATTAAAAAAAAGTAGTCCCTCTGAAGTAGTGCCGGCCGCGACGTGTGGGCTCACGTCAGGAGCGCGGGGAGGAGCGGCATCCAGGAGCGCGACGAGGAGCGGCGGACATGGCGCGGGGGAGGAGCGGTGACGTGAGGAGCAGCGGACAGGCCGGAGAAGCGGTGACCAGCGGCGGTGAGGTGACAAGCAGCGGACAGGCGGGAGGAGCGGTGAGGTGACGAGCAGCAGACAGGCAGGAGGAGCGGTGACCAGCGGCGGTGAGGAGCGAGGAGCGGTGGAGCAGTAAACTGAGGAGCGGGGAGGAGCGGCGGCTGAGGTAAGGGGACCCACAGACAGTGTCGGGGCAGGCGGGGGTCGGGGCAGGCGGGGGACGGGCCTTGTGGGGGCCGGGGCTTCTAGACAATGTCGGGGCGGGCGGGGGTCGGGGAAGCCTGATTTCTCCCGGACAAGGTCAGGACGGGCTGCTAGTATATATATATATATATATATATATATATATATATATATATATACACTTCACAGTCCTGTTCCGCTGCCTCAAACAAGGACCAAGATCCAATCTGCAACAACGAAATCACCAGGTACAGACCACTCCACAGCGCAATGGTAAGATTAAAGTGGTTTATTCACACGAACTCGCCAGCATGACGCGTTTCGGTCACTACACGGTGACCTTGATCACATATATATATATATATCCGCTATAAAATTGTATTTATACAGTTATTATTCATCAAACCTGACTTACATATGTAATAATAGTTAGATGTTGTCTTGACATTTATTTAAAAAATGTATGTCATAATGTTTTGTCAATTTTGTTACTATATTGGGATTTATCCTGTTATATGTTATAGCTCCATTGGTGCCAAATTTCTTGCTGCTTAAACTACAAGCAATAGTATTTCTTCACTTTTTATTTTACATCACATGATTTGTGATGTCACTAGAAGTGGGTGTCAACACAATTAAGCAAATATAAAATAGCATTTCATTTGTGGCAATGTTACATCGTGAACAAGGGCGTGTAGCCTGAAACGCGTAGCTGTTCTCTGTGGTGTTGCTGTAATAAACTACCTTTTGCTGATTCCTGTGGTCCGTCTCCCTCGTTTGCCGGCGTGCACTGTGTTCGTAGCCCTGTGAGATCTTAGGAGGAGCCTGTATTCTATATATATATATATATATGATCTGTCCAATTTAACATACTATGTTATTGATGTGGTAGCACCCCTCGCCCGAGGAGGTGACAGAGAAAAATTGTTAAGGAAAAAAGAAACCGAATACATAATTGAACTAGATAGTAAATACCCGAATGGGTCAAACACTACTGAAGACTTACACCATCTGTTGTAATTTTGCCAATTACCGTATACATTCTGGTTATCTGATAACTACTTCTAGTATTAAATCTGGAGAGTATTCACATATGGTCTTTTTTCATACTTTCTTTTCAAGGTCGCACTGAACGTAAGAACTGACACTTGATGGCGCCGATGTGGCACCGTATAGGAATCCAGTCAAGATTCTCTATTTGTATAGATCTTGAAATACATTTGTTCCCTGTAAAAAGTTACCTCTCTGTACAAACTTTACTTATGAATTGTTGATTAATGAATTATTGAAATCAACCAGCATTCTGTTTTTAGCTTACATCATTATCACTTCAGTTCTTATTGGTAGGAATCACAATTGGGTTTTGGTATATGAGTGATGGCACGCATAATGTACATGTTCATATCTTAGTCGTGATTAATTCATACTAGTATGATTCATGAATCTAGGATAAGTCCCTAATGCTATGGTATTGATTTAAGGAGTCATGATTTTGTATATAACATATGTAGAATTGTAAATAGAGATAGAGTATATATTTGTATATATATATTTTTACACAATTTGAAAGAATATATATAGATAGTATATTTTTCTAGGTGTATATAATTTATTTTGTATATTGACTCACAGATAAATCATACATAGGACTTCTATACTTTACATGTTAATTATGTTATATCTCCTGGTATTTGCATTCATGCAGTTATTTTGTTTCAGTGCCAAGCTCACGGTTTTTATATTTGTTTAAATAGGTGTGCACGTATACTAAATTACAAATGTGTGCTTTTTTTATATACACCATGTGACTCACAGAAATGGGTGGAGCATCACGTTAAAAAAATGGTATAAATTTGTTGCTGACCTGGTGCGCGGTGTGTGACCAAGAGCACAAGCTGCTAGAAACGCGTAACCAGAGAGGTTTCCAATAAAATCTCCTTTACTGCAGCCATTGGGTCCGTGTCTTCATTTCCACAGCGGGAGTGTGCTGTTTGAAGATTCTTTTTCCATATATATATATATATACATATATATATATACACAACACACCTCAGATAAACATTCTCTCACACACACACACACACAAACACACACACAGATGCGCACTGGACATGTAAAAATTGCACATAATGACCTTTCCAACACATCAGAGCCTTTATCGATCATCGATCTGTGGTCAAAAAACAATTAATACTAAACTGCGTAGTTGTAACATTTAAAAGTTGCAGCATTTTAAAGATTCGTTAACAATGAGCTATAGCAATACAAGGCATTTCCTCAGGGTTGTTTTTTTTTAATCCTTGCTCACTAGTCATACCAGATTATTTAATCATATTATCAATTCATGTCGATGTTTTTGACATATTATTGTGTTTGCTGCAATCTTGAATGTATTCTAACTTTCATGTGTCTCAACAGATACAGTGACATTGTTTCTAAGCAGAAACTCTTTTAATGAATTTCATAGCTCCTGATGGTAGTTCTTAAATTTCTTGACAGCAGGCTTGGTGGGTGTTGGTATTAAGATTACCTGTGATGTTAAAAGATTCTGCAAAGAGCTTATCACACCATCAGGATTAGTTGAAAAGAAATGAAAAGAAAATCTTACAACATTGTTTTTTTAGCAAATGGCAAACTAGGATAGATTAACATCTCTCTTATCTTTTTTTCGATTATGATAACAATTAACAGTGTTACAAGTTTATTATCCGGATATAAAATATACAGCAGATGGATGTTCCTACATCTTACACACGAGAGCGAATCAAGCCACTGCAGGAAACAACTCCAAGGGGCTAATGCTATCACATATTGTGTATTTCTTTGTTCTGTATACCTACTTCGGTTGCTGAGGTTGGTATCTTCCGTTAATGAGGCAGACAGTTGCCAGCCATAAACAATTAAGTTTTGCGCAAATACTGAAAAAGGTTTTCATCATTTCTTGAGTTATATTCTGCTACACCACTTAAACATTTTGTTTGGACGCATTGAGTAGTTTTAGGGGGATTGGGAAACCTACAACTATAATTTCATGTTATCCTCTGGCAGTCAGGGGACCTTACATGGATTTGGCTGAAGCATTCTTGCCACTTAATAAATAATGGGCAGTGCACATACTAAAAAAAAAATCAGAGCTCAGTTACTGTCTGAACTGCAATGTATGTTTCAGGAATTATATACATACAGTTGAGATTTTACAGAAAATTCCCATTGGTGCGTGAAATCCTATTGGTGAATACATAAGGGCACATTAGGATGGCGGGCGGACTTTGTCCACCCGCCATCCCGTTGTAAAAAGGGATCGCCCGCCATAAGGGTGGGGGTCCTGTGGGTGCCATTAGGTTGAGCCCGCCCCAGTGGCAGGTGCATCCTGCATTCCTAACATTGTTGCGGGTGGTGCACTCAGCACCGCCTGTCACAATGCCAGGAAGGCATGTTGTGCACTTCCTTGCACAACATGGCAGGCACCGCACGGTGCCTGCCATGCTGTGCATGGAACTGCAGGGGGTACCATAGGTAACCCCCATGTGAAACCGGTGCTTGCCGCACCAGTATCTGGGGTGCAAGCTGGGAGCAGCACCCCCGAATCAGCAGACCCACCCCAACCTAGGTCTAAGTTCATGTATGTCGCAGACGCAGCCAGTCTAATCACAGCAACACCCACAAGCAGTGACGCTGAAGTTGACTTATCTCTTTTGCAACATAGTACCCATACGTTGCAAGAAAGTGGACAACAACAAGAGCATCAACCTCCAATAGTAGTTCCTCCCAAAGTGGGAGCAGTGCAGGAAATTGATATTCATGCTGAGAAAGTAGAGGAAGACACTCTTTCAGAAGATCAATTGTGTTCCAGATCATCATCTTCTTTTCCAAGCCCCCCTTCTGATGATCTAGACACCACTTGGATCCTGCCTCAGTGTGAGAGTGAGACGCGCCACGAGAGTCTAGGGAAAAGGAAGGTTCCTGAAAGCCTTAAACTTATGGTGGATGTACGAAAGGAAGATGATGACGAGCCAGTTATTATAGATGTTAGCCCACCCCCAGTGGAGACCATTATGCCATCAAAAACTGCTGTGAGGGATGTGGCACCACAGATACCAACAACACCACTGCCTCCAGCTGCCATATTTGCACAGCCTCCTCAGTATAACTAAGTACTGCAGAGAGGCAAACGCCAAAATTCAAACCTTCTGCCAGTTCATTTAACCTTGGCAGTGCCACCAGCATCAGAAAGTGGACCTCTCCAGTTTGGGACTTCTTTACGGTTAGCAAGAAGGATGTGAACATTGCTACATGCTCCATTTTGCAAACTATGGTACCAGAGGCCAAACAACCTATTTGAGAAAGCACCAAAGGATACAGTGGTGACAGCACAATAGCTGCCAGAAAACTGCAAGTGGTGTTGATGAAGGGGGTGAAATGCAGAGCAGGGAATCCGATCTGACCATGGTGGAAGGTGAAGAAGAGTAAGACATTTTCATTACACAAAGCAGCAATATCGCTAGCAGTGCAGTGATATCATCCACATCAGCAACATCCCAATGGCACAAGACGCAGGTCGAGACAACAAGGCAAGAGATTACAGTAACTGTCCCGCTGAAATGCACATTGAGCCTATCACTGTCTGCCATCAAGAAGTCGCCTTCATAAGTGGCACCATAAAAAAAACTTCCAGGCTACTATTCTTGGTAATTTTTAGGCAGGAGGGGAAGTACCAACTGAACCACCCAACAGCATGTTTCTATAACACAAAGCAGGATAAAACTTTGGTGCTGGACCTCTTCCCTTTTTTGTGGTAGGGGGTGGGTTTTCTAGAATTTGTTGCAGTCATCTGCCTGAAATGGAAGGTTTCCAGCAGGTCCCATTTCAAAAGAGTTGCTGTTCCAATGTGTTTTAATTGATTGGACAAGCTTTGCAGCAGAGTGCTGTTGACACTATTCACCTCACGATAAAACATGTGGACCAGTTGCCAAGCCACTGAATACATGTGCATCACTTCACACTGGATCTCTTTTGTGGGATTAGAGAAAATATATCTGCAGGTGTAGACACTGCAGAGACTTTTAATGGTGCTCAGAAACATGCAACAGTAGCCATGTTCACCATGGAGAAATTCCATACTGCTGCAAACATTTTGGAAGACTTCAACAACAAGGTTTTTGAATGGTCGTGACCAAGAGGGCTTAACATTGGATTTCTTACCATGGACAGTGGCAGTAATATAGTTTAGTCCAAAGTCGATAGTGGCTATTTCAGGGTCCTGTGTTTGGCGCACTGCATCAGCATCTTGTACAGGACTTTTTCAAAAAAGAAGACTAAGTAAGCAACTCACTGTCCACCTGCAAAGAATCTACACTCATTTCAACCACTAATTTACAGCCCGGAAGCAGCTGTGTGTCATTCATTATGATAATAAAATGCCAGTTAAAGCACACATACAGGAGGTGTCAACACATTGGTACTCAACCTAATATAGGTTGCAATGTCTGTCTGAGTAGTGAAGACTAATCAATGAATATGTCATACAAAGAGGGGATGCAACTGTGAAAGGCATAATCATTGAGATGGACCAATGGGGCCTAGTCAAATGCCTGTTAGTGATTATGCTTACTGATGAACCATGGGCCCAGCTATTCCATTGTTGCACATGCTACAGGAACAGCTAAAGGAGGTGTCTACAATGTATGCAGGTGTGGAGGAAAGAAAAGCTGCATGTGAGTTGGTAGGGAGCTTAATCATTTGCTGATCTGTTAACATACGGGTGCAAAGAGACATTGTTTCATCCAAGCATTACAACTATACCACAATTCTTGATCCACGATAAAAACCATTACTGTCCACATTCATTCCTTTTTCAGACAGGGATATTGAAAACTGCAAAACATGGCTTGCTGAGCAAACCAGTGAGCTAGAAAAATAAGAGCTGAAAATTAGAGGCTCACTCCTCCAGAGCATGAGTTCTGCGGTGCAGTCTCAACTTTAGAGCCTGAGGACAGTGCTGTTGGCTCACAGCATCCAAAACCAACAACAAGAACTCCAGCAACAACAGGAACTGGAGCATCACCCCAAAATGACCATATGATTGTTTTCTACTGGCAAGGCTTAAGTCCAGTGCAGAGGCGAATGCAAAAGAGGCCGAGCAAGGTGGGGCACCAATGTCTATCAAACGAATGCTCCAGGCCTATCTGGATGACTCAGCAGTGGTCTATCTTAATTAAAACTCATTGGTGTATTGGTATGAGAAGAGGCGCCAAAGGCCAGTGCTCAGCAGGCTAGCAATGAACTACCTGGCTTTTTCAGTAGCCAGTGTTTCTGCTGAGCATGTTTTCAATGCTACTGGTGCTGTTGTCAAAGTGAGATTGACCAATTTCTCACACCAAAACGTGGACAGATTAATCATGATCAAAATTAATCAGTACTTTATACCACCGGAGTGTTAGCTCATCTGCTTCTTGATGAACCATCTGAGTTTGAGGACGAGCTCTACTTTACTGACTTCTAAGCCTGGGCCAACAACCATGGAACTTTCTCTCTCTATAGCTGATCTGCTTTGATGCCCAAAAAACATTTGTAGCTTTTGAACATTACTTTATTTTATTTATTTGTGTCTGGATGGCTAATTCAGCCCCACCATCTTAGACACATATTATTGACAGATTGGAGTTACATCAGTGTGCAGTGAAGAAGCCCCCTCAACCCATTCCCTAAAGGACATTGGAGATACACATTTCTGTATTCCTCAATCCCTGGGCCATGACTATCTATCTTTTCCTAGTTTATTGCACTAGCCAGACTGCCTCACATTATTTGATGTATTACAAGATTGGCCTTTGTCTGTTTCCTGAAACAATGGATTGGCAATGTACCACTGTCACCATGCCTAAAGTAGAAGAACAGGTAAATGACATGCCTTGCATGCTGAGCGATTGTTGTTTGAGAGTGTGTTGAGTTGATTCATGTGGTAGCAGGCAGTGACAATGGGTGTTTGTTTATCTGTAACTATTTTGCTTAAATATGTTTGTAATGATTTACAATGTTGGTGGCCTACCGGTGGCTGATCATTTTTTAAGGTGATTTTTGCCTTCCCCTTTGAGAGTTAGCAAGATTTGTTCACCAGGTTCACTCCTCACTGCTTTGTTTTCCGCTGTATACTCCTCAAAGAGTCAGACCCGACCAGTCGCTTTCGATAATACAAACACAAATGTAGCCAACACAAAAATGGACTCAATGTTTCTCTTGTTGTGCATCAATAGTATTGTACTACATGTCAATCTATTGCATTTGAGTTGGGACACAGTTGGTATGGAGTTGGACACCTTACTCAGAATCAGGAGGATCATATGATGATGGAAGGAACCAGGGCGTGAGTGTGACTACTTAGAGAACTGCTACCAGAAAAAGGTAGTTTTCAACATCATTAAAACCAATGACTTGCTTAAAGTGGCCTACCCAACTCTCTGGAGAGGTGGTGAGTGATGAAACAGGTGCTATGATTTTACTTGATTTGGAAAGTACAATGTTGCAGGATGTGTGTGCTCAGTGAGATCTGGCTCAAATTTTAAT
Source organism: Lissotriton vulgaris (assembly GCF_964263255.1). Taxonomy (NCBI): domain Eukaryota; kingdom Metazoa; phylum Chordata; class Amphibia; order Caudata; family Salamandridae; genus Lissotriton; species Lissotriton vulgaris. The sequence goes on along the minus strand of NC_141698.1, from coordinate 987,386,513 downwards.
ACAATTGAAGGTTGGGTGTGGGGCCTGTTGTTGTAGGTAACTGGAGACAGACATGTGGTCATTAATGATCATCACATTATGCATGTACAGTTAGGCTTCATATTATTGCTATGATTTATGATCATGACAGTTGTGAGTTTGATTAGCCTGATGCCATTGCTTATATGCAACCACTTTTGTGTGATGTTGGTTGTTGTGAAATTGCTCTTACTTAATTGTTCACACATTAGTCATAAAATAAATGGGTGCAGAAAGGACTCTTCTTCTCTTCTCTCTTGCCCTGCCTTTGAGTCTTCTTGGTGCGCTCCTCATGATGTTTAACTTCTTTCTTTCTCCTTGATTCAACAATATTGTTTTAATTTTACAATACGCAGGCCCTCTTATCCGGCTATAAACTTGAAAAATAACAGAACACTGATGTTTATCTTATAAGACCGTCTCCGCCAGGCACCCAAGATGGACGAGTAGTCCAAGAGGAATGCAGACGCAACTGCCAATTTGGCAATACAGTATAATTTTTTCCTTTTAAGAATCATTAGAACTGTGTATTTGTTTCCTTGACTCCAACATAATTTGTAATAAGTTTCCTATCTTTTTAAAAGCTAGCTAACACGGCACATTTAGAAATAATGTCACTTTGTGTCTCCCTGGTGGCAGAGCAGACAGTTTGGTTTGCGTTGCATTGCATTACCTTAGTTTCCTTTTCCTCCCATAAAATATTTATGATGATTAGCTGCTCATTGCCCAGATGAATGTTTTCCTTTAGTTGTGTTTGTCAAACCTTTCCCCAAATCCCCCTTTCCCATCCATTTATCAAACCCCATCCCTCTTCCCCAGGTTGTGTGATTTATTGAGGTGTGACAATAATTTACACCATTAATTGATCACACACGAGGTGGGCTGGATGTGGTAAAAGCAACATCAACTCAGCGCAGGATCTTTAGCTCTAGGTATAGCCCACACTGGCCACATTTACCTACCCACGCATGAAAACGTGTTTGATATTTTCAGAAGAACATTATTGCCAGCATCATCATTCAGGCACTGTGTTGCGTCATAGCTTACCCATGTCCAATTCAGAGTTTGAGTCCACTTCATTTCATAACTTTAAATAGTCCAAAATGTGCAACCAAAAAAATCTGGATGCATCCCTGGTTAGGGCACACTTTGGGGTCCGTAAATAAACAGACTCCTAGTCCAGTTTTCTGTTCAAACCAATATTTCAAAATGAATTTTCAATTCTTCAAACTTTATTCAAAAGAACATTTCTTGTTAGAATCCATGTTCACTCCATAGGTAATTCAGTTTATAAACAAGTCAAAAAATGCTCCAATGCAACGAACTTCCCTGTTGGACTCGACCGTCGTGAGCGCTTCGTTCAACTTTTGCAGAACAACATACAGCATCATGAGTAAGTTGGCAATGTGCTTCATACCTTTTTGTTATCATGTAGGATTTACATTCCTGCAGCACTGCAATTTTAATCTGGTTCATGTATTTTTTTCAGTTAGACCGCGAAGCTCGTTACAAACATGTAAGTTCACGAGACGTTTAAGCTTTAAACTCTTGTTTTTTCATTTTTTGCACGTAATCGCCGTTTCTATGCACCACTGAGCACGCGGGATATCACTATACTTCACAGCACGCTGTGTGAAAATACATGTGGTTAAAGTGATGATTGAATAGTGGGTACATTTTCAATATGTTTATGCTATATCCTTTTGTTATCGAGCTCCCGGATGAAGGGCCAAGCTGCCCGAAATGCATTGGAGCATTTTTTGACTTGTTTATAAACCGAATTACCTATGGAATGAACATGGATTCTAACAAGAAATTTTCTTTTGAATAAAGTTTGAAGAATTGAAAAAAAAAACATAATACATTTTGAAATATTGGTTTGAACAGAAAACCGGGCTAGGAGTCTGTTTATTTACGGAACCCAAGGTGTTCCCTAACCAGGGATGCATCCAGATTTTTTTGGTTGTACATTTTGGATTATATTACACTGATGTGTACTGGACGGACACGCCACCTGAAGGAGCACCCGACCTGTGTATAAAGTTTTGTTTACAACTTAAGTATTTTTGAGATTAACTGAAAGCTGTGCACCCACCAAATTCATTTTTTGATATAACTTTAAATAGCTCACCGTTGTTCTGAATATTTCAATTTAGCTTTGCCTATTATATTTATTCTATTGTCTCTCTTCTTGTGTACTAGTAGTTTAGTCTGTGATTGTCTGAATTGTTTGTAAAGCTTTCATACCCATAATCCATAAACTCAGTGTTTATCTCAATTAGGTTAATTCCCTGTGATGAATAGCCCTTAGCCTACAGTCTTAGTTCCCATAGGGGGGAGTGGGTCCTCTCTCTTCTGATGCCTTCAGTGCACTAGCATGCTACCACAGCAACTACTATAGCAACTTGGGAAACCATGTCACCCTTCACTTCATCTATTCAAGTAAGAGAACTGTGGAGCATTGTTGTACTGCAATATAGACAATGGCAAATCACCACCCATTCCTTAGGGGTCAATATAGTTGCAGACTGCAGAGACTAGGAATAGAGTAGAAGGAGAAGGGTACCGCACAACTAATTTGTTAGACACTATCAGCAGATTTTAAAAACAGGCTGCAGCAAAGGCAGCAGAGCCACTAGAGGAATATCCCACCAGGAGACTAAAAGTATATTTTGTAAATCAGGCAGGCCTCCTTGTGGACTTATGGAGGGACCCACTGATGATCTGAGTGACATCTCAACACAACAGTAAGGATCCTGCAGCGTCCCTACCCTCTTGGCGGGACTGAATGAACCTGACCATTGCAAGGAAGAGTCATTTGGGTCAGAGCCCCAGAGACATTTGGGGTATGGCTTCACCCCATGTGATTTCTTATAACTGGCAAATATTTAATTTTGTAGAAACAACAGGAGAGGAAGGGTTCAGGGACACTCCTACACCCCAGTCAAAATATCATTTAAACAACAAAGGAGTGACTCAAAAAGTCAAAAATGACAGGATGAGACATAGAAAAAGCGCGTGGGTGTGTAAAAAAAAAAGGAATCACAGTGATTTTTATATAAAACCCTCACTCACCCAACTATTGGGTGACATGCTTCATCATCGGGTTGTTCACCAGGTATGCCAAGTGCATACCTGGTGTGCTGCTACACCTGCAACTGCAGTGGAGCTGGTTACTAGAATAAAAGCAGTGCCAAAAAAGTGATAGTGAATTTTAAAGTGTCAGAATAAAAAGTGCGCGTTCCAACTGTTTGAGTCAAACAGTCCTGTTTTTATTTGAACCAAAAAACAGGACTGTTTGACTCAAACTAAAAGTCAAACCTGTCCGTCAATCCCTTTTAATATCGTGCATGCTTCAACCTTTATTAAAATTGAGTTTAGGTTGGAACGCGCACTTTTTATTCTGACACTTTAAAATTCACTATCACTTTTTTGGCACTGCTTTTATTCTAGTAACCAGCTCCACTGCAGTTGCAGGTGTAGCAGCACACCAGGTATGCACTTGGCATACCTGGTGAACAACCCGATGATGAAGCATGTCACCCAATAGTTGGGTGAGTGAGGGTTTTATATAAAAATCACTGTGATTCCTTTTTTTTTTACACACCCACGCGCTTTTTCTATGTCTCATCCTGTCATTTTTGACTTTTTGAGTCACTCCTTTGTTGTTTAAATGATAAAATATTTAATTTTGTCTTTCTTTGATTTTCCTTTTTATATTTTTGCATGTGCCAGTCAGTAGGGTTCGACTCCCACAAGGATGACAATTCTTTCCTCATCACCCATGCACACCCACAGTGAACCAGGCAGTGCTCCACTTGGATGTGCAGTCTGTTCATCTCCCTGTTGGCCTGCTCTAGGAATTCATTGACCATCAGGAAGTTCAGGTTGCACCTGCTCTCTGACTTGTGATGAAGAAAGAATTTGAGCGGGATCAATCACTCACAATCCAAAGTGGCAAGAGCAGGGGTCTTTTCAGAATAATTGTATGATGGAGTCCCCACCTCTAAGACACAATAATTAAATGATTCAGTGCAACAGCACATAGGACTATATGCCAAGCCCTAGCACACCAATGTACAAATTATCACAAGTAAAATAACTTTGAAATCAAGATGAGCCCAATAATATATATGATGCTTTAATATTAGTGTCTTGTTCAAGGTCCAGCCAACACGTGTTTCGTCGTACGGGACAAGAATCCTGCGACTTCCTCAGGGCAGGGAAAAGAATGATACAAAAAGAAAAGTGTAAGCCCACATGTTGTCGGGCATTGACAATACAGTAGAAATCAAAAATGAATTTTACATGATTCACCAAACATGTCATTAATACAATAATTCCCTGCCACTTATTAAAGGTCCTATTATGATGGCGGACGGACTTGCGTCAGTCTGCCACCCCTGAGTAAGAGGGACCGTCCGCATGGGCAGCGGCGGTCCCTCCATGGCAATTAGGATGTGACCACCACCCTGGCGGTCACATACTGTATTTTTTACATTGCGGCGGATGCTGCTTGAAGCAGCACCCGCCGCAATGTAAAAAATGAAAGCATTGCATTAGCATGCAAAAAGCGGCAGGCACCGCCCGGTGCCTGCCACTTCGTGCACGCAAAGGCAGGGGGTACCATAGGTACCCCCCATGTGCACCCCCCATCCCTCCCTTCACCCAGGGGGCTCGCAACGGGCCCCTGAAGTGAATGTACGTATGCTTTTCCACGGCGGAAAAGCCGCCACGAAAAAGCATGTGATTCCCTCCATCCTAATATGGCTGGCGGTGTCTATCAGACACCGCCAGCCATGTTAGTGCTTTTCCGCCGCGGTCGGAAGGCGACCGTGGCGGAAAAGCTGCGGACGGAATTCAAGACCCACCAGCCATCCTAATTTGGCGGTGGGTCTGTGGAGGCTCTGCAGCGGTTTTCCCACATCCTCCGGGCTGGCGGTGGCTTCCGCCGGCCAGGAGGATGCGGGAAACCGCGATCATAATCGGCCCCTTTAGTGTGGCAACCAAGGAATAGTGAGGGCAAAGGAAAGCCATAGGTCCCGGGGGGATCCTAAATCCAATATAGTGTGTAAACCAAAGGCTAATCAATAATGGACAAACCCAGAGAGTCAAAATTGGGTAGTGAGAATAAGAAATAGTGTAGGAGTTGGGAAGGAATGTGCAAGTTGCTAAGACGATGCATATGGTGCAGCAAGAACCAGAGTGTATATGTCGCCTTGGTTAATAGACTGGGCCAAAACCTAGGCCTACCTTTCAATCTTCAACTTGAAATAGAATGCCTAAAGGGATATATTTTGCAATGATATCAGTTAGAAACAAGTCATAGCCTTATTAATATCTCTGTGAGTAAACACCAAGAGGTAAAACACATGCCTTCTGGCTGGTTATATTATTCCATATGCAGGTCTTTGGAAAGGAACCAGTTTCAGTTTATAAACTTTATTTCGATTTAAAAATAAATCACAAAAGTCATCTCGAAATGTACATAAAAACTAGGTTAGAATATACATCAATTCCATAGAACCACACACATGATTGTACCAAGGACATTGTAAAACATATTAAGACAATAAATAGTATGAAAGTGGTCTAAAACACACAATATATAAAAGCCTGGTATTATAAAGAGCATCAGTTCTAAACACAAAAATCCATAAAATCAATTAGAGTATGCACAAAACAGGGTGATAGTTTTTCTCAATACCTCTCTTCTTTCCAACGGATCACCCAAAGCCAGCCCAGAAACTTAGCTATAGAAATCACAAAGGGACCATCTACTGCTGTTTTAAGTATTCTAAATGCCTCGTTGTGTAGCCTTGTACCCAGTCGCAAGAAAAACGGTTTCAACCAACAGCACCTTGGAATTCTATAGGCTGGGCAAGCAAAAAATGAGTGGGCCACAGAGTCTGGTCTCTCTGGACAAAATAGACATCTAATGTTGGACACATCAAAATTGGACCATTTTGAAGTGAAGACCCTCGTCACTAGGGTCCCCACTCAAAATTGGTGGAATCATTTTCTATCACATGTGGATGTGATTAAGTCCCAGTATAATTCTAATAGTGGTTCATATTTGGTTTCAAGAAAGGTACTAGACAGGGAAGAAGTACTGACTGCCGAAAACCTCTTGGTGTAAATCAGGTGCCAGTAAGCCCCCTTTAGCTCACACTTGCTGGGAAAAGTACTTTCAGACAGAAGTGTCCACAGCTGGCTTAGGCCCATCTCAAAAAAGTTGTTTTTAACACTCCTAAACCACGCTAGACTGTTGTTTACCTCCAGCTCCCTATCTTCCAATACAGCTTGGGCGTAGTTGTCTATCTCTGGAGTCACCCAAATTCGCCTCCAATATGAGATTTGTCTATACCTTGCTATGTCCCTAATGGAATGACATCCCAAATCCAAGTACAAGGGGATCAGTGGAGTGGATTGAGGGAGACCTATCAAGGATCTTAGAAATGTATTTTGAGCCGTCACTAGAGAGTCTAAGTTAAGATGACCCCACAACTCGGCACCATAGAGGATGGAGGCACCTATTTTGGTATTGTATATCTGTAATACTGGTGAAATGGGTTTGGTATGGGAACATCTGTGTTCTTTTAACAAAGCACCCGACAATTGGGCATGTCTTACTGTGAGACAGTCTATTTGGGGCTTCCAAGTCAACTTCTTATCAATGGTTACCCCCAAATATGAAAAATTGGATGTTTACTATAAGACACCTTCCCTCATACTGACCCTACTGATGACCTTGTTTGAGTTCTGGAAGACCATGAACTTGATTTTGTCAACATTGACAACCAGTTCATGGTCTGCACAGAACTCCTCAAACTTTGAGATGGCACGTTGAAGGCCCTGTCTTGTTTTAGATAAAATCAGGGTGTTGTCGGCAAACATCAGTAGAGGGATCTTTGAACCCACAAAGCTGGGGGCGTCAGTAGGATAGTTATCAAAATACTTCAAGACACCATTGATGTATATTGAAAACAGGATAGGTGGGAAAACGCACCCCTGTCTTACCCCCTTTTCCACCAGAAACTTTTCGTTTGTATTACCTGCCATTTCCCATCTAATTTGGGCATAATTATTCGTATGTAATTTAATATTATAACCTAAAATGTCCAATGGCATACCCAATTTAAAAAAACACAGCCAGATTTTGGAACGCGGGACTAGGGTAACTACGCCCCAAAGAAAAAGAATGAACCTTAGGACTTGGTCCACTGTGCTAACACATTGGCGAAACTCCGCTTGTAAGTAAAAAAGGATATGACATTCGTCCATCCAGGCCTGCATTCTTCCTATAATCACCCTGGACGATACTTTTTGAATGCAGTCAATCAGGCTTCTTGGCCTGTAATTAACTGGTTGGGAGCGATCGCCCTTTTTAAAAATTTGAAAAATGACAGCGCCCAACCAGGGGCTGGGAATTGCTGCACCCCTGTCGATAGCATTCATGAGTAGTTGAATATAAATTGACCAAGACTCAAGATTTTGCCAAAAAAGATCAGCTGGAATACAGTCAAGTCCAGGAGCCCTACCCCTGGGTATCTGGAGGAGAGCGGCTTCCACTTCTTTTATTGTAATACACAGCAACGGGGGAGAGGAAGGCAAGACAAAAACAACCAGGGCATCCAAATCACTTGCAAATTGGTCCTTAAAATGGCGGACCCAATGGTCGGGTTGCACGTGATTAACTGGGACGTTCCAAGGTTCCACGCTCCCCCATTCAACCAGGTGCCAGAATCTTGTCATATCTCTCCCTGTGCAGGCATTAAGTAGGCAGTCATTAAGTAAATCGGCCCAGTGGTCTTTATCCCATTCCCTTTTAGATTTGAACTTAGCCAATCTCTTCTCCCTAATAGTGGCCTGTCCTTTACTCCTAATTGCTGTCGCCAGTGACCTATAAGCTTTTCGCCAGTTTGACTTATACCAAACTGCGGACTTGGAAATGGGTAATACAGACACTCTCTTATTTTTTACCATAAGAAAACCTTTGAGTTTACTAAAAAATTGCTTGTGTACCTGGCGGACATTATCCAAATATGCATCCAGTTCGACATCAGACTGTAGACTATTTATGGTTTTCTCTACTAAATTATTAATTTCCTGCAATTTCTACGGGTTTAGTGCCACCTTAGCCCATTTAAGATGTCTTGAGTCATTGGTTAGATGGCATTCTACAAAATCAAGACGGGGTGGTGGCTCTACCACTGCATCTATTTCAATAATCGTTAATGTTGCTAGAAGGGGATTGTGGTCACTTTCAGGCCACCACCATATTTAACATTTTTGACCACATCTCCTTATTTATGATGAAGTAATCGATACAACTAGAGCGCGTCCCACTGCAACAGGTAGACTTCCCTAGTTTGTCAGATGTCGTGCAGCCATTTGCGGCTCGCAGCCCATGTTCAATACAAAATACTTTAAGTTGAAGGGCTGCACCCGTCCACCTTTTAATGGGCGGGAGTTCAAGCGGTGGAATTGACCACAGCTCGTCCTCTTCCTGACTAAAATTCTAATCCTCACCATCAAGTGGTTCATATGCACAATTAAAATCCCCAGCTAATATGATATTACAATGACCCCTGTGATTTATTAAAAAAGCATCCCAGCATGCTATTGTGTTTGTTGCCTTCCCACCTTGTATTCCTCTTGAATAAACATTGATAAGTAAAGTATCAGGGGTATTACTCTTCACCAATTTGACAATAAGAATGTCCTGGGAATGAATAGCAACCGCTTCTAAATTGAAGTGATAACTTTGTTTGACCCACAATGTCAGACCCCCCTTAGGTCTACCCCTAGCACCCCGGACAGCAGGTTTTGAAAAGTTTACATAGCCCTCCCAGAATACCTGTTCCACCACCCAGGTTTCTTGCAGAAATATTATATCGAGGTCCTTAAAAAAGGAGGACCATTCACTAGATGGAACTTAACTCTGTAATCTCGCGATATTCCATGAAGCTAATTTGATAGCAGTGCTAGATCCTATAAGGGTGGTAGTTGTGATGACTGGATCTTTACCTTGGATAGGCCCAGATAAATCTTCAGGTTGGCCAGTATATTTAAGGGTGACCATTCCGTTGTTCCTTGCGGTGGTGACACCAGGGGGACTCGTATTAGGGGGTAATGGGCACTTATGACATGTTACCTTTTTTGATTAGTTTGGGCATCTACCATGTTCCTTGTATGAGCAGCGCCCACTAATTCCTCTCATTCCTAGGTACTTTATACCTTCCAAGATCAACCAGTCAGTCAACCCCCTCTAAACCATATAACGCATCGAAGCGATTAAATGTGGGAACTGGGAAATTGCTTCTAACTCTACCCATCACCCCTCCATGTTGTGTTACAAAGGGGTTGCAGTTGAAAAACATCCTGGGACTCTGCCGGTAAAAGAAATTAAGGTCATACGTTAAAATATCACTTCCTTCACTTTGATCATTACCATTGCATAAACATCCAACGCCTGTCCCTGAAGTTGACAATAATGCAATCTCCCTCTATGTCCTTGACTCAATTCCCAACCCAACTTACTCTACGTACATTCAGTATTTTCCCATCCACATTTCTTGGGAAGGGTCTGTTCTTGTTCAACCAATGGGTTTTTGAACTCTAAATAAGTTTCTGTCATATTAGCCTTTAATACGAGAACATCCACCAATACAACAACATATGGAAATTACTCCGGTGAAAGGTTGATACATTTTGATAATTGTGGGTGACTTTGGGGTATTTGGTTTATCCCTACCTACTGCTGTGTTATTAGAGACCTGCCTTAGGGGACTTATAGTAGCATTCCTGCTCACATCCTTCGAGTCACCATTACTATTCATTAACCCTCTACTCCCTTTATCAAGTAATGGTGTCAAGCAATTAGTTCCAAGGGATTCCAGTTCTTCTACCTCCATTCTGAGAAGTCGACGAGGTTACTTCAGCTACGTGTACTTTGGCCGTATTAGATTTAACTTTGATAATACTTGTTAAACACTCAACCTGTTTCGTAATCTTTTCAAAATTCTCTTGCGTTGCGTGCTCAAAACTCACCACCCTCTCATTTATTACCTTTAACCTTTCTAAGAGGGGTAGGATGAGAGACTTCATCAATTGCTCCACTTGGGGCATAAAACCAAGCAGTGGTTGCAGCTCTGGAGGTGTAGGGTCCAGCGCATTGACATAAGTGGATTTTGGCTGTGTGGTAAGTGCTAGGGATTGGATAGGTACTGCCCTAGGTTCAGCAATCTCAATGTCCTCTGCAATATTAGTGTGGAGTGTAGAAATGTTTGTCATCTTAGAGTTTCTACCCTTATTGGTGCCCCCCTCCTGTTCCTCCTTGCAATGGTGTTTTTTCGACCCACAGTGGGAATAATCTTTGACGGTTTGGCACTATGTTTCACGGAGGATCTAGCAGTGAGGTGTGATACAGCAGTAGTGGTAGTTTCATCTCTAACTGCAGCATTTGTAGAGACACCCGGGGAGGTCTCACTATATGCGGATTTAGCCAGTGCATTATTTTCCACAAGTTCAGTGCTATCTTCCTGACTAATCAATCTATTGCTGGTGGATTGCCCTACAGTATGATTGGGAGGGACTGCCAACATAATGGGACCTAGGGAGGAGCGTCTTACATACTGAGGGTCAAGGGACCAATGACGCTCCGTCAGGGCTATTTCATGTTCGAGCACCGATGTCGCCCTCACGATAAATTGGTCAAGGGTACCGCAAACAGACCCCCCCCCGTAGCTGCCCTCCCTCTCTTCGGTGACGTGTAGTCATTTTGTATGATACAAGCAACCAACATTCACAGGCAAATAATTTCCAATCTTTACAATCACACAAACAACAAATGGAAATATACAATACAGGATATGTTAAGGGGGTGGCCCAGCCTAGTCTCCTCCGGGCTTTGATGGGCTTAGATGGGCCCGCCCTTGGCCCAGGCTTCGCCCGGCGCGACCCGCGCTCGATCACGCAACGCGGGCCTTCTCCTGAGATTTATGTACTAGGCGGACATGACTCTAGTCCACGTCTAAGCACGAGTTTGTGATCGTGCCATTAGGGTAAGCGGTTCTTGAACTGTCAATCACGGTGATTAGGGAAGGTGATTTTCACTTATTTGCTTAGTCACAACTCCGAATTGATAGCAACATAAAGTCACTGAAACCCAAGAGCACGCATGATGCATGTTACCCGGATTTGTTTTAACTGAACGTAGCAACACCATCATTTCACATATAAACATGCTGTGATTAGTAAGGGATTTCTTTAACCCCTTATCTAATGAGAACACCAGCATATTTTGCAGAGAATTGTTCCTTTCCAAAGACCTGCATACGGAATGTTATTAATTCACCCAGCCAGATTGAGGCTGGGACGGAAATATAACCAGCCAGAAGGTATGTATTTTACCTCTTGGTGTTGACTCACAGAGATATTAATAAGGCTATGACTTGTTGCTAACTGATATCATTGCAAAATATATCCCTTTAGGCATTCTATTTCAAGTTGAAGATTGAAAGGTAGGCCTGGGTTTTGACCCATTCTATTAACCAAGGCGGCATATACAATTGGGTTCTTGCTGCACCATATGCTTCTTCTTAGCAACTTGCACATTCCTTCCTAACCCCTACACTATTTCTTATTCTCACTACCCTATTTTGACTCTCTGGGTTTGTCCATTATTGATTAGCCTTTGGTTTACACACTATATTGGATTTAGGATCCTCCGGGATCTATGGCTTTCCTTTGCCCTCGCTATCCCTTGCTTGCCACACTTAATAGGTGGTGGGGATTTATTGTATTAATGACATGTTTGGTGAATCATGTAAAATTCATTTACATTTTTACTGTAATTTCAATGCCCGACAACATGTGGGCTTACACTATACTTTTTGTATCTTTCTTTTCCCAGCCCTCAGGAAGTCGCGGGTTCCTTGTCCCGTACGACGAAACACATGTTGGCTGGACTCTGAACAAGATACTAATAATAAAGCATCCTATATATTATTGGGCTCATCTTGATTTCGAAGTTATTTTACTTGTGATAATTTGTTCATTGGTGTGCTAGGGCTTGGCATAAAGTTTTGGGATCTGCTGATCCAAATTTGGAGGTGTTGAATGATTGCCCCCTCCCTATGCACCCAATAACGAAATAGTACTGAACCACATAAGAGTACTGTAATCTGTGAGTGCCACGACTATCCGGGGTATAATCATCCCAACTTTGCTAGCACATAGGACTAGTTGGTACCCAGATGGGACCTATAGCACCTCTGGCTGTGGTGGCAGTTTCTTTGGTCTTGGCAGCCCTAGTGTCCTCAAGGGAAAATATCATCTTCCTCAGAGGTCACATTTGAGCAGCCATAAAAAAAGCCAGGCACACTTTCCCTGATGGGATCGATTTTGACAGCGTTTCTTCTGGTGGCATGCTCCAGCTACAAGGAGTGTTAGTTTTAGGCTTTCTGATGTAGCATTTTTGACTTGCCCCCATAATGGAAAGAGTGTTTTAGGGACCTGCCCTCCTACTCCAGCTCCTTGTAGGTCCTTGGCTCAGCCTCTCAAAGCAACAGTACTTGACCTTTCTCAAAACATCCAGCAGTGCATATTTTCACTATACAGGTCCCATGGCCTTCAAGCCTCCCACAGGGCACCCGTGTGTTTTGCAGCCAGCAGTGACACCTCTTCCTAAAGCATCTCCAACAAGAACTGATCAACTAAAGTTTCATAGGAGCCCTTTCTAAAAAGGTCTGATCAAGCCTATCCTCTACCGTACCCCAGAGGGAGTGGAGAGGTCAGTGTCCCTTGCTCGGGTGACAAGAATCCATCTGCGTCCAATAAACTACACGTCCAAATTGTCTCACCTCTCCAGAGGGGGGTTTGTTCTCAAAGTTCCATCCTTCCTTTTCTTCTGCTGTTGCCTCTTCTTCTCAAAGTTTCTCCTAATGTGCAGGGCTTTCAAAATAGAGGTGTAGAGTGCTACATGGTGGGTGTTTCTTCCAATCCAAAGGTGCCTCATCACCTCTCTATCACTGACACTCAAGTTCTTGTGCAGCCCACTTGCTGGTCCAAACCCTTGCACAGCATGATGTGATTTTTCAGTCCTGCCCCTAAGTGCCACTTCGAACAGATTCCCTCCCTCCAAGACTATAAAAGTGAGCCCCTGGTTTAGCTAGCGCAGAGGTCTGCCTGCTTCCGTTTGTCTCTGTGAGAAGGGCATGTATTGGTTTGTCCGGAAGCTGACAGTTTACAGCATGCCATGTTTCTTTTTCCACCTTCTTTCCCTGAGAGAAGGTCTGTTCCTCTCCAACTGGGACTGTTATCTGGGGGAGCCTTTAATTTACCTGTAGGCCAGCAGAGTTTTTAACGTGGCCCAGCAGGATAGTTTGAAGCTTGAATCTCATTAAGGGGTAACTCAGGAAAATACCACAAACCCCAATATATATGAAGGAGAGCAACATGGCCATATAATTAATTATTTGCACTCTGTAACTATGGAAAGTGGATATAACCATTTCATAATGTCAAGCCAATGTGAAGTTAATATTTTGGTAAAGCTATCAGCAGAAACGTGAATACAATTAGCACTGCAGAATGTCCATTCTATAGCAGGTTGCTGCTAGACGAAGCTTCCTCTGATCCCACAGCCTACTTACTGTGATCCACAATAGTGTTTGGAGCCTAAAATAATGGCACAATGAAGATTGAGCCTGAGGGTTTAATCTAGTCAGGTATTACTCATGTGGGTATTTCTTCCAGAGGCTTCAAAGCCATGAAGTATTTGTTACAACCCTGCCCCAAACACGCGCCCTGGTCCAGTGGGGGTCATGCTGGATTGTAGTCTCAGATGGCTAGGACCCAGGACTGAATGGGGGGACAATGGACTGGCATAGGAGCCGGAGAGCAATGGCTTGAACTGGCAACAGTTGCAAGGGGCTGCAAATGTGCCCAGCCAACAGACCGGCATCACAGCCATACATCAGAAACACTGGAGTGACCAAAGTCCTTTAAACAAACAAACTACAAGTAGTAAAATCCACAGTAGTATCTGGAAACAGGTGAGTCATTCATGCCAAATATGCATAACCTGCGCAGTGAAAAATCACATCATATTGATTTTGTTTAAATTGTAATAGCTCTATACTAATGCATATATATATTTAAAATGCGGAATAACATCCACATATTTACATGTTCAGAGAAGCTTTCCGCTCATATCCCTACAAAATATGCAGATCACAGGTTTACATTTCTATCGGACCAGCTTGGACTTTTATACTTCTAAGATCATCACAATGAATACATTTAGGTATAGCAATATTAAATGCTGTTTTTCAATTGGGAGTTGAATCTCAGGCAGGAAATATGCAATTCTTAGGATCTCTTTGGAAAGAGAGACAGCTGAGGAGCACATCTGTGCACATTCACAAATTCCACCAATGAAATCTATCTCTCCTTCTTGCCCCCGCCCCAAGAAAGAAAATGAGAAGAACTGTGTGTGTACCTTGTTTAGTATTCTGGAGCATCGAGTCTGAAAGTAGTTAATCAATTTGAGAAACGCACATGCACATAAATTAAAAAAGGATAGAGGTGCTTTGCAAAATCCGCAGGATGAACATTAAGGGGCCAATTAGTTTGGCTGAGGGTCGCCCCCGACGGGCCAGCGGTAGTCACCGCTGGCCCGGCAGGGCGGATCCACCCGCCATCCACACAGCAAAATCCCTGCCATATTAGGATGGCTGGGGGGTCCACGGCTAATGGAAAGACCGTCCACCACTTTTCTGATGGTTGACGAGTCGACCAGCGGAAAAGAAGGTTAATATGGTTAATGATGCTTGTGGAGATCAGCCTTTCCATGGCGGCATTGCCACCATGGAAAGGCATGTGGCCTTTGCCTTGAAGTTGGGGATTGGGGGTGTACATGGGGGTACCCCCCTGCATTTGCATGCAGAAGGTGGCAGGCATCGCACGGTGCCTGTCCAGTTGTGCATTCTCAGCATTGTGGTGGCGGTGCTGTGAGCACCGTCCGCCACAATGCTGGGAATAGGGGTTGCCACCGCCGGTGTGGCATCCCAATTTCAGGTGTGGGACCACCGTACCCCTTGTGGACGGACCCGCATTCCGTTACGGTGGCGGGCGGACTTTGTATTCGTAATGGAGCCTGTTCAGTTTGCCTATAGTCATGTTTGATCACGTCTATTCTCACAGAATAAATGTTGTCAATTCTGATCTGGTGTTATTATTGACAGAGGCGGCCACTTCAGTAGAGTGGAGGAGTGCCACCTTTAACCCCCACCACCACCAGCAAATAAAACAAAATAAAAGTGGTTTTAAACCAAACCTCAAGCGCAGTGAGCTCTCTCCAGCCTCAGCTGCATTGCTGGGGCAGGAGAGGGCAGTCAATGGCTCCCAGTCTGCCTCAAAGCGGAGGTTGCCGGCGCTCAGGCCGGTTCTGACACTGCCTTCTTGCAGCATCAGGATTAGCTGCATTGCAGTCTGGGAGCCTGTGTCCGGATGCAGGATGAGCATGATGCAGTGGGAGACAGCAGCATCGTTAAGGTGAGTTTTTTCTTTCTTTACTTTTATTTTCCTCCCGACCCCCTCCACCCCACCTCGCTCCTCCCTCTTCCGACCCGGCTGACCCCGCCACTTTGGCAGGGAATGGGGTGCTACTAATTATTTAGCAAATATTCAGCTCTACAATGTGTACTCAATGCACAGTTGCAGTGGTGTCATTAATCCCCTACTCTAGCAGCTTGAGAAGTGTAGGGTGTCACTTGGCAGTTCTATGTAACATGAAACATTGATATTGTTATTTATGACTCTTCTGACTTTCATTAATACTCTGGTTTCCAAAGATAAGATCACAAATGCCACCGCATGTAATAGAAGCGAAGGAGGAATGAAGGGAAAAAGGAAAGTTGACAGGATAAGTGTAGGAAGAGAGAGGTGGATGTATGAATGCAGAGATGGAGAGGAGGGTAGAGGGATTTGTGGAAATAGTATAGATGGTTGGAGAGATGGATGGATGTAGAATTTGGTAGATGTGATGGATGGGGAGAAGGATGGATGGAGAGAGGTATGGATAGATGAGTGATTGATTAGAAGTTGGAAGAAGGGAAGGATGAATGTATTGTGATATAAGGTAGATTGATGGAATATGGATGGTATGCTGGATCAAGAGAAAGATGGATGGATGCCAAAAAGGATGGATGAACAGATGAAGGAAGGAAGAAGGAAAAAAAGATGAAGAGAAGGATGGATGGGTGAAATGCATGTAAACATGAATCCAGATCAAATCACATGTATTGATATAAAACTGATCAGAGATCAACAATATTTACAATTTTAAATATTTATGATAAAAAGAAAAAGAAAAAAGGTATGGAATAGAAAGAAAATGGCTGGACATTCTCAATACATAGCTAACAATGTATACATTGGTAAAAATATTTTAACATAATTCATAACAAACAAATTAATTGGGAGGTGGCTTTGCTAAGGCAATCATTTTTTTGGTTTTCAATTTGTTATATTTAAGACACAAATGTTTTAAAAAATAATGTCTGGCTCCCTTAACCACCATACAGGGACAAACAAAGAGATTGGGCTTAATGCCTTGACTCCCACCATTACAGAGGTCACATGTTTCACTCTTATGTCCGTTGGCAGGCCATAGCTTTTAAAATTACAAGTGCCCAATCTTAGTATGATTAGAAATCGCTTGACACTATGTTCCAAAGAAAACGTTAAATATTCTTGTTTCTGTTTTAAGGCATACTGTCAGAATAGGCCGTGTATGTTACTAGCAGGGAACAGTGTGTAATGTCACAAGTGCAGCTTATTCAGGCTGTCAACATTTTTTTGAACACTTTAAGTTGTGCTGGTGTCTATGTTTGCAAGTTGTTAGTAGGACAGAGGAGCAGTGCTAATGCAACCTTAAGATTGCTATCAAAAGTGTAAGTTTGAACTTTTCCATAAAAAAGGTTCCTGCCATAGAAAGTCTCATAATGTGCCTTCTGGTGTGTTTCATAAATTGTAGGTGCATCTAATTACATCCACTAAAGATGTTAACTAGATGCTAAAAAGGGAATGTTATAAATGCTTACACTGAAATTGCTTGGCTTAGGAATATTGTCTTCAGAAGATGTTTCCCTTTGAATACATTTAAAACAGAGGATTTGCTTATGGGAATAAATTCTAGAGCATAAGATAAAATGGGCAGTATCTTTGACCAATAAATATCCAAGATGGGTATAAAATGTTGCCTACCGGGTGAAAGGTAAAATCTTTTTATGGAACCTATATGAGCTACTGCCTTAAAGGCATATGTGGGAGAAAGAAGATATATTTTCAAGAGACTGGGAGAAGACCCTCCCTAAGTATGGGGCCGATTCACATTTAGTTGTAGTAAAGTTTGTCTTAAGTCTGTCTTAAGTTTGTCTTAAGTCAAACTTAAGACAAAATCCTAATTTTACTACTACTAAATGCCTTCTGTGAATACTAAAAGTAGTAAGTTTAGGATGTTGTCTTAAGTTAGTTCTGTGAATCAGCCACAATGTGTATGATGTTACGCTGTCTAGGGGCCTTCCACCCAACCTCCAAATTAGAAGGGCAATACCGCATCTAAAAGGTAACACCTTAGTCTTAGTGACACTTATTTTCAGAAAATTATCCTCCACATACTTATAAAGGGCATCGAGATTCTGCAGAAGTCCAATCGGTGTGAGGTCAAAGATGACTACATCGTCAGTGTACAATAATACATGCAAATTTTGAAGTGTGATTCATGGAGAAAAATTATTAATATTAATAAAACAGGCTGGTAAATCACTAAGATACAGTGAAAACAAAAGAGGAGCCAAAATGTATTCTTGTTTCAGTCCCTTCTGTGTTGAAATCTTTGGAGCCAGGCCTTTGTTCCGCCCATTAAAACTTTTACAGGTGGATGTATGAAGTACTATAAGAAGTCTTAACTTAGGTATCCCCAGACTCACCGGTTTTCTCCAGAGGGTAGGTCTATCGACCATATCAATTCTATAGAAAAGTGAACAAAAGAGAGTGTATAATTTGCAATTTAAACACCATGTATTTATCAATAACAGTTTGAACTACTGCAATGTTATGAGCTACTGAGTGTTTGGGTCTAAATACTGCCTGAACTAACGGAATCACACCAATCAAGTATGCCTATTCCTTGAGATGATCCAGAATGCGCGAGGCAAAATTCTTCCCAGATGCATCAAGTAGGGCAATTTGATAATTACTGGAAGAAAGGTGAGAGCCTTGATATGTAAGGGGATAATTATACTTCCTGTCCATGAACTTGGAATTTGCCCTGTAACAAAACAATAGGAGAAAAGGGGCTGAGAAGGTTAGTCAGCCTTCTGGGCTATTCCATATTACTTTATGGGACTCTTATCGGGCCCATGCTGTGTAAGATCTTGCTTTCCTTAAGTACATCTCGATATCTTTTTGCATTGGTGGTATTATATGCCAATCGAGTTCATAAAATAGCTTTAGGGGATTCTAACAGTTTTCCGAGGTGAAGTTATTTGCAGAAAGTTCAGAAAGATAGTTTATTAATTATGATTAAGGGATGGGTATCACAGTAGGATTTTTCCTACTGTTTTGAATAATTGCAAAGCGATTTTTCTCTTTTTCCTTGACAGGGCTTGAATTCCTTTGTCCCTGGTAACTGGAAAGTCAATCAATTGGCATCAAATAAGCTTATTTATCTTTCATGAGAGATAGGCATACTTTGGAATTTTAGTGAGAGCTACCATTTCTGTTCAAGGTTTTCACCGCCTCTGAATCTCTTGCACAGCATCTGAGACTAAGGGGCATAAGTATAGCAAAGTGACAGAGTGCAGGTTAGCTCCAGAATTGCTCTCTGTCACTTTAGAAATGCAGGGATGCATAGTATTTACAGTGATACGGCGCACCCCTGCATTTCTCCATGCACTGGCGCTAAATTCAGCTGGCTAGCGCCAAAGCAGGCACCCTTGCACCATAGTGCCTGTGTTGAGGTAAAGATTTTTTACGTGCAGGAAGAAGTCCCTTCCCGCACATAAATAATCCAGAATGGTGATTTGTAACTCCTATGTGTGCTGCATTGTGCAAATCGGTACAAAAGGGGGTGGTAATGGACGGAGCATCTGAACCAATCAAACACTCACACCCAGTCAAGAGATCTGGGTTTAATCCATCACCGTTCTTTAGCCCACTCTGCACCCCAGTTCAGACATGGCTATATGCAAATCAGTCTGACCCTGTGCCTCATGGGAACAGTCCAGCCCGAACTGCCAAGCCATGCCTTCCCTGGACCGGAAAACAAGCTTCCGAGGACCGGTTTCTGGCATTCCAGGCGTCTTCAGCCAGGCTTGCTTGAATCCAGTGGTAAAGTGAGCAAGGGACTCACGTCTGAGCATACCCTGCCACACTTATGGCGGCCAAAAGCGGTACAAAAGGGGGTGGTAATGGATGGAGCATCTGAACCAATCAAACACTCACACCCAGTCAAAAGATCTGGGTTTAATCCATCACCGTTCTTTAGCCCACTCTGCCACCCCAGTTCAGACATGGCTATATGTGTCATAAGTACTTAGTTCTTCCCATAATTAACACATTTGGATTGTTTCTGAAGTCCTTGAGGTATTTTGTGACATGCATAATAAGTTTTCATAATTGATAAATAGCAATGCTTGTTAACATCCTAGCAATTCTTGTAGTTTGCATGTACCAATGCTTGTTATTCATGTTGGATCGTGGTTGCTAATTTATGAATATTCATTAAGGGAGCACGTGTATCAGGTACGCTAAGTGAAGCAAGGCAACACGTAGAAATGAGAGCCTATAAAAGGCTCAACGGCAAACAGAAAGACGCTTCGCTTCAGAGTTGCGGCGTCTCCTCAAGAGTTCCAGGACTTTGTCTCCCAGAGTCCCTTTAACTCTTCGGATCCTTCCCGCCCCAGTTCCCGCTCCCGCTCCGCTTACCTTATTCCTTGTCCTCACGAAGCTTAAGCTGCAGAGAGAGTTTGTCTTCGCTTAGCGGTCCGGCGAGCCCTCCGCTCTTCGACCTTTGCCGAAGCCTGACTTCCGGTTTTCTCGTCGGAGCGTTTTCCTGATCGGACTCACCAAGAAGGCTCGGCTATTCCGGTTTCCTTTTAATTGAAAATGGACAGTAAGACTAAAACAATATCAAAATAACAACCCTTGGCAAAAACAATAATCGGACCATGTTTTACAGGATTGAAAGAAAGCATATTTAAAGAGCGTTATTTACAGAATAGAAAGAACAATAATTTCAGGACAATTCTTGTTGTTTGAAAAGGCATTCTTCTGGAATAATAAGTAGCAGTGAAATTCAACTGCTAAACTGAAAATCGCTTTTGTTTAAATACATTCTTGTAAAAGTTTAGACGCATTTGGTTTTGGGAACTGTCTTTTCCTTGTACTTTTGTTTCCTTTTAATTACAGAACCCCAGTTCAAGGCAAAGAATATATATATGCAAGGTAGGAAGATATAGTTCTTTTCATGATTGTTTGAACCAAGTTCTACTAACAAGTTGAAAGGTTCTGTGCAAAGCTTCCATGTATCTTTAAACTCATGATTCTTGTATTTATGTTTTAAGGTGAATTATTTTTGAACAGAGAATTCAAATAACCTTGCAACAACGAAGTATAGGAATGGGTTTTTCTTAACTTTGGTATGTATTCAGAGTATATGGTTTTGAGGTGAATGGTAGGACTGTTCCTAATTATTGTCAAATCTGCTTTGGTTATTGCAAATATCTACAGCATTCAAGAAATACAACAGCATTGAGAGAAAACCCAGAATACTTCACGAGAAACAGTGACAGTCATCTCAAGAAGAGATACTGTGTTTGTTTGTTTCTCTCTCCACTTCCCCTTCCCTTTAGGGGCTAACTGGTTGCGTCAAGAGTAACATTCCTTGTCACGCTGGTTAGTTCTCGAAGTAATTGGGACTAGTCATCTTCAAGACGGAAATACCTGAAACTTTGTGGTTGCACGCCTAACATAAAGCGAAGCCACTATTCTCATTTCCTCTTGAAGTTGACTATTTCCATGGATCTGTCAAACATGAACGTTGCCGAAATAACCCAAATTATACGCAAAGTAAATGATGAGGTACGTTTAGAAAATCAATCCCTTAGGCAGGAACTAGATAATACTAAAGATGGATTTACCTCTTGGAGAGATAAAGAGGAGACTAAAAGACCAATTTTAACACCACCTAAATTTGGAGTGTCAGGTTTTCAGAATCAAACTCAGACACCAGCCTTCGATCAAAGTCAGCCAGTCCAATTAACAGTAGTTTCACCTCATCCTGTCCCATTAGCTAATCCTGAACGGTTTTCAGGAGACAGTTCTAATTTTAATACTTTCATGAGTCAATGTCAGTTGCACTTCTTGTGTAAACCCCAAATCTTTACTTCGGATACCACTAAGGTGGCTTTTATTATTTCCTACCTAGGAGGAGTTGCAGCCAATTGGGCCATGCCTTTAGTGGATAAAAATGATCCTTTACTTCATAATTTAATGAATTTCAAAGCAGCAATGTCCAGCCTTTTTTCTAAACACATCTTTCTACAAGTGTCTGATAACGAGTTGCTAAATTTACGTCAAGGTTCAAAAGATTTAATCACTTATGTAACCACTTTTAATCGGTTTCTTGCAAAAACGCAATGGCCAGAGGACAAAAGGGTATCTTTGTTCTATCGAGGGCTTGAAGAGACGATTAGAAAGATTCTTTGGCACATATTGTAAACTTACCTGAGGAATTTACTGAGTTCCAAGATTTAGTAGTCAAGGTGGACCATAGGTTGGGTGAAAGAAAAATTGAGAGACCAAAAAATGAGTTTAGGGCCTTACACTTTAAAACAGAAAAGCGAAGTAATGAAGATAAATATGCCCAGGTAGAACCTATGCAGATAGGTGGTATTAAGGGACCTTTGTCACAAGAAGAAAAGGATAGAAGAAGAAAAGCCAACCTATGTTTATATTGCGGAAAAGCTGGTCATTTTGCCAAAGATTGCTCAATTAAGCCAGTAAAGAAGAAGGTTTTTGCCATGACTCAAAACTCTTCACAAGAATCGTAAAACTAAGTGTCTCGAGGGAAGGAGAGGTCGATTCCTCGAGAGACAATAGTGTTGAGATCTCACAGTATGCAACTAGTGTTATGAATCACGTACCACGACATTTCACTATAAGAGTGATTTTAATTATGATAATAATAATGATCTTTATTTAAATATAAAACATATCTTTAAAAGAATTTACAGATTCACAGCCTGACCGAATATTAGAATAAAAACTTCAAGGAAATAGCAACACGAGTGTAGATATAAAAGCACGATCCAATAACAATCATTATAAAAACAGAAATTTTGTCTCATGATATATTTTAAAATCACAAAAATTAAAACAAGGCACCAGCTTGCATTGGGTATCACCAATTATGTCTAACGATACTAAGAATAATGCCAGTTATTACTGTTTTCGGTGAAAAAAAATAAATAAAATTGAGCACTTCAGCATGGTCTCCTAAAGTTAAAGATGTAATATGCTCGCTGGATGAATTTTATAAATTTTGTGTTTAGCACTGTATTTTCCGGGTTTAGAGCTGCCATGATGGCTTGCCTGCAGGACCGAACCCCCAGCCTATTCCATTCTAATTTTAATCCGGACCTGCGTTCTGTATTAAAGGCTGGGCAGAGGCAACTTACATGCAAAATGGTTTCCGCTGTTTTCCCACACCCTCTATAAGAGAGATCTTCTGATGTACGTCGCCAATTTTAATTATGGCTAATCAACAAAAGCACAGTATTCCTGTACTAATAGACTCAGGTGCTACTGGAAACTTTTTTTCATCTGGAATTTGCAAGAAAACTAAATTTAACTAAGATTCCAAAGAAAGAACCAGAGCCAGTACGGGCAGTAGACGGTTCGGCACTTTCTTCTGGTTTGATCAGGTTTCACATTCCACCTTTGCTTTTAGTATCAGATAATGGTCATACAGAATTGACTATTTTTGATCTCATGGATACACCAGCTTTTGGAGTTATTTTAGGCATTCCATGGTTGGAGCTCCATAATCCAAAGATAGACTGGGTTAAACACACGGTGACATTAGATTCAGCACATTGTAAGACATATTGTTATCAGGAAAATGGAGATCCAGCCTTTCCACTTACTTGTACAATCGCCCATTCAGAATCTGTAGAACTCCCATCGGAGTTTCAGGATTTTTCTGATGTTTTTGACCCCGTGAAAGCCACTAAATTACCTCCTCACAGGGTCTACGACTGCAGAATCGATCTAGTTCCTGGAGCAGTTCTACCCTGCAGTCAAATATATGCCCTTACTGAGCCTGAAAATCAGTATTCACGAACATACCTTGACGAACTTTTGGAAATAGGCTTTATTCGTCATTCCACCTCGCCAGTCTCGTCTCCATTGGTTTTTGTAGCAAAAAAGTCAGGAGATTTGAGGGTCTGTATCGATTACTGTGCAGTAAATAAAGCTACTATCAAAAATCGATACCCATTACCGTTGATACCTGTACTTTTAAATCAAGTAAAAGGGTCAACAATCTACACTAAGCTGGATCTTCGCGGAGCATACCACTTAATCCGCGTTAAAGAAGGTGATGAGTGGAAAACTGCTTTCCGCACAAAATTTGGACTCTTCGAATATACAGTGATGCCCTTTGGTCTTGCAAATGCTCCATCAGCATTTCAATACTTCATTAATGAAGTGCTGCATGATCTATTGGACATCTGTGTCATTGTATATATCGATGATATTTTGATTTTCTCAAAAACTCCAGAGGAACATGTGGAACATGTTAGATCAGTTCTACAAAACTTAAGGGATAACTCTTTGTTTGTCAAACTTGAAAAATGTGTTTTCAACACTTCTAAAGTTGAATTTCTCGGTTATTGGTTATCTCCCGAAGGCATTGTTATGGACCCAAAAAAGGTAAAAGCAATTTTGGATTGGCCCGCCCCAACCTCAGTCAAGGAGGTACAAAGAATATTGGGATTTGCAAATTTTTATAGGAGATTTTTATCAAAATTCTCAGAAATTGTGGTTCCAATTACTCGACTTTTACAGAAAGGAAAGAAATTTCAGTGGAATGCTGAGGCAGAACTAGCGTTCAATATCCCGAAAAAAGCATTCACTTCAGCTCCTACCTTGAAACATCCTGACCCGGACAGACCATTTTTTGTTGAAGCAGATGGTTCACAAACTGCTATTGGAGGAGTTTTATTGCAAAAAGATGTGAACACAGGACATTTTCATCCAATAGCCTTATTTTCTAGAAAACTGTTACCAGCTGAACAGAATTATACTATTGCTGAGCGTGAGCTTTTAGCAATCAAAGCAGTCTTTCAGGAATGGAGACATCATCTCCTGGGAGCTAAACATACTATAACAATTTTTTCTGACCATAAAAATTTACAGTTTTATTCCACAGTCAAGGCTTTTACTCCACGACAGATGCGATGGCTACAATTTTTTTGTGAATTTGATTTTCTTATTACTTTTCGACCAGGAGCCAAACAGTTGTTATCAGATACACTTTCACGTCTGGTTTGTGATAAGTATAAAGAACTAAATAAGGAACAACAAAGTATCATCCCAGTAGAAAAGATTTGTGCCGAAATTACACAGGTTGATTTCTTATCAATACTCAGAGAACAGACTAAAGAATTAAATCAAGAAGATTGGCTTTCACAAAAACAGACTTCAATATCTAATGTTTTTTTTTATCTTAAGAATAAGCTATTTATTGCAAAAGAGAATTTGAGAGAACAAGTGATTAAATGGAATCATGATTTAGCTATTGCAGCCCATCCTGGAATTAACACAACTTTAGAGTTATGCCAAAGGCATTTCTGGTGGAATTATTATTATTATTATTTAATTTTATAAAGCGCGTAGTCACCCGTAAGTATCCCAGCGCTAAGATCAGTACAACTGGGGGTCAGCGGGGGCAGGGAGGGAGACAGGTTAAGGAAAGAGGTGGGTTTTCAATTGCTTCCTGAACCGTAGGTAGTTGGGTTCAGTTCTCAGGTGGTGAGGTAGGGCGTTCCAGAGGCGTGCGGTGTGAACCGAGAAGCGCCTTCCTCCTGTTCGGGCCTTCTTGATTCTGGAAGTGACGATGAGATGTTCCTGGTCGGAGCGGAGGGATCTAGGGGCTTTGTACGGTTTGATGAATTTTTTCAGGCTTTGGGGGCCATTGTTTTGAAGCAGTCTGTGTGCCAGGCAGAGGGCCTTGAACATCACACGTTCTCTCACCGGAAGCCAATGGAGACGCTTCAGAGCTGGTTTGGCTGAGGCTCTGGCAGGGGTGTTAGTGAGGATCCGGGCAGCTGCATTTTGGACCCTTTGTAATGGTATGAGATCTGATATACAGCAATATATTCAGACCTGCCCTGTGTGTGCTCGACAGAAGTCATCACACTCGTTTTCCATGGGATTATTACAACCAATAGAAATTCCCCCAACACCTTGGCATACCATTAGTTTGGATTTTATCACAGATTTACCTAAATCATCTGGAATGACTACTATATTAGTTGTAGTAGATTTGTTATCTAAAATGGGACATTTTATTCCCTTGCCAAAACTTCTTCAGCAGTAGAATTCAGTAATGTGTTCTCAGCTAATGTAGTGAAATTACATGGTTTACCACAAAAAATTATCTCTGATAGGGGCCCACAATTCCTGTCAAAATTTGGGAAACAACTGAGTGGTCAGTTGGGGATAGACTTAGCTCTATCATCAGCCTTCCATCCCCAAACTGATGGCCAAACAGAAAGGTTAAATCAATACTTTGAACAGAGTTTGTGATGTTTGACAACTACCTTATCTTCAGAATGGGTTGAAGCTTTACCTTTAGCAGAGTTCACATACAATAACACCTTACATTCAGCTCTTGGTTGTTCCCCATTTTATTTTCTCACTGGTCAGCATCCTCAAACCTTGCCAATCATAGTTCCAGAGAAAGTAACTGATATGCCTGCAGTCTTAGATAGATTAGCTAGTTTGCATAATTTTCAAGAAAATGTAAAGCAAACATTGACAAAACATAAACACAAAATGAAAGTTTACGCTGATCAACATAGAATCCCAGCACCAGTTTATAAACCCAGAGATCAGGTTTGGTTATCGACTAAAAACATACAAATTGAGGGACCAAAAAATTAAAAACCTGATTCATTGGTCCGTTTTCTATTGAAAAAGTACTAAATCCTGTTTCTGTAAAATTGATTCTCCCTCTCGATTATAAAATCCATCCAGTTTATCATGTATCTCTGATCAAACCAGTACATCCAAACACCCGTCCTGATGAACCACCTCCTCCGATTGTAGTAGGAGATCATGTAGAATATGAGGTCAAGAAAATTCCGGACTCAAAACGTGTTAGAGGTAGCTTGTATTATTTGGTCGATTGGAAGGGCTATGACGCTTCTGAAAGATCTTGGGAACCAGAGAATCATGTACATGCTCCTAGTTTGGTTCGCTCTTTCCATGCCTTGTACCCTAGCAAACCACGACCTGTGAGAAGACCTTTGGGGGGGGGAACTGTCATAAGTACTTAGTTCTTCCCATAATTAACACATTTGGATTGTTTCAGAAGTCCTTGAGGTATTTTGTGACATGCATAATAAGTTTTCATAATTGGTAAATAGCAATGCTTGTTAACCGCTTCAGAGTTGCGGCGTCTCCTCAAGAGTTCCAGGACTTTGTCTCCCGGCGTCCCTTTAACTCTTCTGAGCTTTCCTGCCCCCGTTCCCGCTCCCGCTCCGCTTACCTTATTCCTTGTCCTCACGAAGCTTAAGCTGCAGAGAGAGTTCGTCTTCGCTTAGCGGTCCGGCGAGCCCTCCGCTCTTCGTCCTTTGCCGAAGCCTGACTTCCGGTTTCCTCGTCGGAGCGTTTTCCTGATCGGACTCACCAAGAAGGCTCGGCTATTCCGGCTCGGCTATTCCGGTTTCATGTTAACTGAAAAAGGACAGTAACATTAAAACAATATCAAAATACCAATCCTTGGCAAAAACAATAATCGGACCATGTTTTACAGGATTGAAAGAAAGCATATTTAAAGAGGGTTATTTACAGAATAGAAAGAACAATAATTTCAGGACAATTCTTGTTGTTTGAAAAGGCATTCTTCTGGAATAATAAGTAGCAGTGAAATTCAACTGCTAAACTGAATATCGCTTTTGTTTAAAGACATTCTTGTAAAAGTTTAGACGAATTGGTTTTGGGAACTGTCTTTTCCTTGCACTTTTGTTGCCTTTTAATTACAGAACCCCAGTTCAAGGCAAAGAATATATATATGCAAGGTAGGAAGATATAGTTCTTTGCATGATTGTTTGAACCAAGTTCTACTAACAAGTTGAAAGGTTCTGTGCAAAGCTTCCATGTATCTTTAAACTCATGATTCTTGTATTTATGTTTTAAGGTGAGTTATTTTTGAACAGAGAATTCAAATAATCTTGCAACAACGAAGTATAGGAATGGGTTTTTCTTAACTTTGGTATGTATTCAGAATAATCTAGAGTATATAGTTTAGAGGTGAATGGAACGACTGTTCCTAATTATTGTCAAATCTGCTTTGGTTATTGCAAATATCTACATCATTCAAGAAATACAACAGCATTGAGAGAAAACCCAGAATACTTCACGAGAAACAGTGACAGTCATCTCAAGAAGAGATCCTGTGTTTGTTTGTTTCTCTCTCCACTTCCCCTTCCCTTTAGGGGCTAACTGGCTGCGTCAATAGTAACATTCCTTGTCATGCTGGTTAGTTCTCGCAAGAATTGGGACTAGTCATCTTCAAGACGGAAATACCTGGAACTTTGTGGTTGCACGCCTAACAATATGCAAATCAGTCTGACCCTGTGCCTCATGGGAACTGTCCAGCCCGAACTGCCAAGCCATGCCTTCCCAAATCGTCATTTTTTAAATGATTGTTTATGTGAAGAAAGCAGTACCTTCCTGCACATAAACAATTATTCAAAGCATTTCTCCTTGTTTCATCATGTTAAGACTAGGTTTTTACTGGTCTTAATTTTGGTGCTGCATGGCCCTTGTAAATAGGGGCAGTGTCAAAGCCATAGGGTGCTGAGGTGGTGAACCGACCACAACACCCATTGCACACTCCTTTCACCCTAAGTGTC
The DNA here is from genome assembly GCF_964263255.1 of Lissotriton vulgaris. Lineage (NCBI taxonomy): Eukaryota > Metazoa > Chordata > Amphibia > Caudata > Salamandridae > Lissotriton > Lissotriton vulgaris. The sequence continues at coordinate 987,358,278 of NC_141698.1, read as the reverse complement.
GCGTTAAGGGAGCCTTATAAACATGGTGGCGTTAAGCCACGTTAAGTGACTTAAAGCCACCTTGTAAATAATTCAGTATACTAGTCGCGAGCTCCGCTCCTTAAACAAAGCCCCCTGTCCTGCGCCTACCGAATATCTACCATTACAGCTTTAATAAGAGTGACCCTATCTTTCAACTCTCGACTACTCTCATTTGCTTGTATGGGGTGAAATGTCCATCACTTCCATAACTACTAGAAACAAAGAAGCATTTAAGGTTGCTCTTGTCTATAGACCCAATTCACTGTCTTACTGAAGCCATAGGACCGCATGTTCTTGCCTCAGACACATTTTTAACACTTGGAGACTTTAACTATCACATGGAACACACCCTTGACCCATACACCAGGGACTTTACTTCTAGTCTTGATTCCTTGGGCTTAAATCAATTAAAGACAGGGCCCACTCAAAGTGCTGGCCATACATTAGATCTAGTGTGTACTAATTCATCAAGGATAGGAGTCAGTCAAGTATTTCCAGTTATCTGGTCAGACCATTATGTTATTGAATTTCATATCATTGGAACCCCGACAAAAGTCGAAAGTAGTAAAGAAGCACGACTGAGTAGACCATGGAACAAGATTAATCTTGATTCCTTTACGGCTCATTTTGTTCCCCCTTTTATCACTATCCATACCGATCCAAACAAAGCATCTTTAAATCTCGAATGTGTCATCTCCTCGTCCTTAGATCTAATTGCACCTTTGAAAGAATCCAAGCCACTTTCCAAAATTTCCCCATGGTTCACTCCCAACTTGGAAGAAATCAAACTTTCTGTAAGGTCAGCAGAAAGGAAATGGCATAAAACTAAAGCTCATTCTGATAAACAACAATACAAAGACTTAGATAGACTTTATATGATAGAAATAGCCAAAGCGAAAAAAGATTACTGGGGGCATAGGATCTATCAGGCAGCAAACTCTCAGAAATAATTGTTTAAAATAATAAAATAATTCACTAATCCTCCTGCCTGTCAGCCCTCCCTAATGGCCTCACAGGAGTGGGTTAATTCTGTATCCTCCTATTTTCATGATAAAATTAAGGATATTCACAAATCCTTTCCTCAATCAGCTCTTCCCGCCCAGACAATATTCCCATCAGTTGAAATTTACATGGAATCCGATTTCCCAGACACAGATCATAGAGAATTCCAACCCTTCTCAGAAATTGAAGTAGACATTGCCCTACACAAGATAAAGTCAGGTTCCCCGAGTGATCCAGCATCCTCCCAGATCCTTCAAAAAATTGCTCCTGCTTTCACCCCTGTGTTAACAAAAATTCTGAATCTTTCCCTGTTCCACGCCTCGGCTCCTCTGCACTGGAAGGAGGCGATAATTAGACCAATCCTGAAATAAACCCCAGCCGATGCAAAACAACTTTCAAACTACAGCCCCATTTCTCTTCTTCCACTATTTGGTAAAATAATAGAATCTTTGGTAAACAAGCAATTAGGCTCCTACTTGGAGACAAACAAGCTTCTGGATCCTACTCATTCTGGCTTTAGGGTGTTTCACAGAACTGAGACTGCCTTGCTCGAAATAGTGGACAAAGCCAAGATGTCTTTGGACGTTGGGGAGTCCGCCCATACTGGTCCTGCTTGATTTGTCGGCGGCCTTTGACACCATCTCACATCACATCTTGATAGAGCGTTTGTCAGAGATTGGTGTTGAGGGCCCGCACTGCTTTGGCTTAAGAGCTATCTGTTTAACAGGCGCTCTAGGGTCCAAGTGGGAAAACATTTCTCGGACTATCATGGAAATGATAAAGGCGTACCCCAAGGATCAATATTGAGCCCTACGCTTTTTAACCTATATGTGTCCCCTCTGGCCAAAGTGATCCAAGCCTTCGGTTTTGGAACTGTATCTTATGCTGACGACACCCAGCTTTTGGTTACCATCGGTCCAGATGCTAATTAGAGAACAAAATAAGATTTCAAAAATGCATGATTGCAATACACGAGATGTCCAGCAATTTTTTGATGTTAAACGCTAGTAAAACCGAGATTGTACTCTTTTGGAAGGCCGATAGGATCTGGTCAGAAGAATGGTGGCCAACTACTCTGGATACATGTCACGCTCTTAAGACGTCAGTCAGGAACTTAGGGATTGTTGTGGACAATAAGTTGTCCAAGGCTGAACATGTCAACAGAGTAACTGGCACCTGCTTTGGAATAATGCGCAGCCTGAAGAAAATCTTCAAATGGATCCCCCTATCGTCTCGCTTGCCTCTAGTTCAAGGCCTCATCGTTTGTCGAATCGACTACGGGAATGCCCTGTTAGCCTCCATCAATGAAAATCTTCTGGCAAAACTCCAGGTAGTGCAGAATACAGCGGCCAGATTGGTGCTTGACCTTCCTTCCCGTTCACCTTCTCTGCCTTGCCTTAAAACCTTGCATTGGCTTCTCGTCAAAAAACGCATAAAATTCAAACTATGTTGCCTGGTTCATAAAAACATCAATGAATAAGGACCATCTTATTTGGGTAACAAACTCAAATTCTACAACAGGGCCCGAATACTCAGATCGTCCAACCAACAACTTCTTACGGTTCCTAAAGTCCGAACCATCAGAAATGGTGACAGGGCTTTTAGTAAAACTGCCCCAGAGGCCTGGAATGCCCTTCCTCTCTGTCTTAGGACTGAACTCAATCACATGAGATTCCGTAAAAAACGAAAAACCTGGCTTTACTAACTTCTGCCCGTTGCTTCTGTCAGTGGACCTGCTAGCGCTCTGAGACCTTCGGGTGATTTATGTGATATATAAACTGTACATTACATTACATTACATATAGCAAAGGGTTTATTGCCACAGGAACATCACTAAAAGTGATGTTTCCATGGTGATAGAGGATTGTACACATGCCCCAATAACTTCTAATATTTTAATGGGATTCCTTTCATCTAATGTATGTTGAGTCAACAGAGACTTGACTAGTGAATTTATCCTAATTCTGTTGTTAGAATTCCAGATAATTCGACCTTGGTTACTGTCTGTCATCGCTTCTCTGTTTACCCCTGTTGAAGACCAGAAAGGCTTTTGTTGTAATTGTAATTCAAGCTTTGTATTAAGTATTGCATGATAACTGCCTTGAACAAACTCAGAGTAAAAAATGAACATTTCTGAAATAAATCATAATCAATTATATTATAATCAATAATTGAGGAGCTGGTAATCCCCTTTTTTGTTTAAGCTGCCAGAACATTCCAATCAATCTTTCCAACTAGTATCACAACACAGGCAGCATTTCCAAATTCCTTCTTCCTCGTTTATATGCCTTTGCCTTAGATAGCAAGTCCGATACAGGGTTAGACCAGGCTTTATCCCGATTCTTATTTTTAAGGACTTTTATTGAGGCGTTTGAGATTTTTTCAATAAAGTCACCCATTATTTTCATTAGAACATTTTCATCAGACTCACAGATCGACTTTAATAATTAAAATACCACATGCAACAGAGAATTTTACTTCAGAACAGGCAGGATATAAATATTACATAAAAATAAAGTATCTACAGAATAAACACTTTCTTTGGGAAGTTTGATTTTGAAGTACTGCACATTGTTATATGAGAGGTGTACTATTGACCCTTGGGCTTGTGTGCCGCTTCCTCACACTGCTGTCTATCTCCGCAAGCTCTAGGATGACTCCTTGGTTCCTGCCATGGAGCACAACCCGGTTGGAGCCTGCCTGCTGAGGGCTTCATTCCCCTAATTAATTTGGTTAAGTGTAAATTTATTGTTTGTTTTATTGGGCGCTTTGTGACATATTTCTAGCGCATCTCACTGACTTTAACTTGTTTTGTCTGTTTGTTGTGCCTCAGGCCACTTTAGTCAATTGCTGTATTAATTCTTCGGCATGCCCACTACTACTGTTATCTTGCTGATACCGGTTCCTGCTGGTTCCCGATATGCACCACCTTGGCAGCCCCTCCCACCTTCAGGACAACTTATGGAGGCCAATGCATGTCCACGCCGCTGGTGTGCCAAAGATGCACCAAAGGCAAGCCCATCTGCACCTGTTCGCGCCTGCACCGCACCCAATTCCAAGACTCCCACCACCAATTGATACACCCCGAAGGAGTTCTTGAAGCTGGACTCCAGAGTCCGAAACAACAGCTGTTTCACTTCCTTCCCTCGCCTCACCTGCCTCCACTGCCACTTCTCCTGTGACACTACCCTCAATGAATCCTGTGACACCTCCGCTCAGAAGACCAAGTATCATACCTAATGCCTGCTCTCTCTGCAAACACGCCATAGAAATCTGGGACACCATCACCACCCTCTCCCCTGACTTGGCGTTCGTCACAAAACATGGCTCAACCTGTCCCGAACCCCGACGTCATAACCTCCACTCCTGATGGCTACAAGATGATACACTGTGACCGTACCAACAAACATGACAGGGACATCATCATCATTTTCAAGGAATCAATCTGATATACCATCACCACCGACCACCTGACACCTTTCTTGGAGCAGCTCAACTTCCGACTACAGACCAATGCTAAGATCATGATAAGAGGCACCCTCGTGTACAGACCCCTGGGGCCCAGAAATGCCTTATGCTGCACCATCTCCAATCTCATCGCCCCCTGGCCATCGACTCCCACCACTACATCCTTCCCATGACTTCAATTTCCACATCAACAAACATGAACTCCACCACCCTCCTGTAGAACCTGAACATCATTGGCCTCACCCAACTGGTCACCAGACCCACGTACAAAGCCAGATGCACACTCAATGTGATCTTCACCTCTAGCAACAGAATTCCTTTTATCCACGTCACAGAACTCACCTGGACCAACCATGCTATTGTTCACTTCACCGTCTCCAATGCCCAGCATATCATCACCAAACATCACAGCGCCACCCCCGCAGCTGAGGCAAGGTAACCGATAATCAGTGGACACCGGCCTTCAGCACCACACTACCCAAAACGTCAGCAAACCATGGCTAGTCCGTCCAGAACTTTTTCCCCTGGATCATCAGGTGCGCCAACAGAGTCACTCTTCTGAAAACAGCAAAAGCCAACAAAACCTCAAAACAAGATAGGTAGTACACCCCAGCACCACCAAGCATAACTGCTACAAACTCCAGAAGCGATGGCACATCACCAAGAATCACGTTGACAGATCACTTACAAAGCAGCCCTCAGTGACTACCACCTGTGCATCAAGGAAGCCAAGAGAGCAGCCATCACTGAATGCATCAACACCGCAGCCAACCACACGAAGGAGCTCTTAATAATTGTCAAGGAATTCCCCAACCCAGCAACCACAGAGAACACCATCCATCCATCCATCCCTGCAAAAAACGATGTGACACCCTCTCAGACTACTTACACAGCAAGATAGCTACCATCTACAACACATTTGACCTCCAGCTTTGACAGCCTCAACCAACCAGCGAACACCAGCCACCTAATCACTGCTCACCACTCAGACCACAACAACCATCATGTTGACCATTCACTCCGGGGTGCCAACCAAGCTCTGCTCCCCATCTATTCAACCTTGGAGCCAACAAAATCAACATGAAACTCACCAGCATCCTCAACACCGCAACATTCCCAGACAGATGGAAACATGCAGAGGTCAGACCCCTCCTAAAGAAACCCGCCGCCGACCCCAACCACCTCAAAATGTATCACTAATCTCTCTCCTCCCCTACACAGCCAAAGTTCTTGAGAAAGCCATCAACAACAGTTCACCGAATACCTGGAACAAAACAACCTACTCGATGACTCACAATAAGGATTCTGGAACAGCCACAGCACTGAGACCGCGCTGATTGCCATCACTGAGAACATCAGAACTCTCCTCAACCGTGGAGAAACAGTGACCATGATTGTCCTAGACCTCTCTGCTGCATTCAACACCATCTCTCATCGGACCTTTATGGACAGACTCCACAACATCGTCATAAAGCAGAACGCCCCCAAGTGGATTGCTTCTTTCTCACAGGATGCACATAGAGCATCTGACTGACCCCCCTTCACCTCCGCACCCATTGACATTGTTTGTGGAGTACCTCAGGATCACACTTAGGCTGGGGGGACTTTGGGTCGCAGCAGGAGATAAGTATGTGAGTCGGAAGAAAAAGGTCTCTAGGGCACTTTCCAACTTAGTACAGAACAGTGGCTTAGTTGATGTGTGGTCACACCTTAAACCTAACGATCCCGGTAGCACGTTTTATTCTGCTCCTCATAAGTTAGTTATTAGACTTGATTATTTGTTTGTTTCATATTCATTAATTTCTAGATGTAAGATTGAGAAAACCCCCCGGATAATTTCGGACCAAAATCCATTAGATTTACCTGTTGCAGTAGTGAGAAGGGAAAAGCCAGAACGGGTCTGAACCTTTGAGAGAGCACTTTTAAAGGATTCAGAGTATATATGTCATATGAACAAATGGATCATGGTTTTTTTGGATATAAATAGGAAGAGTGCAAGCTCCGAGGTGCTCTGGGATGTGTTCAAGGGTCAGGGGGATACATTGAGTTATAGTATGTATCGGCAGGGGAGGGAGCTACAATGGGAGAAAACGCTTTGTAAGACGTTAATGGGGGTAGAGGAGGAGCCCGACAGCTGCAATAATGCTGGGCAGCCTCTGTATGATATACTGCTCAGGCTGGGCGATATTGCAGCAGTTAAGGCAGCCGAAAGATTTCTTATCAGAAGAGAGCATTGTTATGAGTTTAGTGATCGAGTGCCACACCCTGGCAATTCGTTTGAGATAAAGAGTGCAGAAGGGGAGATTAATGAAATTTTTGACAACAGTGTGAATTTAAATGAGGGCTCATTTGGGATTCAGGATGTATTTCAATAGTTTTATAAAAATCTAGACAATCTGCTGAGCAGAGGTTAATTCAAGGGTATTTAAGGGAAATCCCAATACAGGGTATTGTTCCTGAGGATAGGGATGCATTGGAGACCCCACTGACTTTGGAGGAGATTTATGGGGTGCGGTGTAACCTTTTATCTGGAAACGCAGCAGGACCGGACCAGATTACCCTGGAGTTTTATAAAACATTTTTGGATGCAATTGGTCCAGATTTGGTTGATATAATGCATTAAGCTCAGCAAGGGAGTTCTGTTCCCGAGTCTTGGGCTGAGGTAGAAATGATCATATTTTAAAAAAGGGTAAGCCAGCTAGAGACCCAGGATCCTATAGGCCAATTACGCTCATGAATAGCAACGCAATTTATTTTTCTAAAGCCCTGGCGACCCACTTAAATCTTATTATGGTGAAAACAATCCACCCTTGTCAACATGGGTTTATACCGGGGAGGGGAACAACACAGCATATTCGTAGAGTTATCACCCTGTTTGATGCAGCTGAAGTCTCAGGGGACCATATGGATTTGGTGCTTATGAAAGCCGAAAAAGCATTCAACAGCGTCTCCTGGGACTTTCACTGGGCGGATATGAAATGGTTTGACATTGGGAGGTGCTTTATTAAGGCAATTCAGGCTTTATATGAAGCACAGCTGGCTCGCATATGATTGAATAAGGGGTATACTGCAACATTATTAATTAAACACACAGGGTACTAGGCAGGGCTGCCCATGCTCACCCCTCCTCTTTGTCATATATATTGATCCCTTGATTAGGAAGCTAGCAGTCAGTAATGGAATAATACCTCTCAGTTATCACGGGCTGGAAACAAAAGTTTGGGCGTATGCAGACGATGTAGCTGTGGTCACGTCCAATCCTCAAACTGCGTTAGCTGCAATAGAATGTGAAGCGCAAGCTTTTGGCCTGATCTCTGGGTATTTACTAAATAGACAAAAGACTGTATTAGATGTGGCTGTATTAGATGTGCGCGGGTGATAGAATCAGCCATCTATCTTGGCATAGATATTACACCAGATTTGGGGAAGCTGGTAGAGAAAAATATTCAGCAGGTACTTAGGAAGACCCAAAAAGATTTTGACAGATTTCATAAGCTTCATATGTCAGTGGCAGGTCGGTGCAATTTGGCCAAAATGGTCTTCTGCCTAAAGTCCTTTAACTTTTTGGGTCAATACCGCTGGAATTTGAGAGACAATGGTTTATAGCACTCGAAAATATAGTGAAAAGATTTATATGGGCACACAGTAAAACTAGGAAGGCTCTAAGGTATATGTCACTGCCAATAGTTAGAGGGGGCTGGGCAGCCCCAGATTCCAAAATGTACTATTGGGCAGCAGCCTTTCAATATATGAGCGGGCTATTTGGTGGGAGCGTTTCAGATCCCTGGTCTTGTACAGGTTCACGAGATACATATAAGCTATTTCTAAGAGAGGATGCTGTGAACTGCTTTATGAAGTTTAGCGAACAATCTATTTAGAAAAAACAAGATTTAAAACTTTGATGGCTGCGTTTAAGATATGGGCCACGTTTAAAAAAAAGATTGGCCTCAGGAGGATACATTTTTTCGCCGATACCTTTCTAGCGTTAGAGGGGTGTGGGCTTCAGAAAATAGGGGATCTTATAGGCCCGGATGGAATACTTTCATTCTGTGAAATTCAGGATAAATTCAGTACTCATAGGAGAAACTTTTTTAAATATCTACAGATACACAGTTTTCAAATTGGGAAAAAGGGAGAGTTGTACGGCTTTGGGTAAGTTAACATTTTTGAAGTTATAAGAGATAATGAGAACTGTACCATTAAGAGAATATATGCAGAAATATTGTTACTTAAGTTGGATGACCTGTATAAACATGGGAAGAAATGGGCATATAAACTGGGAACAAATGAAAATAAATTCCTTGACTCTCTAGAACTGGGACAGACTATCCTGCGCTCTGCGGGGCTTCAAGCACAGCACTTCAAAACAATCCTTTCACTGTATTATACTCCTACAAAGATTGCTCAGTGGGGTGGACGGGAAGGAATCAGATGTGTGATAGCTCAGATGCTGATATAATCCATATGTTTTCAACCTGCCCTCGATTAGAAATCCTGAGGCAAGCAATTGAAAAATTCTTGGATCAAACTTTGGATTTGAAACTTCTCCTTACCCCTGAATTAATGCTTCTGGGGATTGATAGTAATGAAGCACAAGATTCGTTGTATTACTTCCTCTTTGTAGCTATGGCTGTGCTGCAGATTTGTGTAGCCTCTCCCTGGCTGGATCAGGTAGCACCAACATTTCAGCAATGGCTTGCCAGGCTACAAGCCACCTATAATCTTGAAAAAGGGATTTATGAAAGAAAGGGTAAAAGAGGGAGAATATTGGGTAGATAAATCTGGGCTCCTATTTAAAGATGGAAGGAGGACATGGCTGTTTAGTGATTTTTCTGATTACAACAAACTGGTAGCTCTGTAATTTCTCCTTTATGTGTCGCTATGTTTGAAAATAATAATTAATTTTCTTTTACTGAAGTATTGTTTTATCACTGGCCTAAATGATCTGATGGTTTTTTTTCTTGACTCTTTGGTATATTGTAAGTGATTGATTGTTTTCCTCAAGTATTAATTGTATGTAATAGAATTGCTGTTTATTAAAAATAAAAAATAAATAAAAAGGATCACACTTTGACTTAGCCCCACCCTCTTCAACATCAACATGACCCTCGCAGATGTTGTCAGATTCAATGGACTCAACATAGTCGCTTGTTCAAATGACACTCAAATTATCCTCTCACTCACCAAGGACACTCACCAAGGACCTCGCCGGAGACAACTTCCTCAAACTTAACTCTGACAAAACAGAAGTACTGACCATAAACACAATTTATTTGAGCATCGCATCCTCAGTAGTACATTAGACAGAGGAATACGAGGGAACTTTCTTATTGTGAGTGGTCCGATAACGTCGGAACTTCAAAAACAAGCCTTAAAGTCTATTCCCGGTGAGAGAATATGAAATGCGAACAGATGTAACAGTTCAATTTTTTCCTGCCAACCTTCACCTTTAGTTGCTCACCTCATGCTATTGCATTGAGCGGAATTATGAATGGGCCCTATTTGTAATTTCTCAGTGCATCCAGTTTCCTACTCCTTTTCCTTATTGATGATCAATTAGAGAGAGCTGCACTGGTGCAAAAACTATGCAATCCAGGATTTTTGTCCATTATTCATGGGTTCCTGGTGAAGACAGAATAGCCGAAACGCGCGTAGATGGGAAGGTGTAGCCGTGATGGATAAGAAAGGATTTATACCATTTTTATAATTTGTGGCAATTCTATAACAAATAAGGACCAATAACATTGAAATATTGATCTTGTTGAAATGTATTTTCATTACATGTATTTCAGAAGAATATGCCACTATTGCAAGATTTAAAATGGTAAATGTTTACATGTTAAAACAATACGGCACGTTTGCACAAAAGAAAAAACATCTAATTAAAAAATAGGATGAATGAGCAATAGGGATGTTACGGTATAATGGTATGACTAAACTATGCTTGAATTAATTGAACTCTAGATCATAATTGAAGTGTATGTATTTTTATACATTTTCTATTTTTGATACAATAAATTATTGAAATCTAACTTTTCCTCTGTTTTCCTGCAATCTTTCATAGAGTACTGTGCTACAAAGATAACGTTCTAATACCCGTGCTACAAAGATAACGTTCTAATACAAAGTTGCCAAAGCATTTGTGGTACAACTGATCTGTGGGAAGAACACCTCCATATGGGACCATGGCTGGTGGCCAGCAGAACTCGGACTAACACCCACACCAAAAACCATGCACACAACCTAGGCATCCTCCATGACAGCCAACTGACCATGAAATGACAAGTCAATGCAGTCACCTCCTCCTGCTTCCAAGTCCTTAGCAAGCTCTGGAGAATTTTCAGATGGACCCCAATCAACCCCAAGAAGACTGCCACACAGGCCCTCATCACCAACTGCCTTGACTATGACCACGCCCTCTAAGCTGGAATCTGCACCAGGCACCTCAGAAAGTTCCAGACCATACAGAACACCGCAGCCAGACTCATCCTGAAGCTCCCCATATGGACCCATATATAACTCTCACCTCAGAAACCTCCACTGGCTCCCTATCCAGAAAGGATGCCAGTTCAAGATCCTCATGCATGCATACAAAGCCCTATACAACCAAGGACCATCCTACATCAACCAGCGATTGAATTTCCACCTGCCCACAAGACACCTGTGCTCCTCCTCACTTGCCCTTGCAGGCACCTCCAGCGCCTGTCGAAACAACAGTGGGGGCCGCTCCTTCTCCTACATCGTTGTCAAGTCCTGGAACAACCTACCCCTCTAACTACGAGTGGCATCTTTCTTGGGGAAGTTCAAAAAGAAACTCAAGCCCTGGCTTTTTGATGGAAACACAGCACCCTCATCACCCAAATACCCCTGGGGTGGCAATGCTGCACTATACAAATGCTGATTGATTGATTTCAAAATTCCATTTAAACATTATTCCAACTACTTCATATCATTTCTCGAAGTATATATAGTCCATTTCAAAAAGAAAGGCACCAACAGAACAGCAGCACACACTCATCTTCCTGGCTCTTATGCAACTCCTCCAAAAAGGTTCTAAAACCAAGTACCATGTATCAAGCAGGAGAATAACACTGGCCCCTCTGGCACAAGAAGTACTCTAACTCATCATGGGGTCAGTTCGGCCTGGGCTAAAAAACAGCTGTGTGATATGAAAGACTCAGGGGCCCCTCATCACAGTCTGTAGGCAACCTCTATATCGAGTTAAAAAGGTTAGATTCTGTCATTTGTATTTTACCAGGGTTTTAAAGATATTGTAATAAATTGTTGATGAAATTAGACTGACTAGGACTGCACCAATAATGTCTCTCCAGAGCTTCAGAAACAATACATTATTATGAAAGAATCGTTCAAAGTATAACCCCAACATTTGCTCATGTGAGTTAAATAAAACAATATATTCTGAAAAACTATTTATGCAAAAAGAACAATCCCTATACTTAAAAATGAAAATAGTGAAAAGTTATAAATTGTGCTCACATAACAAGTAAAAACCATAATTTCCTACAAGAGTTCATGCATTTTTAATAAAAAAAGATAAATGTTAAGCAATTGAAAAAACTCTCATTTCAATATCTATCCTTTAAAGCCTATTATTATTTTTTTTTCTATTATTTGGATTTAATTCTCCATTGGTGATGATATTTATTGAGGTTAGATGCTGTCTGGGTGAAAGTTAAGTTATGCTGATGTAATTTTAGGGAATCTGCATTATGATACTTTTGTGAAATTCACAGAAATATGCCGGTATGCCATGTTGTGAAATTATGCTGCCTCCATGGAAAAATTGTAGCACAGGAATAACCTAAACACCGAGTACATGAACAGCTGCTGTTATCAGCAATTGTGTTTTTCGTGCTATTTTTTTTTTTTTTTACAGGAACATGCATCTTCATGTAAAAACATAATGGGAAGATAATGGGTGGACGCATTTGTACTAGCATACAGCACTAAACTACAGATTTTCATTTTATGTAACTTTGTTTGTCACTGTGGCTTTTCCCTATCTTGCAGAGTAGCAGATGTTTAAGATCTAGTACCTTCTGGTGTAGAACGCTCCTCCAATCGGTGGAGTCAAGTAACCCTATACATTGGAGTATCTTTACACTCAGAAAAGACGAATCAGAAAAAAACATTCAAAGTTACTACAAGAAAGTAGTCAACATACATGTCAGCAAATCTACAAATGTATGTTTACCTCTATGAATATGTCCCAAATTTGTAAAATTATTACCAGTTTAAAAACACACCCGTAACTGTTCAATTTATGAATTAATCTGGACTGAAGTATATCCTTGCAGGACATCCACTTCTTGAAAAGTGAACGACCATCTTGACATATTTTTTTCAAACTGTTAAACAGTGCAACCCGAATGAGAAAGGAAGCACAGCAACTTGGAAAACATAAAGGCTGAAGGTGACCTCGCTTGTATTAGAAAAGAGCTCAAGCAGTGCTTGTGACACACATATTGGGACCTGCCCTTGCAGGGCTCACACTCTTGATGACCAGGCAACATGCCACTCTAAATGGCGTACCAGGTGATAGAGCACAGAGAGCCCCCAGAAGCACTAAAGCACCGAAGAAAGTACAAGTGTCTAAACCGGATAACCACAAAGTCATGAAATTATATATTTGCCATGCTGGTTCCACATCCTGTCCTTTTCAGTTTATAAACATCGACTCTTTACTTAGCTCCATCTAATACACCGAAATGCATCGGATGTATGACGTTACAACGCATGCTTTTACCACGCATGCCTTTACAACGCGGTTTTTACAACGCATGCCTTTACAACGCATAGGGCTTTGGGGCGCTGGATAGTGAATAGTTTAATTTACTATTCCAACTCCAGTCCCCGTGGATAGAAGGAAGGTGTTGGATAGTAAATTAAACCTATTCCCTATCCTAGAGCGCCCCCCAGCGCAATGCGTTGTAATGGTTTGCATTGTAAAAGTTGTGTCGTAAAGGCACTGCGTGGTAAAAGTTGCGTTGTAAAGGATGTTTCCCAAATGCATCTAGTTAGCTTCTTAGTTTGTTGATCACCAATACATTTATATTTGTGAGTGTAAGCTCAGTCATACTTTGGCAGTTTCATCACAATTTAAGAAAGGATGCGCTTCTTGATTCAGGCACATCCATAAGCAAGAAAAGGAAGAAAGGAAGAGTGGAATCATTCTCTACAGTTTATTTTTGAGAATAGGATATTAACAACATTTTAGCTGATTTCTCTAACCACTCTTCTGACATTAGCTGTCAAATGTAGTGCGACATTAATTCCTGAGATGTCATCAGATCTGTCATAACTAGTCACTCATAGGAATTTCCAAAAGTTGAAAGCTCTATAGAGAACCTGTCTTTTGGGATTTGGTTTCTGAATTCAAATGAGAAGTGTGTAAATGTACATAAATTGCCAATTTCACTTTGTCAGGTAACCTGCCCATTTACCGAACATTTCCTGGAAGATGAGAGTGTATGTTACCGTTTCAACAGCTGGGCTTCAAATACGTCTTCAGTGAGGTATTTTCACAGTGGGTATGGTGATGTGGTGATGATATTTAACAGGCCTGTGAGCATATCTGTACTTAATACCGGGTAGGTAAGTGTTACTAATAGGAAAACTAAATGAATGCTGGATAGGTCCATGTACGCCATATAGAAGGTATAAAATATTAGACTTCTCTCAAACTAAATTACATTACTGCACTATTCTTCACAACAATTTTTGAAGAAAAAAAAACCATGAGAATTCTTCTGGAAGAAGTTTTGAGCAGTATGTTCCCCCCCAGCTGTGCACAGTTAATGTGATTGGCGGCGTTCCTGATTGGTGAAGTACATTTTTTACAGTGACTACCAACATATAATAACTTGTGAAACTATTGATGATTGTGTCACACTGAATTTATATAAATCTAGACTCAGATGACCATCTCTCGAGTTCTTTGAAAAGGAAGAATTTCTCCCGTACAAACGCCCCTAAAACTATATTCATTTCATAGGTCATTCGGAGGACATGTTTACTAGCCCCCCCCCCACCTCACCAGGAGGATAAGCTAGCAAGTCCTCTACCTCAGCATTCATCTTGACCTGCAATATCTCTGATGGAACAGTTGGTGGTAAATCAAACACCTGCAATAGAATGAGCTTTCCAAGGTTAGCATGGACCTCTAATTTCCCCTCCAGCTTTGGCCTAGCGTCCGCCACGTCTCTCCTGAAGGCCAGCACCTCTTTCACTTCCATAGCAATCTCGGCAGTGGCAGGCTCCAAAACTACTGCACGGTCCTCTGTTGAATACAAGCAGCTGCTCAGCTGTTTTCATCCTTCCCAATAGTGACTCTAACCTCTCCTATACAATTTTCACTGCCAATGCCCCTGAAGAAATACTTTCACTGATATCTGCGCATAAGGCATTGATGGAGTGCATTAGGAACTGTTCACCTCCAAACAGCTGAAAGCCATCTTGGGACTCCCCCATCAAGTCTTTCTTACCATTTCTAGCGGCTGGGAAATTGTGCCTTCCTTTTTTCGTCCCAGTCAGGCCTGAACTCAAGGAGCAATCGACAACTAGAACATTGCCACCGCTGTCTGAAAGAACTCTAACTCACATCAAGTGGCTAACGCCTTGTAGACTTTGTCACCTCACCTATCCTGCGCATTAACTTAAATTGTGGAAAAAACTGTATCTGGAGTAATCGTGAGGATGGCTTCCAGAACAACCACGAATTTTGTGATAATAAGTATGCTTCAAAAACTGTATTGTAGGCAATAAGGAAAACGTTGTGGATGGGAACAACCTGTCTCTTCGACCCATGACGTGGGATATTTTGGTCATGAACTCCCCCAAAAATCAGAAGTAACACGATGTTAAAAAATGGATATGAGCAAAGAGGTGTTTTGTAATTGGTCCTTTGTGTCATCCCTAAACTTGTAGCCTTCCTCCTCCCCATTTTGCGTGCTGTGCTGTAAAAGGGACTGCCACTTTGCCACCTGCACTGCTGTGTTGACCTGCTGCCTCTTACCTGGGAGTGAGAGGGATGGAGCCAGCATCCTTGAACCCAAGTTTCTCCAAGGGTGAGTTGGCTTGCCTCCTGTTCTCTGAAGTCTCAGGATCACAAAAGACGTCTTGCAACTCTGCAAGTGCTATGTGACTCTCTCATTTGTGAGTACTATCGTTGCCTCTGGTGGCCCCCTTCCCCAAGTTCTGGGCCTTTTAAGTGGGTTCTGCAGCTGTTTTCTTCAAAATTCAATGGAGTGATCCCTTTAAGCCAATCGGAACAGACACAGTGCCCTCCAACTCTGACACTGTGTCGATTCGACAACAACTCAGGCCCAGACTGTAAGGTACAATACCGAAACAGTGCCGATCCTTTGACACTGAGATGCTCAAATCCGATGCATCAACCTCAATGCGTGAATAGGAACCGAAGTATTGAGTCTTCTACATCAATGCTTGCTCTATACAAAAGGTACTTTTCAGTGGGCTTTGTGTGAATCTTGTAGCCATCCTGCCCTACAACAAGGTCGGCCTGAACTTGGATTCACCCCGGGCTAGCGCAACCTCAAGTGACCTTTAAGCACTATTGACTTCTAAGCACGGTTTTTGGTTTTATCTCAAAAAATTCAATTCACTGGAATCAAAAGATCATCATGTGTTCACCATGAGCATTAAGTCACCTAACTAGTTGCAACATTAGAATGGTTTCCCAAGCTCAACATCAGGCTCAGCCTATGCAGGTAAGAGTGGTGGGGGGAGATTCGACAGGCGACAATGAGGGAAAATTTATTATTAATTTAATTTTCCCTCGGTATTGTCTGTTGAATTTCTCTGACCCACCTTGCCACACCGCTCTTACCTGCACAGGCTGCTCCTGCGCGCCCTGAGAAACAACAGCTTCATGAGTTCAGAGCAATTGTCAATAGCGGAAAGAAACATAATTGCAACGTATAGACTGGTAGAACTCTCAGTCTTTACTCATCCTTTCCCATGGGAATAGTTTATGGAAGGGTACAAGAATGTCCATGTGCAGTACAAGAAATGCTACAGTTTACAAATACAAACTAAACTATTGCATCAGTTGAAAGTAAGTATTAGAGAAGGCAATTTCAGTAAGGCATTTAAGTTGACTTAACACATTTTTATACACTAAGGGTTAAAACATCCCTACATGAAGCAAATCATGGGAAAATCATGAATAAATATATTAATGTTCATGAATCCTTATTACATTAAAGTAGTTAAGATTAGTAATTTCCTATTTATGCAAGTTTCACCATTATATGTACATGGAAGCTTTTCTAGATAAATGCTACAAAATGTGTTTCTACATTTCCATAAACTATAACAGCTCTAGTATCAGCTAATACAATTTAAAGCTTATATCTTATTGCTATAAGATGTATTACCTGTTTTTCTCAGTGGTTTATTTACTATGGAAGGCATTCAGTAACACTAGGCCACTTCACGTATAGCATCAAATAGTATCCATTTTATGTGTATTGGTGTAAATTTGCATATGCGTCTCTATATTATGTTTTAAAAGCATGCCTTTACAATGCTTCTACTACACTTGTCTCTTTCAAATGTGTCACTGTCTAATGTGTGCAACAGGTAATTCCAAATTCATGTTTTTATTTCTGTATCAGGTCGTGTATTATGTTCATTAAATTTCATGCTCCATCAGGCCCCCCCCCCTCTGATGGCGAATCAAGCCATCATCTTTCTACCACATCAGATTTCATCTTTGATAAGTATCTACACTGATGGGGCCATACAGAGGTGCTGCTGACTAGGGGGACATCCACCGGACTGAGTCCCTCCCGCACTCAGCATTTGGAGCAGTGAGGCTGAAAGGAGAGCGGTCTGGCAGCGAGCAGCCACAACCAACATGGCGGTGCCTGTGACAAGCGGTAAGCTTCCTGATAGAGGGGCTGTGTTACACAGCATCTTGGCCTGTAGGTCACGGCCCCTGAGTTGGAGCGAGGTCTCATTGGTACCCTGAGAGAGGTGCTAAGCTCGGCAGTGGGATCCCCTAGGCTAATCGGACCGGTGTATGGGGCAGGGCCGACATGTCCTGCAACACCCAGACCGAATGAAGGGTGGAAGCATGGCCTAGCAACGGTGGCTCTGGCTGCCTGGGCACCTGGAGCAGGGTGCAGTGTTGAAAATGGGGTCAGCAGCATGGATGGAGGGACAGGGTGGTTGTACTCAGCCCTCACGCAACACCCTACTCACCCACGAGGCCCGAGAATGGTGCATCCTGGGCTTCCCCTCCTGCACTAGATCTACGACCCTGCATCATAGCCATAGGAGGAAACATTTCCCAAGCTTTGGACCAGAGGACAGCCTGGTGGTGACAGTGACGGGCCCACGACACAGGCCGCACCAATGCAGAGACCCATGAGGTGAGCCCTAAAATCACAACCCACAGTACGGCATCATGATTGAGGTGCTGGAAGAGGGTCAGACTTCTGGGGTGTGGCTTCTGCGGGGAGGACTCCAGATCTGAGATCCCCCTGCCTTCCCCCGGATTCCCATATCAATGCCACTGCTAGGCAGGGAAACACATTAGCATGCCTCACCCCGAGCTCCATTTCAGCACCACAATTGAGGTGCAGCAAACGGGGCGGCCCCACAGAACAATACAGACCTTGCAGGTCACTGACAACTGCTTTTCCCCTAGTGGCCTGACATCCCAAAGGACATTAGAGGACATCTATAGCCTTCCACAGTACAAGCAAAATAAATCTTTTCACACCCTGAGAGCAGCACCACCACCGGGGCGCACTCCCGCTGAAGGACTCCCCCTCTGAGGGACCAGCCACCACTTACCGGCTCTTTTCCACCAGACCCAGCATACAAGGGGAGCCTAGTCCCCTGTGTTTCCTCCACGGGCTTCAAATTGGCACCATTATTAATGTGTGGAGTAAGGGACCCACACAGAGCGATCTGATCCTTGCAGTCCCCCGACACTTGTCTACTTCCTCGGGGTTCGGCTCCCATGGGACAGGACGGGCAGCAGGAAACTCGCATCGCATGGAACAGACATTAGAGGTGTTTGAACCCTGAGATTGATGTTGCAGCCAGGGCACACCTGATAAGAGAGCCCCACTCCAGGGTATCAACAGCCACTTGCCAGCACCCAACACCCTTGACACGTTGAGGCCCAGTGATCCTGCAGCGGGGGGCCCTCGCAACCTTTGTTATGTGACACAGAAGGGAAGCCTGCCCACCCCATTGGTGTAGGTCCTACAGCCTGCCTGGTCTCCAGGGGCACTGAGCAGGAAGGAACAGGTATGGCCCATTGCAGTGGTAAGTTCCCTACATGTTACCACTGAGGAGCACAGGTGAGCCACCACCCCAAAAACAAAAATATGTGGAGGCTTCTCTCGAATGTGGTTCCACAGGCATCGGCCCCAACACAAAATCCCTTCCCGGCCACCAATACCCAGCAAGTGGACATGGAGGCCTCAGCCACCCTTTCTATGTCAGACAAATTGGACAAGATGTCAGCTGCCATAGAGCACTCCAGGGTCACCAAGGAGGAACTTAATCTCCTACAGGATGATCATCGCAAGTTGGCTGACAGGGTTACGGAAGGAGAGAGAACCCTCTCTGCCCTGCAACACATGGCAAGAAAACAGTAAGAGACCCTGCACAAACCTCAAAGCTGGGTCACACAGTTGGAGGATCGTGCGGACGACCTAGAGGAATGGTCACAAAGGAGTAATGTCTGGGTCTTGGGTTTACCAGAAGAAGTTGAAGGATCAGACCGCATCAGCTATGTGGAGACCTGGTTCAGATCCTTCATTTGCATCCGCCTCAGCCACTGATGGTAAAACTTCTCCACTTCCCAAACAGACCATTTGGTGCTCCATGCGGCCAGGTAAAATGGACCCATCCAAGAGGAGAACAAAACATGTCATGCTATTTTCTGACTACACTCGAGCAGTAGAACGCCAACGGTCATCCTTAATAGAGGTAAAGTGCTGTCTTCACCGGAAGGGGATTTAATACTGACTGCTGTTTCCAGCACGCCTCAAGATAATACATGATAGGGTGTCAGACTGGTATGATCACTGCCCTCAGGACCCACCACCATTGGTGTCTGGTTGAATCTTATGAGCACAAGGACCCTGGTGCAGGCGTCAACATGGGAGAAAAACCCAGCCATGCTCAAAATCTCTACCCTGCGGCTCCATCTTAGGCTCCCCCAATTTAGAACAAATTATTGCAGAAAGCAGGAGGGCCTTACAGGCTGTGGACCTGGGATCTGCTTCTGTGGCCTCGGATCATGAGAGTGTCATTTCTTTTAGGCTAGTCATGTCATGTATGCCCCCTTTTTACATACATTGTCCTATCCACACAACAATAACGGTCCTGAACAGGTGACCTTTTACCTAGTAGCTTGCTCATGTCTCTTCGACACCAAGCTCTTAGTATTTTATCACAATCCCTGTACCTGACGTACATAAACATGTCCTCAGACACTGAATAATTATTTTGTATAACGTTCACCACTTTTTTCATCCTTGGCCAACAGTCTCGCTGATGCATGATCGCATTTGTTTGGAACAACATTTATGATTGTTTTCAAAACATTTATGATTGCTTTCAAAACATATTGATTCTAGAAGAAACCCTGCAGTGACCACTCTATTGTATAATAACCTTATTCCCCCCTACAAATTTGAGCAGAATTCCTTCCACAATGACACGGGTTCCTGAATACTGAATCTTTGTCAAGGGTGGTCTGACATCTCTTGCAGGGTGTCATCCTCGGAGCAGAGACGTGGTCCTTCATATTCTACGATCAGTGAGGGGGTTGATACTTCCCTAAGGGATTCTTGGCTATATACATATATACCTATAATTGAATACATGCTACACCTACATATCTAGGCTAGGTACATTTAGGCAAACTACCGAGGTAAAGCATTTTATGAGTATGCAAGTGATCCTGTCTTATCTGAACTATATATGTTCCTCTTCTTACCACTATGGTAGAAATGTATCTACTGTTTACTATATTAGTACTTGCGATTTCTTTCGTATTCTTCTCTCTCATGATTGTTGCAACAAATATGTTTTATACAAGATTGACGCTGGACCAATAAACACTTTTTGAAAGATCCCAATCGCCATCCTGTGCATTTTCTGAGAATAAGTAAGCATGAGTGACTGAGTGAAAAGTAATGTATTGTTTTCTACAATCCCTGAGGAACCAGGGTTGTCATGTTCAGTGGTTGCCAGAAACTACCTACACCACTGTAAGATACAGGGGGGTGGTAGTGGCACTGTTGAGCTAGCTGGTCTAATGGCTGACATATTCTGTGGGGGTGTCCAGAAGTGGTTTGGATACCAAGCCCTCAGTCTAGGTAATATAAAAACTTGCAGGTCCTGGAGATTCCTAGGAACTACATGACATGGCGCCGCCAAAGTTGGTTTGGTTCTTATATTCAGTGGCCTGCCCTTATGCACTATGGGGTCGGGGACCCCTACTTATTGTATGTTAATCTAGTCAACAGAGGGTGTAGTACAGCCTTCTATCTACATGTGCTAAATAAAGTCACCACTTTGCAAAGTAAAAAGATAAAAATATAAAACAAGTAATGTGTGTGCGTGAAACACACGTGCAAATCCCACACCTCACTAGACCTTTCTCAGAGGAACAGACCTTCTAAAAAAAGGGGGGAGGGAAGTTGGCAGAGACTCACAGGAGCAACACGTGGGGAAGGATATAACAGGCTGGTACTCGCCTGTATCCTCACGTTCTCCTCATCAGCATCTGCCAACCAGTAAAAGAACGGGGATATAAACTGTGCAGAAAAAGAAAAACCTATGTGTTCTATGTGTGATTGACCCACTGTGGTTTCCCAAAACTCCTGTGCTTGAGATCTGGTCCCACCACCATTAAAAAGAGCTAAGCTACACGAGCAAATCCAACTTTATTCCGTGCTGTGTGCCCGCTCTATTTAAAAACAACCAACATGTTTCATCGTCGAATTTCCTTTACCGGCAATTTCGTCAGGGTTTTGGGTCAGCGTGAATACTGCACGTCTAGATTCTCCCTTATTGTACCTGTGGTTCCACATGGGATAAAATCACACACACAAAAATGTACTCACTGTGTCTCTCTGGAAATTCAAAACGGCAACTGTACACGCGGCTTCACATGTATCATTCATACATTACCAGGTGGCCTTTTGAAATCGAGCCTACCAGGCTCCCGTAGAAGAATCTGGGATGGTTGGACCCTTTAGCTTACAATGAGTTCCATGAACCGCCCTTCGGTCGGTATCTATAAAAAGTGAAAGGGCACAGTAAGTGTGGCGCTAACATGCCCCCCTCATTCACCATGCTCATATATTACTCCGGCATCTATGCTCATATTGTTGTTTACTGTGAGCCCATATATAACCGTACCCGGCTCCTGTGGCACAGACGGTACTCTGAATTGCAGTGCCCCATTGTTTGATTTAAAATTGGTAGCTGATAGGGAAGTTGCGCCTTCACATGTGCAAGTATTTGAAAAAGACACCGCATAGCGTGGCGCGTATCACTCGAGAGCTATCCCGCCGTCTAGGTCACCTCTCTCCTCAATGTAAATTCTGTAGTGTCCCAAGGCCTTAAAAATCGTCTCCAAAGCCCTTCTAGTTTAAAGATCACTCTCCTTACCGGTGTTACGTGCAGGAATGGCCTCCACTTACCCGCCGATAGCAAGAGTCTCATCGTTGTGTGTGTTTTGTGGACGGGACCCAGTCATGTGATGATCACGTCTGTAGTCACGCCCACTACCGTGGTTGACGGACTCGACGCTGGCTATCCCCATGGCGGCCATCTTGAAACGGGGTGATACTTGAAAAAGCCTATCTATTTATATCAGAAGTATGCCCGTTTGAGATTGCGGGCCGGTCTGTTTTACAGAACGAATCATGACTTGATTTCAAGGATTCTAAAATAGGCTATGTCTATGTGTATCATACATTCATATTCTCAAATGGCCCAATTCGCCTTTTTTTGAAAAATCGGATAATTGATTTTAAAAAATAGAATTTATATGTAATGTCAATAGTTACCGAGGCATACATGGTAACCAAAGCACTTTCATTGAGTAGTTGCTTAACCAATGTATAGCTTTGTAATGTATGAATGATACATGTGAAGCCCCGTGTACAGTTGCCATTTGAATTTCCAGAGAGACACAGTGTGTGATTTTATCCCATGTGCAACCACAGGTACAATAAAGGGAGAATCTAGACGTGCAGTATTCACGCTGACCCAAAACCATGACGTAATTGCCGGTAAAGGAAACTCGGCGATGAAACATGTTGGTTGTTTGTAAATAGAGCGGGCACACAGCACGGAATAAAGTTGGATTTGCCAGTGTAGCTTCGCTCTTTTTAATGGTGGTGGGACCAGATCTCAAGCACAGGAGTTTTGGCAAACCACAGTGGGTCACTAACACATAGAACACATGTAGGTTTTTCTTTTTCTGCACAGTTTATATACCCGTTCTTTTACCGGTTGGCAGATGCTGATGATGAGAACGTGAGGATACAGGCGAGTACCAGCCTGTTATATCCTTCCCTGGGTGTTGCTCCCGTGAGGCTCTGCCAACTCCCCCCCCCCTTTTTTTGGAAGGTCTGTTCCTCTGAGAAAGGTCTAGTGAGGTGTGGGATTTGCACGTGGATTTCACGTACACACATTACTTGTTTTATATTTTTATATTTTTACTTTGCAAAGTGGTGACTTTATTTAGCACATGTAGATAGAAGGCTGTACTACACCCTCTGTTGACTAGATTAACATACAATAAGTAGGGGTCCCGACCCCATAGTGCATAAGGGCAGGCCACATTGTTTAAGATTTATTGAGTGGGGGGCGGCCTGTATAAACCCTTCTTCTTTCCCCTGATGCTCCTTGTAGTTGAGAGTTGGTTCTTATATTAACAGCTAAAATCAGAGTAGTTCAATCATGCTTTTTCAGAAAGCCCTACTCATACTTTTCAGAGACGTCTGAAGTGGAAACGGCGATCCGCCTCAGCTGGTCAGATATACCCTGTGTATTGGCTGAAGGTTTAAACTAGCTTGTAAAGATAAAAGGTTCCCACATTGTGCAAAACCCTAATTACTGAAAAAATGTACGCTTCACCTTCTGAGAATGCCTGACAATGCGAGTGGTGGTTCCAGTTCGGGGGAAGATACATTTGCAAACACTATCAACATTATAGAGAACTGCAGATCCCTAAGGAATCAGGGTTGTCATGTTCAGTGGTTGCCAGAAACCACTTATTCCACTGTAAGATACAGTAGAGTGGTAGTGGAACTGCGGAGCTAGCTAGTCTAATGGCTGACATGGGGAACATCCATTACGACGCGGTGTTTACACCACACCACCATTACAACGCTGGTTTTACAACGCAAGTCGTTACCACAACTTGTGCTGGAGGGCGCTCTAGGCTAAGGAATAGTAGATTTACTATTCAAACACCTTCCCTACTGTACGTAGGCTGGTGTTGGAATAGTAAATCTGACCTAGGTGTCCTGGGTGAACCATTGGTTGCTTGTAGATGTCTGGAGATGTCTACATCCAGTGATCAATGTATATTCATTTCACTCAATCCCACATAACCTCTGAGTGCGCCTCAATCATTTCCTATGCTTCCCCATGGTTGTCCCCTTGTCAGTGCACAGACTGTTTTGGGCAGGTTGTATCTGCTCATGATGCACACCTCATAACCCTCAGAAGGCAGCCTACTCCACCCCTGGTTCCCACCTGGCGGCTGCCACACAACTGCCTAGGGGACCCAGTGTTTCACCATGAGCAAGAAAATAACTGTTGGTGCTATTTCTCTGAGAATGCAAATATGGCCTCCTCTAGATGCTGGAATGGGATGCCCTTAAAGTCGTTAGCAGGGGGCATGCATTCAACAGATAGTGGGGGTCCTTGCAACACTAGACCCATACCTACAGGCAGCGGAGCATAAACTGGAGGGGGCACTGGTGGCCTGGCCTATCATCCAAGATACTGACATTACATAAATAGTCACTCCTTCTGGGGCTTTGGTCCACACCTACAGGCCTTCTCTGACTACTATGCCGAGGTGTATAGGGATCCAGAGCAGGATTGTTTGGAAATAATAGACATATTTCTTGCAACCCTTTCCTTGCCCCGAATTCCTTTAACCGAGAGGACTCCCCTACATGTGGAGATGACATCAACTGATGTGAAACAGGTGATCCTGGCCTTGGCCTGCAACAAAGCCCCAGGCCTAGATGGACTACCACTGAATACCATAGCACCTTTTCCATTCTTCTGGCACCTCAATTGGTGGACATGTACAGGGCGGCGCAAAAAGTCGGGGAACTCTCTGGTTCACTTAGCAAATCTCGTCTGGTGTAGTTTTTAAAGCCAGATTGAGATCTAACTCTGCTGGCCTCATGCAGACCAATTGCCCTCCTATCAGCGGATTACAAGATCCTTGGTGAAATCCTAGAATAAACTGATATGCCCAAGTCCTCCCAGCACATATACATCTGGATCAGTGTGGGTTTGTCCCGTGCAGGAGCATCTCCCAAAACATCTGTTGATTACTCCATGTCCGGGATCGGGTAAGGGGGCTCTTTTCTCATGCCGCATGTCTCTTCTTGGACCTGGAGAAGGCATTCGTCCTGGTCCTATCTATTTGCGGTGCTTCAGTGGCTGGGAGTGGCCCCCACACTCCTGGTGTACACAAGGTTTCTTTATTCAAACCCTATGTCTCGGGTTTTTCTTAGCCGCTATATCTATGCTCTCTTCCCGGTATTTTGGGGCACAT
Organism: Lissotriton vulgaris; assembly: GCF_964263255.1. Classification (NCBI taxonomy): domain Eukaryota; kingdom Metazoa; phylum Chordata; class Amphibia; order Caudata; family Salamandridae; genus Lissotriton; species Lissotriton vulgaris. Next base: position 987,332,954 of record NC_141698.1, on the reverse strand, counting down.
GCAAGGGGTGTCCGCTCTCCTCCCTACTCTTTGCAGTAGTGATGGAGCTCCTGGCAGTTTGTGTCTGGGGGGCGGGGGGCAGAGACTGGGGTATTCCACTTGTGGGCATTACCCACAATGTCTCTATGTACGCTGACGACCTGCTAATATTTGTGCTGGACATTAAATCAGACCTCGAGGCCCTCTGGGTCACCCTCGCAGACTTTGCTGCCACAACCGGGTTAAGGGTCCACTGGACTTCTTGACCCCGAACTCCCCCCATGAGAGGTACATATTGGAGACATCAGTCTCGCCTGGAGTGCGCGGGCTTCTCGTTACCTGGGTATTCCACTTCACCACACTCCCCATGATCTCTATGAGGGCCACCATCATAGGGTGCTGGCAGGTATACAGGCACTAGTTGGTTTCTGGAAGACCCTCTTCTTGGTCATTATGGGGAAAATTGCACAGGCAAAGATGGTCCATTTACTTCTCCTTCTCTATCACTTCACAAATTTTCCTGTCATTCCCCGCCCCTTTTTCCAGGAACTGGATGCCCTACTCTACTCCCTTATCTGGGGTAATGGTTGCTGACGAGTCGCCCCGACAAGATGTAGCTGCCAGTCAACTGGGGAGGTCTAGGGCCCGTCATTTCAAGCATATTTCCTTGTGGCACAGCTTCAGTGGCTGTCACAATGGATGGTGGGCATTATTTGAGTGAGGCCAGTTCTGTCACTGGACCCTTATCAATACTGACAATCCGACGTCTGCTCTTGCCAGGAACCCGACCTGTCTCGACCAGTCCAGGTGGTGGTGGTATGTTGTTGCATGTTCCAAATCCATCTACTCTCCCAGGGAACTCCGCTATAGACCCCTCTGCTACCATAGGCGGGTTTGACCTGGGGCAAAAGTCACTATACTGCCCAGGCACTGCAGGCCGAGACGGTAGAGTCCCTTTTCACTGACGGCCAGCTTCTCCCATTTGATCGATTGGCTGTGGAGATGGGACTCCCCTGAGTGCAGTTCCTTCTACACTGGCAAATTATCTCAGACTTCTGTCAGCTTTGGCATCTGTGTACCTGTGATGCACCTGGGACTCCACACAGTACTTTACATGGGTTCCGGCTGTCACTTAATTACCTTGACATACAAGGCCATCCATGAGTTCACAGCTGTATCACTCACCCAACTGAGGCATAAAGGGGAGAAGGAATTTGAGAGGCCACTACACGACAAGTAGTGGGATAATGCCCTATAGCTCCTAGAGAAAAGTGTCACAAAAATCTTGGATCAGATCGATACAATTCTTTATATAACATTGTGCATACCTGACACCGGCGCAACTTCAATGCTAATACCAAGAGGTACAGTTTTCCTGCCCCGTTGTCTAGCCCCTAGTGCAACATTTCTGCATATGTTCTGGGGCTGTCCCACCTTACAGCACTACTGAAACAGTATGAGTAACACATTACAGGAGGACACGGGGCTCTTCGACATTACCACCTGGGAGGCCTGCTCACTAGGCATAGTCCAAAGCTGGAAACATTTCAAAGTCCAGACACGGTTCGCAACGCTGGTCCTCCTTTTAGCTAAGCGAGTAATCACAATGCATTAGAGTGTGCTGGTGGGGTCCCCTTTTGCGGCCTGGATAGGAGCAGTCTGAAAGTGGGATGCAGATGAGGAGGACGATGTTCGACACAAACAGGAATTAATTTGCCATGCTCCAATAGAGTTTCAGACACAAACTGAGAATACCCTGTCATCCCTACCACTGCAGGTCTCACCCGAAATAACCTGCTGCACACCCTACCCCATGGTCTCAGGTAGGCCTCCAACCTGAAGCCCCATTCATGGCATGAATGAATACCTAATAACAACAGATCGCTATGTCTTCCCATTTTCCCTTACCGGGTACAGACGTAGGAGGAAAGCCCCCCCTTCTTTGGGAAGGACTAGCTCCCTTAAGGCATCATTCGAATAATTTGCATTGTCAATTTATATATCTTCTGCCTGTAACCATGATTCAGTACTTGTGAAATGTCTTTACTGTGATGCCTGTAACTATGAATAATAATAATGTGTATTGATTCTGGAATGTGAAGAACCCAAGAAAATGGTTTAAAAAAATCACTGATCCATTTCCTAAATTCCCCAACCGGTTGCTAGCATTTGATAATTCTTACCTATAGTCTTGCAGGCACCGTCTGCTTTTAAATCCCTATTTAAGTCAGTAATATTTTTGATATACGTCTGTAAGTCTTTGCTCCTGTCATCTCCTGTCAGGTATGAATGTGCAGCAATGTTTAATCTTTGTATGTAAGGAAAGACTCTCATATTGGTTTCATTGATGAGTAATTTCAGGAAAAACTGTGTCAGTTATTCAGCTGGCAATTCTAGATTAAATTTCACTTCAGGGAGGTTTAGATGGATGGGTATTGTTAAATCAAAAGTCGTAGTACTCTTCTCCCACTCATTAGCATCCAGAAATGTTTTACTCTGGAGAAGCATACTTTTGCCTTGGGACCTTTGCTCTTTTTTACCTTCTCTCAGCTGTTTGCTCATCATCAGTATCACTTTGATCAGACTGTTCAGAACTTTCAGCAATAGTTGGTGGTATGTGTTCTGCGGTCAGACAACTTCTCAAGATATACCTTATTCTGAGGGAATGGTATTTGTGTACTACTCGCTTTCTTGCTCTGCTATATACTTTGCTGGGGTCTGCATCTCTCATAGTCAACTATCCCTGCTGTGACTCTCTCTGACCCCCTCAGGCCAAACAAGTACTGTCCCAGTAGCTTGCTGGTCCCTGATTGGCCTGGGTGGAGTTTGCGAAGTTGCGCAAACTGTGAAGTGCTTTAGGTCACGCCGTTCACGCTTATGTTTAAAGGCAGGTGTTTTTCCTATGCTGTACAATCAGCATGAATGGCACCACTTGCAAGAGGGCGATGCTTCTTTTTACCAATCAAGTAGATGTTCTACCCCAGCGGCAGCTTCCCCAATGCAAATAGAAGTTTCTCAATACAAGTGGTAGCGACCATCCGTGACCACCAGCATTGTGAAATCTCACTGGGAGGGAGTCTGGAGTCAGATTTTCCTCTCTTGCCAACTTAATGTTGGTGAGCACTAGTGAGGAAAAAACTCTGCTCCGCAAATGTTTTTGGTACTCCACGTGCTATGCGGAGTGCAGAGTGGGAAAAGCTCTGCAAGGTCACGAGCAGGGCGGTATTTTATACCCAGCCCTAGTCCCCAACAGCTTGGATAACCTGGTCCCTCTCTCTCACTGTTACCACTGGCACATTAAAAGCAAGCACTGTCATATCATTCAAGGAACCTGAGACTTTGCGCTGCATGTACTGAGTTCAGGAGACCTCCTTGACAGCAGAATTTCCTGGTACGGTCCCTTCCAGCGAGGTTCCAAACAGGGTTTGTGAAAGTGTTTCTTCACTGGACCTAGGCCATGGCCCTGCTCCTGTCAAACAGTTTGAGTTTCTTCTCCTACCTGCGGAGACACAGAATATACCACATCAGCAATACCTTTGCAAAAATCCAGTATAATATCAACGGTAATGTTACTAGACCATTAGCAGGAACAGCTCACAGTCTCATCTCATGTCTCATGATCACTGTATGAGGCGACAATCCTGTTCTCCTGTTTGGAGTGCTTCTCATACTAATCAACACAAAAGGCAATGCATCTTGGCACTTCAAAGACATTAAAGTACATACTTTGATCAATCTGGATTTCATTGTGCTGTTGATCTGCTCAGCCAACCCAGAAGCCTCTGGTCTATAACTTCAATGGAGCTTCTGCTCAACCTGTAGTAGTGTGCATAACATTTTAAAGGCCTCAGTGTTTAAATGAGTTCTGGTGGTCTGTCTCAAGGCTGGTTGGGAATCCGAACCTCGGAATAAGTTCACGTAATAATAATTTGGCTAAATTCAAGCTGTCACATCTACGAATAGGAAAAGCTTCAACCCACTTACAAAAATTACACACAATCACCAAAACATTTCTCAGACTATTGCAGAGTGATATCTCTATAAACTCCATTTGCATACGGTTAAAGGGACCTGCAGATTTTCCAATATTACTCAGAACAACTTGTGTTCTTCTTCTTGGAATTTGCTGCTGACATATGATACACCTATGGCACAAAGTTTCTGCTGTTACTCTAAATCTGGGATTGTACCACAACTGTTGGAAAAGGCGCATCATTGCATCTTTCCCAAGATGTGCAGTACCATGGTAGTGTTAAGCCATTGGCGACAGTAAGCTGTCTGGCAATACTGGTCTGTCATCAATGTATACCCATACATCATCTTCCCTTTTTGTGCAACCTGCCCATATCCAACACTGCTTTTCTGCCTCTGCTCTGTCACCTCGTCCTGTAGTTTCCACCCCTATTCCTATGTGTCTAAGGTTGACAACAGCAAATTACAATGTGTGATGTTGGATGTCTTCAATGAATGTGTGCATTCAGGGCACAATAGCATGCCATCTTATCTGCATAGCGGTTTCCAACTGTAAGATAGTCACTTCCTTGTCAATGTGCAACACATTTAACAGCAGCAATTTGGGCAGGCAATTATAGTAAAAGGTTCCTCACACATTCCCCATTTGTAATGTTTGAACTAGAAAACATCAAAAACCCACGCTGTGACCACAATTGCCCAACGTCATGTACTACTCCTGAGCCATACTGAATATAAGTATACATTGTAACTCAAAGTTGTTCTGAAATGGTACAAGCTTGCGTCCAAGCTTTAAGTTCTGCCACTAATGCAGAAAATACTCCTTGCAGCCATGATGCTTCCAACACACCTCCAAATGTGCACACAGCATATGCAGCTTTCAACTTTCCATCATTATCTTGCAAACAGAAAACACAAGCAAACAACACCTGATCTGATTCAGGCAACAGTTCGTCCTAGATATCAGGACAGGGTTGAGCACTCAACTCTGTCACATCCAAGCAATCATGATCAACGTCTTCCATCACACTCTCATTTCCAGGAAGTGGCATCAAGGTAGCTGAGTTCAACACCATACATCCCTTCAACATCACATTTTCCACACCCAAAAACATGTGTTCATACTTAGTCAATCAACTATTGGTCAAATACTGTTTTGAGTACAAGTAAAGAGTATTTTTACTGAATGAGATGCAAACACTGTTAATGGGTGACCCATAACAATACTCTCACATTGCTCAAGACACATGTAGACGCACCCACTTTCAGCCATCCCGCCAAAGCAGCCGCAACAGAATCAGGGGTAGCTGAAATATAGGCAGTGGGCCTACGGTTGCTTCCGTGCATTTGTGTCAATGCTTAAATAGCACAACCATCACTCTCACTGCAGAACAAAACAAAGCACTTATTGTAGCTAGGTAAACTCATTCCTAGTGCCTTCCAAAGACATTCTAGCAACTCTGTGAAGATTGCCATGCAATCATCATCCCAGGGAACCGTATCTGACACATCCTTGTATGTCAACCTCTGTAGAGGTTTTGCTGTGAGAGGAAAATTCAGTATCCACTGCCTGCATTATCCCACCATTCCCAAAAACATGCAAACTTCCTTTTTAATAACTGGAGATTCTTTCTTTTGATACTTTCCTGACTCCTTTCTCAACGTGGTGTCCTAGATATAGGACCTAGGGTTTATGTTCAGAAGAAAGACACATTTGAAGGAAAGTTATTGGTAGAATAATGTGTTGGTTTCAACAAGAACTGAAGGTTGAAAACGATTGTTGCCAGAGGTTTCTTGGAAAAAGTAGGGGATAGTTTGATTTATTGCTTAGACACTATGAGTACAGCAACATGGTAGTGATGAGCTTGGGGTGGAGTGAATTGCATTTAGTTAAAATATTTGGTTTGTTGCATTGAGCACAGATAATAGTTTTATAACAAATGTTTGTTTTTATTATTACTTGTAGTGACCCCTGAAGAAGGGTCCCAGTGGCCTGAAATGCATTGGGTTTTTAATAAAAGCTGCCTTTGGATGAATAAATGCATCAGTACCTGTTATTGTAAAGAGGTCGGGATGGGCACATCAATAGCATGAGAAACCTGGAAAAATGGCATTACTCCGTGCCCGTGGATCAAATGGGGGGAATTTGAGAAGATTGTGCAAATGAATGATTGCATGGTTTAAATATGGTTAACTTGTTTCATCAAAATTAAAGGATCAAAGCACCAGTGAGCTGTGCTTTTGGATTGGGGCGAATGTTGGTATTCTAATTTCAAGTGCCAATTGGGCAAGGCGCTTTTCCAAGGAGCACGCAACAACGCATCATGAGGATTATCAATGGATTACGATTTGAATAGGTGTGCATTCCCTATCTTAAACATGTACAAATTACAATTTTACCCAATTCTGGTTTGCACCTGCCTATATCTGAACAAACTTAATAAAGAAGGAACATTGCGGATTACCTTTTTTCCACTAGCACGGCAGAAGATCACGTCCACACAGCAAGTCAGAAGGAATGGGACGGACAAGAAACGCAAGATAATTTTTATTTTATCGTGCAACATGAACAGCGGAGTGTGAAGTGCATTCAACATTTTTCCCCAGCCCTTGCATGAAATTCATCATAGTTTTCTTTGTTCTTTAAATATTGGCATAGTGATGTTATGTTGATTTAAGCATTGGGTTATGGGATTTGTAGTGTTAAGGACAGGAGGGTAGGGCGTTTGAATCGAGAAATGAGCTTAGGTGGTAAATTAAACCGACGGCAATATGGGAGGGATTAGAACACTAGGGGAGGGTTTAAATTTGAAGGGAGAACAGAAACGAGCAGTAACTCCTTGAAAGGAAAGATGGGGATGGTTTGTTTTCGGCAGGTACGTGACGCAGAGACTTGTAAATGTGGAATTCCATTGCTTGTGTGGGATGGTAGTGTTGAGATAATTGAATTAATTTAAAGAATTAACCCATGGAGTAACAGAAATTACATCTGGGGATTTAATATTTGGGGGCGAGATGTATTGTTTACAGGAAGTTGGTAGGTAGGAGGTGTGCAGCGCACGGTGAAGGTTAGGAATGTGTAAAGGAGGTGAAGAACGAGGTGCAGGCAGCGCATTTGAGCAGAGGGATTAAAATTGGAGTCAACTTGCTGAAAATAAAAAGGTTTGGGAGGTTGAGAGTGTGAGTGGAATAATGGGAGAGGGTGGTGTTCAGAAGAAAGACACATTTGAGTTATTGGTAGAATAATGTGTTGGTTTCAACAAGAACTGAAGGTTGAACATTATTGTTGCCAGAGGTTTCTTGGAAAAAGTAGGGAATAGTTTGATGTATTGCTTGCACACTATGAGTACAGCAACATGGTAATAATGAGCTCGGGGTGGAGTGAATTGCATTTAGTTAAAATATTTGGTTTGTAGCATTGAGCACAGATAATGGTTTTATAACAAATGTTTGTTTTTATTATTATTTGCAGTGACCCCTGAAGAGGGGCCCCAGTAGCCCGAAATGCATTGGTAAAGCTACCTTTGGATGAATAAATGCATCAGTACGTGTTATTGTAAAGAGGTCCGGATGGGCACATCAATAGCATGAGAAACCTGGAAAAATGGCATTACTTTGTGCCCGTGGATCAAATGGGAGGAATTGGAGAAGATTGTGAAAGCGAATGATTACTTGGTTTTAATTCGATTAACTTCAAGCAAAATTAAAGGATCAAATCACCAGTGAGCTGTGCCTTTGGATTGGGGGGTATGTCGCCCCAAAATGTTGATGGGCAAGTTTAAATACCACATCTATATCATTCATGTGGAACGCGATTCCATGGGGTGTACAATATATTGAACAGTTCAGTTCACAAAGTAAATCACATCCAAGTTGGTTCCCTGGCCTTGTATCACATTCCACGTATCGATGATCCTCAAAAGATCCTATTTTAACATTGACTGGTTCTGGAATTTGGACGGGAATCTTTTTATTTGTAACACCTACAACTTGGATTATTTCTCCTGAACAGGGTAAGTGATGGACCTCTGCTATTCTTACAGTAGAGCAGGTAGCACCAGTGTAGACAAGGAATGAGAAAGTATCCCCATCCACTTCTTCATCCTCATAGCAACAACTGTGGTATACCGCTAGTCCTGCACCAAGCATGCTGTCCTCCTCCTCTCTCAGGCACTGTCATGCTAACGGGTCCTGGTCGCTGTTGTTCAAATCAATCAAATATTGGTGCGCCACATTCTGATTCTGGTAAGAATTCTGATTTGCATTTTACCTTTGTACTTGAACATTTTGTTGTGACATTGAAGCTTGTGGCATTTGCATTTGCTGCAGTACATTATGATTTTGCATTCTCTGTCCTTTAATTTGATTAGTCAGTCCCATGTTGCTCCCTTGAGACTGTGCATAATCTACATTCTACATCTGATTGCCTATGCTATTTAAAACAGCCTTACAATCACGTCTCCAATGTCCAAGCTTTTCATATGCGTGACATGGATTTGTCTTTTTCAAAAGCGACACCTCAACACCGGTTCTAGGTCCTATAGGACCACAAATTACTATAGTCTGTGGTAGAAAATTCTGCTGCTGAAATCCGTTGACCCCTTGTATCATTAGAACTTGATTATAACTTTTTGTACCTGTCCCATATTCCCAATACCCATCTGGTTGGGACCCTCCTGAACTGATTTTATCTGAGCAAACATTGGCTTTTCCTTAAGCTTCATTCATCTCATGTCTATGTCATCTGCCAAATATTTAGTAAAGCGCAGAATTTCATCCACTGATTTACTCTGCCAGCAAAGAATCCGTTGTTTTATCCTTGCAGCAATCTTTGGCCTCAATCCCATGACAAATTTCTAAACAAACTGTCCCACATCTTTCTCTGGACCTCCAGGACCAACAGGGAGTCACGCCAGCTGGCCCCTCGTCTGGAAGAAGTAGTTAAATGGATGACAAGGAGCTGTCTGAAAGTGAACAGGAAGAAGACCAAAATTATGGTGCTCGGTAAACTAGGGATCCCTGGGCCCCTAATAAGCTGGCCTGGCTGCCTGGGGCTTGCACCAACCCCTAGCACGGCCATCAAAAACCTTGGCTATTGGTTGGACCATGAGTTGACCATAGAAAACCAAGTACAGAAGGTGGCAGGCACGTGCTTTGGACTGCTAAGCATACTGTGCAAGGTCCTTATGCTTATCTCTGCACAGTTAAGGAAAATGGTCATACATTCCCTGGTCACCTCACAACTGGATTACAGGAATTCCTTTTTCTTGGTCACGCCAAAATATGTGATTAGGAATTTACAGGTAGTTCAGAACGCTGCTGTCAGACTCCTGTATCAAATCCCAATGAAAGAATCAGTTTTGGCCACCTCAGAAACTTACACTAGCTTCCAATCGAAGCCAGAATCAGGTTTAAAACCCTTTGCCTAACCCACAGAGCTATAAATAACAAAGGGCCCAGCAAGATTATGAAGCTGGTGTTCCAACATCTTCCCAACAGATGTTTGAGGTCAGGCTCTTAGCGCCTGCTAAAAACCACCAGAATAAAAAGAGCCAGATGGGGTGGGAAAGCCTTTTCCCACTTGGCACCCAAGCTGTGGAACTCACTCCCACAAGAGTTGATATTTACATCTGTTGAGGTAACATTTGGAACAAATTGAAAAAGTGGCTGTTCACTGATGTCAACTAACTGCCTGTTCTCCTGCTTTCAGTCCACTGCTTAGCGCTGGAAAGCCTTCGGGTAGCCACGCACTCTATATATCTTCTTAACATTAACATTAACTATACTGTTTGAAAATCTGCATCAATCTTTCATAGAAGGCCTCCATTGTTTCTTTTAGCTCGTGTGTTGTCCTGTCCATCTGCAATCAATCAATTTCTTTTGGAGAAACCATTGTCTTCAATGTGTTATAACCTGCTGGTAGATAGTGCTCCTGTTCTAGAATCCCTTGGAGGTTCTCCCTCTGGACAATCAACAGCAATCTTACATTCGATCCACAAATCTGCTGGTACCACAATTTCTAACAAAGTATTTAAATCAATCCTCAAAACATTTTTAATTTTTACAAATCATTCAATGTTCAACTTGTTGATACCATTCCAATGGATTTTCTCTCTGTCTAGGGAAAAAAATTGTAAAAGACAAAATATCTTGCCTATTTCATGGTAAGTGGACATAGACTCCTCCTTGTACTTCTCTCATAGGGAGCATCTGCAAACTGAAATCAATTGGTGATGACTGTACCTAAACTTTCATTGTGTCCTTCTTTGGCTATCTGTCTTCCCATTTCTCTTGTTCATCCCACTTTCAAATTAATCCCAACCGCTTTTTATCTCCTGTTTCTTTCCTGGAGCGCTCATGTTTTCAATTTCTTTATCAGTAAAGTCCATACTGTAAGATCTCTGTAAACTCTTTGAATTTGGAATGTCTACATTATTTATCTGTGCTAGTTCAGTATGGCTTACACCAACCGACCTATCACAGCTCGGCACACTGTGACCTTGAATTTTCTAGAATCCTCAAATAAAATGTTCCATAACAAGGGAACTGTCTCATCTTTCTCAATAAGTGTATGCCAATACCTGAGCTACAACATGGATGTAACCCTTTGTCCATCATAAAAATGTATCCTGGCGTACGATTAGGTGACATTTCTACCTTCGTTTTAGCAAATCCTGTTACATCTTTCTTAACTAGCTTTCATAATGTCTGGAAAAACGTAATTTTGTCTTTATTCTGTATTCACAAATGATGTCAGTAAACTCAAGAAATATTATCTCCCACAATTTACCTTGTTCAGCAATATCAACCAATAGCAGCGTAACCCTAATCCTGTAGTCAACCAATATCAGCACAGCTTTACACCAACTGGTCTATCACAGCACGGCAATGTGACGTCAATCTTGCTCCTCGCAGTAGCTCACCCACCTGCACAATTCTCTCTTTGCAAGTTTACTCAAGGCAAAATTGCAATACAATGGGAACAACGCATAAAACTGTCTACTCCACTAAAGGACAACCACTCTCACAATGTAACTGAAACTTTGCTCTGATCATTTATGGCAATAAAATCTCGACCAGCGGAACTTCACCCTTAATTGATATAGTTATTCCCTGCGCACTGGATATCAACCATACCAATTGTTTACCATTAACATAAAGGAGAACCCTTTCCAAGGTGTTGTCAATGAGGTCTCATGATCAATAACACAAACCAGCAGACAACTTACTCACTATCTGCTACACTGAGACCACCCATAGGCCAATATGGCAAGATCCTAGGCCAGGACTGACCTGTTTACAACTTCAACTTTGCACAAAGTGCCACAGTCATAAATGGACTTTAAACATGTGGACTTTAACCACTTCACTCTGCTCTACAGCACACAGCCATTTCAAAAACTGCAATCTTAAGTAAAGCAATTCCAACGCACATCTCTGTTAATACTCACACTGCTGTTGCTGCTGCTTCATGTTGAATTTATCCAGATCGATACTCCATCAGCACTTTATCAGTCCTTCCTGTTGCCAAACCAAAAATTCTTCGACTCTAAACTCGGGCAGACGTATTATTGGTACCCTAAAATCTCAGTTCACTAATCAGAACCATAGTTTTGCTACCAGAGTTGTTGGCATGCTGAACCGCGCAGGTATTTGTGATATTATCCTCCCTAATCTATTTACACTAACTGGGTCCTCTACAATTAAAGTAACACTTTCTTCAATATCCATCTACCACAGAGTCAATGGTCCTCTGTTGAATTTTGTTCTGCCGATAGTAGGGGTGGAAATTAGGGCTCCCAGACACAAGAGTTAGCTGCTCAATGAGAACCATCAATTTACAGCCTACGTTCAGTAAACATCCCCACATTAAATCATCAACACTAATTGCACAGTTTGAAAGATACAATCAATTAGATTCAACAATAGATTCAGTCAGATTTAGATTTATGTTCTTATTATATTAAAGCATCAAAGTCCATTGTAGAAAGCAATTGCTTCATTTCAGTCAAAAATATCACAATTTGCATTAGATTGCCCAACATTTAGGCAAATCATAGAGTATAGTTATTATTATTCAAAGTTACAAAGACCTGCTCCCTGTAAGGCAAAAGGTTAGTTTGTCAGTCTAACAGTTTAAATTCTACTAAGCAAATGGGAAAGTTAAAATTTAAAGTCCATTAAGGGCGAGCTCATCAGCATAGAGCTTAAAACAAAAGGGAAATTTGGTTCGGCAAGAAAAATCTCAGTCTATCAGTTACTGATTGTAGCATCAACAACAAGTACTCCAAAGCCAAAAAGCATGGTTTGTGATACCCCTTAATCAATTAAGACAGCAAAGCACCAGCATCTCATGAAGGAAGGAAAATATGGTGTAGCCCCTCTTTTGGGCTTTTTTCTTTTATTAAGATTTTCCAAAAGTCCAGTGGCGTAACATCACTCCATCATCGAAAGATCATCATGTGTTCACAATGTTCATTAAGTCGCCTAACTAGTCACATCATCAGGATGGTTTACAATGCCTGCCATGAAAAACAAAAACTTCATGAGTCCACAGCAATTATCGACAGGAGAAAGAAACATAATTGCAAATTGTAGAACTTACAGCCTTTACCCATCCTTTCCCATGGGAACAGTTTTATGGAAGGGTACAATAATGTCCAATGGGTGGTACAAGAAATGCTACACCTTACAAATACAAACTAAACTATTGTATTTGATCAGGGGAAAAGTCAGCATTAGATAAAGCAATTTTGATAAGGCCTCTAAGATAACTTAACACATTTGTATACAATAAGTGCTAAAACATAATTAAATGAAAAAAATCAAAGGACAATCATTAGGAAATATATAAATGGTATCACGAATCATTATTACATGGAATTAGTTAATGTTAGGAACTCCCTATTACTGAAAATTTCGCCATTTTATATAAATTCAAGTTTTTCTAGATAAATACTTCAAAAAGCGTTTCTACAGTTTCATAACTATAACATCTCTAATATCAGTCTACAAAATGTCAGGCTTATAATTTATTGCTATAAGACGTAGCATCTATTTTTCTAAGTGCTATTTCCACAAAGGAAAGCATTTAATAACACTAGGCCACTTCACATATAACATCAAATATTGCCCATGTTATATGTATTTGTGTTCTTTTGCCTATGTGTTTCTATATTACATTTTGAAAACACGCTTTGTTGATGCTACTTATACACTTGTCTCTTTCTCGTGTGTCTCTGTGTAATATGTGCAAGGTGTAATTCCAAATTTGTGTTTTCATTTCTGTATCATGTTGTGTATTATATCTGTTCAAGTGCGTGCTCCATCAGTACTGGGAGAAGGAAAGGTAGGGCTAAAATACTATTTGCAGCAAATAATCATAGCAGTTTTGAAGACTGTAGTGAAAATAATTTTAAATATAATTTCATTTAACGATTATAGGGCGTAAAGGCACCCTTAAATGTTACGGCGGGCAATTACGTCATGATAAGGTGGGTGGACAGAGACAGTGTCTCTCCCGCTCCACTTCACGCAAAACAGTGAGATAGCCCTGAGCTGATTCTATGGTGCTGTATTTCTGAATCCCTGAATATTAATTTTGAATCGCTAATTTTCATCTTTTAATGTAACGTGTTTACTGCTTTGCATTTACGCTTGTAAACATGTTTGTGCCATACGGGGAAAACGAAAAAGGTGGGTCTGGCACTTACCTAGAAGGGAAGCCTAGGCTCAGTGTGCTGATCCTGCCCGCCCTGGTCCGACGTGGTAGCTAGTACCGTTGAGCGGAGGGTGGGACAGGGAGAGCCAGGTACTTGCGTCCTACAACTGGAGCGGTTAGCGCTCTAGTTGTTGCAAGGGAAGGGCTACTTAGGCAGCGAGGAGCTGCGGGCGTGCTGCGGTAAGGAGGACAGTGGCAGTGTCTCTCCCGCTCCGCTTCACGCAAAACAGTGAGATAGCCCCCTGAGCTGATTCTATGGTGCTGTATTTCTGAATCCCTGAATATTAATTTTAAAATCGCTATTTTTTTTCTTTTAATGTAACGTGTTTACTGCTTTGCATTTACGCTTTTAAACGTGTTTGTGCCATACGGGGAAAACGAAAAACTATCGGGGGGTCTGGCACTTACTTAGAAGGGAAGCCTGGGCTCAGTGTTCTGATCCTGACTGCCCCCGTCCGACTCGGTAGCTAGTACCGTTGAGCGGAGGGCAGGAAAGGGAGAGCCAGGTACTTCCGCCCTACAACTGGAGCGGTTAGCACTCTAGTTGTTGCAAGGGAAGGGCTACTTAGCCCTCTTGTCATTCGAGCGCGCAGCGTTCGTGAGCAAGGGTGCGCCTAAGACACGCCTAAGAAAAGGCAAAGAGAAGCCCGTCTGCGCCCGTCCGTGACCGGACGGGACCAGGGGCAATGATCTCTGTCCCTTTAGACGGGGGTTATTGTACTTCTAAACTTGTTAGTTACTTGTTCCAGGAAATACTAGCGGTTTGATCTGCCCCCTTGCAAGGCTGTGCCAGGGAGGCCTGGCCATCCCTTGAAAGACCATTCTCCTGCCGGCATTGTCAGTTTCAGGAGCCTCATGATGATTATCAATCTGGAGGGCCTATTGTGACTGCTCCTAACTTACAAAGAATGTGGAAGAACTTGCTCTGCAATGTCTGATCCTTGCCTAAACATTGCACAGAGGTTTGGGACCTGATTTCTACCTCACAACCCGAGCTATGTTTCCTGAAGGAGACGTGGCTGAAGCCTCATTCGGTCCCGGCAATTACCCTTGGCATTCCGGAAGGATATAAAATAGTGAGGATGGACAGACCCCAAAAAACTGGCGGCGGCATCGCCATTGTCCATAAATGCGACATATCCATTTCAATACTGGATCACTGTTGCACTTCAGATATGGAGCTAATGATCTTCAGGATCAATACTCCAACAAGGGCCGGTTGGAAAGGGGCCTTAGTTTATCGCCCCCCTGCCCCGTGTATGACTTTTTCTATTTCACTAGTTGAAGCAATGGCCCGCATATCAACCCCGGGAATGATTTTTTGCTCCTAGGGGACTTTGATGTACATAGTGAACTGTTGGATAATGTGGAGGCTCAGTCTCTGCTAGCCGATCTTTTCTTACTGGGGCTGACACAGTATAACATTGGCCCCACCCACCGGGCAGTACATACTTTAGACCTCATTTTATCCAACTCCCCTAAGATTGTATGCTATCCTCCCAAACAGGTAAATTGGACCGATCACTTGGTCATAGAATTTGTCATGCCTGATTGGGTCAAACCCGCGAGCCAGCCATTACCTCCACCTCTGATGCGAAGACAGTGGCATAAAATCTCTCAAGAAGTTTTTAAAGAGAAATTTGTTGAACCCTGAATTATAACCTCCGATAATATTGAGCTGGCCCTGTCCAAATATAATCTTGCCATCCACGCTGTTGTGGAAACCATTGTTCCCTTGAAATTACATAGGCTGCGTCCTGCACAACGGCAGGAATTTTGGTTTACTGACCAATTATGATCTCATAAACAGGTATGTAGGAAGCTTGAAAAAATTTGGAGATCGCCTCACTCTGAGGCAGATAAGATTTGTTACCATACAGCCTTGGCTTCTTATCATAAGAACATTAGATCGTCCAGTAAGAACTATATTGCCTCACAACTTACAGAGGCAGGTAATGCCCCAAGGTTTTGTATCGGATCCTTCGGATCTTTACTAAACCCACGGCTTGTGAGAGTCCTGATTTATCGTTGCAACAATTATGCGACAATATTTCCCTCTATTTCACTAACAAGATAGATAGGATACAATATAACATCACTGACTCAAGCTTTTCCACGGGCTAATTCCATCATGCTTACTGAGTTTCCTGCTGCCTCCCAGGGTGAGGTACAGGACCTTATTGGTCAAATCAAGAGTGGCTCACCTACAGACCTTATCCCGGCAAGAACCTTGGAATCAGTTGGCAGGGCACTCTGTCCTACGATCCAGTCCCTTCTCAACCTTTCTCTCTCCGAGGGCCAGGTTCCACAAGAGTGGAAGACGGCAATTGTGAGACCCATTCGGAAGAACTCTTCCATCCAATGGACTGAACTGTCCAACCTAAGGCCCATATCGCTCCTCCCGTACCTGAGCAAATTAACGGAAAAGCATGTTAATATCCATCTGTCATGCTTTATCGAGAGAACAGGAAGTCTGGACCATTCCCAGTCAGGCTTCAGGCCACGTTATGGCACCGAATCTGCACTCCTTTCGGTGATAGATGACATCCGAATGTCCCGGGACAAAGGGCATTCAGTGATTCTGGTGCTACTGGATTCGTCAGCAGCTTTCGATACTATATCACATGACATCCTGCTCAGGCGGTTGGTAGAGTTTGGGCTTGAGGCTCGGCATTGGCCTGGTTGAGGAGCTTCTTATCTGGCCGTACACAGAGTGTTACTATGGGCTCATTTCGATCTGCCTCTGTTGAACTCACAAAGGGGGTGCCATAGGGGTCTTGTTTAAGCCCTACTCTTTTCAGCATCTATGTGGCCCCCCTGGCCAGTATTATGAGATCTTAAGGATTTATCCCAGTATCATATGCTGATGACACTCAGCTCCTCTTCCCATTTAAGTCATTAAGCTCCGTGGCCAAACAGTCCTTCTCAGAAGGCATGAAGGCGGTCTCTCAGTGGATGGCCCTGAATTTCCTACAGTGTAATGTGGGGAAAACGGAGGTTATGCTTTTTGGTGAAGCCACAATGCTGTGGACGCCAGACTGGTGGCCCCCAGAGCTAGGACCCGTCCCTAGCCCCACACAGGTGGTAAAGAACCTGGGCGTGCGGCTGGATTGAGATCTATCTTTAAAAGACCACGTAAACCAGACAGTTGGGTCCTGCTTTCATATAATCGGGCTACTTCGAAAAGTGTTCCCTTTACTTCCAGATACAACCAGGAAGACGTTGGCCCAGGCCTTGGTGCTCAGTCGCCTGGATTATTGTAATGGGCTGTTGGCATCGGCAAACAATGGTGTTCCTAGCAGACTTCAGGTGGTGCAAAACACTGCTGTAAGGCTGGTCTTGAATGCTCCATCTAGATATCCATCACGCCCCTTGCTAGAAAAATTACACTGGCTACCGATTCGCCAACGCATCAAATTCAAGACCTGCTGTGTGGTTCAGAAGGGTATTCATGGTCTAAGCCCCTCGTACCTAGCGGAAAAGTTCATTCCCTACAACCCGGTACGTACCCTTCGCTCCAGCAATCAATCTTTGCTTCAAGTCCCAATTGTTAAAAAGGCAAGACAGGGCGGAAAAGCTTTGTCTTTTCTTGGACCCAGCCTTTGGAATAAACTCCCTGAGTCTATTAAACTATGTACCGACCATTTGAACTTTAGGAAACAGTTAAAAACCTTTTTGTTTCAGGCTCAGTAATTCCCCTAGATCCTAGCTCACTCCTACCTTTCTTTGCGTCGGGCGCAGAGATACTCCTCCGGGAGTCGATTCTAGCGCGGTACAATCCATCAAATAAATAAATAAATAAATAATGCCCGCTTCAGCTTTTCAAAAATTCTATCTAGTCTGAAACTAATCCGTACAAAGGACATTATAAGCATGTTAGGATCATAGCAAAGAATACTTAAGAGTAACTAACAATCATTCTTTTGCAAAAGTCACTGGGAGGTGGGAAACATCTTTATAAAATGGGAGTAGGAGTTCATTATAGATTAGGGCCTGCGCCTCTTCATTGTTTCAACATCAAAAAACAATTTACAGGAAACGACAACTCGAGAGTCCTCTCTCACCGTTGTTCTGGGAGTGATATCTCATTTACTACTGAAGTTTTAGCACAGCACAGTGACCGTTTATTCCTAAATTTATGTCATGAATAATTGAGCTACCGAATGGTGTTTTATGGTGCAGACAGTGGTAGAAAAGGAAAACACAACACTGGCTGTGAGAGCATCTGAAGTGCGGTGTCTTCGTTTGTGTTCAGAGGCTTATATTAACATCTGGAAGCTGATCACACATCCTTTGTTGTAAGGAAATGACATTTAGTCAGTGTATTTACCAAATAGCTGAAGAGTTATCTCTACTAGAATAAGTAAGGTTAATCTAGTGACACTTCCTTCAGATCTCACGCAAAGGGAGGCATAATAGAATCTTTTTAATCCCACCAGAATGCCGGCATTATACATACTTAGCAGAAGGATTTATGTTTGCAGAATGAAAGCAATAAATGCAGCTAATTCTAGAGAAAGGGAAACGGGTTGAAGGTTAGGAATTTGCAGCACGAATGCTCTTTTCATGATGATGCTAAAGCAGAGTATACAAAATTCAAGTGAACGAGCAATATAGTTTCTAAATTGTCATCTGGGGCTGGATGTCTCAGTGAGCAGTGCAAACGGTTTTGCATAAATAATCCCGCCCTGATACATGCTCTTGGTGCACTATGCATAAAACACTCTTAAGTCATTTGCACAGTGAAAAGGGTTGGCTGACAGGGTAGCGTATTGTCAATGCCCAGCCCCCCTTGTGAATATCAGACCTGACAGCCATGAAATAATTTCCAGCGTGTGAGCCTGGTGGGGGAGTCTGAGGAGCAGAATTTTTGTATGTATGTTAAATAGGTTTATATTTTAACTACATTTTTTTAACATTATTTTTATATATATATAATATTATATTTTTTGTTCTAGATTATTACAGCTATTCATTTTATATTTATAGTAAATCTTTCTTATTTAGATGCGAGAAGAAGCTTTTGAACGCTAGTGCAATTTGAGAGCCTGACCTGCCCTCCTCAAAACCACAAGCAGGGAATACTCGAACGCCTCTCGTGTCCTGAGGAGGTTGAAAACTCACTAGTAGCTGAGACTTTTGCAAGTATTCCACCAATCACCTTTAATAAACAGTACTTGTGTGGCTCCCTAAGTGCGACGGTATGGCCATATGGGTTACTCTGCACGCTGTGCGATAGGACGCCCTCTTATAGCATCCCACTGATATAGACCGAAAGCGATGACACTGGGGCTTATTTATAAGGAGCTTGTGGCGTGTTTGCACCATGCAAAGTGTTACATGAGTGATGCAAACCTCTAAAACAGATTATCGAAACCGTGCAAAGCCACTTTCAGAGGCTTTGAATGACTTCATAAATCTGGAGTAAGGCAACTCAGCTGCGCAAAGAAGGCGTTCTATTGGAGTTGCGGTGACCCCCCCCCCCCCAAATCCCACGGTTTTTGACGCATTCCCAGATTTACCAAACCTTGTGCACCTGGGCATGCCTCAAAAAGATACACCTCCCCAGGTGAGGCATAACAAGGAGAAATATCTTTATTTCTTCTCGATTTGTCCTATTTCTATGTTTGTTGAATTCTGCATTACACATAGAAAGAGGAAAGCGCCTCTATGGATTGTTTTTGTGCAGAAAGGTGTCCCTTCCTGTACAAAAGAAATTCTGCCAACAACACAGGCATCCTTTCACCATGTGCAAGTGCCTGTGTTGGTGCTAGACGACCGAACTTGAGCAAGCACAGGGAGGAAGGTCAGGAATGCACCGTAATGGATAAATACAATGCATTTCTGCCCTTTCCCTGTGAAGCAGGACAGTGCAGCAAGGTAACCCACTGCGCTACCCTGCGCCACTATTGTGGTAATTATGACCCCTTGTTTGGTGTGTTTGTATTTCCATTTGGGGTAATGACTGGACCATTCTTATTGTATAAGGACTGCAACTGATTTGCATATGGGTGCTCCCCAACTAGAGTGGAGCAGTGAGCAAAACATTTACACTGAAATATGGCCCAAACATTTGCCCATGGCCGAGACTTTTGGAAACGTTACTTCTATCCGATTTTGCTGCTGTCTGCAACGTCTTAGGTTCTCTGAGCACTTAACTGATAAAATATAACAAGCCTCAGACTGGTCTGTTTCCTTATGGTTCCTTTCAGACATGATGTGGTCTGGCAGTGCCAAAAACTAGTTTGCATATGCACAGCAGGCAAAAAAACAATAATTGTGAAGGTGGCCTGAGGGATTGCAAGTGGGTGGGAATTCTGCAAGTCTTCACCTGTCGCCTACATATTAACTATCAATAGTATCTCGTGATTGCATAATTGCATCTTCTCTAATTTCACCTTATTCATTCAATGCTCATTCCTTGTAAATTGCTACTGTAAAGTTAATTTCTGAACATCATCTGTTTCTCTCTTTTTGTCTGTCTCAAACTTTCTTTTACTCTTGATTGTTTGCTTCACTTCCCGCCTTCGCCCTTCACAATAGGAATCAGTTAAATCATGACTGGCCTCATGTTCTTGACAACATCTAAACATCATTATACTATTACATATTCATGAGGTGTAAGGCATCCTTTGCCTCTTACTTTGCTTCTGAACGTCCTTAACTCAGAGTTCAACACCTATGTGAATAGCATGCATCAAAGTAAGAAAAAACTTCATAGAAAAGGAGGCAAACTTCATGTACAGAATGCGGATGGGTACTGTAGCAAACTATTCAATCCACTGAGAAGGCGGCAATGTGGCAGCATTTCACAGATCATTTGAATTCCTAGGGGGTAGAACAATTATCAGAGAATCACTGATCTGATGTCAACATAAGACAACGTGTGTTAAGATGAATTCCACACACCCATTCCTCCAGACTCTTTGTTACCTGTTTCTTTAGTGGTTACTGTAAATCCTTCACATTTTAATGGAGCGGTTTGGGCTACTTTGATAGTTAATGATTCCTTACCCTTATTTTTCAAACTCACTTGTTGCAGTTGTACACATTTTAACAACCTCACTGATTCTGTCACTATTGGGGGTCCTTCTACCTTGATAGCTGCAGCACTTTTTTGCTTTGCATTAAGCAGAGTTCAGAGAATTGTGGTTAAAATAGATGCACACAATGTGTTCCTCTCTGATTTCTCCATTAATGCCAGTATGGAAGTCAGAACTCTATGCAATACATTTAAGGCTTCTGATATAACACATTCTTATAGATTTGCAGTTTTTGATGTATTTGCAGTCACATGGTTATACTCTCGTACATCCAAGATAATAGTAATCTAATTGCATCAACTGGCTGCTACTTTTGCTGTGTCCTGAGGAGCACTTGGCTGGTTCATCAGGCTCCTTGTGTACTAGTACTTCAACAGTGATTCTTGCACCTGTTCTCGGCCTCTACTTTCTTCAATCAGATTTAATAGGTACATCGGGGATTTTATAGCTGCTAGAAATGGGGGTCTCTAGTTGGTAGAGGTAGGTACCCTTGTATAAATAGGGACCCTTGCTCCTAGTCAGGGTAAGGGGGATGCACTTCTAAAATAACCCCTGCTCACCCCCTTGGTAGCTTGGCACGAGCAGACAGGCTTCTCTCAGAGGCAGTGTGTAAAACATTTGTGAACACATACAGTGTTACAGTGAAAACACTACAAACCACCACACCAGTTTAGAAAAATAAGTCATCTTTATCTAAACCAAAACAAGACCAAACGAAAATCCACAATACAGGAATAAAAATATGACTTTCAGATGGTAGAAAAAGTTCAGTACATGTGCCACGCAAACAAACAAAATGGGCCACAGGGAAGGTGATGCATTGGTTCCTTACACTCATGGTGGAAGGTGATGCGTTGGTTCCTTGCTCCAAAGGAGGTGATGCGTTAGTTCGTTACTGCTGCGCTAGGGAGGTGATGCATTGGTTCCTTACTGGAGAGGAGGTGAATTGTCAGTTTCTTACTGCACACCCAACGATGTGACAAACTTGGCGCCTCGATGGATGCAAAAATCCTGGATGATACGTGGATTCTTTCAGCTCCCAGCGGAAAACAGTCTCTAGAGGTCCAAAACAACAGCAGGCACCTCTTTGCAGGTCAGAACTCCCAGCAAGGAAGTTCAGGGGAGCTGGTGGGAACATTTTTGTGTCCCTGAGACTTCAGAACAAGAGGCAAGCTCAGTTTCAAGCCATGGGAGATCTTCCTCATGCAGAGGACACAGCAAACAGCTGCGCGAGACCATGATTAAAAAACTACCCAATGAGATCATGACGGCCATATTGGTAGTTCAGCCATCGGTCTGTATCTAATGTAGCCCGGGGGATTACATACAGATATATTTTTAAGAAAGACAGAAGTTTTTATAAAAACAATGTGTCTTGAGTATTGCTCGCGTTCTAGGACAGCGAGAGAAACATCCATTGAAAAATACTCTCTGATTGACAGAAGGACCCATAAATGTTATACTATAGGTTGAGTTAACATAGTTCTCACTGGCTATAATTCAAAGAATCTTATGGGAACAACACCGTGATATTGGTTATTTGCTATGTTATATCATAATCCCAAGCCTAGCGTGTTCAGTAAGTGAAATCGATAGCAACAATTTATAAGCACATCCCTGATCACAGTTGATATACAATAGGGGTAATCTTAATGGAGCATCCTCAGTGCTTGGTATTAGATAATAGCATAGACCAGTGATTCTATCTCCAATCACGACTATGGTGACTATGTGGAGTAAGGCTGTGATGGTACTTTCATCTGTTTAATGCCTAACCAGATCGCTTTATAGAAGGGTCCAGGGAATATCATCATTTAATCCCCCTTTATCAGACTGAAGCTTATAAATCCATTTTTGTTCCTTGTAAAAGAGGTAACCCGACTCATTGCTGATGTGGCTGGGGATGTATTGCTTCTCCAAGACAGTCCATTGAAAATCCGTTTCAAGGTGTGCCTGTTCCAAGAAATGTCTGGTAAGTTTGGTGAGACTTTTTTTGCACTGGAAAGAGCTCTTATGCTCTAACATTCTTGTCCGGACTTTTCGAGTGGTCTATAACTCACAACATTTTTTAGGATTTGGCCTACGTCGTCGATCCAGGGGCAAAAGGAGAGCGGCCCAGAACACAGGGGTACAATGGGAAGACCAGACAGGCCCTCATGCAGGCACACGGAGCCAAACTGCCAAGAACCAGAAAGCAGGGCCGTCGGCGAACAATCCCTCGTAGTCAACTTATCTGCAAAGACACTGTCTCCACTTGAAGAAGAAGTATTGAATAAGGGCTTGGGTTTTGTCATGACGAACCATGGGGACCCATTTACTTATATAAACTTCTGTCTTTCTTAAAATTATATCTGTATGTAATCCCCCGGGCTACATTAGATACAGACCGATGGCTGAACTACCAATATGGCCGTTATGATCTCATTGGGTAGTTTTTTAATCATGGTCTTGCGCTATTTTGAGCATTATCTCTGAGCGCTGATCAGCACGCTCTGAATGTATCTTGCAATGTGTGTTTCTCGCGATACCCCATAACACTAACAATCCCCAAGATACATCTTTTTACAAAACTTCTGTCTTCCTCAATAAGATAATGGCAGGCAGTTCTTTGGGCTTTATTAGAAATAGACTGATGACTGAACTACTAACATGGCCGATATGACATCACACGGTAGTTCCAAATACCGGGTCTCGCGCTATTTCAAGCGCGATTTCGAGCACGGAGCAACACGCTCGGATTAGTACCGGTAGTACTTAGGATAGGTTTGCAAGACAGACCTTTGTGTTACTCTACAAATAACCTGTGCCTCACCTATAAGACCAGCGGAGTGTGGTGCCAGGTGAAGTAACAATATAGAGCTTTTCGAACTACTAAAATGGCCACGATTACATCATTTAGTAGTTTTCAACGCGGGATCTCGCGTTTTTTCGAGCGCAAAGTAGTGCGCTTGGTTTCTCTATCAAAATACACATTCTTAGTACACTTAAAAGCTGCTTCTTGTATACCCCCTTCCTTTTCTCACAACACAAGGAGTGGGATGATTTAAGACATATTGATACAGTATTGCTAGGTGGCAGCATAGATTAATTAAGCGGAGGGTTACTAGTCTAACAAACCCCCACAGGACTATAAAATAGGAGATCACCTAAACGTCGATGCCTCCCCCAAGCCTCAGAAGGTAGCTTGAGGTACCGACGGAGAAGTGTGGCTCAGGGGTTAGAGGCGGCAGACCCAGAAGCTGAGATCGGCCCTGGACCAGGGTTCAATTCCCCGCCTCGGCGGGTCTTGGGCTCAAAAATTCCAAGGACTCGATAATTCTTGCTCCGGTGCCTTCTCGACTCACGGGTTCACACTCTGCGACTCTGGGCAATAGCTTGCTTAATCTCCACAACGGCCCCTCGCGGCGGGATGCCTGGCTTTCACCTTGTGGATACCCTGCCGGGGTTATCTCACAGGGGAATACCAGGACGGGTTCCCTAAGCAAGCGCTTAGATACCAACCTCGGTCAGTGATTTGCGCTATATAAATACATGTACATTTACATTTACAAAGGTGAGTTAACAAAAATATGTATAATATGAATACTATATAGATACTAAGTTGTTAGCCTTGGTGCTTTTTTCAAGTTGTTCTAAACTAGGTGGCATAGGACATTCTGTACCTCCAATAGTTTGGTGTCAGAGTCAATATTCTGAGTCGTTTTGAGGTCTAGCCCATTTAATCTTAGGTTGACCTTCCTCACATGTTTGCCTCTAGATGTAGGGAAACTCTTTTACAGGAATAATATGTGGGCATTATTAAAAGCTCATATTTGTTGCTTTATTGTGCTACATTTCTGTTTTCCTCCTTATGCCTTTGTACCTGAGCATGGTCCAGGTGAGGTGAGGTCCTTTCCCCTACCAGTAAGGGTGAGCAATCTATTCATTTACCTTTTCATATAAAATTGTATTTGGGTGTTACACTTTGCACATGTGGCTGACACATCTAACACAGCATTAATGATGTAACATTTTCCTCCACAGAATTCACGGTAGCTAACGTGATATGGAGGGGTACTGTCCATGGTTGTTACAGGTTGTACCGTATTCAACTAGTTTTATTATACTTTATTCCTTTGGTGATGGTGGTGATTGTTCTGTTCCACTACCAGGAGTGCAACTATTAGAAACGCAGAGGCCCTGATGAATGCCAAGGGATTTAATACCTATTAGGCAGAAACATGTTGGCCCATTTCTGGGCAGATATTTGTTACTGACTTTCTTGCACTGTTCTGGATTTTTAATTAGGAGGCGCGTCTTGTCCGCAGAATAAAGTTGTTAGAAGGAAGACATTCCATCCTATTTTAAGTCACTCATTTTTTCTGTTGCACTTGTTACCTTTACCATCAAAAGATCAGTCATCATGGACGGTTTGTGTATTTTTGCTGGACCAAATCCTAAAACAGCAATAAGGTGCGGTGCTTGATGTCCCAATGATCAGGGGACCAGCCTATTATGCACCCGGGTTTGGCCAAATGATATGACTGATCATTGAGTCAACTTGATGGGAAACCTTTTTCAAATTGCTTTGGATTACTCAGCCATGTACGAATAACCCATGATGTGCCGGTCTATTCTGTGCACTTAGTGTTCGCCCTTTTCTCTCCTTCTCCTGAAATACGCTGTCTTTAGTTGATATGTACACTACGAGATCCTGTGGACTCGGTGACAGTGCAGCTTTAGAATTTAGCTGGTAGACCCCCTGTGTTTTGTGCGTTATAAAAAAAGATCCTAAAAACAGACAATGTCATTGGTCATAAGATATCCACACTACCATTGGTAACGTACAATAGGTCCACCTCCCTCAAGGACCAGTCGATGCAAAGTCCTTTTATGAATGTTACAAGACATAAGATCAGCACTGTATGGTTCTTTCCCTGCACCAAATGTAAATCCTATAGAAGGAGCAGTATTGTCAAGGAATTTGAGGTTCCAGGATCCAGTAGCAAGAATAAAATCAATAAATATTTGAATTACAATTTGGAATATTATTATTATTTTTATTATTTTGGTTTTGTATGGCGCTAGAATCGACTCTCGAAGGAGCATCTCTTCGCTTGAGTGGGCACTAAGGCGAGTTAGAAACTGAAGGAGTTAATAGGTGAGAAACAGGAGAGTCTTTAGCAATTTCCTAAATGTCGTGTGTTCTGGGCAAAGTCTGAGAGAATCAGGAAGTTAATTCCAGAGGTGAGGACCGAGGTAGGACAGGGCCTTTCCTCCCAGTCTTGTCCTCTTAATGATAGGTACTTCAAGAAGATTTTTACTGCTGGAGCGCAGGGCGTGCGAAGGAGTGTAGGGAATAAATGTATCGTCCAGATAGGATGGGCCCAGATCGTGGAGTGATTTGTGGATAATGCAGCAGACTTTAAACCTAATCAATTGGCGGGATGGGCAGCCAGTGGAGCTTCACAAGTAGTGGGCGAGATGGTGATCTAGGAGGTGCGTTCTGGACCAATCTAGCTGCAGTATTCTGGACTATTTGAAGTCTGCTTAGTAGGGAGTCATTAGCTGAGATCAGGAGCTCGTTGCAATAGTCTAGGCGACTGATGACTAGAGCCGGGACTAAGGTTTTCCGGGTAGAATCCAGGAGTAATGGAAAGACTCTCCGGAGCATTCCCATTATGTGGAAGCATGAGCCAGCAGTCTGTGTCACTTACTCTTTTAGACTAAGGGCCTGGTCTAATCGGATGCCTAGGTTTTTTTACAACTGATTTTGGGGACGGGATTGGGGCCCAGATCAGAAGGCCCCCATTCTGGAGTCCACATAAGGGAAGCATCACCGAACAGCATCACTTCTGTTTTCCCTACGCTGCATTGCAGAAAGTTGTTTACCATCCACTGGGACACAGCTCGCATTCCATCAGAGAAGGCCCGTTGGACCGTTGTTGTAAGCTTGCTGAATGGAAAAAGGAGCTGTGTGTCATCAGCATAGGAAACGGGGATGAACCCGAAAGTCCTTAAGAGACTGGCCAAAGGTGCAACATAGATATTAAATAATGTAGGGCTCAGGCAGGAGCCATGTGGCACCCCCTTGGTCAGTTCCATGTAAGTAGATCGATAAGGACTGAGGTTGACACTTTGCGAGCGACCAGACAAAAAGCTCCTCATCCACGACAGAGCTGACCCTCTTAGTACCACCTCTTCCAATCTTTTGAGCATGATGTTGTGGGAAACTGTGTCGAATGCCGCAGATAGGTCCAACAGCACCAGAATCATAGAATGTCCCTTATCAAGGGACAGTCTGATGTTGTCAGTCACTGAGAGAAGTGCAGATTCGGTGCTGTACCTGGGCCTGAACCCAGATTGGGAGGGATCAAGACAACCAGTATGTTCAATAAAGTTCGACAGGTGCGTATTAACATATTTTTCAGTCAGCTTGCTCAGGTATGGAAGAAGTGAGATGGGGCGGAGGTTAGACAGCTCTGACCATGGAGTGCTGGGATTCTTTTGAATGGGTCTCACCTGGGCCACCTTCCATTCCTGCGGAACGATGCCCTCAGTGAGGGACAGGTTGACCAGAGACTGCACTATGGGGCCGAGTTGCTTGACCAGAAGGGGGATGGTTTTGGCAGGGATATAATCAGACGGAGATCCAGATTTGATCTGGCATATCAAAGTCTCAACCTCAGTTGTAGTGATGGCAGGAAGATTGCTGAGCAGCACAGAGTTAACTAGTTTAGGGGTATGTAAGAGTACTGTGTTACTCGCCAATGTTCCTGTAATTAAAATGTTATCATATATCACCTCTATTTTATGGGAGAAATAGGAGGAGATATCATCACACATTTTTTTAGATGGTGCGAGATGGTGACTCTAAGCTTTCATATGCCTTAGGTTTGGTAAAATAATACACTATATATAGTCTGGTGTGTCCCTGTTAGAAGAAATACATAGGGAGCATTGCACATGCCGCCAAGAAACGTGCTGGAGAACATGAGAGCAATTGTTAATAAAGATCTCTCATACTCTGTGGCGAAACACTTTGAACTGATGCGATAATGGACAGGTGATTTTAACACATAGGCATCTCCCCTCCCAGCGTAGTAGATATGTATAATCTCCAATGTAGAGTGTTTAGGTATCCCACATTTCCTACAGAATGATTATGGGAAGGTATTGAACTCCCTAATTTTTAAATACGACCTTATTTTGTTAAAAAGTAGATATATGGATAACGGTGAGCAGATTCTCTTTTTCATTGATGTCCTGATCTCCTCCACTGCAAGTGGTCTGGTCTGTAACCCTTGTGTTATTCTGAACACAATGAGTGACCATAACCCACTAGTTTTGTCAATGCTTTTTTGGGTTAAAAGTGTCGAAAAATCTACATGTGTAGCTACTATCATCCTAGTTAGGCTTAACAGTGCTCACATGAAATTGGCAGGAATAGATCCTAGTATTGTTCTACAGTGACTGTAAGTAGAAACTCTTCTGAGCTCAGCTACTGTTTGGAGATTTTGATGGACCATGAAATGTTATTATCCACCTTTGATCAGGCCAACTGGACACTTAGCTCACTACTAACATGACTCCCAAGTCCTAACAAAACTAGAAGCCGCAGTTTGACCACTCATGTACTCAGATTTCCCAGCTTCTAAAATCAGCCTTACACTGTTCCCCCAAGGACAACACAGTTAGTATGTTTCTGCTTAAGAACTATAACCAGATACTAGTAGCCAGGAAGACGAGCGCTGGTCAAAATTGCTACAGGCTGCGGAGACAAAAGATCCTGACTTGTTCTGGAGGATGGTTTAATGCCCCTTCTCTTAAAAGTGATTCTACATCAAAGTTCAATTCTTTTGTCTCTTGTAACTCATGGCTGACACATTTTTCGGGCATTTTCTATTCAAATAAGGAGGTTAGCTGGCTAGCCGTGGGCGAAAGAGATTTGTATAGGAATTATCACCCATTAGGTATTACCTTGAGGAGGTTCTTCATGTCCTAGAATAAAGTGCTGTTGGGAAAGCACCAGGCCCCGATGGAGTACCAGTTGATTCTTTTAAAGCATTGGGGGATGTATGGGGCCCTCTCTTGACATGGGCATTCAATGAGGTGGCTGAGTGCATGATTCCTTCCTGCCGGGTTGTTTCAATTATAGTACCCATGTTTAAGAAGAAAGACAAATCGGACTCCAAATGCTACTGCCCCATTTTCCTCTTAGACTCATCAGCAAAACTGCTGAGTTTGATACTTCTGATGAGACCTGAGGAATGGGGGCTGGATAACTCAATACTATCAGAGGTGCAGCTTGGATGTAGAAAGGGCTTGAGTACAGTCGAATAATATGTGAATCTTGCATTGTTGGTTGGAAAATTTTCCAGGGCCAAGGCAGTATCTCTTTATCTTTGCTTCATAGATTTGAGCAGCACTTTTGACTTGGTTGACCATTCAATTCTCTAGTCAACCTTGATCTTCCTTGGTGCCCCGGGGAAGGTTATTTACTGTCTTGCATTTTGTCCTCTAAGGTTCGATACATCCCTAATGAGGAATGTACCCCCACTTTTAGATTAAAGAGGGCAATTAGACAGGGCTGTGTATTGGGAGATTTTTTGTTTTCAATCTTTATTAACGGGGTAGATGATGCCCTTCAGGTTCTGCAGGCTGATGTGCCAAGCATCACCGGCCGTCCTATTCCCATGTTTTTATATCATGACAACGCTGTTTTATTATCTAGGACACCTATCGGTCTGCAGAAACTGATTAATCCATTTGGGGCCTCCATGGAATCTAAGAAATTGGTGATTAATAACTCTTAAACATATAGATTGGGATGTACAAAGAGAGTGCAGAAGTGTAGAGCTTTTTTTTATCGGGGACTCACCAATATCCAGAGTACACTTCGTTTTTTATCTAGGGATTCTTTTTTCGAGCAACGGTACATGGTCTCAACAGGTTTTAAAAGATAGAACAAAGATGATCAGAAAGTGGCAGGGGATTTTTAAATGTTATTAATAGTTCGGTGGCCGACAAGTTAAGGAGATGGTTGATATATCTAAGGCAAGAGGGCTCTCCACTGCCACATGTGGAGGAGGACTGTGGGGTTATACCTCTAGTAAACTCCCTTCAGGTAGAGGAGAATACCATTTTAAAGTGTGTGTTATGTTTACCAGCTTCAGCTTCACCTCTGATTGTTCAAAGGGGGGTTTGGTTGCAATCTATGGAAGATCTGCTCTAAAACCCCCTAATTCTATGGTTTTCCAATTAGTCCAAATCTGAAACAAGTTTTATTAAATCGGTTATTTCAGACTTTCTCACTCTGGACCATGTGTTTTTAATATCCATTGATTTCTTATATAAATGTATCATATAGTACACTAAATAATAAGCCTGTACTGGTAGACCCATTTAGATTTCTATCTCTCGATAAGAGTTTTATTAAGACATCCTTTTTTAGGTCTCGCACTGCGAACCGATCGCGAAGAGATCGTCGCTGAAATACTCTATTGTAATCATTTCTGCTTACAAGGAGTCAAGGGAGACAGTAGACAAGTGATGTGCACGCGCAACCTTGCGGAATCGGATCAGGCCGCGTGCGCGTTCACAATCTCCTGTCTCCCTTTGCTCCTTGTAAGCAGACACGCACGCACACACACACACACACACACTCACACATAGAGAACCTCTCCCTGCGCACGCACACACACACACACACACGCTCACACACACACACGCATGCATTCACACACACATACATACATAGAGAAACCCGCCCCCCTCCTCGTGGGCCTCGATATTTTCAGAATGCCCCCCTGAGCCCTCGCAGCTCAGCAAAGGAAGAAGACCCCCACTCACCGGTACTCGTCTCCGGCTCTCCAGGCGGGGCTCTTTGCAGGCGGCGGCGGTCTCTTCCTTCAGTGCGGGGCTCTCTCACCTCACGGGAGCCCCACTAGCGCTGGCCGCCCTTCTCCTCCTGCCCACACGTCCCAGTGCTGCGTAGGCTCCCGCCTGGGCTTCCGGTTTGTCTTGTCGTCCCGCCCCCGGCCTGCCTGACTTCCGGCCGGGCGGCGGTGGCGATTCTTTCTTTTTTATTTTAATTAGCCATCGCACCTGCTTGCCAAGGCCAGACCTACTGGTTTGGCAATGTTTGTTTCTATTGGGGCAGCAATAAACTTGCTCTTGGCTGGTCTACTGCATCCCTGCTAATTGCAGCTGAATTTTAGTCAGGATGTCATTTCGAATCCCAACCATTTTACAGCCTTCGCCTGACTCCTGATTACTGATTAGTATGTGCCTAAAACTCCGGTTGCGGTGGCATGTTTTTATCAGCAGGTTTTATATTCGTAGGTTATTAACTTACAGCAAGGCCTTTAATGCCACAAACGGCTTGTAAAAAATGTTCACACAGGAATTCTGGCATCCCTACTGTATGGGTTTTTCATGATAGCTGCCAAGAACAAGAGACGTAATTAGTTATTATGTGTTTATGATGTGTGTTGATGTACTTACGGGAGCATGAGGAGAAAATGGATAAAATACCAAACTCCCATGGGCTGCCGTAAAGCTTAGAAACTATTGCTTTGTGTGGTGGCCTATTAAGCCCAGCACATGACTAATGACTGCTTCTTAGTGGTCACACAAGCTTCTTTTCATTTCACACGCTCTATGCCTTTTTCTGCACCATATGGGAAGGGGCGACATAATTACCACAATTATATTGCTGATTGTGCCATGGCAAACAAATGACTCTTTCTCGATTCACTGTTGCTTCCTATTTCACCTTTGGAGCACCAGCGAGTGGGCACAGTGCTATTATTTTGACATTTACTTCCCACAGTTGCGTCTAAATTGTAGTGTATTTCTGGATGACAGTCAAACCTGTAGAACTTGAGGAGTGCTTGCATTTTTTTAGTTAGGTGATGTGGCTGACTTTAGTGTTTTTTTGTTCTCGGCCTCCGCATCTACTAAAAAAATGATATTAGTCCGGTTGAGCTTATTATTGTTGGCGT
Organism: Lissotriton vulgaris; assembly: GCF_964263255.1. Lineage (NCBI taxonomy): Eukaryota > Metazoa > Chordata > Amphibia > Caudata > Salamandridae > Lissotriton > Lissotriton vulgaris. The sequence goes on along the minus strand of NC_141698.1, from coordinate 987,301,254 downwards.
CCGACAAGCTGGGGGGTGGAAATGCTTTACAGGGAAGAACGTTGCTTGCTTTATTACCTGAAGCAATGGCTAGTCGTTTCTATGATCACTGAGCCTAAGTAAAATATATTTTTTGTATCAGCATGACAGCTGGTAACAAAAACAAACATTATCGCATAATAAAGTTGTTCAAAGCGCCTTTAAAACTCGCAGATCTTTGTCTATTCTCTTGCTTCGACTGCCTTTATGGATTTCCATCATACAACTTGTCACATGTTCTTTGGGCATCGTGCACGACTAAATCCATTTTGCTACAAGCATTTACATATTTCCAGTTTAAAAGTCATAGAGGTTAAAATCTTCAGATGCTAGTACTAGAGTAAACATAGAATGTATGGTGTTTTTAAATTGGAGGCTGCAAACGCATTACGTGCTAAAAAAAACAGAATGTCATGTTGTTAGACAAAAATCAATCCTAAAATTATTCAAATTTCTGTGCGCCTGCCGGTGACAGCTCAGCGTGAAAGGAATCCACTGTGCCAGCGATCTTATGTAATTCGCTGGTTACAGGTTTGACTCCCAACAGGCCAATCTTGAGTTTATTTTAACAGTCCCAATAATGTTCAAGAGGGGGTCGGGAGAGGACGGGGGTAATGGCAAAACATTTACAGGCGAAGTTTAACCTTTCTGCGCATTACAAATCTTTCTAAAAATTAACAGGTGCTGTGACTGTAATACTGCGCGAATTAATCGCTCTGACTTCAAAGAAATGACAATCACGTCTCCAGCTGGACTCTTTTTTCAATAGTGGGTAATTATTTCTGCCGATTATTGCTCAAATTCTTTGTACAGGTTTAAAATACTGGGGGAATGACTCGGGTGATAACACTGGACAGAGAAGTCTTGAGAAATGTTAAAGCAGATTCGTGGCCTTCCACCTTCTGAAATCGCTAAACCTCATATGGTGGACTTGGGAAACAATAACATTAGGAAGTGCCAAGACACACTTGAGCAACGGTGTACAGGTCACAACAGGTCAATGTTACTGCTTTTATACACAAACTCACAATTTGGTTTAATGATGATAACTCATCCAACTCTGGAGCGTTGACAGCAGCATCTTTTTGACGGCACTCAAACGTATAGGCCCCAAAACTGCCAACATAACAAATAAAACAAGGATTTGCAATGCAATAGGTCTCGCAATTATGCGAGTTTGAGCTATTGGCATTCTACAAAACAATGCCTTTTTATTTTGTTTTGCTTTTCAAAAACATAAATAAAAGGCATTGTTATTTACAATGCCAATATCCTAAACTCTCATAAATGCGAGACCTATTGCATTGCAACAGGTCTCGCATTTACCCGAGTTTGAGCTATTGGCATTGTAAATAACAATGCCTTTTATTTATGTTTTTGTTTTTAAAACATAAATAAAACGCATTGTCATTTACAATGCTAATAGGTTAAACTTGTCTCATATAGAAATCATTGTTTTCACGTTAGAGCAAGAGAAGTGAGCTAGAACTACAGCCCCCAGAATGCACAGTAAAATCCAGGACCAAAGCACTGCGGTCTTGGTGACATGTAGTTTCCTGGTGATCTTCTCAGGCTGCCCCTATAGCATGCCACTTCGCTCTCTAAGCTCATGTTCACATTAGCTGTTCACAACTCAGGAACGCACCCTTTTCCTGCTTTCAAGTAAGGGCAGACTTGTGTGATAGACTGTATGAAAACTAAGCAAAGACCCTCGAAGAGCATCTGCGCTCACTGCTGACAAATGAGGCGACACACTACTTTAGTACACTGCGCCCACACACTACTTTAGGCCACACACACTGCACCCACACACTACTTTATGCCACACACACTGCACCCACACACTACTTTAGGCCACACACACTGCACCCACACACTACTTTAGGCCACGCACACTGCGCCCACACACTACTTTAGGCCACACACACTGTGCCCACACTACTGTAGGCCACACATACTGCTCCCATACACTACTTTAGGCCACACACACTGTGCCCACACACTACTTTACGCCACACACACTGCACCCACACACTGCACCCACACACTACTTTAGGCCACACACACTGCACCCACACACAACTTTAGGCCACGCACACTGCGCCCACACACTACTTTAGGCCACGCACACTGCGCCCACACACTACTTTAGGCCACACACACTGCGCCCACACACTATTTTAAGACACACACACTGCGCTTACACACTACTTTAGGCTACACACACTGCGCCCACACACTACTTTAGGCCACACACACTGCGCCCACACACTACCTAAGGCCACACACTCTGCACCCTCACACACTCCGCACCCTCACACACTCTGCACCCTCAATGCAACATACACTCCAAATACCACTTAGTGCCACATAATTACCCGCCACAAAATTGCACTGCACTCAATGCAACATGCACTCCAAATACCACTCAGTGCCACATAATTACACGCCACATAATTGCACTCTACTGAATACAACAAACACTCCAGACAATACCACTCTGTGCCACATAATAATATGCTACATAATTACGCTGCTCTCAACGCAACATACACTCCAAATACCACTCAGTGCCACATAATTACATGCCACATAATTACACTGCACTCAATGCAACATACACTCCAAATACCACTCAGTGCTACAAAATTACATGCCACATAATTGCACTGCACTCAATGCAACATACACTCCAAATACCACTCAGTGCCACATAATTACACGCCACATAATTACACTGCACTCAATGCAACATTCACTCCAAATAACACTCAGTGCCACATAATTACACGCCACATAATTACATTGCACACAATGCAACATACACTCCAAATACCACTCAGTGCCTTATAATCACACACCACATAATTACACTGCACTCAATGCAACATTCACTCCAAATATCACTAAGTGCAACACAATTACACGCCACATAATTACACTGCATCAATGCAACATACACTCCAAATACCACTCAGTGCCACATAATTATATGCTACATATTTACACTGCGCTCAATGGAACATACACTCCAAATACCACTCAGTGCCACATAATTACACACCAAATAATTACTTTATCCATCTATCTAGCGCCCTCACTCTATCACCCTCACTCTATCTATACCCTTACTCTATCAATCTATCTATCGCCCATCACTATCAATCTATCTTATCTATCGCCCTTACTCTATCGCCCTCACTCTATCGCTCTCCATCGATCAATCTATCACCCTCACTCTATCGACCTCACTCTATCTGTCTATCTATCACACTCACTCTATCTATCGCCATCACTCTATCTATCTATCGCCCTCACTCTATCTGTCTATCTAGCGCCCTCACTCTATCTATCTATCACCCTCACTCTATCTATCGCCCTCCCTCTATCTATCGCCCTCCCTCTATCTATCGCCCTCACTCTATCTATCGCCCTCTACCTATCGCCCTCCCTCTATCTATCGCCCTCACTCTATCTATCGCCCTCTATCTATTGCCTGCCCTCTATCTATCGCCCGCCCTCTATTTATCGCCCTCATTCTATCTATCGCACTCACTCTATCTATCGCAATACCTCAGCATCACTTAGGGGCACCACAGCATCACTATGCGCTACCACTGCATCAATCTGTGCAACCATTCAACAACAACTGGTTCAAATATGTTCTATCAATGTTTCAAGCTTTATTACAAATGTCACAAAAAGATGTTAATATTCACTTCTGTTCTTGGATTTTCGTCACAATAAAATACACTGAACATAATCTTCACAAATGTTATTTACAAAAGTTTACGTTATTGCCATTATAAATTACAATAACTTTTATTTAATTATTACTTATTTAAAAAAATTAAAAGCCATTGTTATTTGTAATATCAATACATCTAAGTCACGTAAATACAACACATATTGCATTACAAATGCCATAGGTGTCACATTTGCCAAAGTTATAACTATTGGCATTGTAAATGACAAAGCTATTAATTTCGCTATTTTCAAAACCAACCCATAAATAAAAAAATTGTCATTTACAATACCAACAGCTCAAACTTTCTCAATGCGAGACCTATTGCATTGCAAATGCTTGTTAAATATAGGCAGTATTGCGAATGCATGAGGAACTTAGGAAGCCAACTGTTGCCTTTTACATGTTGATTTATCTGCAGGATGGATGTCAACATTACTAGACTTTTGTGACTTTCATTCAGCATCATGTCGCTCTGACCAGATTGCATCATTTAGCGGCCTTTCCTGAAGTGAAGGTACGCCCACAGGATAAGACGCTCTGTCCCTCTGATGGTCGGTCTAAGCAAAGCACTCACCATTTTATACTATTTTGTGACTTTTATAAGAATCTAAATTATATTGTCTAGAACCAATTTTTCTCGCACATAATATTAGAGATTATGAATCTGCACTGAGATACATGTTTGCACTTGAATCCTTTGTATGTTTTAATGTTGCACTTTTAATAAGGGGACAATACACTTCAAGAAAAGTATTGTTTGTTAGTTGTGAAAACAATGTGGAAAATGGGCTGTCTTTTACTCATATGTTTTAAACTCACCATGTATTTTTATGTTTTATATTTATTGATGATACTCTGTATGCACTTTTATAGCTGTTTTTAATTTGCTGAATAAAGTTTTTGAATCAAATTGAAGTGATGCATCAAAGTGATTGCAATACACTTAGGGGCATATTCACAAGGAGCCATCGCCAAATTAACAACACTTTATAGCAGCCAAGGTCGTGACAAATGTAACTCCCCATTCAAAAGCTGGTGTTAACAGCTTACAGCTCCAGTTAACCCATGATAGCAGCCACGAAAAACATCGCCAGAGAGGACCCCCGCAACTCTTGCTAATGAGATGCAGAGTAGGCATTCCCTTACCAAAGGCAGCGACAACACGACACCTCAACATTCTCAACGACCAGCCAGATCAGCGATAAGAACACCAAACATGCAATAAGGCATGTTAGTAGCAGGAAATTAACACCTGCTCTGACCTGGTGTAAAGTCAGATGGCAGCCTGCACCACAAAAGGGAGCCCCGCCCAGGGCGTCATCGGAAGGGCAACAGATGCCATGGAGCAACTTATCATGCAGCCCGGACACCCAAGAGGGCCAAAACACCCAAAACACCCACTGCCACACCCCAGAACCCCAACCCCCCACCCGGAACACCCCCCAAGACCTACACAGAGGCAGCGCAGACAAAGACAGCAGCCCCCCAAGAAATGCACCTGCCTCACAGACCCAACAGTCACTGTCCTCTACAGGCTGAAAGGGACAACCATCCTACATCCTGACCATCATCGCCTAACAGGCCTATGGCACCAACACAGCAGACAACCAAACATCCCACCACACACCAAGCTGCTGGATGTGCTGCACCTGTTGGCCCCTGGCACACTCCAACCAACAACTGCCAGAGTCGGAGGAGTCTCACAGCCAGCCACATCCAAGTCCCCACACCTGGCCTGGACATCACCATCACCTTGGCACCCCAGTCCCCATACGTCCAACACAATGCGCAGGAACCGCTGGAGACCAAGCAAGGACCATACACCATAGCCGGATGAACGCATGTGTTGGGGCCAATCCACAGCATACATGTCAGACCTTTGCCCCCTGGTGACACAGCACACAATCACCGCTACAGGAAGCACACGTCACACATCAATGTGCAGGCAACATCAGAACACCATGGGACCTTCACCAATGACAGTCAGTGTGCATAATCCCTTCATCCTTAGACAGTTCATCAGCAACCAGCGTTCTTAGGATGGCACCAAGGGAAATGCACCGCCCCTTGGCAAGTACCAAATTAGCACCCCACTCATCTCAACTCCACAACCATCCAATGCACAATTCTTGCAATGCACGCGTCACAAAATCCCAACCAACATGCACAACAACATGCCCACCCACCCACCAGACAGACAGAACAACTTACAATGGTAACCTGGGCAAGCCGTGAACAAGAGCCATCAATGGCATGGCACCTCAGCCACACAATAGACAAATGTGGGCAGAGGTGGCAACCAGGCATGTGTGAAGGATGCAGTAGAACCATGATTGGGAAAGTACACAATGCCAAAAGTGGCGGCGATGTGCTGAACAGACCGCATTATGCAGAAAACACCCGTATCCACGACGTCATACACCTCTGGTGTATGGAATGTAGTGGACAGTGGAGGCAACCATGTCACCTCAGCCAGTGGGGGTCCTCACAGAAATGTTGCCTGTTACGCCCCCCCCCGCAAGCATGAGCAGAGTGGGATGGTCCGGTGTACGCCAGGCCAGCATAGGGGTGTGAATGAAAAGCACGTAGCCCTGGGTGTGGTCCTCTTATGAAAACCTGGGATCCTGTGCGCCTGCCGTACCCCGGCCCGCTGGACCACGAATCCGTCAGGCCCGCCCCAGCACAGCCAGGCCACACTGATCACTTGCCGACACCGGCTTGTTTCAAGGAGGGCCCACCATGTGCCTGTGTAAGCTCCACGCCCGAGACCCGCGACCCTGCCAGCCTCTCAGACCATCACTGACCCCCAGACCCTGGCCCACATTACTCATTACTCATTAACATACTCCATCGGCGTCCTCTGTGGCCCAGTAGGTCCCATATGTGAAACTGTGTCCTGGGTCCTGAATGGCAGTGACTCCAAATCCGGGCCAGCGGCCACAGCACCAGTTCCCCGATCAGTGAAGCTTAGTTCTTGCAACACGTGGTGCAACTAACCTTGTGCAACGCCAGCCAGCGACATGTGATGCCACAAACCCTGTTCAATGCCAGCCGGCAACACATGGTGCCACAAACCCTGTTCAATGCCGGCTGGCGACACGTGGATGAGGGACCAGTAGGTTTCACATCCAGCACCTAGTCGCGAATCACGAGTCCACACCAGTGGTCGCACGGAGATGAGTAAGAGGAAGATGTGGCTCAGTCCGGACAAAAGCCAGGTCACAGTCACGGAGGTGACCGAACACTTGGTGCCACTTATCCTGAACTACGCAGGCAGGTGGGCCACCAACCTATGCCGGCGACACTCAGTGAATGGCCCGTGCTGACCGCTGCCTCCGGCCTACAGTGCTGTCGGCCTAGGCTGTGCTCAAGTAGGTCACAGATTTGGAACTGAACATCGAGTATGCAAAGGCAGATTACTTATCATTGCATGCAAGGAGAGGTGTAAGAGGATGACGTGCTGCATGTAAGTGGAAAAAAGGTAATCGTTACGGAGGGGATCGTACACTACCGACAACTACCGGTTGTCCCTAACTCTGTGCATCACGAGCCAATGACACATGGCTGTGGGCCACTGCTGACCGCTGCCGCCGGTCTACTCTGTGGTCCAGTATGTCACAGAGTCCTGACTTAGCAATGGCAGAGTTCCTATCAGTGTACCGGCATCATTGCAGACTGCATCCCCTCTCAGACCCGGTGCTACTAAGTCTGTTCCCTGACATTCCTGGACACTAACTGGTCATACATTGGTGGCGCCTGAGTCTATGGACTAGGGGCAAGTTTTCATCTTCATGTAGCTGATACCGAATTGGTGGTGGAAACGAGGCTTGCACTGTCCACCCCACAATTTGCTGCTTCTGGATAAAATCAAACCTTCCGCATCATGCCCTGGAGGACACCTTCCACTGTCCCCCACAACCCTCCGCAACATACACCTTGGACATTGATGAGGACCTGCTCAGGTTGCATGGCTCATCTGACTGCACCGCAAGTCACCGTCCCATGGCTGGGTGCCTGAGCTGGCCGCAGTGCATCCGAGGCCACTAACTCTGTGCTGGTCCTGGCCGGGACCATTTCCTCTGAGATATTGGATGGCCCATGAAGCGTTGGCCTTGGGGTCATCAACGCCATTTCTCTGTGGCCTTGCGCTGTATGCAGCCTCCGGGCCCAAATGCGTCCCACCAGGGCTCACACACCAAAGTGAGTCCAGACCGGGCCGGATGTCGCATCACCGCAGAAGGCACATGCCACCACCGCAAGGACTACCTCCAACCGCCATCTGCCAGAGTCGAAACGGTGGTCCTGACAGACTTATGGAGTTCCTCAGACTTGTCGTGAATGCCATCATCGGCCTGATACCCTGCTCAGCACTCCAGGTGCCATAGTCCGTTGCTGATTGTGTTTTTTGCTGTGGAACGGTTGCGCAGCTTTGTCACCACAAACAGTGTGTGGGCCCAGAGTCGTTGATAGGGATGATGCTGGTCTACACCCCACTGCATCTGCATCAGGAATATATCGAAGGGACACAATCCAAGTCTTTTTCTTCACATGAGCACGCTCATCTCTAGTGTCCCAACCCCAGTGCACTGCAACTCCTGGACACTTCTGTTTGCATGTTGGCTGTCCTCTGGACTTTCTCCGGCTCACTCCATGTTGCTCAGCAGTTGACTCTGTTATGCATGTGTTTTCTGTTTCCATTGCACTGGTGTCCAATGTTCAAGTGGTTGCCAGCACCAGACATTCCGTGTGGAATGGCTTACACTCACCTCACACACATCCAGCACAGGCATCACTGTACATGTGGCCCTGCCAATAAGGCGCATGTGCCCACAGCCAGTTCAACATGAAATATATGTCACTGTGGTGTTGTTGTTTGCATGAGGGCCCTGGGCCCTACAACATTACATTGTGCTGTGTACATCGGATGTAGACATGTCACCGCAGGCAGCAGGTTGGAGCTTGGACATGTAGCTTTGTCTTCACCCACTCAATTCGTAAATGGAGTGGCCTGGGCCCTCATACGTAGAGCCAACATGGGTGTGTGACTGCTATTTGAGTGCCCCTAGGCGTTGGTCTGTACTGTGTATGTGCATCTGCATGTGTGTCTATGGCAGTGTGGGTCTCCTTAGTGGGTGGGCCCTGAAGGGTGATAGACACCTACATATGTGTCCCAGCCCACCAACACCTGTTGGGCCACCTCCTTTTGGCATGCTGACACATAGCATTGGGGTGCCATGTGTGGGTGAGTGTAGTGTCGTGAGCCAGCTGTACTTGTGGGTGCTTCCTGCTGTGTGGTCTGCTGCATGCTCAGTGTTCTCCTCTGAGTAGCTTAGCTGGCTGGGTCCTTGTGAGGGGTTGTGTGGGATATCCATGGGCTGTTGTAGGGCATCAGTGTCAACAGTGTGGTGGTCATCTCTGGCATCACATATGTGTTTTATTCTTTGCTCTGCTGAAGGTGTTGTGTGCCCATCTGGGGTGTGAAGGGGAGATGCATGTTGAGTTTGTATTGACATGTATGTTGGCGCATTGTGCTGGTTTGCATGCAAACTGTATGGCAAAGTACATTGTGACCCTTTGGGGGTGCTGGATTCTTCTTCGGGACAGTGTACATTTGTACTACATGACAGATGTGTGGTCGCACGCGTACATTTCCATTTCACAGTTCTCGGCTCTGTCAGATGTAGTAGGCATGTTTCTGTTCATGTGCGGAGCCAGTTGTGTTCTCTGTTCTGCAGAGTCGGCTATGCGCATTGTACCTCGTTGTCGTCAATGTGAGTGTGCTGTTCTTGCTATGTGTGTATGCTGCAGTATGTCAATGGGATCTGGGACATGATCCTGGGTGATTGTGGGAGTGCAGTGTGCTACCCCTCGTTGCACATGTGTGCCATTGTGCCCATCTTCCCCGTCCCCCCATCCCTGTTAGATGCACTCCCTGTTATTGTTGTGTCAGGTCCTCTCGAGCTGTGTCTGTACTCCCTACTCCTTGCACCATCTCCACACTGATGACTGTGGCCTGGGTTTCCTCCAGCTCCTCCTGTGGCGCTGGACTGCCACCTTCTGTCGCCATTCCTGTTGGCAGCGGGTTGGTGCCGGGTTTAGGTTGTCACGTCATGCCTGCGCCTATTGGCCTCCTTGGCACTCCAACTGCATTCCAGGTGGTCTGCTAGTTGGTCAGTTGCTGGTAGTGTCCTCCGTGACGCTGGTCTTGTTTTCCTGCGGTCTGCACCCCGTCTTCCTCTCCCTCTTCTCCTTGGCCTTCCCCGACCCCGTTGTTCCTTGCTGGTAGTCTGTGGGGGTTGTGGGATTCGAGTTGGCCTCTGCGCTGGGTCAGGTTGCATCCATGTTGCTACATACTTTGACTTGTTTCTGTTGTGTTTTTTTCTGTGGTTTTTGCGGTTCATTGTCCCGCCAGACGCGTGGGATTTGCAGGCCTTTGGCTGGTTTTCGCTACTTTTTGTACTGCGGTTGACCACATCGCATGTTTTTTAGCGTTTGCGTATCGCATTTTTGCGGTGTGGCGTTGATTTTAAACGGACATTTGATTTGTTATTTGGTGTCTATCGCATGCTATCGCCGCGTTGTGAATTCCACGTTGACACAGGGTTATTTTCCCACGATAGGCTGCGATGTTGAAATTTGCGTTACGCTACTCTTGCAGTAGTTATCACACGTTCTTGGGAATATACCCCTTAGATTCATTTGCCTTTACCGAGAGGGGGATGGGAAGGCAACCAAATTCAAGTTACGGCAGCTGGAATCAAAGTACATAATCAATATGCAAATGAAGAAAGAAGGCTCTATAGTGACGAGGAACTTTGGCTTCATATAGGGGACTAAATCCTTGGGATCGTTGACCAGCTGCTAGTGTAAATGGGTGAGATTGTTTTGTTTTCATTTGGGTTCTTTAGATAGGGGGTGGTAATGCTATTGGGGTTACACCTCGATGTTATCAATTTGGAGAGATATAACAATAACGTAAGTTACGGTCATGATGTTACACAGGGGTGTAATAAGGATGTGCAATTTTAAGTTGGCTGATATCCAAAGTGTAAGAGGAGTTAAGAGGTAAGATGATGATATGTCAAGAGTATATAGTACAAGGAATTTAGAACTCAAAAACCTGGCTAAACATAGCATTAGCCTAGCCCATACAGGGTGTGATTGATTTATGAAAGTTAATTTATATGCACTTTTCGGAGCAACAAGTTTATATGTGGCATTACATGTGTTGTCATCTAAATACCATGCCAGTCCTCATAAAATCTGATGTAGCAGATATTCGGCTTTATATGCATGGAAATATTTTCGATTGTACTATAATCATGTTGTACTCGAGCCTTAAAGCAAAGAATGACACTATTCCTGAAACAGAGCAATAGTTATGGGCAAAGGGCACCACGAAAAATGCTGGTATGCAGACATTTGACTAAAACAGTCATTGACATGGAACACAGGTCAATTAGTGTTCAGCAATGAAAAGTCCTTGACACTTTATATTTCAGTAATATACGTATCGCTGTGATCTATATGTTAAGCTTTGCTCTCTTAATCTTAAACATTCTGCAATAAAATTAAAATGCTTAAATCACTTTCTTGAGTAATATGTGGTTTTGAGGAAGAACATTGGCAAGTTATATCACAGTCTGTCATGAGAAAGGGGTAGGGCCAACACAGAAAATCTACATGGTGCGTAGCTTCCCGATAAGTATTTGAAAGCCCACTTCCAGACACTTTTATATATTAGCTTTAACTAATAGCTTTAGCTTCAATCCAAGGTGTGAAGCAAGACCCTGGGCTATTTCTTCACCACCTCTAGATTTCTTTGGAGCAGCGAAAATATTCGTAAGTGGGTGAGTGAGGTAGAGAGGGAGGGAAGGAGTGAATCAGTGAGTGGGTGAGTGAGTCTGTGCAAGCGTGAATAAGTGTGCAGAGGGCCAAACTGAGTTACCTGTCTCTGGGCATTGTTCTACTGAGAAAGAATACCTGAGGTAACAGGAAAACTAGAACATGTATATGTTCACCTGTCTGTGGATGTATTCAATGGTGCTACACCATTTCAGATCTCATTGAGGAGAATTCCAGATATGAGGAGCTGAATTATTTTATTTAACACCTGACAGAGCACATCCAATTCAATGTTATTATGTTTTGGCACTCCGAAGAGGTCCACATAAAACAAAATACACAAATACAAATACACATTCTCAGAAATAAAAATGACAACTACAACATTTTCCACTAGACAGGATAATCAACGGCACAAACCTCCATATTTCATCAATAAATAGCTAAAAATCCTTTAAAAAAGTTAAATATTTTGAAGCAAAACATTTCATTTGGGGGAGTATATAGGGCCAGTAAAAAAGAATTCACATTAAGTATACTCAATTGCAAACAAATAGATCTTAACCACTTCAACCGAAGTGGGCGCAATGCAGGACATATAAACAGGACATGAGAACGATCCTGTACAGACATATTGCAAAAATTACATGTGGGAGAGAACCCGTACCATTTTGCCAAAAGAATGTTTAGGGGTAGCAAATCCTGCCTTAGAAGGAACCAAAATCTCCGCACACCATGTGGTAAATTCCAAGCGACATAGGGTTGGGCAAGCTTCATTGAGCACGTATTAACAAGAAAATCACCTCCCCTCTTTACTTGCATGGACTTCTTGTCCGACATGAAGCAAAAATCCCATGAAGCCTGTTTCAAACGAGATTTTAGCTGGGAGGGAGAGATAGTAAAAAGGGTACTCTCTTCCAAATCAAGAAGTGCCACAGCTTTTCTAAAGTTCTTAACGATTTGGGAGTATTCCTTTAAGCTGCCCAACAATTCCCCCTTAAGTAGGGATCTCAAAGACCCCATTTCTCCTCTAGCCAGTCTAGCAACCCATCGAACTAGAGCTGACAGGCCCTGCACCCAACTGCTGCGAAGACCGAATTCAAGTCTACAAGCGGCCACAGAGCAAGCGGGGTTGAGAGAAGTTATAGACCTTAACAATCTTCCTTCTACCGTCTCTAAAAAACCCCAATGCTTTAGGTCAACCAATTCCATTCCATACAAGAGGGTAGAAGGAATTTTTGCCCTAAAAACCTCCAGTAAACAAGCAAAATGTCTTCTCCCTGTCGCGGAATAAAGGGCGCTCAGACTTTTACCTTGGGATAAAGCTTTACGGGAGTTATTCTCTATATGAGGCTTCTCGCTCAGGTTGGCAGAGATTATTTTACCTAGAAAGGTGTATGTCTTAACCACCTCCAATTTCTGACCACCTACAGACCAACCATAATTCTCAGATTTAGATTTTTTCTTTCCTGTAATGCACATAATCTTGCTTTTTGTGGCATTTATCCTCATGAAGTGGGTCTCTGCAAAAAGATGTAAGGCCTGCAGGCGATTAGCCAGTCCCTTGGGTGTTAAATCTAGGATAAGGATATCGTCTGCATATAGCAGGCAGGAAATAGAAGAACCCCCTACTACCGGGGCTATGCCAACACAGGATGAAAGCGAAGCTGGAAGATCAGCGATATACAGGGAGAAACGTAATGGGGCCAGGAGGCAACCCTGTTTTAATCCATTAATGGAGGGGATAACCCGCGATAGACCCCTTTCTCCACCTTGTAGCACTTGGCACCAAGTGTCCGTGTGTAAAGATTGCACCAAGTCTAATAGGGGGGAGGCATACCCAAGTCCGATAGCTTTCTCCACAGCAAGGGACGGTCGACTTTGTCGAATGCTGTGGAGAAATCAATAAAAGCTGCATTCACTCCTCCCCCGCGGACTCTTATATATTTATCTGAGATAACCTGAAGGGCAGTAAGATTGTCCAATGTGCCATGCCCTTTACGGAAGCCAGTTTGTTCAAGGGGTAATATCTGGTTCTCATCAACCCAATCAGTAATTAATGATAGAAGACATTTGGAAAATACTTTTCCAATAGCATCAAGGAGGGCTATCTGGCTCTAGTTTATTGGAATGTCCCTTTCGCCCTTCTTGAATAATGGAACCAATATGCTCCCCTTCCAAGAAGAGGGCACAATTTTAGTAATGAAGCAAGATCGAAATAATGAAAAAGAATCTTGCTCCATGAAACAGGATCCTGCTTCAATATTGATATGGAAAGTTCATCAGGCCCCATTGCTCCCGAGGAAAGCTTGTCCTTAATGGCCAGTTCAATGGTTTTCTCAGAGGGGGAGTCAATAGAAAACTCATCTTCTTTCATAATCCCCTTATCTTCTACCCTTCCACCATTCCCAGCATACAAGTTGGAAATAAAAGAGACCCATGACGAATCAGCAATGGGAATAGGGAGAGGACTAACTCTAGCTCCCCACCCCTCACCAATGAGTGACCAGAATTGTCTAACTTTCCCATGAACTGTGGCCTCCCGTAGACTTATCCAAAGTGAATCTTCTTTTTCTTTTTTAAGTTTCTTCCGAGTTCTGCTTCTCCTTCTTTTTAACAGATATATTTCATTATTTATTTCAATAGATCTACACAAAAATTGCTCCTGCACTAATTTATTTATTTCCTTATTTAAAAGGGTAAGCGGTCTAGGAACATAAATCTTTCTTACAGAGGGGCTAGACCTTTTAGCAACGAGGATGATCTCCTTCATAAAATTCTCAAAATTAATCATTTCGGAACCCTGCCAACTATTCAATTCTAGTATTGTTTTATCTAGAATACACTCCAGGCCCTTTCTGGCTTTAAAATTCCAGAAGCATCTTCCAGATACCTTATGAAAGTTAACTACATCACCATTAAGGGACCATGAATCGGGAGTAGGAGGTTGTAATGAGAGGCTTATAGTAATCACATTGTGGTCGCTAAATAGTGTCGGAGAGACCGTCAGATCTTTCACCAAGGAAAAAATACAGTAGTCAGTGATTACATAGTCTAGAATTGACTCGCTTTGAGAGGATCTATGAGTATATTTAGCAGGAACGTCAGATGGAAGCCTGCCATTCACTATTAACCCCTCCGCCGCTGAAAGTTCTTCTAGCAACAGTTTACCTCTCTTATTGGTTTTAATTTTATTGGGAAAGAGGGATTGGGGAATAAGAAAGGCTTCTTCTTTAAATTTGTTTCTATATAGCTTTAAGCTGGAGTTAGAAACCTTGCAATTAAAATCACCTACTAACAACACATATGGGGAAGGTTCTAACTCTTTAATCTGTTTAATGTATGAAAAGACTTGCTTCAGTATAGTATTAAAACATTCATCGGGGGGAATGTAAGCGTTTATAATTACCAAAGATTTATTATTTCCAATACTGGGTAAACTACTGAGGGTCACCGCCTGAAAGAGGTTGCTTGGATCAACATAATGGGAGAAGTTCCATTTTAGTTTATTAGTCAGTAGGCATGCAATTCCCCCTTTTGCATGCCCTTTCATTGAAGGTAAGGCCACTGCCTCTAGGACAAAATAATCTCTCCCAGCACACAAACTACTAACACACCAAGTCTCTTGGATACAAATCACACTAGCGTTCAAAGAGAACAAATACTGTAATTTCTCGGGACTATTATTTATCCCGGCAGCGTTCCAAGAGAGAGCTTTCAAATTACTGCTAAAGATGTTGAAAAAGTTTAGGGTTGTCTGAGGATTTACTAGACAAAGCGCCGGGCAGCCAATTCCACCGCTGGTTATCTTCTATTGGGAGGTTGTTCTGAATTAACGTGGCAGGCATTACATGCGTCACCAAACGTGTGCTTTTTGATACCCATATTTTTAAATCATCAAAAGAGGAAGGGGGGCCATCATAACCAGTGCCCTGCTGAGAAAGTCTATTATGAGGGAGCCTATCTCTTCCGGAAGACAGGACAGGTAATACATCAATTCCCCAACACTGGAAATTCTCAGCCTGTTGCAGAATAAGATTTGCTAATAGTTTGGAATAAAACTTCACCCTAACATAGGGCGCGGCAACTGTACCAGATAAGAAGACTAAATCAATATCGTTAGATTGAATTAACTTTAAACTCTCTATGTCTTTGAAACATTTAAGTAACCTTGCTCTATTTAAAGGCAGGTCAAAATCAAATAACGATAGGAAATCCACAGTTAAAGTATCTACAAAAACTTCTGGTACTTTTATGGGCACATGATGAGGCCATACAACGCCATCACCTATGGCGTGA
Organism: Lissotriton vulgaris; assembly: GCF_964263255.1. Classification (NCBI taxonomy): domain Eukaryota; kingdom Metazoa; phylum Chordata; class Amphibia; order Caudata; family Salamandridae; genus Lissotriton; species Lissotriton vulgaris. The sequence continues at coordinate 987,285,344 of NC_141698.1, read as the reverse complement.
AAAGCAGGAGCAGAGGGATTAAGAGCCACAGAAGACATAGGGATTAACTTTTTCCTCTCTACTACGGGGATAGGGATCGACATTCCTCCTACATTTAATGGGGGGCCTCCCACAGGTAAGATAGAACAATTGGATAATATTTTGAGACCTGATGCAGAGGGATTCAAATTATCGGAAGAGTGAGTAGCAGCTTCCTGACTCAAGGACCCATTCACAGGCTCTTCGGTGATAGGTTCATTGATATCAGGAACTTGAGAATTATCAAAGATTATTTGTCTCTGTCTTTTCTTCCTACATCTGCGAATAGGTTTCCTCTTTTTTCCTTTGTTCTTTCTATGTTTTCCAGATTTTTCTTTTTCTTCCCCCCCTATCCCTTGAATTTCCGATACAAAAATTGGGAATAGCGCTTTTTCCAATTTTGGGGCGGAAACATCCACACTTTCTTCTTCAATTTCAAGGACAGAATTTCTTACACAGTTAGATGTAGAGAGTGTGGGTATTAAAGATAGCTCATTTTTAGAAATGGCCACAAGTTTACTTTGGACTAGGTTAATATTTCCATCTAGATGGCCATTACCCGACTCGGGCCCCTGTGATCCAACCTTAGTAACTAAATCAGGGACCTTTTCCGGGAGCTTTAACAGTAAAACATTTAGTATCTGTGTGACCGATTCCAAAATACAATCAGAGCTTCCCACAAATTTACCCAATAACAGTAAAATAGAAGACAACAAATGTTCCAATGCCATCAGGGATTCGGAAATCGGCTTTTCAGATTTATCAGAGCCTGGGGGACCAATGGGGCCAATGCCGGATATATTAAACAGTGGGCTCTTAGAGATGTTAAACTGAGAGAAAATGTCTTGCGATTTTATGGAGGGAGTACTGCTATAGAGCTGAAGGCCAGAGGGAGTAGCCCCGATCGGGGACTTAATAGCTTCAGAAGATTTCGAGGTAATATCAGCTAAGCATCGACCACATAGTTCCATGTCAATACTCGACAGATGGAGATCCCCCTTACCGTCCACATTTGGCAATAAACCTCCTATAGGAACCTTAGATAAAGGCACTTTATGGTTTACAAACCCATTATTTTGTTGGCCACCCTCAGGACTAGAAGCAGTGCACTTAATGTCACCAGTCATTTCAGGAAGCACTGGGCCAGGTTCCTCAGAAATCAGGGAGCCCGAGTATTCTTTGTTCATCAAAAGAAGCTCCTTCTTGCCCACCATGGGGGGCTGTGCCAGATGAAGAAGCTATGGCAGATGCTGTGTTTTCATCTATTAACAAATCGGTATCCTTGGGTTTTTCCTACAATTGCAGCAGCTGGCATTGGCCTTTGAATAACAAATTATTGGCAGCCTTGTTTCTAAGAGGGTTGGATCTTGTCTTCATACAAGACCTACCCCCCAATAATCTCCCCGAACGTAACTTTTTTGCCGTCATCCTTACGCGTAAAGAACGAGGGAGACCAAAAACCCTGATAAATGTAGTTAATAACAAATAAACGATAAGAAGATGAGAGTTTGGGGGTAAAGTCACTGAGAATTCCTGCACATAGGGAGAATGTCTATATCGTCACAAGACAATATGCATTATGTAACACTAAACAAAGAATAATAACAATACAGATAAATAATATAAATAAGTAGGCCCAGCCCAGCCTACTTCAGCCACTGAGGGCCACAGAGGGCCCGCCCTTTGTCCGTGCTTCGACCGGCGCGTCCCGCGCGCGTCCTCGCTGAACGAGGGACCTGTCGAAGCTTTATGCGCCGCCTGGCGCGCTGGATGCTGGCGTCAATTGCCCCAGGAGGCTGCTGGGCAATGTAGTTCGACTGGCGGAGCCAAGCCCGGCCGGTCGATTTCCCGCTGATTATGGCGGAGCCAAGCCCGGCCGCTGGTCACAAAGATAAGGAGGCTCCTGGGGTCAAGCAGCAAAAGTTAGTAAGAATATGGGGAACTCGACCCCTGTCAAAGCTTTATGCGCAGCCTGGCGCGCTGGATGCTGGCGTCAATTGCCCCTGGAGGCTGCTGGGCAATGTAGTTCGACCGGCGGAGCCAAGCCCGGCCGGTCGATTTCCCGCTTATTATGGCGGAGCCAAGCCCGGCCGCTGGTCACAAAGATAAGGAGTCTCCTGGGGTCAAGCAGCAAAAGTTAAGAAGAATCCATCCTAGCAGGGGTGGGAGGGTTAATGCAGAACGCGGTGTGTTTGATGTAGTTAGATGGTGCGCTAATGAGCTGGATTAGGGTGAGGGAAAAGCTGTTATTAAGCAGTAGTTAATGTTCCTGTTGTAGCTCTTTTCGCTGCTCGCAGCTCACAGCCCGTTAGTCGCCACCCCCCCCTCCGCATTCGCTCACGTTTTCCCTGTGATTGAGGGGTCAAGCAATGATATCGGGAAGAGTTGCTGCTATACTTCTGAGTGGCAGGCAGCGCTTTCGAAGAGGACTGCTTCTGCGCTTCTTTTTAGTGAGGCGAGATAGTGCGGCTGGGGGGAGGCGAGGGAGGCAATGCGATGGGGTGGCTTACCTTGCTTGCTTGGTCTCCTGGAGGACCCACCAGCACAGCGGTTCTCGGCTATTTGGCACCTCAAACGAAATTCCGCCCAGATACTATGCTCTCCGCCGTGCTCCTCCAAGTGCAGTTCTCCCAACGCCAAGCTCCGAGCTCCGAATTCCAAGCTCGCACTCCTCCCGCTGCACGCCGCCTGCCGGTTTTAGTAATTGAGGGCGGTGGCGAACCCCCGTGCTGAAACCGATGCCCGCCTTCGCTCCACTACGGCTTTTCGACTTTCGGCTTTCGGCTTTCTCGGCTCTCTGCTTCTCGGCAGCTCCTGCGGCTCCGTAGCTCAGCTGCTACCTTGCTCCGCTTCGCTCTCGCACCTTACTCCTCCTCGTCCGAATAGTCATAGAACGTCTGACGTAGGAATCAATCACTTTCCACCACCATTGGTCATCACTTGAGAGGCGAATATGGTTTGAAAGGAGCTTTGACGGTCTAACTCTGTGATGTGCAAAGAGCGCATGTATTGTATTGTATTGTATTGTACGGGACATTTATATAGCGCAAAAACTGCCACCCTGCGGGTATCCTGGCGCTTAGACAGCATACTAGTCCGCACGAAGAACAGCCTGAGCTGGAAGGGAGGATCTACTTTTCCGCCCTTGGGAATAACCAGGTTTTCAATCTCTTTCTGAAACATAATAATGAGTCGGCTTGTCTAATGGGCTGGGGCAGGCTGTTCCAGAGACGTGTGGCTGCCTCACCAAAGGCTCTGCCCCCCATCCTGGTTTTCTTGAATCTGGTCATTCTTATTAGGCTGGCATTGGAAGAGCGTAGCTGTCTTTTTGAGTTATGCCAAGTAAATCTTTCCTGTAGTAGGACGGGGCCCAAGCCATGCACTGCTCTATACACAATACAGAGAGATTTGAAACACACTCTCTCTTTCACAGGCAGCCAGTGTAAATCTCTCAGGGCACTGGTCGTGGAGGCCCTGCGGGGCCTGTTCAATGCCAGTTATGCTGCCAAAGACTGGACTCTCTGCAGTCTCTGTAGAATGTATTGCGGTGCACCCAAATACAGGGCATTGCAGTAGTCCAATATACTACGGATTACGCTCCTCACCACTAGCGCGCAGAAATCCTTAGGCAGAAATGGAAGGATCTGGAGAAGCACCCGTAGCAGAGAGAAACAAGCCTTGGCAGTTTTATTTGCTTGAGACTCCATTTGGAGACCACTGTCCACTAATACCCCCAAATTACGCACCACTTTGGCAGGGACTAGAGGATCCTCCTCTGGGATAAGCTTAAACTCCAGCCTAGGGTGCTGCTGCAAGCTAGTAGGTGGGCAAAACAAAACCTCTGTTTTTCCGCTGTTAAATTGCAGGGAGTTTTGCTTGAGCCAGCCTACTGTCTGGAGCATACACTCTTGAACTTTGCCCATGGATACCGCCTGTTTTCCTCCGAGGGAGAACACCAGTTGGGTGTCATCTGCGCAGTTGATCAGGTTGATTCCATAGGACTTGATTAGCAAGAGTAAAGGGCGCAACTAAATATTAGAGAGGATGGGACTAATTGCAGACAATTGTGGAACTCCGCTGACATACAGGAACCCGACCGGGCTCAAACAGTGGCATAGAAACCGTCTGTTGCCTCCTTGAGAGATAGGATTGTACCCATTGCAGATCACAACCGTTTATTCCCAGATGGGTTAATCTGTCCAACAGTACCGTGTGGCTCAGCGTGTCAAATGCGGCCGACATGTCTAGTAACACTAGCACCGAAAAATCCCCTCTGTCGGCACGCATCAGTAGGATATCCATTACGGTGATGAGCGCGGTCTCGGTACTGTGGCCTGGGCGGAAACCAAATTGATCATGATCTAATAGCTTATTATCCTCTAGATACCCTGACAGTGTTTTGCTGACCACTTTCTCAAGGATTTTAACCGGGTAAGGCAGCAATGATATGGGACGAAAGTTAGCCGGGAACAGGGGATCTAGGGAAGGCTTCTTAAGCAAAGGGGTAACTACAGCTTGTTTCCAGGCCTCTGGAACCTCTCCATCTTCCAAAGATTGGTTGCAAATTAATCGCAGCCTGGGAAGAGTTTCTTTTCGGGAAGTTTTCCAGATTCTGTGTGGGAGCGGGACCTGATGGGAGCCCGAGGCAATGCTTTGGGCAAGTTCATCAAAAAGGTCCACTGTGAGGACAGGAAAGTCTTCCAGACAGGACGTTGCTCTAGAACCTTCTCCTAGTCTCTCCAGCGGGTCAATCTGGTTATCAGTATTATTGGAATTGAGTTTGCCCACTATTCTGGTGATCTTTTCTTCAAAGTGTACGGTGATTGCATCACAGAGTTTCTGCGAAGCAATCACCTTGCTGCAGTCTGGGTGGGTTAGCTGCCTACCGATGTTGAATAGAGCTTTGGTACTATTTGAGGCTGGCAGGATAGAGTTTGCATAATAATCTGCTTTGGCCCTGGCTATGGACTCTTTATATCTGGCCTGTATTGATGTCAATTCCTTTCTGTCCATCTCTGAATATGCCCTTCTCCATTTCCTCTCCGCCTGCTTACAACTCAATCTTAACGATTTCAGTTCCTCACTGAACCATGGAGCTGAGGCTTTTTTTCTGTTTTTGAGTCTTTTAATGGGGATAATATTGTCCAGAGAACTGGCTACAGAGCCACAGAATGCTCAATAATTTTCATCCACGGAATTCGTGGGAATAAACAGATTTTGATTTGGGAGTGTCAGGTGTATTTTTTTCCAGCTTGGCCCATTCTCTTCCAAGTCGGTAAGTCGTCCGACAGGTATTATTAACCTCCTGCTGCGGTACCAATATGTGAAAGTGAACTACAAAGTGGTCCAACCAGCATAGAGGTAGTAAATCCACTATCTTGGTGTTCGACAGATCGGCAAATAAGAGATCTATACATGTCCCCCTTGATCCGTCGGATTTTGCACCAATTGAGATAGATTGCAGTTCTCGCATGTTTGCTTTATGTCTCTTAAATGGTTTTCAAGAGTCCCATTCTCCCACAGATTGAAGTCGCCAAGTATGATGACTCTAGAGTGGGTAAGGGCCAGATCAGAGATAGCATCAAGTAGTGTTTAATACTGGGTATCCGATCCTGGTGGCCTGTAACAGACCATCCCTGTGATTAATCTCCCCCTAATCTCCTGTAAAGAGAAACCCATTATCTCTATTCCAGGAATGATTTCTATCTCTAGGGGAGCAAAGTCCCACTTCTCCTTATATAGCATCCCAACCCCTCCTCCTCTGCCCACAACCCTTGGTTTATGGGAAATTTGATAGCCTTTCTGGCAAGCCAGGCCTAATTCCACCAAGGAGTCCTCACGTGTCCATGTCTCTGTTAAGAATAGAACATCTAGGTCCATATTCTCTGCCATGTTGGCGATCTCCAAGTGATGTTTTGTCAGAGATCTGCAGTTCACCAACCCACAGTTGAGGAAACTGTTTTTACCACCCGTGGCCAAAGTTTGTAGAGACGTCTCCTCCGCTCTCCTCTTACCGATGTCAAGTAGGCTCTCCTTGGAATATTTTATCTTGCCTTGATCTGCACTCTGTCGAGCAGCATGGCTAGCGCTAGGCGCGGCCGGTGCGCGGACAGGCGCAGACGGGCTTTCCTCTGGCAGCCTCCGGCGCGCCATTGGCGCGCTTGCATCCCTTGCCTTTAAGTAGACCTGACCAGGTAGGACAGAATTAATTAAAACGTTTTTAAAACAAGTTTACAATGAGCATCAAAGCACAAACTAGCTTTAAATGTTAAAACAATTCGGCGAGAGTAGCAAGTAATGTGACAAGACCTTCCCCCTCCAAGCGCGATGATCAGCGTGTGACAGTTCAGACTAGGTAGCTGCTCGCTTGCATCCCTTGCCTTTAAGTAGGCGTGCAGCAACAGTTTCCACAAGCACTAGTACGCGACCCAAGATGGCATCTTGGGAGCGTGCAGGAAGTCAAGTCAAGTCAATAGATTTATATTGCGCGCTACATACCCAGAGGGTCTCAAGGCGCTTGAAGAAGGGTGGGGAATTACTTGTCAAATATCCACGTTTTGAGTTGCTTTCTGAATGCTAGATGGTTCTGAGTAAGGTGAAGGTGAGTGGGAAGTGAGTTCCAAGTTTTAGCTGCTAGGTAGGAGAAGGATCTACCTCCTATGGTGGTTTTGTTGATGCGAGGAACAGTGGCAAGGGCTTGGTTGGAGGATCGTAGCTGGTGGGAGGGGGTGTAGAAGGATAGTCGTGTGTTGAGGCATTCGGGTCCGATTTCGTAGAGTGCTTTGTGTGCGTGGGTTAGGAGCCGGAAAGTAATCCTCTTATTGACGGGGTGCCAGTGGAGGTTTTTCAGGTGACCAGAGATGTGTTCTTTACGCGGGATGTCTAGTATGAGTCTGGCTGAAGCGTTCTGGATGCGTTGGAGTTTTTTCTGGAGTTTTGCGGTGGTACCGGCGTAGAGGGTGTTTCCGTAGTCCAGTCGGCTCGTGACCTGAGCGTGGGTGACCGTTTTTCTAGTTTCGGTGGGGATCCAACGAAATGTTTTTTTGAGCATGCGAAGAATGTTGAAGCAAGATGAAGAAACGGCGTTGACTTGTCTGTTCATCGAGAGTGAAGAATCCAGGATGACGCCCAGGTTCCGTGCGTGGTCCGTCGGGATGGGTGCTTTTCCAAGGGCCTCTGGCCACCAAGAGTCATCCCAGGTGGAGGGGGAGGTGCCTAGGATGAGGACTTCTGTTTTGTCTGAGTTCAGTTTCAGACGGCTGTGCTTCATCCAATCGGCTACTTCTTTCATTCCTTCGTGCAGGTTGGTTTTGGCCGTGTTAGGGTCTCTGGTGAGTGATAGGATCAGTTGAGTGTCATCCGCGTAGGAGATGATGTTGAGATTGTGTTGGCGAGCGATGGCCGCAAGGGGGCTCATGTATACGTTGAAGAGGGTGGGGCTGAGTGAGGATCCTTGTGGTACACCGCAGATGACTTCAGTGGCCTCTGACTTGAATGGTGGAAGGCGGACTCTCTGGGTTCTTCCGGAGAGGAACGAGGTGATCCATTCCAGTGCTTTTCCTTGGATTCCGACGTTTCTGAGGCTTTGTAGAAGGGTGCTATGACAGACCGTGTCGAAGGCTGCGGAGAGGTCGATGAGGATGAGGGCGACTGTGTCTCCATTGTCCAGTAGAGTTCGAATGTCGTCTGTTGCTGCGATGAGGGCGGTTTCAGTGCTGTGTTTGGCTCGGAAGCCGGATTGTGAGGAGTCGAGAGATTTGTTGGTTTCGAAGAAAGCGGCGAGCTGTTTGTTGATCGCTTTCTCGATGACTTTGGCCGGGAAGGGAAGGAGTGAGATAGGGCAGTAGTTTTTGAGTTTGGTGGGGTCAGCTGTGGGTTTCTTCAGGAGGGCGCTGAGTTCGGCATGTTTCCAGCTTTCCGGGAAGGTTGCGGAGTTGAGGGAGCAGTTGATGACGTCTCGGAGGTGCGGTGCAATAATGGAGTCTGCTTTGTTAAAGATGTGGTGAGGGCAAGGGTCTGTGGGGGATCCTGAGTGGATAGAGTTCATCAGACGGATGGTGTCCTCAGTGGAGATTGGCTTCCAGTCATTGAGGATGTTCAGGGAGGGTGGGGGTCCAGCAGAGGATTGGGTGGGTTGGTCTCCGGGTTGGTTGTCGAAGCTGTTGTGGATGTCTGCAATTTTGTTGTGGAATAATGAGGCTAGGGAGTCGCAGAGGGCTTGAGAGGGGGTGATGTCGTTGGAGTTGGCTGAGGGGTTGGTAAATTCCTTGACGATGTTGAATAATTCCTTGCTGTTGTGGGCGTTGTTATCTAGTCGGTCCTTGAAAGCGGTTTTCTTGGCAGTCCGGATCAGTTGGTGGTGTATGCGGGTGGCGTTTTTGAAGGCGTCCTTGGTGCTGGTGGTTGGGTCTTTTTTCCAGGCCTTCTCGAGGGAGCGACAAAGTTTCTTGGATTTCTTAAGATCATCGTTGAACCAGGAGGCCTTCTTGCTGCCTAGTTTGATTTGTCGTTTTTTCAGTGGTGCTAGGATGTCGGCGCTGTTGGATAACCATTGGGTAAGGTTGGTGGCTGCTTGATCTGGGTTTGAGGAGTCGGCGGGGGGATTTTGAAGAAGCGATGAGGAGATCTGGTCGATGGTGATTTTGTTCCAGTTTCTTTGCAGAGTGGGTTGGGGGTGGTTGTTGGATGTGGGCTTGGTGTAGGTGAAGTGAACGCAGCTGTGGTCAGTCCAAAGGAGAGCTGTGGTGTGGCTGAAGGAGACATGTTTGCTGGAGGTGAAGATAGGGTCGAGTGTGTGACCTGCGATGTGGGTGGAGGAGGTGACTAGTTTTTTAAGTCCGAGGTTTGCGAGGTTGTCCAAGAGGGTGGTGGTGTTGCGGTCGTTGTTCTTTTCAAGGTGAAAGTTGAGGTCTCCCAAAAGGATGTAGTTCTCGGAGGGGAGCGTGTGTGGAGTGATGAAGTCCGTGATGTCTTCACTAAATTGTGCGCTGGGTCCTGGTGGCCTGTAAAGGAGGGTGCCTCTGAGTGTGGTCTTGGGGTCGATGTGGATCTGGAAGTGAAGGTGTTCAGAGTTGGCGAGATTGACGTCTGAGCTGGTTGAGATGCGGATGGATTTCTTATGGACGATAGCGATGCCTCCTCCTGTGTGGCCGGTACGGTCCTTGCGAATGATCTTATAGCCTTCCGGGATGGCAATGGTGATGTCTGGGGCTGATGTGGCGTTCATCCATGTTTCTGTTAGGAAGGCGACGTCCGGAGAGATGGAGTCTAGTAGATTCCAGAGGTCAATGGCGTGCCTGTGGACCGAGCGGGTGTTGAGCAGGATGTATTGTAGGTGGTTGGTTTCAGGTCTCTGATTGGTGTTGGTGGATGAGGAGCTGGTTTTGGTGCCGTCGAACTTGCAGGAGTTGCAAGAGAAGGGTCCATGGGTGTGTCCAGGAGCGGCTTGGACGCAGTTGGGGGAACGGCCGGGGTTAAGGGCTAGGAGGGTGGTGGCATCGTAAGTGATGCGAGTGGGCTGGGCATTACGGGAACCAGGGGGTCTGGCGCTGGGCGCGGCCTTGGCGCGGACGGGCGTAGACGGGCTTACCTTTGGCGCACCTTCGGCGCGGCCGAAGCGCGTGGACGCTCACATAAGATGGCGACCGGGAGCGAGGGGGCCAAGGATTCTCGCTAAAGTAGCAAGATGTGCAATAAATGTTTTAAGTACGGGTATGCGGACCTGCCCAGGTAGAACAGAATTAATTAAAACGTTTTTAAAACGAGTTTTCGAAGAGCATCAAGGCACAAACTAACTTTACATTTTAAAACAATTCGGCGAGCGTAGCAAGTAACGTGACAAGACCTTCCCCTTCCAAGCGCGATAACCAGCGTATGACAGTTCAGACTAGGTAGCTGCGCGCTTGCATCCCTTGCCTTTAAGTAGGTGTGCAGCAGCAGTTTTTTTACAAGCACTAGTACGCGACCCAAGATGGCGTCTTGGGAGCGTGCAGGAAGCCCCTGGTCCTTCACACAAAATGGCGACCAGGAGCGAGGGGGCTAAGGATTCTTGTTAAAGCAGCGAGATGTGCAATAAATGTTTTAAGTGCGGGTATGCGGACCTGACCAGGTGGGACAGAATTAATTAAAAGGTTTTTAAAACGAGTTTACAATGAGCATCAAGGCACAAACTAACTTTAAATTTTAAAACAATTTGGAGAGAGTAGCAAGTAACGTGACAAGGCCTATCCCCTCCAAGCGCGATGATCAGCGCATGACAGTTCAGACTAGGTAGCTGCATGCTTGCTTCCCTTGCCTTTCCACAAGCAGCAGTACGCGACCCAAGATGGCTTCTTGGGAGCGTGCAGGAAGCCCCTGGTCCCTCACACAAGATGGCAACCGGGAGCGAGGGGGCTAAAGACTAAAGACTAAAGATGTAAGGGTGCCTTAAACATATACAAAGAAAGTGAGGTATACATCATGAGGTTTGGAAGTAGAGGGTCAAGTTAATGAAAGAGATATATGGTCAAGCAGAAATTAGAGAAGAAAAGGAAATTGGATAAACATAACAGATGCATTTGGGTTGTAGAGAATGCCATAGCAAGGAAGGGTAAGAGTTTCAGGAGAGTCTTGAATTGTTTCCCGAACGGTAGGAAAGAAGTTAGGTGTCTCAAGGGTGCAGGCCAAAAGTTCCATGTTGATGCCACAACTCCGAGAAAGATGTCCATTGTTTGCTGACAATGGACATCTGAAATTTTGGAACTTTAAAAAGGAAGGGGACGTTATCTCTCAAGCGTCTTGAACGTTCTGAGATGGTAAGTATTTCCGTGAGGTATGGGGTGTTCGAGTTATGAAGCGCTTTATGAACAGTAATGCCCAATTCAAAATAATTCTGACTGTGATAGGTAGTCAGTGGAAATCCAGAGGAATAGACACGATGTAGTCATTCTTTTTATCGCCAAGAATTACTCTTGCCCCCATATGCAGAATAGCTCAGAGAAGGGTGGGTATGGCCTTTGACACCAGGGACCCAGTAGGGGAAAGGCACACCAAGGGTAGATTCCTTAGCCCATTTCAAAATTTTAACTTTAAACATATGGCCCAGATCCACAACTACAGGTTGGGTATTATATATCAGACAACCGAAGAGTGTTGTTAGAACATATATGTATCAAGTAAACATCTGAAGCAATTGCAAAGAGAAACTGCCTTTACAACGTGGGCTGAGCAGCAAGTGTAACAACGCTTGCCTGAACCACTCATCTGCCTTAAACATGCATAGGTGTGGTTAAGGCAGATATCTGTCTAGTGTGTAGATGGGCGGGGAGAGGAAGAGGAAGTGTTGGAACATGAAGCTCCGGATGCTGACAGGTAATTGGGGGGGGGGCGGTTTTATGGCTCAGGGTGGGGGTAGATTTTTGAATGGGGCAGGGTTTCAGGGCTCAGGGCAGGGAAGTTGGGGTTGTTTTAAGGTCTGGGGCTAGGTGTGGAAGGTCGTTTTTAGTGGTGGGGTCAGAGCAGGAGGGTGGGGTGGTCTTTTTAAAAGTGGACAGGATTTTAGGGCTCAGGACATGGGTCTCGGGTAGTTTTAAGGGCTGGGGCCTGGTTTGGTCCCAGCCCTTGAAGCGCCCTTTTAAAGGGGGCAGAGTTTTAGTTTTCAGGGTAAGTGTTATGGGTAGTTTTAAGGGCAGGGCGGAGGTAAGCTTTAGGGCTAAGGACCAGAGGCGCAACTAGAGCCAAATTTCGGGGGGGGCTAAGAAAAGATTTCGGGGGGGCTGAACCTTTATTCAGTAGGCAGAGTGGAGCTGCAGGGGCTCTTAGAAGGGGTGAAACAACTGCAAGGCCTAATTAACATTCAAATGGTATTTTAAAGACCTGTGAAACGTTCGGGTGCGGCTCTGTGTGTGCCCGGGATCTGTCTCTGTTTTATAACTCAATGCACGCACAGTGATGTCAGTCAGGAGAAGCAGCCAGCTGGTGATGGTGTCCAGTTGAAGGGGGTCAGTGAGCGAATAGAATGGAAATATCTGCCCTGCAGTAAATGGACTTTTCACCTATGGTGACTAAAAGGTAAAAAAATATGTCAATACTGAAATACTAAAAGTGCTGTATATCTGTCCAATTCCAAAACGTATACTTCGTGGCTAATATTTAGAAGCACATATTAGCTGGTACATGTTGACTGACCCATAAAAGAAATAGCTGAACCTTTAGCTGAGGAGATTTTGCCTACTTCTTTCTCTCTCTCTGTGTTACAGAGCTCGACTAAACAGATGTAGCTGTCTTCAGCCAGACCTAAAAAATATGTGCTCTTTAAATAAAGCAAAAGGAAAAATAGTCTACTACTTTTTATGCAATGGAGCCCGCAGCCTTTCATCGGGGATACTCTGAGGAGAGCAAAAGTGTGGGGTAAGGTGCTTGGATCATCCTCAGAACATTTATCTCCTTTCCAGAAATTCCTAGTAGTAGTGCATACGTATGACCTCATTAATCGAAGGTCGTTTACTCCTTGACTCATGGTCTTTTACTTTAAAAATATTAAATTTCTCGAAATCTTTTTACGCGCTCAATTGCTCGTGCAGGCGGCAGGTTGAGAAACCACAGTCTTCATTCAAGAGCTTTCCCACAATATGAACTCTCGCGAGGCTTTCTGGGTGAAAACATTCTATAATGAAGTACAAAAAGATCAAGTTCACTGTCTAAGCTATTTTTTCCATGGAGGTGCATTAATGCAAATGAGACGAAATGGCTTTTTTCCAGTTATAATTGGGCTGAAATGAGGTGGAAGGAACAGAAAGACAATTAACTTTAGTTTTTTTTTATCTCTTCGAAGTAGGTTTTGTGCCTCATGGTTGTAGGCTGTCAATGCTGCCAGGCGAAATTATTCAGAGACCTGCAAGGGGTTTTTGTTTATCTCATTTTTCAATTAACCTCTGCGTTTTAACTCCCATCATAATGCCTCTGCCAATTCACACTAAAGACAAATACAGCCCATCCCCTCTGCTGTCATTATTTTCTTGCTTCATGAATCAAGAGCTTTTTGCCTGTTTTTTTTTCATTTTATGAAAGCAAAGGATGTACATTTTAGATTACAAGAAAGACCTGCCACAAGTGGCAAATGCTTTTATTTCACATAAATTCGTCCATTAACCTTTCCCTCTTTGGTTTCGACTTGTTCGCTTGATGTGGTAGAAAATCTTTGCCTTCCAGAAGGCAGACTGAGATGTGCTTCGTAAACAATCAGAGGGAGCAATGCTTTGCTTAATGAGTGTGGGTTTAGATAATTTACCAACAGTACTAAGGTCGTGAGTCGGGGGACATGACAGATGAATTGTTATGCGGTCCTCGGTCTTTTTCACTTCACTGGTTGAAGTGTGTTTTTCTCCAAGAGGAGTAGAATCAGAAAGCTCTAAAAGCTGAATGCATATGTCTAGTGTTAGCAACTAACCCTAGCTCACTTCAACCTAGTTTGATTTATTTCAACCCCTTCCAAAATAGGCAAAAAGAATTCAAACACTATCATAACTGGTAACATTTCTCTGTAGGTTGTGGCTACATACTTAATATTGTGGTGCAGTAGGCCCTGGCAAATAAACGCACGGGCACACTTGTTGCTCTGTTAGTGGCCTTAAAACTGACCATGCTCGCACCCCGGGGTCCAATGTATTAACCTGCTGACGCAAACAGGATGCACCACTTAACAGTACGCCCGCGTGGGAATACCTAAAACCCCTCCTCACGCCATGGTGTTGCTTAATTATGACGCAACACTACATGCCTCCCTTAACACGGAATAAAGAAAAACACATAAAAAAAACGGAATGTTCATGATGGGAAGTCATGTGAATGTATAGGAAAGGCTACAAAACATAATGCATTCACTAGAATCCCGGGATTGCAGCACCGGCCTCTTCCAGTCAGCCAGAAATTCTGCATATCGCTGAGATGGATTTGGGTTGGTCCTCAGATGATCCCAGGGTGGACATCTGGGTGGCCTCATCAGTCTCGCGGGGTTTGAATGCACTAAGGCTCTGTCCGCTTGGAGACGGCACCTAAACTGGCAGTGCCAAGACTGGTGGAGTTAGAGGCAACCCATCAATGTCAGGGTTGTCATTGGTGACCCTTTAGGTGACCCGATGGAACTGGACCGGCTGCTCCCAGATGGGTGGTCCACGGCATCAATGTCTGACAATGCATCATTCAGTGCAGGGGCACTCTTAAACAGGGAGACGGTCTCGCTTCCCTTAGCAGCCATTACCATGGTGTCTTTGATGGTTGTGATTGTCCATGGTTCCGCTTCAAAGGTCAGGTGGATCTTTGCTTCTGGTTGATGGTCCATAACCAGGACTAGATCCTCTACATGGAGGTTGGGACACTCAGCACACCGTCCGCGTGAGGCATATTCGTTATTGTGGGCTGCTTGGGGGTCAGGATGGTTTGGATGATTTGGCGGATCCACCCAGAGAGGGTGCTGAAGGAAGGTGTCTGTCAATGTTCGACCAAAATACAGTCTGGTCGAAGCAATGCCAGTGGTGGAATGAGGTGTCAGCTGAGATTCATGTAGACAGGTAAAACTGGAGCTCTCCACATTCAAGGTCTCTGCTATGGCAATGTGGATGGCATTGTGAATGTCCTTGCAAACCTCTCCATTGGCTTGATGCCACCTGGGCGTGATTCAGGGGTGTTTTGTGTTCTATGACTGTAGGTAGTCTGCCCGCTCATGGCCATTGAAAGGTGGGCCATTGTTGGTGCATATTTCCCCAACAGTCCATGGGTGGCCATCATTTTTTCATTATCTGGGGTGATCTCAGATACCGAGGAGGTTTGCATGAATTCCCCCTCAGGGTACCAGGAAAAGTCATCTACAAGGATGAAGATGTGTGAGCCATCAGGGAGACTGTCAAAATGTGCGTTGACCCATTGCCAGGGGACATTGGGTCCTTCTTCCATGAAGACGGGCACAGGTACTGGCTGGATTGTCAATGGCAAGAGGGACCGTCTCTGACAACTTCTTCTACTCGTTGATCTAGGCCAGGAAACCAGACTTTGCTTCCCAGACTATTATTCGATTGTACTACACCTTGGTAGGCTCCATGAGCTAGGAGAATGGCCATGTGTCTCAGGCTGCAGGGCAGAATTAGTCATTGTCCTTGCATGAGACAGACTACGGTTGTTACTGGCAGATGCTGGGTACTGATAGGAGTGTTAGATTTGTATCTTCAGTGCAGGGAGCAGAGTGACATCAGAGAGGTCGACAGTCTCCAGTTAGTACTTCTCGAATGGCAATTTGCAGGCAGTCATCTCGCTTAGTGGTTTCCACAACATCCATCAAGGTCTGTGGGGACTGGCTTGGAGTGCTCAATTATGAGGCAGTTAAATCCTTCAGTATCCTGAGCCTCCTTCGTTTCGGAAGCATGGCGTGATAAAAGTTAAGCAGGCTTGCGAGTGACTGTCATGTACTGGACCGTAAAGTTGAACTTCTGCAGCTGCAAGATCCATTTCTCAGTTCTCAAGATGTTTTTGGTACGAACCCTTAGGACAAAGGAATTAATGAATTATGGTCTGTAAAAATGGTAACAGGGAGTCTGTAAAGGTAAATAATGAACTGCAATGACTTCATGCTCTATTTGAGAATATCTCTGTTTGGCCAGTGTCCAGCTCGCATAAGCAACTGGAGCCCACTCTCCACACTCCTGACATTGAGACATTACAGCCCTAAATCCTGTGTAACTGGCATCCATCATTAGATGGGATTCATTTTTAGGGTCAAAGTACACCAACGTTGTGTCAACAGACAAGGCTTCTTTGGTGTTGTGGAATGGCTGCTCCTGTTCTTTTCCACATACCCACGGACTGGCAGACTTGGTACATTTACGGAGGGGCCTTTAATGTCCAATAGATTCTTGATAAACCATCCACAGTAATTTACTATGCCAAAGAAATTACATAACCCTAACACCGAGATGGGTGCTGTGGTGCATTGAATGTCCTTCACTTTTTGTGGGTCAGGACCTATTCCTTGGGCAGAGAATTGGTAGCCGCAGAAGATTATTCTCTTTTTCAGGAATTTACACTTCGCTCTGTGGAGGGTCAGTCTGTGATCCTTCCGCCTGATGAACACTGCTCAGAGACGGGCGAAGTGACTGTCTAGTGTTGGAGCATGCACTACAATGTTGTCACTCATATTCAACACCTCTGCTAGACCAGTCAATACCTCTTTGATTATGCACTGAAAAACCTTGGGTGCACTTGATATGCCAAAACTGAACCTGGTGTATCATCATCAAACCATGTCTGTGGAGAAGGTGGTTATGAGGTGGAAGTCTGGATGCAACAGTATTTGGTAGTAGCCAAACTGAAGGTCCATATTGTAGAACCATCTTGATCCTAAGAGTGCTCTAATAACGTCACAAATGATTGGTCTCAGGTAGCGTTCCCGTTTAATAGCCAGGTTGAGCACTCTCATATCAAAGCAGATCCGCACATCATTGGAATTTAAGTTTTCCATGCAAACCACAATTCTTTCTATGCACTGGGCACTCAACCATGTGTGGGCACACGCCACCACACCATCTGAAGGGCCAGCTCAGTTCCTTGGACTTGGACCTTTCTAGCTTGGTTTTTCAGGTACAATTTTGGATTGCATTGACAGATTTTTCCCTGTTGGGCGATGGTTCGGCTGGGTTCATGTGGGCCGCACGGGCCTTGGAGAGTTCTTCGGTCCACCGCACGGTTAGAATGTCTCTCATGGACATATTGGGTTCTAGAATGCATTCTTGGAGCTTCAAAGTCCCACATTCTTGTATGAACTGCGCTGTCACTTCATCTTCCTCATCAGGCAGCATGCAAGTGTTTTCCATCTCTTTCAGACTGCTATAAAACATGTCCACTGACTCATCCAGTCATTGCCATGCCCGCCGAAGGAGGAAGCTCTCCTAGTGATGGCTTTCTTCAGCATTGTGTATGAGCATGGTAGGACAGACTCTGTCACAGATTTGGAGAATTTGTGCACATCAGCTCTGCTTTGGTGAGGAAGAATGGGTCCCTTCATGTTGTCAGCAATGTCTACAGCCTCAAAGTAATTTTCAAGGTGCTCCACCCTTGCCTTCTGCCAGGTGGCTTGCATTGGTGGAGGCCCAGTGACATCAAAACGTTCCAGGGATGGGAGGCAGGACATGGCAGGGTCTGAGCTGCACACAGTGCAAAACATTAAGCAATCTCATACTCTTCTGCACCTTTGCATATGCCACCCTGCGTGGGAAGGCAGAGCAGGAAACTAAAGGGCCACAGGCAGGAGTGCGGGCTCAGGAATTTGAGGACAGCAACACAATTACAGCCTCTCAGGGTGCCAACAACATAGACTGGCTGGGCATTAGGACCCAGTATGTCCAGCAAGGTCCAGCAATGGCGCATCCATATTCAGGCCTCTTCAATTGATGACAAACTGGCTCTGCTGCACCTCAGGGCGAGGTTCTGCTGAAGCAAACATTTAAGTAGGCCCTCCTGAGCGAACTAGCATGGGCAGGGCTGCTGCCGATCATATGTGTCCTCCGCGTCGCACGGGGAGTGAGGGAGGGGCTCTCCCTTGTGATGATCACCTTCTTGGGCCTGTATGCCAAAAATCATGAGCAGGACTGTGGGGCTGGATTACCTGAGCCGTCTCAGGGCAGGCTCCTTACTTGGACCATTGACGGCAACAAGTGGGCCACTCAGTGAATATGGCAGTGGCAGATGATGATGCAGTCGGCTGCAGGCAGTCATGGAGAGAGGCACGCCGGGAATAGCTATGGCTGGCAAGGCACAGGTGCAGTGTTTACGTGGAGCCAGCATGCGAGGAGGGTCCGTGCGACCTCCTCATTGCCATTGTGGTGTGGCCCTGGCAAAGAAACACACAGACACACTTTTTGCTTTGTTAGTGGCCTTACAACTGACCATGCCCGCAGCTGGGACTCCAATTTATTAACATCCTGGTGCAAAGGATAAGGGTGAACCATTTAAGAGTACGCTCACTGGGGAATACCTAAACCCCCCCTCACTCGGGCACTGAATTTCATGTTGCTTAACTATGACGCAACAATACACATACCCAGTAGCGGCTCCTGGTGGGAATGCTGCCGGGCGGTGACGTGGGGCTGGGGAGGGGAAGGGTTGGGTGTAGTAAACACTGGAATACGGATAAATACAGGTAAGTAAACAATTAAATAGATAAAACGAACTTCGTTGCACGTGCTGCATCGCATTTGGCATTATTTTGTTTTATTTTTTCATATGTATTTAATTTACATTTTATAGTGTCAATTGTGGGAATTTATTGATTATTAATTATTTATTAATTGGTTGTTAATTATTAATTAATTAATTGGTAATTATGTTAATTGCGTCATTTCTTTTAGAGCGGGTTGTGGGTTTATAGGGGAATAGGGTGGAAAGTGATTTAATTATAATCAATGTATTAATATTTTTTATTTATTAATATTTATTTAATCTATCTTTTATAATTTTAATTTTGGGAATTAAATTACTATAAATTATTTTAATTGCTTGGTAATTATTAGTAATTAAGGAATTTGTTAAGTGTGTTTTGTTTTTTAGGAACGGGTGGTGGGGTTTATAGTGGAATAGGGTGGGAAGTAATTTATTTATAATTAATAAATAAATATTTGTTAATTAATGCAAATTAATTAATTCAAATTTAAATATTGCAATTGCGTAATTAATTTTAAATGTGAGTTGGGTTTATAGTGGTAAAGGGTGGGAAATAATATATTCTAAATTAAATAATATTTGTTGGTAATTGATATTAATTTATTATTGTTAAATTAGGTATGGAAATTGTGTAATGATTTTTAGGTGAGGGTTGTGGTGTTTATTGGGGTAGAGGATGGGAAAGTATTTATGTTTTATTCATTATTAATTAGTTTATCATTAATATTAATTCATCAATTCATAAATATTTATGGTAATTGTTTATTTTTATTTTGTGGTGGGTTTCAGTTTTATAGGGGTACGTTTTGGGGAGTAAATTAACTTTTATCTTTTTTGTATGTTTTTTAATTAATTATATTTCTTTAATTGATAATTACTTATGTTAATTATGGAGGTACACTTTTTTTAATTTAGGTGTGTGTTGTGATTTGTGTGGTGGTATAGGGTAGGAAATAAGAAAATATTTCATTTATTTAAAAGTAATGTTTTTGATTATAAATAATTTCTATTAAAAATAGTTATTTGTTTGTAAATCACTTTTTTTTTTAAAACTCTTTTTATTGACAATAATTTTTTTTTTTTAAAAAAGGAAAATATAAACAAACAAGGCAATAGAAGGCAATACAGCTGGATACGTGTCCAAGGGGGGGGTAGAGGGCACATTACAATTTAATACAAATCATCAGTGCAGAAAGGCGGGGGGGAGCAGGGGGAAAACAGAGTCACAATACCGTAGGACTAGACAACACTAGGATTGTCGGGCTAGGGGGAAGGAGTCACAACCGAAAAATCGGTGAGGGGAGGTGTGCAAACATCACCTCGGTACGAGTTCCACTGGCCCCAAATTTTACCCCACTTCCTCGGTCTGCCGCGCGCCACATACACCGTTTTCTCCCAAAACATACACCAATCCATATTCTCCTTCCATGCCGAGATAGTGGGCGGTCTCTGGGACCCCCACAACTGTGCTATATCTCTCTTGGCGATCATATTCCCAAGGGTCGCCCACCGAGTCTGCGCCACATCATAATCAGTCGGTTCCCAAACATTCAGCAAACAACGCCTGGCTTCAGGCAGCAGCGGAACACCCGTGACTTCCTCCATCACTGCATGCACTCGATTCCAAAACTATACTACCTCTGGGCACTCCCAGATTATGTGGAGGAAAGTACCAGTTAAGCCGCATCCACGCTTACACAACCCATCTACAGAATAACCCATATGAATCAGGCGAGGGCCAGTCACGTAAATCCGATGCAGTATCTTGAGTTGCACAAGTCGGAGACGGGCTGGAATCGCGACCTCCTTGGGAGAGGGTATCGCAGCTTGCCAGTCCTCATCATCCACCTTCACTGGTCCAAACCTCTGTGAGGTGTACCAACAGGTCTGTACGATTGTTGATCAATTTCTTATATATCAGAGAGATAGTGCTGTCTGGAACGTATCCGTCTAGCACTCGATCTTCGAGTGAGGATGATTCCGGGATAGCAACACCGGCAGGAAAAACCGAGCTCAATGCATGGCGGATTTGTACATAGCGGAAGAAGTCCTTGTCACTAAGTTCATATTCTACCTTCAACTCCTCGAAGGTCTTAATCCTATCTTTGGTCCAGAGATCCCCAAACTTACAAATACCAATCATATCCCATTTCTCAAAGCCTTTCATCCTCCACAAGCTGCCCAGTTTTTCTGACACGTAGAGCGGAGTCGCCCGGGTCAATTGGTCCATCCACCCCATTGCCGCATTTGCACACTGCCACACTCGCACTGCTATCTTAGTGGGTCCCGAAAGCTTCCCTCCAACCGATTTGGAGTAAAGCGCCCTATTATAATCTCCACCCGGCAGCTGCCACTTATCCATCTCAAACGCAGGGTTTAAATCGGGGCCGCACATAGCATGATTAAACGCTCCCAGCTGGGAGGCCCAGTAGTATCGCTTGATATCTGGAAGTGCGATACCGCCGTCATACCAAGGAAGCGTCAGTTTGGCAGACGTCCACCCCATATCAACCGCCTCTGCAGACTCTCCACCTCCCGGAAGTAACTCGCCGGAACAACATCAAACGTGTTCTGAAGCGCGTACAAAAACCGTTGTAAAGACATCATTTTGAAAAGAGCTGCACGCCCGAGAGGGGACAATGGCAGACCACACCAAGCCGCAACGTCAGATTTTAACCGCTGGAGCAGAGGAAGCAGATTACGCTTGTAACGGACAACGGGGTCTAATGAAATAAAGACCCCCAAATATTTAAATCCCATCTGCGTCACCTGTATGGGGCAGACGCGTGGCAAAGGGGGAGTGTCCCCCGAGAGTACATAAACACAGGACTTAGTCCAATTAATCACGAGGCCAGAGTTCCTCCCGAACGAGTTCAACACGTCAAACAATACTATCAATGACTTCCGAGGCGATGTGAGATACAGCAGAATGTCATCTGTATAGAGTGAAATTCGATCCTCGAAATCAGGGGTCCACTGAATACCCTTAAGCGATGGTTCCCACCGCAGCCAAGCCGCCAGGGGTTCCAAGGCGAGGGCAAAAAGAAATGGGGACAACGGGCACCCCTGTCGCGTGCCCCTCCCCAGAACAAAGGACTTAGAGACCCGACCATTCACCACAATCTGAGCCAGCGGTTCCTCATACAGGAGTTTTACCCAGCCGATGAAACCAGGACCGAAACCAAACTTTGCTAGAGCAGCCAGAGGTATGGCCATTCCACTGTATCAAAGGCCATTGTAGCATCCAAGGAAACCAAGATGGCCGGTTCACGCAGCGATGCCGCTTTCGCCAGGACGTAATGAAGGCGCCGCAAGTTCAATGCTGTATTACGATGTGGAATGAAACCAGATTGATCCGGATGGATCAGATCACTGATCACCTTTATCAATCAGTTTGCCAATAATTTTGTAAGGATCTTGGGCTCTGCACTCAGGAGCGATATAGGCCTATAGGATGCGCAGCGATACTGCGGTTTCCCCTCCTTATGAATCACCACAATGGTCAGAAGTCGCTGATCACGGGGAAGGGAACCGATGTCTCGCGATTCCAAGAACATATCACGAAGATACGGTGCCATTTTGTCAGGACGCAGCTTGTAAAGCTCGATGGGGAGACCATTAGGGCCCATAGCTTTTCCCGAGCGGACGGAGCGAATAGCCATTGCCAACTCGTCGTCAGAGAATGATGGGTCCATCAGATCCCTATCTGGGTCCGACAGGCGTGGCAACGCAATGTCTCTTAAAAGCAGATGTGAGTCTTCCTCTGGTCTGTCGGAAACTGGGGAATATACATTTTGAAAATGTTCAGTGAAACACTCCACAATCTCAACCGGGTCAGTCACACGCACTCCATCAGCTCTCTCATTCACAGGAACCACACAACTCGCCCTCTCCTTTCTGTCCAACCAAGCAATCAGTTTCCCAGCCTTGTCTCCCACATCATACAGCCGTCCTTGCTGCTCTCTGCTAAAAGCTTTAGCAGTGTCCGTTACAAGGGCCCTATAATCAAGTTGTTTGAGACTGAGGACATGCACTTTATCATGAGTGATACCCGACTCCAAATCCCCTTCCAGCTCAGCTATTTCGGTCTCCAGCTGGACCACTGCCTCCTTTTTTACTTTTCTTGGCGCCAGTAATTAACGATAGCGCCTGACCACGGATAACCGTCTTGAAGGCATCCCACAGTGAAACAGAAGAGGACACAGACCCCACATTTTCAGCAAAATAGTGATCCAAAGACTTAACCAACTCTGCCCAGGTTTTGGGGTTATGGAGATACCAAGGATTAATCGGAGCCACTCGACCCTCAGAACCCATCTTCATGTCCATCAAAAGCCACAGTGGGGAGTGATCCAAAATACCCCTGGCCAGGTGTCTGACTTCCCTAACCGAAGAGGCCTGTGCTGCTGGCATCAAGAGATAGTCAAGCCTAGAGAGACTACCGTGGGCACCAGAGTGAAAGGTGTATTGCGCCTGTCCCGGATGCAGCAGCCTCCAACAGTCTACAAGTCCCAGCATCTCCAAAAAACCACTCAACCAAGACTGTGATCTCGTGAGGTCTCTGGGGGGGCTGCGGTCCTCCCTACCAGAAATGAAAGAATTGAAATCCCCACCCATCACCGGAATGCCCTCAGGGAGCCCCAACACTACTCTCCCCAAATCAGCAAAGGTCGTAGTCTGCAGACCAGGTGGAACATACACAGAAAGCAATGAGATAGTCTTCCCCTCCCACCTACCAGTGAGCACAGCATAACGTCCCATATCATCAAGAATTATGTCGTCCAACTCCAGGGGGAAGGAACTCCTATCTAGGATACCCACCCCCCTAGATCCAGTAGTAAATTCAGAGTGTGCTAGTAGACGATATACTCGCCAATTCATAGCATGGCATGTATTTCCGATCAGATGTGTTTCTTGCAACAAAACTATGTCAGGGGAGAGGCGTCTCAATAGCTGCAACACTACTCCTCGTTTTATGCTATCCCCAACCCGTTAACATTCCGACACAATAACTTCAACCCCCTACCCCCCATCCTGGAAGTAAGTGCAGAATCCACCCCACAGCGAACACAACACCCAGATCAAGATGGAAAATAATGCGTTGCCTTGAAACAAAATGGAACACACCCAAACCCCCCTCCCCCACCCACCAACAAATCCCGGAAACACACCCCTCCACCATGCACCCCTGCGTTAGACTCAAAAGCCACCCCAACTTGCAGTGTGCCTGTCGCCCTACATTAAACTAGTCTACAAGAAGGAACCCGGAGGAGGGAGAGTCCCACCCACCTCACCATCTCTGGGTATAACACCATAAGTATTGCAAATACAAAAAGTCATCAAACCACAGCTGCCAGTTCTGTACATTGTCCAGAAACTAGTAACCACTCCTCATTCTTGTTCCAACGGGCCACCTTCAGCACCTCCAGAATGTTCAGAGCGATCACGCTGTGTAGATAACGTATCAAGCCAGTCACTCACTCTTTCGGGGTGGTCAAAAAAGAACGTCCGATCATTGTGTTCAACACGTAGCCGAGTTGGAAAAATCATTGCATATTTCATACCCATGTCTCTCAGTCGCCGCTTCACCCCCTGGAACCCCATCCTTTGTTTCTGAACGAACTGGGTGAAATCCGGGTAGAAGCTCACCGTCGTGTTTTCATACTTCGTGGGGCCACCCACCCGTGATGCCTGCAGGATAGCGTCTCTATCTCTGAAATTGAAAATTCTGGCGATTATAGGCCGTGGAGGGGCACCCGGCTTCGGCTTCCCACCCGGCACTCTGTGTGCACGTTCCACAGCGAAAAAGTTGCTCAGGCCTTTGGGGCGAGATGGTTTAAGATGAGGTCTTCCACAAGGAGATCTGTGATTAACTCTTCTGATTTTTCAGGGACCCAAATGATACGGACATTATTGCGTCTTGCCCGACTTTCAAAATCCTCCAGCCGGTGAGCAAAGAGATCATTGGAGGATCGTAGGTTGCGAACCTCCGTCTGTAAATCGGACACATCGGTCGTAAGGCTGGAGGTCTTCAAATCTAGGGATTTAACCTTTTTGTTAGTCTTTGATAAATCTGCCCTAATCAAGTTGACATTGATTGCCACAGTGTCAAGCTTTAGAGCCAGAGCCTCGTATTGTTGGCCAATGGAGGTCTTCATGCTAGCAATGGCGCCCATGACATCACGCAGGGTCAAATCATCCACTGCGGCTGAGCCGTCACCTGCATCCTCCAGAGACCTATTTGCACCACCGGGGGACCCTTTATGATGGGTATAGCGATCCATAATGTTCGATTGAATAGTCCCCCTCCGTGAGTGGTTTTGGTCTTCCGTTTTTCGCTGTCGGGTTTGCCCGCCATGTTAGATGTTGCGCCCCGGAGGGTCCTTTGAGACCTGGTAAAAATGACTCCTCACGACTCACCCACAGAGATATCCAAGTGTGATTCCCACCAGGAGATCACACGACCAGGAATACTCGGCAGTTGGCACACGGTGAAGTTGCGGGGTCCGGCTCACGGGCTGCCAGAGCGGTGTGGAGATAGGAGGAGGCAGAAGAACCAAAACCGAAAGTCATCTCCAGGGTCTAGAGCAGGACTCGTAAGGCCGCTGTTGTTCAACTACCACCTGGGCACCACAGTGACTCGAGCCCCGGGCAGTTCCATGGAGCAGGCCACAAAAGTTCCAAGTATCGTAGTTTCGGTTCGATTTTTGAAAACCGCTATTATATCAGCTGGGTTGCGTTGTCAATAACCCGTCATCGTAGTCAGGATAAAATTCAGGATAGATGCGGGAGGTGGCAAGGGTCTCGGGAGCCCTGTGCTCACATGACCATCTTGGTTGCGCGCGAAGCTCCTCCCCTGTAAATCACTTTTTAATTAAAAAAAAATCTTTTAGGTATAAGTTAGATTGTTAGATATTTTTAACATTAGAATATAGTTTTATCTTTTGTACACTTTAAATATTTTTATCTGCTTTCCTTTTTGAAATCCTTTATGTTGTAGTTGATATTTTGTTTTTAATTTTCAACTGACTCCAATGGGAATATTCATTTTTATCCACTCCCCTATCCAACACTTTCCCTACAGTTGCACTCAGTGTAGTGGTAATAGTATTTTTTACCCCTTCCCTATCCACTACTTTTCCAACTGTTGCACTCACTGGAGTGGGAATAGTAATTGTTACCCCTCCGCTATCCAACACTTTCCCTGCTGTTGCACTCACTGGAGTGGGAAAAGTTATTTTTACCCCTCGGCTATCCAACACTTTCCCTACTATTGCACTCACTGGAGTGGGAATAGTAAGTTTTACCCCTTCGCTATACAACACTTTCCCTATTGTTGCACTCACTGGAATGGGAATAGTAATGTTTTCCCCTCCACTATCCAAAATTTTCCCTACTGTTTCACTCACTGGAATGGGTATAGTAAGTTTTACCGCTCCGCTATCCAATACTTTCCCTACTGTTGCACTTGTTGGAGTAGGAATAGTAATATAACCCCTCCGCTATCAATTACGTTGTCTAATGTTGCACTCACTGGTGTGGGAATGGTAATTTTTAACCCTCCGCTATCCAACACATTCCCTACTGTTGCATTCACTGCAGTGGAAATAGTAAGTTTTTACCCCTCTGCTATCCAACACTTTCTGTATTGTTGCACTCACTGGAGTAAGAATAGTAATTTTTATCACTCCGCTATCCGGCACTTTCCCAACTGTGAGTGGGAATAGTAATTTTACCCCTTTGCTATCCGCCATTTTCCCTACTGTTTCACTCACTGGAGTGGTAAGAGTTATTTTTAACCCTCCGTTATTCAGCACTTTCCCTATGTTGCAATCTTTGGAGTGCAACATTCAAGTTTAAAGAGTATCAAATATTTTAATTTATGATATCATATTCTTTATTAGATTTTATTTTATATGTGTGTGTATATATATATATATATATATATATATATATATATATATATATATATATATATATATATATATATATATTAATTGGTAGATTTTTATATATTTCTAAAATGTAAAAATAAGTTCAAATGTATAGTTTATTATTTGTTTTAAAGTAAATATATATATTACATTTTATATATGTATGTTTATTTATTTTTTTTAATTTTTTTTATTTATTCAATCTTTATTTCGGCCATTTGGCCATAAAAGATAAACAGTAGAACATATACAATCACAGTAAATCAACATGTATAATCCAACATTACGCACTTAAACAATAAAAACCTTAGAATTACATGTGCTAAAAATGCCTTAAAAACTATGAATCTTAAATTTGAGAGGGAGCTTGCGTCTTTAAAATACGGTTGCGGGTGTGCCAGACATTAATAAGAAATGTTGACAGTGCGAACACAGTTGGGCCTGTAACATCAGATTTTAAAATCCTATACATTGGGGCATACTCCCTACAACCCATGTTTCTAATCAGTGGAAGGAGCCAGTATTTCCTTGCAACCCTATAAGCTGGGCAAAAGAGGACCACGTGTAGATCGGTTTCCTCCTCAGCATCACAGGCCGGACACTGCTTAGTGGTGGAAGGTGATGACCAGGAGCTGGTAAAAGATCGAAGAGGCAATGTGCCATATCTCCATTGGAGAAACAGCTTCCTGGCCAACACAGGGGAAATGGCATCTAAAACCCCCTCAAACCTATATAAGTCCTTACTTTGAACAAATACAGAGGATAGTGACCCTTCACCCTGGCTGCCTAGAGCCCTAGCTAATTTTTGTTCATGATATGCATTGGCCAGGGATCTCTTAGAAATGTTTAGTGCGGCATTGGCAGGATCAGTCCATAGGTCTGAGAACCCCATTTCCATACAAGTATTTTGGATGTATTTAATCCAGGGGATCCGAAGCGCTTTCGGGTGGGTCAATAGTTCCATCAATTCCGCCCTATAGGCTGCAAGATCGTTGCTACTCCACAGCCTGCGCCAAAAGGCTAAGGGTCTCAAACCTATTTCATCGGCTATTGGTCATAGCCCCAGATCCAACCTCAAGGGGAGGAGCGGGGTGCTGGGCGGAAGTGCAACTGTCTGTCTGATGAAGTTATTCTCCGTTAAGAAGAGACTACGACAGGATGTGTGTCCCCACAGTTCCGCCCCAGACATAGTTGCACCCCTGGCCTGCACCTTGTAGATCTGGATAAGCGACCCCAGCGGACGGTATGAGGAGCCATTCATCATCCGGGCGATGCCCCCTGTTGTTTGTACCAGTTTAAGGTTCGCCCTGCTCTGGTGGGATCCCCAAGACATGGTTTCGTTGAGAGTCACACCGAGATATTAGAAGGTGGATACTCTCTCGAGCCGTACGGCTCCCAACAGCGGGTTCGGACGTAGTTTTTGGCTTGGGTTCAAAACCATAAACTTGGTTTTAGCCGCGTTAATTTCTAACCCCCTGTCAGTGCAGAAGGCCACAAATGAATCGAGGATCCTCTGTATCCCCATAGGGGTTTTAGACAGCAGCAGGGTGTCATCTGCAAACATGATTGCAGGCACCCTGCTGCCATTCAGTTTGGGGGCGTCAGTGTAGTCGATGGCATTCAGGTGGGCGATTACCCTGTTGACGAAGAGGCAGAACAGGGTCGGTGCCAGCACACAACCCTGCCTTACCCCTCGGTCAACGGGGAATCTATCCGTAAGTGCCCCGGACCTCCCACACCTCACTCGGGCATAGTTGTTGTGGTGCAGTCTCTGTAAGATTAAAAGGATGTCCGTGGGAACGCCCATCTCTGCCAGGACGCTCCAGAGTTTCCCTCTGGGCACCAGGTCGAAGGCGGCCCGTAAATCCACAAAAATTGTGTAGAGACTGCCGCCTTCGAATATTGCTGCCCTCCAATAGATGATGTTCAATCTAAAAACCTGGTCCACTGAAGAAACTCCCTTCCTAAATCCCGCCTGGTAGGGGCTGAGGACACCCACCTCTTCCGCCCAGTCCTGGAGCCGATTCAGCAATACCCTGCCAAACAGTTTCTGTGCTACATCAATTAAACTGATGGGTCTGTAGTTGGCTGGGAGGAGGGGCGAGCCCTTTTTAAATATAGGGACCACCTCTGCCCCCAGCCAAGTACTCGGGATTTCCATGCCGCTAAGAACTCCGTTAAACAGAGCGGTAGGCCATCCAATCCTGGCGCCTTTCCTGAGGAGAGTCCTGCTATAGCTGCAGTGACCTCGCCCAGAGTTATTGGATCCCCATCATAATCTGGCCAACCAACTCCAGTCTCAGTAATAGATTCTCCCGGCTCAGAGGTGTAGAGGGACTGAAAGTGTGCCTGCCACACCCCTGGAGCGATGTTTGGCTCAATTGCCGACTGGAGATTTTCCGACCCCCCACTCACTATCCTCCAGAACTGTCGATGGTCTTTGATCGCTAGGGCCTTAGTAAGTTCTTCCCAGTGATTTTCCTCCCATTCAGCTTTAGCGTGGGCAACGAGTTTTTTATAGGCCCGTCTACTTTCTCTTAGCTTATCCCCCCCTAAACCCTCCTTGATAGATCTAAGGAGTTCCCTCTTTGCCCTTCTGCAGGCTGTGTTGTACCATGAGGATTTGCATTTCCCCCCCTACTTGAAGTCCGTGCGTTACTAAAAAGGTTAGGAGTAACAGCTTTTATGAGGTCCTCATGAGCCTTGTATAATTTAGCCTGGGAGTCTTTATTACTCACCCCGGTATCCAGGTCCCCCACAGTTTCCAAGATGGGAATTATCCCGTCCTAGAGCCTAGGGAGTTCCTCATTGCTTGCGACCAGATGCTCCCACCTGATTCTTCTCCTGTTGTTTTCCAGGAGAAGTTCAGGTTTGCTCCCCTCCAAAGACATTGTGGGAGTCTGGAGTCCAGGGTGGATAAGATCAAGCTCAAGTGCATTATGGTCACTATCTAACCTTTCCGTTACTCTAAAGTCCCGGATGGTTGGCCACTTCACTATTTGGACCAAGACATAATCCAAGCGAGACTCTCTTCCCACTCTATTATAGGTGGTTCTGCTGGGTATATCAGATCTCATTCGCCCGTTACAGGCTCTGATTCCAAACTTTAAGGCGAGGGCTGTGATTTGTAATGCAAGGGGAGTCCATGCCTTCGGAGGGGGAGCTTCTACCGGGGGCACTGTCCATCTAGCCTCTTCTTCCATTGGGAACCCCTCCAAAAGACCTGGCAATGGCTCAAAGTGAGAATTAAAATCCCCACCCACCACATAGGATAAGTCACTTGATAACTCAGATAGATAGTTCGTGAGTTCGTCTATGGTAGATGATTCCTTGGCAATTCCAACTGGCCTGGAATAGATGTTAATTAAGACAAGTTTAGCTTGGTTTGGCCAGGATAGTAAAACCACAAGAATATCCTCAGAGGTGGCCGGTAACGTATTGCCTCACAGCCTAGGTGAGATGCAACCCAGGTTGTAAGCCCGCCTGACGGGCGACCTTTTCCCTCCCACCTAGCTGGGATGAAAAATGACTGGTAACCTTGGTGCCCATAGTCTTCTCTTGCCCAGGTTTCCTGAAACATACAAACGTCTCCAGTCTCTATGTAATTTGCCCAGTCTTGATCGGCCAGTTTGTTAGCTAGTCCGGCAACGTTCCACCAGATTAATCTCAAATGTTCTGAGGTGTCAATTGCCGTGCCAGAAGAGTGGGCGGAGACGGGTTCAGATGTAGGATCACTCGGTGCATCAGGTACGGTGCCAACAATATGGCCAGATGGCTCAGGGGAGCTACAAAAACCATTGTTCAGAGTCACAGGGTTGTTAGTAGACAGTCAGTCAACCCCCTCCAGACCGTTCAGGCAGTTAAAGCGGTTAAAATGGAAATAGGGTGTGTCAGGTAGCTGAAAATTTGGGCGTTGGACATAATCTTTGTGTCTGTGTCTACGTACCACCCTTGTCCAATCTCCATGCGGCAGGTCGTGATGCATGCTAGTAGGAGGAAAGAAAAAGGAGACTGGCATGGTCTGTATGGTAGAATCCAAAGAACGGTTCACCCCTTCGCAAATGTGTATAACAGTACCTGGGTCTTTAAAGGTTACCAAAATACAATCCCCTATTATTGTTTTTCTCGTCTTCCCTAGCCAAGGTACCCTTCTGACCATAATGATGTCGTTATTAAATTGAGGTGGTAGGGGTCGATTCCAATTCAGCCATTTAATGACTTTTTTCTTCAGGGATTGGAAATCTTCGTTTTCTCCTCTTTGTAGTTGGGGAGCACCTGCTAAAACCACCGTTAGCCTGTTGGCTTCTGGGGGCAGATCTGGCCTCCGTGGTCTTTGGGCGGGCCGGGCCGGGGAGGGAGAGGAAGTGCTGACAGCTTGGGGGAGCCCAGAGTTGGTCCCTGACTGTAGAGTATGGGGGGCAGGGTCTATTAACAGTGGAGGCATATTAATTAGGGTGTTTCGTGGGGCCGGAACTGAAATAGCCATAAGTGGCTGCAGAGGGGGGGCACTGAGAGCGCCCTGGGGGGGTCCTTTGGTGGCACCCTGTGAGACTCCTGTGTTGGATAAGGTACCTGTAGTAGAATTGGGCCCCACATTTTTAGATTGCTTATTAACTAGGGTTTTCAAGGTAGTAAGAGTTGCCTCTAGAATGGTAAGCCTGATCTCAACTTTTTTCAAGCTTTCACTAATAGGCTGCAATAGTGAACGAAGTAAGAATTCTATACTCCCTGAAGATGTAAGAGAGGGGGCTATGTTAGACAAATCAGCCACTGGGTCACTATTGGTAGCAGCAGTAATAGCACTCAAATCCTTAGGGGAGGTAGCAATATGCACAATATCTCTATCCCTGACGGGGGGGTGCAGTTTTAGGTTTTTTTCCAAAATCTAAATGGGATAGTTTAGTTTTCCCCTGCCCACCCCAAGTCTTCCTTCTGCGTTTGCTGGGTGGAGGCCCATGCAGGTCCACCACGACACTTTGCTTTGGCTTACTTTTCTTACTTTTGTTCAGCGGGGGGGTTTGGGTTACCAAGTCAACTGCCATCTTGGATATTAAGGATGGAGTGGTCTCTATGTTGTTTTCAGGTAGTATGCCAGGGGTAGTTAGGGTTTCCCGTAATAGTAAGGGGAAGTCTTCTTGAGTTGGTAGATTTTGGCTATCAATGGAGGTACCTTCCTCTTGGGAGAGGGGATACGGAATTATCTCGGTAAGGGGTCTACCTTTCATAGTTTCGATTGAACGATGGCGCTCTGCCCTGCGCCTCTCTAAGGAGCTTTCTTTACCCCCATCTCCTTTGGCGGATTTAAAATAATTGTCCAGAGTTCCTGTATTGCTACCCCCTGCCCTTGATGGGGTTTCACATGGAGCCGGTGAGGGCATGTCCGTATTCAATTCCTCGGTTCAACTGGAATTAAGAAGAATCAAATGAAAGAGAGTGGGCCCAGCCCAGCCTCTTTCGGCCCCTGACGGCCACCGACAGTCCCGCCCTTGTCCCGGGCTTCTCCCGGGACGCTCCCGCGCAGCGGGTGAAATTAGTCCTTTAAATACCTATTAGCGTTCTTTTAAATTAAATGTCTTTCTTATATTTGTTAAAATGAACATTACATCCAAAAAATTTCTTTACAGTTAATTTTATTATTTAATATAGTTAACATTATTTTTTAACTATATTAAAAAAATCAATATTTGTACCTCCACCAATATCTTTTTTCCGAAATTGTTATACTTACCATTATAAATATAAGATGTCGATATTTTTGACATCGATATTTATGATTCAATATTTGTGTATTGTGATATTTTAGCGTTGATTTTCGATCAGCGAACCAGCCACGCTCCCATGTTTCAAAATAAATGACATAATGTTGAGAATGGCAAGTTACAATTTGAAAGTATCACCAAAAATGAAATCACCATTCTGGAAGCTGAAGATTCTAAAATAAATGTAGCATTAACAGTTGAAAATTTTATGCCAACAAAGTAAGCCTGAAAGGCATCCCACAGGACTGGAAGCCTTGATCCGAAGCGAATGAACAGATTATATAAAAAATTGGACATATCCAAGCATTGCAATTAATTTATTAAATCTCAGAAGTGGAAGTATACTCTATGTATAGCATCAACTGTTTTCCTTTGATTTGTGATACCAGGGAACTGTCATACAAAAAATCAATGGGCCTTATTATCATTTTCATGAATAGAAGCAAGCCATGAAAAGAATGTTTTTAAGTGGAGCATACCATCCTAGCATCATTCTTTAACATAATGAGGTATCCAGCATCCTTACCTAACCTCACAGTGAGCACATCCAGATGCTTGTCAAACACCCTTACAAAGTTAGCTACCACAATAATGGTTATGAATTACCCTGGCTTTATCAGAAACTTATTGTCATCTTGCTGCATTAACAGAGAATATAAATGCCTATTATACCTGCATTTAGAAACCCTCAAACTGGTTTCCTGGTAAACTAACTGTGTACACAGCATCTTATCATCATAACTGTACCCCTCCATAGATGTT
Organism: Lissotriton vulgaris; assembly: GCF_964263255.1. Lineage (NCBI taxonomy): Eukaryota > Metazoa > Chordata > Amphibia > Caudata > Salamandridae > Lissotriton > Lissotriton vulgaris. The sequence goes on along the minus strand of NC_141698.1, from coordinate 987,252,688 downwards.
TCAAAAAAGGAATGAATATATCAAAGGTTTATTCTCCCCCATATCATGAACTTCTCTAATGGGATTATCTGGTGCTGTGTTTTCAAGCAACTTCAATGCTGCACTATTGACTCTAGTGTAATCATTCAGATCACTTTACTTAGTTCCCCTTGATTCTATTGGTTGTATAATATCTGGATTGACGACGTGGCCCGTGCCTCCCATAAATGCATAAACAAAACGTTCCACCTTTTCCAATTCTACTGAAATCAGTGCCTCAAGAAGCTGCTGAATTTTTGACAGCTCTCAAGAAATTTGACAACATATATACTATCCTCCATACCCTTTAGTGGCTTCCAATAGAAGCAAGTGCCCTAATATAAAATTCTATGTATCACTCATAAAGCCCTCCACATCTCTGTACCCTCCTATTTGGTTGTCAAACTGAAAGTCTCTGATATTTAACGGGGATCAAGAAACACTGAATCCAACTTAAACCTCTGACTTTCAGGCAAGAATGCTATATGTAACAAGTCTACTCTGACAGTACAACAAGGATTTGGATCTCACTGACACCAGCTTTTCACACAATCTCTAGTTTGACCACATTTAAAAAGGAACTCTAAATCTTTTTACTTGAGGGCTTCTTTAGATGAAATGCGAATTACTCCTCAGTTGACTTGAACTGTTAATACTTGGGGGCCGATTCCGATCTGGGTCGGAAAGCACTCCGACCAAGCCGGATCCAGGGTGACTCCTGCAGTCCGACCGAGCGAGTACGATGCGTCCGTATGCTGTCAGACTCTGTTCGGTCGGACTCCCATATAAGTCAATGGGAGCCGGTCGTATGACGCGTACATGGGCTCCCATTGACTGAATGGGTACGTCGCGGACAAGTGCGACCACTACAGTGGGTACCCATCGGTGCCATCCACAGCAAACATGCCTGTGTTGGGGAGACCCATGGGTCTGCCCCTGTGTCTCAGTCGTAAGGCTGTGGGTAACAGGGGCTCTGACGTGGACCCCTGAAGTCCAACTCTGGGAGCTATTGTGAGCCTGACACTCAAACTCGATCCGACTGTCCGAATCAAGCATCGTACTGGTTCGGCCGTGAAACATCTCCATTGCACGCCACGGTTTGCTTGTGAGCGAGTCGTACGGAGCGGTTTGGACCTGAAACGATTCGGACGGAGATTTTGTGCTTGTACGCATCGTACTTTGACATCCGGACCTGTGTACGACTCAGACGGAAATTCAGCCTCCGAATCGGATCCACTAATGCCAAACCCGATTTGGTGCCCTACCGACCGAGATCGGAATCGGCCCCTAAGTGTTAACTGTTTGCTCTGTTTGTTTCTTGGTGCCTATACTTTTTTTATGAAGAATGTTATTCATACCCTTCTTGCGACATGCTCTATTATGTTTGGGCCATGTCTACAATATATAAAAGGAGCTGACAGGCAAAATATGTAAGGTTCAGAAAGAGCCACTGAAGGGCATGCCTGAAATGTTCCATTCGTCACTGCCAGAAATAAGCCCTTGTGTGTATGTTATGTTATGTTCACTGTTCCCAATAACCTGCGCGGCCGCGCGGGCGCCCACTGAAGGCACCCCAAGCGCGCAGTGGTCAATATTTAGCGCGCACATTCTGAGACTGTTTATACCGCCGCTTTTAAGATGCGAGCGGCGTGAAAACCCATCATTTTCTGTTCGCGTTCACGTGCAAATGGCCAATGCACTTGCACGATTCCTTTCCTACCAGTGCACCACTGCGGGGCTGATTGAGGGCCACTGAGTTAGTATTCATATTAATTATAGCGCACACGGGCTGCAATTAATATGAATACTACCTCAATGGCCCTCAATCAGCCCCGCAGCGGTGCACTGTTAAGAAAAGAAAAGCTGAGTTTCAAACACGACGTGTGCTTTAGCACACGCAGCGTTTGACACTGTGCGTTTCTAATATGCAAATGGGGCGATTTTTTTGTGTGTTGAAGGGCCGATTTTCTATCCCAATCCGAGCCTGCATTTCAGCCCTCTCAGCCCTCTGTCTGTCAACTCAAGTCTGCCCCGGCAGTGTCAATAAACTGCGGCTGATGTCAAGGTGTTTCTCTCCCCTTCGAATGCCATTAAATGGCATATCTCAAGAGCTGGGCGAGGCGCCCTCTGCTAACCTGGAGCTGAAATTGGTATTCTAAATACTTTTTAGTCTAGAGGAAGTTCCCTCCTCTTGGCCGCTTCCCCAAGCTCTCTTTCCAGCGGAGACGACAGGGCCCCAATTATCATTTCAGCTAAAAATGTCAGGTGCGAACCAGTACCTAATGCCCAGGAGCTGAACTCAAGGGTCTCCATCCGCATTGCCTGGTCCTTCCTAATGTGTTCTGGTGAAGCAAGTTCCGTTCCAATGTGTCATGAGGGCAGTGCAATCAGCAGGGCCATAACTCATCTCATTGTCAGTCTGGTCGTTTCATACAGTCCTAAGCAGGCCTGGCCCCTCAGGAGCCTCACAAGCAGCTCTCCAGATGATGCTGTTCTGCTCATCAGCAGCTCGCTGCTCCTAGAAGGCTGGTGCCCATGCCACTCGTCCGGTGTGCCTTCATCCACACCAGTACCATTCCCTGCTGTTTGGTTGTGTGGCACAACGAGTTATTTTCGTACCATATTATTATATCCGGAATTAATGGATTGGTAGATGGATGGACGGACGGATAGTTTGATTTCCATTGTAAGGTTTAAGTGGAATTTGGGTTAGCTTTGATTATTGTAACACCACAAATTCAACCTAAACACCTTTTAAAGTGCAGTTTTGGATAAAAATTAAAAACAAAAAACACTTACATTCGCAAGTTACGGTTAGGATCACAATCCATAATTCACACAACAGCTGTGCGAACCACAACTCACAAACAACATGCAGTGCCTCTTCATTAATGAGACCGATGTAGTTGCAAATGATCGAAATCAATCTACAGATGAGATTACATATCACATTAACCTTGACAGCAGCAACTATTAATGTTGTACCATTAATTGGTTTGATTTTGTGTTGTTGCTTAGTGATATTGCATTTTTAGGTGTTGTTATTTATGGGTGTAATATTTGTGAGATAAAAAGCATTGCATTTGGTGAAACCATTTGAGGAACCCCTATGCCATCCTTCATACACCATAAATACATGTTTGAAAGTTCTGGAAATTCACCTCAGTTCTCATCTGTAGCACCTCATATAATTTCAGTAGTAAGACTGGAGCACCTCTGTGTCTGCCAGTGCACCCCATGTAGTCCTTAAGAACCTCTATTGTTTCTAAAATGGTAAGCCAAGAACATAATGGCTCCATTCTATACTGCCAGCCAGACCACACCTGAGACTCTCTTTCACCACAGCTAATTATCCAAAATGCTGACCTGCTCTTATAGTCTGATGCTTTGTAATGTTTCATTAATGCACTTCACTTCTGGCTTTCAGTGTTCTCCTCTACCCATAAATGGCCACTAGCCCTGAACCCAGACTCTTCTACAGAAATACTGGATCGCTGTTTTTTAGTGAGGAATTCAGGGCCCTGCTTCCCAGATCCTTTCAAAGAGTAGTTCAGTCCACATGCCTACCTGCTTTCCTTTGACAAGGTCAATATTGTGTCTATCTAGCCTCATTCACACGGTGGATATGAGCCTCTACTCCCTGCCTCTATCATAGAGCCACATTCACGCTGTCTGTAGGCCCCCTTCACTAAAGTTCCTGCTCAGCACTCACCCCAAAGTGCCTTTTGTAACTGATTTAGAGTTTAGCAGACAAGGTACTCTACCAGAAACGTGGCAGAGTGCACAGTCTATTGAGAGTTGGCTAAACAGGAGGTTTCTGACAGTAGTGCTGATGGTAGTTCCTCTGTCAAAAACATTACGACTGTGGCCCTCGGGAGATGTGGCTGTCATTTTAGGTACATCAAGAGTTTCAGCTATGAGCATTGTAAAATGACAATGCCTTTTATTTACTTTTTTTAAAGTCAACACATAAATAAAAGGCATTGTCATTTACAATACCAGTAGCTCAAACTCGTCGTAAATGTGTGACCTATTGCATTGCAAATTCTTGTTTTATAATGTTTTTCCCATCCTGCTCGAGTCATGCGGGAGTCAATGCGGCCCCTGTACTCCTGTGGGCCTGAAAATGTTTCAGAATTTGGCCCCAGGGGGTCTCTCTGATATAAAATTCTGTATATAATATCTCTTTTAATATTCAGAAATTTGCACACGTACAAGAACTAATATTTCTAGAATGTCAGAGTTTCTTTATGTGAAAGAAAAAGTATGCTGATATATTGGAGTAGCTGTGATGATGGGGCACGGAGGGCCTGGGACAATGTAGCCATGCATCACCCCGAAGTTAATTAAATGCTCACTGCCCACATCCACGTGCATTTGGAGTTTATATGATTGCATAATATTGCTTGCTATTTCCAGTCCTTATAAATGAGGCATGGTATATGAAGGGCTATACAAAAACAAATTTGTTTCCGTTTATTATTAGCACACCAAAAGAGGTTGGGCATCAGAGAGAATTGTGGGACAGCTGACAATGAGACAGAAGCCAGGGCGGAGGCAGGCCGATTAGGGAATAAGTACCAAAAAGAGAACCGAGGGTGGAGGGTGAAGGTGGGACGAAGAGGAACTGCACCGTTGTCGGAAGCAGCTGAGCTCTGGTGGCATGGTGCCACCCCTCTCACAGTATGCCTCACAGCAGTTGGCAGGCCTTAGATATCCACCAACACCAGCTCCTTGTGCGCGGACCAGTGACACTGTATCTCCTCTCTCTCGGCCTTCACTTCCTGCGCCACCCACCGCCCTAGCCAACCATAGGCGGGGATTTCTCATCCCTGCTGCGGCGACAGCTGTTGTTTCAAAGGAGGCGACAAAGGAGAGAAACCGCAGCTATACCGAATGTCCATGAGCAACATTTCAGCGCCGGTGCACCGCCAGAAATCAAGGGACATAGAAAGACGTAACCACACCGACGTAGAAAAGCAGCGAAGCAACAGCAGAACAAAATGATAGCTGCCTCGAAAGAAAACCAAAATATGAACGCACTTCTAGATGACATAGCCTCATTCCATAACCATGGTTAACGTCACTTAGCAGATTTAAACAAGCATAAGCCTCTGTGTATCCAAATTGCAAATCTGCCATAAGACCCTTAATGTGGCGCCGTGAGTGTGGAAAAGCACAGTCTTTTCAGTTTTTTTAACAAAAGTTTGGAGGGATATTTGGCGCTTCACACACGCGCGGTCTGGTTTCTGGCGCACATAGCCATGGCTGCAGCGCACAGAGACCCTAAACTGCCGCACACAGAGGAAAAAAATTAGAGGGAACATTGGTTATGTTATGTTAATTTCGATTTATATAGCGCCAAATTACCGACAGGTCTCTTAGCGCTTGCTTTGGGAACCCGTCCTGGCTTTCCCTGTGTTATAACCCCTACTGGGCATCCCCAAGGTGAAGACCAGGCATCCCATCACGTGGGGGGGGCCGTAGTGGAGATTAAGCTAGCTATTGCCCAGAGTTGCAGAGTGTGAACCCATGATTCGAGTAGGCACCGAGGCGAGGATTATCGAGTCCGTGGACATTTTGAGCTCAAGACCCTGCCGCGTCGGGAATTGAACCCTGGTCCCGGGTCTGACCTCTGCATCAGGATCTGCCTCCTCTAACCAGAGAGCACCTGTTGTTGAAGATACCAGTGTGACACTATTCGAAAACATCATGCATGTTTAGGACTATAACACTCAGAGGCATGCCTTGTGTGAAGATTTGATGTACTGCCACGTCACATGTTACAAACAGTTTGTTTACTCAGAAATCTTCTACACAGCAGTGAAATTCATACAGTGGATGGCAGAAGGCAAAACAAGCCCAGGAAATGAAGACGAATGTAATTGAATAGAGATCTGCTTTTGTGGATTCACATTAGAAGTAGTGATATTCAACATATTTACAGATACATCATTAATGATGTAGAATCACATGAAGGCAACAAATCCTTTAACACAGGACTTTACGAAGTGAAACACAACCAGGGCATTCTCTGAAGGCTCTTCTGACTGCACATAGTGTCTTTTCTCACTGAGCACACTTTGTGCGAAACGTCAACTGCTTTCAGAATGCAAACTTTGTGGGCTGCCAGGGCGTCATTTTTTGTGACCTTACGGCGGAGCAAAGGGGTTAGCCATGTTTACAAAGCTATGTAAAGCCACCCTGAGTGGATGGATTTTTATGGTCTTGTACATATGAAGTACGGCAAAACAGTGCAAGTCGCTGCCTTGTCTTACTCTGCGTTAAAGAGGCTTTTCATGGGTGTTGCCACACAACACAAATTGTCTTTGACGCTGCTCCAGATTTACAATATCTCATGAACCTGGGGTAGTGGCAAAACCTTGCACCTTCCTGAAGCAGGCATAACAAGGAGAAATGTTTACATTTCTCCTGGTCTTTTATTCTTTCATGCAACACACATGGAACAAGGAAAACACCTTCAATAATTGTTTTTGTGCAGGAATGTGGCCCTTCCTGCACAAAAACAATCCTGCCAACAACACAGACACCCTTGTACCATGATGAAAGGGCTCCTGTGTCGGTTCACAGCTGCTAATTGTGCGCAAGCACTTGCTGAAAGGACAGGAATGCACCGTATCTTCTGAATACAGTGCATTTCTGCCCTTTAAACTTGGTGTAGGGCAGTGCAGCAAAATAACTTGTAATGCTGCCCCACGTCAATTCTTTGCAAATATGCTCCTTGAGGTTTATTTCAACAGAATGACATTTTTTGCACAATTTTGCTTCATACGTGCGTGGTGTATCCCAGACAGCAGACAGCAGCTAACGTCTTGCTCCTATTTGCAGGCAGGATGCTGACTTTACCCAAGAATAGGGAGTGGCACAATGCTAATTTGTTTTTCATTGATTTTTAAGATTAGTTTTTGTATTGGTGGCACCTATGTTTACAATGTAGGCCCAGGAGTGATATCACCATACACAAATGCATTTATACTTAGATACATAGGGGCTCATAGGATGGTGGAAGACCTGACACTACCAGCCGTGCGGTGGCGGGTCCTCCACCATCTGAATGCCTACTCTATAGGATGGCCTGGCGGAGTGGACTGGGCCAGGGAAATGGTGGCAGTGCCTAGCAGGCCCCACCAACCAGATTACAATGCTGGCGTTAGCCAGCCTTTCCATGGTGGTGAAACTGCGATGGAAAGGCTGGTGGGGATTGGGTTTGGGGGCCTGTTGTGGGCCCTCCTTGTTTTGGGGGGAGGAGTTGCTGCACTGGGCAGGTACTCATGGTAACCCCTGCATTTCCCAGCACTGTGTGGTATGCACTGCGTGGTGACTGCAGGGAAATGCATGTAATTACGTTTTGACATTGTGTAAAGTGCTGCAGCCAGCAGCACTGTCCACAATGTCAAATCCCCTGGTTGAGGACGCCATACTGGTGGGCGCAACGTGATTGCAGTGGTGGGAACACAGCATGTGTGGCAGGCGGTCCCAAACACCGCAACAATGGTGGGCGGCATCATAATGAGCCCTATAGTTACAGTACAAAAGTGAAAAAGTAAAAATATCCCAAACAGCAGTCGAGACAAAGTTAATGAAATCTGAACTTCTTCAAGGCTGTGTGTCAAAAAAGTAGTATTGCTCACTGCTTAGTGTGGCTTGTGAGCGAGGCTCAGCATCAGAAACCCCCATCTGCTAAGAACTAAGGGGGTGGTTGCGTTGGCGGACGGACTTATGACCGTCCGCCATTGATGCAGGGACCGGACCACTAGCATGTAAGGCAACGGTCTGATTTCAATGTGACTGCCTCTGTGGCGGTTGCATCGTGCATGGATAACATTGCGGCGGGTGGTGCTGGCTGCAACACCCACCTCAATGCAAACAATGCATGTTGTGCGTTTCCCTGCACTTCGTGGCAGACACCACATAGGGAAATGTAGGGGCGAACCATATATACCCCCAGTGCACACCCACCTCACACAACGCAACAGGGCCCCCAAACTCAATCCCCGCCAGCCTGTGAATGGCAGTTGGGATGCAGCATTGTAAATTGGCGACGGTGCCTTTAGGCACCTGCACCATTTTGGAGGTGCTTGGTGGGTCCACCAGGCAATCCTACTGTTTGCCTGTGGTGGACCTGTGGCGGATGAACTTTGCGTCCTCCAGCACACTGCCCACCATCGTAATATAGCGGGAGGAGAAGTGTTTCACCGCTATCATAATCACCCTCTAAGTTTCCCAAAAGGCCATGAACTCTTGCATATTTTTGAAAGATGGCAACCATCTTGACTTATCAGATATAAAGTCCGACATTAAAGGTGTCCTTTGCTAAGCAAATGTGATACAACTTTGAGGTAACCAGGACTTTGCTACATGGATCACGGATTTCCCTTGCCAATACCTTATGCTTCCTAAAGATTTGCATGGATGGATATTGGAAATACAGAGAAATATTCTGTAAGGTATTGTTATAGGGGAAAGCAATTCTTGATAAATCTTGACAAACATAAGTGATGAGCCACGGTAGTGGAATCATATGTCCCTGTTTTCTCTGCTGTCCCATTTCCATTTCCTTACTTCAACAACTTGCCCTCATATTCCTGTGTATGTTGTCAATAGTGGAGGTGATGAAAGATAGAAAGAACATTGCTCCTGTTGGCTGCTGTACTAATGCTAGTGCATCATGACAGCTTGTAACATAGAAATATAAACAAACAAACACAAAAAGAAGAAAATGGGAGCAGGCTTCCATTTGGAAATTGACTCAACAAAATCTCCTCCAGATGTCCCTTGCCGTCCTCAAGGGAAAGTATTCTCTTGTCTTTAATGCTCACTTTCCCGATGGAGGTCACACATCGAAAGGAGCAGTCCACCAAAATTCCAGATTCTTCACATATCCCCTCCTCTACAGTTCCCCAGAGTGTGTGGGGAGGTCAGTGCCACTGGCCTGGAAAGATAGGTTCACAGAGTGCAATCAAGAAAAAAAACATCCATCTGAAGTTCTGCCATTAAGGGTCATTTAATCAGCAATCCATCCTTCCTTGGAATCCTACAAAATCCATGTTTCGCTCTTTCTCAATCCCCTCTGCAGAGGTTTTCCATTGAGGGTGGAAAGTTCCCAGAGGTAGGCACCTCAGCTCAACTCGAAAATGCAACATCATCAACCCAACCCATCCCAACTACTTTGCACTTTAGGACATATCAAGATGGTGACTTCAAGTGTTCTCTTGAAAGAGCTCTTCAAGATCCTTAAGCCACACCTCTAACTAACACAGCTGCCCGGTATCTTCCCTTCAAAACACAAAAGTAGAGCCTATTCTGTGACTTGCTCTAGAGGTCTGGCTGTACTTGTTTGTTCTTCTTGGGATAAGCCTTCTTAGGCCAGGGCAGTGTGAAAATGTACCTAGCACATGTTGATCCCAAGACCAACCACAATTGGATGGGTGTGGTAATCCTGCGGGAGTTAGCACAACCCCCTTTATTCCTCCAGAGTCTATGGTTAGTATTATGGATATGTTCTCGAAATGGCTTGAGATAGAGGTTGTTGAAAAAGTGGATACAAGGACTATTATCAGGTTTTTAAATTAAATATTTTTGAGAGGTTTTCCAACATCTGCTCTCACGGACAATGGTGTACAGTTTAAGCCAGAAGAAATGAATATGTTCATGGAGTTTGCTGGTGCTACTCATAAATTCATGTCACTTTACCATCCTAGGGGTAATGGTGTCATGGAGAGATTTTATATATGTATTAAGAGTATTTGGTAGTTAGCCAGTGAGAGAATGGGAATTTGGGAGAATGAGTTAAGAAAAATGGGGTCCATTCCGATTCGGGAAAAAATGCCTTCCTAATGTTATTCTATTCGTAGGCTTACCTTCTGACCAAATCGTATCTGGAGCTTTTTTCTACCAACTAGCAAGTACGATGTGTTTTCATGGAAAATTCTGACCGAATCGTCGGGTCTGATTCGTACTCTATGTCAGTACCTAACAGGGTCAGGAAACATGGAAATCGAGTCGTACGGAGGATCAGCCTACAAAATTTCCAGACACGCAAGTACGATGCATTTTTCAAACGCGTTTTACAGGGCAAAAGTTCAAGCACCTCGCAGCATTCTGACGAAGCCTATTTAAGCTCCAAATCACACCCTAATGCGTTCAAGGGAGACGAGACGGAGTCTGTTGCGTCAGGTATGTGCCAGGCTGTGTAGAATCATTCGCGTAAGTGTCTAATAGGTTGTGTTAATGCTGGACTATGTGGAATCGATCGCGTCTGAGTCTGTTGTGTCGTGTTGATGCTTGGCTACATGAAGTCGTTCATTTACGAGTCTTTCTCGTCAAGCTCCTTTCCGGCCTTCAATATTTTTTTCCAAAAGATTTGGTTGAAAATTACATGATTCGCATCATACTTGCTCATTCGGTTGGTGGGTGTACGATTCGGTCAGAAAAAATGACTGGCACGTGTCGGGTGAAACGTTTTCCTGCCGGAATCGGAATCGACCCCTAAGAGTGACTATTCACGGGGTCGTGGCTTTGGCGCCGACAGAGATGGCGGCTTTCCCGAGGAGCTCCGCAGCGGCGTAGCTGGGTCAGGACTACTCCAAGTGTTGCCACCGCTCGTGGGACCCACCGCTTCGACATTATGGATTGCGGAATGTTTGCTGCCTCTTTTGCTACACTTGCCGCTCCATGGGGTGAGAGAAAACCTGCTTTCTGACTGTTACTTCGATATTGGCGTCTCGCGTTTTATCGCGTCCGCCATTTTGTAGTGTTCTTCACCCCGTGAGGTGCTGCCTTTCCTTAACTTAGCGCATGTCTGCCATGATGCGCTAATACTTTCAGCATCCTCCAATTTCAGTTTCTCCTTGGTATTATCACATTTGCCATAATGAATTCTTGGATATGTGCTGTTTGTTTTGATCTTTTCAGCCCACAGTTATGTTTTGGCTGCCATTTTGAGATGACATTTTCCTCATAACTCTGCAGCTGCGTTACTTTTTATTTGAGCTTTTCCTCATGCCATGGTTCTTTTTTCTTCAAAGTATCTTTTTGTGGGACTTTCATTATTTTTCAGTAACTTATGCCTGCATATTTTACACAATTTGTTCCTTCTCTCTGGATATTAAGGTTACGTGCCTTTCTTTTTTCTCTAATGTAATGATTGTGAATTGAGCTTCATTACTTACGCTCCTTTTCTAGTTGTCAGTGCATACAAGTTTTGGGACTTTTTACATTCTATTTCCTATTTTGCTTTCTCAATGGCAATGGCACGCCATAACCGTAACACTTCTCAACAAATTTCAGAATCTCTGGAAGATGTTAATCCATTCAGTGTTTTGCTGGACAACCTGGAGGACACCACTAATGATTCTCTTCCCACAAAAAATTCCCCTCTGCTTACTTCTCGCTCAACTGCCAAAGTCACTGCTAAAAGATCTTCTTCGTCCTATTCTATAGGGAAGAGAATTAAAACAAATCCCCCATCACCTACTAATACGTCTTATTCTATTTCTATGGAGCTCATACTACAAGAGATTCGCTCGCTCAAACCTTTAATGGAGGAAATCCGCTCACTTAAACCTTACATAGCTGATACTAATACTCGTCTTCAAAATTTTGAGGATAATTGGTCCCATACGGAACAAAAAGTTGAACACCTTGAGAAGTCTCTTTCCTCAGTCCAAACTTTCACTGATCAAGTTCCCAATATGCAGAAGGAAATTCAGAGTCTTAAACTTCAGGTGGAAAATTTGGAAAATCAAAACAGGCGTAATAATCTTCGCATTTATGGTCTTGCTGAGGGCAAGTACTAATAAATAAAAAACGGTGAGGGTTACTCAGTCAGCACAGACAATAACCAAATTCATATATGAAGTGATACAAGTACTAAACATTCCAATGTCAGCTCAAAACCTCATATGGATCCACCGTCAAAATCCAATCAAGTCCATAATCAAAATTCCAATGAATTGAGGGAGCGACGAGTTCCACAAGAAATATCAGAAAGGTTCACAGATGTGAATTCCAAAATGTTCTTTATTGATATTGTTTCAATAGAAATGATGGCGATCAGTTAGTAGTACATCTTCATTGTTTCAATAGTCAATACATATGCCAAACAGCCAACAGCCAACGCGTTTCGTCCAAACATGGACATCATCAGGGCTGTTGTGCAAAAAATACAAAATCAAAAAAAGATAGATTAAACATCTCTAATGTTTCATGATGAAAAAGTAAACCTCTATCCCAACTCGTTTCACATTCCGAAATCGGTTCTATCCTAATTTCCGACCATGCCCCAGTTTTTGTGGACTTTGATTTGCTCCCCTTTTCTCCTCATACTGGCAGATGCCGTTTTAATGATTTATTATTATCAGACCCTAACTTCACAGGCCAATTTACTTCTTTCGCAACCAAATTGTTTTCTATTAACTCTACTCCAGACTCCTCCCCAGTAATGATTTGGGAATCCTTCAAGGCAGCGGCTAGAGGTTTTATTATAAACTTTGTTTCGCGGAAAAATAGTTTTTTTGAAAACAAACATACCAATCTATTAGCCAAAATTAATCATCTTGAATACTCTTATTATCGTACTAATTCTGTAACCTCCTTAAAAAATCCCATCGAAGCAAAAATATCCTTTAATAAATCTTCTACAGAAGCTGCTTCCTCTTATCTTTTAAGAAGTAGTGCTCGCTATTATGGAAGATGGAACAGAATGGGCAGACTACTTGCCAAATATTTAAAAATTTGCAGAGAACGGACAAAAATTGAATCCATTGTAATACTACCAGTGACTTAATATTTAAAGATGAAGATTTTCTCAATGAATTTGTCTTGTTTTATAAGAATTTATATACACCGGAGCAACATCCTTCTCTGATGCACTTCTTTCTTTCATTCGCTTCTCCCTCCTTCACTTTCTACCATGGATTTTTCTTCATTGGATTCTGATAGCTCTTTGTCTGAAATTATAAATGATGTTTCAAAATTTAAACAGGGTAAAGCACCTGGCCCTGATGGCTTTACTATTGAATTCTATGCTCACTTCGCCTCTTTACTACTTCCCATCTTTTACTGCTCTATCATTTTTTTATACAGCATAAATCCTCTTCTGGTTCTTTCCAAGATGCAGTGATTTATTTAATCTCTAAAGATAATAAAGACCCCTCTTTCTGGAAAAAATGATCACCCGATTTCCTTGGTTAATTTATATTATAATATTTTTGCTAAGATTCTTGCTCTTCGTATCGATCCAATTCTACCCTCTATTATTGATCCGGAGCAATCTGGCTTTGTCAAAGGTCGATTGTTCTCCGATAATTCTAGGGTTTTCTTTAATATTCTAAGTAAGGCCTCTTCCCTTGACTATCCCATTGCTGCTATAGCATTAGATGCTGAAAAAGCTTTCAATAGAATTGGGTGGGATTTTATGTTCCGAGCTCTTAAATGGATTGGATTTCCTGCTAAATTAATTTCTCTCATTTCATTATTATATTCAGGTCCGAAGGCCTCTATCTTTGTTAATGGGAAAACTTTGAATTCCTTTTCTCTTTTTAGAGGCGTTCATCAGGTTGCCCCCTATCCCCCCTTTTATTTATAATTGCCTTAGAGCCTTTTTTAATGAAAATCCGGTTAGATTACAGAATTTCTGGCTTTAAGCTTGATACCACTCAGGTTAAGATGTCTGTCTATGCCGATGACATTCTTCTTTACTGTTCCAACCCTTCTACTTCTCTTCCAGCTTTCCTCTCTCAAGTCGAAACTTTCTCTCAGTTATCTGGTTACCGACTTAGGCCCTCATTAGGATTTCGGTTTTTCCGCATCCTCCGGGCCGGCGGAAGTGTCCGCCGGCCCGGAGGATGCGGAAAAACCGCTACGGAGACTTCAAAGACCTCCCACCAGATTAGGATGGCTGGGGGGTCATGAAGACCGTCCGCCGCTTTTCCGCCGCGGTCGCCTTACCACCGCGGCGGAAAAGCTCTAATATGGAGGCGCTGTCTAACAGACACCGCCAGCCATATTAGGATGGGTGAAAACTGATGCCTTTCCGCGGCGGCTTCTCCGCCATGGAAAGGCATTCAGAGATTTCTTTGGGGGCCTGTTGCGGGCCCCCAGGGAGACGGGGGGCTGGGGGTGCACATGAGGGTACGTATGGTACCCCCCTGCATTTGCGTGCTCGAAGCAAAAGGCACGTGCCGCTTTGTGCATGCAAATGCGAAGCATGCATATTTAACATTGCGCTGGGTGCTGCTTCAAGCAGCACCTGCCGCAATGTTAAATATTGAGGATGTGACCGCCAGGGTGGCGGTCACATCCTAATCTGCACGGAGGGACCGCCGCTGCCCCTGCGGACGGTCCCTCCTACTCTGGGGTGGCGGACGGACGCAGGTCAGTCCGCCATCCTAATGAGCACCTTAATTCGAATAAATGTGAGGTTCATCCCTTAAATATTCTTTGCTTAAAACATGATTTTATTTCTACTGGTTTTTCTTGGAAAACATCTAAAATTAAATATTTAGGCTTATGGTTCTCCCCTAACATCCCAGATACTTTGAAAGAAAATGTTGCTAATCATTGTAAAACGTTATCTTCTTCTATAGATCTTTGGCATCCACTTTTTCTCTCCTGGTAGGGACGCCTAGATTCCATTAAGATGATGCTTTTTCCGTTAGCTCTTTATCGCCTCTCCATGATTCCAGTCTGTAGTGAAGAAGGTCCACTAAGGAAGGTTGTATTTCAGGATGCTTTATTCATAAAGACAACAGGTTTTAAGGTACAGGACATCTTGTTGATAAGTGGTAGATTAGAGCCCCACCAGGAGCTGCCTGTCAGCTGCTCAGCCCATGACCAACTGTCGCTATGCCTCTCTCAGTCCCAACATTCCGAGGCATCATCAGACTCCAACATTCTAATGAGTCAGAGCACAGGCACTGGCAGAGCAGGTCAAGTAAAACACCTTACAGTATAATATGCAGGATACTACACAGTCCATATCCCTGGTTTTTAATTTAAAAAAATTGACTCCATTTTAAGCAAATTTCTTTGGAAAAATAAATCCCCTCGTATATCTCTTGCTCCTCTCAAAGCTGAAAAAACCTCTGGTGGTCTTAAATTTCCGGATTTCAAGTCTTATCATCGTGCTTTCTCACTGCGGCAAGCTTCACGCTGGCTATCTTAGAAGCAAGATCAGAATATTCATCATCCTATATGGTTGATGATTGAGAAACACTTTATAGCTCCTTTTCATTTTAATGAATCTCTAGCTTTTACTAACAACATTTCCTCTGTTCGTCCTCAAGTGATCTCTCATACGCGTAAAATATTGCTACCTCTTCTTCCGTCTTCCTTTCCGACTATATCCTCACTAGAGCTTTAACCCATTTGGCACAATCACCTGTTACGCATTAACGGCCGTACCATTTATTGGAAATCATGGAGAACCAAAGGTTTACTTAGGATTTCTCAATTGGTATCTAACAATCTTCTGCGTTCTTTCTTAGATCTTCAATTAAACTTTTCTTTACCTTCTTCCTGTAGATCTCAATATGAATCACTCCTTCCTTCCCTTCAGCAATATCTTCTTTCTTTGCCTTCCAACCCCACTACTTCTACTAAATGTACTACTCTCTTTCCTTTATTATTTTCTCCTACTTCAGCCTCATCCTTTTATCGCAATTTATTTTTCTCTTCTGATAGACCCAAAAGTAAATGTGAATTGACCTGGGAAAAGGATCTTGCGGATTGTTGGAGTATTCCTTTTTGGGATAAATTGTGGTTAATAATCCATAAAACGTGAAGAGCCGCTAACACTTCTCAGACTCTATTTTTCATATATAAACGCCTTTTTTTTACTCCAATGAAATTAGCCTCCTTCTTTTCCAATCTTTCCTCATACTGCTGGTCATGTAAAGGACCTTCAGCTGATTTAAAACATATGCTTTTTGATTGCCCCTCTCTCTCCCATTTTTGGCTTTTGATTTGGTCCCAAATTAATACAATTTTCAATACCCAAATTAATTTTTCCACATCCAACATCTTTTTGGGTTCCTTATCACTCTCCTGGCTACTTTCTTCCTCCACCCCCTCATGACCTTATTTGCTCCTAGCGATAGCCCTACCCCTAATTACTTCTAACTGGAAACAAGCTGAGAAACTCACTTTTAAGGCTTGGTGGAATTTTGTTTGTTTCCATCATAGATTGGACACCAGTAATGTTACCCCTATTTCATTATGTATTAGAAGAGATCTTTTCTGGCTTCCTTTATCTTCATATTTATCGTCCTCAGCTTTAGCATTCTCTCCTATAATTGCCTCGGATGAAGTTAGGAAACCTCCTTGAACTCTCTGCTGCATTTTTCTTTTATATGTTTTAATGATTACTTCCGATATTATTCCTTTTTCCTTATTATGGACACTTTCTTTTATGTGCCATATTATATTTATTTTTACAAATGATGTTTCATTTAGAACTGTGATTCAGGTAATATTTTCCCTCTTTCTCCCCCCCCCTTTTTCTCCCCTTAATTTAATGATTATAGCTGATTTTCATTGTGATTTATGTATTTATGTTTTTTCTTTCATGTACTGATATTCTATTTTCTTTAATAAACTTTAAACTTAAAAAAAGAGTGACTATTCATAAATTGGTAAGAGAAATTCATTTTAGAATAAGGACTGGACATGTCCCACATTCCAGAGCTAATCCAGGCTGGATGAAGAGACTAAGACAAGTATCATGGAATGCAGAAAAGGCTAAAAAAAGTATATGAGCATCCCAGTAGAAGAATAGAACGTATTTCAATATCAGACAAGGAGTACGCAAAGTTGATCTGGCAGGGGGTCAATGGGTACATGTGAAATCTGAAGCAAAACACAAGGAGATGATGGACAGAGCGCTGAAACATTTCAGGCCCTCACCCCAGTCACATTCCAGAGCAAATCCCAGGTGGATGAAGATAGGAAACAAGTTGCATGGGTTGCAGAAAAGGCTAAAACATGTATATGAGCATCCCAGTAGAAGAATAGAAAGTATTTCAATACCAGACAAGATGTATGCAAAGTTGAGCTGGCAGTGGGTCAATGGGTACATGTGAAATCCGAAGCAAAACACAAGGAGATGATGGTCGGAGCGCTAAAATGTTTAAGACACTCACCCCCAGTCACAGATCTAGGTTGTATCCATCATCATTCTTTAACTCACTTCGCCACCTCAATTCAGACCCAGCTATATGCAAATCAGTCTTGACCCTGTGCCTCATGGGAACAGTCCAGCCTGAACTGCAAGCCTGGTCTTCCCTGAACCGGAAACAAGCATCCTGGGACGAGTTTCTGGGTAACACCCTTCATCAGCAAGGCTAGCTTGAATCCAGTGACAAAGTGAGCAAGGGACCCACGTCTGGGCATACCCTGCCAACTTAGGGCGAACAAAGCAAACACAAGGAGATGATGGACGGAGTGCTGAAGCTTTTCAGACACTCACACCCATCACTCAATCCACCAAGAAGATGGCTAAAGGAAAAAGTGTGTTCCACAATCCTGAGCAAATTCTAAAAGTTATAAAGAATACTGTGGAATTGGATGATTGTAGTTTCT
This sequence comes from Lissotriton vulgaris, assembly GCF_964263255.1. Lineage (NCBI taxonomy): Eukaryota > Metazoa > Chordata > Amphibia > Caudata > Salamandridae > Lissotriton > Lissotriton vulgaris. The sequence goes on along the minus strand of NC_141698.1, from coordinate 987,235,069 downwards.
GCCATATGATTCGGTTTACAAGAGTCAGATGCAAATGGGACATTAGCAATGACAGTGACCAAATTAAAAGTCACTGGAGTGGCACATATTGGTGGATAAATACTGTTCCTGAAAGGAGTGATGAGGAGGTTATGTATCAGGATAGACTAGGAAGAAAGGGTCAATGGGATGAAAAAGGAGAAGTGGCAAGATGGTGATGTTGTAAATGATGACAATCAGAATGGTAGTTTGGAGGGTTGGAAGACAGGTGCTTTTGGCAGGTGTATAAAAAAACCTTTAAAAAGGAGGATTATGTTTGTGGTGTATAGTGGTGCAACCTTATTATATTAGCAGGTATTTTAAGTAGATATTTATTTAGTTACAGGACTTGATTGTAATGAACATGTATGGTATTGTGTTGTTTTATTTGATCATTTTATTTGTAAAGAGAAGGTATGTGTAGTAATGTTGTTCACTTTAGTGGAATGCTCTATATTAACATAGGGAGAACAATTAGAATGGGTAGAGTTTTCTAGGTATTTAAGTAGATGTTTAGAATGTTGATGGCAGATGATGCTGTACTTCACCTGTGTGTGAACCGGCTCACTAAGATGTACAAGGATGTTTAATAAAATAACATTTTACATAGCCTGTTGATCTGGAAGTTTACTACAAAAAGTGATTTTAATATCTTGTCCTACTAAACAAATTAAGCAAAGAAAGACAATGTTCAAATCAATGCATAGTTCTTGACATCTACTCAATTGATCATTAAGTTGAGGGTGACAGAATTGTGAATGTGTGAAATCAATAAATATTAGTCTAGATTTATTAAAGAATCCTACTCTAGCACAAGTTTCATTTATAGGCATTTTTTCAACACATCAATAATTATGACACAGAAATGATAAGCTATATATTAATTATGAACAACTCACAATTTTGATCCTTCATTATTTAATGATGAATCACCATTGATTTGATATCAGCAATTTCAGTGATTGTCAATCAATTCTGCGACAATTCAATTAAATAATAAGACAAATATTTTAGTTTAGTATGCTGCTGTATTGTCATCTTATAAAAGTAACTTGTTTCTTAATAGTTGTCACAATTTTTTTTACACTATTTAGGGCTAGATGTAGGTAAATCAGATTTACCGATTCATAAATACCGAATTTTACCGATTCGGTATTAATGAATCGGTAAATCTGATGTAGGTGATTATTCGGTAACAAATACCGAATTGGTCGGATTTGATATTTACCGATTCGGTAATTACCGAATCGGTAAAAATACCGAATTGCCAAGAGGGACAGGGTGTCACTTTGACACCCTGTTGCACCCCTGTTTCTGGCTTGTGTGCCATGTAACACACATACATGCCCTTAGGGCATGTCTGTGTGCCACATGGCACAGGTGTACATGCACAGATGTGCATGTACACAGGAATTAGTTATTTACCATGCAATAGTATTACATGGTAAATTACGAATTCTTAGGGGCCTGTGGCACTGTTTGAAGTGCCACCTACATATTGATTTACAGATTCGGTAAATTTACCGATTCAGTATTTTACCGATTCTGTAAATTTACCGAATCGGTAAATTTACCGATTCTGTAAATCAAAGGCCTAATCACATCCTAATCTGCACGGAGGGACCGCCGCTGCCCCTGCGGACGGTCCCTCCTACTCTGGGGTGGCGGACGGACGCAGGTCAGTCCGCCATTCTAATGAGCACCTTAATTCGAATAAATGTGAGGTTCATCCCTTAAATATTCTTTGCTTAAAACATGATTTTATTTCTACTGGTTTTTCTTGGAAAACATCTAAAATTAAATATTTAGGCTTATGGTTCTCCCCTAACATCCCAGATACTTTGAAAGAAAATGTTGCTAATCATTGTAAAACTTTATCTTCTTCTATAGATCTTTGGCATCCACTTTTTCTCTCCTGGTAGGGACGCCTAGATTCCATTAAGATGATGCTTTTTCCGTTAGCTCTTTATCGCCTCTCCATGATTCCAGTCTGTAGTGAAGAAGGTCCACTAAGGAAGGTTGTATTTCAGGATGCTTTATTCATAAAGACAACAGGTTTTAAGGTACAGGACATCTTGTTGATAAGTGGTAGATTAGAGCCCCACCAGGAGCTGCCTGTCAGCTGCTCAGCCCATGACCAACTGTCGCTATGCCTCTCTCAGTCCCAACATTCCGAGGCATCATCAGACTCCAACATTCTAATGAGTCAGAGCACAGGCACTGGCAGAGCAGGTCAAGTAAAACACCTTACAGTATAATATGCAGGATACTACACAGTCCATATCCCTGGTTTTTAATTTAAAAAAATTGACTCCATTTTAAGCAAATTTCTTTGGAAAAATAAATCCCCTCGTATATCTCTTGCTCCTCTCAAAGCTGATAAAACCTCTGGTGGTCTTAAATTTCCGGATTTCAAGTCTTATCATCGTGCTTTCTCACTGCGGCAAGCTTCACGCTGGCTATCTTAGAAGCAAGATCAGAATATTCATCATCCTATATGGTTGATGATTGAGAAACACTTTATAGCTCCTTTTCATTTTAATGAATCTCTAGCTTTTACTAACAACATTTCCTCTGTTCGTCCTCAAGTGATCTCTCATACGCGTAAAATATTGCTACCTCTTCTTCCGTCTTCCTTTCCTGCTATATCCTCACTAGAGCTTTAACCCATTTGGCACAATCACCTGTTACGCATTAACGGCCGTACCATTTATTGGAAATCATGGAGAACCAAAGGTTTACTTAGGATTTCTCAATTGGTATCTAACAATCTTCTGCGTTCTTTCTTAGATCTTCAATTAAACTTTTCTTTACCTTCTTCCTGTAGATCTCAATATGAATCACTCCTTCCTTCCCTTCAGCAATATCTTCTTTCTTTGCCTTCCAACCCCACTACTTCTACTAAATGTACTACTCTCTTTCCTTTATTATTTTCTCCTACTTCAGCCTCATCCTTTTATCGCAATTTATTTTTCTCTTCTGATAGACCCAAAAGTAAATGTGAATTGACCTGGGAAAAGGATCTTGCGGATTGTTGGAGTATTCCTTTTTGGGATAAATTGTGGTTAATAATCCATAAAACGTGAAGAGCCGCTAACACTTCTCAGACTCTATTTTTCATATATAAACGCCTTCTTTTTACTCCAATGAAATTAGCCTTCTTCTTTTCCAATCTTTCCTCATACTGCTGGTCATGTAAAGGACCTTCAGCTGATTTAAAACATATGCTTTTTGATTGCCCATCTCTCTCCCATTTTTGGCTTTTGATTTGGTCCCAAATTAATACAATTTTCAATACCCAAATACATTTTTCCACATCCAACATCTTTTTGGGTTCCTTATCACTCTCCTGGCTACTTTCTTCCTCCACCCCCTCATGACCTGATTTGCTCCTACCGATAGCCCTACCCCTAATTACTTATAACTGGAAACAAGCTGAGAAACTCACTTTTAAGGCTTGGTGGAATTTTGTTTGTTTCCATCATAGATTGGACACCAGTAATGTTACCCCTATTTCATTATGTATTAAAAGAGATCTTTTGTGGCTTCCTTTATCTTCATATTTATCGTCCTCAGCTTTAGCATTCTCTCCTATAATTACCTCGGATGAAGTTAGGAAACCTCCTTGAACTCTCTGCTGCATTTTTCTTTTATATGTTTTAATGATTACTTCCGATATTATTCCTTTTTCCTTATTATGGACACTTTCTTTTATGTGCCATATTATATTTATTTTTACAAATGATGTTTCATTTAGAACTGTGATTCAGGTAATAGTTTCCCTCTTTCTCCCCCCCCCCTTTTTCTCCCCTTAATTTAATGATTATAGCTGATTTTCATTGTGATTTATGTATTTATGTTTTTTCTTTCATGTACTGATATTCTATGTTCTATAATAATCTTTAAACTTAAAAAAAGAGTGACTATTCATAAATTGGTAAGAGAAATTCAGTTTAGAATAAGGACTGGACATGTCCCACATTCCAGAGCTAATCCAGGCTGGATGAAGAGACTAAAACAAGTATCATGGAATGCAGAAAAGGCTAAAAAAAGTATATGAGCATCCCAGTAGAGGAATAGAACGTATTTCAATATCAGACAAGGAGTACGCAAAGTTGATCTGGCAGGGGGTCAATGGGTACATGTGAAATCTGAAGCAAAACACAAGGAGATGATGGACAGAGCGCTGAAACTTTTCAGGCCCTCACCCCAGTCACATTCCAGAGCAAATCCCAGGTGGATGAAGACAGGAAACAAGTTGCATGGGTTGCAGAAAAGGCTAAAACATGTATATGAGCATCCCAGTAGAAGAATAGAAAGTATTTCAATACCAGACAAGATGTATGCAAAGTTGAGCTGGCAGTGGGTCAATGGGTACATGTGAAATCCGAAGCAAAACACAAGGAGATGATGGTCGGAGCGCTAAAACGTTTAAGACACTCACCCCCAGTCACAGATCTAGGTTGTATCCATCATCATTCTTTAACTCACTTCGCCACCTCAATTCAGACCCAGCTATATGCAAATCAGTCTTGACCCTGTGCCTCATGGGAACAGTCCAGCCTGAACTGCAAGCCAGGTCTTCCCTGAACCGGAAACAAGCATCCTGGGACGAGTTTCTGGGTAACACCCTTCATCAGCAAGGCTAGCTTGAATCCAGTGACAAAGTGAGCAAGGGACCCACGTCTGGGCATACCCTGCCAACTTAGGGCGAACAAAGCAAACACAAGGAGATGATGGACGGAGTGCTGAAGCTTTTCAGACACTCACACCCATCACTCAATCCACCAAGAAGATGGCTAAAGGAAAAAGTGTGTTCCACAATCCTGAGCAAATTCTAAAAGTTATAAAGAATACTGTGGAATTGGATGATTGTAGTTTCTGCCATATGATTCGGTTGACAAGAGTCAGATGCAAATGGGACATTAGCAATGACAGTGACCAAATTAAAAGTCACTGGAGTGGCACATATTGGTGGATAAATACTGTTCCTGAAAGGAGTGATGAGGAGGTTATGTATCAGGATAGACTAGGAAGAAAGGGTCAATGGGATGAAAAAGGAGAAGAGGCAAGATGGTGATGTTGTAAATGATGACAATCAGAATGGTAGTTTGGAGGGTTGGAAGACAGGTGCTTTTGGAAGGTGTATAAAAAACCTTTAAAAAGGAGGATTATGTTTGTGGTGTATAGTGGTGCAACCTTATTATATTAGCAGGCATTTTAAGTAGATATTTATTTAGTTACAGGACTTCATTGTAATGAACATGTATGGTATTGTGTTGTTTTATTTGATCATTTTATTTGTAAAGAGAAGGTATGTGTAGTAATGTTGTTCACTTTAGTGGAATGCTCTATATTAACATAGGGAGAACAATTAGAATGGGTAGAGTTTTCTAGGTATTTAAGTAGATGTTTAGAATGTTGATGGCAGATGATGCTGTACTTCACCTGTGTGTGAACCGGCTCACTAAGATGTACAAGGATGTTTAATAAAATAACATTTTACATAGCCTGTTGATCTGGAAGTTTACTACAAAAAGTGATTTTAATATCTTGTCCTACTAAACAAATTAAGCAAAGAAAGACAATGTTCAAATCAATGCATAGTTCTTGACATCTACTCAATTGATCATTAAGTTGAGGGTGACAGAATTGTGAATGTGTGAAATCAATAAATATTAGTCTAGATTTATTAAAGAATCCTACTCTAGCACAAGTTTCATTTATAGGCATTTTTTCAACACATCAATGATTATGACACAGAAATGATAAGCTATATATTAATTATGAACAACTCACAATTTTGATCCTTCATTATTTAATGATGAATCACCATTGATTTGATATCAGCAATTTCAGTGATTGTCAATCAATTCTGCGACAATTCAATTAATTAATAAGACAAATATTTTAGTTTAGTATGCTGCTGTATTGTCATCTTATAAAAGTAACTTGTTTCTTAATAGTTGTCGCAATTTTTTTTACACTATTTAGGGCTATATGTAGGTAAATCAGATTTACCGATTCATAAATACCGAATTTTACCGATTCGGTATTAATGAATCGGTAAATCTGATGTAGGTGATTATTCGGTAACAAATACCGAATTGGTCGGATTTGATATTTACCGATTCGGTAATTACCGAATCGGTAAAAATACCGAATTGCCAAGGGGGACAGGGTGTCACTTTGACACCCTGTTGCACCCCTGTTTCTGGCTTGTGTGCCATGTGACACACAGACATGCCCTTAGGGCATGTCTGTGTGCCACATGGCACAGGTGTACATGCACAGATGTGCATGTACACAGGAATTAGTTATTTACCATGCAATAGTATTACATGGTAAATTACGAATTCTTAGGGGCCTGTGGCACTGTTTGAAGTGCCACCTACATATTGATTTACAGATTCGGTAAATTTACCGATTCTGTAAAGCAAAGGCCAAAACCCAAATACCGGTCGGTAACGGTACTTTGGATTTCTCAATTGATATCTAACAATCTGCGTTCTCTCTTAGATCTTCAATTAAACTTTTCTTTACCTTCTTCCTGTAGATCTCAATATGAATCTCTCCTTCCTTCCCTTCAGCAATATCTTCTTTCTTTGCCTTCCAACCCCACTACTTCTACTAAATGTACTACTCTCTTTCCTTTATTATTTTCTCCTACTTCAGCCTCATCCTTTTATCGCAATTTATTTTCTCTTATGATAGACCCAAAAGTAAATGTGAATTGACCTGGGAAAAGGATCTTGCGGATTGTTGAAGTATTCATTTTTGGGATAAATTGTGGTTAATAATTCATAAAACGTGAAGAGCCGCTAACACTTCTCAGATTCTATTTTTCATATATAAACGCCTTCTTTTTACTCCAATGAAATTAGCCTCCTTCTCTTCCAATCTTTCCTCATACTGCTGGTCATGTAAAGGGCCTTCAGCTGATTTAAAACATATGCTTTTTGATTGCCCCTCTCTTTCCCATTTTTGGCTTTTGATTTGGTCCCAAATTAATAACATTTTCAATACCGAAATTCCTTTTTCCTCATCCAACATCTTTTTGGGTTCCTTATCACTCTCCTGGCTACTTTCTTCCTCCACCCCCTCATTACCTGATCTGCTCCTAGAGATAGCCCTACCTCTAATTACTTCTAACTGGAAACAAGCTGAGAAACTCACTTTTAAGGCTTGATGGAATTCTGTTTGTTTCCATCATAGATTGGACACTAGTAGTTACCCCTATTTCATTATGTATTAAAAGAGATCTTTTGTGGCTTCTTTTATCTTTATATTTATCGTCCTCAGCTTTAGCATCCTCTCCTATAATTACCTCGGATGAAGTTAGGAAACCTCCTTGAACTCTCTGCTGCATTTTTCTTTTATATGTTTTAATGATTACTTCCGATATTACTCCTTTTTCCTTATTATGGATACTTTCTTTTATGTGCCATATTATATTTATTTTTACAAACTATATTTCATTTAGAACTGTGATTCAGGTAATATTGTCCCTCTTTCTCACCCCCCCTTTTTCTCCCCTTAATTTAATGATTATAGCTGATTTTCATTGTGATTTATGTATTTATGTTTTTTCTTTCATGTACTGATATTCTATTATCTTTATTAACTTTAAACTTAAAAAAAAGAGTGACTATTCATAAGTTGGTAAGGGAAATTCAGTTTAGAATAAGGACGGGACATGTCCCACATTCCAGAGCTAATCCAGGCTGGATGAAGAGACTAAAACAAGTATCATGGAATGCAGAAAAGGCTAAAAAAAAGTATATGAGCATCCCACATCAACGATTATGACACAGAAATGATAAGCTATATATTAATTATGAACAACTCACAATTTTGATCCTTCATTATTTAATGATGAATCACCATTGATTTGATATCAGCAATTTCAGTGATTGTCAATCAATTCTGCGACAATTCAAATAAATGATAAGACAAATATTTTAGTTTAGTATGCTGCTGTATTGTCATCTTATAAAAGTAACTTGTTTCTTAATAGTTGTCACAATTTTTTTTACACTATTTAGGGCTAGATGTAGGTAAATCAGATTTACCGATTCATAAATACCGAATTTTACAGATTCGGTATTAATGAATCAGTAAATCTGATGTAGGTGATTATTCGGTAACAAATACCGAATCAGTCGGATTTGATATTTACCGATTCGGTAATTACCGAATCGGTAAAAATACCGAATTGCCAAGGGGGACAGGGTGTCACTTTGACACCCTGTTGCACCCCTGTTTCTGGCTTGTGTGCCATGTGACACTCATACATGCCCTTAGGGCATGTCTGTGTGCCACATGGCACAGGTGTACATGCACAGATGTGCATGTACACAGGAATTAGTTATTTACCATGCAATAGTATTACATGGTAAATTACGAATTCTTAGGGGCCTGTGGCACTGTTTGAAGTGCCACCTACATATTGATTTACAGATTCGGTAAATTTACAGATTCGGTATTTTACCGATTCTGTAAATTTACCGAATCGGTAAATTTACCGATTCTGTAAATCAGAGGCCCCCTACCTAACAAAATCCAAATACCGGTCGGTAACGGCCGAAATCGGCCGTTACCGACCGGTATTTGATCTCCTATATCTGGCCCTTAATGAAGTATTCTGCGACTATTACCCATGTCAGTCATACTAATCTTAGAAGCAAAACTGTGCCTTGCATGTTTCACCCTTACACTTGCAGGAGGTACTTGAATATATTAGCTGTCTTGCAATCTTAATTAGGAAATAAAATCAAAAAGTTGCACATATTTTCACTACTGGGTAGGTATAGAGTGAGCAAGTGTTACAGATGAGACCCCATGTTTTTTTTTTTAAATGCTTACATTTATTAAATCATGCATATGTATCCCATCCAGGATCGATCCTCTTGGGAGCATGTATTTGCTCACAGTTATAAATAGTTGGTCAAGGAAACTTGTGAAATCAACTCATCATGAGGCAGGGTTGCGCTGTGATCATGACGTATGACCGGCGTGGCGCTCACACGCGAGGATAATCCCTGCTGTGCTGAGCGTTCCACACAAACGGGTGTGGTCATGACAAACTCAGCTCGTCATTAGCACAGCGCCACTGTGAAGCGTGAAGTACTGAGCTCGTCACAAGCACAGTGGCCCTGCGAGCGCCTCTGCCAGCGCCGCGGGGGAATTAGGCCCACAGCGAAGGGGTTAAGCCACATCTTAACACTGCCTTGTAAATAAGGCGCAGCCCCTTTCCCCACCACAATGTCTGCAATAGTGACTTTGCTGTGCCGATATATGCCCCGTGCTATATGTTGAGATTGTTGGACCATCCTCTGAGTGTTATTGTTTGGAATACTGCACCTTCCTGCTATAAAGACATCGGACATTCATTAATTCTGGAAGAACCCGCAATCTCCAAAAGTTGGATCCCTTCTGCATCTGGTGCACTTCTCTTGTCCCTTGATCGATGTCTCCAGATGGGCCTCAGTTACAACTCAGTAATTTTGTCTGCCGGATAGCTGTTCTGGGTCTCCTGTCTCCACAAAGAGTAATGCCACCTCTTTTTCAGATCATTAGCGCTCCAAAGTACAATTTCCAGCCAACATATAGGCTGGGCAGTCCTCTACAGGCACGGCCTGTGCCGGGCGTTATACTGGGGCGGTGACATCAGGCAGGGGAGGGTCAGAGTGGGGGGTTGTAAAACGTGGGATATGGACCCTTAGAGGTAAGTACCGGGAAAAAAAACGAATTTCGTTGCCCACGCTGAATCACATTTGGCAATGCAGCATGGGCAACAAAATTCGTTTTTTTTTCTTTTTCGGTACTTACCTCTAATGGTCCATATCCCGCATTTTACAACCCCCCACTCTGACCCTCGCCTGCCTGACGTCACCGCCCCAGTGTAACGCCCGGCACAGGCCGTGCCTGGTCCTCTGGCCCCACATGATTGTGGTAATCTCGTCTTCTTACTCCATTGAGTCTTGCATGCCTATTGTGGAAATCCCAGAGGTTGTCGGAGGTCGATACTTTGGCTACATTATCCCACACACGTTGTAGGAGGCAGATTTCACAGAGAGAGGGCAATGGTGTGTACAGTGGGCACACCCCACAACAATACCTAAATGTTGTGGTATAATACTGATTTATATGCCTTTATTTTATTCATTGTTTTGGATGTTTTATTTGTGCAGTCAAGTAAATGTTATTATCCAGTGATAAGGTATTATTTTGATTTTTGAGAAAACGTGTTGACAATATGGCCTCTAGAGAATCAGCAGGATTTCTATGTTTATATCTAAAGCGAGGAGGTCAGTTTTCTACTTACTTTGAAAGATAATTACCATGTTGAAAGGATGGCAGGTGGCATGTGTACAAAGGAGGCAGCTGAATTAAAAAATGCATGATCACAGAAAAAAGTCAGCATGTCTGACAGCATTATTTCATGCTTTTATTCTAGTACAAAAAAAATATACACACCTTTACTTTCTGCATAATTGCTATTGCAAATGTCATTAAAATTACATTAAACCCACTGTCCTCTTCATTCAGGCGTTTCTCTGTTTTTCTTCCAATGCGTATATCTAAAAATGTGAATAATGCTATTTGGCATTAAGTACATTTTAGAATGCTGCTTTAAATGTATAACATTATACATGTAGTACACCTGTGGCATAAATGCTGTTGTATTTTGAAACAGCGTTAAAAAGTAAATTAAAGAGAAGATTGTTATAGCAAAAACACATAAATGAAGAGGCATTTTTATGCATTGAAATAAAGATTTTCTAGATGTAAAGTTGTTAAGGCATTCAGCTGAATGCATGCACCTATAGCTAGATTAATTATTGCGCAAGATATTTTTATCCAGTTGTTCATCCTAACTACACTATTAATATTTTCTTGTTGTTGATGGAGAACTTTCTAAGACCCAGTTTACTGGTGCTTTATAAATAAAAACACAATGTTATTGTGGTGGTGCAATATTCCGATTAGACATCAACGGAAGATGTAATGCTTCAGATATGTGGTCTAGTAAATGGACCTTAATGAAACACTTGTTCAATAACAACCTAGGGGAATCCCACATTGTATTAGTCAAGCTATTGGCTTGTGACCATATTTAGAAGTCGAAGAAAAGTTCTTTGTATCAAATATATATGTCACTGAAACTTTATAGCTTCAGAAATTAGATTTAAGGGTGGCCTTTAGTGTGTTTCACAGCAAGATATCATGAGCAAGGCCAAGCTCTGCATCCCCAGGCCTAGTCCCCTCTAAACCTTGCCTGCAGCATCACCCCTTTTGACAGCACCAATAGCCATCCCCTGATGTTTTGTACTGCGTTTTTGTGTTTTGCAGCTAGGCTTGTGCAATATAAATCCACTAATGTGCATCCATAAATACATATATGCAAACTCCAAGGTTCCGTAAATCATGGAAGTCATTCTACTTTTGCATATCCCACATAATATATTCCAAAGGGCTGGGACATGCGCCTCCAAAGTTCCTGCAATTCATGTGTAGGCAGATCTAGTGACAAGATTACAATATATTCATGAGGAATTCATTAGGAATTCCAACTTTATCTCTTTCCTTGTGCCACATGCTCAGGTTTTTGTGTATGTGGGCTGGCTATTTGAACTTAACAGCCCGCACAAATAACTGTTAGATATTACAGACCTATGCCCGAGTTTAAGATAGGAGCGAAAATAACAGATGGTGGACAGAATGCTGAACAAATCAAACATTCAACCCAGTCACACATATGGGTTAAGTCCATTTTTGCTCACCACGCCACCCCAATGTGGACCCAGCCATGCACAAATCATTCTTGACCCTGCTCCACATTGGAACAGTACAGCCCGATCTGTCAGGCCAGGTTCTCCCGGGATCGGAAAAAAACATCCTGGGACCGGTTTCGGCGCATCACCCCTTTTCAGCCAGGTTAGCTTGAATCCAGTGGCATAGTGAGCACAAGGCCCAGTCTGGGCATACCCATCCTACTTAGGGTGACACTTAGGGTGACAAAAGCAAAAAGAACAGATGATGGACGCAACACTGAACAAATCAAATATTCACCCCCAGGTCACAGGACCTGGCTTGGCTATTTGGGCTGAACTGTTCCCACGAGGAGCTGGGTCAAGACTGATTTGCTCATGGCTGGGTCCAAACTGGGGTGGAATGGTGTGCAAAAAAACGATGGATTGAACACAGATTTTTGTTACTGGGGGTGAATGTTTGCATTGCTCAGCATTCCATCCATCATTTGTTCTTTTTGTATGTATTAAATATAGGGCACACTGTTCATGTTTGCACCACAGCTTGAACCTGGAAGTATTCTTTTCTTTGCTTAGAACAAATTCAAGTTTGTTCATAAAAAACACACAAAATTTCCTAAATCAAATAGTTAAATTAAGGGTATACTTACATTGCAAAACATAAAAACCGCTCAAAGTACTTAGCTAGTTTAAAAAATAATTTAAAACCTAACTGAAGCCCCAAACATGACCTGATTGACTTAACACATGGTATCACCAGTGATTTAATGATAAAAAAGTATATGATCCGCCCTCTCCCCAATTATAGCAAAATAAAACTTGAAACTGAAGGCCAACAATAACTGTTAATTATATCATCAACCTACTCCTGACCATTGCCATAAACCACAACCACGACTCTGACCTTAAACTGAATCCATGTTATTTTATTGAACATTGTAGTAATTTGCACAGCACACATCATGACATTAAAATGGTCTCATGTATTATTAATATTATTATTATTATTATGTAATTTGATAGAGCACACAGCTGCCCCAGCAAAGGGGCGTCCCGGCGCTAGAGGCAAAAGACAGAACAGCAGGACTATTACGCAGGGAATAGAAGAGTTTTAATGGCCTTGCAGAAGGGAAGTAGGTCATCCAGGTGGTGGGTCTGTGCCGGAAGGGAGTTCCACAGCTTGGCGGCCAGATAACAAAAAGACCTTCCCCCAGCTCTAACACGTTTCACACGGGGGACCACAACCAATAGCTGCTCCGCAGAGCATAGTGGGCGATTAGGGACATATAGAATCAGCACATTGAATAGAATCTGAGGGGACGATAGTTTAAGGATTTTAAAAGCAAGGCACAGAGCCTTGAATTCAATCCTTTTAGGCACAAGTAGCCAGTGGAGTCGCCTAATAGCACCAGACGTGGGGCAAAATCTGGGGAGCCCGAGCAAGACCCGTGCAGCAGCATTTTGAACTCGCTGCAGGCGGTTCATCTCCGCCTTGTTGGCACCTAACATGAAAGAATTGGCGTAGTCAATGCGTGACAAAATGGTGGCCTGAATGATCAGCTGGCGTGTGGCAGGATCGAAAACCCCAAGAAGGGTCTAAGACCACGTAGAAGTCCGAAACAGGTACCTGCCACTTTTTTGTGTGCTCCTGGAACCCAAGTGTGGAGTCGAGCCAGATCCCTAGATTTTTTACCGCTGACTTTGGGTTTGGGGCACTACCAATAGATGTAGTCCACCATAGAGTGCTCCAGAGCTCCTTGTTTTTCCCCACCAACAACACCTCTGACTTACTCGTGTTAAGTTGTAAGCAATTAGTGGTCATCTACTGTGCGATCGCTTCAAGCCCGGTTCGAAATCGCGCAGGGCCTAAGGCACAGTCATCCGAGAGGGCCACCACCAATCGCGTATCATCGGCGTAGGAGACCAGGGTCAGGCCGTGCTCATGCGCTACTCTCGCCAGAAGCTGGACGTAAAGGTTGAACAGGCAGGGGCTTAGGGCAGAGCCCTGGGGGACCCCCTGCGTGCTAGGGTGGACATGGGAGAGGAAGGGGGGAGCTGTAACCTGAAATGCCCTGTCTGAAAGGAAAGAACGAAACCAGTCCAAGGCCAGACCAACTATCCCAACCTCCTCTAGGCGACGCAGCAGGATCTGGTGGGAGACGATATCGAACGCGGCGCTGAGATCGATCAGGATCAGCGCCACCTTTTGACCATCATCCAGGATGTTCTGCAGGTGTTTGCAAACTGCCAGAAGGGCAGTCTCGGTACTGTGATCGGGGCGAAAGCCCGTCTGAGAGTGGTCAAGGATGTTGTTATTGTTCAGGAATCTGGAGAGGATGTTATTGCAGTGGGCCTCCGCCACTTTGGCGGCCCAGGGGAGGAGGGATATGGGTCTGAAGTTTTCAGGTTTATTGGGATCAAGAGAGGGTTTTTTCAACAGGGGACAACCCTAGCTATCGCTATACTTTTGTATTACTTTTTCCCCATCGGTCTCCTTTACTGGGATTCTGGTATATAGGCCCCCTGGTCCCAGGGCCAGTTTTTCTTCAGAATTATTAACTATCCTGAAACCCTACTTCGGAAAAGCAGCCTTCACCATTTTGGGTGATTTTAATTTTCATTTTGATGAGGTCAATTCTAAGGACACAAGATCATTGGTCGATTCGCTAGATGCATGTGACTTCGCCCAGCTTGTGAACAGCCCTACCCACAAGGCTGGGCATATACTTGAAGGGGTATTCTCTAATGACACCAGGCTTTCTACTGGCCCCCGTTACCGTTGGTCTGGACAGATCACTTTGCCATGCCATTGGAATTCTCCGCCCCTTCCTCATGTTCTACTAACTTGGTAACCTCGCCATTCACCCTCAGGAGAAACCTTAGGATTATCTCTGATGAGGCTCTTGTCCCTCTTGTTTCCACCCCCGAATCTTTATCTTCAAAAGACGCAGCCGAGGCAGCTCAAGATCTTACGGACTCCATTTCTAATGCTGTGGAACAACTTGCCCCCTTATCTCTGCGTTATGTAGCTCGCCGAAAGCCTTCGCACCTTGGTTTTCCAATCAGCTGAGACTCCTGAGACAGTGATGTAGGAGCAGTGAGAGAATCTGGAGGAAATCTTGGGACCCTAATGATCGAGAGGCTCACAACTCTGCACTGCGGGAATACAAACGGAGAGTGGTAACAGAGAAGCAGGAGTACTTCTCCAATCTCACCAGCTCTCTCTCCTCTTCTAGGGAGCTCTTTAAAATCGCCGACACCTTATGCTCCCTGCAACTCCCAGACCCCGTAGTTAGTTCGCAAGAACTTTGCGATAATATTTCTGACTTCTTTCATAATAAAATTCTTGACATACATGTCTCCTTAGAAGCCCAGTGCCATGCTCTGGATCAAAGCATCCTGCCTGTCATATCCAGTCTCGATTCTTTAGGTAAAGATCCTTCCCGCCTACTCATGGAATTTCCATCTTTATCCCTGGAAGGATTGAACCTGTTACTTGACAGGACCAAATCTGCTTCCCCCCAGGATCCTCTACCTCTGAAAAAACTGAAAAAGTGTAGAAATAGCCTTCTTCCTCCCATGCTTGAGGTTATGAATAAGGCTATTACCCAGGGTTCTTTTCCTCCTGTATGGAAGAAGGCGATTGTGAAACCTCTTCTTAAGAAGCCGTCCCTCGATCCGGCCCTTTTGAAAAACTTTAGGCCAATTTCCCTTCTTCCCGCTCCCGCTAAGATGCTCGAGGCGCATCTGAATCTTCATTTGTCCTCCTTTCTTGATTCATCCGAATACCTTGATAACACGCAACATGGTTTCAGAAAACACCACAGCACTGAGTCCGCTCTCACTTGTGTGGTCGATAACATCCGACGCAAAGTGGACGCTGGCCAAACTACGGTTTTGGTTCTGTTAGACCTCACGGCCGCGTTCGACACTCTGTCCCCCGCCATTCTTACATCTCGGCTTAGGGAAGCTGGTGTTATGGGACCGGCCTTGAGCCTCCTCAATTCCTTTTTGTTGGACAGGGAACAGAGAGTGATGCTTGGGAACCACCTCTCCCCTGCTATGTCATTGCAGTGTGGGGTGCCACAAGGGTCGGCCTTAAGTCCGACCCTGTTTAACATCTATGTGGCTCCCCTGGCAAGACTAGTTAGATCGCAGGGGATGGAGGTGGTGTCCTACGCAGATGACACCCAGATTATGGTGTCACTGGCTCACTCCTCTGTCAGGACATCTGCCGCCAGTTTCAGGGTATGCATGCAGTATGTGGCAGACTGGATGACTATAAATTCCCTCAAACTGAACGGCGAAAAGACGGAGGTGTTGATTTTTGGGAAGGACCAAGATGTTTGGTCGAGTGTGTGGTGGCCACTTTCTCTTGGCATCTGCCCCACTCCCTCCCAATCTGCCAGAAATCTTGGTGTAATATTTGACACCTCCCTTTCTCTGTCCCTACAAGTCAACAGGACCGTGGCCACCTGCTGGGGTGTGATCAGGATACTTAACAGAATCCGCGGGTATCTATCCCCCCAGGCACGCAAACATGTTGCATTTGCCCTGGTGGGCTCAAGGTTAGACTATTGTAACTCTCTGTATATGGAAGCCAATAAAAGCCTTATACACAGACTGCAGATTGTGCAGAATGCTGCAGCGCGCTTTGTCCTGGCCCTCCTGAAATCCTCTTCCGTCACTGCGGCCAGGAAAGACCTTCATTGGCTTCCTGTCCAGCACAGAATTTCCTTTAAAATTCTGTGTCTGGCCTACAGAGCACTGACAGAAGGTCCCTCAAGTGCTATGGGCTCTCTTCTCACGCGCTATGTCCCTACAAGAGGCCTTCGCTCTGCGGGACTCTGTCAACTTGTTGTGCCCCGTTTTAAATTTGCTAGATGGGGAGCCAGAGCTTTCTCCGTGGCTGCCCCTCAGCTTTGGAATTCCATCCCTATTGAAATCAAAACTCTTCCTTCAATAGAGTCATTTAAAAAGGCTCTTAAAACTTTCTTCTTTAAGATGGCCTACCAATGAGAGAATGCTGCAGAGGGGGGGTTTTAGCTTCTACATTTGATTTAGGTGCCTTGACTCCCATTGGGCTAAGTTTGCGCAACACAAGAACCGCTTCATTCATTCATTCATTCATAGTTAGCTTCCATGCCTGAGGCACTATCACCAAAGTGAAGGAGGAATTAATCACTTGGCATAATGGATCAAGAAGGACCGGAAGACAATCCTTAAAGAGGTCGGGTCGCATGGGGTCTAGAGGAGACCCAGATTTGACCCTATTGCTTAGAGCGAGAAGCTCATCCTGAGTGATAGCAGGTATTTCCGCTAGGGTAGCAACAGGAAGGGGAGCAACCGGGGCTACCTGAACCGTGGAGCAGCTAGGGAAAGATTTATAAATGGTTTCCACTTTCTGGACAAAGAATTTAGCCAGTGCTTCGCACTGTTCACAAGACCTGAATGTGTGGGCAGGGGAATTTTCCTGTTTTTAAGGTCGCTCAGTATTTTAAAAATGCATTTGGCAGGATTTTTGCTGGATTTAATCTCATTAGTGAGATAGGCTGCCCGTGCCAGGTGTATAGCCTTATGGTAGCCTTTGATCTCATCCCGGTACCGCTTTTTCACCCCGAGTCATAGTTCTGTCTCCAAGCCCATTCCAGTTTTTTACAGGTACTTCGCAAACTAGCGAGGGAGTCATTGTACCAGAGCAGCGACCAACGGATTGCTTTGCCGGGATAAGGGAATCAAGAACACATATAAGCCAGTTGCAAAAGATTTTTTATGCAACTTCCGGATCGGTGCCTAACGTTGGAGGACAAGCCTCTAAGGCGGCAAGAAGATCATGCAACCTCAGCTTGTGCCAACAACGTCTAAGAGTCTACTTGAGATTGACTCTGGGGAGTATGTCAGGAAGCGGAAGGGAAAGAGACACTAAAAAATGATCTGACCAATATACTGGGCTGGGTGCCATGGCTGTAAGTCCCAGAATATTGGAGAAGACCGGATCTGATAGATGTCCAGCAGTGTGGGTAGCTCTCACCACTAACTGTCTCATTTGGCAGGCAGCAAGGTCGGCAAGTAAGCCGCCAATTTCAGGGTCTGAGGGGAGATTGAAGTGTAAATTAAGATCACCAAGGAGAGTGAAATTAGCTGAGGTCAAAGCTAGGGAGCTCACAGCCTCGACGATAGCAGATTTAAAATCTACAGCGGGTCCTGGGTGGGGATAAACTAAGAGACCAGTGAGGGACAAGTGCGTGCTAGGGGAAAAAACAAAACGAGCGCATTCACAACCCGCTACAACCTCTCTAACGAAGGAACAGGGGAACCTAGTCCTAAAAATGATGGCTAAGCCCCCCCTCTTTTAGCCTTATTTAGAGTCAGGATGCTGTACTCACGGGGAAGTGCAAGGCCAGGCTCAGCCATCGTATCATCGGTTAGCCAAGATTCTGTTATAAACAGCACATCGGGAGCTTCATCTTCGATACGATCGTTGATTTCTATGTAGTGCCTCACCATGGAACGAGCATTGAGTAGAGGGATTCTTAGGGTGGGTTTTTTAGGGGCGGGTGGGGGAGGCGAATCGTACGGACAAGAGTCAAAGTCACAATTGTGGCAGCAAAAAGGCCCCTCCATACCCTCTACCCGAAGAATACAGCAAGGGTTGGACCGCGAGTCAAGGGACGAGCAAGTGCTCTCTAGTGTAGGTCAGCACCCCTGATTCAGGACCATCAGCCGTTCTGGCGTCTAGCATCGCCCAGGCGCGGATTGGCGCAGACGGGCTTGCCTTAGGCACGCCTTCGGTGCGCCATCGGTGCGCCCGCTGCACCTGTCCGCTGCGCCTCCTTCCCACCATGCTCCTTTGTAGTCCCCTCCCACCTCCAACTAGACAGCTGACTGGCCCAGAGCATGGAGGCCGGAAGCACTACTCCTGCCTTCTCTGCCCTCTGTACAATCGGCATTGAAAGCCGTGACGGACCGGGCGGAAGGAGAGTAAAAACAGTGAGTAAAACAGAAAAGTGGTGCAATTACACAAAGCTTATCATAAAACCTTCAGCGCGATATGAGCTTCCCCGCAGGTTTTAACGCGACTAAGCAGGTCTTAGCAGGTATTAGCGCTTATCATTACCTAATCCCAACATTAGCTTTCCTGTCTGAGCATGCATATTTGTGCAATGAATGGATTTGGGTGCTTTATTTATTTATTTATTTGACATATGTATGATAGACCTAGGCGTTGGGGCCTAAATTATCATGAGCTTTCACCTTCTTTCAAGTTAACAGATTGTTAGTATGTGCTAAGTTGTAATGTATGTTCTTTTCTCAGATTGCCTCAGCTAAACTTATATTTCCATTCTCTCCAGTGTCACAGTGATTGCAATCTGCTAGAAAATCCAACTTGTGGAAGTTCCATACTGCCAGATTTCCCCTGATACAAGTCCCAACTATTATGCATGGTTCCTAATGTAATAATAGGGCTACTGTTTTCAATCACTTTTTGTGAAATGCATAATTCAAACTCCAAGTGCCTTATCCTTCCGCCTTACTCTGGAGCAGCAGCAGCCCATCCTGAAGGGTAGAGGGGCCCTGTCCTCCCACCTTTATTCAGACAGAAAAAGTGTCTGTCAGGCTGAACAGAGGTCAGCCTGCTAGACACACTTTATGTTCAGGTCAGGTGCTATACATGGACTAAATGAGCGGGTGCTTGGCTGCCTGAACTGAACTTTGCTGGGCTGAAGATTCCACAGCCCTAAGGGCATGACCTCAGCCTTGCAAAGTGCTTCAAAGTCCTTCTCACTAATAGTCTCAGACCTCAGAACCTCAGTGTCTATCTCTGATGCCTCATCACAGAGTATGGTTTGGAAAGTAACTCTCACTGACCCCATCCTACTCTGTGACGAGAGAGGGACTGCCGCCTTCAGTCATTGGGTAACCTCACGTTAGCCAATGAGAGGGGATGGCAGACCCAATCATTAAAAACCACTAAGACGTCCCTTCAAATACTCTGTAGCAATAGGTTTTCTGTTTTCTATTGTTTGGTGAATGTTTGTGTCTATGTATAAATGTATGTGTATATGTGAGTGCATTTTGTGAATGGATGTGTGTGTATGAATGTATGCATGGGTTTGAGTGAGTGTGCATGTGTGCGGGCCTGGCCTTCCCACCCCCCTCTCAGCTTAATTGCTGGCCACCACTGCTTCCGAGACCTTCAAGATGTTGGTATACTTCATTAAGTCTCAATAAAATAAAAAATCATGCTGTTACATACACTCCTGAAGGAAGAAAAGGTAGAAATGATCTCGGTAATTGTGTGGCTAATACATTCTAGATCATTATAAAATGCCAATGTTTGCACGTGCACTGATTTTAGGTGTTTAGATGTTTACTGTTCGACTTTTGATAAAACCTGGTGTGGTGTCCATCTGTAGTGCTGTCACTGGGTTACTGTATGTGGTCACAAATGCTTTACACATTGCCACTGAGATAAGCCTGTCTGCTCGTACCAAGCTACCAAGGGGGTGAGCAGGGGTTATTTTAGGGGTGTACCCCC
Organism: Lissotriton vulgaris; assembly: GCF_964263255.1. Taxonomy (NCBI): domain Eukaryota; kingdom Metazoa; phylum Chordata; class Amphibia; order Caudata; family Salamandridae; genus Lissotriton; species Lissotriton vulgaris. The sequence continues at coordinate 987,214,738 of NC_141698.1, read as the reverse complement.
TTACCCTGACTAGAGGCAAGGGTCCCTATTCGTCACAAGTACCTACCTGTGCCAACTAGAGACCCCCAAATCTAACATTGGTGGTCAGCGGTTAGGATTCATGACTTGCATTTGTGACTCATGTACAGTGATTGGTGAACACTACTAGGGAGTGCAGACCAAAATGTGACCACATACTTTTTGGTAGATTTCTTTTCCTGGGATTTTCGATTTTTGAGAACTGCCAAGTTCATCCACCATGAGTAAAGCAGTATCCATAGCATCTGTTGATTTGTATTGGACAGAGAGAGATGTAGGATGCATGAAATGGAGCTGGTCAAGCTCAAGTTGAGTGGACAACTGGAGTTAAAGAATAGGAAATTGGCCCTAGAGGAAAAGAGAATGCAAACGGAGTATGACTTGATAATGAGGAAACATGATATGGAGTTCGAGAGGCTTGAGGCCTTGAGTGTCTCAGCCCAGCACCAAGAAATGTGTGTAGCTCAGAGATTGAGCTTTTCTGAGTTGGAGGTGGAGTCCAGCTCAGATGGTAGCAGCACAATTGAATTTTTAGTGCTGAGGGAGCAGTACATACACCCAGAGATATGGCACCTATGGCCTGACTTGAAGGAGGGGGTTAACATACACCAGGAGTTTCAAGGACATGTGGTATCTCCAGTAGTGCGCAGTGTCCCTGAGAAGAATGGGGAAACTGGTGCAGGGGTTCATAGTCCTAGTGGTGGGAGGGACACTCTACTGACTCTAGATGAGAGGTGCAGGGAGAGGGGTTCACCCAAGGTTGAGGTCCTGGTATGTGAGTGTGAAGACCGCCTAGAAAAGTGTGGATTGAGTGATAGAGACAGTCAGATACTGTCTTGCTAATCTCAGGAGAGTGGTGTGGAGTACGTGTGCGAGGCACTGGATGGTGAGGTAAAGGATAGTTTGGTTAATCCCTGTGGGGGGCTGTGTGATCCAATTTTGGGAGAGCATATTGTAAGTCCCTGTTTTCCAGAACTATTCCAACACCTGTTGGAGAGTGAATTCTCTGACCCCAGGGAGCTCACATTCGAGGCAGACCTTTTGGTGGATTCCAGAGGGTCTGAAGAGGAATTGGGTAGTTATCCTGTGGGGAGTGGCTCAGGTATCCTTCAACCCAAAGTGGTGAAAGTGGTGCAAAGTAGCCCAGCTAGGTCCCATTGTAGTGGGAGGGGTGTAGGGGCTCATGTCCTGTCTCAGTGGAGAAGGAGTGAGTGTTGGGCTTTGTGTCCTAAGGTGCCCCAAACCCAGTCTCAGGGCCTGGATGGTACTTTAGGGGAACACTAGGTGGGGAGCCTAGGCTGTCCTGATGGGCCGCCCATTGAGGGGTATCCCCTAGTGTCTTGTGAACTGGGAGTGTCTGTAAGCAGGCCTTTATCAGTTCTAGTGTCTGGCAGTGCCGCTCCTGTTGGGAGGGTACAGAGGTCCAGACTGAGGGGTGAGAGGGAGAAAGAGTCCCCAGTGGAGGAACCAGTGGGTCAGGGGCCAGCCAGAAGGGCTGAGTCACCAGTGAGTGACCATGGTGACACCACTTCTGTCCTGGGGGATCTTCGCGAACTGTCAGATGGACATATGAGCTCCCAAGGAAGTCCTGGGTTGCCAGATAAGTGTTCTACTGCAGGGTTTGGTCCCTGGGTTGAGAAGCCAGGTTCAGGTGTTGTCTGACCTGGAAGAAAGGGCAACTGTAATCAGTGTCCTGACCGAGGTAGCTTCTAAGGGTACCACTCCAGTTGGGAGGGTGCAGTGCTCTGGAGGGGCTGCAGAGGGAGGGAGTCCTCGCCTCTGACCCAGGTTCAACTGGAGGGTTTAGACCCTAGGTTGGAGGGCCAGGTTCCGGGTGTCAAACCCCTGACCTGGAAGGCCAGTTGCAGGATAAAACCCCTGAACTGGTGGGTGAATTGTGCAGGATACCTGCTACAGGCACCCTGACAATTCTGGAAGGGGGTACTGCTCCAGGTGGGAGGGTACAGAGCCCCAAGGAGGAAACCTGGGTGTGGGAGAGCCAATCCTAGTCTCTGGGACAGCCTTCGGGTACAGGCCTAGGGCTGGTGGGTCACTGTCAGGATGTCATACCTGACCTGACAGAAGAAGAGTGGACAAAGGGTGCCAAGCACCTAGGGCTACTGCCCTCCGCTCTCCGATGCCTCAGAGTTTTGAGAGTCCTGAGAGGCATAAGGCCTGGGTCTCATCACTGACTGCTGTTAGTGGCCACTGTGGCTTGCTATCTGTCTGTTAGGACACACCTGTGAGCAAGCTAAGGTTAGGTGCTGCACAGATGGTGTCCACAGGTGAGGAGAAGGGTTCACCATGGGTTAGCTTTGTGGACCCTGAGAGTATGGACAGAGGAAGTGAAATGGGTTCAGATTGGCGTAGAACTGGAATATGCCCCTGCTTTTGCTGGCCAGGTCCATGTTCTCCCATCACCCAACTGAAAGAAGCCCATCAAGGTAGTGATTGGTCTCCCCTGGGTTGTGGCAGGTAGGGGGTTGTGTAGGACTTGGCCCTTTTTGCAGGGTCATCCCTGAACTTTTTGCCTTCCTCCTGTATTTTGTCTGACCTGTTTTTGTTGGTTTTATGACTCTGGGCACTTTACCACTGCTGATCAGTGCTAAAGTGCATATTCTCTCCCTATTGTAAATTAATGTATGAATTTGTGATTCCATGATTGGCTGGTTTGGTTTACTTGTCAGACCCTAGTACAGTGCACTTTTTGTGCCCAGGGCTTGTAAATCAAATGCTGCTGGTGGGCTTGCAGCACTGGTTGTGCCACCCACAGAAGCAGCATTGTAAAATGTGTCTAAGGCCTGCCATTGCAGAGCCTGTGTGAGTCTGGTACTGTCATGCTGACTGGGCAAGTGCACCCACCTGCCAGTCCCTAAACTTTCCCTTTTCTTCATATCAGTCACCCCTATAGTAGGCCCAAGGGCAGGGTGCATTGTAAGTATAAGGTAGGACAAGCCCTGATGTGTGTGGCATGTCCTAATAGTGAATTACAGTCATTTTTGTTTTTTTACTTTTGCAAGGCTACCTGTTCTCCATTGGCCAGAATGGGCTGTTAGAATTATTACATTTTATAATCCTAACGGACTCAGAGAACATGATAGAAATTCGAGTTTAGCATGCCTGAACTCAGAATGATAAAATACACCTTTTAGTGAAGTTGGTCAATACTTGATTGAGGTTGATCCCCCATCTGGCACAGAAAAAGCTAAAAATATTATGGCATGGAATGTACATGTGTAATCACCAGCAACTCAGACTAATTATTGTATTTCCATCAATCATATTTTTGGGTGAATTGCTTTGAATGCAACAGTAAATAATTTGCACTGATCCTATTATTGTAAGGTGTGGTTTATGTGGGTAGAATCCGTTAAGTGAGTGTCAGAAGAGTCTGAAGAGGTTGAACATTATTTAAGTGGTGCAACTGAGGAAATATAAATTTTATGGTCAAGATGTGTTCCCTAGCGCGTACCCCACCGTCTCCATGTACGAATTAAAGTGCATGTAACTTCCCTCCTGTACCAGCTATGAAGACGCAAATACATTTGCGTCCAACGTTAACATGTCCTCTTTCAGACCCACCTTGAATGGGTTGGATAGCCCGTTCCTAAGTATGCTATGCCAACGTCTTTTTGTAGTGTACTTCTACGTTTTTCAGCTCTAGCTGAGTAGGCCCTGAATTTCTGCCACCGAGCCTCTTTTCTGGCTTCTGACTCCAAGGGCCTCTGCCCAGGCTGCCTCTGTACCCGTGAACTCTGACTTACTTTCAGCGCGGCCCCTCGCGCTCAGCTCAGCCTGCTGCCTGCCAAGATTGACTATAACCTTCGAGTTATCTGTTCCGCTCCCCGAAAATACATTCCTGCCTGCTAGTTTCAGTAAACATTCTCCTCAGCTGCAGAGCCAAAGGGCCGGCCTGTCTCTGTGCAAATAATTTAAGTAATTCATAGCCTCTGTTGCCATGCTCCCATGGAAGGCCCATGCCCCCACGCTTCTCATACAGACACTCAGGCGCTTATGCACGCACTCACAGTCAGTATAGAATAGCTTCTGCCCTAGAGACCTTTCCGCCCAGATAGCTTAGTTCCTAAACACCAGATATCAGATATGATAGAAGCACAAGTTGCTCTGACATGCCAGACTTCTGTCTCTTTCCGTCGGTGCAAATGTCAAGTCCCCTGCACCCTCCAGCTTCACGTCAATCACACGTCATGCAGCTGCGCGCGCATCCAAGCTTCCGATTTCTGCTGACATTGCAACATTTCTGTTAGTGCCACCCCTTTTGTGACACCTACCTGTGACGTTTCTAGCACACACCTCTAGTTCACGCCTTCTGATTACGTACTTGTAACACGTGTATACTGTTATCTTGTCTTCTCTCAGCTGTTACGCCCACTATAACTGTTTCCTATGACATGAATTAAGTATATAAGCTATGTAATGTAATAAAATGTAGCGCTCTATCCCTTCTGACACCCCTGTGGTGGTCAGAACATGATATCCTGGTCTAGACCATTCCTTTTTGAGGAATAAAACCCCTAAGAACTCTAACACCACGGACTCTGTTTTCTTTCTTTCCGATTGAGTTATTATTGATTAAGTACTTACCTGCATAGAAATTAAGAGAGTAAATTAATTATTTACGTCACAACTGATGATTATGGCATGAGTGAAATGGCAATTTCCAGGGACATATTAGTAAGCTATACCTCTCAAGGGTGTTAATTGTAGATTTGGATACACTAAAGGCAAGCTGACTTTTCTAATGTTGAATATTTGGAGCTATCCGGGAGGGGTAGCGAAGGAGATAATGATTTGATATCTGTGCTGAGTATTAACTGTATTGGTAAGATCCAATATTGAATAAGGCAGCGAAGCTACAAACTTTGGGTTGGAGAAACTGTGTGCTAGTGCTTGATTACTGCAAACATCTACATATGCTAGCTAAGAGGCTCAGTGACCTCAAAGTAAAGAAAAATGAAATGCAAATATCGAAGCTTACAGATGATTAGATAATCTAAAAGAGGAGATGATGTTATTGAAATTCCCAGTGAAAACAGAGGAAAATATGAAACCCAAAGCCTAAAGCTTCTGATATGCTGATTTGTAGGTGGTTCAGTGGACCTATGATGCCTAAGGATGCTGGGGCGAAAGGCTGTAAAACCATCAAGGAGGATGTCGGAAAATGTCCCTCTCTGGAGAGTCACCCCAAACCTTTTGCTTCCTCCCCCTACTTTTTCTGACCATCTTTGTGTTGGCCTTAGTACTCTGAGCACTTTACTACTGCTAACCAGTGCATGTTATTCTCCCCTAAACATGGTGATATTGGTGCAAATATGATTGGCATATTTTGTTCACACTTTAAGTCCTTTTTAAAGCGGCATACCATATACTCAGGACCTGCAGTTTTAATGCTATTAGTGGGCCTACATCACTGGCTGTGCCACCCACACAAGTAGACTTTCAAACATGTCTCAGGCTTGCTATTGCAAGTCCTGTGTGCAGTTTACTGCCACTTCGACCTGACATTTAAAAACACTTGCCAAGACGGCCACTCCCCTTTTTTTACACATAAGTCACCCATAACGTAGGAGGCCCCGGGTAACCCTAAGGTAAGGGTGCTTTGCAACTAAACAGTAGGCCATGTGAAATTTTAAGCTTAACATGTTCCAGTAGTGACAACCAGCTAAATTCATTTTTCACTGCTCTGAGGCCTCCTCCTTGCATAGGCTAACATTGGGAATTCCTTAATACACTTTTAAGCTGTAATTCCTGATTAGAAATGAGTGGCAGTATCATGGTTCATATCTTTTTAATGGTAATGATGAATCCACTTTACTGGTAAATTTTCTAGTCACTACAGCATTTTGCTGTGGTAAACAGTATTGAAAGCAGATGAGAGGTCGAGCAGCACTAGTAGATAAGTCGAGAGTGGGTAGGGCATTGTCTACTATATGTAGAATTGCTGATTCAGTGCTGTGTCCGGGTCTGAATCCTGATTGGCAGTCGTCCAGTAGCTTGAAATCTGTGATGTGTTGATTTGACTGTTGTTGAACACATTTTTCCAAATCCTTGGCTTGCATGGGAATTTTGATTATTGGTCGGAAGTTATTAGGGTCCAAGGGCTTTTCTTTAGATTTTTTTAAGATGGGGAGACTTGACCAATTTATAGTCAATCCTGGATGGAAACTTGCTAAAGCATTGCATTGATGATTTTGGTCTAGAGAGGAGTGCGTATATGGTAGATGGGAGACAGGCATTTTGAAGAGAGAGGGTCATTGAAGTGGTTGTTGGGTTTGATAGTCGATTAGGTTTTTGTAATATCTCTGTAATGGTAAAGTTTGAAGGTTGACCATTGACTTTTATTTTTGGGCATTGGCAGAGCAGGTTAGATTAGACAATCACCTTGAGAATTCTTTAGGGTTGCAACTGTCATGAGCCCATTCTCTAGGGATTTAGATTTAGCTGTGAAGAAAGAAGAAAATTATTCACTACTTAGCTGCCGTTTTGCGGTCAGGAGTGCGGTTTTGGCCAGTTTTTTTGATTGTTGTTTTAACATTTCAAAGAGTTTCTTTGGTCTGCTTTTGGTATTGCCACATTCCGATCTAAAAAAAGTATTTTTTTTTATTTTAGAATACTTTTGTCATAGGAGTACCTAGACTTTCTTAGCAGCTTGAGTTGGGGGGAAGAGGGGTGTTGTCTCCATTTCCATTCAGTTAGTCACAGTTTATGTCTTTCTTCATTAAGAGCTCAGTTGAACAATAGGTTTTTGTCTTTTTCGGGTATTCTTTTGAGTTTTGTTGGGGCTAAGTGGTCAAGTTTGGTCAGTGTGGAGTTGTAGTGATCCTTGAGTTTATTGATGTCGGACATGTTATTAGGAGGAAGAAGTTCTTTCTCGTAGTAGGAAGCAAGATTGTACCAGTTAAGGTTTTTCATGTCTGTAACCCTGGGCTTTATTTGTTGTGAGGAAGGTTTCCTTTTTGTGGCGAGTAATAAGAAAGTAATATTATGATGGCCTGACCAATCGCATGGGATAATCAAGTTCGAGTCAACCGCCTTTTCTTTGGAAATGATCCAGTCCAGTGTAGCACCTTTGGAATGAGTTGGTAGTGAGCAGGCTTGGATCAGGGAATGGTCTGCTAGAAAGATTTTGACAGCATTGACCTTCCTATCTAAAGGGTATAACCAGTGAAGATTGAAGTCCCCTAGGAATATGTCATTTGAGTAAGGGGTTGAGTTTGTTGTAATGATTTCCATTAGTTAGTCTATGAAAAAGGCGTTTTTACACAGGGAATGGTAAAATATATGTTGTTTGTAGGGATGATAATCTGAGGATTTTATGGAGAGCCCGAGGTATTCACAAGATTCAAGGGGGTCGGAGTGAAAGATAGGGATTTTGGATCGATGTATACAAGCTTTGAGTACTCTTTGCAAGTTTGCCAAGTAAAGATGTCTACAATTGGACCTAAGGCCTGATGTACCACTTGGCAGGCAGGAGTCCCCATCACAAAAGTGTCAGAGAACCCTGTGCACCAACTACTCAGTCCGCCTGCTGAATTGTGAGTCAAGCATGCCATGAGTTTTCCAAAGACAGTTCCCCCGCTGGCTCTCCTGTTTGAAAACGTACTTTGACAATCTGACACAGTAAGGGACATCGGAAAAAGGTTATCAGATCACCAACCCTATTTAAATCTCCCAGAATGTGATGGCCATTGATATTTGTTTTTCAGAATCAATCTTCCGCTGTGGTAGTTTGTTTTCTGTAAAATAAAAAATGTGGTGACCTCTGACCTCCTGGTCAGGGAACTCTGCTCTCCCCTCGTGCAGCTCTGTCATTGCGCTGCTGCCACTGCCCCCAGCACCTCTCTGTCCAGGTAGGGGTTTGAGGCCCTCCTCCACCCGCAGGCTTCTGCCTGCGCCTTATCCCTGGTGGTCCACAGGGAGAACCTTGCTCTTCTGCTGGTACGCTCGGCCAGCATTTTTCTGTTTTGTGATTTTGTTGGTCTGTCTAGTTTCTGTTCATTGTGCCTGGCTATCTATTGTTTTCTTATTTGTTTTTATTTTATTTATATTTATTCTTCCTTATATTCTTTCTATCTCTTATATTCTATTGTGCCTTGTTGTACTTGTTTTGCCCTTGTGTCCTTTTTGTGCCGTTTTTCCGGCTGCTGCTACCCTTGCACCCCCTCCTCCCCACTAGTCCATCTCCAGCCTCCTAGCTATGCTCCCTTCCCCGTCCCCTATTTAATGGAGGACGCTGCAAGGCCACACACAGCGGGAATTCCAAAGGCAAGCCCGTCTGCGCCCGTCCACGATCAGTGCTGGGGACCCTGGCTCTCTGACTCCCCACCGCTACAACTCAGCCACCCTCCACGCACTTAACTCCGGAGGAAACAACAACTGTCAGATGTCAATCCCAGACACTACCCACGGCCAATTTTTCTGCTGACGCTGCTGCCGAACCTTCACCAGCCTCTGAATCCTGAAGGCCATCACATGGACGGCAGCGCACCTGAACCCCTGAGGTGCATCCTTCTCAATGTGCACTCCCTGCGCAAACATGCTGTAGAGATCTGGGACCTCCTCGACACCCTTTCCCCAGACGTCGCCTTCCTCACAGAAACCTGGAATAACTCCACCTCCGCCAATACCATCCCCAGCGGATACAAGATCCAGAGGAAGGACCTCCCCAATAACCCAGGAGGAGAACTCTGCATCGCTCACAAAAACTCCCTCCTGCTCACCATTTCCAGCCTAAACAACTCCTCGTCCCCCACAGAACTCCTCCATTTCCTGGTCCAGACCAGCCTCAGAACGACCCTACTCAGTACCCTCACCTACAGACCTCCCAGACCAGAAACCACATTCGTCAAAACCATCACAGACCTCATCGCGCCCCATGCTATTGCCTCCATGTACTACATACTGCTCGTAGACCTGAACTTCCACATCAACAAACTCAGTGACCCCAACTCCACCACCCACTTAGACAACCTCGCTAATATCGGACTGGAACAGCTCATCACCACCACCACCCACAAGTCAGGACACACCCTCGACCCAATCTTCGCAAGAGGGAACAACATCCGCTTCAGCCACACCACGCAGCCCCCTAGACAGACCACCACTGCATACACTTCTTCGAAAAAAAACACTGCTCACAAACCTACATGGTGCCCCCACGAAGGAATTGGAGCAAAGTCACAGAGGAGCACCTCAACTTCATCCTCAACCATTATCCCCCTCCCACCATGACCAACATCAACTCTGCAGCCAAGGAACTCCACAGTCAGATCACCAACTGTGCAGACAAGCTCGCCCTCATCTGTAACTCTGACCAACAGTGCCCCATTAAAGCCACCGGGTTCCCCACGACCTCCAAGAATCCAGACACACCTGCAGACATCTCGAGAAAGTATAGAGAAACACCAAAACCCTGGAAGCTTGGACCACCTTCAAGAACGCTATGACAGAATACCACCAATGCATCGGATCCTCCAAAAAGACCTTCATTTAGGACAAAATCCTCACCAACTCTAGCAACTCGAAGTAACTCTTCAGCATCATCCAGGAATTCACTAAACCCCCCCAAGCGAAGCCTCAGATGTAACTCCTTTTCCAGGACCTCTGCAACAAACTTGGATCCTACTTCCGTCTCAAGATCAAGTCAAGATCAAGTCCCTCTACGACACCTCCAACAAGCAGACACTGCGTGCCGAAACCATACCCATCCCCTCCAATGCTAGCCAGCCTACCATCTCCACCTGGACCCCGGTCACCACTGAAGACACTGCCACAACCAAGAAAAGCATTCACTCTGGAGCCCCCACGGACCAATGCCCTCCATATATTTTTCACAGAGCCACCACCACCACAGCATCCGAGCTACAACACACCAACGTCACCTTTTAATCCAGCATATTTACCGATGACTGGAAATGGGCAGAAGTCAAGCCCCTTCCCAAGACGCCCTCCGCAGTCCCTACGCACCCCAAAAACTACAGACCCATCTCTCTCTTCCCCTTCTTGGCTAAAGTCACCAAGAAGATCATCAACAGCCAGCTCACAAACTTAATTGAAGACAACTCCATCCTCGACTCTTCCTAATCCGGATTCCGCAGCAACCACAGCCCCGAGATCGCCCTCCTCGCCTCCACAGATGACAGTTGCACTCTCCTCGACCAGGGCACTCACCTGCATACCGGGAATTGCCCTTGACTGTATCCACTTTTTCCTTACCAGTCGAACCCAAAGAATCAGACTCCCGCCCTTCCTCTCCAAACCCACACAGATCAACAGCGGAGTACTCCAAGGATCGTCGCTCAGCCCCTCGCTCTTCAACATCCACATGGCCCCCCACCCCACCATCGTGAAATAGCATTGTTTCAGCATAGTATCCTACACTGATGACAACCAGCTCATCCTCCCCCTCAAGAGGCAACCCGAGGCCACCATACTTAGCTTCCAGGAAGGAAAGAGAGACATTGCATCCTGGATGAGCAGCTGTCTGAAGCTCAACTCGGAGAAGAGTGAAGTCAGAGTCCTCATACCCACCCCCTCATTGTGGGACAACACCTGCAGGCCCTCTGTCCTCGGCAGCCCCCTGCTCCCACGGACCATGCCTGAAACCTCAGCATCATACTTGACTCCTCCCTCACCATGACCCGACAGATCAACGCCGTCTACTCCTCATGCTTCAACACCCTCTGCATCCTTCGCAAGACCTTCAAGTGGATCCCCTCGTATCCAGAAAGACCGTCACCCATGCCCTCATAACCAGCAGACTAGATTACGAAAACGCCCTCTATGCCGGAGTCAACAAATTCCTGCTCCAGAAACTCGAGACCATCCAGAATACTGCTGCCAGGCTTGTCCTAGGCATCCCACGACATGAACACATCACCTAGCACCTACGAGACCTACACTGGCTCCCGGTCGAGAAGAGAGTTACCTTCAAGCTTCTCACTCATGCCTACTAATCCCTCCACAACACGGGACCCCAATACCTCAACGAAATGGTCTCCTTCCATGCACACTAGAGAAACCGCCGGTCCGCCGACATCGCACTCTCCGAAACCCTGCGCATCCGCAGAACCAGAACAGATGGAAGCCCCTACTCCTACATCGTGGCAAAGACCTGGATTGAATTCCCACTCTGTACACCTTCAGAAAAAGCCTCAAAACCTATCTCTTTGGCTGTTTCAGGGCTGCATGACGCTCCCCCCTTCCAGCACCTTTAGACCCTCACAGTTGAGAAGCGCACTTCACAAATCCCAGATTGACTGATTGATTGGTGCACGACCATAGGAAACTTGGTGGACGCACAAAAAAACTTCTGTGACTTCAAAGGATCGGAGGGTATGGCAGCTCCTGCTAAGACACAAAGATCACCACAGGACCACAAGCAACCTCTTGATGTGGATATTTGGATACTTGGAAATCTGAGAAGAGATTGTACCCTCTTACTTCCTGTTCATAAATCCTTTTCTAGAATTGAATTTTCAAGACAAACAAAAAGACCTACTGCCAATGAATCAATCAGTCTATGTCTACATAGAGATACTGGTGAACGTTGCTAATTGTACATGCATCTTTTGAAAGAAAAGTGTAACTGGAAGTGTCGAAGAGTTCGAAAAAGAAAAGATATAAAGGTAGCATGTGATACAATTTAAAAGCATGTGTTATATCCTAAAAATAAATGGGCAAACTGAAATGTAAACATCATAGTTTAAAAGCAGAATTCCTTGGTTTTAGACTCTAGTCAGCCTGCAGTGTAGTAAATTATCAACCTCATCACAAAAACAATGCCATTCCAGAAACGTGAGGCATTGCACTGATAGAGGAAAACAAAATCTGCTTTAAAAAACTGAAATTAACGTCAAGAGTGTATCAAAAGAGTACCCGATACTATACACGCTTTTTGAAAATTCCTGAAAAGAGTCACAAAACAATATTTTCATTAGAAAAAGACAGACAACACATGTATGCAGTTTACACATGTCATCAGTTAATGGCACCAAGGAAGACCCCCAGGTTCAAAGGCTTTCTGTAACACTGGGATTGCCAAGTTTTGGACTGTTTATAGGTCATTCTGGTTTCCTGTTCGACTGTACAAGCAGGGGCTATCGCCATCAGCAGCCTGTTGGCATTCGATCATCCTAATGGTGAGCTTTACCACTTACTATTTTGCTGCAAACATGTTTACCATTTGTAGAAAGAAATCGGAGAAACTCTAAACAATATTTCGGATATAATCCGTTTTTGACCTGGTTTTGAAGAGTCCCTTCTTTTCTTTTTCTCCAAGGCCCCTCAGAACTAGTGTCTAATTGTATACATTTTGATTTCTTCTTTTCTTTCTCCTTCCTCTCTCTTTTTTCGCTTTCGCACTGATGATAATTCGTTGCTATGCATCATGAGGCAGTGGGAGTATTGCTGTTATATTATCCAGGCCCTGCAACATGCAGGATGGGGTATATTCTTCCTGAATAACCGCTACCTTTAAACCCACGTGAACATCTTTAGAAGGGTTTCAGGATGGCTAAATGTTAGGTACCAGTGCCATTTACTTGTTGATGTAAATAATTTTTATATATGTCTTATATATATATGTTTGTATATATTTTTTATTATTATACAACGCTTTGGCTGTTGTCAAGTGTTTGTATCAAGAAGAATAAAAGAATTTGTTTCACAAAAAATGACCGATTTGTGACTTCATCCCTGGTGCTGTCTCCACTTTTGCATTGCATCTCGTATCTGGATTCCAGTGGGACTGTGTTGCAGCAGGTCCCGTGGTGGACTAGCACAGGATTCTAACGAACAAGGGACACTTATGATTGATGTTTTCAGCGTAGAGTCAGCTGCAGGTTCTGTTTTGTTGTAATACAAATCATACTTTACTATTGAAAAAACTATGACAGCATCGTATACCTTACATGGCATTGGTGTGTTTCATTAGAGGTGTGGACAACATTTTACACAATGGTGATTCTACAACAAATCTTCACCCTAAATATGGCTTAAAGTGGACATGTTACTGCAAAAAAATAAACCCCCTTGAGTTACGCATGCTACGACCCTTCATTTAACTCCTTTTCCAGTCCTTTCCCCTTCTCTTGGACTCCCTTACTCTACCCCTCTTTCTTCTCTATTTGAGGCTCAATATCTATCTCTCAATTCATCATATGTTATTAAATTGAAAATTGCTGCCTCCCTTTGCTGATTACTAGTAAATCCTCCTTACTGACACAGAGCAAATAACAATACCTACCTCTCACACCCATCTCCCTGGTCCGCCGCGGGACGTCCCGATTGTTCAGAGGGAGGACTGAGTTGTAAAAAGATTCAGTCACCATATTAGGAGGAGGAGAGGGGTTGCGCTCTAGCTGCTTGCCACTTCCGGGGAGAGCGGGTATAATTCCATGTTCGGCCGGACGCTCAGTGTTCAGGATACAAGCCACAAGTAGGTTCGGCTGACATAGGTCACTGCCCAGAACTGCTGCGCTTTGCACATCGTTTATTTCAGAAATTGCTTTTAAAAATTGTAAATTGTAAATTGCTGCCTCCCTTTGCTGATTACTAGTAAATTCTGCTTACTGAAACAGAGCAAATAACAATACCTACCTCTCACACCCATCTCCCTGGTCCGCCGCGGGAAGTCCCGATTGTGCGGAGGGAGGACTGGGTTGTAGAAAGATTCAGTCGCCATATTAGGAGGAGGAGAGGGGTCGCGCTCTAGCTGCTTGCCACTTATGGGGAGAGCGGATATAATTCCATGCTCGGCCAGATGCGCAGCGGACGCGTGTAGCGGGCGCGCCGCTGACGCGCCTCGTGGCCGGCCGGGACCAGTGCAATTCCCCCTGCACTAATCGGCCGGTTAACCTATACCCGAGAGGAATTACTCATTCTGAATAATGACACATATTTAGTAAAGGACAAACTCAAGCCAGAATGTCAGGCCAAATCACTAGAGAATAACATACAGGGCTGGAAGCTAGGGATGATTAATTGTCGATCACTGCCAAAGCACACAACAGAAATCTGGATCCTTATAGAGGAAGCTAAACTTGATGCTTTATTCATCACAGAAAGCTGGCTCAGGGAAGACCCCCTGCCTAGTAATGGCCCTGCATCTAGGATATGAAATACATAGATTAGATAGAATGGGACAAATAGGGGGGGGGGAACTAGCTATTGTCATAAAAGCAGGATATAAGTGTATCACGGCACCTATAGCGATTCCAGGGAGCGAATGCCTATCCTTCACAATCTCCCTCTCCCCAAACTTAACACTTTCCGGGCTGCTAATTTACCACCCTCCTAGTCCCCATGGGGATTTCTTAACAGAACTGCCTGAATTACTTACCAGTCTCCTATTAAAAAAGAGCAACGTCTTAGTTCTTGGAGACCTGAATTTGCACATAGAAAAAAAAGAACTCCTGAGTTCCAATTGTCTACTGTCAGACCCTGAAAGCCTACAATTGAACCAGCTAGTAAATTCAGCCACCCACAATAAAGGACACACCCTCGATCTGGTAATTACTAACAACACAGATCTGAAAGTAGACCCCCCTATACCAGTCCCCTGGTCGGATCATTTTTTTATCCCAATTGAACTAAAAAAATAAGAGCAATCAGATATTAAATGTCCAGCTCTGAACAAAATAGGAAAAAGGTGCTGGGCAAAAATCAAACAGCCAGAATGGGAAAAAACTCTTACAAACTCATCCAACTTAGACACCACTAAGATGGGTTCGGTGGAAGATCAGTATCTTAGTTGGGAAGCATGGATCAATAATTCGCTTGAACAAATAGCCCCTAAATTATTGACCAAAGGCAATACTAGAACAAGAACCGAGGGGTGGTTCAACCCTCATCTTCTGGAGTTAAAGAAACAATGTAAAAGATATGAAAGACAATGGAGAAAAACTTACACTCCCTCTTTAAAACCCCCATACAAAGAAGCCATCAGAAACTACCATCAGCATATAAAACTCAGTCAAGCAAGATTTTTTGAGGATAAAATAAACAATGCTCAAAACTCCTCTAAAGAGTTATTCAGAGTAATTAAAACACTTTCCAAGGTAAACTCCCCCCGAGCCCTATGGAAACATTGTAGAAAGATGCAATGAATTGGCCACTTACTTCCTCACAAAAATCACTAATATCTATTGTACCTTCAAGAATGGTTGTGTCACTCCCCTAGAGGAGTATGAACATAAAGAGTTATCATTGGGACATAAGCTGACGCAATTCCCCCTCTGGAACTTGAAGAAGGGATAGAACTTATAGATAAGGTTAAATCCGGTTCCCCGCTAGATCCTGCCCCACCTAAATTTCTTAAAGCTGTCACCCCGGTCATTGCACCCAAGTTAGTGCCAATACTGAACAAATCACTAGAATCAGGAGAAGTCCCGGGTACATGGAAATATGCGATAATAAAACCCCTTCTGAAGAAAGCCAACGCAGATCCGGAACAGTTGGGTAACTTTCGACCAATCTCCCTGCTACCATTCGCAGAAAACTGCTTGAAAAACACGTGAACAATCATCTGTCCAATTTTCTCTAAAACAACAAGTGTCTTCACCCCACCCAGATGGGCTTCCGCGCACAACACAGCACGGAATCAGCGCTGTTGGTGGTGGTCGAAGAACTCAGGCATACGCTAGATATGGGTAAAGCAGCGGTGCTTCTCCTCTTGGATCTGAGCGCCACTATTTGACACGGTGGATCACCGGATATTAGGTAAAAGGCTAGCCAATATAGGGATACAGGACAACGCATTCAAATGGTTACAATCCTTCCTGAATAATAGGACATTCCAGGTTCAAGAAAACTCCACCTTTTCTGAAGTCTTGAACCTGTAATGTGGGGTGCCCCAGGGATCGACCCTTAGTCTGATCCTTTTTAATGTGTACATGGAACCCCTGGCAGTCATTGTACAAGAGTTCAGCATATCAATGACTTCTTATGTCAACGATACCCAATTAGTTATCTCTTTGGACCCAAGAAACAGTGCAGATGGAGAGTAGCTGTCACCCTGCTTGCTTAAAGTCAAAGAGTGGATAACAAAAAGCTGCCTAAAGCAAAACTATGAAAAAACCTAGATTCTATACCTCGGAAACAAACTGATACCCGGCCCAAGGTGAGCATGGCCGGATAGCCTAGGGACTATACCTCCAGCAGCAAACACTATTAGAAGCCTAGGCTTTTGGTTAGAATCCGATCCGTCCATGCGTACTCAAGCGACCAAAACTGCAGCGATTTGCTTTGGTCTACTGAGAAGCATCCGGAAAATCTTGGACAGAGTGCCAATTCACTTAAGGAAGACAGTGATCCACTCCCTGGTCACATCGCGTATGGACTATGGAAATGCACTGTTACTTGGGGCACCGAAAGATGTCACAAGAAAGCTGTAGGCAGTACAACATGCCGCAGCTAGACTGTTGGGTAATATCCCAAATCTGGAGCCAGTCAAAAAACAACTGTCCAAGTTACACTGGCTACCAATAGAGGCAAGAATAAAATTCAAAGCGTTAATTACAACACATAGAGCCCTGCATGACAAAGGGCCAACTAAAATCAAGAAGCTGATCCGGCCTTATATCCCACCCAGATAGCTTCGCTCTAGTACAGCTAATCATCTGACACAAACTTAGGTCAAGAGAGCTAGATGGGGTGGTAGCGCTTTTTCACACTTAGCTCCCAAACTCTGGAATTCCCTCCCGTCAGAATACCGAAGGACCAACAATGAACTGCAGTTCAGAAAGCAAATAAAGACCTGGCTGTTCAAACAAATCCTCTGATACTTTACTCCATGCTTGGCACTGATCATTAGCACTGGAAAGCCCAAGGGCCGCCATGCGCTCTATAAATCCAAATAATAATAATAATAATAATAATAATAATAATAATAATAATAATAATAATAATAAGTTGGTACGTTGAATTAGATTCACACAATATACAATGTTTCTTTTTTTGTATGATCGCATTCACTTCCTTTTTTCAGTTTGAAATACTTGCTAATAGTGCTGTCAGTTTGCATTTCTCACTTTTTATTTTTAATTCTACTGTAATGCCTGAGGGTGAATCTCTCCAATAAAAAAAAACTTGCTGAAATGAAACTAAAAGATTTTCTGTAACCCGTTTTAGTGACACACAAGGAAGAGTGGAAGCAATCCACTAGCCAAATACATATTTCACTTATCGACCATTTAAGAGAACAACTGAGATTTTGTAAAACCAGGGCATGCTGATAATGCCAAGTGCTACTTGCTGCTGTAGGACATTACAATGGCGAAACATCCATATTACTTCTTCTACAACTCGAAAGATTTCTTTACTGCTTGACACTAATTCAGAGCTTATTCATTGTGCAGCAACATTCAAGCAGTATCGACCAGACAGACATTCTACATTTTTATCAGCAATGGAACTCATAAGGTATTTGAAAACATCAGAGGGGTGATTCTGTCAGAGAATCTTCAAAAAATGAAATTCTGTGATATCACATCATCACATCATGTCGCACCATGTCCACAGTAGTTATCTCAAATAAGCGTACTGATGAAATGTGCCCCCTTTCACCAATATTTTTGGCTTGACTTTGTACACTTTAAAATTGTGATCAGCAGTCCTAGCACTTTCATCAAGGATGTTATTATTGGAATCAATATATTTAGAGCTGACAACGTCGCTTTCAGACACAGTGGCTTAAAACTAATTGATTTCTTATTCGCTGTATAAGAAATAAAGGGGCTTAATTATGAGCCCCTGCATCCCTTTTGCGCACTGGTGCGTCACTTTTTGTGACGCACCAGTGGCGTAAAAAATGTGCCATGTTACGCCATATTTACGGAGTGACGCATCTAGGTAGATGCCTCACTTCGTAAACCCCAGCGCTACATTATACCTGCACCAGGCATAATGTATTTAGGGTGGGCGTACCCCCGCAAGAAAGGGTCATAGGAGTAGCGCAGCAAACTCAATTAGATTTTGCTGCACCACTTCTAGGATGCCAATGCGTCAAAACCTTCCGCCTGCCTCTTGTAGGCGTAAGGGTGGCGCAGGCCCTTTCACATGGGGCTTGCCCCATGTGAAAGGAACATTTCTGGAGTTGTGTCGGGCTTCCGACACAACTCCAGCAATGCGCCACTTTTTGAGCTGACGGATACATGAGTTAATCTGACGTATCTGTCCTTCTTTGCGACATGATGAGTCATTTTATAAATATGATGCATCATTGGTGTCGCAAGAAGGGCCCACTGAGAAGTGGCGCATGGCTGCTTTCGCGCAGCGATGCGCCACTTCTCGTAAATGAGGCCCAAAGTACATTGGTCATGCTCAAATGTTATAAGTCTGTCAATAGGTAGTCTCATTGAGAGTTTTAAAAATGTAGCAAGCTGGATCACCACACGCATTGTTTAACTAATACTAAGATCGATCAGACATGTTGCTAATCCTAGCTCAATTAACTGAAACACCATTGTAGCACTATTAAAGGTAAACGCTCTTTGATGTCAGTAATGAGCCCTACAATTGTCGCAAAAATATTTTCCCTCAAAATGGCTATTCTTCTTTAAAAAAAAAATCTACAATTGTGAATATGCCCAAAGCATCCTCAGTCAAGATGAGCTGCAAATGTGTTATGGTCAGAGTCTGTTGTTAAATACTTCCAATAGATATTAGTTTTAAGGTGCTATTAACTTCCATATCATGCCCTTGAGCATTTAAGTAGAATAAACATTAAGGCCAGGCTCAAAAATAATTTGTGCATTGTAAACATGAAAATAGCTCGAATCAAGAGTACTTTTTGTAATTCACAACCCACGATGTTCTAATAGTAAAAGAGTGGAGAGTGGGTGATCTATGGAGGGGGCTGCCATGGAAAGTTTGGGAATCCAGGAGATTGTACAAACTTCTCCAAGACCTTTCCCACCCTGCATGTTCAAATGAGCTTCTGAAAGAATAAACCTACAGCTCAAATAAAACCTCTGGGCAGGTTTTCTGTCTTTCAAATTTGTTGTAGACGAAGATATTATTTAAGAGTGGCATCCACAGTGAGCAACTGGAGAAGAGATTCCAAGAACAAGTGCGGCCACTGAACAATGGGGCAGGTAAACTTACAGTTTTGTGTAATTTTACTAATTTTAGGTATTCACAAAGGTAAACTTAGTCCAAAAGATTAAGTTTACGATTTTCGGTTATCACAGAAAGTATTTACAAGTAGTATCGTTACTTAGATTCTTCCCCAAGTGTGGAGATTCCGTCCGAGTGCAGGCGAAAAGATACTACTTTTAAATGCCTTTTGTGAATGCAGAAAGTCATAAACTTGGACATTTGGTGTAAGTTTACCTGTGTGAACACCTAAAAACAGTAAACTTATACAAAATTGATTTTTGAAGTTTATCTTTTTTAATTGGGCCCAACCTCTTTAACCCTCTGTGACTTGGAAGTAAAAGGTCAGCTAAGAAGAAGTGGTTTCAAAGAGCCTAACATGTTTTTTGGCTCCTACTCCAAGCCTGAAGACCAAGCTGGCACAATGCAGACACATTTTAGAATGATGTTTAAAATGTAATATTGTTCTTTATCTTGTGTTTAGTGTTAGTTAGCGGTGGGAGCCAATGTAACAGGCTAGATTTCTGCTAAGTACGCTGTTTCTCAAGCTTCACAGCCTGCCCAATTCCACCCTGTTATTGTTATACCATGACAGTTTCACAAGGTACAGTAAGACCAAACCTGCAGAATTGTCAAATATGGGATTTGATGGGCTGCTTTCTCCCACCTCATTCACTATCACAGGGATGTCTCAGCAAGGATGGAAAAGTCATAAAAGGTGTATTTGCCACGAGGTAAAAGTGGAATGCCACAATATATCATGGCAGGGCAGGAGATAGATAAGCAGGACATGTTGAGGCCTTCACATGGCTGCCAGAGATGTTCTCCTGCCAAGAGCAGGAGTAAACCTCTTTCCATTATGAGTAAGGGCAGGAAACCCCACCAATACTACCTACGCGTCGGGAATTGGGTTTATCCTTGGGGCTATTTACTCTGGTAAAAAATGCAATTGCTCTCACGTAAAGTCGATTATGACTGCCTATTGTAGTGCATGTACAATCACACACACTGAAAAAAACCTTTGCATGTGCATCGATGGGGATTTACAATACTTCCAGTAGTACTTTCGAAATATGCATCTGCCACAGCTTCCCAGGAGTACACTTCACTACCTTTTGTGAACTCACATCTGAAAAACTGAACCCATGTGGGGTAGTAACCCCGGGCGTAGCACATTAAAAAAAAAAAAAACTTTTCAACAAAAGAATGTTCGAATGTCAGTAAAGATTAAACATTTCCATGGAAAAATGATTTCTTACTGAGCGCCTGTTTCCTGTCACAGTTATTGGCGATTTCAGGATTAATCATTGCACCAATGTACAATGTATGACTTCCATTCCTGAGACCAGTCGATTGTACAAAATATCCAGCCAGTAGTTTTCAATGAGACGTTTTATAATGCTTTATGTTTGAACTATTATCAGTGGAACAAAATTAATTCTCACTTTTTATTTTCTATTTTGTATAAGCCTTGATTGCATTTGACATTTCTTAAGGGCTGTATTTGGCAGAAACTGTAGAGAAAAAATCCACAGGAACAATGTATTAGACTAGAGAGAAATCCACTTATAGTGTCTCCTACAGTTTGACAGTGAGGATTGGAAGTATTTTGGAAGTCAATACATTAATGTTGCAAGAACTGAGAACTGAGAACTGATCATGACTATAATCAGTCTGTAAATTAAAAAGATGCTATTAAGTGAGAGTAACGAATGCTTGTTTCAAATTACAGTTTGTGATAATTGTTAATTGGTATTTTAGGCTCTATGGGGCACATGCATCAACCAAAACACAAGTCACAAACGGCAGATTTACTGATTCGGACCCTTTGCGACTGTTTTTTTAGCATTTGCGATACATCAACTCAAATGCAAATTCGCAAAATAGGTAATCGCAAAATGCATTTAGGGAATCGCAAATTGCGATTCCCTATTTGGGATGCAATAAGACTTCGCATTTAGGAAATGCTAATTACCATCAAATGCAAGTTGATGGTAAATTGCAAAAACTTTGAAAAATGCAGAAAAAGTGAATTTTTCAGAGTGCCATGTGGCGCAAACGGTAAGTGGACATAATATCGAATTTTTTATATGGAATGTCAGTAATATCGAAGTAAAAATATCGATGTTATCATAATATCGAATCATAGAATATTGACATTATAAATATTGTTTTTATTGTAAAGTAATAAATATCGAAGTATATAATATCGATTTGGTAATAGCGTTTGCATATAATATCGATTTTTTAGGGTTGTTAATGATGTCGAAAAAATATATATAGAATGTTTAAAATATTGATTCACTTCATAGCCCCTCTTCCAGGCTGGAAAAACTGGTGCAGCAGTGTTAGAGGCTCCCGTGCTGCAGGACGCCTCAGTTGACTTTATTACAATTCTTGCACTGTCAGGCACGTCGCAGCCCCTCCTCTTGGCAGGGAAAACTGGAGTGGCAGTTTCGGAGGCCACCGTGCTGTGGGACACCTCAGTTTGCTTTGTGCAAAAACAACAATTGATGGACAGAATGCAGAACAATGTCATTCATTCACCCCAGTACAGAGATCTGGTCCTAAATCCCTCTTTATTTTGCTCCACATGCCATTCCAGTTTGAACCCAGCCATATACAAATCAGTCTTGACCCTGCACCCAATGAGAGCAGGCCAGCCCGAACTGCCAAGCCAGGTCCTCCCTGGACTGAAAACAGGCATCATAGGACCGGTTTAAGGGTTTTACCCCTCATCAGCCTGGATAGCTTGACTCAAGTGGCATGGAGAGCACAGGACCCACGTCTTGGCATACCTGTCCCAGTCGGGATGACAAATGGAAAAACAACAATTGATGGACTGAATGCAGAACAATGTCATACATTCACCCCAGTACAGAGATCTGGGCCTAAATCCATTTTTTGCTCCCCATGCCATTACAGTTTGAACCCAGCCATATGCATATCAGTCTTGACCCTGTGCCCAATGGAAGCAGTCCAGCCCGAAACTGCCAAGCCAGGTCCTCCCTGGACTGGAAACAAGCGTCCTAGGACTGGTTTTGGGGTTTTGCCCCTCATCAGCCAGGATAGCTTGATTCCAGTGGCATGGAGAGCACGGGACCCAAATCTGGGCATGCCCGTCCTACTCGGGGTGACAAATGCAAAAAACAACAATTGATGGTCAGAATGCAGAACAATGTCATACATTCACCTGAGTATAGAGATCTGGGCGTAAATTCTTCAATTTTTTGCTCCCCATGCCATTCCAGTTTGAACCCAGCCATATGCAAATCAGTTGTGACCTTGCGCCCAATGGGAGCAGTCTAGCCTTAACTGCCAAGCCAGGTCCTCCCTAGACTGGAAACAAGCATCCTAGGACCGGTTTTGGGGTTTTGCCCCTCATCAGCCAGGATAGCTTACCTCGAGTGGCATGGAGAGCACGAGACTCACGACTGAGCATACCCGTCCCACTCAGGGTGACAAATGCAAAAACAACAATTGATGGACAGGATGCAGAACAATGTCATTCATTCACCCCAGTAAAGAGATTTGGGCCTAAATCCATTCTTTGTTTTGCTCCCCATGCCATTCCAATTTGAACTCAGCCATATGGAAATCAGTCTTGACCCTGTGCCGTCAGGCACATCATGGCCCCTCCTCCAGGCTGGGAAAACTGTGTTTTGAGGCTTCAGCATTGCAGGATGCCTCAATTGCCTTTATGACACTTCTGGCGCTGTCAGGCACATCGTGGCACCTCCTCTTGGCCGGGAAAAGTGGTGCGGCAGTGTTGGAGGCTCCAATATATACATTGACACTTGCTTAAGTATACTAATACACTCACTGAGTTACTAAGACACTCAGTGGGTGTAGAAGTAAGTGTGTGAGTGTGTAAGTGAATGCATTAGGCATTTCATGGGTGTGTCAATTTATGTAATACTCCTAGAGTGTGTCAAGGTGTGCATGAGTAACTATTTGAATGTGTTTGTGAATGTATTGGTGTGTCCATGGGTGTGTCAGTGTATGTATTAGTTAGTCACAGGGTGTCTCAGTGTGTATATGAATGAGTCGATAATGGTTTCAGACAATGCATCAGTGTGTACATAGGTATGTTAGTGTATGTATTAGAGAGACCTAGTGTGTATCAGAGTGTACATAACTGAGTGAGTATGTCAGTTAATACATCACTGTCAATGGGTGTGTCAGTGTATGCATTAGAGAGTCGTAGAGTGTGTCACTGTGTGTGTGACTGAGTGAGTATGTCCGGTAATGCATCAGCGTGTCCTTGGGTGTGTCAGTGAAGCTATTAGTGAGAGCTAAGATGTGGAGTGTGTGCATGACTGAGTGAGTGAGCATGTCAGTTAATACATCAGTTTGATCATGGGTGTGTAATTGTATGTATTAGGGAGTAGTAAGTTGTCTCATTGTGTATAGAAATAAGTGTGTGAGTTTGTTAGTGAATGCATTAGTGAATCCATGGGGGTGTAAAGAACTTTTTTAAAGTGTTAGTGAATGGACTGGTGGGTCCATTGGTGTGTCAGTGAATACATCTGTTAGTCCCAGGGTGTCTCAGTGTGTATATGAATGAGTCACTGATTTTGTTAGAGAACGCATTAGTGTGTGTGTTAGTGTGACCTAGATTGTGTCAGAGGGTATATGACTGAGTAAATGAGTATGTCAGTTATTCGATTAGTGTGTTCATGGGTATGTCAGTGTTTACATTAGTGCATTGTAGAGAGTGTCAGTGTGTGTATGACTGAGTAAGTGATTATGTCACTTAATGAATCAGTGATTTCATGGGTGTGTCAGTGTATGTACTAATGAGCGCTAGGGTGTTTAGGAGTCTGTATGACTAAGTCAGTGGGTATGTTACTTAATACACTATTCTTGTGTGTGTTTGCGTACATATTACTGAGTTCTAGAGTGTGTCACTGTGTGTATGACTGAGTGAGTGAATGTAAGTTATTCCATCAGTGTTTCCATGGATGTGTAAGTGTATCTATCAGTGATACCTAGGGTGTGTCAGTGTCTGTATGATTGATTGACTGAGTATGTCAGTTAGTTCCTCAGTGTGTTCATGGGCGTATCAGTGTATATATTAGTAAGAGCTAGAGTGGTTCAGAGTCTGTATGACTGAGTCAGTGAGTATGTTAGTTAATACAGTAGGCTGTTTATGTGTGTGTCAGTCTACGTATAGGTGAGTTCTAGAGTGTTCCACTGTGTGTTTGAATGAGTGAGTGAATTTCAGTTAATGCATGTGTGCCCATGGGTGTGTCAGTGTATGTAGTAGTTAGTCTTAGAGTGTGTTGGGTGTGTATGAGTAACAGTTTGAATGTGTTAGTGAATAGATTGGTGCGTCTATGGGTGTGTCAGTGTATGTATCACTTAGTACCAGAGTGTATCAGTGTGTCTATGAGTGAGTTGCTCATTTTTTCAGAGAATGCATGAGTGTGTGCATGGGTGTGATAGTGTACATATTAGTGACACCTAGGGTGTGTCGGAGTATGTATCACTGAGTGAGTGAGTATGTCAGTTAATGCATCAGTATGTTCAAGGATGTGCCAGTGTATGTATTAGTTAGACCCAGAGTGTGTTGGTGTGTGTATAAGTGAGTGGGTGAATAGAATATGTAAGTCAATGCATTAGTGTTTGAAAGGTATGTTACTGTATGCATCTATGAGTCCAAGGGTGTCTGTTACTCTATCTTGTTATATATTTTGTTACAGTCTTATACAGAATTGATTACTGAAACATCTTTAAAAATTTAATCAGTTGATCTGTTTAAAAGAAAGAAAACAAAAATACATGTTATTAAGACATATTTAAAGGTTTCACAGTTAAGTTCAAATTACTGAAAAATAAATAGTTTTGTTAATATACAAGCAGTACACAACTGTAACAGTGAAAACACATGTATTTCTTTGAACATATAATTTTCTGTTTTTTATTGTTATAAGCTTTTATGCTTGTACATCGTACACAATGTACTGTGTATATATAATCATCACTGAACAGTGGGGAAAAAATCATCAGTACAGTATTACACTACAATTAAGTCATACTATGTGTCACACTCATAAGTTATTGTAGCTAGAAGTACTCAACTAACATAAAGGAATAGATCCACAAAAATAAATGATACTGAAATAGTCCTTTACCCGAAATAGATGTTCAAATTTCAGACTCCATTTTGAGGCTATGACCCCTGGTAGGCCAAATGATATTTTACACAATGATCATTCATAAAAAAATACAAACACTGTATACCACTCTTTAAATGCTAATTTTCCTTAAAACGTTGGTTGAAGAAAGAAGAGATATGAATTTGAATTGTTTGAAAGTGAGCTTGATGTTGTTGCATTCTGTCAATCCATTCAAATGTTTTAAATCCAGAGTGTAGTGTCCTACATTTATACTAATTCTTTCATGAAAGATTATAGACAGCGATGTTCACGTTATAGAAACAGAAATGTGTTCTGCTTTGAAGTTTGTCATTTTAGTTTCTATTTTTCATCCATCAGCTCTGCATCATTGTAGCATCAATATAATGTATTTTCCACTTATTACAAATAGTACCGATCCACTGTGCATGTCTACCACATCTTGACTGCCTGAAGCAGAATGTACTACAGCCCTATCACTACACAAACTTTCCAGCAAAGTACACAGATGAGAGAAAATTCTGTTGTATCCTTTATGTTGAATTTAATTTAGAAAATGTGGGAAAAGGAAGAGTAAATTCAGAACAACATTTGCATAGCTTCACATCATTACTGTTTTCCAGCTTACAACCTACAATATCACTGTCAATTTAAAAAAAATTCATCTTAAAACCTTCTTCCTCATCTTATTTTTGCTTCTTTAGAGGAACATCCATTTACTGCCTTCTAAGGTTCTGCTTAGGATAGATTCCTTGTTTTTCATAAATAGTATACTGTCTTAAGTAAGGAGCATATACACTTCTAAACCAATTGTATTCTCTAACACAACTAGTATCAGCACTGGCTTTCTTCTCATCAAAGTAAACTAAAATCAAAACAGACAATGTTCTAACTCACGAGAACGTTACATATGACATATCTTCTGTAAATACAGCACTTCCAATATTAATAAAAGTTGCATATACACTTAAACCTTGTGATTAATGGATAGTTACAGAATACAATAGAGAGAGTGGGAACTGCTGGTGCCGCCCACACATATTTTCACGCATCGATTAATCTGTTCGATGTAATTAATCTGATAACATTTTATGGCGAAGTATTCAACCTCATTCCTATTTGGAAAACAAATGAAATCAATAACTTTACCCATTGCACCATTTACTAATCCGTCCTCAACATTCAAATTAGGCTACAGAATCACTTTACAGTTTTTACACATGCTTAAACACCTCTAATTCAGCATACATATTTCTCTAGTGAATCCAGTTTTCTTTGACGTTTTTCATTTAGCACTATTGTTACTCCCTGGTGTTCTATTTTGTCAATAGCTTTAACTTCTGAAATTTTTTTCTTCTCTATTTTCAGCAATTTCTCATTAAAATTGGTGAACTCTTGAGGTCTAGGCATTAAACAAACTATTGATTTTCCTTCTTCAATCAAAGCTGTGCTGCTGCTTTTTTACATGTAAATAATGTTTGGATAAGTTGAGTTCCAAAGGTACTCTTACCTTCCTTTGTCAGAAATCCAACTCTAATATCCTTCAGAATATTACCATATATCTCATCAGACACTTGACGCTCATTCTTCAATATTTCCTTGTATTGGAAATTCAGCCAAATGTTTACATTTCCCATAATCCCTAATGAATTATG
This sequence comes from Lissotriton vulgaris, assembly GCF_964263255.1. Lineage (NCBI taxonomy): Eukaryota > Metazoa > Chordata > Amphibia > Caudata > Salamandridae > Lissotriton > Lissotriton vulgaris. The sequence continues at coordinate 987,187,809 of NC_141698.1, read as the reverse complement.
TGTTTGTTCATGCAGATGAGTCTTGAAAAGAGGCTCTCCTTTCACAGAGGTTAGTTATGGTAAGTCGCCAAAGACAATTAAAAGCTTTCCTCCAGAGAGAACATTGTATTCTGTTCTTAAAATATGTTGCTTTCTTAAGTGAAGAAAGGCTAGCATTACCCTTGAAACCATGCTTACCTCATCAATGATTAAAAGCTTAATGTTATTCAAAATTTTTGCTATCTGATGGCATGCTTCAACAGATAACGTCTGGTATTCCAGTTTATTATCATGTTCTACAGTAGCATTATTAGTCAATGTAGAGTTATTCCTTTAATGTTGTTTGCAGCTAATCCAGTTGGTGCTATTACTACACACAACAAATTTGATTGTGTTGTCCTCTGTAGGTAAGAGGTCAGAATGATAATTAAAAAGCTTTTCCCTGTGCTAGCGGGACCACTGGTATGTAATAGAATTGGTTTATAGGATGAACAATTGCATTATTTCTTCTTGTGGAGAAATTCTAGTTCCATTTTCACTTTTACTTCCATATAGATGTCCTTCTGATCATTTTTGATTTTTGCAGCTAACTGCTCCAGATGTACCCTTTCTTGTCTAGCTAAGATCTATTATTCATCTCACTGAGAAAGCCCTCATGGGCTTTTATCACTGAAACATGGGCCACGGACTCGTCTGAACCGGACTTGTTAAATGCTATCCCTGAAGGGTACTCTCTGGCCAGAATGGATAGAGTGGGTCGAGTGGGAGGAGACCTGGGGATATTGTACCACAGCTCTATAAAATGTCGGACTGTCCATCTGTCCTCCCCGCTCGAACGCCTTCAGGCGATGCATTTCACTCTTAATCCCTCCCCAACGATCTCCTTCACCAGAATATTGATCTACAGACCCCTGGCCTCAGGTCCGCCCTTGGCCTAAAACTCCTCAAAATTATAGAGCCCTATATTGATAGCCCTAGTCTAACCATTCTAGGGGACCTTAATTTCCATTTGGAAAATTACAATTCCTCTGACACGGCCCATCTGTTGGACTCCTTATCCTCCTTTGGTTTGCCGCAGTTAGTGACTGGTCCCACCCATCTAGCTGGGCATACCCTGGATGGGGTATTTAGCAATGACTCCCGTCTTCAAACTGGTACCCCCTTTCCCATGTCGTGGTCTGACCATTTTGCTGTTCCCCTTGATTTCTCCTTCTCTCCCCCCACCGGCCCTCTGCCTGATCACACCAAGTGGGTATTGAGGAGGAATTTTAGGGAGATTAACAACGACTCCCTTACTCCTTTTTTGGCCACACTTAAACCCCGATTTACAGGGGATGTTCACACTGCGGCTCTTGACCTCTCTAACATCCTGGCGGAGGCTGTCGACTCGCTTGCTCCAGCCCGGCAACACTATTCTGCCAGGAAACGGCCTTCAGCCCCCTGGTTCTCTGAATCCCTTAGGACTCTCAGACAAGGATGCAGGAGGCAGGAAAGGCTTTGAAGGGCACACCTGGACCCCATAGAGAAGGATAAGCATAAAACCCTTCTCAAAGGCTATAAAGCTGCTGTGTTGACAGAAAAACAGGCCCACTACTCCCAATTAACGTCCTCACTCAAATCTCCTAGGGATTTGTTTAAGATAGTTGACAATCTTTCCCTTATTCAGACACCTGACCTCATAACAGCCTCCCAAGCTCTATGTGACCAGATCTCCACATTCTTCCATGTGAAGATCCTGGATATTCACACAGACCTGGAAATCCTTAATTCCAGTTCCCTACTCTCCACCCCTCTGACCCTTATTACGGAAATCCAAGCGCCTGCCCCCTCCCAGTTTCCCCCCATCACCTATGTACATCTCAGTACGTTGCTGGAAAAGCTAAAGTCCGGATCACCACTTGATCCCTGCCCCTTAAAGGTTCTTAAAGATTGCAGACAGACTATTATGCCCCCGTTGATGGAGGTTATGAATCTGGCCATCTCAGAGGGGGTTTATCCCCTTTCCTGGAAATTGGCCACTATCAAGCCTCTATTGAAAAAATCTACTTTGGATCCTGGGATATTAAAGAACTTTCGTCCCATTTCCCTTTCTTCCTTCCCCTGCTAAACTCTTGGAGGCACATCTTAACCTTCATCTGAGTGCCTTCCTTGACAGTACCAACTCCCTGGATCCTTCACAGCACTGCTTCCATAGGACTCACAACACTGAGTCGGCACTTACAGTGGTTGTCGATAGCATCCGCTCCAAGGTCGACACCGGCCAAACCACCTTACTGGTGTTATTAGACCTTACAGGGGCTTTCGACACCCTGTCCCCTAACATCCTGGTTAGCTGACTCAGCGAGCTGGGAGTCAAGGGTCCCGCACTCAGTCTCCTAAGATCCTTCCTCGACCAATGGAAGCAAAGGGTTAAGCTAGGCGAGTACATGTCACCCATCAAGCCTGTGAAGTGTGGGGTCCCTCAGGGCTCCGCTTTAAGCCCGACACTTTTTAACGTCTATGTTGCCCCACTCGCCAGGCCCATAAGATCCTTTGGGCTAGAAGTTCATTCCTACGCCAACAACACGCAGATTATGGCCTCCATATCTCAATCTGTGACCATAACTGCTCTTAATTTTAAAAACTGTATGGAGGCGGTCGCCGGATGGATGGTTAAGAACTTCCTCAAGTTAAATGGGGAAAAAACGGAGGTCCTCATTTTTGGGGGAAAAAGTGAGATTTGGTAAATGGACTGGTGGCCTTCTGTTCTTTACGCCTGTTCCTTGCCGTTCCTCTTTGCCCGCAATCTTGGGGTCATTCTAGACACTACACTCTCGCTTGACAAACAAGTCAGCAGAACTGTGTCCACTTGTTGCAATGCTCTGCGGATTTTAAGAAAAATTATTCATTATCTCTCCCCTGATGCACGCAAACAGGTAGTAGTGGCGCTCATTGCTTCGAGACTGGACTATTGCAATGCACTGTATTTGGGCATTAGCAATGGTCTGTTCCAGCGCCTTCAGACTGTGCAGAATGCGGCGGCCCGGTTTGTTGTGGGTGCCCCTAAACGCTCCTCGGGCACGGCTATCAGAAAAAACCTGCACTGGCTACCCATGCAGGCGAGGATTAATTTTAAGGCTCTTTGCCTTATACATCGTGCCCTTAATGAGACCGGGCCTGAAGCTATTTGCGCTCTCGTGGCCTACTATACTCATGGCAGAGCACTCCGCTCCTCCAGTATAAACCTGCTGGCTGTTCCTCGAATATCCAAGGCCAGATGGGGTGGAAGGGCCTTTCGCTTCCTTGCGCCCAGACTCTGGAATACGCTCCCCAACGACCTTAAGGGGATTTTTTCCCACACTCTGTTCCGTAAAGCACTCAAGACCTGGTTATTTCAAGAAGCCTATTTGTAACTCTCCCCTTGGTGATTTTTGAGCTTTCTGTTTACCATCTTTTATCGCCTTGACGCCTATGGGTATAGTTGCGCTTTACAAATCTCTATTAATAATAATAATATTAATTACACTTTCCACCTCATTCATAGCAATTTTTAGTGTAATTATCAATATTATGTGGTTCAAGGGGATCTTGACTGAATGGTGCAGAACTATGACTACTTTGTGAACTGTCCTTAGCTACCTTTGTAGCTGAATCATCTCATCAGTTATCATTTGCATCTCATTTTTGAAGTCTAAACACTCAATGCTGTCTTTCACAGCATTCATTGAATCTTCATAGCAGTAATAGTTTCCTAGTAATTCTGGTTCAGTGCATGACGGCTTGAACAGTTAAAGGAGTGCCAAATAGAACAATTCCCTTTTCAATGAACTTTGGCAACTAATGTTTCTCTGGTTTATTAAGTTTTCTTTTGCATGTCTCACTTAACAACCATCACATCCAAGTACTGCGAATTTGCCTTTTCTGTAATCAGTTACATTACGTTGGTACCTGTAGTGTTGAAGAACTTCATTTAAGCACATATTTTCTAGATGGGTAATATGTATCTAGCATGTTGTATTTTACAGTGTCAGTACTTTCCAGGTCAAACTCTGCCAGATACTTAATTTCTGCAAAAGATTTTAACAAGGGTTCAAGGATCAAGGTTTTGCACAGCGTCTGGGGGCTAGGTCCATCAAAGTCATGCTCAATATTTATAAATCTAAATGCTTGGCTATTGTTCTGTATGGCTCTGCCATCTGGGGCTACAAGCACTTGAAGGGGTCCAGATAGCTGAAAACAAATTTCGGCGTACCCTTTTGTCGGTCCCTCAATCAATTCCAGCCTTTGTTATTTATCAAGAATTGGGGCTCGGATACGTATCAGACTTGATAAGGTTGGTCCTGGTGGTTTGCTGGCTTAAGACCTGACTCAACCCAGACCCTGCACTGAACCATCAGATTATTAGGGACTTTGTTACCCTGGAGAAAGCTAGTAGTAATCTGTGGTTGCATTACGTTAAGTATATGTTGCTAAAATTGGAGCATCCAGATCTTTTTAATTGTTCGAACAGGATAAAAAAAGAGGATATTAAATGGGTTAGATCCCAATTTTTGAATTTATTGTTGGTGGATTGGGAGGAGCAAGAGTTATTGAAACCCTCAGTTAGGGCTCACTCTCTGTTAAAACCCCCCCTCTGATTGAGCCCTACCTGAGAATTGTTACCAAGCCCTTTCATCGCTGGTGATTAACTAGGTTGCGTTTTATCTTAAATCCACTTTTCTTTAGGTATTCTGCAAGGTTGGTGAAGACCAGAGGAACTAGGTTCATGTACCTTTGAAAATCTTTCCTCACAGGACACTATGCATTTTAGAATGTTAGGTGACTATTAAAGTGAGATTCGTAGGAGGTTTTTAGTCCCTCTGTAGGGGGAAAGGGGGTTTAACAGGTTAGCCCTGCCTTATTGTATCTCCAACTGCTGAACAATCCTTGGGAGATTTTTAACATTGCCAGCTTTTATGTTGCAGTGACTCGTTTCAGAAAAAGAAGATACCTTATGGTAAAATGTGTATGAGATTTGAACGTTTTGAAAACCTCTGTTTTACTCCTTTTGAAATTGCCCTTAATTGTGTTTTTAAGTTTTTATGCATTTGAAAATTCTTCTTGCTATATTAATTCTTTTTTTTGCTCATATGTTTTATTGGGTTATATGATTTTATTATATTGTGTATTGTATACTGTATTTTTATGGTTTTACTTAACCATACTTTACTTACCCAACTAAAGTGGTTCGACCAACCAACTGACTGACTTTAACACTTTATTTTGCATGCTTTCTAGGGTAGACTTTCCTAAACAATTCCCACAGACTTCGAAAATGAACTGGCCGAGCTTAACCTGTCACAACATTCATATCAACTCATCTCCCTATGGGATAGCATTTTTAAACTAAAGTATACAATTATTTTGTTAAGCTCTTTTCTGCAGAACTGTCCTGCCACATCTCTTTCATTTCAGTCTTCGCTGATTTTGTAGGAAGTCACATAATGAGCAACAGCAATTTAGTTGTCCATATTTGCATGCTACATTTTAAGAATTACAGTGTCATTATCATTAATGAACTTGGAAGCCTCTTTTTATCTTTGTTTGTACATTTGTTTGGGTGATATCTGTATTACTCTATGTTTGGCTGCAGACAAAAAGCTGTTGACTCTTCCTTGTGAAATAACCAGTCATGGACAGCCAAAACTACATCTTGTGTAAAATCTTCCTGTGCTTCTGTATTTTTGACAACAGTACTTTTCCTCATCTATGTTGGCATGCCACCAAAAAGATTACATTGTATTCTACGTTTTCATCTTTTTCTTGAACTTTATCAACAAATTCCCTTGAAGAGGGATTTTTAAGATTAACACCTGTCTTCAGTATATGATTCACAACATATGAAAGTCTAGAAAAGCCTCTTTCAAACAGAAAATGGAATATGTACCGAATGCACTGACAAAACCTTGGATTCTCTAAATGTAGTCATGTTTAGCAGTATTCAGCTACTGGTATTTGTACAGCATGGTCATCATAGCGGCCTCCTGCTCCAGTGGGAAACAGTTGAGGAAAACAGCATGGCTCTAAACGTTTTTCCCATACCCTTAACAGAGCTCCTTTTGCTTCTTTCATTTGAAACAGCTTAATAGCACCACCAATTATGTCTTTAGAATGCAGGGGATGGATGCTGTAGTGTTCATCAATTTGTTCCGATCTTGATTGATCCACTTTTTCAATCCGTCCGCTTGATGATAATGTCTCATCCTCCATGCAAGTTGCATTTTCAGCAACATCAACATTTGTATTGTATATTTTTTTTCTGCTAGGTATAATGTTGCTTTTTTGATCTTATTTACATCTACTAACTCTTGTCACATTTTTCTGCTCTTTGCTAGAACACCATTGACTAAAATAATAAGAGGTTCTTCACTATCTTTATCTACCTCTATGTTTTATTTACCTATTTATTGAGTTTTATATAGCGCAAACTTTACCTGAGGGCATCAGAGCACTTCAGAGAGGAAATTGAATGGCAGCAACTATGTTCAATACATTAGCAGTAAATATAGATACATAGTGACAGTATGTGAGGGGGTGTATAAGGACATTGGGGAAAGTTGTTGACACAATTCTGAGGTAGTTACAGTACAAAACTATTTCTAGACCTTTACAGAGCACAGCGATAATTGTACAAGATTACTGGAGGAGTAAAACTAAAAAAAAAGCACATAGTAACAGTAAAAACAGCAAAACAAGATAAATAGCAGTAAAGATGGACGATGTAGTTCTGAGGCAGCTGGGGTAAGGCCTCTTGAAGATGGGGGAATTTGAGGCACGGTTTCCCCCGGGGTAGCAGTGCACAGATTTATTTAGAGGGTGTGGAGAGGGTGCCCACAGGCTAGTCAGGTGCTTTACGAAGGTCGGTTTAGGTATTTGCTGAGGAGATGAAGCTTCAGTTTCTTTTTAAAGTGAGGAAAGAAATGATTTGCCAGTTTAGAGAACTTTGTGAGTTATGCAGGCAGTTTTCAGTATGGCTTAGCCTCAATGTGTGGCCAGTTGATTTGTTTGATGGTGAGAGTGATGTGATGAAAGAGCCTTTCCCCTGATCTAGGTCTAGCACCAGCGTGGAGTTTGGCTTTTAATGGGGCTAGGTAAGCTTTTGGGTCATTGTTAACCATTGCTTTGTCATAGTCCAGCCGGGTAGGATTAAGGATTGGACCACTTCAATGGTCAATGAGGATGAAGGGTTTGACATTTTTGAGGTTTTTCAGCATGCAGAATGTGGCTTTTGCAGTAGCATTGATATGGTTTCTCATGCTTAGGTGGCAGTCAAGAGTAATCCCGAGGGATTTAATAGAGTTGGAGATGGAGAGTTTGCATTTTAGAGCCAAGAGGTTGCCAAGACAGCTGTCTACGATAAAGGATTTTTCTTTGGGATGAATGAGAAGGAGTTCAGTTTTGCTGGGGTTGGGTTTGAGGTGGTTGCTGTTCAGTCAGGATTGAACTAAGAGGAGAGTGTTATTTAGGTGGTGGATGCAGTTGTCTGACGAGATTTTTATGTAGAGTCGTGTGTCATCTACATATGATGATATGCTATGATATGATATGATATGATATGATATGATGATATGATGGTAGGCTATTTTAGCTTGCTTCTGGGTCATTGCAAGGGGTTCAAAACAAAGGTTGATATTGTAGTTGACAAGATTGACCCTTGAGGGACTCCTTGAGAGACTGGTGTTGTTATTGAGGTTGAGTTGTTGAGCTTGATAAGCTGTGAACATTGGCTTAGAAAGGAGGTGAACCACTGAAGGACAGTCTTGTTGATGCCTGCACACTGTGAGAGGGTGTTTAGGATGATGCTGTGATTAACAGTGCTGAAGGCGGCCAAGAGGCATAGGAAGACTAGGAGGCAGGCCGACCCGTCATCCAAAGATCTGTGTAGGTCGTCTGTGATGTTTAGTATTGCAGTCTCTGTACTTCAGCCTTTCCTGAATCTAGATTGAAAGGTGTCATACAGGTTGTATTTTTCAATGTGATTTTTGAGTTGAGATAGCTCAAATTTTCAATGGTTTTGCTGAGGAGGGGAGGATGGTTATAGCTCTGTATTTACATCCTGGTCTACTTCTGTTTTTTTGATGAGGGGATGAGTTGGCCAAGTTTGAGGGGAACCAACATAGATCCCCTTGATAGGCAGGACTTGATGATTTTGGCCAAATTGTAGAAATAATGTGCCTGAGATTTTTCACCATTGCAGCATGGAGGGGTCAGATATGTGAGATGCCCATTTCATGCTGGAGAGTAACCGGAGGACTTCTTCATCTGGGTATAGTTAAATTTAGAACAGGTTCCATTGTTTTTCAGTTGCAGGGGAAGAAGGTTGGTGGGCTGTGTTGGAGAGAGGGGCAGGCATCCATTTAGTGACAGTTGGGTTATGTGTCAACCCTTTCCACAGGGGGCAACTTTAGTGCAGGGTGGAAGGTGGGTGGCTCAAGAGATACTTCCATATTCAATATTTTTTCATCAACAAATGTGTCAAATTCTTCACAGTGCTCTTAAGAGTTGTTACCTAAAGGTTTAGGGAAGGAAGAGGTTTGCTGTTTGATGACGCTGAATAGGTCTTTTGGTCTGTTCTTAGATCAGTCAAGTTGATCTCAGAACTAGGCAGATTTTTCTTTTAAGATGTGATTTTTTGTTTTTTTTGCATTCAGCACGGAGGATTGAGAGATCGGATTCTGAAGGCTGGTGACTCCAGTTTCTTTCAGGTAAATGGAGATGTTGCCTTTTATTGTTTAGGTCTTTCTTGAAACAATGGGATTTTACTTGATCTCTTGAATTTCTGGGGGACAATTCTTTCCTCCAGTTATGTAGGTTTTGTGTTGTAGTGAGCAATGAGGTCCTCGGCAGAAGATAGATCATGTGGAAGTAGGATTTGGGTACTGATTAAAGCTTCGAGCTTCACTTCGGTACTTTGTGGATCTTTCTACCCTAGCACTTGGGACAGCGGCATTGGCGTGAACAATGGTGGGAGAATTGAGATCAAGGAGAATTTGAAAGTGATTTGACCAGTTGGATGGTAGGATAGAGAACAGAGATATTATACTGTGATTGGGAATGATTGCGTCAAGGGTGGAGCCCTTGTGCATTTACATGTTGCAGTGTTGGGTGAGATCGTTCGCTTGCAGGAGGGTGGAGAGGGCTTGTACTGTGGGATCTTTAGTGTAGGTCCGATACAGGATTAGGTCTCCTAATATAATGTTGGTGCTGTCTTCTAGTGAGATTTTTGATATTAGGCCTGCTAGGTCTTCAAGAAATGTTTAATTTTCTGCGAGGAGGGTGATAGATGATGTGGAATTTGACGGGATTCGGTCTATTTGTGGAGAGCTGAACTAGATATTCAAAGATAGGGTGTTTGGCAGTGCTGAAGGGAACTAAGCAGGGATCGCTTTTGTGAATAATGGCTACTCTGCCACCCATGCCCCCTTTGTGATCACTGCGAATGATTGAGAATCCCGGTGGGGTGAAGAGGTCGATGTCAGGTGATGAATGCTCTTTTAGCAAGGATTCAGTTGGAAAGCATATGTCCCTGTTATGTTGTAAGATGGCATCAGCTATATCAGTGGCATGCTTTATCACTGATCTGCAGTTTATAAGCATGCAGTGGGGCGTGGGTGAGGGTCTCTGCTCAGGATGATTGGGTTGGATGGTAGTTAGTTCAGAGGGCAGTCTAGGAGGACAAGAGGTGTTTATGCTCCTGTTCAAGCCAAGGAAAAATTAGATCTTGTGGAAAGAGGTTTGGCAATGGGTATTTCCTTAGGTGAAATTAATCAATTCAGCCTCCTGCTGTAATGTATGGGTTGAGGTGCATTTGGGTTTGAGGCAGTGCAGAGAGTTTGTGGCAGGGTCAGAGTTTATCTGTGGTGCTAGGGCTTTGGCGAGGGTATAGATATTCTTGGCCTCTATGAGTAGTAAATAAGATTTCACCCAGAATAACATCAATTTTGAGTTCTACATGGGCTATTATGGGGAACAGTTGAGAGAGGGGTGGGACAGAATTGGGGAGGAAAGTGTGCTGGGGCAGGTCGGAGCTAGGGGTGAGGGCTACAGAAGGAGCCAGCCTATTGAGGGTGAAGGATTGTGGGACTGCTTGAGTAGAGTGTAACTCTAGCTGGGCTATGAGCCATGGGGTCTGACAAGATGATTCTGAGGGTGAGACCATAATGTCCAGATGTTTAGCCGTGGAGGTGTATGAAGGGGGGGGTGTGGGAGGAGACTGTGCAAGGGGAATTGAGAGTCTTCAATTTAGGTGGCGAAGGTGTGGGCGAATGTATCCGCTCACTGGAAGAGGATGGAGGGGTTTGTTTAATGGGAGAGGAGTGGAGATGGGACCAGAGGGCAGGGAGGTACAGAGGAGTCTCTAAGGGTAGAGCCTTGGAACAAGTTTTTGGACCCTAAAATTCTTAAGAATAGCTCTAAATTTTAGGGTGTAATGAAAAAACCTTTTCTTGTCCAGGAGACCGGTGACGGTCTTGAATGCCATATACCCAAGCAGGACTGGGAAGCATATTTCGAGCAATTGTACGACTATCCTCTGGAAGAAACTGCTAGCCTGGCACCTGCCAATAATGGAAACACAATTAGAATTGACAGGGGTGAATTCCTTGAGGGTATTATGGGATTAACAGCCGGGAAAGCACCCGGACTAGATGGGATTCCTCCAGATTTATTTGAGTGTGAGCCTTCCTTCTGGGCTCCTATTTTGGAGTCTGTTTTTAATGCTGCAGTACAATGTGGATGCCCCGCACATTGGGGGGTCTTCACAATTGTCCCTGTCTTTAAAAAAGGGGATACATGTAGCCCACATTGCTATAGACCCATTTCACTTATTGATTCCATGGTGAAAATAATAGGAAGGATACTACTGCAGAGACTTTCATCCTGGGTGGAGGAAAATAACATCATGTCCATCTCCCAGTATGGATTCTGCAGTAGTCGCTCAACAATAAACCAACGCTTAACCTTTTCTTAATATTAAGCAAATACACAGAGGCTGACCCACCTCGCCTTCATGGACCTGTCCTCAGCTTTTGACTGTGTGAACAGGCGGAAGCTGTGGCATTCCATGAGGGCGAAGGGGATAGACAGTGGTATTGTTGACTCCCTAGTAGACCTTCACAGCAATACTAGAGCTAATGTTAGATTCTCTCAAGACCTGAGCGTGACAAATAATTTTAATATCAGAAAAGGAGTCCGACAAGGTTGTATTTTGGCTCCTTTTCTTTTTCACATGTATATTAATGACCTGGATAGCGTTTTACAGGAGGTGACGGCTGACTGTCCTAGAGTCGGTCGCCGGGGTATTCCAGTCCTATTATATGCAGATGATGCAGTACTCATATCGAGGACTGAAAGGGGCATCCAAGCTCTTTTAAATGCTTTTAAGTTTTTTATGACAGATAGGGATCTAATGATTAATAATTCTAAATCATTTGTGATGCAAGTAGGACAACAACCCAGAAGGAATTTTTTATTTAAAGTAGATGAAGCAGTTCCCCCCATCAAAGACGTTCTCCTATCTCGGGGTCCTTTTGGACAGTAATTTAAATTGGGGCCCGCATCTTCATAAAAAGAAAGGAGAGCTGGTCAGGGTAAACACATCTATTTTTAATTTTGCATCCAAACTGGGGAAAAAAACAACTGGTGCAATGCTGCAATTATATAATGCCAAATCAGTGGCCACGGATGTATAAGGCAGTGAAATATGGGGGTATGTCGCAGGAGAGCAGCTCCGGATTGTGGAGAACTCCTTTATGAAGCGTCTCCTGTGTGTCCCCTCAGGCATGTCTAATCTACCAGTCCATGAAGAATTAGGGACACAATATGAAAGCAACATCTTCTCATTACGTCCACTGACCTGTTGGATAAAACTTTGGCTGAATCCTGATATTCCATTGACACACTTAATTGTGAAAGACTGTCTGTCCTAGGATAATACATTGTTTATTCCATGGATGAAATATTTAAAGTCTAGCTTTTCCAGATTGGGGCGTTCTGAATTGTTTGAAAACCGTAGTAGTGTTGTTAAAGGGGACCTGGAGGCAATGAAACTAGCCTACCTCATGGATAGGAAGACCCAGAGGGAAGCCATTGAGATCCAGAAGCCGGCTGTCAGAAAATACGTTATGCTCAAAACATCTGCATCTTTTGAGCCTTATTTAACGGGCTCTCTGACCTCTTATGAAAAATTCTTATTGACTAGATTCAGGCTGAATCTCTTTCATCTTTTGCTTATAGGCCTAAAACTGCTATTTTTAGTAAAGTTGCAGCTCCCTGCGGCTGCGACGGAAAGTCTCCGCAGGATATGCTGCATTTTATATTTTTATGTAGCTTTTATGAATACCCCCGCAAACGCTATCAGGTGACACTTTTAAGAAAACTTAATTTTACTCAGATCAGACCAGCCTTGATGTACTTACAACTTTTGTACAATGACAGTATTCTCCATGTCCTTGAATTTCTAAAATCAACTGTTAAATATAGAAAATGCATGGATTTGTAATGGTCTTTACTTAAGGCACAATTTGACTTAATTATATATTTTTTGGTTTTTATGAAAAGATGAATTTATATTTACATCTTGTATCCTGTTATGACATATATTTTAAGAATTTAGAATTTTCTCTATTATTGTAGCTGTACTTTTGTGGTTTTTGAATTAAAACCGAAATAAAGTTTTATATATATATATATACAGAGTGCGATGAAGTGTTCGTCAAAAATGGTTAGGTTTTGTTCTGAGGCTTGACTAGGATGTTCCCATTTCTGTAGATGGTTTTGGCCAGTTCTCCGTTAAAGTACCGAGATGAGGACATAATGAGCTTGATTGAAGGTGGATGTTGGTAGCTTTAGTTACGTGGAAGTGTAGGAAATTCTCTATTTGGCAGGTTTTTTGTGTAGAAGATAAAATCCATGTTGTTGTCACCTTGTCCTGGACTAAAGTAGATGTCTGTTGTGCTTGAGTTTTTTGTGGCATGTTTGGAGAGGTTTTGTGAAAACGTAATGCAGTAACACACTCTTCACCTCATGCGTACCCGCATCAGCACTTTGTCCAACATCACAGTTTGTGCTTTTCTCTTCCCCTGGGCCATCACGTATCACTGGAGTTCTCCAGCCAGGGTCAGCTGATTCCAAATCCTCTGGGGCACACAGCCACGATTCAGCCTCCTCAGACCTTAGGCACTCTCCCTGCACCGGCTAAAAGGGAACCAGGATTGGCATTGCAGTGAGTCAGGTCCAGGAACGACCCTTGGGACAAATCACCAGGAATCGGTGAGGTGATGTGAGGTGAGTTGCAGTTTCCTCTATCCGAGTCACTCACCAAGGGGCTGACCGGTACAGGCTAGTCCAGGGATACACAGCGGGACTCATGAGTTGTTCTAAATACACATTTAGTTGTAAGACTTGTACTTTCAGTGACTTAAGGCCAGATGCTATGGTACTGGAAACAGGCACCTTCTTTTAGCCCAAGTCTCCTCAGTCCCACATATCAGATTAAGAGTTTTTCCAAGTAATATGGCATCCCTACCCAAGCATGCCACTGAATGCTGGGATCTTCTTTCTTCTCTTCTGCCTAATGTTGGCTTCTTGACAGAAACATGCCTAAGTCCCAGCTCAATACCCACATTCACACAGGCTCGCCCACAGAACAATTGCATGATTAAAAACATTAGAGATAGAAGACCTGGAGGCGGAGTTGCGATTCTTTTAGAGACCCTTTTAGAGTCTCACTTATCGAAACATCAAATGCGGATTGGGCTGAAATGTGTATTTTTACACAAGAACTTTCCCCAAATTATCATTGGAAAGGTGCCCTGCTTTACCACCCGCCAAGATCTAAAATAGACTTTAACCACCATCCTATTGAAACCATCTAAATACATGTGCAATAGGCGAAAAACTTCGAACAATTAGGAGATTTTATTTACCACTTCGATGATCCCTCAAATAAAGATAGGTACCAGCTCCCAGTTCATCTTTGTGTACTAGGCCTCCATCAGAAAGTTATAGGCCCAACACTTTGGATTTTATTTTTGCAAACATCACTAAATTCATCAATGAGCCACCCCTTCCTCTCACATGGTCTGATCATGCACTGATCGGTTTCCAAATTCCCCTTCAGGAAAAGCCAGGGAGCTATGTGGCAATGGCATCACGTCCTGCCTAACTCTTTCTTCGAAGATTTTGACTTTCCAAAGTCTAAACAGGACCTAGAAGTCACTCAAATGTTGATGAAATTTAAATTTGCCTTAAATTCCGCCTTTGACAATGTCACGCCTTTAAGAACCCGGTCTAATGCTATGCTCAGACCTCCTGTACCCTGGCACACCACAGAGCATAAAGCGGGGAAAGCTCTCTGCAAGAAATTAGAGCTATGCTAGCACCAGAGTTATGGCTCAGATGATAAACATGCATATAAGGCAGCTTGTGCTGCATTCCAAAAAAATATCAAAAAGGCACGTAAACTGTATATTAGCAAGCAAATTGATCTAGCAGGTAATTCCTCTAAATACTTATCTAAAACTCTTAAGGAATTACTTTGAGGGGAAGTCAATTTAATCTATTAGGCATTTCCAATTATCTCACCTCAATTCCAGACGGAGCTTAATGACAGCTTCTTCCCTAAGTCAAGGGACTATAGGCTGGACGGGTTCCAAACATTTACCCTGGAGCTAATTCAGCAGGTGCTTGAAAGAGCGAAATTGGGTTTACGAGGTCTGCCCTAGCCTGATTTCAAGACTTTCTGAAATATATAGAAGGCAGTGCATCTCACTGGGAGACTTTAAATCCAAACCCAAGCAAGTTGGTAAAGGGGTGCTGCAGGGGTCATGTTTGAGACCTATTTTGTTCAACATTTATGTGGCACCCCTGACTAAAGTCATTAGAGCCTACAGGTTTGATACTCAATCTTACATGGACGATACACACTTGGTAATTTCTCTTGATGGAGAGATTGGCAAAGCTAAGGCTCGCTTCATGACTTTTATGAAGGAGATTGCTGGCTGAATACTAGATAACTTTCTCCAGTTGAATCCAGGTGAAATGGAAATTATCCTGTTTGGGAAAGCCCAATACCTGTGGACCCCAGAATGGTGGTCTCCGGAGCTAGGTAAGGCCCCTTCTCCCATTAAGATAGCAAAAAAACTCGAAGTTAAGGTAGACCAGGAACTAAATATGAGGGTGCAGGTTCTATTCACCAGAGGCATTTGCTTTTCTACATTGCACCTACTAAAGAAAGCCCTGATGTTTCTTCCTCTGATAGCCAGAAAGACCTTGGCACAGGCATTTTTAGTGAGTTGGTTACATTATAGAAATGCACTACTGGTTTCTACCAACCAGCCCTCAAAAGCCAAACTGCAAGTTGTGCAAAACACAGCTGCACTGCTGATCTGTAACCAGCCTCACAGTACTCCCTTGGCTTCCCTTTTACAAACCTTACAATGGGGCCAGTAAAGAAAAGAATTGCCTTCAAAATATGCTTTTTACTTATATTAAGTTCTTCAGGGAAAAGAATCTCAGTACCTTTGTCAGAAATGCAAGCGCTGTCCCCCAACTAGGCATTGCTTTCCAGTGATAAAGATCTGCTTGTGATACCACCCATTCGACGATCTAGATATGGCAGCAGAGCCTTTTCTTATGTGGCTCCCATCATTTGTAACAGTTTGCCTTTCTCTCTTCGAACTTGTCCTAACTACAACAACTTCAGGAAAGCACTGAAAAAGAACTGTACTAGATTTCATTCTCAGTTTGAGTTGACCAAGTGCTGAGATATCCCTGCAGGGGTGATTTGCACTCTATGTCAAATCCATCTTAGTATTATTCTTATTTACTATCCCAAACCTGGGAGCCTCTCACAGATTCTACAACCCAGCGGCCATTCTGTTTTTAAAATCTAAATATAAATACACATCTCTTAATTTTAATCCTTTCTGGAACTCGGTTGGTCTTTAGCTCCATATGGACTATGGCTTGGAATGGATGTATACACTGTATTTAAATTGATTCATACACTTTAACACATTAAGCTCTTCTGTAACAGACACCAATTCAAACTTATTAGAAATGGCTCTAGCTGGCATTTTATTATTCTCTACCTTATCAATGCAGTACTTACTCATACTCTGCTGTGTGGACAAATCTTTCCTCAACAAATGAATATGCACCAAATTCTTGCACTTATCATTGTTCTCTTTATCAGCTTTAGAGTACACAACTACATGGTGAGTTTGCATTTTGGTGCGAGTGCTTCGACAACAAATACAAACACTGTTTAGTTTCTCAGAGCAAACTGTGTTAAACTTTGATATCTGTTCTGCAAAGCTTTCAGAATTAATTTCTGTATCCTGTCCCTCTACACCTCCAGTTTTCTACCTCTGCTAGTGCACCATACAATAAAACTCTATCTCTCCAAGCATAAGACAGGAGTCTTTGCATAGTAAAGTCTTCTAACAAAAGTTCGTATTTTGGAATGGTGAACAGATAACATCCTAAAATGATGAAAGGTTCTTCTGAAAAATTTCCTTGAAAGACATGCCAATGAATTTCCCTGTAAATGACCATATTTTCTCACTTTGCATAGATCAAATCCTTTCAAAATGCCAATTTTCTGTTTGAGACTTTTGGATGGAAAGTCATGTATAAAATGTTTTAATAAATCACTTTACTACCACTTCCTGTACATTCCAGAGGAACATATCTCCTCTTTTGGAACAGAATTATCATCTTTTCTTCATAACAACGACCAGTTATATCACCTGCATGCACTAGTGTGTTCTCTTGCAAATCCCTTTCTTCATTAAAATAAACTTCTGGACTAGAGGTATGCTTCCATTCACCTTTAAATATTTTGCTAAAGTTAGTTCTGTTATTAATCTGTTTTCTAGCAGTTATTTCTTCATACTCAACACTGTTTTGTCAAGTGTCTTCATTCATTGCAATATTAGTATAAATACTTATCTTTTCAGAGCAAATGCTTTCTCAACGACACTCTCAGTGTGTTTATTTTGCTTAAGTGCAGCACTTGTCCTCTTATAAACATTTTAGCTCTTAACTCCTCAAACTGTTTCTGTCTCCATGACAAAGTCCCTGATTTCTTTGAGCATTTCCTACTTTCAAAACCCGTACTCCTTGCTTTTTTTCTACTTGGTGTTTCAATTTCATTTTTAGACAAGACTGTAGTCACATTTAGTATTTTACGACATACTTTTTGAGAAACGTAAATGTAAATTGATACTTGTATATTGCACTACTCACCCGCAAGGGTCTCAAGGCGCTTGTACAAATACCGCTGTGGAACTCATCCTGGCTTTCCCTGTGAGGTGTCCACTCCTGGGCACCCCCAAGGTGGAGGCCAGGCATCCTTAGCGTTGTGGGGGCCGTTGTGGAGATTAAGCAAGTTATTGCCCAGAGTTGCAGAGTGGGACTCCATAATTGAAATAGGCACCGAGGCGAGAATTATCAGGTCCATGGAATTTTTGAGCCCAAGACCCGCCGAGGCGGGGAATTGTACCCTGGTCCCGGGCTGACTGTCTGCATCAGGGTCTGCCGCTCTAACCATTGAGCCACACTTCTCCACAGTTCTCTTTTGTTCTGCTGGATATTCTCCTCCCTTTTTTTTGTTTTTCTCCCTTAGTCTGCAGTTCATAATACTGTTTTCTTGTTTCTTTCATATTTCTCTCTCGTAAGGCATTTTAAAACTTCTTAATCAAATAAACCAGATGCCTGTAAAAAATGAACAATAAATTAACATCTATAATAGTAACTTTATTACTAATTTACTGACTAACTGGTTATTGTTTAGTCTAGCGTTTATAATCAGTTATACAAGACATAGTTTCCTTTTAATTTTTTCCTTTTGTTTCCACAGGGCACACATATAACTCTCTATTCATGTACCTCTCTTGGATATCTGTATTACTGATACACTAAGTAAAACTGTGTGTCAGTGACTGCATTAATTTGTCCTTGTGTGTATCAATGAATGTATTCCTCTGTCCCAGGATGTCTCACTGTTTCACTGTGTTTATCCAAGAGTATGTGACTAAGTCAATGACTCTATCAGTGTATCCACAGATATCTCAGGGTGTGTATCAGTGTGTCACAGAACATCTCACTGTCTGTATAAGTGAGTGTGTCAGAGTTTCACTATATCTATCACTCCCAAATGATATCTAAGTGTGTGCATAAGTGAGTGTCACTATATCACGCAATGCATCACTGTGTTTATGAGTGTATCAGTGTATGTTCAGAGTCTTCAATAGTGTCTGAGTGTATGTATCAGTTAGTACATGATTAGCTCAAGGAGTGTATCAGGGTAGGCAAAGGTGCCCTTGTGTATATATCAAAGTACCCAGCGTATCCCTGGGTATACAACTCTATGTTCAAATGACTGTGTGAGTATATCAATGAATACATCACTGTGGGCATTGCTGTCAGTGTATGTATCAATATGTTCCAGAGTGTGTAATTGTATGTATAAGTTAGATTATAAATGAGTCAGGGGGTGCATTACTGTGTATAAGGGTGCCTCAGTGTTTTTATTAATCTGTTCAAGGGCCCTTGAGTATCTATAATAATAAGTATCTAAGTCAGACACTGAGTGTATCAATGTGCCCAGGAGTGTGTAACTGTATGCATCAATGTCTCCGAGAGACTCTGAGTGTATGGATAAGTGAGTGTGTTGGTGTGCTAGTGAATGCATCACTGTGCCCATAGATTCTCTATAGTTGAACTCTATAGTTTCTAAATAGTCATGCAAAACATACTGTCTTTTTATTATTTCCTCTATTTTGTACAGTACGCACATATAACTGTCTATCTATCTTATTTTCTTATACATAGGTATTACAGATATAGGGAATGTATTGTTCTAGGTATTCATGTGTATACATGTGTATAACTACATACATTACTGTTTCACTTAATCTAGTAATGTGTGTCTCACTATATATCTGGTCTTGTAAAACCACTATCATTGTTTTGCGGGGTATCTTTCTACAATTTGTATTATCTACTTTATACTGGTTGTCTCTACTTTATGGAGGTTGTCCCTACATTACAGTGTCTGCTTGGGACCTCTCAGTACATATCTGTATGTGATACCTGTATTACAACCTATTACTTTTTGCCTCTGTCTATAAGTGTATTACTGTATATACTGTATATACTGTTATATATTGTGTACTTTCATTTCTCACTACATCATCAACTATCACTACATGTCCTGCTATATACTTTTATTTTTCTATGGGTACCTCAGCTTACATTTCGCTAGTTATCTAACTGCACTCATCAGCTTTGTTCTAACTCTGTGAATGTATGCATCACTGTACCGTTTGCTCTGGAAATGTATGCCTAGATATATCAATATGTGTGAAAAGTAAATATATTTAACTCTACTTTGCTATCTTAGCAAGATCCTCGGTGCTAACCAACATATATTAATCTATATATCTGTCTACATATTATTGCATACATAATAAAATACCATTATATCTCACGTCATTCATTAGCATTTCACTCCTTGTTTCACTCCCTACATTGGTGTATACCTGTTTTTGTTTTTCTTCACCACTTTTTGTTCATAGCTCCTGATCACTACACATTTCCTCTTACTTTTCTCAAACACCCTGCTCACTTTCATCCACCTTACTCACACTTGGTCCTTATGCTACAGCTTAATTAACATAAGTGTTAAATGCAGAAGAATGGTAAGCACTCTCATGCAAGGCAACCATTAATGGCACATATTCAACTTGGCTTTTAAGGTTACAGAGGTTGCAAACAAATAGAAACACTGCTTTCATTTCATTTTCTTACTAATCATAAAGCTCTTCTAAATGATCACAACTCTTAACCCTTTGTTTGACTCCTCCGAAGAGAACCCAATTTGGTTGTGGTTTTGGGCAAGATCGACAGATTCATGAACAGATCGGTGGTGCACAGCATGACCTGCCTGTGCAACCTTGCAGTGAATCTGCGGCTCCATGTGGCAAACCAAAATCCTTTTTTAAATACTACCACTTACAAGCCACTTCCTACAAATCCTTAAATTTAGACACAATCATGTTGTATTCATTATTTCTTTGATGAACAATGGCTCCTCAAAAAGACATTGTAGGCTTTTTTGATCCCTTCTCCCATACTCCTGTAGCTCTGTTTCCTCAGTGACCATAATTGTCACATTCTCTGCTAACAGTGGGCCACACATTCACAACTGTCTCTACAGCAGCATGCTAACTCCTAAACCCAAGAAAGCAGGTGTGGTTGACTGTATGTAATTAGAACCATATACCACATAGCCAATAAGATATGTAATTAATTAATATTCATATCACAACCTAGTTTTAAACAGTACCATAACTACAGCAGGTGAACAACCGTTACAACAAAACTTTTACAATGCAGTACCTTTACAACGTGGTATTTACAACGCAACCTATTACAACGCATTGCACTGGGGGGCGCTCTAGAATAGGGAATAAGTTTAATTTACTACCCTACACCTTCCCTAGTGTCCACAGGGACCAGTGTTGGAATAGTAAATTACAATTTTCACTATCCAGCACCCCAAAGCGCTATGCGTTGTAATAGATTGCGATGTAAAAACCGTGTTGTAAAGGCATGCGTGGTAAAAGCATGCGTTGTAACGTCATACATCCCTACAGCATCCAATCAAATGGGCTTTTTAATATTTTACTTGTAAGGTCTCTTTTAACTTGCTTAATTTTAAAAACTCATTCAGCTGTAGCCTACTCCAGCCCTCACCTGTGTGCTACTCCTCCATCATATCATCTGAAATGGTTAGAGTGTGGATTGTAGGGCACAGCTTTGTATTCTAGGCTAGAGAGTTTTCTAAAAAAGAGTGGGATTGACAGGGACCTGGGTTTGACTTATGTTGATATTAGTTGGTTCGGCCAGACAGGTTTAAAGTGGCAGAAAATGCTTCCATTGGTGGAAATCATTAAGGATTCCAAACATCCAGACCTCATAATTGTGCAGTTTGGTGGCAATAACCTGGGCACACTGACTAGGGTAGAACTTGAAATCCTAATGAAGAGTACCTTTGAACAATTCGCTTTTCCCTCACATTGCCTTGGTGTTTTCTGACATATGCCAGAGGTAGAAATGGAAGTGGCCATTTACATTTTATCCACAGATAGAAAAATCCAGGAAACATTGTAATACAACTGTTTCAGCATTCCTCAGGGACCATAAAATGGGCTCCATCTACAATAATAATAATAATAATATGTGAGAGTGTCTGTATGGGTGTGACACTATCTGTATGGGTATGTGAGTGGGTGTAAGAGTATTTATATATGTGTAAGTGTGGGTTTGAGAATCTCTGTATGGGTTTGTGAATGGGTGTAACAGTGACTGTAAGAGTGGGTGCGAGAGAGTCTGTATGGGTATGTGAGTGGGTTTGAGAGCCTGTGTATGGGTTTGTGAATGGATGTAACCGTGACTGTAAGAGTGTGTGTGAGAGGGTATTTATGGATATGCGAGTGAGTGGGACAGTCTTTGTATGGGTGTAAGTGTAGTTATGAGAATCTCTCTATGGGTTTGTGAATGATTGTAACAGTGTCTATAGGATATCTGAATGTGTGTGACAGTATCAGTATGGGTATGTCAGTGGATGTAAAACTGTCTATATAGGTGTAAGTGTGGGTATTAGACTCTCTGTACCGCAGTTTGAATGGGTGTAACAGTGACTACATAGGTGTAAGAATGGGTTTGAGAGGGTTTGTATGGGTATGTGAGTGGGTGTAAAAGACTTTGTAAGGATATAAGTATGCATGTGAGAGTCTCTGTATGGGTTTGTGAATGGCTGTAACAGTGTCTGTACAATATCTGGTTGTGTGTGACAGTGCCTATATGCGTATGTGACTGGATGTAAAAGTGTTTATGACAGGGTGAGAAAGTCTATCTATAGATTTTTGAATGGGTGTAACAGTGTCTGTATGGGTGTAGGAGTGGATGTGAGAGTGTCTGTATGGGTATGTGAGTGGGCGTGGCAGTATCTGTATGGATATGTGAGTAGCTGAGAGAGGAAGAGAGAGAATAAAAAAGTATATTTGTATTTCTTTGAGCTGTGTAAATCCACAGACCCCAGGACACTTGCTCAGCCCTCTTTTAAAATGTGTATAAGTTTCAGGAAACCTCTCACCTGGCCACTTCAAACACATTTTCAGTCTGGGTGACCATTTCCTCCACAAACAAAATGGCAGCCGCAACCTTTCTGTGAAGTTACTGCTAGGTAATCAGGGTATTACTGTGGCGCATGAATCAGCAGAACCCTGTGGATGGATCTGGAGAGGTTCCATGTACCTATATATGCACATTTGTTTTCCAGTTAATATCTCTAAAACTACTGAATAATTGCTCACCAAATAAGTGAAAGCATGATCTATTTACACCAATCCACCTTTCTGCCAAATTTGGTGTAATTCAGTCCAGCAGTTCGGGCTGTGTATTTGTTCAAATTTCCTATGAGAATTAAAATTAGGGGAAACGCATTTTGGGACCCCCCCCCCTTTTTTCTCGACCCCTGCTTGACAGGCCACCCTAAACTTTCCAGGCACAAGTTGAAGTGAGTGTTGAATTTTTGGGGAAACTTTTGTGAAGATTCATCACCCGGCACCAAAGATATAGGCAATTGAGAAACAGCTTTTTAATAGAAATTCAGTCCTAACTATAACTTCATACTGGCGACCACAAGTAGGTAATAAATATATACATATATATATATATATGTTATTTTTTCCAACTTGAAGTTGCCAGTAGGTCATTATAGTTAGGATGTAGTCTCTATAGGGAGAGCATTTTTTTTCAAAACTAGTATGATGCACACTCCAACTGCCATCTTGAAAGTTTCTTGGTGATCTGTGAAGCAGGTGCGAGAAAAATGGAGGAACCAAAAACACTTTCCCCTATGTTGTGTCGCCTAGAAATTTTAGATGCAACTACAGCCCGAACAGCTGAAGAGAATTACACCAAATTTGGTAGAAAGGTAGTTGCTCGCCCAGAAAGTGACCTTTTTGTAAATTGGCATAAATCCATCCAGTAGTTTTCGACATATTAAGGAAAATCCAAATGTATATAGATAGGGATGCAAAGCATACGCAACCCCTTCCAATCGTGTGCTGAGATCTGATTGACTGGCAACACTTCCAACCAGGAAGTGTTGCCAGCCATCGTGTGACTTGGCTTGAGCCAAGTCGCAGAAATAAATGTTTAAATAAATGAAAAGTGGGAGGTGTAGTAGTATTTTGACCCCTTGGCCTTTGGGGGGGGTTCCAGATGGACCCTAGTAGGGCAAAATAACATGTTTTAAATACATATTTCAGTGGGGCCCTCTGGATCCTTGGCTCCTGCTGAATTTTTCTTAAAGAAGTGTAGGCTTAATCATTGTTAAATGGAGGACTGTCAGACCCCTGGGGAACCGTGTGCTACCACATTTCTGTAGCCACATTCCAAAAATAAATCAGGGGAGCCTCATGGACACCCTGTGCCCTGGGGATCACCACCTCCCCACAGCTTATGCATTGTTATGGGGGCTCTCAGATCCCCTGGGTTCCGGGGATATCAACATCCCCTGGGCCACCTTCTTATTTAAAAAATGGGAGTGGGCCACACGGCCCCCCTCCTGAGCCGTTCTCAGCCCCAGGGACTGCCTCCTCCCTGGTGCAGGCCCTACAAACAAGAAATGAGGGTGGCACATGGTTCCCCTCATGTAGCTATAGATGGCCCTGGGGACAGTCACCCCGCAGGGCCAGCTCCTGCAATATCCCAGGGTGCACACCACTGGGACATAGCTGTTTGCAGTAGCTTGCAGAGCTTTACTGATCCTGCCAAGTCATAGCAAACGCTCCACTTCCAGCAAGCGAAAGCACACTAATGTTCTCGCTTGCAGGAACTGAAGCAGAATTGTTTTCAGACACAGGGAGCTGCAAGTTTAGCATCTCCCAATGCCTGAAAGCAATACTGCCACCCACAGCAGGGACCCCTGCATTCCTATATCACTGACTATGTCACGATGATGTAATATATGAGGTCATAAGCAGTGGATTGGGATGCGTGGGAGTCTTTGTTAGCTCAGGTAACTATAACTGCTATAATTCACTGGTTTTGTACAAGTGAAATCTTAATATAACTATAATGTCCCTGTAACCTTTGGCTTTTTAAATACATTTGTATGCTTTTTTAAATGCTATTTCTTAACTATAACATCCCTTTAACCTTTGTGTTTATAAGGGAATTTGTAAGGTTTTTAAATTGCCTCTCCGCACACCTCTTCGAATGTGGAGTTTGGGAAAAACTCTGTGGACCACTGGCAGAGTGGAGTTTACTGGCGCGCTCATCCCTAGACTTCACCCCCAAACAGAAGTACACCAGGAGGCCCCCCCCCCCCCAAGGCAATTAAGGGGCTATTGCCCCATCTGTGTCTTAGGGGGGCAGAAAGACAGAATATTTTTTTTGGGGGGTGGAGGCTTTGGCATGTCCATTCTGGGCAGCTCCCACCCCTGCGTATATAAAAAAAATCCATGTTGCCTTGTGGGCTTTCTGCCCCCCCAGTGGGCAGACCAGGGGCTACCTCTCCCATCTGCCTCCTGGGGTGGCAGAAATCCCTGGTGCCCAGTGGCCTTTCTGCCCCCATATGCCTCCTGGGGGGCAGAAAGTCTTATGCCTTCTGTCGGAGGGTAGGGTGCAGACATTTGGATGCCTATTCTGGGTAACCCCACCACTGGCCTATAAAAAAAATCCCTGGCATCTAGGGTGCTTTCTGCCCACCGTAGGGGCAGAAAGACTGTTTGTGACAAAAATGTATGGGGTAAGCATAGGCCTTTGCCTAAGGGGCACCTACCCCTCCCTGGTGCTAGTGGGCCGATCCCTGCTTGAGGATCGCTCTCCTGCGGTGATCCCCAAGCAGGGATCCACTAGAGAAAGATACCATTGGAAAGGGGAGATTCTCCCCTTTCCAACGATACCCCTCCCAGGTGTTTTTGTGCTCGGGGCTGAGATAGCCCTACTAGCACTGAAACTGTGAAACTGAAACTAAGTTTCAGTTTTGTTTTCATTGCAATGACAACAGCGCACCATGCACGCGATCGTAATTACAAGGAAAACCAAAACCATGCTTTGGGAGGCTGGGGAAGCTCTTCCGCACCTCCCAAGGCAAAAAAAATGGGAAATCCATCTGCTGTTAACAGCAGAGGGATTTTTTGTAAGCGTGCGCATGACGGAACCATTCCATCAAGAGCATGGAAGGGGTTAACGAGAACAAAGACACAATACATGGCCCATAATAGGTAAACCAATTTAAGCACAATATACTTTCATACAAAAATATTGTTTTGAAGCGATGCACAGTGATGTACCCATTGACGCTGTTACCTTTAAATGATGATGAGAATTGTGATGAAAGTGAACATGATTGCCTAGATATCATTAAAGTGTGCACCAAACCCAGCACTTATATTCCGGATGAACAACTGATTGAGTCTGATCAGATATTATTCATAGACGGCTCATGTTTGAGAAGAAATGATGGCACAGTTAGAGTATCATATACTGTGTGAACCAAAAATGATGTGGTCCAAGCTTCATGGCTTCACAAAGATTTTTCTGCCTAAGTTGCTGAACTGATTGCTCTTACTAGATCCTGCAGTTTAACCGCACCAATGAGATTCACCATATTCGCTGACAGCCAGTATGGGTTTTGTGTCATTCATGATTTCAGACAATTGTGGTCACGGAGGGGTTTTCTTACTTCCTCAGGTAACCTGCTCAAAAATGGAACATATGTCAAGGACTAGTTGAATACTCTGCAAATACCAGAAGAAATTGCTATGGTGAGGTGTTTAGCTCTTCAAGGCGGAAGTGGCTATGTTACCATTGCAACAGATTTGCTGACTCAGTAGACAGGTATTGCCCATTGTTAGCCTGTTCCTTTAATGGAAATTTCACATTTAAGTCCAAAGAGGAGAGTTCTTTAGCTATGCTGATTAAAATTACTGACAAGTGGAAAGTGGGTGCAGGAAAACATGTCAGAGGCAGAACAGAATGGCTGAGTAAGAGCAGGAAGCGAGAAAAATGTAATCAACATTTGGATCTCGTTAGATGAGAGACCAGTATTACTGCATAGTTTGTTGTTTCCAATGACACAATACTACCATGGATATACATATCTAGGAAGAGATGCAATGGTGAGACTTAGCAGGCAGAATTGGTACAACCCCAGACTCAAAATGTTGGTAGAAGAAATCTGCCATTGGTGTGTTAACAGTTAAATGTAAAGAATAGAACACAAGTCACTTAAAGACACCTAGGGAGATCAGAAGGCACCTTAAAAAGTATACAGATGGATTTCATAGAGATACCTGTCCACAACAGGTTGAGATATATCCCAGTGATTGTGTGTGTCCTCTCAAGATGGGTTAAAGCCTACTTAACTAGAAGAAATGACAGTCTCACTGTATAAAAGCGTTTATTACAGGAATTAATTCATAGGTTCGGCATGCCAATTTCTCTTGAGTCTGATAGAGGAACGCACTTCAACAATGAAGTGATGAAGATGATCTGCACAGCCTTACAGATTGAAGAAAGAATACACTGCAGTTACAGACCAGAAGCCTCTGGCATTGTTGAATAAATAAATGGAACCCTCAAGTCTAGATTGGCCAAGGTCTGTACTTCAATCTTTCTGAAATGGCTAGATTATTTACCCTTGGTGAGTATCCAGAGTATCCCTTACAGAAACATGGGGTTATAACTCCATGAAATATTGATGGGTAGAGCAATGAGATTATCTGCCGTTCCTGCAAATGCTCTTTTTAATTCCACTAACACTAAAATATTGGATTACTGAAAAGGATTGGCTAATGTGGTTTATTTGGTCTCTCATCTTTTTTCAGCTACCACAAAAGAACCACATCAGGAACGTTGCCATGACCTCAATCCTGGTGATTGGATCATAGTCAAGAAGCACATTCCATAGACTTGCCTTGAACCCAGGTGGAAAGGCCCCTTTCAGGTTATGGTTTTGCACGCACTGCTGTTAAGTACTTTGGGGTCACAAACGGGATTCATGCTTCCCACACCAAAAGAGGTAGCAGTCCACAAGAATTGGCTTAGGTTTATGATCCTGAACCTAGAGCATTGGGGGTTATACCACCAATAGAGATATCACACTAACCAACAGCACTGGTGCCAGTCCAGCCACAGGAACAGGAAGGGGATGACAATCAGCTGACTGAAAGTCAAGTGCAAGTACCTCAAGTAACTGAGAGTGGCATTGACATTGGTAACAAAAAAGCTGAGAATCACAGAGTAATAGTGCCACTTAAATTATACAGAGACAAGAAGAAGAACTAGGAGAAGGAACGAGCACTGGAACAA